>NC_064633.1:473950533-475200533 GCF_023864275.1 Schistocerca cancellata | reverse complement strand
ACTAAACGAGCAGCGATAGAAATACACCGTTTGTTGCAATATGCTTGGGACAACAGTACATTTTCAGGCAGACAAACGTTCGAAATTACAGTAATTACAATTTTCAACAACAGATGGCGCTGCGGTCTGGGAAACTCTATAGTACGATATTTTCCACATATCCACCATGCGTAGCAATAATATGGCGTAGTCTCTGAATGAAATTACCCGAAACCTTTGACAACGTGTCTGGCGGAATGGCTTCACATGCAGATGAGATGTACTGCTTCAGCTGTTCAATTGTTTCTGGATTCTGGCGGTACACCTGGTCTTTCAAGTGTCCCGACAGAAAGAAGTCACAGGGGTTCATGTGTGGCGAATAGGGAGGCCAATCCACGCCGCCTCCTGTATGTTTCGGATAGCCGAAAGCAATCACACGATCATCGAAATATTCATTCAGGAAATTAAAGACGTCGGCCGTGCGATGTGGCCGGGCACCATCTTGCATAAACCACGAGGTGTTCGCAGTGTCGTCTAAGGCAGTTTGTACCGCCACAAATTCACGAAGAATGTCCAGATAGCGTGATGCAGTAATCGTTTCGGATCTGAAAAATGGGCCAATGATTCCTTTGGAAGAAATGGCGGCCCAGACCAGTACTTTTTGAGGATGCAGGGACGATGGGACTGCAACATGGGGCTTTTCGGTTCCCCATATGCGCCAGTTCTGTTTATTGACGAAGCCGTCCAAGTAAAAATAAGCTTCGTTAGTAAACCAAATGCTGCCCACATGCATATCGCCGTCATGAATCCTGTGCACTACATCGTTAGCGAATGTCTCTCGTGCAGCAATGGTAGCGGCGCTGAGGGATTGCCGCGTTTGAATTTTGTATGGATAGAGGTGTAAACTCTGGTGCATGAGACGATACGTGGACGTTGGCGTCATTTGGACCGCAGCTGCAACACGGCGAACGGAAACCCGAGGCCGCTGTCGGATCACCTGCTGCACTAGCTGCGCGTTGCCCTCTGTGGTTGCCGTACGCGGTCGCCCTACCTTTCCAGCACGTTCATCCGTCACGTTCCCAGTCCGTTGAAATTTTTCAAACAGATCCTTTATTGTATCGCTTTTCGGTCCTTTGGTTACATTAAACCTCCGTTGAAAACTTCGTCTTGTTGCAACAACACTGTGTTCTAGGCGGTGAAATTCCAACACCAGAAAAATCCTCTGTTCTGAGGAATAAACCATGTTGTCTACAGCACACTTGCACGTTGTGAACAGCACACGCTTACAGCAGAAAGACGACGTACAGAATGGCGCACCCACAGACTGCGTTGTCTTCTATATCTTTCACATCACTTGCAGCGCCATCTGTTGTTGAAAATTGTAACTACTGTAATTTCGAAAGTTTGTCCGCCTGAAAATGTACTGTTGTCCCAAGCATATTGCAACAAACGGTGTATTTCTTTCGCTGCTCGTTTAGTTTTTATTGCCGTTTCAAATATACCGGTCATTTTTGAAACACCCTGTATGTGAGTATTATTTAGCACTACGCATCAATTGTGCATATACGGCAAGAAGTGAAAGTCCTGTTTGCGAGAAACCAGCGGAACGAGCAATTCGGCGTAGGTGTTGCCTTGTAGTTTGACCCTCAGACTGCTGACGCACGTGTAAAATATACGGGACTTTTCTAGCGTCGCGCTCGGTTAACTCTGACCGACCTCTCGAGTTCCTCTGCTGAGTCACCGCGCCGGGCGCCCACACGCCGACAGCTTATTAAATTCCCCGCCGGTACCAGAAAGGAACCTGAATAATTGGCCACCGTCAGCCGCCTGATCTCCAAGGCTGAACCCCGGTGACTTACATTCCCGTTGGTTTCCGGCCTCTGTCCAGGTTTTGCGATGTGTTGCAGCTGGTGTTTTTATAGGTTATCTCAGTCAGTCAGTTTTCTTATCTCTAAAGCACCCACCCACTTGTTAGTTTTTACTGATACGCCGATCAAGGTTTACAGAACTGCACCTTTCCTCTTTGTGAATCAACTGTTTGCTTGTGAATTATCGCTATGTATACTTGTTATTCACAGAGAAACTCTGCTGCAAAACTTTTGCACAGCTTGAATAACAAAAATAATACTAACATAATAATAATAATAAATGAAAACAGAAAAAAATGAAAATTAAAATGAAGAGAGGGGTTTTGGATTCTATAACAGACTGAAAAGAAACCATTACTTTAGTTACTTCGTCTACGGAAATATGCACGTATCTAGGTGCAAAGTTTCGCAAGTTTTGACATATATTGTACTAACTGTTACTCGCAGCTGCTCTCAATGTCTCATTAGTTTTCTTTTGAAGAGTGATGGTGAGTAAGTAAGCTACTGTACGTGCAATGACGTCAACTGCCCTCACGTACCTGCCTGTTCTGGTAAGTATAGCTCTTGATGTGCTTTCCTCCCCCCCTCATTCCCAAGCTGTCTCAACGCACGAAGCGTCGGTATGGTCTCTGCGTCACTGCCATACAGTGCACGTACTGCGGCAGGGGTAAGAGCACGCATCTACGCATCGTGCTGTTGAAATAGCTGTACATTGTACAATGAACAGATTATGCAAAAAATAGCGTGTAAAAGTGGGTTAAACATAATGAGAATTTTATAAGCATTGTATCCATTACTTAAAATCGTAACATCTACATCTACATACAAACTCTGCCAGCCACCGTACGGTGCGTGGCGGAGGGTACCACAACTAGTCGTTTCCTTTCCTGTTCCAATCGCAAACAGAGCGGGGGAAAAACGACTATCTATATGCCTCCGTATGAGCCCTAATTCCTCGTGTCTCATCTTCGTGGCTCAAAAATGGTTCAAATGGCTCTGAGCACTATGGGATTTAACTTCTGAGGTCATCAGTCCCCTAGAACTTAGAACTACTTAAACCTAACTAACCTAAGGACATCAAACACATCCATGCCCGGGGCAGGATTCGAACCTGCGACCGTAGCAGTCGCGCAGTTCCAGACTGTAGCGCCACCCTGGCCGGCCATCTTCGTGGTCCCAACGCGAAATGTACAGAGTGATTAAAAAAGAATACCACAACTTTAAAAATGTGTATTTAATGAAAGAAACATAATATAACCTTCTGTTATACATCATTACAAAGAGTATTTAAGAAGGTTTTTTTTCACTCAAAAACAAGTTCAGAGATGTTCAATATGGCCCCCTCCAAACACTCGAGCAATATCAACCCGATACTCCAAATCGTTCCACACTCTCTGTAGCATATCAGGCGTAACAATTTGGATAGCTGCTGTTATTTCTCGTTTCAAATCATCAATGGTGGCTGGGAGACGTGGCCGAAACACCACATCCTTAACATACCCCCATAAGAAAAAATCGCAGGGGGTAAGATCAGGGCTTCTTGGAGGCCAGTGATGAAGTGCTCTGTCACGGGCTGCCTGGCGGCCGATCCATCGCCTCGGGTAGTTGACTGTTTATACCAACGTTTAATACACCACCTATCAGGAGGTTTAACACCATACGTCGTTCGAAATGCACGCTGAACAACTGTCGTCGATTCACTTCTGCCGTACTCAATAACACAAAAAGCTTTCTGTTGAGCGGTCGCCATCTTGGCATCAACTGACGATGACGCCTAGTCAACAGCGCCTCAAGCGAACAAATGTACAACTAAAAGAAACTTTATAGCTCCCTTAATTCGTCGACAGATAGTGCTTAGCTCTGCCTTTTGTCATTGCAGAGTTTTAAATTCCTAAAGTTGTGGTATTCTTTTTGAATCACCCTGTATGTTAGCGGCAGTACGATCGTTCTTGCAGTCAACTTCAAATGTCGGTTGTCTAAATTTTCTCAGTAGTGTTCTTCGAAGTAAATGTCTTCCTCCCTCCAGGGATTGCCACTTGAGCTCCCGAAGCATATCCGAAACGCTTGTATGCTGATCAGACCTACCTGTAACAAATCTAGCAGCTCGCCTCAGAATTGTTGCGATGTCTTCTTTCAATTCGACTTGGTGCGGATCCCAAACACTCGGTCAGTACTCAAGAATACGTCGCACTAGCGTCCTATTATACTGTCTTCTTTATAGGTGGACTACACTTTCCTAAAATTCTCCCAATAAACCGTAGTCGACCATTTGCTTTCCCTATCTCAGTCCACACATGTTCGTTCTATTTCATATCGCTTCGCAATGATACGTCCTGGTATTTAAACGACGTGACTGTGTCAAGCAGAACACTGCTAATGCTATATCCGAACATTGTCGGTTTACTTTTCGTACTCGTGCGTGTTAACTCTCATTTTCCTACATTAAGGGGAGCCGGAGGTGCCTATGCTGCCCATGTTAAAATCACTAAGTTTGAGGAACATTTATTCATAAACTACCAAATAGAAAAATTAGAATTTTTTTTACATATAGAGTGGTTTCGTATTGCAGTTATGACAGAGGGATTGTGGAGTATCTTTTCTAGTTTCCTTCCAATTATTTTTTTTTATTAATGACCCAAATTTCTTTTACAAATAATTGCTTTATAATTAAACTGAAATGAAACTACTGAACATATTGCCAAATGGCTGTGTTACAATGTAAGTTTGACCACTAGGAGTGCTGTATAAAAATTTCATCTCTCTTGCTTGAGTGGATTTTGACAAAATGTCCTTACATTCGAAAAATTCTAATTTACTGGAAATGGCTATCAAAGTTTCTCATTACGTTCCTGCACTATAGGAGGGATTATCAGGGTCTTCTTCTTCATCCTCCAAAAGCTTGCTCTTCTGTCTTCTTTTCTGGCCTCTTGTTCCATCATACTTCATATGCCTTTCTCTTCTTTCTGCTCCTCTTTCCCTTCTCTGTCAATATTTCTTAGTGCTCGTACAAGCTGTAAATCCTAATGCCTTCAGAACTTCACACTTCACACTGTTCCCTTGGTTGTAGGTTGCTATTGCATCATAAATGCCAAAGTGCAGTGTTTTTAAGCTTACAAACACCCTTTTAGGAATCACTTTCCAAATCAAATTGTTTACGCTCTCATTAGGATTCTGCGTCTTTCCGTGTAGACATTTGTGTAACAATTCTGGCTGTGCTAAGTCATGAAAAATTGGTTTTATTGTTCCCTCTTGATTCTTGTACATACTGCATATTACCCGCTTTACACAAGAGGTATAATACTACCAACAACAGGCGCAACACTGAACTAATTCGAAACGGTAAACAGCAAAGAGACGACGTTCCGCGCTCTTATTCGTTGTAGTATCGCAACTTGGTATTAGTGTTAATTTTCTTTTCCCTACGTCGTGCGATTAAAGGCGCTTCAGTCTGGAACCGCGTGACCGCTACGGTCGCAGGTTCGAATCCTGCCTCGGGCATGGATGTGTGTGATGTCCTTAGGTTAGTTCGGCTTAATTAGTTCTTAGTTCTAGGCCACTGATGACCTCAGAAGTTAAGTCGCATAGTGCTCTGAGCCATTTGAGCCATTTTTTCTTTTCCCTACGTTCTTCCTCTTCTTATATACACGGTTACTAAAACGTGGCATCGTAACCAGAACAAAAGTGTACGACAATATTAAATGGAGCAAAATGTTCGAAATTCTGAGGAAAATAGGAGTAAGCTGTAAGGAAATACGGGTAATATTTGTCACAGGAAACAATGTAGCCAACCCTTGCACACTCGCTGTATGCGTAACATAAGGCGCTGTATGCGTAACAGGCCGAGAAAATCCCAAGCAGTTCGCCAGGAAGTCACGAGAGGGTGTTAGATGCATTCAGCGGCCGCCCATTTCCTCTGCAGGCGTGGCGGAAATTGGTAATAACTCCACTTCTAGGGCGAGTAGAACAATAATTCAAAGCTTACATTAAAGAGGAATGTTCCAATTAATTTTCGGTAGCAAAAAAAAAAAAAATCGTAATTTTTTGGGTTTGACCACCTCCGGCTACCCTTAAGAGCCAGCTGCCGTTCATCACGCCAGCTAGAAGTATCGTCTAGGCCATCTTCTATCAACCTAAAGGCACTTATCTTCGACACCTTCCTGTACGGCACATCATCATGAGCGAACAGCCTCATATTGCCGCCTACCCTGTCTGCCAGATCATTTATGTATACAGAAAATAGCAACGGTCCTACCACACCTCTGGGGAGCTCCTGATGTTACTACTGTCTCCGATGTACACTCGCCGTCGATGACAACATACTGTGTTCTATTACATAAGAAGTGTTCGAGCCAGTCACATATCTGGGAGCCTGTTCCGTGTGCACATAGCTTCGGTAGCAGTCTGCAGTGGGGTACGGTGTCGAATGCTTTCCGGAAATCTAGAAATATGGAATCTGCCTGTTGCCCTTCATCCATAGTTTCCCAGAACATCGTGTGAGAAAAGAGCAGGCTGGGTTTCGCACATATCGGCCAATAAAGCATTTCCACAAATACAGGGTACCTGGGTTAATTATACAATAATATAAATTCTAATAACTTGAGAAGAAATTGAGATATCTATTGGTGACTCAAGACGTTTTTTCACACACCTCGATATGCGCATCATTAGTGGCGCGGCACACATCTAATCTTTATCCCACTTTTCCTTCAAGTGTTTTGCAGCACTGCGTGCATAACATTTGCGATAGCTGCACGAATGCGATGGTGCAGATCTGGTAAATAACAAACTGGTGTCTGGTACGCTTGATTTTTGATAAACGTCCACAGAGAAAAATTAAATCGCGTAATGTCTGGGCTTCCAGGGGTCCAAGCAATCGATGGACTAGTTCTAGCGATCTAGGAACACAAATGCGAGAAATCCCTCACAGTGTTCGCAAAATGCCGTGGTGCGCCATATTGTTGAAACACGTTGTGCCAGTGGAACAGACTTTACCTCATCAAGAGACAGCATAAAGAACACCTGCCGGCCGCTGTGGCCGAGCGGTTCTAGGCGCTTCAGTCCAGAACCGCGCTGCTGCTACGGTCGCAGGTTCGAATCCTGTCTCGGGTATGGATGTGTGTGATGTCCTTAGGTTAGTTAGGTTTAAGTAGTTCTAAGTTCTAGGGGACTGATGACCTCACATGTTAAGTCCCATAGTGCTCCGAGCCATTTGAATCATTTGAACAGAACACCTTCTCCTTTTGAATCTACATGGCTACTGTTGTGCTTTACATGAACAAAGCAGTTACGCGTACGCTCATGTGGTACATACTGCCGCAAGCAAACACAAGAAACATTCTGGGTTACCATACTTGTAGAAGTAAACCGCCAATAAATGTCTCAAGTTAATACATTATAATTATTATCTGTTTAACCCGGACAAAAAATCAAATGGCTCTGAGCACTATGGGACTTAACTTCTAAGGTCATCAGTCCCCTAGAACTTAGAACTACTTAAACCTAACTAACCTAAGGACATCACACACATCCATGCCCGAGGCAGGATTCGAACCTGCGACCGTAGCGGCCGCGTGGTTCCAGACTGTAGCGCCTTTAACCGCTTGGCCACCGCGGCCGGCTTAACCCGGACACCTGGATAATAAAGATCAGAAGTCAAAGAGTAAATAGTTTTTCAGAGAATAATTATTTTTCCCTAATTAACACAATAATCTTCAAATGAATAAGTATGTTGGACTACACATCTTCCAAAGTACCCTAGTTTTTTCCTCAGGTTTCAAGCTAGTTAGTACCAGATTCCATCGAAATTGGTTCAGCCAGTTTGTCGTGAAAACGTAACAGATAGAGTTATTTTCGCGTTTATAATATTATTATGATTTTGAATCTTTTGTGATTTCTTTCTTGATTAATTGATTACGACTTACAATACTTAGTATTGGAAGTCTGTATCTGCTATCGAAGAAAGACTTTTTTTAACTGTATTTACTTTTGGAAAATCATGATTTGCTCGCAGATGTTTGCCACTTTACTAAACAACCTGTTTGTGAGAAACGGACCATCCTCTGGTATAATGTGACATCATTAGTCAGATGCTATAACAAACGCCATGCCATAAACGAACACCTAACATGCAACTATAATACTATAGTACATAAAGCACAAGTAGGTAATTTGGCGAAGCACATGGCATGACTTCGTGTGTATAAACGACGATTTTCCAAAAATTTATAGAAGACGTAAATCATCGCCTCCTGAAACACGGTTTCTTTTTCTTTCGACTTGCATTCACATTCAAACTGATCGCCGCCTAGTTATGAACACAATCATTACCTACTCCAGCCTACAGTCTGTCAGATGACTGAATACAGAGCAGCTCACCTCATTCAACTAAATATAATAAAAGTATAAATGTTCTTTTTAAGTCATCAGTCTCCTGACGTGATGCAGCCCGCCACGAATTCCTCTGCTGCGGTAACCTCTTCACCTCAGAGTAGCATTTGTACCCTACGACCTCAGTTATTGCTGGATGTATACCAGTCTCTGTCTTCCCCTACAGTTTTGCCCTCTACCTCTCCCTCTAGCACCATGGAGATTATTCTCTGTCGCCTTAACACATGTCTTATCATCCTTTCCCTTTTTATTGTCAGTCTTGCCCATATGTTCTTTTCTTCACCGATCTGCGGAGAACCTCTTCATTCCTTAACTATCCACCTAATATTCAATAGTCTTTTGTAGCGCCACTTCTCAAACGCTTCGACTCTATTCTGTTCCGGTTTTCTCACTATCCATTACTGTTCATAACAACAATGGAAAACGATTCACGACTCCGGTAATTGTTTGAAAATTAACATTGTGTTCAAAAGCAATTACCTATTAACTTCAGTGTTGAATCCAACTACCGTATAAAATTAAAACAGTGAAGAGAATATTTGTTGCTGATCCTTCCACTAACGACATGGAATTCCATGAAAAAGGACCTTTAGTTTCCCCTGCCGTACCTATTTCGCTTCTCTTTCTTTTTGAAGTATTTTAAGTGGCGTGTAATCGTCACCATCCGCAGTGACGCGACAGCCGTTTGTGTGCCTTGACGTTCTGCGGAAGATTATTTGATTCTTTCCTGTTTGATGCTGAACTCCTCGAATTCTTCACTCTACTTTTCGTTGTGTCCTCTTCACCTCCTCCCTCCCACTTCAGCATTGGTCTTCAGACACTCCTGGTTCCTTCAAGCACTGTGTTGATTGTAGCGTGTGATAATCTTTCCTCCGTTAACCCCCTGCAGGCAGGTTAAAAACAACCTTTTTTACTCACAAATTCCTTAAGGTTTTAACGTTTAGTGGTCAAAATTACGGTCTGGTGCGATACATTCTCTGCATCTGAGCCCTGGTGGAAATTTATTTGTATAATATTGCTATTGACATCTGCGTGCGCATTTCACAGTCTATACATTTTGGTTAGAGTGATGCGTTTTTTTAAGACATATATTTACTGGCTAACTGCACTGATGCGGTCTTCTTGACACAGTTCAGTCACCTGGCGCCATCTCCAGCAGAAGGATCGAAATTACAACTACGCGACAGGAGCAGAAGAGCAAAATGACGCGCTCTTATCATCCAAACGTGTTAATTTCAGGGTCAGCCTACAGACCCGGCACTGAACAGTTCATCAGTTACTCCTGTGATTTAATCACGCTGTAGCTCTCTGACAATTTACAATTAGTAACCATGACCACTGTAGTCAGTTAATATCAGCTTTTCTTTCGAGTGAGTCCTGCAGCGATGCAACAGTCATTTGCGGCCGGCTATCACCTGAACTTCCTGTGTCCAACTTCCTCATACTCCTACTGACGTCAGAGTATGTCTGCGCCGCTACGCCTCGGCCACAGGCTAATGTAGTGTTTCCACAGCAGCACCGCTTCTAGAGTGTTACTCATCTCCGTGCCACAAGTACTCGATCGTCATTTACCAGGGCTGCGAAATAGTCTGTTAAATACGTTGTACATGTTTAGTACAGGGGCTGTACCTTTCATTGTTATTCAGGTTGTTAGGGATATAAGTGCAGATATTTCTCGTGATGAGTGAGGGCTATTGAACAATATTACATCAGCATTTACTTCATTTTCAGACTAATACTCATAGCTATTAGGAGTAGTCTATTTTTAGGTTAGTTAGTGTGGCTCAAACAAGCCATTAAGTTTATTTTTTCCTGGGAGCAGTTCAGGTACAGATGTTTGAATGCGTGGAGGCAAAAGGGTAGTCTATAGGGACAGGCGTAGTCCACACACGAGGGAAACTCCCCGTCGCATCTCCACAGTCAGTACACTATCTTCCTGTTTTCATGCTTGACCTGTGCTCAGTTTGTGTTGAGCTGTCCACTGTGCCATCTTACTACTAAATCTGAGGATGGGTGGGGTGTGGAGTACCCCTTGTTAGTAGTGCAGTTACGGCCGTGCAGAAAATATCAGGTAGTAAATTAAGTGATTTGTTTGTGGGAAGACTGTTAGATCCAAAGAAGAAACAACTTACACACTGACATTGTTACATATCAAAGCATTAATGATCACAATATCTTTATCTATACCCTTAACACTGTGTATGTGGCAGTTAGATGCCATAATTACTATACATCGTGTGATAAGTACCTGTACGATGTACACAGACGTCTTTAAATTTTCAATAAAAACATTTTCTACTGTTTCATATACAATACTACACCTTCATAGAATGTATGTATGAGTTGACGGACGTCATCCTTGCTTTTTTTTTCAATTTGTCAGTTTCTCGCCGTTTGTTTTGTAGCTGCCAGCACTCTTAGAACATTCAATTCTGTTGCTTCTTTGACGTTTTTAAACGTGTTTTAACGACACCGAATCTGAAAAAATCTCCTTTTACCTGAGACAACGTTTAGTGGGAAGGTCATTGTTTCTAGATGAGTGAATTACATTAAGATATTTTCTGTTACACAGAAGTTTTTAATGGATATAACCTACCTATAATTATATTATTTGCATTTCAATGTGGTGTCCAATAAATTTTATTTCCTTACTCACGTGAAAGAGATGTATAAATTACTCAGTCTTTTCACAACACCTAGAAAGAAATTTTAATACATTATGGAGTTTCCAAAGATTTTTCAACTTATCCTTAACTGAACTAAATGCTGCATCAAAATCGTAATATGTAATCTTTGGAAAAATGTAGTTGCATGTAATGCATGGCTAAATGAACTACAAAGATGACACACTATACAGGGTGATTCACCTAACGTTACTGCTGGATATATTTCGTAAACCACATCAAATACTGACGAACCGATTCCATAGACCGAACGTGAGGAGAGGGGCTAGTGTAATTGTTTAATACAAACCATACAAAAATGCACGGAAGTATGTTTTTTAACACAAACCTACGATTTTTTAAATGGAACCACGTTAGTTTTGTTAGCACATCTGAACATATAAACAAATACGTAATCAGTGCCGTTTGCTGCATTGTAAAATGTTAATTACATCCGGAGATATTGTAACCTAAAGTTGACGCTTGAAACCTCCGACGTTCAGTTGCGTGTTGTAACAAACACGGGCCACGGTCGGCGAGCAGCATCTGCAGGGACATGTTTACGATGACGACCGTGTTTGCGAGTGTGGCTGTAGTGCACTGTTGTGGTTTGGTCTAGCTGTCGCAGTGTCCGCATGTAGCGCTTGCTGCTATTGTTATTCGGCATTCGTCTCCGGACGCAGACCAACTGTAGTACACCGTGTTACCAGACGTCTGTGATAGTGTAGTGTTGTAGGAACTGTGACCATGGTGTATTCGAACTCTGAAAAGGCGGAGATGATACTCATCTATGGCGAGTGTCGACGAAATGCAGCTGAAGCCTGCAGGGTACCCGGACAGAGAGCATCCAACGTGCCGCACATTACAAAACATTTACCGCCAACTGTATGCAACAGGTATGGTCGTAGCACGCAAACGGGTCCGTAACAGGCCCGTCACAGGAGAAGCGGGTGCAGTTGGTGTGTTGGCTGCTGTTGCCATGAATCCACACATGGGTACACGGGACATTGCGAGAGCCGGTGGACTGAGTCAAAGTAGTGTCATACGCATACTGCATTGTCACCGCTTTCACCCGTTTCATGTGTCGCTACATCAGCAATCATGGTGATGACTTTAATCATCGAGTGCAATTCTGTCAATGGGCATTAACAGAGAATGCGTTGCAGCTCTACCTGTTTACCGATGAAGCGGGTTTCACAAACCACGGGGCAGTGTACCTACGAAACATGCATTACTGGTCCGTGGACAATCCTCGCTGGCTCAGACAGGTAGAGCGACAGCGACCGTGGACTGTAAATGTATGGTGCGGAATCATTGGCGACCACCTCATTGGTCCTCACTTCATTGCAGGGGCCCAAACAGCTGCAACATACATCGCGTTTCTACAGAATGATCTGCCAACGTTGCTCAAAAATGTACCACTGGAAACGCGTCGACGAATGTGGTATCAGCATGATGGTGCACCTGCACATTCCGCAGTTAACACTAGGCTGACCCTCGACAGGATGTTCGACGAGCGTTTCATAGGACGTGGAGGACGCATAAATTGGCCAGCCCGTTCTCCTTATCTTACACCTCTGGACTTCTTTCTGTGCGGTACGTTAAAGGAGAATGTGTACCGTGATGTGCCTACAACCCCAGAGGATATGAAACAACGTGGCCACCACATTGAACATCTATTGTCCTGACATGTCGGGACACACTCTATTCCACTCCGTAATTGAAAACGGAAACCACGTGTGTACGTGTACCTCACCCCTCATGCGTCAGTGAAAAAGACCAATAGAAAGGTGTTAGCATGTGGACGTAATGTGCTGTTCCAGTCTTTTCTGTACCTAAGGTCCATCACCGTTCCCTTTGGATCCCTACGTAATTCGGTGCTCTCCGATACACACGATCGAACAGCGGAGGAGTGGTACTCAAGCGTCAACTTTAGGTTACAATATCTCAGGATGCAATTAACATTTTACAATGCAACAAACGGCACTGATTACGTATTTGTTTATATGTTCAGATGTGCTAACAAAACTAACGGGGTCCCATTTTTAAAAAAAACCTAGGTTTGTGTTGAAAAACATACTTCCGTGCATTTTTTTATGGTTTGTATTAACCAATTACACTAGCCCCTCTCCTCACGTTCGGTCTGTGGAATCGAATCGTCAGTATTTGATGTGGTTTACGAAATATATCCAGCGGTAATGTTAGTTGACTTACCCTGTATATAGACGAAGCCCTTGATAAATACGGTAGCACCCGCGAAACACAACTGCTACTTTGTTCATTAAGCACTAACAGTTGAAGCTAAAAGTTAAGTACAAATACAGGTGTTAATATTTCTTTCCGAGTTTCTCCGCCGCCGATTGTTAAAGGATTGCGGAAAAGAGAAAGCTCTTATTGTTATTCTGAATAACGCAGCGCGTAAATCTGGCCTAAGCAGAAACATTTATTTAAGTTTCAATGCGAAAGTTTTAACTGTCGCTTAGGCCTCACATGTCTGCGACCCAAGAGTCGTATTACCTCATTCACACCCGTGTCCTTCCTGCAGCCACAACTCTCCTTTTTATTCTGTTTGACGAGTGTGTGCCGTTATGCAAGACAACACTTGTGTGCTTGCAGGAGAAGGCTGTCACATACACAGCACAGGTGAGCAAATTGCGAGAAAATACAGTTGCAAATTTTACGTTGTTCTTCAGTTGTGCAAAAGATTATAGTAGAGGTAGAAGGCAACTAGAGAGAAATTGAATCGGTACTTTTTCACGGTTTTTGGTAAAAGTGTTTGATTGCGATTTGTGATTCTCCGGGAGGAGATGCGTCATACTGTGCTAAAGAGGGTTCTCTTCGACAGTTGCTGTTGACGCAGGAAGTCAACAATAGTTGTATTCATCTCGGAAAACGCCACTTCTAACGGAGAAGAGGCTGTTCTGCAGGGAATGATCATTATGCATTGTGTTAAGGACAAAAAATTTAAATCCATACAGTGAATTCGGAGAGTATTCTGGGCTTTAACAGGTTGTGGTCGAGATTCTGCCTGGATGGTGGACACTCTCTAAGAAGAATAGTGGAATTGTTTCCGGTGAAATGGGCTCTGCTTCAAAAATCACATCAAATCAAATCAAAGCATTAGTAGTCGAACGTCGATGAAAGATGGAATTGAGTCTTGCTAGTTATTCAGAATTCACTTTCAACTCAAACAATCGCGACATCTGTGTGATCACATTTGATTTTATTGGTGGACTCCTAAAGCACACTTTCGACTTAAGTTTGCCAATAGCGATATGTGTGTCTCCCTCGGTGACCAGTGATCAGCGGAAATGTTAGAAACAAACTGAATAGAGTAGAAGACATTAGAAGGTTACAAAATACTGTACATCCTACGCAAGATACTGTGACAGCTCCTGCAGAAGAAAGCCATAGTTTCGTGACTAGAGGCATTGTACAAGCGTACTGAAGTAGTATAAGCTGATTGTATACCCACTGCATAGAAATATACAACTGTTCTTTTAACACTTTAGTGCATATGTCAGATTTTAAAAACATATCGTCGTAAATATTCAGTGCATAATGACTTACGAAGCCATTGATGCAAGATACGTATGTGTGCAGAATTCAGAAACTCTAAGTAGATTTTAATACGCTGGGAGCCACACAGCGCCCTTGTGGTAGTTGTTTGGAGACTGAAGACGCTTGGGAAAGTAATTTTCCTGCTTTAATCCCACCATTAAAGCTTGTTCAGAATTTCTGTATGGCTTTAACATACGTGCTTAGATATGCCCACACTTACCGTTCTGGTGCACAACCTGTTTTTTGGATGGGTGTCATGAGTGAGTGAACGATAACTAACTAACAAAATAAAATAGCAAAGAGGTGCGATATCTCGTCCTTCCAAATCCTAACGAGTTCTTACAAATTTCAGCCACAGGGCTAACTCCGTTTCCATTGCTATGTGGTACTTAGCTATAAGCTATATTTGTCTTGATTGCAATATAGAGAAGCTATTATATTACTCTTTGCAGATACTGAATAACAATTTTCAGAGCTAATAAAAGTACAAGACGGTTATCAGCAAGGAAAATATTTTTGGTGAAAGCTCGAGATCAGTTATTTGAATATTAAGGTAGGATAACGTATCACAGCTCCTGATGGAACTAGTATTGTAAGGCACAGTGTGACACGTAACCAATAAGGTAGCATTGCAAACAGCAAATTGTCAATGCGTTCAAACTGTACCCAGTGCATTACCGTCATCATAAACAGCGATCACAATATATTTTTAAGGTCATAATAAAAATAACCCATTAGAAAATTAATGACGCACTTTGGGGCGTTCAACCAGGTTGTTGTTTCTATTTTATGCACAGTAGAATAGAATTTGACAAAACTGAAAATCTGGTGAGCGGTCATGATGTACATACTTTTCACTTAATCGTCTTGAATGCAAAGATTTCTGAAGAGAATTACCGTTACCATCCTCAGAGTATCTCATTTTGCTGCACTGCAACAAGTCAAATCATGTAACAATGACGTTATTTTTGCATGGCCATTACTTGCTACAGAATGAGAGATTCTAAACATGGCTATTGCTTATCCAAAACAGTCAATTCTGTTCAAAAAACTTTTGCAATCAAGATAATTAAATAACAAGAATTATTCACAATATTTCGATGACTGAACCAGTCGTCCTCTTCGGATGCGGCAAGTTTTTTTTTTTTTTTTTTTTTTTTTTTTATGCGTACTTGCTGCTTGTACTCAAACCAGACTGTGAAGTGTTGCTGGTGTCGTTTCGCTATATACAGGATGTAACGAATATAAGCGCACGTATGAGTATTTCTGTTGGTGACTGAGGACAGTTTTCTGAACAACGTTACATCAGTGTTTACGTCATTTGCAGACTGATAATTATAGGCACTACGAGTTGTATGTTTTTAGGTTGGTTAGTACTTCCAAGTTAATGTGGCAAGGGCAAGCTATTAATGCTTTATTTTCCGCTAGGCATCAAGTCAGGTGTTGAAGTGTGGACGTGTGGACGCAAAACGGATAGTCTACTCTGACCTACGTGGTCCACTTAGTGTCAGAGAACCACCATGCAGAAAACATCAGGTCGTACAGTTTGTGCCGGCCGTGGTGGCCAAGCGGTTAAAGGCGCTACAGTCTGGAACCGCGCGACCGCTACGGTCGCAGGTTCGAATCCTGCCTCGGGCATGGATGTGTGTGATGTCCTTAGGTTAGGTAGGTTTAAGTAATTCTAAGTTCAAGGGACTGATGACCTTAGAAGTTAAGTCCCATAGTGCTCAGAGCCATTTGAACCATTTTTGTACAGTTTGTGATGTGTTTGTGGGAAGACTGTTTGATGCAGAGAAAAAACAATGAACACACTGATGTGTGTACATATTAAGGAACCATATATAAAAATATCTGCCCATATACCTGTTACAGCCCTGTACAGAACAGCTGGACGACCATCGGCGGCTGCGTGCTCGATGCTCAGTTGTTTTTCAGAGACTGCACAAGTTATTCCAGGAAACGCAGATTGTCTCAACATTTCCCAGCTCTGATGAATATACTGGCCGGCTAGCCTTTAATAATTTAAGCGCCGGACTTTAACTCTTGGTTCATCAGATCTTCCGCTCTCTTCATCTCGACAGACTTCCTAACTGCACTGACGCAGAAACTTGGCGTTTACGTCACGATGCCGGTCTCACTGTATTTCATTTCATGATTATATTCGAGGCAGTTTTCAGCGAGAACTTTGCTTGGTTATTTTAGCCGTTTGTATCGCCCTTGCTCCTTGACTGCCCCACGCTGCCCCACGCAAGTCAAGCGACATTCGCATGCGATGCGGTACACAGCCGACTTTCGGAGATGATGGTCGTATTAACGTGACGAAGAAGACTTTTTATCTTTACTGACGGGAACGAAATACACAGGAATAGGACTGAGTCGTCGTAACATGTTGAAAAATGAAATCAACTACACGACTCGGTACCTGAAAGCACAACATTAATCAATCACTTTATGGAAACCTGCGGGTTCATATTAGAAAACCAGCCGCGGGCTGCGATGTTACCCGCGACTAAAGAGTTATTTATAAAAAAGAATACGCGGGTATGTACTTCTTCCAGTCTTGTATTAGTCCCTCTTCTCCTTCCATCTCCTCCTTCCCACCCTGTGTGGAAACGTCCTCCACGCCTCTCTGTTTTCACCTTCTCTTCCCCCATTCTCTGTCCATCACCTCTTTACCCCTCCCTCTGCCCGTCTCTTGCCCCCTCCTCCCTCATTTGTGTCATACTCCTCGTTTCATCTCTCTGCCTGTCTAATTCCTCCTTCTCCCCTTCTCTCCTCAATTTATCACGCCCACCCCAATAGGAGGCTGGTGGTTCTTACCCCGATAGTATTTGTTTCCAGGTGATAACTAATACTTTACCATATTTGGTTGAAGTCGTTCCAGAGGTTTAGAATGAGCTCTCTATTCATTTCTTTGCCTGCGTACACACATGTCAAATATATTTCTCTGCATCTGCACACATATTTCACTTGTATCTTTAGCGAATTTCGCCCTGCAATTCCATTTCCATGTAGCTGAATGCTTATGACATTGCATCGCTTGAACTACGTGTCGTTCAGTGATACAATTTCGCTGGTGAATACTGTCAGCAAAATGCATCTCGAATGCTTTACGAGTAATGAAGTAATAAACTAAAACGTCGTGCTTCATGCGACGATTTTGCTACAAAAAGAAAATGTAGTAAACGATAAACTTTTTTCCTTTCATGATTTTCTGGGGGTTGTCAGAGAGGAAAAGTTTAGCAAAGGATTGATATTGTGTGTAAAGTTTGTTGCAAGTTACAAAATGCTCTCGTTCTCAAATACTGGATGAATTAAATGTGGGTATTCTCGTGTCGTGAGCTACACACTCCTTTTTTTACCCACGCCACCCCTTTGATAGGCAAATATATGTAAGGTAGCATATGTTTTAATTGAGAGTATAAGCTACCTCAATTCAAAATTCCATGCACATCCGTCGTACTGTCATTTCAGCGTGAAGGAGTAACAAACACACACACACACACACACAAACTTTCGCATTTATTATACACAGAGGCAACAAAAGACTTAGGATACCAAACAGTATCGTGTAGTGCAGCGTTTAAACGTGGGACAAACTCAAGTCATTGGAAGCCACCTGCAGAAATATTGAGCATGATGCCTCTGTAGCTGTTTGTTATTGCAAAAGTGTTGCCGGTGATAGATTCAGAATGGCTCAAATGGCTCTGAGCACTATGGGACTTGACGTCTGAGGTCATCAGTCCCCTAGACTTACAACTACTTAAACCTAACTAACCTAAGGACATTACACACATCCATGCCCGAGGCAGGATTCGAACCTGTGACCGTAGCAGCAGCGCGGTTCCGGACTGAAGCGCCTAGAATCGCTCGGCCACAGTGGCCGGCAGTAATGGATTTTGTGCAGGAATTGTTCTCTCAAATATGTACCATAAATGTTCAATGGGATTCACGTCGGACGATCTAGGTGGCCATATTATTCACTCGAATTGGCCAAAATGTTCTTCAAAGCAGTCACGAACTACTGCGGTCCAGTGACGTGGCACATTGCCATCCATAAAAATTCTATCCTTGTTTGGGAACATGAGTGGCTGCAGATGGCCTCCAAGTAGCCAAAAATCATCATTTACAGTCATTGATCGGTTCAGTTGAACCAGGGGACCCAGCACACTCCACTGAAACACGGCACACACCATTATGGAGCCACTACCAACGCGCACAGTTCCTTGTTGACAACTTTGAGTCCCTGGCTTCCTGGGATCTGCGCCACACTCCAACCATACCATCAGCTCTTATCTGCTGAAATCGGCACTCATCTGATCAGGTCACGCTTTTCCAGTCGTCTAGGGTCCAACCGATACGGTCACGAGTCCAGGAGAGGCGCTGCAGGTGATGTCGTGCTGTTAGCAAAGGCACTCGCAACGGTCGTCTGCTGCTATAGCCCATTAACGCCAAATTTAGCCACGTAGTCCTGTCTGATACGTTCATCGTGCATCCCATATAGATTTATGTGGTTATTTCACGCAATGTTGCTACTCTGTTAGCACTTACGACTCTACGTAAAACCGAGCGAGGTGGCGCACACACGACTCGCATTCGGGAGGACGACGGTTCGCTCTCGCGTCCGGCTATCCTCATTTAGGTTTTCCGTGATTTCCCTAAACCGCTTCAGGCAAATGCCGGGATGGTTCCTTTGAAAGGGCACGGCCGACTTCCTTTCCAATCCTTCCCTAATCCGCTGGGACCGATGATCTCGCTGTTTAGTCCCTTCCCCCAAATCAACCAACTCTACGTAAACACTGCTGATGTCGGTCGTTAAGTGAAGACCGTCGGCCACTCCGTTATCCGTGGTGAGGGGTAACGCCTGAAATTTGGTACTCTCGGCATTCTCTTGACACTGTGTGTGTCGAAATATTGAATTTCCTGAGGATTGGAAAAGGGCGCAGGTCATCCCCGTTTTCAAGAAGGAACGTCGAACAGATGTGCAGAACTGTAGACCTATATCTCTAACGTCGATCAGTTGTAGAATTTTGGAACACGTATTATGTTCGAGTATAATGACTTTTCTGGAGACTAGAAATGTACTGTGTAGGAATCAGCACGGGTTTCGAAAAAGACGATCGTGTGAAACCCAGCTCGCGCTATTCGTCAACGAGACTCAGAGGGCCATAGACACGGGTTTTAGGTGGATGCCGTGTTTCTTGACTTCCGCAAGGCGTTCGATACAGTTCCCCACAGTCGTTTAATAAACAAAGTAAGACCATATGGACTATCAGACCAATTGTGTGATTGAATTGAAGAGTTCCTAGATAACAGAACACAGCATGTCGTTCTCAATGGAGAGAAGTCTTCCGAAGTAAGAGTGGTTTCAGGTGTGCCGCAGGGGAGTGTCGTAGGACCGTTGCTATTCACAATATACGTAAATTACCTTGTGGATAAAATCGGAAGTTCACTGACGCTTTTTGCGGACGATGCTGTTATATCGAGAGGTTGTAACAATGGAAAATTGTACTGAAATTCAGGAGGATCTGCAACGAATTGACTCATGGTGCAGGGAATGGCAATTGAATCTCAATGTAGACAAGTGTAATGTGCTGCGAATACATAGAAAGAAAGATGCTTTATCATTTAGCTACAATATAGCAGGTCAGCAACTGGAAGCAGTTAATTCCATAAATTATCTGGCAATACGCATTAGGAGTGATTTAAAATGTAATGATCATATAAAGTTGATCGTCGGTAAATCAGATGCCAGACTGAGATTCATTGGAAGAATCCTAAGGAAATTCAATCCGAAAACAAAGGAAGTAGGTTACAGTACACTTGTTCGCCCACTGCTTGAATATTGCTCACCAATGTGGGTTCCGTACCAGATAGGGTTGATAGAAGAGATAGAGAAGATCCAACGGAGAGCAGCGCGCTTCGTTACAGGATCATTTAGTAATCGCGAAAGCGTTACGGAGATGACAGATAAACTCAAGTGGAAGACTCTGCAGGAGAGACGCTCAGTAGCTCGATACGGGCCTTTGTTGAAGTTTCGAGAACATACCTTCACCGAGGAGTCAAGCAGTCTAATGCTCCCTCCTACGTATATCTCGCGAAGAGAGGATAAAATCAGAGAGATTAGAGCCCACACAGAGGCATACCGACAATCTTTCTTTCCACGAACAATACGAGACTGGAATAGAAGGGAGAACCGATAAAGGTGCTCAAAGTACCCTCCGCCACACACCGTCAGGTGGCTTGCGGAGTGTGGATGTAGATGTAGATGCAGATTTCCGAAATGGAATGTCCCATGCGTCTAGCTCCAACTACTATTCCACGTTCAAATCCTGTTAATTCCCGTTGTGCGGCCATAATCACGCTGGATACCTTTCCACATGAATCATCTGAGTACAAAGGACAGCTCCCCCAATGTACTGCCCTTTTCTACTTTGTGTACACAATACTACCGCCATTTGTGTACGTGCATTTCGCTGCCCCGTGACTTTTGTCAGCCCAGTGTATAAGACTGCATGACAAGTAACTGTGATTAAAACTTATAGTGCCCACCGTGCCTGGCCGCTAGCTGCCGCACTGGGGCTGACGTGTTGGTGTGTGTGGTGTGTGCAGGATGAGCTGCTGGACGCGGTGCGGCGGCGGCGCAGCGGCCAGCAGAGGGACCAGCAGGACACGAGTGAGGACACGGACGAGGACCTGGGGCTGCCGCGCTCGCCCACCAACTCGCCGCCCACCACCGCGGACGTGCTGCTCGACAAGACGCTCAAGGTACGTGCGACCCTCTTTATGGTTGTAACGCATGTCCTGGCCGTGGCGTGGCATCATTCTCTGGGCCATTGGGACCACGAGAGCACTCGCACAACATATGGTGGAAGGGGACTTTGAAAACGTTGGAGCTGATGGGTTTGCCACCCCCAAAACTGAAGTTTTTGGTCGGAGCTTACAATGCTCGGTAAATCATTCAAGGAAGAGAGACCAATTATATGAGAGACCAATCCTCACTATAAGGTGTAAAGGCAGTCATACGACGATCCAATGACAGCATCCCCTCTTCATGACTCTCATCATGTGACAGTGTATTGAAGTGTGCCCTTACTATGAGGCTCTTCATGTGACAATCCAATGAAACCAAGTCCTTACTAAAGGACCCATTACTATGAGACTAATCGTATGACGATACGATGGAAGTATTACTCTTAAGGTCACCGTATGACAGTCCAGTAAAAGGATACCTTTGCATCATATGACTGACCAATGAAAGTGTAGGACTACTATTCGGCCTATTATATTGCAGTCTAATAAAACTGTGTCTTCACTACGACGCTAATGTTACGATCATCCAATCAAACCCTACCCTCACTATGCGTTTTAGCTTATGACGGTCTACCAGAACTGTGCCCTCACGATGAGGCCTGTCACATGACAGACCAATAAAACCTTGGCTTCCTTGTCAATCTCATTATACCCTGCTGGCCACTAAACTTGCTACACCAAGAAGAAATGCAGATGATAAACGGGTATTCATTGGACAATATGTTATACTCGAACTGACATGTAATTACATTTTCACGCAATTTGGGTGCACAGATCATGAGAAATCAGTACCCAGAACAACCACCTCTGGCCGTAATAACGGCCTTGATACGGCTGGGCATTGAGTCAAATAGAGCTTGGATGGCGTGTACAGGTACAGCTGCCCTTGCAGCTTCAACACGATATCACAGTTCATCAAGAGTAGTGACTGGCGTATTGTGACGAGCCAGTTGCTCGGTCACCATTGACCAGACGTTTTCAATTGGTGAGAGATCTGGAGAATGTGCTGGCCAGGGCAGCAGTCGAACATTTTCTCTATCCAGAAAGGCCCGTACAGCACCTGCAACATGCGGTCGTGCATTATTCTGCTGAAATGTAGGTTTTCGCAGGGATCGAATGAAGGGTAGAGCCACAGGCCGTAACACATCTGAAATGTAACGTCCACTGTTCAAAGTGCCGTCAATGCGAACCGAGACGTGTAACCAATGGCACCCCATACCATCACGCAAGGTGATACGCCAGTATGGCGATGACGAATACACGCTTCCAATGTGTGTTCACCGCGATGTCGTCAAACACGGATGCGACCATCATGATGCTATAAACAGAACCTGCATTCATCCGAAAAAATGACGTTTTGCCATTCGTGCACCCAAGTTCGTCGTTAAGTACACCATCGCAGGCGCTCCTGTCTGTGATGCAGCGTCAAGGGTAACCGCAGCCACGGTCTCCGAGCTGATAGTACATTCTGCTAAAAACGTCGTCGAACAGTTCGTGCAGATGGTTGTTGTCTTGCAGACGTCCTCCTCTGTTGACTCAGGGATCGAGACGTGGCTGCACGATCCGTTACAGCCATGCGGATAAGATGCCTGTTATCTCAACTGCTAGTGATACGAGGCCGTTGGGATCCAGCACAGCGTTCCGTGTTACCCTCCTTAACCCACCGATTCCATATTCTGCTAACAGTCATTGGCTCTCGACCAACGCGAGCAGCAATGTCGCAATACGATAAACCGCAGTCGTGATAGGCTACAATCCGACCTTTATCAAAGTCGGAAACGTGATGGTACGCATTTCTCCTCCTTACACGAGGCATCACAACAACGTTTCACCAGGCATCGTCGGTCAACTGCTGTTTGTGTATGAGAAATCGGTTGGATACTTTCCTCATGTCAGCACGTTGTATGTTTCGCCACCGGCACCAACCTTGTGTGAATGCTCTGAAAAGCTAATCATTTGCATATCACAGCATCTTCTTCCTGTCGGTTAAATTTGGCGTCTGTAGCACGTCATCTTGGTGGTATAGCAATTTTAATGGACAATAGTGTATAAGAGTAATAAAATCATGCCATATGACTGACCAGTAAAAGTACACCCTTAGTATGGAGCCCATTATAAGACGATCTGATGAATACATGTTTTCACTAGAAGACCTGTCATATGACTCTCTAGTAATAGCATGCCTGCACTATGAGTCTCATCATATGGAGAGCAAATGAAAAAATGCTTTCGCAAAGAGGCCCATCGTAGTACAGTCTAAATGAAAGCCTACCTTTACTATGAAGCACTTCATTTCACAATGCAAAGGAGTGCCTTCACTACCAGGTCTCTGATATGACAGTCCAAGCAATGTGTGCCCTCATTATGAGGCCAGTGATATGAAGGTCCAATTTTCACTATGAAACCTGTCATACGCGAGTTGAATGAAAGTGTTGATTCGCTATGAGGCTCATCATATGACAATCCAAATAAAGCACATTTTCACTGTGAGGCCTGTCATATTACAGAGCAACGAAAGCATACCCTCGCTACAAGGCCTGTTATATAATGGACCAATAAAAGTGTGTAGTCAGTGCATGGTCGGTGATGTAATGGTCTAGTGAAAGTATACCTTGACTACAAAACCTTTGAAGTGACAGTCCAGTGGAACTGTACCCTCACTAGGAGACTTGTTGTATGACATTCCACTGAAAATGTGCGTTCACCACAAGGCTCGTCATGCGATGGCTAAACTAGTCTCTTAGTTTGTCCGAAACAGCTGCAATATTTACGCTGTGGCAAGAAACGAACTACCTAATAGTTCTCCACTTCATGAGTGAGACAGCCATTTTTAGCTGCTTTACTGGCCTGGTGTGGTACTTGTGCGCAATAATTTCAGTGCGTACTAGAACTACAAACTGGTAACAGCAAACAAGAAAAAATAGTCATGTTACTACAATTTTCTGAGTTGATCGTTAGAACTTAATTACCGTCCCTAGTACTACGAGTACTAACCTGAAGCTGCGGCAAACACGTCACTTCTTTCATTTCCTCCTCAGTGCATACAAACAACGAGGGTACTCATAGTACAATGTTCTGAAATCACTGAAGCAACGCAGCTGATGCGGAGGAGTAAGAATGAAGTTAAGTCACAGCCGTCAGCCTACGTAGCACAAGAAAGATAAGAAACAAAGAACGGAGTTACTTATTAACTTGCTCTTCAACTGTGCCACACGACTGTTGACGGCTTCGATAAGGTCTTGTGGGATGTCCTCAAGATGTTGACCTAGACGGATCACACTCTCTGACCTGGCTGCTCGTTCAGTAAAAGTCGCTCGCGGTGTTCACCCCGCAGTGGTCAGGGAAGGCCCGGCCCGCTGGTCCCGACCGCTGGCCCCTGGCGGGTCATAACGTAACGGGACCCGCAGCCGGTGCTTGGTGGCCGCTGCCGCTGCCACTGCCACTGCCCAAGAGCCCGCGCTAGCGCTGCCTTTGTCCCGCGGGGCAGGTGACGCGGCTTCGCTGTGGACCCGACACCTGTGACACTGCTGTAACTGCGTCATTCTGAATTACACTACTAGCCATTAAAATTGCTACACCACCAAGATGACGTGCTACAGACGCGAAATTTAACCGACAGGAAGAAGATGCTGTTATATGCAAATGATTAGCTTTTCAAAGCATTCACACAAGGTTGGCACCGCTGTCGACACCTACAACGTGCTGACACGAGGAAAGTTTCCAACCGATTTCTCATACACAAACAGCAGTTGACCGGCGTTACCTGGTGAAACGTTGTTGTGATGCCTCATGTAAGGAGGAGAAATGCGTACAATCACGTTTCCGACTTTGATAAGGGTCGGATTATAGCATATCGCCATTGGGGTTTATCGTATAGCGACATTGCTGCTCGCGTTGGGCGAGAGCCAGTGACCGTTTGCAGAATATGGAATCGGTGGGTAACACGAAACGCCGTGCTGGATCCCAACGGCCTCGTATCACTAGCAGTCGAGATGACAGCATCTTATCCGCATGGCTGTAACGGATCGTGCAGCCACGTCCCGATCCCTGAGTCAACAGATGGGGACGTTTGCAAGACAATAACCATCTGCACCAACAGTTCGACGACGTATGCAGCAGCATGGACTATCAGCTCGGAGATCATGGCTGCGGTTACCCTTGACGCTGCATCACAGACAGGAGCGCCTGCGATGGTGTACTCAACGACGAACTTGGGTGCACGAATGGCAAAACGTCATTTTTTCGTATGAATCCAGGTTCCGATTACAGCATCATGATGGTCGCATCCGTCTTTGGCGACATCGCGGTGAACGCACATTGGAAGCGTGTATTCGTCATCGCCATACTGGCGTATCACCTTGCGTGATGGTATGGGGTGCCATTGGTTACACGTCTCGGTTACCTCTTGTTCGCATTGACGGCACTTCGAACAGTGGACGTTACATTTCAGATGTGTTACGACCCGTGGCTCTATCCTTCATTCGATCCCTGCTAAACCCTACTTTTCAGTAGGATAATGCACGACCGCATATCGCAGGTCCTGTACGGGCCTTTCTGGATACAGAAAATTTTCGACCGCTGCCCTGGTCAGCGCATTCTCCAGATCTCGCACCAATTGAAAACGTCTAGTTAGTGGTGGCCGAGCAACTGGCTCGTCACAATATGTCAGTCACTACTCTTGATGAACAGTGGTATCGTGTTGAAGCTGCATGGGCAGCTGTACCTGTACACGCCTTCCAAGCTCTGTTTGACTCAACGCCCAGGCGTATCAAGGCCGTTATTACGGCCAGAGGTGGTTGTTCTGGGTACAGATTTCTCAGGATCTATGCACCCAAATTGCGTGAAAATGTAACCACATGTCAGTTCTAGTATAATATATTTGTCATTGAATACCCGTTTATCATCTGCATTTCTTCTTGGTGTATCAATTTTAATTGTCAGTAGTGTACTTACAACAAAACTTACACTTTCCATCTTCCTTGTCAACTACTGTGATTTCCATTGCTCAAGGAATAAACATTCAGAAGGCTATGTTTCTAATGTGCTGAACCGTAACCGAACTGTAAACATAACGTAGTACATACAAGGGACTCTCTGATCTGTACAGGTCTACATGTAAACCTATACTCTACAAGCCACCTCATGATGTGTGACGGCGGGTGCTCCTGGTCCCTCGGTAAATCACGGTAGTATCTCTAATTTCTCGGATTTTCTCTTTTTGTGGTCATTTCGCGAGACTCTTGTGGGAGGACGCAATATGTTGCTCGATTCTCACCAAAGCGTACTCTCTTGGAATTTGAATAGTAAATCTCGCTGTGGTACGCGACGATTCTCTTTAAATATCTGCCAATGGAGTTTGTTGAGCATCTTTGTTATGTTCTCATGCAGACCTTCGTTGGTCCTGGTCTATCTCTTCTATTTAATCTAACCAGTTAAGGGTCCCAGGCTAACGGGCAATACTCAAGAACTGGTCGACTAGGTGTTTTACGATAGTTACTGTTTCCACTGATTTCTTATCAGTGGACTTCTTCGCCTATTTATGCCCAATGTTTTACCTTTATTTGAGTTCACGATCAGATGTCAGTCCCTACACCGATCATCACACTTCTGCAGGTCTCCAAACAGACTGCTACAGTCTTCTGGCGTTGCGACCTTCTTACAAACAACCGCATAGTCTGCGAATAGCCTCACGTAGCTTATGACGTTATCCACTAAATCATTTATACGTATTTTGAACAGTAACGGCCCTGTAACACTTAGGGTACTCCTGAAATGACACTTATAATCGTTGATTTTGTTCTGTTAACAGCGACGTGCCGAGTTCTTTCCATTAAGAAGTCCTGAATCCAGTCCCAGATCTGGTCGGATATCCTTTTGGAACAAAATGTCATTTCGTCAAGAGACAATGATTAACAATTTTGTATATAGTCAATATTTTCTGTAATTCATCAGAACAATGTAATCAGCTTTAGGATGAACCCCTAGGTAATGCTTTAACTGTGAAACTCTGGAACCTTAGGAACAATTTCAGTCAAACTTGGTACACAGATGACTTACTATCTGAAAAAAAAGGATGTGACTGGGCACCTCTATAACTATTACAGATGATGGTAGGGAAAGGGGAGTTGAGTACCAGTATGACATACTATCTGGGAAAAATGCTGGGGAAGGGAGAATAAGGCTCCCTGGTAATCGTGTTTGTGAGGGTGGAGGAAGATGACAAGTAGAACTAGTGTCGAATCAGTGGTTTCATGTGTTAGCTAACATACTGGCGACAGTTTAATATGATTTCACTCTTAGTGTCTCGTTAGAAGTGGGAGTGGGGCGACACAAAAATAAGTAGCTGGTCAAAGCCTGGTAATAACCTACTTGGAAATATACAAGAGGAATGTATAAGTTTAGAGCGAGCGCCACCTATACAGAATTTGATTGCCCCGAACGCGATCGCAGCAGATGTGTGCAGTTGATGATGGTGACTGTGACCTTCATAGAAGAGATTGCCGTTCTCCTTGCAAACATACTCTCAGTGCAGCAGATGTCTGTAAGAGGCAATGTACGAGGGCTATTCGGAAAGTAAGGAACGACAGGTCGCGAAATGGAAACCACAGTAAAATCAAAATTGTTTTACTTGCAACAGTTAGCTACATCTTCCAGCTACTTATCTCCGTAGTCGCCGATCCGACTTAGACATTTTTCGTAGCGTTGTACCAACTTTCCAATACCCTCGTTATAGAAGGCAGCCGGCAGCGCTTTCCGCCAGTTCTCTACGCTGGCCTACAGCTCGTTGTCTGTGTGGCGTTGCGCGAACGTGTCGAGTTGAGGACAGTACATGAGCCGAGAGGAGACGAATGGGGACTCATTCTAGCGGCGATGCGGGCTGGAAATGGGGAAATGCATTGATATAAACGACACTGACAAAGGGCAGATTGTTACGGTCCGGCGCCTAAAAATATGCAATTCGAATATGGCGAAGCCGGTCGGCTGTTTGCGTGCTCCTCATGCTGACCCAACGACCTTAACTTACGAGTGCAGTGGGCAGGAAATTATCGAGACTGCACTACGGATTAACGAAAATGTGTCACGTGGCAGATCTGCCGTAGTCGAGATGAACAGTTGCTGGAAATACGAACCAGGCAATGGACGTAGGCCGATGGGAACAGTACTACGCTAAGAAAGATATTTACCTGAGCTTCCGTGAGACCTGTGGACTAAGTGAATATCAAATGAAAAACGCATCATTATGGCGTTGATCTGCTGGTAAAATCCGGCCAGTTTAGCTCGAATGACCACCATCAGGTTCGTAAAAACAATTACAGCATCGTATTAGCTGAATATATCCACTGACGTGAGATAATAAAACAACGAATTTGTCGCTGTTGACACCTCGTGACATAAATTACACCGTCAATATATATAAACTGTGCTAGCCAATGCTCTCGCTCTCTTTCGTATTACATCAGTTGTGAACGGATGCACAATGATTTATATTACGATGTGACAATAGTGACAAATTCATGGATTTATTATCTGACGTCAATGACTTTATTCACCTAATACGATGCTGTAGATGCTTTTGAGAACCTGATGGTTGTCAGTCGACTGAAATTGGTTGTTAAAATAAGATTATATCAGCAGCTCAAGGCGGTAATCATAACATTTTTCGAGCCTCTAAGAGCAGTGGGACACCGCCTCTTGAAAATATATTGGGCGGGGCCACTACGAATGTAGTGCGGGACAATGCGTTGAGAATGTGGGTTTCGCGGGAGGCGTGACAGAGATAAATCCGTGCAGTCGCGCTATCCTCTGTGTCCTCGGTGGCTCAGATGGATAGAGCATCTGCTATGTAAGCAGGAGATCCCGGGTTCGAGTCCCGGTCGGGGCACACATTTTCGCCTGTCCCCGTTGACGTATGTCAACGCCTGTAAGCAGCTAAGAGTGTTCATTTCATTGTAATTTCATTCTAACGAGATGCATGGTCACCGATGGTATCTGTTCTTTCGGACACATCCTAAAGAACAGATGCCATCTTAGTATATATATTGAACATTACTTGATGATGTCGTCTAAAACGGCCATGGCGTAGTTCAGCGGTTCAAATGTGTGTGTGTGAATTCCTAAGGAAGCAAACTGCTGCGGTCATCGGTCCCTAGACTTACACACCACTTAAACTAACTTAATCTGACTAATGCTAAGAACGACATACACACTCATGCCCGAGGAAGGACTCGAACCTCCTACGGGAGGGGCCGCGCAATCCGTTACATGGCGCTTCAAACCAAGCGGCCACTCCGCGCTGCCGTTCAGCGGTAAAACTGACCGTATCATAGGGCCAGAATCGTGTTACAGTAGTTTGAGGAACATGATAAGGTCACGTTGACGTCTTGGCCACCAAATTGGCCGAAATGAACTCGATGGAACACATCTGGGACGCTGTAAGATGCTAGCTCCGCGCCAACAAACCGCCGTCGTGTAATTTACGTGAAGTGTTTGCTTGGCATGTGCGTATGCGCCGCGTGCCACATACTTATGGAGTTCTACCATTGACTTGCCGAATCCAAGAGACGCAGAATCTCCGCTGTATTGCGGTTAGAGGTGGCCCAGCACCCTATTAAGTACGTGATCATAATGTTTTGCCTCATCGGCGCAAGTACTGACGGATGTCAAGCGACGAGACGGAATTCTACGGTACTTGTTCGGTTGTACCGTGTTGTTTCGTCAGTAGTGACCGATAGCTCGCTTTCAAAGTGCTCGCAGAAGGTATAGGAGATGGGTGGAGCCCCTGGCGAGAAGCGAGTCGGTGATCGTGAGGCTCCTCCTTGGAGAGGCCGGAGCGCGAGCCTGATCTCCTTTCTGTACTGCGTGCCCAGTGCTGACCGTGGGAAACCTGGCCAAAGGTCGCCAATACGCAGGGCGGCGCGGGTTGCTGTTCCACGGCCCCTTCCAGGTCAGCCCACACTTTCGCCTGCGGTTGGAGGAACGATTTCGCTTTTGTGTTTATGTACGTGTATCGGCAAATAGTTGCGGACTTGAAGAAGTGCCATGTCTCTGTCTAAATGTGTACCTACTTCCCCTATTCTTAAGGGAATGGACCTGCTCCACGTGGTCCATTTTGCTTCAGTCATGTCTCCAGTGCCATAACAAGGGCAACACGCGCTCAGAAAAACTTTGTGCCTTTCCTCGACAGAACCTTGAAGAAGAGCGCCTAAAAGGCGACAGACAGTTACGGACTTGGAGCAATGCCATGTCTCGGCCTAAACATGTACGTTAATAAAATCTGCTCTGTTTATAAGTCGCGTCATTTCGAACAAAACATAAAACACTCGAGCTTTCGACTTCTGATGGCGATGGCGGAGACAACTATAGGAAGCTCGAGTGTTTTATTCGAAATGACGCGGCTTGTAAACGGAGAAGATTTTACTGAAACGTGCCACCGCGAAAGACTCCGAGAACAGACAAATCCCCTCCCGCCGGAAGTTCGAGTCCTTCCTCGGGCGTGTGTATGTGTGTTGTTCTTAGCATAAGTTAGTTCAAGTAGTGTGTAAGTCTAGGGACCGGTGACCTCAGCAGTTTGGTCCCTTAGGAATTCACAGACATTTGAACATTTTTTGAAGACATAAATATGTACTACTTACTCATCCTTAAGGGGATGGACTAGTTTCATTTAGTTCATCTTGCTTCAGTCATTACTCCAGTGGCGTAACAAGGATAAATGGAGTTCAGAGGAAACCTTGAGCCCGTCCTCATGAGAACCTGAAGAATACCGCTGAAAAGACGGTCTAAAGATCGTAGTTTATTGTTTTAGTGTTTCATAATGTCGCTGCTTAACACGCAAAATGATTTTTTCTTAAATTGACACGGCATGGAACCCTACGAACTTATTAAAAAAAGTAGATATTTTAATAATTCTTATTTTGTATGATACAGTTCAAAAGTGGAACGACACACATTTCCGAACTGCGTTGCTGGCAATAACGTGATTACTTTTTCAGCATTTCATTGCTGATCGGCCGGAAAAAAACGGAAATGATTTGAAACTGAAAAGATTGTAACCAGCTATTTATTTATTATTTTCGCTATGCGTTTCGGAGGATTATAATATCTCGTCATCAGGTGGATTTATCTCAGTTAACAAGGCGTCGATACGGTAGTTTGTGTAACTTTTGGATAAGGTACGGCATTGCCATTCACTTTTCACATGTTACATATATGCGGTCGTGTTTACAAAACACTGAAAGACAGTGCCAAAAATCGTATGTACTGTACATATATATCTAATTACTGGACATGAATCCACCTGATGATGGTGGTGTTGCTTTCTGAAACGCTTATTGGAAATAATAGTAAATGTGACTGGTTACAGCAGTTTGTGGTTTCAGTTGATATTCATAACGGTAAGGATCACGTTTAACGAGTGCAACAAACGCAGAATGTGCTCTTTACACTCGTTGCGTAGGCTCACTTAGCAAAATTGGAGTAACTGTACCTAGCTGTCGAAGACGAGAAACAGAGGTCTCTGTACCCAGGAGAGATAGTTATCATGGTAATGTTGCTGAATATACCGGGTGATCAAAAAGTCAGTATAAATTTGAAAACTGAATAAATCACGGAATAATGTAGTAGAGAGGTACAAATTGACACACATGCTTGGAATGACATTGGGTTTTATTAGAACCAAAAAAATACAAAAGTTCAAAAAATGTCCGGCAGATGGCGCTTCATCTGATCAGAATAGCAATAATTAGCATAACAAAGTAAGACAAAGCAAAGATGACGTTCTTTACAGGAAATTCTCAATATGTCCACCATCATCCCTCAACAATAGTTGTATTCGAGGAATAATGCTGTGAACAGCACTGTAAAGCATGTCCGGAGTTATGGTGAGGCATTGGCGTCGGATGTTGTCTTTCAGTATCCCTAGCGATGTCGGTCGATCACGATACACTTGCAACTTCAGGTAATCCCAAAGCGAATAATCGCACGGACTGAGGTCTGGGGACCTGGGAGGCCAAGCATGACGAAGTGGCGGCTGAGCACACGATCATCACCAAACTAGCACATTCCCCATTCTGATAATACAGCTTCACTAAAAGCGCCTTTTCAGGTAACGTGAACATGCTGCGACTGCTGGCGCATCTGATTCTCTCTCTCTCTCTCATTACAGCTTCTTTTATACACGATTGTCATGCGCAGTCACTGACGTTTTGCTGTCCAGCGCCATCTGTCGGACATTTTTTGAACTTTTGTATTTTTTTGGTTCTAATAAAACCCCATGTCATTCCAAGCATGTGTGTCAATTTTTACCTCTCGATCTGCATTATTCCGTGGTTTATTAAGTTTTCAAATTTATACTGACTTTTTTGTTCACCTGGTATTCCAATCCTTATCTCCTCATGATTTAGCTTCATAGATCTCTATCCCCTCCACACTTTATTACCTTCCAATCCTTTCTCTTCTTCTTCTTCTTCTTCTTCTTCTTCATCTCCTCCTCCTCCTTCGCCCTCCCGCTTCCCCCTTTGTTTCCGTCACTAAACAGAACCCATGCGAACGGCTACTCAAGCACGTGGCCCGATAGCCTCACCCTGGCAACACCGTTGCTTTACTCCCAATGCTAAAGCCATGTGTGTGTGTGTGTGTGTGTGTGTGTGTGTGTGTGTGTGCGTGCGAGTGCGAGCCTTCAGCGCGAAAGATCGATGCGTCGGTGCCATTTCGGCACGGCACGTCATTCGGCCACGTCACGTACTGCTGTAATGAGGTCACTGCCCCACCAATCACTGTCCACCGGAGGACACAGGAAGCGCTGTCCCTCTCTTCCCTCTTTTTTGTAGTCAGAGCCTAATGTACTCCCGACAGCGAGGACATTGGTGTTCCTCCTGCATCATCCACAAATGTAGAACGCAGACTGACTGAAATACTTCGCATTTGTATTTTTACAGATTTTACTCCTTTCTATATTTGTAAAAGCTGTATATGTGCAAAGAGAGGAAGGTCTGTGTGTGGATTATTCCATATCTTCCACACTAGATAATTTCTTTCAAAACGACATGTTTTCCTGTAGATAGGGTTGGTATCTGCTCACAATGAGTTTCTCTCTAGGTAATTCTTCATTATCGCGAAGCTTTTGCGTGAAATAATGTGACAATGTACTTATTATCTTAATAAGTTCGTTACATAACTGATTTACGTTACCTCATTTGCTAGTTACGTATATCTGTAAGATTGGAAAAGAGTACTGTTCGTGTTTTGTGCGGCTACGTAGGCAATTCTGAGCAACCTTTTGACAGGCCGCTGTATGTGTTAAAAGCTGTAAGAAAGGAAGTTCGTGATAAATTGTCCCACATTATCCTATCCAATAAGAAATTAGTGTCCGCAGAACACCACTGAAAATGTCTACATTCACTAATCGTTTCGTCCATCATAATTCAACTTAAACAGCGTGAATAAATGATAAAGAATGTGTAATTGTTTTTACTGTTGTGCATATTGTCGCAGCAGAACCTGAGTAGCACAGTGGTGTAGTGGTTATGATACTAAACTGCTGCATGGAAGGTCGTGAATTCAAAACTTATCTGGACTGTGCAATTTTAATCTCTATATTCAGTTCGAGTACCTTCTAGAAGTATCCACAAATGTCAAGCATCATTGTACTGGGCTGTTCTGTAGCTGTGTGTATACTGTATGTGTTCTGGCCGGAGGCAGTTCGCTCCGTGCTCTTGTATGTGCGAGTGCTGAATAAACCTTCGTTAAGTGAAGTTAGTGTTCGTCATTCATCTGATTACACCGTCTTCTACGTGACAATATTAAACGTCTCCTTAATGAAATTGTACTACTTTGTTAATCCTGGCTACAAAACAGCAGCTCAATTGTAAATGTAAGAACTAAACGCATATCGGCTGCAGGTAACGAATAAACATGTGAGATAGAAGGAAATGTGTTTTAAATGTGTTTTACTTTTGAACAATGCCACTGTGGAAGTCTCTCCGCCAGCCGAAGTGGCCGTGCGGTTCTGGGCGCTGCAGTCCGGAACCGCGAGACCGCCACGGTCGCAGGTTCGAATCCTGACTCGGGCATGGATGTGTGTGATGTTCTTAGGTTAGTTAGGTTTAACTAGTTCTAAGTTCTAGGGGACTAATGACCTAAGCAGTTGAGTCCCCTAGTGCTCAGAGCCATTTGAAGTCTCTCCGCTAAGAGCGCCGTAATTTCTTTGCTCATTTACATTCATTGTGTACAAATAAGGTATGTTTTTGATGGTCGAGACAACGAAGCACGGAAGCCCACACGCAAATTATGCCGAAAAAAAGACACGATTTTTAACTAAACTGAATGTTGTCATTGACCTCAACCATATGAGTTCAACTGAAATTAGTGCTGCTTGCTGCAATTTCATCATCACACCGAAGATTGCTGGTCGAATGCATGTTGACAATTGCGAAAGAAAGAGATGGAAGTGCGTCTGTATTTCAAAAGCAAGGTGGAACTAAACGAAACGATGCGCGTCTAACGCTCTCACTGGCCGGTTCCGGCCGAAGCTTTGTCCCCTCTGTAAGGACGCACTTCCTTGTTTTGGTGAAGATAAGTCGCTGTCGCAGACAGAGGCGACTCGTGACTGTGAATCAACTAGTAACTTATGCAGGAAGCGATACCACAATGTATGAAAGGTGCTCGCTACGGAATATCTGCCTTTCACTCTCTCCTTCTTTGCCTACTTCACAGAAGCGCTCCTGCATACCTTTCTGGGATAGCACGTCTCGAGAAAAACGATTACATGAAGAAATGGCTTAGACGCCGCTTATTGTTTCCAGAGTGGACTGTGTGCTGCTTTCAGACATCCGGGCAGATTAAAACGTTGTGCCAGAGGGGAACTCGAAAGAGGTACCCTTGTCTTTCGCGAAAGATCTCGGGCCGGCTCACCGGGTGAGGTGGCGCAGTGGTTAGCACACTCGACTCGCATTCGGGAGGACGACAGTTCAAACCCGCGTCCGGCAGTCCTGATTTAGGTTTTCCGTGATTTCCCTAAATCACTCCAGGCAAATGCAAGGATGGTTCCTTTGAAAGGGCACAGCTGACTTCTTTTCCCATCCTTCCCTCATACGATGGGACCGATGACCCCACTGTTTCCTCCCCTTCGCCGGCCGAAGTGGCCGTGCGGTTAAAGGCGCTGCAGTCTGGAACCGCAAGACCGCTCCGGTCGCAGGTTCGAATCCTGCCTCGGGCATGGATGTTTGTGATGTCCGTAGGTTAGTTAGGTTTAACTAGTTCTAAGTTCTAGGGGACTAATGACCTCAGCAGTTGAGTCCCATAGTGCTCAGAGCCATTTGAACCATTTTTTCCTCCCCTTTCCCCAAATCAACCGACCAACCATCGGTCCGGCATACAGTTTTAACCTGCACATACCACTGCAGACTGGAAGATTCATTCACTGCCACACCTCCTTCAGTTAAATAATTTAAGACACATTTTTTTGGTGGCAAAGACGAAAGAGCGGAGCGAGGAAAGATACTTCTGATTATTCGTAATCGAAGGTGAACTGAAGTCTTACGGAGATTCTGTTTTCATTATTATTGCTCCTCATTTTAAAAATTGCACCCACAATTAAGTAAGCGGCGAAGTTAGTTTTAGATGTATGCATCTCTAGACGTCTTACAACAAGTCTCGAGATCTTTTTTCGTGATCATGGGCTGGGAATAGAGAAACAATAACTTCTACATGATAATTATCGAAAGTAAATTAAGTATCTGTTTAAATGCGAACATTTTGGCTTAGGTTTTTAAAAAATGTTCAAATGTGTGTGAAATCTTATGGGACTTAAATGCTAAGGTCATCAGTGCCTAAGCTTACACATTACTTAACCTGAATTATCCTAAGGACAAACACACACACCCATGCCCGGGACCAGTTGCACAGTCCATGACTGGCAGCGCCTAAGACCGCTCGGCTAATCCCGCGTGGCGCTTAGGTTTTACCGTGACTGTTATTGGTGTGAATTGAAGCTACATGTTTACTATTGCCGTACGCAATTGTTCACTAGGCGTCTCAGGGGCTTAAACATCCATCATTAGACCCATTTATGCCAACTTTACTTGCTTCATTGTATACAAAGCGTATGTGATGTAACGCGACTTGAATAGGTGCCTGTGACAACTGGAGGCAGTCTCACAGGATATGCCAAAGCTGTACAGAAAACGCGTACGTTACTTATTAACTGAGATAAACCCACCCGGTGATGAACGTCTAAACGTCCGAAACGCACAGGGAAAATAAATTGTGACTGGTAACAGTAAACTTTTAGTTCCAATTGAAGTTTCTGTTGATTATATTTCCTACATGCTTAATTTCGTCATTTCGCTGATCATCTAAAATATTTCCCTAGTTGTGAAATAGTCGCAGCAAAAATGCACTGTTATAGAAGTAGGTATTTCTGTATTTATTTCTGTTATGAATCACAAAATTTTATACCACGTTACTACTTCTGGTCAGTAGTGACCATCTTCAGACCTTGTTTATTCTTTTATTCGAGTCAGAAACAAATACAGTACAGTATAGCTTCAATATTCTTACCATTAAAGGCAAATGTAAGAAAGAATATTGACGTTACGCTGCTTTCTCCAGACCTGAGAACACACAACTATCTAACCACACCGTATCAGCATCTGAAAAAGTAAGAATCCAAACGAGTTTCGTCATACCTATACAAAACATAAGTATCACTTGCACGATTATAACGCACATACTGACTCGGTGAGACTCCTGTGCCCTGCCGTGTACGGCAGTCTAATACAATCCTTAATTGGGTCAACATGTCTGCTACAACAGTGTATGTGGTACATTTTGTATAAGTACGACGAAACCTGTTTGTCTTGTTACTTTGACTGTAACTTTTTTATATATGCTGACTCGATATGATTAGAAAATTGTGTGTTCTCAGGTCTGAAAATGATCATTACTGACAGAAATAAATAACTCGTCACAAAATTTTGTGACCCATTAGTGGAATAAATATGTAAGACGTCTCCAGTTTCAAGCGGAATGTACACCGCCCAACGATAATACCTCTCTTATGAGATACTAGCAAACCACAGCGCTGTTTGCATATTTATTGCAACATATCCATTAACGCTGAGCCGAACACAACTTCGCCGCCCCATTCAACTTTCCTCTGGCGCCTTTACGGTCTGCAAGCCAGTTTCCTCCATTTAAATATTCACGAGTGTGCGCCGACGATAATGCGTTTCGTCTTAGTACTAATGCCTCGCGGAATCCTAGCTTACACGGCACGGGACGTTTTTGGTCACTTACTCTGTGCCCCTTATAACCCAGCAGCTTTGGTGCCACCTTCCAGACAATTTTTAAGCATTCATTTACAATCCTTTTCAAGTTCTATCCCACATACTTAACGACAAGATACATTTTGCGAGCAGAAACCTGTTCTGTCGAGGCTATTTGGATAGTTACAAAAGCTTTCTAATTTGGCCATGTCTTTCTCGTTTTCTCACTCGCTCCCCTCCCCCCTCCCCATTCGTAAGCATAAAAGAATGAATCTTTCTTAGTTTTTCGGAAGAAATATTCATTCATGAATATTCCGCATTTTAATAATCAGTAGTTCTATATTCAGACTGGCTGGTCAGTCAGACATCAAACAAGGAACGACTTTATTGCTCACATGACGTTTCGGAATTTATCCATCAGACACCTACAAAAAAATTTTATTTATTTATTTATTTCTGGTATGGCAATACATATACAAAGATTACAAAACTATTACACGCCAACATTTAAGCACAGCTCTCCAGCACAAAATAATACAAATGACAACAGCTATATATGGATATCAAGTGCTTTTATGTATTTTATAACGTCACTCGTCCCTGTGAGGAACTCTTCAAAAGGACCCTTGTAGACCCTTGCGGGACATGTCGGTACAATATGAGCAAATGTCTTTCGTTCCGCACCACAGTCACACGATAGTGATGAAGATTTGCCTCCTTGTAGAGAGTGTCTGAAATATCTAAAGCCAAGAAGCTGAAGCAGCCAGATAAGCTCAAATATCTCCTGGCTAAATGAATTTACCACGAGACATCTACCAAAAAATGAGATACAAAATATTTTATAAAACATAGCAATGCGTGGCAGTAGCATTCCACTTCGGTTGAAAACACCTGGCACAAACTATAATACATCTACCCAGGTGCGATTGCTGCACGTATATACTGTTTTCCTTCCCTCCTACCTCTCCTCCCCCCCCCCCCTCCAAAAAAAAATTCTGCTGTGTGCGTCTTATAATAATATGGGTTAAAATGTACGATTACACTATGTATTGTATGCCTCGAGTTTATAACTATTGTAATGGCTCTGAGCACTATGCGACTTAACTTCTGAGGTCATCAGTCGCCTAGACTTAGAACTAATTAAACCTAACTAACCTAAGGACATCACACACATCCATACCCGAGGCAGGATTCGAACCTGCGACCGTAGCGGTCGCTCGGTTCGAGACTGTAGCGCCTAGAACCGCACGGCCACTCCGGGCGGCAACTATTGTAAAGCGTCACAAAAAGCTACGATTTTAACATTTGACGGTACATGGAGCCAAATAATATTTCTTACTTATGTGGATATAATGTGCAATTCCCCACATCCGATTTTTGTTTGTTGTAAAGTACTTCCCATGTTTCATAAAAACTAGTTGTTCTCATTAGCAGAAATCTTTTCTTCTATTTGATGTAAGCGCATATTGGGTACCTCTGGTACCGAATATGAATCTGATAGACGATGTCCTAGTTTTAACGAAAATATTGCATTCTACGTCCCCTCGCTTATTGCCTGTATTTAAATTCGTGGCATATGTTTCTATTGCTATTGTACCTTTTAATTTCATGTCACTTGTCATATTGCACAGTTGCTGTGATTATAGCCTTTGGTGACTTGTGACCCCTCGTAATGCTCCCGAATACAACAAATATTTTGTGTAATCTTTGATCATTGTAAAAGTCATTAGCATTTGTATAAAAAAATATTTCTTTTAAAATAAGCTGGTTCATAGCCGTGAGACACATAGTATAACAAATGTACAGCAATTGACGCGCCTTGGCGCCACTATACATTTTGTAATGCCACCTGGTGGCAAAAATGACTTCCTGGTCCGCACTCTTCAGAATTATGTCAGCTGTCTGCGAATAATTGTTTCACATATCATTGGGAACACTATCTATGCGCAGCAATCGCTCTCGGGAGATGTATTATAGTTTGTGCCAGGTGTTCTCAGTCAAAGTAGAATGCTACAGCCAGCCATGCATTGCTATGTTTTATAAAATATTACTGGTTTTTTTTTAATTTTTTTTTTAGATGTCTGACGGATAAATTCCGAAACTTGCCATATGAACAATAAAGTCATTCCTTGCCTGATGTTTGACTTTTAGCATTGCGACCCAGTCAGCCCGAATGCAGAACTATTGTAATAACCGTCGCCTGCCTCCCTTTTCAAACAGAGTATTTTCTACCTGGGGTTCAGGGCAAAATTCACGCTCCCGGCCACTCTCCCTCCACTATCAATATCTCATTTATTTTGTTTAGTCATCGATCCAGCGCTGCTTAACCTGTTTATCCCGTTATTCATATCAACATGACAGTACAACAAAGTAGAAGGTAGACTCATCAAGATTCTTTTTGTCTGATATAGCTAGAACCACAGAAGAGTATATAGTCGAAAGTCAAAAAACTTGCAACATAACGCGATTCCTTTTACTTTGCTTCCATTGCCGGTCAGTGCAAAGCCGTAACAAACAAAAGAACAATTACAAAACATAGTTTTTACGCTTCGTTCACACACTGGTGCCAGTATTTATGGATTTTAGGGACAGGGCCCACACACTGAAGCAAGCATTCAGCTGAATCCTTACAGAGGCAACTCAGTATGTGTGACGCACAGATCGCGGCCTCTGCATTTGAAAATACGACGACGACGCACAAAGAAACTAACTCGGTATCGAAACGGCAAAGGTAGAAAACAAACAACATTGGTGCCAGCGTGGTAGGCTTATCGACATTGGCCCAAAATCTTAAATACTTGGTTCTCCTCAGCTTTCAGATATTTGTTAAAGGATATCTTCCATACACTATGAGCTCCATTAAAAATGTTTTATTTGTCAAAACCGGTTTTCAGGTTTATAACCCATCATGAATGGCATCTGATACAGAGGTATAAACAACTGTATGTACATCGATATCTACAAAATGATAACTGTACATATATAGTAGTAATGTAAGTCTACTTACATCATACACTTCTGTAGCAACGTTTGTCAGTTAATAGGACCGGTTGTTTCGTCATGTGGTTGTATATTTCAATGACAAAACGACTGGACAACCTACTTAATGAGCAAATAGAGTTACGTAATAAGATGTATTTACAAAACTTCAGCAGTGTTGTAACCGAACAATTTTGGTTTGCTGTTCATGTCCTGCATGTAAAAATTTGACGTAATATGTTCGATTGTTTTGAAATTTTATACCTTTTGTATATTCTACTTCATATGCCAATGGTCGCAAATTGTAATTTACGTAATTATATGAATGCATGTCGCAGCTACGCAGGATGACAATTATTGGACATAAGGAAAAAAATGTAAATTATTTACAAACTACGGCGTGCACAAACTTAATTCAATATGTGTAAGTCACTACAGATATTCGGATTTAGGTTATAATGTGTTCGATAAGCCTGACATCATTGGCCGTGATGTGACGCAGACGAATAGCGAAATTCTGCATGACTCGCTGAAGTGACGGAACATCGATGCTGTCGATGACCTCCTAAATGGCTGTTTTCAGCTCAGCAGTGGTTTTGGAGTTATTGCTGTACACCTTGTCTTTAACATAGCCCCACAAAAAAGAGTCACATGTGTTCAGATCCGGAGCGTATGACGGCCAATCGAGGCCCATGCCAGTGGCCTCTGGGTAACCCAGAACCATAATTTGGTCCCCAAAGTGCTCCTCCTGGATATCAAACACTCTCATGCTTCGATGGGGTCGAGCTCCATCTTGCATGAACCACACCTTGTCGAAATCAAGGTCACTTTGGATAATGGGGATGAAATCATCTTCTAAAACCTTCACGTACCGTCCGGTAGTCACCGTGCTATCAAGGACTATCGCACCGATTATTCCGTAACTGGACATTGCACGCCACACAGTTACCCGTCGAGGTTGAGGAGACTTCTCGATCGCGAAATGCGGATTCTCAGTCCCCCACATGAGCCAGTTTTGCTTATTGACGAACCCATTCAAATGAAAGTGGGCTTCGTAGCTAAACAAATCATACAGTACATACTAATTTCCATCATGCCAGCGGTTAACCGCGCAGTTTTAACGTCCTAATGCAAACTGTTGAGAAGTTATGACGATTTTATTTCATATCGTTCAATAATTGTAACCCGGTATATATATATAATCTTAGAAATAACAAAAGACAGGTAATGGAGACTACTTGACCTGTCAGTTCCATGTTTACTCTACATGAGAAACGTTATCAAGAATTGTCACTGCCTACGATTTGACAGCAGTGACATACATGACACTTGGTGCACTATTTTGCAGAGAGTATTTCACATCCTGTAGTATTAACTGACAACATGTCATTGCAATAGAATTCCATAATTTAAGTAGACTTATATTACTGTTGTACATATACAGTTATCATTTCGTAGAAATCGGGTTATAAACCCGAAAACCAGTTTTGGCAAGTAAAACATTTCTAGTGCAGCTCATGGTGTACAGAAGAGTCCTTTAATAGGCATTGGCCCAACGTTCTTTGAAGTTTGGTCGAAATATCGGCAAACAACTGATTCGTACCAAAAGTGGGGCCAATGTTGATTCCGATGTTATTTCATTGGTCCACACATTGGACCTACACTGTTGGCGCCAACGAAGGCCCCGGTGTGTGGACCCGCCTTAACATTTGCACTGCGTTGCCTCCGTTAGCATAAAGAATATGGCTTCATCGGTAAGTTCGGGAAGCTCTCACTGGCACTTGTTAACGTAATACTTGTAATGTTTACTTTATGCTACCAATATGGTTGCTCAGTACCTTTACAACTTCTAAACTATCATAAACATCAACGCTAAATGTTCTAGGCGTACCCTGACTCTCATGCTGTAGACAGACGTGACAGAACGAGGCTATTAGCTAGAGCGTCACTGTTTGGGGTGGGGAACAATTTCTTTCCTTTGAGACAAGTCGAAAAACGGCTTCTTTGCGTCATTGAAAAATACCTGTGAAAAATGTAATGCACGAAAAATGTAATGGAATTTACTACCAGCAACACTCACTTGAAATTTAAAGGAGGCTTATACTATTTCAAGATACGTTTTATAGAATTATTTCTTCAACTCGAGTTTTCTCAAGTATTGTATTTTTAAGCCGTGTCATTGGTTTGCTGGGGTGGGGTGTGTGTAACGCACGCGTTCCAGTTTTGTATCAACTTATTCAACAGTTTTCTGAATTATGTACTGTTGTGTGAATGTGAGAGTGTATTGCTCTTTTTTTGTGGCATCAACAATGAGCCAGGTTTGGTGCGCGCCAACCTACAGCGAGTATTGTGTAGTATTACTGTATGTGTGAACTTAAACATTAATAGTTTAAATATCAGATAGTATCGATAGTACTCCTTAAAACTATCGATAAATCGATAAACCATCCATTATTCTAGTCAAGCAGTTCAAATTGAAAATAATTTTATGATAATTTTTTCATTGTTTAAAATAGCGGGTTCCAATAGCGGTTATGCAAATTGTGTTTTGTAAAAAGTAACATAGTTACTATCTTCCCCTTTAGTCTGCGGTTTTCATTAATTATTTCTCTTGCCTTGGAGAAAACACCCTGTGCACGAACTCAAGTCTCTGGACAGCACAAATATTTATAGGGCACCACACGTAACAGTACTCAGCTACACAGACATACCTGTCTGTTATAGGATTTTAAAATACTGACGTAGGTCAATTATAAAATCATAGAATCATTTACTGGTGTAACAACGTCGACGTTACGCAGCTGCTGACTGGCAAAAAAAAAAAAAAAAAAAAAAAAAAAAAAAAAAAAAAAAAAAAAAAAAAAAAAAAAAACTCCTAGTTCAAACTCGTGGACGTATTACTAGACGTATTAGGGGTATTAGGGCCAATCAAATATGCTTCTGTTGTAAGTATTATTCTTGGTGTCGATGCAATGATATCAGTGCAGAATTGTTCGCCTCTCGAAAAGTCCTGAAACCAAGTTTTTTAAAGCTAGGACCTAGTAACGTTGGCAAGTGTGTTAACGTTCAATGTATTACATGGTTTCAGTCATTCTTTCTTTGGAGATTAAAATCGCATGTGCAACGAGCAGATAATTTATAATGGTGAAGTGACTGATGGTATCGGAAGAGGCGCCGTGGACCCCAGAGCGCCTCTGCACAGCGGCCTTTCACGTGGCTGATTGGCGCCCGTTCAGTGGAGGCGCCGCGCCGAGCCACGGTGTTTGCTGAAAGCTGTTTTTGAGCGACACAGGGGGCGGTACGGGGTTGCTTATCGGCCCGCGTAGGCCATTAGCGCGTCCTTTGTGTGGGTAACGCGCCGGCTATATCGCCGCCCCACGCCCGCCTCCACCCGCTCCGCCACCTGCTGCCTATCTAGGAGCGCCTTTCGCAGCAGCTTGCCGCCTCTACCACCCAACTGGGTTTCTCAGACGGTATCTTCTGGCACGAATTCTCCAGAATGGGGCGTTTGTGGGAAGGATAGGCTTCACCACTCTCAATTACTACGACTGTACAAAATTTACTGAGAAATATTCGGACGCTCATATCTAGTCAACGTTTATCTGTGGGTCTATCTCTTGTCTGCGTGTCTGTTAAAGAGATTTCCCCACTGCAGAGCAAATGTGACTATAGTCTACTTCAGCACCGAGGAAGGTGGTTCAAATGGTTCAAATGGCTCTGAGCACTATGGGACTCAACTGCTGAGGTTATTAGTCCCCTAGAACTTAGAACTAGTTAAACCTAACTAACCTAAGGACATCACAAACATCCATGTCCGAGGCAGGATTCGAACCTGCGACCGTATCGGTCTTGCGGTTCCAGACTGCAGCGCCTTTAACCGCACGGCCACTTCGGCCGGCTCCGAGGAAAGTGGCGCAGTGATCAGCACAGTGGACTCGAATTCGAGAGGATGATGGTTCAAACCTGCGTTCGACGATCCTGACTAGGGTTTTCCATGATTTCTCTAAATCGCTTCCAGGCAAATGCCGGGATGGTTTCTCTGACAGGGCACGGCCTATTTCCTTCCCCTCGCTTGAAACTGAGTTTATGCTCCGTCCCCAAGACTTCGTTGTCGATGGTATGTTAAACCCTAATCTTCCTTGTGACTTTTCGACCTGGCGGAGCTATTCGCTATCAGAGTATGAGCGGAGGATAATTTACGTAGGTGTGACAAGGATCTTAGCATCTACATTCGTGTAGACAGGCAAGCAGCTCTGACATCTCTATCGACCCCTGCCACGAGATCGTTGCAGAGCGCCATGAAACTCTCGTGGGACTAGGAAAAGCAACACAGTAAACCTCCTGTGGGTCCCTCGTCACTCAGGTAACGAACAAGCTGATTGGCTGGCCAGGGCAGAAGTTCATTAGCTGGACCGGAACCTGTCTCAACCGTCGCCAAGGTGACAGTGAAATCTACACTACGTAGCTGGAGCATAAGGCAACAAGTAAAATATTGCACTAAAATAAAAAAATAAAAACCATGAAAAGCTAATGAAACCATGTTTTAAAGAAGGTTCTGCAGTCCTGGGCGTGGCAACAGGCTTATTAAATTCATGGTGGGCCTAATGACTGGCCGTGGTAACTTCAGGAAACACCTGCTCACTTTGGGAATAGAAGCCCCTAAGTGCACAGTATGTCGTATGGGGGATAAACACATACCACATTCAATCCTCAAATAGGAAGCACTAAAGGCTGAAAGACAAGCAACGCTTGGGTCATTAATTCCCGGAGGAACTGCGGCTAATAGACAGAGCAGAGCATACTACACTCCAGGAAATGGAAAAAAGAACACATTGACACCGGTGTGTCAGACCCACCATACTTGCTCCGGACACTGCGAGAGGGCTGTACAAGCAATGATCACACGCACGGCACAGCGGACACACCAGGAACCGCGGTGTTGGCCGTCGAATGGCGCTAGCTGCGCAGCATTTGTGCACCGCCGCCGTCAGTGTCAGCCAGTTTGCCGTGGCATACGGAGCTCCATCGCAGTCTTTAACACTGGTAGCATGCCGCGACAGCGTGGACGTGAACCGTATGTGCAGTTGACGGACTTTGAGCGAGGGCGTATAGTGGGCATGCGGGAGGCCGGGTGGACGTACCGCCGAATTGCTCAACACGTGGGGCGTGAGGTCTCCACAGTACATCGATGTTGTCGCCAGTGGTCGGCGGAAGGTGCACGTGCCCGTCGACCTGGGACCGGACCGCAGCGACGCACGGATGCACGCCAAGACCGTAGGATCCTACGCAGTGCCGTAGGGGACCGCACCGCCACTTCCCAGCAAATTAGGGACACTGTTGCTCCTGGGGTATCGGCGAGGACCATTCGCAACCGTCTCCATGAAGCTGGGCTACGGTCCCGCACACCGTTAGGCCGTCTTCCGCTCACGCCCCAACATCGTGCAGCCCGCCTCCAGTGGTGTCGCGACAGGCGTGAATGGAGGGACGAATGGAGACGTGTCGTCTTCAGCGATGAGAGTCGCTTCTGCCTTGGTGCCAATGTTGGTCGTATGCGTGTTTGGCGCCGTGCAGGTGAGCGCCACAATCAGGACTGCATACGACCGAGGCACACAGGGCCAACACCCGGCATCATGGTGTGGGGAGCGATCTCCTACACTGGCCGTACACCACTGGTGATCGTCGAGGGGACACTGAATAGTGCACGGTACATCCAAACCGTCATCGAACCCATCGTTCTACCATTCGTAGACCGGCAAGGGAACTTGCTGTTCCAACAGGACAATGCACGTCCGCATGTATCCCGTGCCACCCAACGTGCTCTAGAAGGTGTAAGTCAACTACCCTGGCCAGCAAGATCTCCGGATCTGTCCCCCATTGAGCATGTTTGGGACTGGATGAAGCGTCGTCTCACGCGGTCTGCACGTCCAGCACGAACGCTGGTCCAACTGAGGCGCCAGGTGGAAATGGCATGGCAAGCCGTTCCACAGGACTACATCCAGCATCTCTACGATCGTCTCCATGGGAGAATAGCAGCCTGCATTGCTGCGAAAGGTGGATATACACTGTACTAGTGCCGACATTGTGCATGCTCTGTTGCCTGTGTCTATGTGCCTGTGGTTCTGTCAGTGTGATCATGTGATGTATCTGACCCCAGGAATGTGTCAATAAAGTTTCCCCTTCCTGGGACAATGAATTCACGGTGTTCTTATTTCAATTTCCAGGAGTGTATTACTCTTTAAGGGTAGTGATTTACTGTTTTTAGAATAGCAAGGAAAGATACTGTAGAATACACGTTCGGTGTTGGCAAACAAGGGGCTTTGTTCCCTGACTAAATTAAATCTAATCAAATCAGATAGTCTACATCTACATCCACTGCGTGGGGTAGTTAAGGCTACCCAGCCCCCGTATTAGTGGTGGCCTAATATACGGAAACGCCAAAAACACAACACTTTACAGTGCTTAATACTGCGTAAGAAACCTGTTGGCTTCCAGTCCGCTCGGAACGGATAAAAACAGGTCCTTTATGGTTTCTTCGAACTAAATAGTGACACGTTCCGGTAACGATGATGGAGGTGGCTAATGGTGGATGGTACAGTACTTCCCGGTCCCATCGACCGAACAGAGCAGCCACAGCTTGCGCTGTATGACCCCGCGCATTGTCGTGCAAAATGAAGGGTGGATTGCGCAGCAAGTGTCGCCACTTCTTTCGCAAAGCTGGTCGCAGGTGATGCTCCAAAAACGAACATTAATACAGTGTCTTGACGGTCTGCTGTGGAGAAACGTAATGCGTTAGGATAACACGATCACAGTCGTACACGAGAATCACCATAACTTTCATCATACTGGGGATGTGGCGCACTTTGACCTTCGCGGCGACCCATAATGACGCCATTCGCTGGACTGGTGTTTCAGTTCTGGCTTCGTGGCATTCGCTTCAGAACTGTTCCAGAGATTCGACAGGCAGTAGACCGCTCTATTCGCACTATTAACAGAACAGGCTCCACTAACGGTATACTAAACCTTCCACATCGCTGGCAACGGGTTCTACACAACGCTGGTGACTCCTTTCAATGACAGTAACAGGTGAAAACATGTAACTCTTTTGTATCGGTTCTGAATAAATAACTGGCTTTATTGCAGTTCCAACCCTCGTACATACTATAAGCCGCCCAGGCTGTTCGCTGGTGGTGGCAACAAGTAACGAGTCAAAACACACCTGTAATAATCGACAGTGACTTAGTCATGCAGAGCAGATCCGATACCTCGGACAATAGCCATACGCTGCACGCATCCCATCTGCAGATTAGCCAAAACTGCACAAGTTACGTGCTGTGCCATGATTCATCACTGCGCAGTACATGAGTTCCTACTTATAGACACGCTGGCGTCCTTCCCTGGACGAAGCGAAACAGCCGCTAGGCGCTAGGGTTTGTCAGTATGACGCATAGCTTGCGGCCAGCTGCTTAGCCGTGGAAACTCAGTTTACGCTCTTCTGTAGACACGGCACTAGGAATAGATGCCGACTACGTGACGTGTTGTGTCGGGCGTACATTTCTTGCAGTGAGCTAAATACGGTTCCCTCGAAATCTGGGTTAGTACGTACTAATTAATTAATGTGAGCTCATATCCAGGCAGCTACTAAATTCACATCACATTGAGATAAATGAAAACAATACTGCCGAAACGTGCATAAATAAATAAAATCCAATGAAAGTAATAAAATTTGCATCACTAGCATGTCTCGTAGTGACAGTAACTGACATGAAAACCAGACACCTTGAAATTTGTAAAATGGGTCCTGCTGTATTATAACTGTGGAAAGTCGCTGTTAAAAAGTAAAACTTTGTTTGTAATAACACGTGAGAAGTAAGTACAGATCCTAGAAGAAAGAGATATTTGAGAAGCAAAAACCGTACCATTTGTAAGTTAAATTTGCTGCTAAAAGAAAACAAACAGGAGGAAGCATTGCTCACTCTCAGGTGACATCTGCTAATACTGTGCCGGCCGGGATTGGCCCTGCGGTTCTAGGCGCTACAGTCAGAAGCCGAGCGACCGCTGCGGTCGCAGGTTCGAATCCTGCCTCGGGCATGGAAGTGTGTGATGTCCTTAGGTTAGTTAGGTTTAATTAGTTCTAAGTTCTAGGCGACTGATGACCTCAGAAGTTAAGTCCCATGGTGCTCAGAGCTATTTTTTTTATAATGTATTTTTCCTGTTAATTAATGAAATAATTGTTTTATTTTTGCTTTCCATGAACAACTAAATTACCAAGGGACAAGTAAATCGTGAAATAAACGTAAAAACAGCCAAATTCCACTGATTTAACACATAAACCACAACATATTCATGAAGAAGTTGTTTATAGCAAGTGCTTAATTGCAGAAAGAGAATATAAATACATATTTCAAGTATGAGAAGTATATATTTCTGTTATTATGGTAGGAACTTTCTTTGCCACGTAAAAAAATGGTTTCTAACAATTCGCGCATTCTTACACTTCACTCGGCTTTCTGATACATGAATACTTTTGTAAATGTGCTTCAAAAGCGAATGTGTTGAAGCAAACTTTCACTTCTACACATGGCTACACTCCAGACAAATACTTCCAGAAAAGATTTTCTAACATATTTATATTCGATGTTTGCAAAATTTCTCTTCTCAAGAAACATTTTTCTAGCCATTGCCAGGACTACATTTTATACCCTCTCCACTTGGGCCGTCATCAGTTATTTTGCTGCCCAAATAACAAAACTCGCCTACTAATTTTACTGTCTCATTTCCTGATCTATTTCCCTCGTCATCGCCTGATTTAATTAGGCTACATTCCAGTAGCCTTGTTTCACTTTTTTGATGTTCATCTTATATCGTCATTCATAGACACTGACCATTCCGTTCAACTGCTCTTCCATTCCTTTGCTGCCTCTGGTAGAAGTACTGTATCATTGATAAACCTGAAGTTTTTACTTCCTCCCCCTGAATTTAAATGCCTTCTCCAAATTTCTCTTTGGTCCCCTTTTTTCCCTGCTTGCTCAGTGTACACATTGAATAACATCGGGGACAGGCTTCAACCCTGTTTATTACATTTTAATTGATTAATTTATTTATTAAAGAAAATTTTCTGTTTCTTATTTATTTTTGGTATTTTAGTTATGATTTACAGCTGTTTTATTTAGGTTTTAGCTTCAGTCTTTTAAAAGTTAAAGAATATAACTCTTTGGTTATAAATACCACAGGTGAGCTAGATATATGTCCCGCAGCGTCGATCTCGGTGATACTTCTCGTCGGAACAGCTCCACCTGGAATGTCTAAAATATTTACTTCGCTATGAAGATCGTTCGGCACAACTAGGTGCTATGTTGTATGATGCGTATGGAGTGATGTGTCTAACTTTTTTATCAACGAAAAGTTTATTGCTTCGGAGACATTCTCTCGAAGAATACTGGCCGTGAAAAGAAGCAGGCTCGCACTATCATTCCACGCTGCACCTCCGATCGATTTACGTCACATGATATCTGAAGAATGTTTGTCAAATCTTTTATAAATCGATGAATACAGACCTTGAATGCATATTATTTTCTTGAATTTGTTTATTGTGCCATCGACTAACTAAACACACATAATGGAGCTTAATAGCGTCGCACAACCATAGCAAAATTTCTCCAACATAAAACACTTCCGATCTCTGTAATCGCCTCACACAGAGTGCTCAAATGTACATCTTTGGTTACTTATTCCAGAGAGATGCGTCCGTAGCACGGAACGTCCAATTCTCGCAGGCAGTTTATGCTACTCTCGGGATTAATAATTCGCCGCACAAGTGAATTGTAGTGACGCAGTGGAAATTTACTGGCTCACCAACACAGTTAGACCGCAATAGACCGGCGATGCTGTATTGTAACATATCATCCCGGACTACAAGTCCTAAATTAAGGACTCTAATATGAGACATCTGTTTCTGATACAAGATGTGAATAACCTTCCATTCTTTTATGAGACATTTGTTTCTGATACAAGATGTGAATAACCTTCCATTCTTTGGACTTTCCCCCTCATACCATCAGAATTTAGAAGAGAGTGTCTCAGCCAACTTTGTGAAAAGCTTTTTCTAAGTCTACAATTGCTACAAAAGTAGGCTTGCTTTTCATTAATCTATCTTCCAAGAGATGTCTGTAGGGTCAGTATCACCTCGCATTTTCCTACATTTCTCTGGAATCCAAACTGATCCTCCACGCGGTTGGCTTCTCCCAGTTTCTCCTTTTTCCCGTATAGAATTCATGATAGTCTTTTGCAACAGTGATTTATTAAACTGATAGTTCGGTAATATTCACACATGTCTGCTCCTGCTTTCTTAGGCGCCTGTCTCATATACCGTGCACACCAGGTGGAATACTTTTATCTCTCTCAAGGCTGTCAGTAGATCCTACGGAATGTCAGCTACTCCAGGGGCCTTGTTTCGACTTAAGGTTTTTCGGAGCTCCGTCAAATTCTTCTCGCAGTATCGTGTCTTCCATCTCATCTTCATCTACTTCTTCTATCCTTTCTATAAACGTGGCTTGAGGCTCATTTCCATTGTATACCCTTTCTATATATTCTTTGCACCTCTCAGCTTTCCCTTCTTTGCTTAGGAGTGGTTTTCCGTCTGATCTCTTGGTATTGCTACAGTTGCTGTTCTTTGGTCCACATTCCTTTTCAGTTTTCATACGGATGCTGTCTATCTTTCCACTAGTTATACATTATAGCCTTGCATTTGCCCCTTAGCCACTCCCGCTTAGAAATTCTAAGCCAATGCAATGGAAAGATACTGTCGCTTACGTCACATATTTTCATGCAAACTCACACATCAAAACTTATAGATAAAGTGTCTATATACACAACTTAGTTTGTACAGAAATCTAAGAGTGCGAGTCCTCCTGGCGCTTGTCCGTTTCTTGCCGTAATTTGAAAGTGGTGTTAGTATCGGCCAAAATAGAAAAAAAGTGTCCAGTAAACATGGGCTCTAAATGCATACCTTAGGAGCTAAGAGCACTTTTGCATCTTCACTGCTGCGAAATATATAGGGTGTTAAGGATATAAGCGCAGATATTTCTGTTAATGACTAAGGCTAGTATACCGAACAAAATTACATCAGTATCTACTTCATTTGTAGACTAGTACAGTATAGAGTAGTACATTTTTAGGTTGGTTAGTACCTCCAAGTACATGTGCACAAGCAAGTCATTAATGTTTATTTTCCCCTGTGCTGCAGACCAGGCATTGAAAAGTGGACATGTGATCGCAAAACAGTTAATCTATATTGAAAAGCGTAGTCCACTTCGTGACGCAGTTGCGACCGTGCCGAAAACATTAGGAAGTAAATTATATGATGTGTTTGCGGCAGAACGGTTACATACAGAGAAAAAAAAACCGAACGCACTGAAGTGGGCGCATATTAAAGTACCAAATTACCACAGTATCTCTACTTATATCTCCAATACCCCGTACCTCTTCTACTTAACTCCCATCTCCATCTACTTCACTTTCTATAATCTTGCGTTAAAGTTCGTTTCTCTTGCATAGGCCCTCTATGCACTGATCAGCCAGAACATTACGACCGTTTACCTACTATCGATATGAACCTGTCCGGGTGGTAGGAGCGTCACCTGCGCGACGAATGATCGCTCGTCAGACACACGCACGGTTGCAGTATCGGTGAGCGTGGTCCGTGTGTAGTATGGGGAAGGCGCGAGATCTATCTTAGTTTGACCGAGAACAGACTGTGATGGCCCGGTGGCTCGGCACGAGCATTTCGGAAACTACGCGACCTGTCGGGTGTCCGAGGAGTTCCGTGGCGAGAGTCTTCAACGCCTGGCAAAACCGAGGTGAAACCATGTTCAGGCGTGATGCACTTGGACGGCCACTCCTCGTTAATGTCGGACGTCGTAGGGTGGGCAGACTGGTAAAACAGGACAGGCGGCGAACTGTGGCGAAACTAACATCAGACTTTAATGCTGGGCAGAGTACAAGTGTGCATGAATACACAATGTACCGAACACTCCTAATGATGGGCCTCTGCAGCCGTCGGCCCATGCATGTGCCAATGTTAACACCACGACTTCAGCAGCTACGACTGAAATGGGCACGAGACACTGGACATTGGACACTGACGCAGTGGCAGGGCGTTCCGTGGTCTGGTGAATCCTGATACGTTCTTCATCATGCCGGTGGGAGGGCGCGAATCCGTCGTCGTCCAGAGGAACAGCTCCTTGACACCTGTACTGTGGGAGGGAGACAAAGTGTCGGCAGCTTCCTTATGTCCTGGAGAACATTCACGTGGGTATCCTTGGGTCCAGCGGAGCTACCGCAAGGCACCATGACGGCCAAGGAGAATTGTACACTGGTTGCAGACCACGTACATTCCTTCATGACGATCATGTTTCCCGACGACATCGGCGTTTTTCAACAAGATAATGCACTAGTCATAAGGTCAGGAGTATGATGGAGTGGAACACAGTGGTGAGTTCCAATGGATATGCTAGCCCGCCAACTCGCCAGATCCGAACCCGTTCGAACGCACCTCGGATGTGACTGAACGTGGCGTCAGAGCTCATCGCACCCCTTCCCCGGAATTTACGGGAATTAGGTAACTTGCGTGTGCAGATGTGGATCCAACTTCCTCCAGGACCTACTAAGGCCTTATTGCTAACATACCACGACGTGCTATCCGTGCGAAAAGTTGACTTACCGACTATTATGTAGGTGATCGTATGTTCTGGCTGATCAATGTTTACCCCTTCCAACTTTCAGCTGTCCCTATGTTGCTCAGAAGTGGTCTTCCATCAGAGCTCTTGGTATTCCCACAGTTGATTTTCTTCCCTCCAGATTCTTCTTCAGTTTTCTTATTGTCGTGCTCCACCTTTCCCAACTGCTTCTATAGCCTTGCATTTGCCCCCTACCTATTCCTGATTACAAATTAAATCTATTTCAACATGTGTTTCTGGTATCTGTGTGGAGACTGCACGTGGTAATTTCGACACCGATCCCGTCGTGGCGAGTTTGGTTTGTCGTGGCGCGCTCTGAGGGATCCGGTGGTGTTGAAGCGCTCAGCCGGCGACGCAGTGGCTCCTGCTTGGACCCGGCCAGCCGCCCAGCCAGCAGTTTCCCAACGCGCCGGCTTCCCGGATGCCGCCGGCCGGAACTGTATTCGCCGCGGTTGACGCCCGCCGCCGCTGACCGCTTCGCCCTTCCCGGGCCGCCTCGACGCGGCCACCTGTCACTGCGAATATACACTCAGTCGCAAAAGTATTCGGACAGTGGGAAGTTTCACAATGAGTACTCGAGAAACACTGACTATGAAACCCAAACATATTTATTAGCAATAGATACGCGTAACAACATTAATTAGAAAAGAATTATGGCATTCTTTCGTTTCCAAAACATAAATAACAGAAAAATTAACAACAAAAATGAAACATCCTGCACACCCTGCTGCTAAAAAAGTATTCGGACACTGTCCAGTAAATGTTCATAAGTTGTACGACGAAAATGTCAATACCTTGTGGGTCCACCTTTCGTTTTCAATACCTCCTCGAATCTACTAGGCATACTTTCCACGAGCTTTTTCGTGAAATCTGGGCCTATATTTGCCCACTCTTGGCGCAGTTTCTCTTTCAAGGTCTCCTTCGTATAGATGTCCGCGCGGTGGGTCCGTTTCAATTTATCCCACAAATGTTCGATTGGGTTAAGGTCTGGTGAATGGTGAGGGGGGTGCAATACTTTCGGGCAATTGAAGAGCAACCACATTTGTACAATATGCGCGGTATGCTTGGGATCATTATCCTGATAAAAATGAAAGTTGTTCGCAATACCTAGAAGTCGTGCACTCTGCTTCAAATGTCCTCGCAGTTTATTAAAAAAAAATGGCTCGGAGCACTATGGGACTTAACATCTGTGGTCATCAGTCCCCTAGAACTTAGAACTACTTAAACCTAACTAACCTAAGGACAGCACACACATCCATGCCCGTGGCAGGATTCGAACCTGCGACCGTAGCGGTCACGCGGTTCCAGACTGAAGCGCCTAGAACTGCACGGCCACACCGGCCGGCTGCAGTTTATTCAAATACGCTTCCTTGTTCATCGTTATCATCAATGAACACTATATCACCCACACCATTGCCGGACGTGCATCCCCACACCATGATGCTCCCACTTCCAAACTTTACTGTTGGTTCGAGGTTCCTCGGATTCAGCTCTTCATTGGTCTTTCGCCACACGTTTGCCTTTCCGTCGCTTTGCCATAATGTAAATTTACATTCGTCGCAAAATATCACCCGATTCCACCAAGCCTGATCGTATTCGGCGTATTCCCTCGCAAACTGGTTATGTTTCTTCTGGTTCACTGCATTTATGAATGGCTTTCGACGTGCCACTCGACCATGGTATTGCGATCGTCGTAGTACTTTTCGCACGGTTTCGGGATGAACTTTTATACCAAGGTCTCCCTCCACCTCACTTGCATTTCGTGTGGCAGATATTTTCGGATTCTGTTGTACCCTTCGCACAATCACACGTTCATCTCTCTGTGAAAATGTCCGTGGCCGTCCTGTACTACAACGGAATTCCAGTCGGTCTTCTTTCTCGAACCGTTTAATAATGTCGTGAACTGTACTTTTCTTCATGTTCACTATTGCGGCAATTTCCCTGCAGGTTTTCCGCTTCGCGTGATGATAAACGACAAGTTGCCTTTGCTCGAACGTAGAACACTTCCCTCTGCGTCCCATCGTCGACCTGCACAGGCTCACGATACGTGTTTACTAATCATCGCTGTCGTCTCGCGGAAATGTGGGACACACTGCGGTCGCTTCACCCTCTGTGCGTCTCTGAATGAACTATTCTCTCACGTTGTTCGCCTTTGTCCGAATACTTTTGTTGCACCTTCCCATGCCGTTTTCAGGAAATATTACGTAACAGACACATGTCCAACAACAATTCTTCGTACTTGGCGCGTGTATCACGTTGCGACATCGCACCCAGAGTCCCAATTGCATTACAACGTGCGATTTTTGTATTTGTTCATGCGGCAAACTGCAAAATTATGCGCCGTTACGTGCTGTCCGAATACTTATGCGACTGAGTGTAGCTCCAATTCACTCTCGCGATGTTTTCAGTCTTGATCCAACAACTTTCATTCGGCACAGCCTGTCTGATGGGCTGAGTCTTTCCAGACTAGATAATTCACCTTTTCACTTCAGGCACACACATACCACATTAGACACAGAGCACGTTAGCCGCTGTGCAAAAGGGCCTCAGGTGGGGAGAAATATTCGTATGACTACGACGAGCCAGGTCGTTATCTGCATTCACAGAAGAAGTAGTTCGGACGAATCTAGCTGGGACGCTTCTTTTGTCTTCAGTACTAAAATGAGGTGACAAGGGATACCTCTCAATATGGCATCGGGCTTTCCTTTGCACGACACAGCGCAGCAACTCGACGTGGCAGCGACTCAACAAGCCGTTGGAAGTCCCCTGCGGAAATATTGAGCCACGCTGCCTCTTTGACCATCCATATATGCGGAAGGGTGGCTGATGCCGGATTTTGTGGTGGTCCAAACGATCTCTCGATTATGTTCCTTAAATGTTCGATGGGAATCATGTTGGGTGGTCTGGGTGGGCAAATCATTCGCTCGAACTGTCCAAAATGTTCTAGCAACTGTGACCGGTGACAAGGCGCAATGTCAATCATAAAAAATTCCAATGTTGTTTGGGAACGTGAAGTCCATGAATGACTACAAATGGACCCTAAGTAGCCGAACATGTAAGCATAGCCCACACCATTATGGAGTCAACAGCAGCTCCCACAGTGCCTTGTTCACAACGTGGGTCTATGGCTTCGTGGTGTCTGCACTACACTCGAATCCTGCCATCAGCTCTTATCAGCAAAGAAAGAAATAAAAGAAAGGTTCAGGAGTGGGATTGACATTCAAAATGAAAGGATATCAGTGATACGATTCGCTGGTGACATCACTATCCTCAGTGAAAGCGAAGAAGAATTGCATGATCTGCTGAATGGAATGAACAGTCTAATAAGTAAAGAATATGGATTGAGAGTAAATCGAAGAAAGACGAAAGTAATGAGAAGTAGCACAAATGAGAACTGCGAGAAACTCAACATCAGGAACGAAGGAATTCTACTACCTAGGCAGCAACATAACCTATGACGGACGGAGCAAGGAGGAAATCAAAAGCAGACGTGCACTGAGAAAAAGGGCATTCCTGGCAAAGTGAATTCTACTAGTATCAAACATAGGCCTTAATTTGAGGAAGAAATTTCGGAGAATGTACATTTGGAGTACAGAATTGTATGGCAGTGAAACATGGACTGTGGGAAAACCGGAACAAAAGAAAATAAAAGCATTTGAGATGTGGTGTTACAGACGAATTTTGAAAATTAGATGGTCTGGTAAGGTAAGGAATGAGGAGGTTCTGCGCAGTATCGGAGAGGAAAGGAATATATGGAAAACACTGACAAGGAGAAGGGACAGGATGATAGGACATCTGTAAAGACATGAGGGAATGACTTCCATGGTAGCAGAGGAAACTGTAGAGGGAAAAAATGTAGAGGAAGACAGAGACTGGAATACATCCGGAAAATGATTGAGGACGTAAGTTGCAAGTCCTACTCTGAGATGAAGAAGTTGGCCAGGAGAGGAATTCGCGGCGGGTCGCATCAAACCAGCCAGAAGACTGACGACTCAAAATAAATAAAACCAGGGTGTCAGGCTCACCCATGTTTATATTAAGACGTCGGCTAGCCATATCTCCATGTGCTGTCATTTTAGCTCCTCTGTCGTTTCCTTAGGTTTTAATCCCAGATGTAGCGACTTTCACTCTTTCTCCGTTGTCTTACGGCCTGTAAGATAGAGCGAATCTGTGGATCAACGCGAGTGAGTTGGGAATGAGAGTGTCATTGTCTAGGTTAGTTAGTAATTGTATTAGAGATCGAGCCAGGAGGCAACGTCGATAGAGGGATGCAGTTAGTGAAAATGGAGTTAGAGTCAGTTGTATGTGGGACTGAGCAAAAAGAAAATGAAATCGTGGCGATAGTAGTGTTGGGATGAAATATCCAAAAGGCTAAAAACAATTTTCCGGAGTTGCTCTGGTCTAGATTTGAAGAGAGACAAGCGCTGAATTTCGCGCAGTAGTCAGTTTTTGAGAGTGCTACACGTTGGTGGGACGACAGTTCTTTGGGATTTGAGGATTCCAATGACCAAATTAATTATCATCTAACCCAGTCACGATTGACATTATTTCGTCTTTCATCTGCAGTCGTAAACAGGGTGACTGATTTCGTACTAAGCGACCTGCTCCACAGTAACGTATACGAATTCATGAAAAACAGTGATCTTGTGAAACCTAGCTCGTTTTCCTCTCAGGTGGTGTCATGACATCTGTTCGGTGCTTCCAGATTCTCAAAAAGACATGGCGTGGAAAACTCACTCACAGCCCATACTGGAATATGATGAACTCTGTCAGATCCATATCTCGTTGTGCTAGTAGGGGACGTAGACTAGATAGGAAAAAGAGCGGTATGAAAGGTAACACATTTTTTGGCTAGCCTAACTGCAGTGTGAAACTGCCAGGCTCGTGTATACCGAAGAGCCAAAGAAAATGGTACACCTGCCTAATATCGTATAGGGCCCCACGAGCACGCAGAGGTGCCGCAACACGACGTGGCATGGACTCGATTAAAGTCTGAAATAGTACTGGAGGGAATTGATGCCATGGATCATGTAGGTCTGTTCATAAATCCGTAAGAATACCAGGGCGCGCAGATATCTTCTGAACAAGACGTTGCAAGGAAATCCGTAAGTATATCAGGGGGTGAAGATATCTTCGGAACCAGACGTTGCAAGGCATCCCAGATATGCTCAATAATGTTTATGTCTGCGGAGTTTGGTGGCCAGTGGAAGTGTTTAAACTCAAAAGAGTGTTCCTGGAGCCACTCTGTAGCAATTATGGATGTGTGGGGTGTCCCCTTGTCCCGCTGGAACTGCCTAAGTTAGTCGGAATGCACAATGGACATGAGAGGATGCAGGTGATCAGACAGAATGCTTGCGTACGTGTCCCCTACTAGAGTCGTATCTAGACGCATCAAGGGTCCCGTATCACTCCCAACTGCACACGCCCCACACCACTGCAGAACCTCCACCAGCTTGAACATTCCCCTGCTGACATGCAGTGTCCATGGATTCATGAGGTTTTCCCCATACCTGTACACGTTGATCCACCCGATACAAATTGAAACGAGACTCGTCCGTCGAGGCAACATGTTTCCAGTCGTCAATAGTCCAATGTTAGTGTTGACGGGCCCAGGCGAGGCGCAAAGCTTTGTGTCGTACAGTCATCAAGGGCACACGAGTGGGCCTTCGTCTCCGAAACCCATATCGGTGATGTTTTGTTGAATGGTTCGCACGGTGATACTTGTTGATGGCCCAGCACTGAAATCTGCAGCAATTTGCAGAAGAGTTGCACCTCTGACACGCTGAACGATTCTCTTCAGTCGTCGTTGGTCCCGTTATTGTAGGATCTTTTTTCGGCCGCAACGATGTCGGAGATCTGATGTTTTACCAGATTCCTGATATTCACGGTACACTCGTGAAATGGTCGTACGGGAAAACCCCACTTCATCGCTACCTCGGAGATCCCGTCTCCCATCGCTCGATCGCCAACTATAACACCACGTTCAAATCCATTTAAATCTTGATAACCTGCCATTGTAGCAGCAGTAACCGTTCTAATAACTGCGCCAGACACTTGTCTTTTATAAAGGTGTTGCTGACCGCAGCGCCGTACTCTGCCTGTTTACATATCTCTGTATTTGAATACGCATGCCTATACCAGTTTCTTTGTCGCTTCGCTGGAACCTGACATCTAGCACAAACAAACGCAGTAAACTGTAAGTACGGGATTTCAAGTCACTTTACGATCACTATCCGAGCGTAGATGTGAGTGAGGCAGCTTGAGGATTTCCAGTTCTGTGCTGTAGCAATTGAGAATTATTTGACTAGTGCCTCGATACGTGGGTCCAAGCTTTTGCGGGTGGAAGAAAACTTTCCGACTTGGAGGACGACGGGACGCGTGACTAGACCGCCAAGAGATCCGTAGCGGCGGTGGCGGCCTCGGAGGACACGGTGGATCATTGGCCGTGCGTTGAGTCCATGCCAGCAATCCGGCGGACACTGTCCGTCCTTGAGGTTTCCCCAGCTACGGTTCAGTGCTGGACCGTCCCATGAGAGGCGCCAGAGGCACCTAACATTCTCACTGATTCATGGAACACATGCACTAATGAACTGCAGAAGTTGACCTCTCTAGAGGCTAACGGCGATATAAAACTAATCGCGGGCAGGACTGAGATTCAGTGGAAGAATCATCAGGATATGTAGTCGAACCTCAAAAGGAGGTAGCTTTAAAAGCCCTGTTCAAGCAGTATTTGAAAATTGCTCGGTATTCTGGAATCCGTACCAAATACACTACTGGCTATAAAAATTGCTACACCAAGAAGAAATGCAGATGATAAACGGGTACTCATTGGACAAATATATTATACTAGAAGTGACATGTGATTACATTTTCACGTAGTTTGGGTGCGTAGATCTTGAGAAATCAGTACCCAGAACAACCACGTCTGGCCGTAATAACGGCCTTGATACGCCTGGGCATTGAGTCAAACAGAGCTTGGATGGCGTGTACAGGTACAGCTGCCCATGCAGCTGCACAACACGATACCACAGTTCATCAAGAGTAGTGACCGGCGTATTGTGACGAACCAGTTGCTCGGCCACCATTGACCAGATGTTTTCAATTGGTGGGAGATCTGGAGAATGTGCTGGCCAGTGCAGCAGTCGAACATTTTCTGTATCCAGAAAGGCCCGCACACGACCTGCAACATGGGGTCGTGCATAATCCTGCTGAAATGTAGGGTTTCGCAGAGATCGAATGAAGGCTAGAGCCACGAGTTGTAACACATCTGAAATTTAACGTCCACTGTTCAAAGTGCCGTCAATGCGAACAAGAGGTGACCGAGACGTGTAACCAATGGCACCCCATACCATCATGCCGGTGACACTCCAGTATGGCGATGCTGAATACACGCGTCTAATGTGCGTTCACCGCGATGTCGCCAACCACGGATGCGACCATCATGATGCTGTAACAGAACCTGGATTCATCCGAAAAAATGACGTTTTGCCATTCGTGCACCCAGGTTCGTCGTTGAGTACACCATCGCAGGCGCTCCTGTATTGATGCAACATTAAGGGTAACCGCAGCCATGGTCTCCGAGCTGATAGTCCATGCTGCTGCAAACGTCGTCGAACTGTTCGTGTAGATGGTGGTTGTCTTGCAAGCGTCCCCATCTGTTGACTCAGGGATCGAGACGTGGCCGCACGATCCGTTACAGCCATGCGGATAAGATGCCTGTCATCTCGATTGCTAGTGATACGAGGCCGTTGGGATCCAGCACAGCGTTCGGTATTACCCTCTTGAACCCACCGATTCCATATTCTGCTAACAGTCATTGGATCTCGACCAACGCGTGCAGCAGTGTCGCGATACGATAAACCGCAATCGCGATAGGCTACAATCCGACCTTTATCAAAGTCGGAAATTTGATGGTACGCATTTCTCCTCCTTACACGAGGCATCACAACACCGTTCACCAGGCAACGGCTGTCAACTGTTGTTTGCGTATGAGAATTCGGTTGGAAACTTTCCTCGTGTCAGCACGTTGTAGGTGTCGGCAGCGGCGCCAACCTTTTGTGAATGCTCTGAAAAGCTAATCATTTGCACATCACAGCATCTTCTTCCTGTCGGTTAAATTTGGCGTCTGTAGCACGTCATCTTGGTGGTGTAGCAATTTTAATGGCCAGTAGTGTAGGACTGATAGAGGGAATGAGAAGATCGAAAGAAGAGCAGCGCGTTTCGTTACAGGTTCATTTAGTAAACCTGGGATCGTCACGGAGAAGCTCAGCCAGCTACAGCATTAGACGCTACAAGCCAGGTGTTCTTCATCACAATGTGGTTAACTGTTAAAATCTTGAGAACGTACGTTGCTAGAAGAGTCAACCATTATATCGCTTCCTCTTACGTACATGTCGTGCAGAGAACACGAAGGAAAAATTAGAGAGGTGCGACATGAGACTGAGTCTTACCAGCAATCGTTCTTCCCGCGAACCATTCGCGTCTGGAACAGGAATCAGGGGAAGTGCCACTGGTGCACAGAGTACTCTCCTACACACACCGCTGACTGGAGTACAGATTTAGATGCACATGTAACATGAAGAGATGGGGCTGTTCGTCTCGTACAAAAGAAATAAGCTCGCCGAATAAAATATTCGTCATCCCTTTAAAAGAGCACACCGATTCATCCAGCACGATAACTGGCGGTGTCGCAAGGCAAGAATCGGGCGACAATGGTTTGAGGAGCATGTTGCAATACACTGATGCATTACTGTAATTGTGCCAAGGACTGTGTTCAGACAGACTCTTACAACAGTTATGCGTGTTCTACATTTGGTTGGGTCACGTTTGACGAACATTTATTTTTGATCCATTGATGTAACTATTTTTCTCCTGTGAATATGGTTTTAATAGAATAAACATGGAACTGTACAGCTGATGGCGAAAAATTGCTTGTTTCAAAATACGACGTTAAAATTTTTATTTTTTGTAGATAAAAGGTTGGCACAGGAGGTGAATTCGTGCTGGGCGGCATCAGACCCGTCAGAAGACCGATTACAGTTATGTAAATATCCAACATGAAGCCATGTTGTCAAAGAGGAAATATATTTTATTTGTGAATATGCTCTCACGTACCTTACCGTAATGAGGTTATTTTGATTATTCTCCTCGGAACGTGCAAAAAATGGTTCAAATGGCTCTAAGCACTATGGCACTTCACATCTGAGGTCATCAGTCCCCTAGACTTAGAACTACTTAAGTAACCTAAGGACATCACACACACCTATGCCCGAGGCAGGATTCGAACCTGCGACCGTAGCAGCAGCGCGGTTCCAGACTGAAACGCCTAGAGTCGTTCTGCCACATTGGGAATATATTCCTGTTCCGGAATTTGTCTTACAACGAAGGAAACCTTACCTTAAACTGGAGAATTATTTCTGGAACAATATGGCCCATCAGAGGGGAAAAATGTGATGGGTTAGTACATGTTTGAATATATGCGTGCGTGTGAAACAGAGAGTTCACTCGACTTATGTAGTGTGCGTACTTAATGGTAATATTTATTGAAACTGAGCTAGCTAGCGTACTGCTTTGAGAATACTTGCCACATTACCGCAGGAAAATCACTAAATACAACTCTGTTTCAGAGGGAGGGAGGGCAGGGGTATTGAAACAGAGGATGACACGCGTAAAGCTGAAATACTAAACACCTTTTTCCAAAGCTGTTTCACAGAGGAAGACCGCACTGCAGTTCCTTCTCTAAATCCTCGCACAAACGAAAAAATGGCTGACATCGAAATAAGTGTCCAAGGAATAGAAAAGCAACTGGAATCACTCAACAGAGGGAAGTCCACTGGGCCTGACGGGATACCAATTCGATTCTACACAGAGTACGCGAAAGAACTTGCCCCCCTTCTAACAGCCGTGTACCGCAAGTCTCTACAGGAACGGAAGGTTCCAAATGATTGGAAAAGAGCACAGGTAGTCCCAGTCTTCAAGAAGGGTCGTCGACCAGATGCGCAAAACTATAGACCTATATCTCTGACGTCGATCTGTTGTAGAATTTTAGAACATGTTTTTTGCTCGAGTATCATGTCGTTTATGGAAACCCAGAATCTACTATGTAGGAATCAACATGGATTCCGGAAACAGCGATGCTGTGAGACCCAACTCGCTTTATTTGTTCATGAGACCCAGAAAATATTAGATACAGGCTCCCAGGTAGATGCTATTTTCCTTGACTTCCGGAAGGCGTTCGATACAGTTCCGCACTGTCGCCTGATAAACAAAGTAAGAGCCTACGGAATATCAGACCAGCTGTGTGGCTGGATTGAAGAGTTTTTAGCAAACAGAACACAGCATGTTGTTATCAATGGAGAGACGTCTACAGACGTTAAAGTAACTTCTGGCGTGCCACAGGGGAGTGTTATGGGACCATTGCTTTTCACAATATATATAAATGACCTAGTAGATAGTGTCGGAAGTTCCATGCGGCTTTTCACGGATGATGCTGTAATATACAGAGAAGTTGCAGCATTAGAAAATTGTAGCGAAATGCAGGAAGATCTGCAGCGGGTAGGCACTTGGTGCAGGGAGTGGCAACTGACCCTTAACATAGACAAATGTAATGTATTGCGAATACATAGAAAGAAGGATACTGTATTGTATGATTATATGATAGCAGAACAAACACTGGTAGCAGTTACTTCTGTAAAATATCTGGGAGTATGCGTGCGGAACGATTTGAAGTGGAATGATCATATAAAATTAATTGTTGGTAAGGCGGGTACCAGGTTGAGATTCATTGGGAGAGTCCTTAGAAAATGTAGTCCATCAACAAAAGAGGTGGCTTACAAAACACTCGTTCGACCTATACTTGAGTACTGCGCATCAGTGTGGGATCCGTACCAGGTCGGGTTGACGGAGGAGATAGAGAAGATCCAAAGAAGAGCGGCGCGTTTCGTCACAGGGTTATTTGGTAACCGTGATAGCGTTACGGATATGTTTAACAAACTCAAGTGGCAGACTCTGCAAGAGAGGCGCTCTGCATCGCGGTGTAGCTTGCTCGCCAGGTTTCGAGAGGGTGCGTTTCTGGATGAGGTATCGAATATATTGCTTCCCCCTACCTATACCTCCCGAGGAGATCACGAATGTAAAATTAGAGAGATTAGAGCGCGCACGGAGGCTTTCAGACAGTCGTTCTTCCCGCGAACCATACGCGACTGGAACAGGAAAGGGAGGTAATGACAATGGCACGTAAAGTGCCCTCCGCCACACACCGTTGGGTGGCTTGCGGAGTGTAAATGTAGATGTAGATGGAGATATAGGGGGGGGGGGGAGAGATTGGGTGAGTGGTGAGAAGCGGGAGCTAGCCGAGTCGGGGTCATGTAGTAGAGGAAGCAGCCCCCCCCCCCCCCACCTCTCCACGTCACGTTCAGCTGGTGCACGTGCCAACAGCTTGGCGGCGCGCCCGCAAAAGGCGCGAGATTACAGGACGGGACTGAAGCGACTCGCCGGCCGCCAGACAGCCGCTGTGGCCGCGTGCCTCGCATGGCGATGCTATCAGCCGGTACCAACTGCGGCCGAGACAACGCGTACTGTGACCAGCGCCGCACTCGCTGTAATGGCACACGACTAGTGACACAAGGATATCGGCGATAAAATGGTGGTGGTGTGGGGGGGGGGGGGGTACTGATGTTCAATATGCAATATTTACAAAAGGCAAGTTTATGCAGTGCTGTGTTGTTTGTTGCGCGCTGATGCGATAGAGAGAGAGAGAAAGAGAGACACCGTCTTGCGGCAGTGGTAACACCGGTTCCCGTCAGATCACCGAAGTTACTCTCTCTCTCATCTTTTGCTTTCCCCTCTTTGGGGAAGTGTGAGGGGGAGTCTGTAGCCTTTAGGCTTTTACTCCCCTGTGAAAGTGTGTGTGTGGTTTTTCTGTAGTTTTTGGTGTCTGTGATTTGTGATGATTGTTGTGAGTGTGTCTGGTACTTGCCTGAGGTGGGCGAGAAGTTTGTTGTTATATGGGGAGGAACAGGATGATGGATTTGGTGTAGGGATTTTCTCTTCGACTTAGTCGTCGAAGATCGTCATAGGGCGCTTGTGCTTATCGCGGGACATGTCATACCGACCTAGGGAGTGGATGAGTGCGTTTCTGGATCTGGAGGAACCCTCATAGAAGGCCCTTGCCAGATCCTGGAAACGCTCTCTCAGGAGTGGGATTTCGGCTGCGGCGTGCAAGTCGTCTGTAGGGAATCCAAGAGGTAAGCGCAGTGCCCTTCTGAGGGCGCGGTTCTGCAGCCTCTGGAGTTTGTCCAGGTGCTGCTTCGCCGCGTATCCCCAGACAGGGCACGCATACTCCATTACTGGCCGGATCAGGGCCTGATACACATTTAATGGTAGTGGGCAGGGAAGGGAGCTTGTTGAGTTCAGGATAGGATATAGGATGGACATTCTGGCGCAGACCTTCCTATGGACTTCGTCTATGTGGGGTTTCCACGTAAGACGAGAGTCCAAGGTTACGCCAAGGTACTTGGCGGTTCTGCGCCAGGGGAGTTGGGTTCCATTTAGGTGAAGGTGTAGGGGGGGACGTTGAGGAGGATCGCGCCTTCCGAGCCTGCGGGTAATCAGCATTGCGGCAGTGGTAACACCGGTTCCCGTCAGATCACCGACGTTAAGCGCTGTCGGGCTGGGCTAGCACTTGGATGGGGACCATCTGGTCTGCCGAGCGCTGTTGGCAAGCGGGGTCCACTCAGGCCTTGTGAGGCAAACTGAGGAGCAGCGGCTCCGGTCTCGGCAACTGACATACGGCCGGGAGAGCGGTGTGCTGACCACATGCCCCTCCATATCAAGTGACGCCTGTGCGCTGAGGATGACACGGTGGCCGGTCGGTACCTTTGGGCCTTCATGACCTGTTCGGGAGGAGTTAAGTTTATGCAGGCCAGTCCAGCGAAGTGTATGCGTAATGCGATGAGCGTAGTGCTGTGTTGTTTGTTACGCGCTGATGCGATAGAGAGAGAGAGAGAGAAAGAGAGAGAGAGAGAGAGAGAGAGAGGGAGACAGAGTGGAGTGGGTGGGGGAGGGCGGGGGGTGTGAGAGAGGAGGATAGTGGAATACGGGAGGATGATTATCTGTAGTTGGAGAAGAGGAGACGAAGACGAATATACAGAGGGAGAGCGGAGGGTGAGTGTGAGAACGAGGCAGCATGGTGAGACGGAAGGCGAAGAGAGAAAAAGAGAGGAGGAGGGGGAGGGGAAAGAGGGAGGTGAGCAGAGGCGCAAAGGGAAATGGAACTGTAACACACTCTGTTTTCCCCGTTGCAGACAATACAAATGTATAATTATGATGTGTTAACGTAGCTGACAACAGTTGTTTAGTGAAAAAAAGACCAATGCTTACTCCTTGGGTCCCAAGACTAGGAAAAAATGGGTAATTTTAAAATTTTTCGCGCAATTGACCTTTATTACTATAGCAAGCAACGAATACAAGACGAAATTGGCAAAAAGTAAACAATTGTTCAGGACGTGGCTGCACTTTGGAATATAAATGTAAAAGTTTTCACGAATTTAATCTTTATTTTCACAGTAAGCAACTATTATCGCAGTTCTTTTTCTGCGTTTGGTACAATATAACTCAAACGGAAAATGTACATCGGCAATTTTCTTCTATAAATTCACGCTATAGTCAATGCAGTTTTCGGGCTTTTGGTTCTCCAGCAGCCATATTCCTAACAAAAAAATTGTTCAAATGGCTCTGAGCACTCAACATCTTAGGTCATAAGTCCCCTAGAACTTAGAACTACTTAAACCTAACTAACCTAAGGGCATCACACACACCCATGCCCGAGGCAGGATTCGAACCTGCGACCGTAGCAGTCCCACGGTTCCGGACTGCAGCGCCAGAGCCGCACGGCCACCGCGGCCTGCCATATTCCTAACAGAGCTCCAAACATTTATCTATACTACACAAAACAACTCCAAGCATTTTTCTGCACTACACGTATTTTTAAATAAATTCTGCCACGTAAGACTATGTGACCTCGAAATTACATCATACTCACTCATCGCTGTTGATAAAACGAAACGACATCCAAACTTGCCGCTGCGAGAGTCGCGTTCGTCTTTTGTTGTCTCCTCCGTCAATTCACCCGTTCGATGTATATCGCTTCCAAGGAGACCATGACATCGATTCCCAAAACAAGTCTACCAAATTACCTGCCTATCTCTACTTGGAACGTACGCGTTCCGAATTTCAACAGTAAACCTCTAGATGTTACCCAATGCCACTCTTGTAGCGTTTGCCACTAAGTATCCGCAACTCTCTCGCGCTTACTATTCGATACCGTGACGAAACGTTTCGCACTTGTAGGAGCCTCTCTGTTTCGTCTTTTATGGCAAGTTAGTAAAGATCCAGGGGTGATGGGCAGTACCGAAGAGTCTGTCGAACAAGTGTTCTGTAAGCCACTTCTTCCGTGGGTGAATAGATTTTCCTTAAGATTCATCAAAGGAATCTCAGCCTACCATTTTCTTTTCCTACAAGCAGTTTCCCGAGGTCATTCAGCTTAAGGTCGCTCCAGACGATTACTCGTAAGTATTACACGATTACCACTGTTCCCAGAGATATTTTCGCCAATAGCATAATCTGACAGTAATCTGTCTCGTCGGCTATTTATGCACAATACGTAACATTCATTTACGCCAACTTTCAACTGTCACTCCTTGGACCAATCATAGATACATCGCAGGTCTTCTTGCATTTCGATACTCTTCTGCCACTGCTACCAGTCCGTAGACAGCTGCACTTTGGAGCTTCCGACATCAGCATTTACAAAGATACAGAAACGCCGCGAGAAATATACGCTTGCACATAAATGGAGATTACAAGTTGCGCTGTTGTATTTGAACACGAACGGCCTTCTGCAACACCCTAGATGCGTTGCAAGTGTCGGTTGCGGTCAGAACAGTGTTCTGTGTAGTTGTGAGAGAATAATGTCGGAGCTACGTCCATTGGAACGTAGGTAAATCGTTGGTGCTCATATGGTGGGTACCTCCATAACCGAGAGGGGTGTTTCAAGAGGCAGCGTATCGAAGCATAATACCACGGCCACTAAGCCACAACGCGGACGACAGTATGTGTTGAGTGATCGTGAAATATGGTCCTTTAAGAGGGTTGTGACGAAAAATAAGAGGATGGACAGCTGCAAAAGTCGCTGCAGGACTTAATGTCGGACTCGCGAACGCAGTCGGCAGCGAAACAACACGAAGGGAACCTCCATAAGCAGGGAATTACATGGTGAGCTGAAATTCCAAAACCACTCATCACTTCATTAATGATGTAAATGCCCATAACAGGAAAACGTAGCCGACCGCTGTGACCGAGCGCTTCCAGGCGCTTCAGTCCGGAACCGCGCTACTGCTACAGTCGCAGGTTCGAATCCTGCCTCGGGCATGGGTCTGTGTGATGTCCTTAGGTTAGTTAGGTATAAGTAGTTCTAAGTTCTAGGAGACTGATGACCTCGGAAGTTAAGTCCCATAGTGCTCAGAGCCATTTTTTGTACTTTAAACTTCACACAAATGCTAGTAGAACACACACCAATGGTTAAAAATTTATATCAGTCAGAAATCGAACTTAAAACCCCTACAGGGCGGACGGACATCTACCACACAGGCACACCTCCTATCGCGTAAAACCGACCTTTCTTTAGCATAATAAAGTCGATCCCAAAATTCAAAGTCGATTTTCTCGCGAAGTTTTGAGAGTTGCATCAAACTGCCTTTTGATAACTGATATTCGGATTCTGAACTTTACGGAGCATAAATACATCATAAAAGGTACAAAAGTCCGGTTGTCCTGCGATCCTCAGTTGGACGACAAATATAGCTTACTTTCTGAAGACTCTTCGTATATTGTGAACACTAACGTTCCTCTAACAGTCGCTTGGGTTTCTACCGAAATTACCAGTATATCTGTCGATTTCCCTACCGCCGGAGGTTGGAGGTCTACCTCGGGCATGTGTGTGTTTTGTTCTTAGCGTAAGTTAGTTTAAGTAGGGTGAAAGTTTAGGGACCGATGACCTCAGTATTTTGGTCATTTAGGAAATCACACGCCGGCCGGGTGGCCGTGTGGTCCTAGGCGCTACAGTCTGCAACCGAGCGACCGCTACGGTCGCAGGTTCGATGTGATGTGTGTGATGTCATTAGGTTAGCTAGGTTTAATTAGTTTTAAGTTCTAGGCGACTGATGACCTCAGAAGTTAAGTCGCATAGTGCTCAGAGCCATTTGAACCATTTTTTTAGGAAATCACACACACGTTATCTGTCGATTTCGTTCCGTTAACAACAACGTGTTGAGTTCTATCTGCTAGGAAGTCCTCGTCGAGCCACAAACGTTTTCTAGTACTCGGTAAGCTCGTGCTTTGTTCACGAAACGACAGTGCGGAACTGTATATTGTAGTTCGACTTCAAATGAGTGCAACCGTTAACAAGAAGGAATCCAGTGTGTTCCTTTCTTACGATACCGCCAGGGTAGAGGGAACTGGTGCTTTTCCTGTTAACTGTCCGTCACGCAGCTGCGGCCCGTTCTGAGAAATGCGGCAGAGAACTGCCGCTTCCCGCTTTGTCGCCTATCCGCGGAGCTGCGTTCCATCTGGATTACGGTTGGTGGTGGGTTGCGAAGGGGGGGGGGGGGATAGGAAGCACAGGGAGGGGGGAGGGGACGAGAGGACGCGCCTTTAATCTCGCGCAGCCTGCAAGATGCTGACGTTATTAGCGGGACGCATTTGTCTAGTCGGCAGTAGATTACCAGTAATCCCGGACCGCTGGTGGACAGAAGTTGCCTCATTTCCAGGGTTTCATCTGCTCGCCAGCGTGGTCGGTAATCTACGAAATTACTTACACTTCAGTGCTCAACATTCTCCTCTTGAAGCAATGCCGGTACAGACTTCCTGTTGTGCTGGTCACATTCCTAGTTGATTCGAGTGTAAGTTCGTGCAGCCGTCTTTACTTTAGTGACTTACAAGGTGTCTCACGTACGATGCAAGAGCTATCTCCGGCATTCTGCGGGAACCGGTACCCCTTGGGTAGACTGTGAGGGCCCCCTGATGCTCTGTGCCGTTGTTGGGACAGCGTAGCGTATCAATTTTAACCGAGAACCAACTGGGCGAGTTAGGAATGGCGTTGAAATGAAGTCCGAGAAAAGCGATTCGCAATGATTATGCAGCTGAACAACTTCGTTTTACATTTCACATATGATGTGTTAGACTTCCATTACAGTGAAATGGAATGTCATGTGGCTAGGGCCTCCCGTCGGGTAGACCGGTCTAAGTTTTTTCAGTAGACGCCACTTCAGCGACTTTCACGTCAATGAGGATGATATGATGATGAAGACGACACAACAACCAGTCCCTGAGCGGAGAAAAATCTCCGACACAGCCGGGAATCGAACCCGGGCCCCTTCGCATGGCACTCTGTCGCGCTGACCACTCAGCTACCGAGGCGGGCTCCATTCCAGTGCATCCTGCAATGGAGCCATATCGCATACGCTACTTGGTCAAACCTTGAATTCTGCTGGGGATTCTTTCTGTGAGGTGTCGGAATGTCTGTATTGAATGACAGCCCATTCTTCCTCAAGAGCCGGAAAAAAGGCAGTGATGTCTTACACTTGGGTCTGGGGCGAAGTCGACTTCCTACCTCTTCCCAAACGTTTTCCATTGGTTTATGGCCGGACTCTGGGCAGGCCACTCCGTTTCAGGAATGTTAATGTCCACAAACCATTGGCTCACAGACACTGCTTTATGACATGGTACATTTTCATGAGAGACAGCAAAGGACTTGGAAGAGCAGTTGAACGGAATGGACAGTGTCTTGAAAGGAGGATATAAGATGAACATCAACAAAAGCAAAACGAGGATTATTGAATGTAGTCGAATTAAGTCGGGTGATGCTGAGGGAATTAGATTAGGAAATCAGACACTTAAAGTAGTAAAGGAGTTTTGCCATTTGGGGAGCAAAATAACTGATGATGGTCGAAGTAGAGAGGACATAAAATGTAGATTGGGAATGGCAAGGAAAGCGTTTTTGAAGAAGAGAAATTTGTTAACATCGAGTATAGATTTAAGTGTCAGGAAGCCGTTTCTAAAAGTATTTGTATGGAGTGTAGCCATGTATGGAAGAGAAACATGAACGATAAATAGTTTGGACAAGAAGAGAACAGAAGTTTTCGAAATGTGGTGCTACAGAAGAATGCTGAAGATTAGAGGGATAGATCACATAACTAATGAGGAGGTATTGAATAGAATTGGGGAGAAGAGGAGTTCGTGGCATAACTTGACAAGAAGAAGAGACCGGTTGGTAGGACATGTTCTGAGGCATCAAGGGATCACAAATTTAGCATTTGAGGGCAGCGTGGAGGGTAAAAATCGTATAGGGAGACCAAGAGATCAATACACTAAGCAGATTCAGAAGGATGTAGGTTGCAGTAGGTACTGGGAGATGAAGAAGCTTGCACAGGATTGAGTAGCATGGAGAGCTGTATCAAACCAGTCTCAGGACTGAAGAACACAACAACACATTTTCATGCTGATACACACAATGGTCGTCTCGGAACTGTTCCTCTGTTGTATGCAATACACAGTGCTGTAAAAAGTGTTCACATCCTTCCGCATTTAGCATTTTCTTAAACGCAATAAGGGGACCACGCCCTACGCTCGGAAAACACCCCCACACCGTAACACTACCCCCTCCGTACTTCACTGTTGATACTACACCTTATTACAGGTACGTTCTATACGCGCTCGCCAAACCAAAACCTTCCATCGGATTGCCACAGGGTACAGCGTGAGTCATCGCTTCAGTCACTCTTTCCACCGCCTCGAGCATCGATCTGCACTGACTACAGAAATGAGTGGTTTATGAGAAGCTGCTCGACCATTGCACTCCATTCTTTATAATTGCAAAGTACAGCCACTGTGGTGGCTGGACTTCTGGTTGCTTTTCGAAACTCACGGGTGATTAGAAACTTCCTGGCAGTGTGCCGGGCCGAGACTCGAACTCGGGATCTTTGACTTTCGCGGGCAAGTGCTCTACCGACTGAGTTACCCAAGCACGACTCACGACTCGTCCTCACAGCTTCACTCCCGCCAGTACCTCGTCTCCCACATTCCTCCCGAGTGATTTCTTCCTCTAGTTTCCGTCGATTTTTTACAAGCACCCTCCGCAATGCTCGCTGTATCTGACGGTCAGTAAATAAGCCCTGCTGGTCTTGGAACAGCTGTGGCTGATTTTTTTTTCCTTTATTGAATTTCGATTTCCCCCCGAAGGGGGCGGGCTGGCAGCAGCTTAACGCCGCTCTTCAGCCTACAGGATTTTTAAAACATAAGAAGATAAGAAACAATAAAACACGGCGACAGTCTGGCTTCTGTTCGCAAGAGATATAAAAATCACACCCAGCGACAGTATGATGTCCGTTCGCAACACTTCGGAAAAGACACACAACACTTAACACTTAGTCGAAACACTACACAAAAAAGTCGGCATGAAGATGACACACCACAGCCAAGGGCAGATCGGAGGGGGCGGGACCTAGATAGCTGAGGGGAAAAAAGGGGGAAGGATAGGAAAAACGAAAGGGGGGGGGGGGAGACCGACGGAGAGAGAGGACTCATTAGGGGGGGGGCAGGGCTGAGGCGAGGGGGAGTGGGGAAAGGCAGAACTGAAGACTCTTGAGAAATAAACTCCATCAGCCTCCGTCTTTGGTGGTGGTTGTTGGTAGTTTGCGTGCTACGGCCGTAGCGGAGTGACAAGGTGATAAATTCCGTGGTGGCGACCGGGTTGTTTACGGCGGGACGCCACCTGCCGTCTCCTTTTCCCTGCTAGATGGGTCTCTGGGGGTTGCCCACTACCCCACGTAGCAGTAGGCAAGCCACGCACGCTTCCTCGCCAGCTCGTTGGTGATGCGAAAGCTGAGGAATTTTGTGGTAATGCTATTCCAAACATAGTCGAGCTTGGCGGTCCATCAATTACGTGGTAAAAAGGAGAAAGGTTCCAACGACAAAGGAGAAAAACTTAATTTTATTATTTTTCCCCTTAACAGGAAACAAGTACTTTAGTTTCTACAGGTGTCGAAGAGACTGGATTTCGACACAATTACAGAACTCATGTATTTATAAAAAAAAAATGCATAAATTTCAGTTCTAGAACAAACTGAGACGTAAAAGATTTCAGAAGAGTAGGGGAATTTAAATTTTAAGATTTAAAGAAGATATATAGCGATTTTAGTTTGCTATTACTTATTTCAATTCCACGAAATGATAGGCTTCCTTGTCCGCAGCTCGTGGTCGTGCGGTAGCGTTCTCGCTTCCCGCGACCGGGTTCCCGGGTTCGATTCCCGGCGGGGTCAGGGATTTTCTCTGCCTCGTGATGACTGGTTGTTGTATGATGTCCTTAGGTTAGTTAGGTTTAAGTAGTTCTAAGTTCTAGGGGACTGATGACCATAGATGTTAAGTCCCATAGTGCTCAGAGCCATTTTGATAGATTTCCTTCATTTAATTTACAACTCAAAAGAAATTCGATTAAAATACACAAAAAGTTCTTCATCATACAAAATGATTACGTCACTGTATTTTTCCATCGTTCAAAAGAATTATTATATTTTAACAGTAAGGTATAATTAAAATACAGAAGCAAGCGGATAATGCAACTAAGAAGAGCAAACTCTTTTTCCTCTCCTGTCCCAACCTCTTCATCTGACAGTAGCACTTGCAGCCTACACCCTCAATTATTTGTTGGATGTATTTCAATCTCTGTCTTCCTCAACAGTTTGTGCCCTCTACAGCTCCCTATAATACCACGGAAGTTATTCCCTAATGTCTTAACAGATGCCCTATCGTCCTGTCCCTTCTCCTTATCAGTGTTTCCCACATATTCTACCCGACTCCGATTCTGCACAGAACTTCCTCATTCCTTACCCTATCAGTCTACCTAGTTTTCAACATTCGCCTGTAGCACCACATATCAAATGCTTTGATCCTCTTCCGATTTTCCCACAGTCCATGTTTCTCTACCATAAAGTGCTGTACTCCAAACGTTTGTTTGTTTGTTTGCCTACACCTTTATCCTGCAGTTCGCGCAGGGTCGGTGTGGTTAGAATCGGATTTGGCAATGTTAATTTGAAGGGGTGGCCAGTTGCCCTTCCTGCCCCAGGACAGATTCAGTGTACCCCAGCTGTTTGCGTCTAGTGTAAATCATGAAAGTGCAAACATGTTGCAAATGTCTACAAATCGTGTAAATGAGGCGGGACGTGGGGACCAGCCCAGTATTCACCTAGTGGGATGTGGAAAACCGCCTAAAACCCACATCCGACTGGCAAGCACACTGGCCCTCGTCGGTAATCTGCTGGGAGGACTCGATCTGGGGCTGGCGCGCCTACCCGAGTACAGCGCTCTCGGCTAACCTGGTGGTTCACTGTACTCCAAAAGAATATTCTCAGAAACTTCTTCCTCAAATTAAGGCGTGTGTTTGATTCTAGTAGACTTCTCTTGGCCAGGATTGACCTTTTCTCTAGTGTACGTCTGCTTTTGCTGTCCTTCTTCCTCTTTCCGTCTTTGATTATTTTGCTTCCTAGGTAGTAGAATTCATTAACTTCATCTATTTCATTCCCATGTTAAATTTCTCACTGTTCTCATTTCTGCTACATCTTATTACTTTCGTTTTTCTTCACTTTACTCTCAATCCGTATTCTGTACTCATTCCACTGTTCATTCCATTCAGCAGATCATGTAACTCTTCCTTACTTTCACTGCGAATAGCAACGTCATTAGCGAATCGTATTATTGATATCCTTTCACTTTGAATTATAATCCCACTCCTGAACTTTTCTTTTATTTGTATCATTACTTATAAGAGCTGATAGCAGGATTCGAGTGTAGTGCAGACACCACGAAGCCATAGACCTAAGTTGTGAACAAGGCACTGTGTAAGCTGCTGTTGACTCAATAATGGTGTGGGCTGTGCTTACATGGAATGTATGTTCAGCTGAAAGACTTGCTCCAGGAAGTTGGGCCACACAAAATTCCGAACATGTTTCGGAACATAGTACTCTAAGGCAGTGGCGCAACTCCGGTATGCCAGCAACAGTTCCGTACGATTTAATTTTATCCATACTTTGCAGTTGCAAACCATACTGTATTCAATGCACTATAAACTGAATTAAAAGACGCCTTCAGTCACAAATTTTCATTTTTTATTAAATACACTATGCTTCTCGAGCGCTGTGGGTCCATCATCAGGTGTAAATCATCTAAATAAATCATCTAAATAAATGATTTTGCTTTTGAATAACGTGAAATGCATGTTCCACACAGTCCAAGAAAAGCGTTTTTAACTTTTCAACATCATCACACATTGGTTTCTCCATTCTGTTAATGCCTATCACTTCACTTAAGAGGTACACTTGTATACACATTCTTGTAAACAAAATGTGTGAAGTGATATGCATGAACAGGATGAAAAAACCAATGTATGATGGTGTTAAAAAGTTTAAAAGTTCCACGGATTGTGCGGAACATGCATTTCACCTCATTCAAGAGCAAAAATAAATCATATATTAAGACGATTTACACCTGATGATGGACCCACAGCGTCAGAAATACATCGTGTATTTAATAAAACACGAAAATTTGTGACAAAATGCACTTTTTAATTCGTACTTTCCGTTCCGTACAAGCTACCGCTCACTGGTATCGAGACAGTGCTCCCCTGTTTTCGGCTGTTACTGGAGCATTTCCATCATAGTAAGTAAGCTAACGCAAGTCTAATTCGTTGATTAGACTATATTGTATTCATTTTTCGTTCCATAGGCCCAAAAAATGATATGATTTTCGAGGGGTGTGGAACATTTCAGGAAGTATAACATAAACACATAAAACATTTGAATATAGTACTTACTACCCTGATCATTTGTCATGAGATTGTCGAAATACGTGAATACAATGCAGTAAACTGGAACAGTTAATATTTACAGAGTTAACACGCTGTCAGAATGAAACATTGTTATACATTATTAATAAATATATCATACACAAAATACTTAATCTTGACTGTTGTCACTAAGTGCTGTCAAAACTGAAATTTTTACTTAAGCTGGCCTAAATGTCTCTGTTAAGATATTCATCTATAGAGTAGAAATAGTTGCCTATCAAAAAGGCTTTCAATCTCTGTTTAAACCGCGCTTTATCTTAAACCTAGTTTTTAATGGTTGCTGGCAATTTATTGAAAATGTGTGTCCTGTATATTGGACCCCTTTTTGACCAACATATGTGATTTTAGGTATTTAAGTAGATTGTTCTTATTTCTAGTATTGATACTATGTATTGAGCTATTGGTTGGAAATAGAGATATATTACTTGCAAAAAATTTCATTAAGGAATAAATATACTGAGTAGCAGTGGTTAGAATATAAAGTTCCTTGAAGAGGTTTCTACATGATGTTCTTGAATTTACACCACAAATCACTCTTATCACACGCTTTTGCCCCCTAAAAACTTTTTCTCGGTTTGATGAGTTACCCCAGAATATGATCCCGTTCGACATAACAGTATGAAAGTAACCAAAGTATGCAAGTAGTTTTTTTTATATTTATATCTCCTACGTCTGACATCATTCTCTCTGCAAATACAGACTTGTTTAGGCGCTTAAGCATTCTGTGGTATGCCCTTCCCAGCAAAATTTATTATCGAGCTGTAATCCCAAAAATTTAACACTGTCAACCTTTTCGATCTTCATGCCTTCATATGTCATACATATGCTGGAAGGAAATATCTTACAGGTTCTGAACTACATATAGTGGATTCTGTTTTTTATGACTTTTCTTTAATCGGCAAGAAACAGTGAAAAAGAACTTGTATTACTGTTACAAGCACAGCAACTTTGGAATGCTGGTTGTCATTTGGTTTGAATTGTCTTAATTATTGAGACTGTAGCTTTTTGTTCATTGAAGAGCCATGTTAATCTCACAAAAAAAGAAAAGAAAAGTTTTTACAGTGGTAAAGATTAAGAGAATGGAATGATTTCGGCAGAGGAGCAGAGGAGAGTGGTGAGGAAGGGGGGAGGGGGACGGAGAGGCGCAAGTAATGATTCAGGTTCTAGACCCGTGGTTCCTACGCTGGGTAATTAGCCCTGCTGTAACGCAGAATGAACTTTTCTGAGGGCTAAAGACTCAGACGGATCGATTATATATGGTGGTCATTACGTGTGGAACAACCCTTCTAAAACAAACACATGTGGACAAACAGATATTTAAAGTAAAATGAGATGAGGCATTGGACCATTCTGGAATCACCATCTCCGATGCAACTCGTAATTATCAAGTGAAAAAGGTGTCGCCTGACATGTAAAACAGAGAACTACGCGACAAAAACGTTGGTGAATTTCATTTGAGCATAGTTTTGTCCATTCTCGAGTTATGACTGATGTTTCTTCCTTACAATTGACGTAAAAACTGATGAGTTTGTCACAAACGGAAGGCACTGAGACTATTCTGATATCAGGAGAGAGAAGCACATGTGTTATCGCAGACGATATCAGCCAACCCATTAGCCGCAGTGCGGTTGTCAAATCTCTCGCGAAATTTCCTGAATCTCCCTCTGTCGCAGATAGACCGAAAGTTGGGCAGTCGAAAGCGGCTAAGGATGAAGCAACAACAACCACTGTTCTGACATCGTTCGGTAAGTGTCCAGGGTACAGTACTAGACAGAATGTGTGACACACGAACTGGATGAAAACGGTCGTTTCATTAATGACGTACTGTTAACAGACGAAGTTGATTTATATGTGAAGGGAGAGGTAAAGAAACAGAATCACTTATACTGGTCAGATGTCAACCCCCACTGCACTCACCCACTGCAAGTACTGGTCCAGTCACGCTAATGTGACCAACGCCTGTGTTCGATGTCAACGTGCTACACCACTACAGATAGCAGGTGGCAGTAATGGCAGTGGAAGCGAACGGGAAAAACATTGGAGTCGTTGTACAGGGTTATTACAAATGATTGAAGCGATTTCACAGCTCTGCAATAACTTTATTATTTGAGATATTTTCACAATGCTTTGCACACACATACAAAAACTCAAAAAGTTTTTTTAGGCATTCACAAATGTTCGATATGTGCCCCTTTAGTGATTCGGCAGACATCAAGCCGATAATCAAGTTCCTCCCACACTCGGCGCAGCATGTCCCCATCAATGAGTTCGAAAGCATCGTTGATGCGAGCTCGCAGTTCTGGCACGTTTCTTGGTAGAGGAGGTTTAAACACTGAATTTTTCACATAACCCCACGGAAAGAAATCGCATGGGGTTAAGTCGGGAGAGTGTGGATGCCATGACATGAATTGCTGATCATGATCTCCACCACGACCGATCCATCGGTTTTCCAATCTCCTGTTTAAGAAATGCCGAACATCATGATGGAAGTGCGGTGGAGCACCATCCTGTTGAAAGATGAAGTCGGCGCTGTCGGTCTCCAGTTGTGGCATGAGCCAATTTTCCGCGGGCTACGCGTGAAACTTGCCCGCACGCGTTCAACCGTTTCTTCGCTCACTGCAGGCCGACCCGTTGATTTCCCCTTACAGAGGCATCCAGAAGCTTTAAACTGCGCATACCATCGCCGAATGGAGTTAGCAGTTGGTGGATCTTTGTTGGACTTAGTCCTGAAGTGTCGTTGCACTGTTATGACTGTCTGATGTGAGTGCATTTCAAGCACGACATACGCTTTCTCGGCTCCTGTCGCCATTTTGTCTCACTGCGCTCTCGAGCGCTCTGGCGGCAGAAACCTGAAGTGCGGCTTCAGCCGAACAAAACTTTATGAGTTTTTCTACGTATCTGTAGTGTGTCGTGACCATATGTCAATAAATGGAGCTACAGTGAATTTATGAAATCGCTTCAATCATTTGTAATAGCCCTGTATTTATTTGCCGTCCAAAACGACATGATCGTCGGCTCTCAATCCATGAGTGGAAGCATTTCAAAAACGGTTAAGTTTGTAAATAGGTCACATGCTGCCGTAGTCAAAGTATACAGTGCATGACAAAATTCCAACATCCAAAACCGGTTGCGAGGCAATTGTGGAGCACTATGGGCCATAGATGACAGGCGTGATCGACGGTTGTGGAGATGCGTACGGGCGAATAGATGTGCAACAGGTGAACAACTGACCACCCAGATGAACTAAGGGGCTACCAACAGTGTCTCCTTAACGACCGTTCAGCGAACGTTGCTGCTTATAGGCCTCTGCATCTGCGCCTGTTTCAATGTACCCATGCTGACTACTCTTCATCAGCGACAGAGGCTGGAATGAACACGCCAATATCATATCTGGACGTTCACTGAGTAGCGACTGGTGACCTTTTCTGCTCCATCTGACTGAAGGCAAACACCCTGTAACAATTGTCGGAAGGCTCCAGACCGGAGAAGGGAGCGTTATGGTCAGCGAAATGTTTTTGTAGCATTCCATGGCTAATCTCGTAGTTCTGGAAGGAACAGTGGATGAACAAAAACATGCCTATATCCTTGGGGACCATGTCTACCCCTAAATGCAGATTGTTTTTCTTCAGCATGATGGCATGTACCAGCAGGACAATGCAACGTGTTACGCAGCTCGCAGTGAATGTGCTTGATTCGGAGAGCACCAGGATGTGTTTACCATACACCCCTGGCCACCAAACTCCCCAGATTGAAACCCAATCGAGAATCAGTGGGACCACCTCGTTTGGGCTGTTCGCACCATGGATCCTCAACCGAAAAACCTAACCCAGCAGGCCATGGCGCTGTAGTCGGCGTGACTCCACATCCCTGGAACCTTCAAGAACCTCATTGACTCTCTTCCTGCACATCTCGCAGAGGTCCGCATTGCAAAATGTTGTTATTCGGGCTTTTAACAGGAGGTCGATTGGTGTAAGTAGACAGCATAATTGCCGCATCAGTTAACGTGGAAGAAGTGGTTTTCGTTTCCTTGGACACTCCCTCACGAACAGGAGCTCATTTTCTTAGGTTGTTAGACGAAGCCATGCTGCCGTCGCTGCCGTTTGAAGACAGCTTTCTTTAGATGATGATGATGATGATGATGATGCTATTTGATTTGAGGGGCGCTCAACTGTGTGTTTATGGGCGCCCGTTCAAATTCCTAATCATTACACTGTCTCGTTGGAGAAAATCCCCAACCTGACCAGGAATCTAACCCGGGTCCCTGTGATCCACAGCCAGCAACGCTTGCCACTAGACAACGAGCTGCGGACATTTTAATTTAGACTCGTTGGTGCCCCACCTCATCACAGGCTATCTGCCTGGGCACACATGAATATCCAGTCTTCTCGGAGATGGGTAAGTAGTCAAGGTCTCGTGGAGCAGCCAACACATTCCACGGATATAATTCCATTAGATTTCCATCTGTGAGGACGTGGAAAGGCAGTTGTGTGTGCTATATATATTTGGCACTGCATCAGTTTGAGGGCGAACTGGAAGTTATATTGTTCTTGAAGAACTTGCCTTGCTCTGAAAGGCACGCTTTTCTCATTTATTTGACTGACTGTTCGACGTGACACATGTTTCCTTTCAACTTGAAAATTACGAGATACATCTAAGACGACGGCTTCCAAAATGTCCTCTATGTTGGTAACATAGCTTCACTGTTTTTCTCCTCGCCCGTTTCATATACTTCACTATAAATTGGTTTCTGCCCACACGTTTTTGTTTTTAAATGATGGGACCAACCAGTAGTTCCGTTAGCAAAAAAAATTAAAATAATCATATTTGTTATTACTATATACCCACAGCCAGTCAACCTATCACAATGGGATACTTTCTTGGAGTGCCAGGTCCAATGTTTCCACCGAGTTATCAGTTCGTATGTGATCTGATGTTTCGACAATCAGTTCTCCGCTCATCGACTGAGTCAAAACAACAGTCTACAAACTGACAAATCCTATGGATTTCATTCGGAAAATACCGTAAACTTCTGATTGCCCGGGAATATAGTTAATATTTGAATGCCACATGTTAAGGCTGCTTGTTTTCTTCCTAAACTGAGGCTTTATCAACAAAAGAACTGCCATTGGTTCTCAGTGGTAGAACTGTTAGTTAATAGTGCGAGGTGACAGCGCATACAGATTATGTAATGGTACGTGATACAGTCGCTCGGTATTATCTCGCAGGTGTCTACTTCGACAAACATGACGTTCAGTATGCCTTACGTTGTTTACCTGAGCACTAAGTAGTAACTACATCGTATAACACGTTATTCTGTAGGTCTTATCTGTGAAGGTGATACTACAGGATGTTTCACAAAGAATATACGTATTTCGAATGCATGTATTTATTAAACTGTAAGACATACGAATATGAAACTTTACACACATATTTACGAACCTCTTAAGTTCCGATTACAGATGTTCAATATGTCCTCCATCAGCGACACGAACAATATCACATTGATACTCAAATTCCTCCCATATTCGGCCAAGCATGTCCTTCGTCACTGATGTTATGGCAGTACGCATCTGGTTCTTCAACTCTTCCAAGTTCTGTGGAAGTGGTGGTACATAAACGTTGTCTTTAAAGAAAGGCCACAGGAACAAGTCAGAGAGTGTCAAATCTGGTAACCGTGGAGCCTAGCTGAGACATGCGAAGTCCGACAAATCCAACGGATCGGTAGAGTTTCATTCAGATATTCACGCACTTTGCGACTCTAGGGAGAGGTGCCCCGTCTTGTTGAAAAATGAAATTGTCTTCGTGCAGCCTCGGAAACAAGCAATTTTGTAACATAGCAAGATACTGCTAATCATTAATCATGTTTCCATCAAAGAACAATGGGCCGTTAACAGATGATCGGGATATCACACAAAACACATTGACTTTGGGCGAATCTCGTACATGTTCAGTTGCTGCATGTGGGTTCTGTAGGCCCCAAACTCGAACATTGTGTTTGTTTACCTCACCACTAACATGGAAGGTCACTTCATCACTGAATACGATGCGTTGTGCGAAAGTGTTATCACTGTCAATAGCATCAAGAATCTCGTTACAAAATGCCACACGTTTGTCGTCAGGACGCAGAGCTTGTAACAGCTGTAACTTGTACAGCTTCATAACCAACTGACGTCTCAAAACATGCCAAATTGTTGTTGTAGGCAGTTGTAACTCCTGACTGGCACGACGAGTTGATTTTGAAGGACTACGATGGAAAGCAGTTTGAATTCGTGTAACATTTTCTTTAGGAACACGAGAGCGGTCAGGACTCTTTCCTTTATATACACATCCTGTACCTAGAAACTGTCGATACCATATGCGAATGTTCTGCCCATTCGGAGGATCAGTTTGATGTCTCATCCTGAAACGTCTTTGCACTGTAATCACGGAATTGCACTTCGCAAACTCAATAACACAAAATGGTTTCTGCTGCGGAGTAGCCTTTTTAAACAAATGACTTACCAAGCAAAACAGAAGACAACTGACATCTAGCGGCTATTAATATAAACTAGACTATGTATTCGTTTCTCCAATAGCCGAGCCGAGGCGCAGCGATCGATACTTTGGACAAAATAATACTTTGTAATACTTATATTCTTTATGAAACACCCTGTGCTTTAACTTTCGCTTAACTTACCTCCTGCAGTCAAAGAAGTGATATACAAAAATATGATTGATAAACCTTTATAGCAAGGAAAAGAAAAAAAAATAGTACTGCAGCGAAATCAGCATATGCACATACATTCGTTGGTTGGTTACCGATCTGCATGATGACATTCTGTACCGTTACGACCTCAGATTTTTTTTTTTTTTTTTTTTTTACATCCTTAATAACACCGTTTACTTAGAATGTACTTAAGCCGATTCAAGAACTGTATACTCTATTGATGTTTATCAAAGTGGAAACAAAGTAGCAGCAGCAGATCTGTTTTTGATATATTGGGTAGCGTCTGAAAGAAAGCCGCTGCATGTTCTCTGTTCACTGATTAATACGTGTCGATCTTCCATAACGTTAAACACGTTCTTTCTAAACAACGTGCTCTTTTGATGACTGAAGAATTTCTTTAAAGATCTGGCAAGACGTGTCTTGCAGTGCTGCCTACGGTCTACTGCGAGAACGAATGAAAATGTGAATCTCTCTATTGTAGACGTTGTCAGCTACTTCAAGTGCAGGTAGGCAGGCTTTGAGTACAGAGTGCTGTTCGAAGTTTGTAGCGCTGCTACGAGGTGGCACCACCATCAGCGGCAAGTCGGTAAGGCAACGCCCTGCTGAACCGTCGTAAGTGGGTCAATGACGCACAGATTTCCCGCGCAGATGGAAAGTGAACAATTGAACCACCAACAATTAGTTTGTTTCCTTGCCTTTGTTAACGGCACTGTAACCTTGGTCATGGAGGTAAAGCGACCGCATTACATCACCCTCGCGGTGCATACAACGTCACACCTTATCTGCATCACGTACAGTAGTTTCATTGTCAGGCATGTGGTACGCGGTGAGCATTGCGCTGTTATTCTGTTTACTGCTTTTTTTGTTTCTTTAGCCTTTAGAAGACAGAAAACTAAGAGTGACATTTCATTTATTACTTAAATCAATTTTTGTGTAACTGTCTACATTACTAGCGGTAGACTTGTTATCTTTTTTTAATTCGATTTATTGGCCTATGGATTCACCCCCAATACAGCAATTTAAACTTAAAGGATTGCTTGTTCTTTGAAGGCATCAATCTATCTTTTCCACAGTTTCTGAGGAATTTAAAAAAATCGTTGATGTTATTATCTCATAGTTTAATACGGCGGAGGGGTGGGCACTTAGGTTAACTGCCAGGTTTCTAGCAAACAAAAAGAAACACACACACACACACACACACACACACACACACAAATTGGATAGCTACAATTTAATTCCGAAACTTTTATCTTCGCTGTTAAGAGTATTAATATATTCGAGGGAAGTTCTTGATTCATGTGGACCAGCTCCGTAAGGAACCGGTCTCATCCCATGGGCAGGCAAAGTAGATGTGATGTGTCTTGGATCTCCCCAAAGTCGCAGTATGCCGATGATATGACGTGGATTCTACAGAGGTATTGACGGTAGCAGCAGCCGTGGCTTAATTTTGTGGTCCTTACAAATTGTCTCTTGTTTCCTATGCCAGATGAGTTACATTTCATATCCCACTTTTAGTGCACCATTGGGCCTTCGGTAAATGCCGATGGATTTGTTTGTGCCAGGTGCTGTTGTGCGGATCTTCGGTCGCCGCCGTCTTGTTCCATTCGCTTTTGGCAATGTCTCTATCCACAGTAGTTGTATATCATCCGCTGGAATGCACTTCTCTGCTAATTGCAAACTTCCTTATTCCTCATAATTCCAGCGTGCTCCTTGGTCCTTACAAATGATACCTTCCTACCGTATCTTTGTAGCTCTGATACAGCAGATATTCAGTATGGTAAATAATCATTCGCTTTGTCTTTACCAATTAATGTCAATGTTTGCACCACGGAGATCGAATCCATGGTTATTACGATACAGGATTAGCTGTGATAGTCATGCCATATCATAGTTCCGACTTGGTAGCTAGGAGCACAACCGTGTGAATTGACACCCCTTTCGAATAGTCCATTCTCCCTATTTTTAAAATCTAAATAGGTACAGCCGACTGAGCACTTTATTATTGTTGGAGAAGGCTTTCTAAATTACTGTTGGGTTCTCAGATAATTCCGTATTAATACGTACGTCTAATACCTGGTTGATATATACGTACTCTTGCTGGAAGTAGGGTAGCAGTCGTGTCCTTCGAATGAAGTTCTGGTACTTGCTTAGCGTTGTAAACGCCAAAACGCCATCACAGTTGGTGGCGTTGATTCATGGATCCAGACTCGGTTTACGTAGCATATCACAGTATGTTTCCAAATTTTATTTGTAAGTTCATCCTCAATGCGTTGTTTCGGAATAAATTTCCTGCCGAGGTATTTTTTACGTATGTTTTGTTTTGATGAAATGGAGGTGGAGTGTTACTGAATGTAAAACCAGCCACTGTTAATTATGTCATTTGCCAAGAAATGGTGCTGTTATCAGGTTCAAATGTCAGATTTCGAAGCTTTTTCCACGACAAGTCGCCCCATCGGAGCAAAAAGGGGTGATAACGTGCCTTTAGTTTCATAGGTCGCGAGTGTACTACCGGCACAGATTAGTTAACGTCGGTAATTATTGGAGGCTGGTTGCGGCTTCGTCTTACATGAGAGAGATTGCGACCGTTGGAGTTGCTGATTTTCGTACGTTGAGCAAAATGCGAAGTTGTGGCGAACGCCATCATAAAGGGTATCAATAGCTGAATCGGGTGCGAGAGCAGAATCGTTCGGCAGTCAGCTTCAAATGCCGGTTCCCTAAATTTTCTCAGTAGCGTTCCCCGAAAAGAACGAAGCCGTTCCTCCAGGGATTCCCATTTGAGTTCCGAAGGATCTCCATTGTGCTTGTGAGTTGTTCGAGCCTATCGGTAACAAATCTAGCAGCCCGCCTCTGAATCGCTTCGATGTCTTCATTTAATCCGCAGTACTCAAGAATAGCTCGCACTAGCTTTGTATGCGTGGTCTCCTTCCCTGCCACAATCCTCACATGCTCGTTCCATTTCATATCGGTTTGCAACGTTACGCCGAGATATTTAAAGGACGCGACTGTGTCAAGCGGACACTACTCTTACTGGATTCGAACTCTACGGGTTTGTTGTTCCCCCTCACCCACATTACCTTACATTTTTCTACGCTTAGAACTAGCTGCCATTCGACACACTAACTAGAAATTTTTTTCTGAGTCATCTTGTATCCTCCTACAACCACTCAACTTCTACACCTTCTCGTACAGCACACCATCATCAGCGAATGACCGCAAATCGCTGCCCACTCAGTTCGCCAGATCATTTATGTACATAGAACATAAAGCGGTCCTCTGACACTTCCCTAGGGCTCTCTCACGTTACCCTCGTCTTTGATGAACACTCGGCTTGGGTTCTTTTACTTAAGAAGTCTTCGAGCCACTCACGTACCTGGGAACCTATACCATATGGTCGTACCTTCATTAACAACCTGTAATGGAGCACCGTGGCAAATGCTTTTCTGAAATGCAGAAATATGGAATCTACCTGTTGCCCTTCATCCATAGTCAGCAGTGTACATCTACATCTACATCTACATTTATACTCCGCAAGCCACCGAACGGTGTGTGGCGGAGGGCACTTTACGTGCCACTGTCATTACCTCCCTTTTCTGTTCCAGTCGCGTATGGTTCGCGGGAAGAACGACTGTCTGAAAGCCTCCGTGCGCGCTCGAATCTCTCTAATTTTACATTCGTGATCTCCTCGGGAGGTATAAGTAGGGGGAAGCAATATATTCGATACCTCATCCAGAAACGCACCCTCTCGAAACCTGGCGAGCAAGCTACACCGCGATGCAGAGCGCCTCTCTTGCAGAGTCTGCCACTTGAGTTTGTTAAACATTTCCGTAACGCTATCACGGTTACCAAATAACCCTGTGACGAAACGCGCCGCTCTTCTTTGGATCTTCTCTATCTCCTCCGTCAACCCGATCTGGTACGGATCCCACACTGATGAGCAATACTCAAGTATAGGTCGAACGAGTGTTTTGTAAGCCACCTCCTTTGTTGATGGACTACATTTTCTAAGGACTCTCCCAATGAATCTCAACCTAGTACCCGCCTTACCAACAATTAATTTTATATGATCATTCCACTTCAAATCGTTCCGCACGTATCATGTGAGAAAAGGGGCAGGCCGAGTCTCCCACGAGCGGTGCTTTCTAAACCGTAGACATAAGCTTTCGGTCTCTAGGAAATTTATTATATTCGCACTCTGTCTAGAATTCTGCAGCAAACTGATGTTGAGGATACATGTCTATAATTTGGTCTCTGAACGCTGTGTGGTTCGTGGTAGCGACCTGCCTAGTTTATGTCAAGATACGGTACAAAAGCTAATGTAAAAAAAAAAGAAGAGTTTGCTTAGGCATTGGGAAGAGGGCCTAGGTGCAGGGCTGAGCTACTAGCGTGGCTGCTGTGGTGGGCGGAGAACCCTCTAATTGAAGCGGCATTGCTGTCGGGGGAAATCCAGCCACGCCGACCGCATACAACTCCCCCTGTGCTGGGAGGCCAATACTCATGTTCCCCTGCATGGTCACTTCGCCAGACACTTTAGTTATGTCTTCGTCAAACCAGAAACGGCGTCGTGACAGGACGTAGGAGTTTACCGTAAATTCACAGGAGCACATTTTTATTTAGAGCTGATAGGAACCGTAGCGATTGTAAATAATAGTAGTAGTGTGCAGACTGATGTAGTTCGCAGGGTCTGCCACGAGATGTTAGTTTCTGCACTTGGATTCTACGGGAATTCCAAGAAAGGAATGAAGTATATAAGACTTCTGGGAAATTATTCTGTTAAACACTAAGCTTTCAAAAAGTTTACACGGTTTCTTACGGTAACTAACTTTCATATTTTTGTGGTTATTAATTTCAGTACATTGGATTCCAAATAGCACAGTCTGATTGGAGCACGGATTATTGTCGCTTCCTCAGAAATTTTTACTGTGTCTATTTCTATAAGAAGAGAGTGAGAGTTGTAACGTATCCCCAGAGTTATACAACCTGAATTTCGAACAAGCGGTAAAGAAACCCTAGCAAAAATTTTGAAAGGGAATTGAAACTTTGAGGCTTCCCGCTATAATTGTAATTCTGAGATGCAAAACCACGTGGACACTCAGCTGAGCGCAGTTGATGGAAAGGGGCTATAAGATAACTGTAAAACAAGTGTAATGGAATGTAGATAGGCGACGCTAAGGGGCCTACGAGGGTCGTTAATAAGTAATGCAACACTTTTTTCTCAGAGCGGGTTGCCTTTATTCAGGGTTCCAATACACCATATCATTTCCCATTCTTCTGGATCTAAAACCCTATTTTTCAACATAGTCTCCGTTCAATGCGACACCCTTACGCCACCTTACTGGAAGGGCTTGACAATATGGTACCACTCTACTGGTCGATATCGGAGCCAACGTCTTGTTGCATCAACAACCTTCCCATCATCCACGTACTGCCTCCCGCGGAGTCCATCTTTCATTGAGCCTGGCAGATAGAAGTCGGAAGGTGCGAGATCCGGGCTGTAGGGTGAATGAGCAACATCAGTCCAATGAAGTTTCATGAGTTCCTCTCGGGTGCGCAGACTTGTGTCAGCACTACCAACAGAGACGTCCAGTTGAGCAGCGAGGTGTTTGACAGTGATCCGTTGAACACATTGGGTGAGAGTGTCCGCACGTTCCAGCACTGCAGGAATCGCAGCTGTGTGCGGCCGGCCGACACGCGGGAGACTGGAGAGGTTTGCACGACCTTGTTGTGATCATGACAGACGCCTCGCCCAACGACTCACCGTGATTTTGTTCACTGCGAGCGCCTATGAACATCTCCGATACTCTGGTGTTCCGCCAAAATAATCTCATTCACGGCTCTGTGCTTGGAACGCACCTCCGGTATACACACCATTTTGAAGGCTACCTATAGCGCCACCACCTGTCGCAACTTCATGAAACTGTAGGGGCTGAAGCGAGAATATACCACGATATCTTAAATTCCGCATTTTTTTCAGCCGAAACCGGCTGAGAAAAAAAGTGTGTTGCATTGCTTATTGAACGCCCCTCGTAGATTAGGAAGCTGGACACTAAAATTAGCACTGGGTTTTGCTTTCTGAGTAGTAAAATAACTGATCATGGCCGATAGGAAGCAGTATCAAAAAAAGCGCCCGAGCGGGGTAGCGCAGTGGTTCGCACACTGGACTTGCATTTTGGAGGACGACGGTTCAAACCTGCGTCTGGCCATCCTGATTTAGGTTTTCCATGATTTCCCTATATCGCTTCAGATACGTGCCGCGGTAGTTTCTTTGAAAGGGCACGGCTGACTTCCTTCGTCATCCTTCCCTAATCCTATGGGACCGATGACCTCGCTGTTTGGTCCCCTCCCCCAAAATCAACCAACCAACCAAGAAAAGCGTTTTTCAATAATGTAATTTAGTTAGTATCAAACACAAATTTAAGTGTTATTAAGTCCTTTTTTTTTTTTTTTTTTTTTGAGGTACTTGTGTCCGATGTAGCCCTGCACGGAAACGAAACGTGGACAATAAGCAGTTCAGACGAGAAGTGAATAGTCTTTGAAATATCGTGCTATAGAATAATCCTGACGATTAGATGGTTTGATCTATGATTGAAGAGTCACAGAACAGAATTGGGGAGAAAAGAAGTTTATGCCACTATTTGACTAAAAAGGAGAAGGGAGATCCGTTTATTGAAGCCTTAAGGAATCGTCTATTTGTTAATGTAGACAAGTGTGGCGATTATATCGTAGAGAAAGACGACAGATCGTCTACATTAAGTAGATTCAAATAGATGTTGGTTGCAGTAGTTAGGCAGAGGGAGAGAGGCTTCCACAGGTTAAACTAGCATGTACAACACTATCAAATCAGTCTTCGAACTCAAAACCACGATATTTATATTTTCATTTCTCACTTGTCATTTCCTTGACTTTTCTTCCACAATAACCTTCTCTACCTTATTAAACTGTGAATAGTTAAATAATCTTTTTCCGTCATCATCATCATCATCATCATGTGATATTTTATCTGCCTTTGCGGTAACTCAATTTGGATGTTCTGCTGTTTCACTTTATATCATGAATGCATGATCTCCATAATTTGGAATGTGCATCTCCTACCGAACGCGTACTGTTATATGTGATTCAAATTTCCGGCAGCGAAGAACCGGCGTTTTGTATTGGTGTTCATAAATGGCTCTAAGCACTATGGGACTTAACATCTGATGTCATCAGTCTCCTAGACTTAGAAATACTTAAACCTAACTAACCTAAGGACATCACACACATCCATACCCAAAGCAGGATTCGAACCTGCGACCGTAGCAGCTGCGTGGTTCCGGACTGAAGCGCCTAGCCGGACGCAATGGCCATGCAGTTCTAGGCGCTTCAGTCTGGAACCGCGCGACCGCTACGGTCGCAGATTCGAATCCTGCCTCGGGCATGGATGTGTGTGATGTCCTCAGGTTAGTTAGGTTTAATTAGTTCTAAGTTCTAGGGGACTGATGACCTCAGATGTTAAGTCCCATAGTGCTCAGAGCCATTTGAACCATTTTTTGAAGCGCCTAGAACCGCTCGACCACAGCGGCTGGTTGTTTTGGTGTACTCGTTGCTCTCACATAACTTTTCCTTTCCATTGTCTTTTTATAGGCGAATTTCTTTTATGTAATGTTGGTACAAGCATTTGGTAAGAGAGGAGACATTTAGATCGGAACGTTTTATCTTCTTTCCTGCGCCTGCGCCGTTTCCTCTTAACATGATACACTGACGGAAAAAAATCGTAACAACAAGAAGAAATAGTTTTATGACATAAATGAAAATTAGTAGGCGTGTTTCTGCATCTGAAAGATGGTTCCTATTCAAATTTTGCGCCATGTGCATAAGACTGACGCTATTAGAGCTTGGTTGGTTGGTTGGATTTGGGGGAGTGGATCAAACAGCGACGTCATCGGTCCTATCGGGTTAGGGAAGGATGGGGAAGGAAGTCGACCGTGCCCTTTCGAAGGAACCATCCAGGTATTTGCACAAAGCGATTTAGGAAAATCACGTAAAACCTAAACCAGTATGGCCGGACGTGGGTTTGACCCGCCGTCTTCCCGAATGCGAGTCCAGGATGCTAACCATTACGCCACCTCACTCGGTAGCGCCAGGATGAGGATGCAAATCAGGTTTGCTTTAAATACACTCTGTAATGGTCGTGAGCGTTAGTTAGCTTTGATATTGGACGTGGCGAGTAGGTGGTGGTCAAGAATGCCTTCAACGCGACTAAGACGCCATTGCCAATACCTCACTGAGTTTGAACGAGGCCGTATATTAGAGCCACGAGAAACTTGATGTTCCTTCTAAGATACTGCAGAAAGACTTGGCAGCAATGTAGCCACTGTATATGACTACTGGCAGCGGCGGTCACGAGAATGTACAGTCACAAGAAGACCGGGCTCTGGATGACCATGTCGCACTACCGAGAGGGAAGCCTATCGTGTTCGGCATATGGCTCTGTGACATTGTACTGCATCTGCAGCAGCAGTTTGAGCATCAAAAAAATGGTTCAAATGGCTCTGAGCACTATAGGACTTAATATCTGAGGTCATCAGTCCCCTAGACTTAGAACTACTTAAACCTAACTAACCTGAGGACATCTCGCACATCCATGCCCGAGGCAGGATTCGAACCTGCGACATTTGCGGTCGCGCTGTTCCAGAATGTAGCGCATAGAACCGCTCGGCTTTGAGCAACAGTTGGCACCACAGAACTGTTACAAATTGGTTACATTAAGAACAGCTGCCGGCCGCTGTGGCCGAACGGTTCTAGGCGCTTCAGTCCGGTACCGCGCTGCTGCTACGGTCGCAGGTTCGAATCCTGTTTCGGACATGGATGTGTGTGATGTCCTTAGGTTAGTTATGTTTACGTAGTTCTAAGTCTAGGGGACTGATGATCTCAGATGTTAAGTCCCATAGCGCTTAGAGCCATTTGAACCGTTTTTTTAAGGACACCTCCGAGACTGAAGCCCTAGTCCACTGGCCCCAGACCACCGCCATTTGGGACTTCAGGGGTATCGAGCGAGTGCTCACTGGAGGGGAGGGTGAAGGTCTTTTGTGTTCTTTAATGACATTCGGTTCCGTCTCGTGTGTTGGTTAGAAGCAGGCCAGGTGAGGGCCTGCAACCAACGTGTCTGCGTGCTAGACTCACTGCACCTACACCGTGAGTTATGGCATGCATTGCGATTTCTTACGACATCAGGAGCACTCTCGTGGTAATGCCAGGCACCTTGACTGCAAAATTGTACGTCAGTCTGGTAGTTCGACGTGTTGTGCTGCCATTCATGAACAGCAATCCGGGGGGTGTTTTCCAGTTGCATAACGCTCGGCCACAAGCTGTTGTTGTAACCCAACATGCTCTACAGAGTGCAACAAGTTGCCTTCGCCTGCCCGATCATCTGGTCTATCTCCAATCGAACACAAATGGAACATCATTGGACGAAACTTTAACGTCATCCTCAAACAGAATTAACCGTCCCTGTACTGACCGACCAAGTGAAACAGACATGGAACTACATCCCGTAAACTAACATCCGGCACCTGTACAACACAATGCATGCATGTTTTCATTCTTGGATTCAAAATTCTGGCTGTTACACAGGTTATTAATGTACCAGCATTTCACTTGTTCAGTGGCTTATCTCACGCTTACTTTCACCTGTGATCTTGCAGTGTTAGTCACTGAAGTATGTTACCTATACAAATGTATTCCCGAAATTTAATTACTCTACATTAATTATTATTTGGTGTTGGACATTTTTCCATCATAGTATTTTGTCATTCCCGTGTCTTCTTACTTGACATTTCATGTCTTGCTCGTTTTTATACTTATCCTGATTTCTGAAACCACTCTAGCAATTCATCATTTCAGTCCGTTTACGTCTGTTCAAATGGTTCAAATGGCTCTGAGCACTATGGGACTCAGCTTCTGAGGTCATTAGTCCCATAGAACTTAGAACTACTTAAACCTAACTAACCTAAGGACATCACACACATCCACGCCCGAGGCAGGATTCGAACCTGCGACCGTTGCGGTCTCGCGGTTCCAGACTGCAGCGCCTAGAACCGCACGGCCACTTCGGCCGGCTACGTCTGTTCCACACATCATGGAATTTTATACCCTTATCTCTTCCACTTCCTTCCGCACTTGACTGACGGGTTGCTAGTTACAACTGACCTATAAATTCTTAAACGTAATCTTAAATGTAATAATACCTCTCAACAGAAACAGATAATTGAAAAGAACTATCATAGTAAAAAAAAATCCATAGTAGAATGACAGGATGTTGACGAAATAAGTCCTATACGTCCCTCCAAGCTACGCTCATGTTTCCTGTGAGAACCCTATGAAAATTTGTCTACCAGTTTTGGAAATTAATGAGTTCAAACAGAGAGACACGGTGATTTTACAGTTTTACTATTAGTATGCAGATAGATTTCCGTACAATATTTACTTACGATTACCTGTTGAATAACGTGAAACCCACTGATGGTATTGTGACGTCACCGATACGTGTGCGAGTAAAAAGAGAGAAACAAGAAATTATGTTTTGCTCAAAATGTATTTGAGACTTATAATATAGTAATGCTGATGGACATATCCAGAAATTTAATTTAAGAGATAGTTTTCCGTTATGGGCTCGCTCTTTTAAATATGCGCATATTAAATTCCAAAGTTATCATTCACAGATGCATGCATCAATGTACCTCTCCGATGCGACAGAAATGGAAAGGTAAGGCGCTTGGAATGAAAGCGATCTGTATGCTGACACACGGCCACGAACCGCAGTCATTTCCGTGGGGGTAAGTGGTGGCCTAACTGTTCATTACTGTGCCGCAGTGCTTTATGGGAAGACTAGCTTTCTCTCCGTGCGCACCAGATACATACTTCATCCGTCGCGGTTTCTCTTGCCAACAGCCCTGTAATTGGGTTGCGATCCGAGGTACGGTGATCTTGAGCGTTCTCTTAGGCCCGTGCCGATATGATATCACGCGAGGGCAGTGATAAAATAGTGCATTTTGCTTAGAAACGATGCTAGCGTTGCGGAGGGACATTGCGTCTTTAGTATTGTTTCTCTGCGACGATATACAAATAATGTGTTCCTATGGACCATCTGTCATTGGCTTCTTGCTGTCTCTACACAGTCGCGGGATTCCTTGAACCTATCTTAAGTTTTCAAAACACACTGCAGTATTACAGGATGTATGTATAGCCACATCGGTTGCATAAAATTATAGTCAAATTGACCATGGTTTCGACAGCACTAAGGCGATCTTCGTCGGAATAAAAATTACATGTTGTTGTTGTTGTGGTCTTCAGTCCTGAGACTGGTTTTTAATGCAGCTCTCCATGCTACTCTATCCTGTGCAAGCTTCATCTCCCAGTACCTACTGCAGCCTACATCCTTCTGAATCTGCTTAGTGTATTCATCTCTTGGTCTCCCTCTACGATTTTACCCTCCACGCTGCCCTCCAGTACTAAATTGGTGATCCCTTGATGCCTCAGAACATGTCCTACTAACCGATCCCTTCTTCTAGTCAAGTTGTGCCACGAACTCCTCCTCCCCAATTCTGTTCAATACCTCCTCATTAGTTATGTGATCTACCCATCTAATCTTCAGCATTCTTCTGTAGCACCACATTTCGAAAGCTTCTATTCTGTTCTTGTCTAAAATATTTATCGTCCATATTTCACTTCCATACATGGCTACACTCCTTATAAATACTTTCAGAAACGACTTCCTGACACTGAAATCAATACTCGATGTTAACAAATTTCTCTTCTCCAGAAACGCTTTCCTTGCCATTGCCAGTCTACATTTTATATCATCTCTACTTCGACCATCATCAGTTATTTTGCTCCCCAAATAGCAAAACTCCTTTACTACTTTAAGTGTCTCATATCCTAATCTAATTCCCTCGGCATCACCCGACTTAATTCGACTACATTCCATTATCCTTGTCTTGCTTTTGTTGATGTTCATCTTATACCCTCCTTTCAAGACACTGTCCATTCCGTTCAACTGCTCTTCCAAGTCCTTTGCTTTCTCTGACAGAATTACAATTTCATCGGCGAACCTCAAAGTTTTTATTTATTCTCCATGGATTTTAATACCTACTCCGAATTTTTCTTTTGTTTCCTTTACTGCTTGCTCAATATACAGATTGAATAACATCGGGGATAGACTACAACCCTGTCTTACTCCCTTCCCAACCACTGCTTCCCTTTCATGTCCCTCGACTCTTATAACTGCCATCTGGTTTCTGTAGAAATTGTAAATAGCCTTTCGCTCCCTGTATTTTACCCCTGCCACCTTCAGAACTTGAAAGAGAGTATTCCAGTCAACATTGTCAGAAGCTTTCTCCAAGTCTACAAATGCTAGAAACGTAGGTTTGCCTTTCCTTAATCTTTCTTCTAAGATAAGTCGTAGGGTCAGTATTGCCTCACGTGTTCCAACATTTCTACGGAATCCAAACTGATCTTTCCCTGAGGTCGGCTTCTACCAGTTTGTCCATTCGTATGTAAAGAATTCGCGTTAGTATTTTGCAGCTGTGACTTATTAAACTGATAGTTCGGTAATTTTCACATCTGTCAACACCTGCTTTCTTTGGGATTGGAATTATTATATTCTTCTTGAAGTCTGAGGGAATTTCGCCTGTCTCATACATCTTGCTCACCAGATTATAGAGATTTGTCAGGACTGCCTCTCCCAAGGCTGTCAGTAGTTCTAATGGAATGTTGTCTACATAGGATGACATGTAATCACACCATGGGTGAAAAACATCTGAACAAAAGTGCTCTCGTCAAATAGAAATTGTCACAAGACTAAAAAATTAAACTGTAAAAATGTAACGTTTTTGTCAACTGGAATAAAATGTTACATCGAAATACAATGGCAGTCGCGAGGTCGGTTAGGGACACTAGTGCGACGGCAGCTGCTGTTTTATGCAGTTCTCGGCCCTAAGCGATCTCGCGACCGCCATCGTATTTCCATGGAACATTTTATTCCAGTTGACAAACACGTTACATTTTTACAGTTTAATTTTTTATTCTTGTGGCAATTTCTATTTGACGAGAGCACTTTTGCTCAGATGTTTTTCACTCAGCCCGGCGGATTAGTGTCGAGGTCCGGTGTGCCGGCCAGCTTGTGAATGGTTTTTAGGCGGTTTCCCATCTGTCTCGTCGAATGCGGGCTGGTTCCCCTAATTCTGCCTCAGTTACACTATGTCGGCGATTGCTGCGCAAACACTGTCTCCACGTACCCATGTACCATAATTACTCTACCACCCAAACATTTGGGGCTACACTCGTCTGGTACAGTAACCCTGGGTTCGGTGTGGGGCGGCGGTGGGATGGGTGGACTGTTGTGGCCTGTTATGGGGTTGTGAACCACTGAGGGCTTCTTCGGCGGAACGAAGCCTTGGTTCAAATGGCTCTGAGCACTATGGGACTCAACTGCTGAGGTCATTAGTCCCCTAGAGCTTAGAACTAGTTAAACCTAACTAACCTAAGGACATCACAAACATCCATGCCCGAGGCAGGATTCGAACCTGCGACCGTAGCGGTCTTGCGGTTCCAGACTGCGCGCCTTTAACCGCACGGCCACTTCGACCGGCGGAACGAAGCCTCTCCAGTTCAATACACACAATGTTAAATGCAAATGTGACTTGATATACTTGTTCAATCCTAACAAATTGCAAAAGTTGCTATTTTCTCCTATCATTTTAACTTGCCACAAATGAGCTCTTTCTGTAGCCTCATATACACTACTGGCCGTTAAAGTTGCTTCACCAAAAAGAAATGTAGATGATAAACGGGTATTCATTGGACGAATATATTATACTAGAACTGAGATGTGATTACATTTTTACGCAATTTGGGAGCATAAATCCTGAGAAATCAGTACCCAAAACAACCACCTCGGGCCGTAATAACTGCCTTGATATGCTTGGGCATTGAGTCAAACAGAGCTTGGATGGCGTGTACAGGTGCAGCTGCGCATGCAGATTAATTAACTAGTAATAAACAGTAAAAAAAAAGCCATTGCCCTAAAATTCCACACTGCTCCAAACAAGGACATGTTTATCCCATTGGTCTCTATCAATGATGAACGAGTTAACAACAGTACTGAAATCAAATTCCCAGGACGCTGGATGCAGAGCAATGTTAAATGGAATAAGTGTACTGAATACCCGGTACCTTAATGCAGAAGTGAGCATGAGGTGTTACCTTCTTTGCTCACTAAAATCATGCTGTAGTGAGAAAACAGTAATGAATGCATACCATGCCTACTTCCTTTCTCACCTTCAATAAGGAATCACTTTCTAGGGAAACTACAATAGCTAATATTACTTGGAAACTACAAAAAAGGGCCATTAGAATCGTGTTTGTATGCAAACCTAGAGACTCTCGCAAACCTCTGTTTAAGATATCTGTTATTATTCCTTTACCGTGTGTATATATTATGGAAACCCTTATATTCGTGTAAATAAACGTAATAGGTAAGAACTGCAGACTGCAAAAAACTGTGATATACATGATTATTTTACCAGAAAAAAACAAAAATTTACATATAACCCAAATCACAGTTCATCGAGAGTAGTGACTGGCGTATTGTGACGAGCCAGTTACTCGGCCACCATTGACCAGATGTCTTCAATTGGTGAGAGATCTGGAGAATGTTCTGGCCAGGGCAGCAGTCGAACATTTTCTGTATCCAGAAAGGCCCGTACAGGACCTGCAACATGCGGTCGTGCATTATCCTGCTGAAATGTAGGGTTTCGTAGGGATCGAATGAAGGGTAGAGCCACGGGTCGTAATACATCTGAAATCTAACGTCCACTGTTCAAAGTGCCGTCAATGCGAACAAGAGGTGACAGACACGTGTAACCAATGGCACCCCATATCATCACGCCGGGTGATACGCCAGTGTGGGGATGACGAATACACGCTTCCAATGTGCGTTCAACGCGATGTCGCCGAACACGGATGCGACCATCATGATGCTGTAAACAGAACCTGGATTGATCCGAAAAAATTACGTTTTGTCATTCGTGCACCCAGCTTCGTCGTTGAGTACACCATGGCAGGCGCTCATGCCTGTTATGCAGCGTCAAGGGTATCCGCAGCCATGGTCTCCGAGCTGACAGTCCATGCTTCTGCAAACGTCGTCGAACTGTTCGTGCAGATGGTTGTTGTCTTGCAAACGTCCCCGTCTGTTGACTCAGGGATCGAGACGTGGCTCCACGATCCGTGACAGCCATGCGGATAAGATGCCTGTCATCTCGACTGCTAGTGATACGACGCCGCTGGGATCCAGCACGGCGTTCCGTATTACCCTCCTGAACCCACTGATTCCATATTCTGCTAGCAGTCATTGGATCTCGACCAACGCGAGCAGCAATGTCGCGATACGATAAACCGCAATCGCGATAGGCTAAAATCCGACCTTTATCAAAGTCGGTAATGTGATGGTACGCATTTCTCCTCCTTACACGAGGTATCACAATAACGTTTCACCAGGCCACGCCGGTCAACTGCTGTTTGTGTATGAGAAATAGGTTGGAAACTTTCCTCATGTCAGCACGTTGTAGGTGTCGCCACCGGCGCCAACCTTGTGTGAATGCTCTGAAAAGCTAATCATTTGCACATTACAGCATCTTCTTTCTGTCGATTAAATTTCGCGTCTGTAGCACGTCATCTCCGTGGTGTAGCAATTTTAATCACCAGTAGTGTATTTTTCCTGGTTGAAATCTGCCAACACAGGGGAATAGTGAATCATCAATGACCTTGAATTCTGGCAACCACATAAACTGTGCCAGAATTGGTACTGAACCACTAAACCACTACTCCTGCTGCTGAACTGCTGTGGTTTCCAGTAGCCGACCTGTCAGGTTCATTGTCTTATTTGCTCGAGCTGCTTTTTCTGCAAGCATGTCCTAGTGGATATTTCATCTTCTCACGGTTCCAATATCCTTCCAGTGTAAGGTGTTCACAGAAATTAACTTGCGGCCCAGTTGCACTGGGTTACCGCGTTTGAGGTGTTCGTTCTTCCATTAGCACTGTACCGAGAATCATAAAGTCAGTGAGCAGCATCACTGAGACAAAACTGCAATGTATCCTGATATCATTCCTTTCACGTGTATTTCATTTGTATGTCAAATAGGCGACTAAGGGATTTTTTCTTCGGTTCCTAACCAGTCATTAGTTTAAACCTAGCAATTCTGAATTGTTCGTGGCTGTTGGTATGGTTTTGTTTTCGGTATGTCACTGTATCTGTATGATGATTATGATGATTGCACGTGCATTTTAATGGGGAGCTTGTGTTGTTGTGGATGATTATGGAAAGGGAAAGAAGACCGAGGGTAACAATCGCTGTTGGAACATAACCTACTCCTCCCAAATAGCATGAATGAGGCCACTGAGCTTAATGTCAGATAGGGCAGCAGTAAGAGCACCACATCCCCTCACTCTGCAGAACACTTCATAGAGGATTAGAAATTAACACACAGTTTTGTATCGGGGATTGTACCATCGCCTCTTCGAGGATTCTAAGCCAGTGATACACAGTTTATGAGGCATAAAGAATGTCGTTAGTGATCTTGGCTACCGAGTCGGGTTACAAAAGGCATTACTGACATATAAATTTGAACTTCACCTCGATAGCTATATGCCCTGTACGCAGTGTTTTCTACAACGTCTAAAGTGTGAGAAGCGAAGATATCATAGGGAAGTTACGACAATTGATAGAGAGGGAGTGGAAAATCCTTGGGAGACATGTTTGCTGCCGGCCGCGGTGGTCTAGCGGTTCTAGGCGCTCAGTCCCGAGCCGCGCGACTGCTACGGTCGCAGGTTCGAATCCTGCCTCGGGCATGGATGTGTGTGATGTCCTTAGGTTAGTTAGGTTTAAGTAGTTCTAAGTTCTAGGGGACTGATGACCATAGATGTTAAGTCCCATAGTGCTCAGAGCCATTTGAGCCATTTGAACATGTTTGCTCATATGATAACAGAATCATATATTTGCGCCAGTATGATCTGAAATGACATGTTGTATTCCCTGCTTCATCACCAATGTTGCCGGTCACCCCAAACACGGAGAACACAGCACGCGAACAGTCGTGTGGAGAAGAAACCGTCACTTATCGAAATAGAGAATTCATTATGCTGTGAACTTCAACATTCCGCCAATGCCACCTCCGTTTTGCGACAAGGTGTTTGCAGCTGATTTCTACTCGGGAGAGAGTTTGCTGAACTGTCATCTGGGAAAGTGGCAGAACAATAACTTTGTTTATTACAGATTTCAAGGCCGGTTGTTAGCCCCTGTTCATATCTTGCTTTCCTTGCTCACGTTATTCGCCAGCTTTCACTAGTTACTCACCGTGAGTCCACACACAATAAACCTTCCCCTTGGCAGCACAGGAACGTTAACAAAATGCGCCGTTTCAGAGATATTGCCACTCTTGGCCGTGAAAGCCCGTAATATTCCCATTTTGCAAGGGGGATAAATGCATATTTTACGAATGTCGGCATCGAGGCATCTGTCTGCGGATGGTGAGTAGACCAGAGTGTACTTACGTACCAACGAAGCAGCAATGAAAGATACTACATTCTGCATAAACTTTGCACTCGTTACGGTAAGTGCTAGAATCAGCTCTAATAAAGCGACTGCTCTTCATGGCTTGCCTCTGAAACCTCAAAAGACTACGACAGCGACAACAGAGCTAGTACTCCGTAAATGTTCTTCATACCGCGTCGCAAAAAATGTCGTACATCCTTCTTCGTCATCAGTGACGTACGATACGTTCCATTTAGAGAAAAAAAATATAGGGCGTAACAAAAAGGTAACTTGTAGGAAACGTCACTCACGTGTTGAGTAAGAAAATATGTTATAAGGGGCGTTCAAAAAGAAATGAGCCGGAGAAATAATTACATAAGCCAGTAAAAATGGTTCAAATGGCTCTGAGCACTATGGGACTTAACTTCTTTGGTCATCAGTCCCTTAGAACTTAAAACTACTTAAACCTAACTAACCTAAGGACATCACACACATCCATGCCCGAGGCAGAATTCGAACCTGCGACCGTAGCGGTCGCGCGGTTCCAGACTGTAGCGCCTAGAACCGCTCGGCCACTCCGGCCGGTCATAAACCAGTACCTGTGTGTTAGAAGTATCGACCCTGGCTGTTACGACACTTGTCCCACTGTGACACAAGGCGATGAATGGCTCTCTCATAAAATTCCCGGGGCTGCGATGTTAAAAAGTTCCGCATGTACAGCTGGGCGTCGTCGTCCGAAGTGAATCGGAAAGGTTACGCTGACGTTCTTCTTTGACCAAGATGGCCCCCTTCTGATTCACTTCCTGCAGCATGGGACAACAGTGAATGCCCAGCGTTACTCGCAAACCTTGACTACTCTTCGCCAAGCGATCAAATCAAAACGACCAAGCAATCTCGCCTTTGGGGGCATTCTGCTCCATGACAATGCAAAGCCTCATACGGCCAATACAATCCCGACACTCCTGCAGAAATGGGAGGTTCGGGCCACCCTCCATACGATCCGGACCTCTCTTTCTGTGATTACGGCATTTTTGGTGCTCTTAAAAAGGCTCTGAGTGGCAAACAATTCATCTCGAACGACGACGTCCAGTTGTGCGTGCGGAACTGGTTAACATTGCAGCCTCGGGAATTTTATGAGACAGCCATTCACCGCCTTGTGTCAGAGTGGGACAGGTGTCTCAACAGCCAGGGTCAGTACTTCTAACAGACAAGTACTGGTTTCTGTAATTATGCCTCCGGCTCGTTTCTTTTTGAACTTCCCTTAGTTATGGACATGGGTTCGTAAAAGCTTTATTTCCATGTTAGAGCTCATTTTGCAGTTCTCTTCATAATCACATTAATCATGGGGAACAGAGAAACAGTGTTACCAACGTTACATCAAACGCTTGCTTACTTGACATTTTAAAATAGCCTTTTGGTTGTGTTTGGTTAGCATGCTCAAAAAGTTTTCAGTCTCAGGTTCACCGCCACAGTCTCAGGTTCACAGTTAAACGAAGGTGGTGTTGACATGTGACTCACATCATTGCTTGCTCTGACATGCGATAGTCTTGACTGCTTGTGATGACGACTAGCTTCATTACTCTGCTAGCATCAACTGTTTAATGTTAGTCGCGAAGTTGTTTCACCTACAGTGTAATGGAAGTGTACTCAAATGTGGAATTGGCAGATGCTCATTTGCTGTACGAGGGGCGTTTGAAAAGTCCGTGCAAAGTCCGAGAGATGGCACCACTGGCGCGTATCGAGGTCATGTTTAGTTAGTAGCATCTTTGTAAAGAACGCACGCCAAGTTTCAGCCATATTGATCTATTTCTTTGTGTTTGGCAATCCTGTGAATCAAGGAAGTCGAGCGAATGTCAAGAAATGGACGAAAAAGAATTTCGTGTGGTGATTAAACATTACTTTATGAATGGCAAAATGCCTCAGGAGACTAAAGAGAAGCTTGACAAACGTTACGGTGACTCTGCACCTTCGATTAGAACCGTTTATAAGTGTCCTTCAATAAAATTCTTCAGATCCTCCTCCTCTCTTGGCAGGTCCCCGGACTCGCACACGCCTAGTGAACATTCGCGCGCCGGAGATCATCGCCCTCGGTTCAGTGTCTGTGCCGTCGTGTTTGTGCATCAGTGTTTTTCGCCGTCCACGCTCCTTCGTTCACATGTGTCGTCTAACTCGTCAGTGGATTGTGCACAGTGCCGACAGTTTTCTTGTTTGTTTCGTCGAGTGTGAACGGCTTCATGTTTTTTTAATTATTGTATCTACTGTTTTTTAAACCGCCAGTCTGTTACTTATCTGTCTCCCTTTCTTTTTTATTGTACTGCATATGGCTGAAGAGCGGAGTAACCTTTTCCGCTGCCAGCCCACCTTGTATGGGATGTTCAAATTACAATAAAGAAAAAAAAAATTCTTCAGGGTATCAGACCGCATCGTCATAATTTAAATTATGACGATGCGGTCTGATACCCTGAAGAATTTTATTGAAGACGACAACGGCCGCGGAAGCCTACGCTTACGTTTATAAGTGGTTTGAAAATTTTCGGAGTGGCCATATGGGTACAAGTGATGCTGAACATCCTGGACGCCATGTGGAGGTTATGACTCAAGAAACCATTGATAAAATCCATGAGATCGTGATGGATGACAGAAGAGTTACGGTGTCTGAGATTGATAGTGCTGTGGGCATCTAGAATGAACGGGTACATAATATTGTGCAGAAACATTTGGGCATGAGAAAGCTATCCGCAAGATGGGTTTCGCGATTTCTCACGCTTGACCAAAAACTGAATCGTGTGAAGAATTGTAAGGATGGTTTGCCACTGTTCAGGAAGAATCCGCAGGACTTCAAGCGTAGTTTCGTCACTGTGGATGAAACAAGGATACATTACTACTGTCCTGAGAACAAATAACAATTTAAATAATGGGTTACCAATGGAGAATCTGCATAAAAAAAGGCGAAGACCATTCCTTCGGCCGGAAAGGTTATGGCGACTGTCTTTTGGGATTCGCAAGGGATAATCCTCAACAGATATATGGAAAAGGGTAAAACTATTGCAGGTGCATATTATTCATCGGTATTGGACCGTTTGAAAACCGAGCTGCAAGAAAAACGCCGGCGATTGGACCGCAAAAAAGTCATTTTCCATCACGACAATGCACCAGCACACACCTCAGCAACTGTGGTCGCAAAATTATTGGAAATAGGATTCCAACTCGTTTCACATCCCCCCTATTCTCCAGACATGGCTCCCTCGGACTATTATTTGTGTGGTGAGTGGAACAAAGATTTTATTCAAACGAGGAGGTGATTGCAGCAACTAATAGCTATTTTGCAGACTTGGACAATACCTATTATTCGGAAGGGATCAACAAATTAGAACAGCTTTAGATGAAGTGTCTAAGTCTAAAAGGAGACTATGTCGAAAAATAAAAAAGTTTTACCCCAAACACGTAAGTAATTTTTAATTTTGCACGGACTTTTCAAACGCCCCTCGTATGGATTAGCAGAAGGTCAAGACCATGTGGTCAACGTTTGTACAGGGAAACGTTTGCAGACGGTACCCTGACAAGTGGACGTTTGAAGCAACTGACCGTCGCCTTAGGGAGCACGGGACGTTTAAGCCTACTAATCGTGACTGGGGGAGGCCTAAAAGGACGAGGATGCCTTAGCTAGAGGAGCAACGTCGTCGTGCAAATGACAACTCTAATGTCAGCGGAAGATAATTAGCTGCAACAATAATAAAGACCACACGATTAACTGGAGGGAGGGTATTTTGAACATACCATTTATGAAAGTGTCTCATACGGTGCTGATACGTTCTTTCCCTATGTGTTTCCCATCACGAGTGTGTTGAAGAGCTGAAGAAACTGAGCTCTAACATGGAAATAAAGTGCCTCTGGTCCCATTTCCATCTATATACATAAAAGACAATGTCCTGACTAACTGACTCTACATAGCCTAGCCCAAACCGCTAAGAATAGAAACTTGAAATGTGAGGAGGATGTGGGTCATATACTGTAAGCGCCGTTCTAGAAGGGATGTTTCAAAATTCTACCCCTAAGGGGGTGAAATAGGGAGTGAAAGGTGTTTTGAAGAAAAGTCGCTGTTAAGGAAGTTTTGAAGCTAGACCTAAGAAAATTGGTATTTGGTTTCTTGGGCAGAAATAAACAAATGAGTGTTTCAGCATTTTTGGAGATTTAGCCCCTGTTGGGGTGAAACAGTGGGTTAAGAAACTACTAAAGTATTTTTAAAGCTACATCAACGAAAACTGGTATTTGACTTCTCGGTTACAATTTTTTTTTAAAAAGAACGCGTTTTAATGTATTGCAAATTCAGCCCCTAAGGGATGAAATAGGGGATGAAATTCTTTATCAAACAATTCATTATGAATAAATTTTTGAAGTTAAATCTATGAAAAATTGAATATGGCTCCTCGGCCAGAAATTGAAACAAATCGGTGTTTGACTGTTTTTGATAACCCTTTGAGGGTGAAATGGGAAATAAAAATTTTTATGGGAATATTTCATTATGCAAGATTTTTTTGTTCACAGTTTTTTTGGAATTTCAACCTCTAAAGAGTTGAAAGAGGGGAGTAAAATGTTTTATGAAAGCATTTCACTGTGAAAGCATTTTTAACACTAAAACTATGAAAATTGGTATTTGCCTTCGTGGTTAGAAATGAAAAAAATACGTGTACCGCCGTTTTTTGGTAATTCAACTCGTATGGGCGTGAATTAGGGCCTGACTGATTCACTGAGTCACCATCGGCCAGCCCAAACTGCTAAGGACAGAAACTTGAAATTTGCAGAGGGTGTAGATAGTGTACTGTAGGCATCGTTGAAGAAGGGACTGTTTGAAAATCTACTCCTAAAGAGGTGAAATAGGTGAAGAAAGGCTTTTTGAAAATATGTCCCATTAAGGCAATTTTGAATCTAGAACTACCAAAATTGGTATTTGGTTTCTCAGTCATAAATTAAAATAACTCGTGTTTCACTCTTTTCAGTAATTCAGTCCCTTCTGAGGGGAAAGGAGATGAAAATTTTTAAGAAAACATTTCATTGTATTAAAAAAAAATTTAAAGTTAAAGCAATGAAAATTGGTGTTTCAGTTCCGGTTAGATATAAAGAAATATGTGTTACGGAATGAAACTTTCTACGGAAATATCACCACAAGAACGCAAAAGGCATGATTAAGAACCTTGGACTCCAGCTACCAGAATCGCTTTTTCCTCAGAAGTACACTCGGAAAAGATCGTGCTTCTATAGTGTTCATTAGCGTGAAAAGTTTAGGTATTGCAATTTGTAAACAACATAAAAATTCGATTAAAGAAAAACAAAACAAAAAATATGTACAGACCGTACAGTATACGTGAAAAAAGCAGCGGGAGTTAAGCTACTATAACATATTTTCTCCGTCTACATGTGACAGGATGTTTGCTGAAAATTTGGCCAAGCTTCTTGTAACACCCTGTATAGATTACAGAAGGTCCTAAATGGAGTACAAACATTTGCTTTCAACATCTGATAAAAGTTGTTGTCACACAATAAACGCGCTACGTACAGTCCCTAAGTCGATGTGGAGAACTTTAAAATATGTTCCTAGCGAAAGCCGCCGACATGAAGGACAGGTAGCGGTAGTCCACGTGCATTTCGCGTCGTTGCAGTCACCGTGGGCTCTTTGGCTTTGTAAGGGCGTTCTATGTAGGATGCAAAAAGTGAAACTTGTCGGCGCTGAAAAGACGTGCGCCCGGCGGCCATTATGCGGGATGACTAACGAGGAAGACGGAGCCCAGGCGTCGCTGGCTGCGCGCTTCCGTAATTATTCCGCTCCCTCTGAAAACCCGGAAGCGAAATTCGAGAGAACGAACTGGTGCATCCAGCAATGGCTACGCAGTGCAACCTTCTGCTCCTACGCCGTGTCGGAGAGGAAAGTTAATCCTTTGCATTTAGTACATGTGATAACTTTTTGATGTGTACAGAAAATCAAAGTACAGGTAACTGTATAACAATTTATGACGCTGCAATCGCTCAAATATATGTAAAATACTCACATTATCGGTTTAGGCAAGTAGTTGCCATCTTCAGATATGATACATCCCCTACCGATATACATACGAAAAACATTTAAGTATTTTGCATATTTTGCAGTTATAAGACATTTCAGTGAGTGTAATGAAATGATAACCGAACACCCGACACAACGAGACCATGTAATGATTCCATTTAAACCACACACGTTAAGACAAATATCCCAGTGAGAGACGAGACGATTAACTTCTTTTTCGCAGAACGCTGTCGCCTTAAAAATTTACACCCACCATCAATCTCTTTATAGCACACCCCACATTTCATATCGCCACAACCTTTTATCCAGCTCAGTTTCTTCACCTTTGTAGTAATAGTGCAGTGAACAGTTAAATTAACATCGACTTCCTTTTTAATGAAGTATTTCGTCAGACATTTATTTCTTTTCTAAATTTTTAAACGTAGAAAACAACATTTTTAAAATGTTTTAAAATTTGCGCCCATAAATATTGTCTGCCTTCACTCATCTTCCGTAAAATCTGTTGGTTGAAGATCAGCAGCCGGCAGCCCATTCCCCGCCCACATTGGGTGAGAAAGACGAAATGACAATAAAGAAAAGAAATATTTAATTTGAGCACTTGTAATATAATACAACACATTTTTATAAAAATTGTTGAGAATGTCAGACCAAGGATAAAAGTCTATACATTCCTTACGGTTTTAGGATATGACAGTCACTGTCGTGTGCGTAAGTTTCATTTATCATGTTACATTTTTAAACAGTTTTTCTAAAAAAATTCAAAGTTTTATAACTTCAATTATGTCTACTCTTGCATGTGCTTTTAAAATATCAATTTTAAATTGTACCCCATTACTCCTGTGTTTCCCCTTTTTACACTGTCTCCCACATACCTGCATCCCTCTCTCCCATGATCCATGTACAGGGTGATTCAGCTACCCCTACCGCTGACGTTTTATGCAACCCGCAATGTTACAGCTGGCCTTCGTAAACCATGCGCGAGATATTCATATTCTCTCGCTCTCAACGAGCAAACTATTAGCTCAAGAGAAAAAATCGACAGGGCTTCATGGTAGGAAATTCAGTGCAGTTAAATTTTATACTGGGATACATTTTCACTGGAGGCCGTAGTTTTTGAGTTATTCAAGAAAAACGTACAAAAGTGACTTTTAAATGCACCCCAATCCCACACTCAGCCCCCTCCGGTCAGGATTTCTAGTATGTTGTTCAGAGCACTCCCTTCTACCAATGTACAAATATTTGCGACTGCACAACGTATTTCCCACATGCGACCGTTTTTGATCTTCCTTGACTGACGCTTAGCAGAACACTTACAAATTGTAAAATTGACGTTCGTGTACATTTACATAACAGTTTTGTGAATTTTAACAACATAAAATAAACAACAGAATTGGATGAAATTTTAATTTTAGTCTTTTCTACCGCGTGGCGATACTGAATAGGTCCATTGAAGAATTTTACTTGACGTCAAAGTGCCTAAGAATACTTGTTATACATCTGTACGAAGCTTTTTTAGTGGATGTACCACATCTGAAGATGGCGACTACTTGCCGAAACCGATAATGTGACTATTTTGTACGTACACTGGTGTGCGAAACTTGAGGAAGATAAGAACTTACGCATGATGCGTCACTGCCAAGTAACATATCGCTACGATAGTTGGACCGTACATAGAAAGAATTACTACATCATTGTACAGAAAGTAACTAGCAGAAATACGAATGAAACGAACAGAAAACACGTTCATGCAAAGACAATAATTTCGTCAATCAGAAATTGGTAGCTAAGCTAGAATATTCAAAATTTGTAGGTCTATGCATTGATGAGGGGTTTAACTGGAAAAACACGCTGAAGATCTGCTGAAACGTTTGAGTTCAACTACTTAGGTTATTAGGGTCATTGCAAATTTTGGCGATATACATCTCAGTAAATTAGTGTACCACGCATATTTTCATTCTCTGCTTTTGGTATGGCATCATATTCTGGGGTAACTCATCATCGAGTGAAAGAGTGTTCGTTGCAGAAAAGCTTGTAATCAGAATGATTGCTGAAGCTCATCCAAGATCATCCTGCAGACACTTATTTAAAGAGTTAGGGATCTTCACTGTAGCCTCACAAGTGTCATGTAATATTTTGTGTAATGTAATATCTTGTATTGACACCTATTATCAACCTCACACGTTCCACATCATTACGAAGTGTCGTATTCATGATCTATGGAAAAAGTACTAATCTAATCTAATCTTGACATCAACACCGTTCATGTTGGTTCCCCGAACATTACAAATGATGGGACAAGGCTCTTAATAATGACTCATGCTCTGCAACGTGTCTCTTGCTGGCCACAAGGTGGTATCAACAATATACGATGATGTCAGTTACGAGGTTATGTAAATAGTGATTGTGTCAGTTACAAAGTTTTAATGGCACAACGCCTTTGTTTTCAAACCACCGTTCAATTATTCTGGCCACGAACGATAAACAGCCGTTTTCAACTATGTTATGTATGGTTTTGTAAGTTTAAGAAAGCTTTTTAACGGTGTGTGAACCCGTAATGGTATCAACACTAATCAAGAATGTTTTATGATCTGAAGATGGCTACACTACTGGCCATTAAAATTGCTACACCAAGAAGAAATGCAGATGATAAACGGGTATTCATTGAACAAATAATGTATACTAGAACTGACATGTGATTACATTTTCACGCAATTTGGGTGCGTAGATCCCGAGAAATCAGTACCCAGAACAACCACCTCCGGCCGTAATAACGGCCTTGATACGCCTGGGCATTGAGTCAAACAGAGCTTGGATGACGAGTACAGGTACAGCTGCCCATGCAGCTTCAACACGATACCACAGTTCATCAAGAGTAGTGACTGCCGTATTGTGACTGGCGTATTGTGACGAGCGAGTTGCTCTGCCACCATTGACCAGACGTTTTCAATTGGTGAGAGATCTGGAGAATGTGATGGCCAGGGCAGCAGTCGAACATTTTCTGTATCCAGAAAGGCCCGTACAGGACCTGCAACATGCAGTCGTGCATTATCCTGCTGAAATGTAGGGTTTCGCAGGGATCGAATGAAGGGTAGAGCGACGGGTCGTAACACATCTGAAATGTAACGTCCACTGTTCAAAGTGCCGTCAATGCGAACAAGAGGTGACCGAGACGTGTAACCAATGGCACCCCTTACCATCACGCCGGGTGATACGCCAGTATGGCGATGACGAATACACGCTTCCAATGTGCGTTCACCGCGATGTCGCCAAACACGATGCGACCATCATGATGCTGTAAACAGAACCTGGATTCATCCGAAAAAATGACGTTTTGCCATTCGTGCACCCAGGTTCGTCGTCGAGTACACCATCGCAGGCGCTCCTGTCTGTGATGCAGCGTCAAGGGTAACCGCAGACATGGTCTCCGAGGTAATAGTCCATGCTGCTGCAAACGTCGTCGAACTGTTCGTGCAGGTGGTTGTCGTCTTGCAAACGTCCCCATCTGTTGACTCAGGGATCGAGACGTGGCTCCACGATCCGTTACGGTCATGCGGATAAGATGCCTGTCATCTCGACTGCTAGTGATACGAGGCCGCTGGGATCCTGAACCCACCGATTCCATATTCTGCTAACACTCATTGCATCTCGACCAACGCGAGCAGCAATGTCGCGATATGATAAATCGCAATCGCGATATGCTACAATCCGAGCTTTATCAAAGTCGGAAACGTGATGGTACGCATTACTCCTCCTTACAGGAGGCATCACAACAACGTTTCCATCAGGCAACGCCGGTCAACTGCTGTTTGTGTATGAGAAATCGGTTGGAAACGTTCCTCATGTCAACACGTGTAGGTGCCGCCACCGGCGCCAACCTTGTGTGAATGCTCTGAAAAGCTAATCATTTGCATATCACACCATCCTCTTCCTGTGGATTAAATTTCGCGTCTGGAGCACGTCATCTTCGTGGTGTAGCAATTTTAATGGCCAGTAGTGTAGATTGTTGGCCGAAATTAGTAATCTATCGAAATTTGACATCAAGGGTTTTCAGTCTCTAACATAAATAAAAAAAAGATACAACAAATTTCGTATCTTGTGGTTGACAATGTCAACAAACTCTAATTGCAGTGAAGTCACCGCGTTTTATGATCGTCCACTGGATATTACAAAGTGGCATAAAGCTCTTATCGTTCTTCCGTCGTTTCTTCTTCCAGAAGAAATGCCGCGTTTCGAAATACTAGCAGAGCGCTTCGTTTGCCTCACTTGACATCGTATGTTTAAATAAACGAACGTGAGGATTTTGCAACATCAGCATTACGAGCAAGGCTCGCCTCCAGCGGAAGAGGGGCACTCGAGAAGTGTTACGCCACCGGACCCGAGCTGCAACAAGTGCTCGCGGAGGAGCCCCGGAGAGCGACCAGTTGCGCCACTGCACGCCGCGCTGGGGCCCCGAGTGGCGTTCCGCGGAAACCGGACGGAATATCGCGCCGGCGCCGTGTCGGCGATGCGGTACGCATGCCGAGGGGTGCGCGCGGGTGTGACGGACGCCGCGCGCATAACAATGCCCAGGAAAGTGGGAAGTGACGCAACAGGCGGGCAAGCAGAGCACGGCCGTCTGCGGGCCGCCTTCCGCGGGACCCGCTGCGCAACGTCCGCCCGCGCCATCTGCCGTCCTCCAGGAGTCTGTGCCGGGGGGACTTGCAGCGAACGCGCTGAGATATGAGTCCTGCGACACAACTGACGCTTCCAACACGCAAGGAGAAGGCCACAGTGCCAGCGTGAGAAGTCGCGCACAGCGGGCTGTCAAAAGAAGAACCAACACGCGCTATGCAGTTGATAAATCACTGTCGCAACACTGATAAATTGTGTAGATGAGTGTGATGTGGGATGACCCCGCAGCGTTCAAATACACTGCTGGCAATTAAAAGTGCCATACCTTGAAGTCTGCATGCGTCAAACGTCAAATTCGTATGAAGTGTAGTACATGCTAGCAAATGCATATATGCATACGATTAGCATTTCAGCGCCAGTGCACGTAGCAGGTACGAAAAACACAAACTATTTCCTGTATGCAGGTAATACATCGCTCTTTTCGGGCAGACTATTAGTCTTAGAGAAAAAATGAGTAGGGCCTTTTTTGTGAGAAATATAATGTAGATTAATTTTGTACTGGGAGATGTTCGTCTCGATGAACAGTTTGATAGACGACAATTCTGGTCTATCGAGCATGGAAACAGCCGCATATTGTCCTACAACAGTGGTTACCAACATTTCTTACACCATTACCCCTGCGTGCAATTAGGTATTAGCTAGTACCCCCCCTCCCTCTCCCCTGCCATCTATTTCCCCGCGTCACCTCATTATCTCCAAGTTTAGCACCTATCGTATTGTATTGTATGTTAACCGGGGACCTAGAAACGACGGAGAAGCTCCGTCCCCGCCGCAGCCGCAGTGGTCCACAACCCCACGACGACTACCGCAGTCTACTTCACCCCTCCGCCGCCCCACACCGAACCCAGGGTTATTGTTCGGTTCGGCCCCCGGTAGACCCCCAGGGAACGTCTCACACCAGACGAGTGTAACCCCTATGTTTTGCGCGGTAGAGTAATGGTGGTGGACGCGTACGTGGAGAACTTGTTTGCACAGCAATCGCCGACATAGTGTAACTGAGGCGGAGTAAGGGGAACCAGCCCGCATTCGCCGAGGCGGATGGAAAACCGCCTAAAAACCATCCACAGACTGGCCGGTTCACCGGACCTCGACACAAATCCGCCTGGCGGATTCGTGCCGGGGACCAGGCGCTCCTTCCCGCCCTGAAAGCCGTGCGTTAGACCGCACGGCCAACCGGGCGGGCTTAAGTTTAGCACCTAACTAAACTATAGAATGAAAGATTTTTTTAGAACACTTTTACATTTAAAATGATGAAAGATTTGTAAGATGAATGATATTTAGTGTATATATATATATATATATATATATATATATATATATATATATATATATATATATATATATGTGTGTGTGTGTGTGTGTGTGTGTTAGAATGAGTGAGGAAGCAATTTGAGGTGCATCGCAAGTGTCACCCACAACTCTTTCTCAGAAAAAAAGCTAACTGGCCACAGTGAGGGTAGACACTTGCTACAAAAAATAGTTCCCCTGCTCTACTCCTCTCCATTGCGGCATTTGCTTGACGCACACTGCAACCCTATTTAAAGCCAAATAAGTTCAGGTGTGTGCAATATACTTACTGTTTGTGAATCACTTCATTGCTGCTCTCTTTACTTCTGAACTGACAGGAATTGGAAGACTTCATGTTTCGTGTCTAACCCATCTAATAATAATAATATTGTGTGCAGCCTTATGTACTTACCGCTGTGTCGTGCTGTCAATTAATTCATTTACTGTTTCGTTGCGCGTAATGAAGCGATTTCTGAACGACTGCAGGTACTATGTACAACTTGGAGAAAACATTTTCTTGATATATTTAGCATTTGATACGTATATATCTCACATTTATCATCAGCAATGTATGGAACAAAGCACAACATATGTGTGTAGTGGGTGGAGTATGTGAGGAACCTATAACATCGACCGGGCTAATGCTACTAATTGAGAAAAAGTAATTATTAATAACTGATATAAGCAATATTAGAGTCTTACAAAATTGTGATAATAGTAATGAACTGTTGAAAATAATTTAGTATAGTGACTGAAAAGAATTGACTCATTTAGGCTTCCGCCTCTGAAAATTTCATTTTACCCCTAAGGCGGTGATTACCCCCAGGTTGGGAACCACTGTTCTACAAAAACCACCTAAGCTACAGCGCACGCACGTCGCACGAGATTTTGAATACCGTCTCGCTTTTTTCGTGCAAACTATTAGTCTTAGAGAAAAAAATGAATAGGGCCTTTTTTTAAGAAATATAATGTAGTTTTTTAGCGGGAGATGTTTTCGCTAAATGCTACGGTTTTCGAGTTATTTAAGAAATGCGTACAGAAGTGACAATGAAACACACCTCCATCCAGATACTCACCACCCACTGGCTGGGATCTTTAGTAGGTCGCGGGGAAGCAAACTAAAGACTGCGATTTATTGACAGAACAATTAGAAAATGCAACAGACCTGCTAAAGAGACTGCTTACACTATGCTTGTCCGCTCTCTTATGGAGTGTTGCTGAGCGGTGTGGGATCCACATCAGATAGGATTGACGAAGAACATCGAAAAAGTTCAAGACAGGGTTGCTCGATCTGTATTATTGCGAAACAGGGGAGCGAGTGCCACGGATGTGATATGCGAATTGATGTGGCAATTATTAAAACACAGACATTTTTCGTTGCGGCAGGATCTTAAAAAAAAGGTTCAAATGGCTCTGAGCACTAAGGGACTTAACATCTGAAGTCATCAGTCCCCTAGAACTTAGAACTACTTAAACTTAACTAACCTAAGGACATGACACACATCCAGGCCCGCGGCAGGATTCGAACCTGCGAACGTAGCGGTCGCGCGGTTCCAGACTGAAGCGCCTAGAACCGCTCGGCCACAGAGACCGGGCAGGATCTTCTCATGAAGTTTCAATCACCAATTTTGTTTTCAAAGTCCGAAAATATTTTATTGTTGCCCATCTACATAGGGAGAAATGATCATCATAATAAAATAGTAGAAATCAGAGCTCGCACAAGACGATTTAAGTGTTCATTCTTCCCGAGTGCTGTTCGAGAATAGAACTTAACAGAAATAGTTTGAAGGTGGTTCGATGAACCTTCTACCACGCACTGTAGATGCAGATGTTGGTCAAGGCACTCCCTCCTATCACTGTACAGAAATTTGCGGCTACTCGAATTATTTGCCATGTTTGGCCTTTCTTGGCGTTCGTTGACTGGGCTATTACGCCATCGCGTTAGTAGTGCACTGACAAAAAATAAAATTGACATATGTGTAAATTTTACCTGTCAATGGTTCAAATGGCTCTGAGCACTATGCGACCTAACTTCTGAGGTCATCAGTCGCCTAGAACTTAGAACTAATTAAACCTAACTAACCTAAGGACATCACACACATCCATGCCAGAGGCAGGATTCGAACCTGCGACCGTAGCGGTCGCTCGGTTCCAAACTGTAGCGCCTAGAACCGCACGGCCACTCTGGCCGGCTTTACCTGTCAGTTTTGAGAATTTTAACAGCATAAAATTGAAAATTAATTCCATTTGTTTGTTTGGCGTTATTACTACGAAACTATTGAGCATGTAGGGGTACAGTATAGATCGAATTTTAAACGTAATTGTTTTTTGTATAACATTTACAAAATCGTGTGTTTCATTACCCTCACAGTAAAGTTTAGATTAATAATGTTAACGAAATAGCCGACCAAGCCGGTGGCGTAATAGACCAGTTAATAAAGGCCGAAAGAGGTCGAATACGGGAAAAAATTCGTGTAATCGCAAATTTTTTTGCGGTGATAGGAGTGAGTTCCATGAGTAACATACTAAAGATACCGATCGGTGGAGATTGATAATTGGGGATAGGGGTGCCTATCAAGATGACTTTTGCAAATTTTTCTTCTATTAGTCGAAAACCGTGATCTCTGCAGAAAACGTGTAAATTAAACTACACTGATTTCCTACTGAAAGTATCCTATTGATTTTTTTTCTCTAGGTCTGGTATAAGGAGCGATCAAAAAGTTTCCTTTGGAAGTCCATACGGATGATAGTCAGTATGCCAAACAGACAAAATCATTGAGAACATTGAGGCACTTATCTCACCGACGCACTAGGTTGAAGATACCTGTTTGGTAACACACCGTGTCCTGCTGCGTGAAGTCCATAACTGCCTGCTGCTCATGCTTATCCGACAGGAATCATCGACCCTTCACGGTCTTTTTTAAGGTACAGAAGACGTGATAACGGCATTAGGACTATGTAGGGCGGGTGCTCAAGTGTCTCCCAGTTGAGTTGTCGCAACTTCTGGCCTACCAGCTCGAACCCCGTCTTGTGTCGAATCGTGAGCAAGACGGAACTTGGCGTACCATTCCACAGTGGTGGTTTTGGACAGATATGCTGTCCCCTACACATTCGTCATTCTCCGATGCATGTCTACGGCAGCCAAGCAGAGAATAAAGGCACGTTGGTCCTGTTTGGACGCATTTGGTTATAACGTCGCCATAGTTCACTTCTCTGCATTTACCACACGCACTTGGGAGTGACACGAATGCCACACTAATCCCTTGACTATATGTTGCGTATATGTTGCAGCAACGCCCTCAAACGGAAACGTTTTGATCGCTCCTCATAGTTTGTGCAAAGAATTGTAAGAATATTGAAAAGCTCATGCGACACATTGCTTTGTAGCTTAGTTGGTTTTTGTAGGCCACTTTGAGAAAGTTTCCTGACTTGATAGACCAGAAGTGTCCCATATCAAATTGTTCGTGGTACATTGTAAGCAGTTATCGTTTACACTCTCTACTATGAAAGATTATACAGTGGGTTAGTCATTATAAAATCTCATTTGAATGTTGTTGGTTTGTGAGAAGATTGTTTCATGCATCGCAGAAGAAGGAATGTGTGTCAGCAAGTACCGGAATTCGTCGCGTTCCCGCACTTAACCCACGTGCGTCGGAAGGACACGAATACCACATGATCCTCTGCCTACATATCTGTGACCGAGCGGCTCTAGGCGCTTGAGTCTCGAACCGCGCTGCTGCTCCGGTCGCAGGTTCGAATCCTGCCTCAGACATGATTGTGTGTGATGTCCTTGGGTTAATTAGGTTTAAGTAGCTCTAAGTCTATGGGACTGATGACCTCAGATGTTAATTTCCATAGTGCTTAGAGCCATTTGAACCATTTTGTGAAAAATTTCTAAATTATCTTGCATACGGCGTATTTTGACTGTAGCCTATGCTGTTTTATGGAATGTCCGTATGCTACTTTTATGATATTACTGTATGTTCGATTTCAAGACGTTACTTTGAATTTTAGCGCACCAGTTCCAGTTCGTTATTTTTATGGATTATTTTTGAATTGACTTCATGCTTAATTTAAGACGTTGATCCGAGTTTTAATTGGCAAGTCCAATAGCATTCAACGCCGCCAACGGCCGCATATTGTCATATAAGTTAGAGGGCACTAAACATCACCAGTCGTGGTAAAAATTTGTATCTCGTTTGACGAGATACAATGTATCAAGATTTTAATTGCGTGTTTCATGATGAATAAATTCGCTCCAGTTGTCACTGACAAATCTTTTATTTGGAAAAAATTGCACACACGACCCGGGTTTCAGGACGTAAATCCCATCTTCTCGCGCTTGATCGCTTACGAGAAAATCGTACCAGCCATGTAAAAAGTCCAGCAAATTTATCATGTAGCACGCGAGATCATGCCTCACCTGCACACAATCTCGCATGCTACTTGATAAATTTGCTGGATTTTTTTTTACAAGGCTGGTACGATTTTCTCGTTTGAGATCAAGCTCCTGAAGATGCGATTTACATCCTGATAATCGGGTTATCCAAATAAAGGATTTTATTTTATCAAAATAAAGCTGGAGCGGATCTATTCATCATGAAAAATTTTAGGAAGACTTGTGGATGTCCTATAAAGAGTATAGTTTAAATTTGCTCTGTCTTCGTTTTGTTCTATACAAAGTACTATACTGTTTTTAATAAAAGTGTTACTTCTCGTTTGTTCTGTTCGTCTGTGAGATTTTGATGATAGTTGTGGCTGAAACGCGTTGAGGTTCACATTTTTCAAAAATTAAAATATAACTAGCAATTAAGAAGGATATTGATACTAAGAAGCGGCATAAAATGACACGATCACGTAAAGTCAGTATTGGGAAAAGCTAACTGAAGACTTTCGGATTTGAAGGAAGTGTTTTCGGAAAGTGCAGTGCATCTGTAAGGGAAACAGCATACTGGCGTTAGTGCAGCCAGTTATAGACCAATGTTGCAGCGTTTGGAGTCGTTATCAAGTAGCCCTAATGGACATGGAACAATTTTACAGACTCGTTGCTAGAATCATAACATATCGCAAAATAGCTTACGGACGTGTCACAGAGGTCCTCTAGGAACCGAAATGAAATCTGAGAAGGACAATGTTCTTCTCGCTGAACCGTGAAGGGTAAATTTAGAAAACTTGTATTCCAGGAAGGATGTTCGACCATTCTGCTTCAACCGCCGCACGTCTCGCGTACGGAGAATGAAAGTCGCCTCTACAGAGAAGCTAATAGGCAGGCATTTTCCCTTGCTCGTTACGTGAACGGAAAAGTACAGAATATCCCTAATACCGATACGAATTACCCTCCCTGCGTGTTGTGCAGTGGCTTGCGGAGTACACAGGACGTTAGGGGTATAAGAGTTGATATTTTTATTGGTGACTGAGACCAGTGTACTGAACATCATTACATCATCATTTACTTCATCTGCAGACTAATTATTATAGCTATTAAGAGTAGTATTTTCTTAGTTTGGAAGTACCTCCAAGTATATGTGACAAGAGCAAGCCATTAATGCTTGTTTTCCTCTAGGGAGCAGGTCAGTTGTTTAAGGTTGCACACGTAGATGCAAAACGGCTAGTCTATAATGACGGGCCTAGTCCACTTAGCGGTGCAGTTACGACCGTTCAGAAGACATCAGCTAGTAGATTATGTGATGTGGTTGTGGGGATACTGTTAGATGCAGAGAAAAGAACAACTAACGTACTGAAGTAGGTACATATTAAGGTACCAATGACCACAAATCTACACTTACACCCCTAACACTAATGTATATGCAGGTGGTCTTTTGTTTACAGGAACGGAAAGGTTTTGGAAGCAGGTTCTTTCAGGAGTACCATAGGGCTCATTCTTGGCACTCTTGTATGTCAGGGTCTGCTTGACACGTCTGTCTTTCTGTAAATAACTTTCCTATGTCGATCACCTCTTGCTGTAATTGAATGCAAGACTTGAAGATATTAGTGCTGCCAGTGTCACAATGAATGAAGAGTCATCTTCAGTGTTCAGAGGAGAGCGAAATTTGGACCTAAAACTAAATATGAAAGAACACCAAGTAATTGACGCTCAGCACTGATTCTGTTAAAATCCTAAGATGCCAACACTACCAAAAATTATGTAGTATATCGCATTACAGAAGCAGTGCAGGAGCTTTCTAGCCTTAATAAGACGACCATCTTGTTACGGGTGAAGGCGAATAGTGAAATAAAGGGAAATGAAAAAGTAGATACCTTGGCCAGGAACTTTACACACGGGTTCATTGAAATACGATAAGGTGCCACCAGACGTTCTTCTTTATACCATAAGGACTTTATTCAGGGCCCGATGGAATGAAAACCTCCAACGATCTTACTAGATTAAAGGGAGACACTATGCCGCAGTGGTACCTAATCTCCCATCGCAACCTTGGTACCAAAATTACAAGACGCAACAGAAAATTTATAGTGACACTGGCACGACTTTGATTCAGTCAAGGAGATTCTGGCAACGTCCCTACCGCCCCAAAATGATTACGTCTTCTCTTCGAAACTAATACGGGATCAGATGACCTCTAGAAATGGTTTACCAACAAACATTAACAGCAACAGAAGATATAAAAGTGTATGACCTCCTACACGATTTATAACAGAGGGCCAAATAAAAACATAGGAAAAGAGAATTTTTTACGTTACAATATTGTGAAAATGTTAATTGGCTTAGATCGTTGACCTAAGTTCAGTTTAAATGTCTGTAACAGATAATTGTCTTTTCTAGGTTCTGAACCTGGCTGTGTGAGTGATGCTCAAAAGCCATTACTAAATTTAAAACAGGTAATTTTAGTAGCTCGTCAAACGTTAATTAATCCTAAATTCCGTTGCTGGACTCCCCATATGCTCACTGACAACACATAAAATCAATAGCTGATGACGGTAAAGGATAAAGGTGTAGTTTTGGATGAGCACCAGACCTGGACGGGACATGTTGCCACGCTCAGGGAGTCTTCCGTTTGTCCTAAGCCTCCAAACATTTCGAAACAAATCCCCATAGATATGAAACGGAAACTTGTCTAGTCATACGTTCTGCTGAACTACTACCATTTCAGTGTAAGCTTAGACGACACTTACTGGATATACTAGGCTGTTGGAACCGCGTAGAAATGTATGTGTGAATTATGTGTGAAATACCCGCCTGTTTAGTCATTTGATTGTTTCTTACGCCCAGTTAGTGTGTATAAAGCTAGACGAGTTAATTTACTACCACACTCAGTGTGCATCTCACCAGCTTCTCTGTGTGCATGTTCCTCAGTAAGTCATATCGCAAAGCATCTCATTATAGTGGTAATATAGAATCTTACTTAACTAGTATCCTAGCTGCACACATCGATAAAACTAGAACTTCGAACTCCTGTCTACAGGTGCTGTCAATTTACGGAAAAAATTCCCTTCACCCTTGGTACAACGTGATACCTTGTTGTGAGTGTCGGTAACAATTTCGCTTCGTCAAGCCTTTGTGTTGACAAGTTTGCTGACATTATCGTTGGCATCGACGCAGTTGAGCGAACCGTCACGTAGTAGCAGTTTGCATACGCTTACAATGTCAATACTTTATCAAGGTCTTTTCAAAAACCACTTTTTAATTCTTCAGCGTGAACAGTACTAAGCGACAGAGGAGAAGCGCAAAGTTCACTGATTTTCTGTCAGCTCCTGTTAATTTTCATCTCAAATTTTGTTTCGTCCCACTTGCGACCTCTTAGAATCGCTGCGAAAGCACAGCTTGTAGCAGTGCTCAAATGGTAGGTACGCCAGATCCTGATTAATGGAACTAGGAGAGAAGTGTAGTTCCCTTCTTCCTAGAATACTGCAGGTGACTCGTAGGTAACTCTGTATAGTCCCAAGCAAGTACCCGCAGTTTTGTAACCCGTACTATCTGAAGGTTTGTTGAGGATGTGCTGTGGACACACAACCACGGCCTCCTTAGCGTCAGAAGGCCTTAGTAAACGCATCCTCACTTCCGTTTTCGCCACAGCGCCATCTGCGTGCCGGGATGCTGACAGCGTTATCTTTATAGGCCGCTCATTATTGCGTAATACGCCACGAACAAAAAGTGGCCTGAAAAAAAATCTTCTTCTTAATTTATCAATCCGTAGATTGACAGACAGCAACTTTCATTCTCTACTTATTTCTACGTCTTGTAAGACTTTTCAATGTGTTTAGCGTGTTAATTTTAATTCTTGCGTTATTCGAGTGCCTGCTTGTAATTCTGGTATTTCTCGTAAATTATTTTTTGTATTGCTCTTTCCTGCCATGAGATTTGCTATAATAGGGCAAACAGTCCTTTCTCCGTTCTTAAAAATCTTCGTGAAGTTGCAAATAACAGCCTAGGTTCATCTTAGTAGGCACAATTTCTTATCGCTGTTACTTTTATTTGCCCAATTGTAAATTTAAGCTCCCATTCGCGGTCGTTCTTAGCTACTTAAGACTGATGACTTGTTCGAGACTGGCTACATTCAGTTTTATGTATGGTATTGCTGCCGGTTTCTGTATCAAAACTCCAGAATTAGATTTTCACTCTGCAGCGGAGTGTGCACTGATATGAAACTTCCTGACATTAAAACTGTGTACCGGACCGAGACTCGAACTCGGGAGCTTTGCCCTTCGCGGACAAGAGCTCTACCATCTGAGCTACCCAAGCACGACTCACGACCCGCCCTCACAGCTTCAATTCTGCCAGTACCTTGTCCGCAAAAGGCAAAGGTCCCGAGTTCGAGTCTCGGTCCGGCATACAGTTTTAATCTGCCAGGAAGTTTTACATCAGAACTATTCTTATTTACTTTAAGGGGAAGAATTTCTTAAATTCGTGGACTTGTGATCACCAATCTTGGTCTTAAGCTTCTAGCTATACTCATTTCTTCTACTTCCCATTACTTTGGACTTTCTTGGGTTTACTCCCAATCCATATTCGGTACTGGTTAGACCATTTCATTCAGCTCATCGTGCAGCAGATTCTTTGGCAACTACAGGGCTTTAATTACTGATTTTCGCGTAAATTTAACCCAGTCTCACGGCTCTAAACAAGTTTTGCGACGCTTACTTTGATTGCTTTTAATAGTGTAGCAGGGCAAAGACTTAATTCAATTCCTCCCATAAACGTTTCCAAGTAAACTTGCTGAACAGTACGTCGGGTAATTTGTCTCGCGTTTTCGTCGCACATTGCTAAATGTGTGGATTCTTACAGCGGCCGCGAATGGGACTTCTTGCGATTCCTCGGACAGACGGACGTAAGCAGCGTTTCAGTATGTTCTCAGTTTCGAATGGTTCAAATGGCTCTGAGCACTATGGGACTTAACATCTGAGGTCATCAGTCCCCTAGAACTAAGAACTACTTAAACCTAACTAACCTAAGGACACCACACACACCCATGCCCGAGGCAGGATTCGAACCTGCGACCGTAGATGTTGCGCGGTTCCAGACTGAAGCGCCTAGAACCGATCGGCCACAACGACCGGTCTCAGTTTCGACTTGCAGAGTTATGATACGACTAGTTCATAACTTTCTACTCAGTCGGTTGCGGACTAGTGTCTGTACTGATACATGAGCTCTTCTCCACTTCTACTTTCATTGCTTAGCCTTTATCCCGTATCTTCAAAAGGTCGGCATGTTAATTACTGGACGGAATTTCTGCACCCTAACTGTCTGTGTCTAGTGGTATCCCAAGTGAATGTGTGCGTACGTTTTCTAAATGTTTGCTAATTGTGTAAGTGATGCGGGACGTGGTTACCAGCCCTTTATTCACTTATTCTGATGTCGGAAACCGGCTAAAAACCACATCCAGGCTGGCCGGCACACAGACCGTCGTCGTTAACCGCTTGGCATACTTGGACGAGTCCGACTCGTGCAAACAAATGCGAACCAAACATGAACATCACGAGCCGTACTCATGACAACGAAATTGAGGCGCAACATTTTTTTGTGTGTCGGTATGGCTCTATTCTATACGTACACTGTCCAAAAAACAATACGTGGTTATAGAAATGAAACGTATGTTGATTACCGAATAAATAACTGTTAAACTGCGGAATGTGTGCAAAATCATTGCTAGATGAATCACCTCCGCCATTCCAAGCGCGATATTGGCCTCATTCCCCAAAAAATACCGATCAGACGCCTAAAAGAACCCCATAAGTACGTACGAAGTTTGCATGAAGCAGAAAGTACGAAGCAGAACGACGTGGAAATACACGGAGTGTAATGTGGCGTTACATCTACGACAGTACTTCCAAAACGACCTTGCCATGGAGGACAATTAATTTTTAGAGTTGTAGGTATTTTCCTAATTTGGTTAAGGGCAGCATGTCTTCTAGTAATTACATTTTTTGTTGATTACATCTACGTTTAGGCGTCGTGTTATTACAATGCTTCTGAAGAAGCCACACCTGAAGACGCCCATCAAGATCATAACTCCTGTTATAGTATTGTTTATATGCAAAAATTTGTTTGTATTTTTAAGTAATGTTTGAAAAGGAACAAGAATTAAATTAGTATTAAAGTCTGCGAGTTCAATATCACGTGAACCAAATAAATCTGTAGCTACATAACACGTGTCCGCATGTCGGCTTGAACTGCGATTGTCTCGCGCATGACGCTGACCCGTTTCGCACACTCCGTGTCCAATCACTCGGGTACATATTTCGTCTAACTAAATGGTACGCCGGCCGAAGTGGCCGTGCGGTTAAAGGCGCTGCAGTCTGGAACCTCAAGACCGCTACGGTCGCAGGTTCGAATCCTGCCTCGGGCATGGATGTTTGTGAAGTCCTTAGGTTAGTTAGGTTTAACTAGTTCTAAGTTCTAGGGGACTAATGACCTCCGCAGTTGAGTCCCATAGTGCTCAGAGCCATTTGAACCATTTTTTAAATGGTACGGCATGGAGTTAATCTGTCAGACGGATTCGACCCAGTGCCTGCTCTTCTCCCCGAATCCCACAAGCAGCGTACTAGCGTGCGCGGCTATCCGGCGGGTAAATTTGCCCTTCTCCACAGTTCTTAAAAGTGTGTATCACGATATCCTGTATATGGCACCCTTTAGAAGGAACTTTTGTTTTCACCTGTACTTTTTCTTCGCGGACGGAAGCGCAAATGACCGTGTACGCTGCTAACGGCAGCGATTATAGTGTCCGGTGTCCTGCGGGCAATCTGCGACCGTAGTCTCTGGACCCCGCGACGCGAATGCCGTAACGGGAACTGTGGCGCCTGCGGCGTAGACACCCCGCGCAGCGCGCAGGTGGCAGGCGCTCCGTCTGCGCGACCTCAGTCTTCGCCGACTCCTCGCACGAGACGCTGCCGCTAGCTCCGCGCACAGCCGATTGCTACCTGCCCGGGATGCGCCGCGACCTGCGGCCCACATGAGCAGACGAGACTCTTGCTAGCTGCCTTGCTGGCTCCTACCCCGCCGCAAATGATCGCTGTCGGCTACCTCGGCGTCACGCCGATCTGTTTGCGACGTGTGAGTACCCACACCTGGTCGCGGTGGCGTCATTTTGTGGCGCTACACCTGGTAAAATTTTTTACAACGTTGTGGAACACCGCGATCCTATTTAATATTTTAGTAAAAAAGCAATTCAAATCGCAATACCTTTTTAGTTCCGGTGACGAGTTTCGGTCTATAAGGTCATTTTCACACCAAGGTGTAATTTTTCCTCCTATCTATGTAATTATGTAGTTATGTAGTTCTCAATTCGTTCGAGCAATCAATCATTCATAATAGGAAACACAGTCATAACTCAGTCACTCAAAATGATATAGAAATTTTACTTGTTAGAATGAAATCAGGCGAAGATTCTTCTTCTCTGTAGGCTCGTGCTTTGCGACAGTTTGCTAATCTGTACAAATAAAATGCCTCGTATTTTTGGGAGCGTTGTATCATCAGTCGGGAAACCTCAGATCAAGCGGATATTTGGCTTTGATGAAGTTTAACCTTCCGAAGAAGTAATGGAGCTCTTGGATTATTAAATGCAGGTTCGTATCCAGTCTTTCGGAAGTTCCCTTCTGATTAATATATATCGATGAATATCATTAATTCTCAAATGTCAAATAATGTAAATTGTTACTCACCTTTTGTATGAAGGAGCATGGCGTAGCTGTTGTATGAAACTACTTTGCGCATGGATTCTGCGAGTATGAAGATAGAAAATTAGTAAACGTCATTCAGGGGTAGAATTGTGTCAGAATAATTCATCGAATGTAAAGAGATATTACAAAGGCTCCAGATGACGTGGGGTGTCCGTGCAGGAGTACAGTACCGGCTGGTGCCTGTTACGAACTTACGTGACAGGTACCAGTCGGCGTTCCAAAGCAGCTCCTTGCGCCGATGACTTACGTTATCTAGGCCTTGCTCTGAGGGTGTTGGTATAGACCGAAACCGATGACCAGGATTAAAATAAAACTTTATTGCAACCAAAGTGCCTTTTATTAAAATACTGAACTAAAACTGTGCTTGCTGTTGTAGCCCTAAATTCATCATCAAATGCACGATCTCTCAGGGAAGTGTGACCACTTGTAATTATAATGAAGAAAGTCACCGTTTGGGACGCTTGGTATGTTGTATTAGAATAACCATTTCCGACCTGCAGTACAGATCATCCATGAATCTAATTACTGCGAAACGCAGCTTGTCAACATGAGGTAGTTTTTACTGAATATTTGCCAGCTGATAAGCTGTGGTTTATGGTACTACAATTTCTGGATCTTATTAAAAAAAACAACTGAACTAGAAGGTGTCTTTTTTTTTATTAGCATTAAATTTACGTCGGTCATCTCGTATGTTCCTAATACGAGCGCGCTGAAAAGTAATGCCTCCGAATTTTTTATTCTATTCTCAATATCGGGTGAGTTATTAAACGTCACGCCTATTACTCTGCCGACTTTCCCGTTTTCCTAATTATAGCTCGTAATGTAACTATGTCGGTGCGTGAGGAAAAATGAAATCACGGGTTCGAAGAGTTCGTCCACACATTGTGGACTCTCTCATTCAGCAAGACAATGTCATACCACGCCCGAACGCTGCAACATCTGCAGCAATCCGACCCCTTGGAGTTTGCTGCCTTTGGTATTCCCTCATACAGTCCCGACTTGACCCCATCCAATTTTCATCTGTTTCCAGAACTTAAAGAACACCTTCAATGAGCTCACTTCGATAGTGATGAAGTAGTGCAAGCACAGGTGGCGTGTGGTTCCGTCAACAAAGTCAAACATTTTTCAGTGACGTATGCTCCATGAGATCCATAGCGCTATAGGCAACGACCACAGTTTGATGCCGCGTTCCTTGATTTCAGGAAGCAATTTGGCAACGTCCTGCACTGCTGGTTAGTGAAATAAAATACGACCTTATCGAGTATCAGACCAGATTTGCGTACCTCTTAGGTCAACAAAATCGATAGACGTAGAGGTAATTTCCGCAGTACAGCAAGGAAGTGTGATAGGACAGTTGCTGTTTACAATGCCTATAAATGATCCAGTAGAAAGCTTCGGAAGCTCTTTAAGACTATTCGCAGATGATGCGGTTGTTTATAATAAAGTAACAACGCCAAAAGGCAGTAGCGATTTGAAGAATAACCTGCAGAGGATTCATGAATGGTGCAGTTAACCCTGCACGTAAATAAATTTACCATATTGCGGATACATAGGGAAAATAGTCCTGCTACTGTACAACTATACTATTGATGACACACTGTTGGAATCAGTATCTACCGTAAAAATCTAGAAGTGACTATCCAGAGACACCAAAAGTAGAATGATCGCATAATACAGATAGTAGGCAAAACAGACACCAGACTGAGATTTGTAGTAAGGATCTTAAAGAAGTGTAACTAATTCACGAAGGAATTGGCTTGTAAGGTACTAGTTCAACCGATTCTTGACTATAGTTCATCAGTATGGGATCCTTACCTTCCACCACGGATCGTTTAGTCGGCGCGAGAACGTTACAGGGATGATCAACAAACTACAGTGGCAGACGTTACAAGCCGGCCGCTGTGACCGAGCGGTCCTAGGCTCTTCAGTCTGGAACCGCGCGACCGCTACGGTCGCAGGTTCGAATCGTGCCTCGGGCATCGATGTGTGTCTTGTCCTTTGTTAGTTAGGTTTAAGTAGTTCTAAGTTCTAGGGGACTGATGACCTCAGATGTTAAGTCCCTTAGTACTCAGAGCCATTTGAACTATTCTGAAGACGTTACAAGAGAGGAGTATTTCCTCCCGCATACATCTTTTGAAATGACTACAATAAGAAGATTCGAGAAACTAGAGCTAATATAGAGGCTTACCGACAATCATTCTTCCTACACACCATTAGCGAGTGGAACAGGGTAGGGATGGATCAGTTGGTGATACCAAAACTGTCCTCCGCCACACACCGCCGTTAGGTGGCTTGCGGAGTAAGAGGTATTTATAGGCAAACAAGCTGGTCTCTTGTTGAGACAAATGTGTTCGTCGGCAGGGTGACTATGTTGAGAAATAAATATGTAGAAATGGAGAAGAAAGTTGTAGAATGTAAATAAAGTTAGTTTTACTTAAAAACCTTTACTTTGATGAGCATCACATCAGTCTCTTAGTAGGCCGAAACCAAGCGAAATGGTACAGTAGCTTCTTCATCCTGTTAGCACATGTGCGGAGAGGTATTAAATCATTGCAAATGAATGTTACCGTAGTTCCTCTGACATGTCACAACCGATTTCTGATCCATGCATTCGTATTTCTCCAAACTAGTTATTCCTATAACAGTTTATACATGCGCTGCACCACAGCTAGTGAATCGTGGTTGATAAATTTCACATGCAAGAAAAGAGCAGCAGCTTTAGGAACATATTACGGAAGAATGGTGAAGATCAGATATGTAGATCGGATAACTAATACAGATGCACTATACCGTATAGGGCAGAAAGGAAATCTGTGGTAGAGGTTGACTAAAAAAGGGATAGGCTGATAGGATACATTATGACCCCCGCCCACTGCGGTATTGAATGCCACCTGGTGTGTTGCGGGCACGTCACGCGCCAAGAAAAGCATATAAGAGAAGCACAGACTAATGGGAACTCGTTCTAGCGACAATAAGGGCCGTAGATGGGGAAACCCATCGACATAAGCGACTTGGAAAATTATTATGGCCGGTGCTTGGAAACGAGAATCTCGAATACGGTAGAGCTGGTCCTTTTTTCGCGTGGTACAGTCGTCAGCAACTATGGAAAGTGGTTGAAGGACAGTGAAACCACGACTAAGCGACAGGGTATTATTATACACTCCTGGAAATGGAAAAAAGAACACATTGACACCGGTGTGTCAGACCCACCATACTTGCTCCGGACACTGCGAGAGGGCTGTACAAGCAATGATCACACGCACGGCACAGCGGACACACCAGAAACCGCGGTGTTGGCCGTCGAATGGCGCTAGCTGCGCAGCATTTGTGCACCGCCGCCGTCAGTGTCAGCCAGTTTGCCGTGGCATACGGAGCTCCATCGCAGTCTTTAACACTGGTAGCATGCCGCGACAGCGTGGACGTGAACCGTATGTGCAGTTGACGGACTTTGAACGAGGGCGTATAGTGGGCATGCGGAAGGCCGGATGGACGTACCGCCGAATTGCTCAACACGTGGGGCGTGAGGTCTCCACAGTACATCGATGTTGTCGCCAGTGGTCGGCGGAAGGTGCACGTGCCCGTCGACCTGGGACCGGACCGCAGCGACGCACGGATGCTCGCCAAGACCGTAGGATCCTACGCAGTGCCGTAGGGGACCGCACCGTCACTTCCCAGCAAATTAGGGACACTGTTGCTCCTGGGGTATCGGCGAGGACCATTCGCAACCGTCTCCATGAAGCTGGGCTACGGTCCCGCACACCTTTAGGCCGTCTTCCGCTCACGCCCCAACATCGTGCAGCCCGCCTCCAGTGGTGTCGCGACAGGCGTGAATGGAGGGACGAATGGAGACGTGTCGTCTTCAGCGATGAGAGTCGCTTCTGCCTTGGTGCCAATGATGGTCATATGCGTGTTTGGCGCCGTGCAGGTGAGCGTCATAATCAGGACTGCATACGACCGAGGCACACAGGGCCAACACCCGGCATCATGGTGTGGGGAGCGATCTCCTACACTGGCCGTACACCACTGGTGATCGTCGAGGGGACACTGAATAGTGCACGGTACATCCAAACCGTCATCGAACCCATCGTTCTACCATTCCTAGACCGGCAAGGGAACTTGCTGTTCCAACAGGACAATGCACGTCCGCATGTATCCCGTGCCACCCAGCGTGCTCTAGAAGGTGTAAGTCAACTACCCTGGCCAGCAAGATCTCCGGATCTGTCCCCCATTGAGCATGTTTGGGACTGGATGAAGCGTCGTCTCACGCGGTCTGCACGTCCAGCACGAACGCTGGTCCAACTGAGGCGCCAGGTGGAAATGGCATGGCAAGCCGTTCCACAGGACTACATCCAGCATCTCTACGATCGTCTCCATGGGAGAATAGCAGCCTGCATTGCTGCGAAAGGTGGATATACACTGTACTAGTGCCGACATTGTGCATGCTCTGTTGCCTGTGTCTATGTGCCTGTGGTTCTGTCAGTGTGATCATGTGATGTATCTGACCCCAGGAATGTGTCAATAAAGTTTCCCCTTCCTGGGACAATGAATTAACGGTGTTCTTATATCAATTTCCAGGAGTGTATGTTCACGCCTCATCATAAAACGGGGAAGTCAGAGGCTTGCCCACTCTGTGATGTAGCATAGGAGTCGATCTGTGGCAGGTTTGAAACGGCGTACATTGTTCGTGCACGCACAAATATTTCAGGGCACACTGTTCGGTGTATATTGTTGAACATGGAGCATCAGACAGCCCCTATCTGTTCCAATGTTGACCCAACGACATCGTCAGTTACGACTGCAGTTGGAACGAGATCTTTGCGACTGGGTCGTGGATCAATGGAAACGTGTCGCCTGTTCGGGTGAATTACGTTTTTTGTTACATCAGGTCGATGGTACGGAGGGATGCGCCACCATCCAGGCGAACAACTGGTCGAAACATGCATGCCACTCGAAACATGCATCGCGCCACGGACACATATTATGGTACGAGGGACAGTCACCTCTACTTCCATGTAACCTGCGGTAGTAATCGAAGGCCCTTTGACAACAATGGATTTCGGCGAATGCATTCCTTCATGCTTGATGCCTTCATTGACGGCGACGGCAGCTTTCAGCAGGATCATTGTCCGTGCCACAAGGCGAGAATCGTGCTACAGTGGTTTGAGGAGCGTGGTAGTGAACTCACGTTGATGTCTCGACCACGAAATTAGTGTGATCTGAACCCGACGGAACACGCATGGAAAGCTGTCGGGCGTCAGTTCTGTGCCCACGAGATATCGGCCAGTAATTTAGACTTGTGAGACCTGCTGTGCGTTGACATCCGGTGCTACTTACCTCGCAAACCTACCAAGGGCTTGTCGAATCCGTGGCAGACAGAATCGCTGCTGTGTACCGTTGCAAAGGTCGACCATCACGGCATTAAGCAGGTGGTCATAATGATTTGTTTCATCAGTGTATATCTGCTCGGAAAGAGCAGTGCACTGAATTGTTACAATAGTTATGAATCATCGTATATATCGAATGGAAACTATTATGATTGAATTCAAAATTTATACACTGACTGTGAATTGGCTTTTCTCTTCAGTCATGCAAATGAGTATTGTTATTCAACTGTCTCCGCCCCCACGGTTAAACAGTTATTTATAAGAAAAAATGTCCAGGTATGTATTTATTCCAATCTTCTATTAGTCCATATTCTCCTTCCCCTCTCTCTATCTCCTCCACCCCTTCTCTCTGTCCACCTCTTCCACCCCACCCCATTCTCTGTCCATCTCCTCCACCCCCTCTCTCTCTGCCCACCTTCTCAACCTCCCACTCTCTGTCGATCTCCTCCTCCACCCCCCTTTCCCTATCCAACACTTTCTCCCTCCCCGACCATCACCTCTTTCGCATCTCCATCTCCCCTTCTTCCCTCTCCCTGTCCATCTCCTTCTGTCCCCTCTCGCTGTCCATCTCCTTCTCATCTCCCCTCTCTCTGCCTGAGTCTTCCTCCCCAAGCCTCTGTGCATCTCCTCCTCTTTCCTTCCTCTGTTCATCTCCTGCTCTCTCCTCTCTCTGTCCATTTACCCCTCTCCCTCTATTTGTCCATCTCCTCCTCCCCCTATCTGTGAGTATCTCCTCCCATCTCCCTGTCTATTTCTTCAGCTCCTCCTCCCTGCTTCTTTCTCCACATTATCACTCCCACCCCGATAGGAAGATTGTGATTCTTATCCCCACAATAGTTCTTTCCAGTTTTGTTTGAAATTGTTCCACGGGTTTTATCCGTGAATTTGCCCTTGTACGCACATTTCAAATATATTTCATATGTATTTAGTCTATTTCCCACGTATTTGTACACATATTTCAGCTGGATCTCTAGCAAATTTCGCCCTGCCATTTCATTTTCACACAGCTCAGTGTTTATGACGACATATCTCCTGAACTGTACGTCGTACAATGATATAATTTTGCAGATACATCCAGTAGTGTAGGTGGTCACTGTCTGCGAAATGTGTGGTGAATAGAGTTAATAGTAGAGAAGTGATAAATTAAAACGTCATGCATTATGCAGCAATTTTTTACGCATCTCGTATTTGACGTCTTATCTCCTGAACAATGTACTGTACAAAGAATAATTCTGCTGGTACATTCAGTGGTACATGTGTATACTGTCTGCAGAATGTGTCGCAGGTAGAGTTAGTAGTAAAGAAGCAATAAATTAAAATGTCAAGCTTTATGCGGCAGTTTTACTGCATGAACAGCGAAAATGTAGTAAACGATGAATCTTTTTCCTTTTATCATTTTGCGGGGGTTGTCACCGAGAAAAAGTTTCATAAAGGTTTCATATTATGTGTAATGTCTGTTGCAAGTCACAAAGTTTATTATTCTCAGTTACTGGATCACTAAAGTATGGCTATTCGCGCGTCGTGGGCTATACATCTTTTCCACCCTCATCCTTTTGATAGGTAGCCTACCTGTTAATTCAGGGTAGAAGTTACCTATATTCCAAATTTCGTCCAAATCCTTCCAACCATTTCGGCGTGAAGGAGTAAAACACGCACACTCACACACACACACACACACACACACACACACACACACACACACACACAAACTTTCGCAAGATGTATTTCTCGATTGATCGGAACGGTAAAACAGTCTGTTTCGAGCCTTACAGTTTAAGAGCATGTTGAATCACATTTATAACTACAATAACCACTCTTACACGGCGTAGAAATATTCCCTGTCGGTAAAACTAACCATCTCTATGGTGGGTTTGAATGCTGTCTGAGACAGCGAGCCATTGTCATGTTTTGACCTGTAAAACGTCATACCCTGCCAGTTATGCACTGGGAGGAAGACGGCTGGAGACATCCGTTTAATGTAGAATTGTTTTATTTTTCTGTAATCGACTGAAATTTGCATTGAACCACATTCGCCATCTCGGTTCGCGGGAGAAGTAATGTCGATTGTTCGTGAACATTTTCGTACTTTAAGTACTGTGGTGACAGCCGGAATAGACAGAATGTACAGTTGAAACTTCGGCCAACGATGCTATCGATAGGCTTACAATATTTACGACGCTATTTGCCTGCTGCACGCTACTTGAGGCACATCTTCTATTTAGGGAGCGCCGGTGTGTAGCGGGGAAATTCCTGATGTCGATAGCAAGCATGGCTTTACCGTCCTCCGGGTATAGCACCTGGATATTTAAGAAGCTTCTTAGTTTGCAGTTTAATTTATTATTATTCTTTTTCGTGCTTTAAGCGTACTGCAAATTGTAAAACTCGGGTGTTTTCGAAACTTTTTTCCCAGTAGTTACGCTGTAAACATTACGAGCACTTTGTACGTTTATTCTTCAGAAAATTATGAACGCTATGTGTTATTTAGGTGTGACATATTTTACTAGTTATTTATAGAATACTTGTTTCCTTTTTCATATTGTCATAGCATATGATCTCGGCGTTGTCAGTAGTACCAAAGCCAGCCTTCCACTGCAAATACTCACTGTTTTTCCTTTCCTCTCCAGCTTCTTATCTGCCTGGTGTTTCTTCTCACTTGTGTACGTCTTTTGGGAACTACCAGTACTGGTGGTATTAAAGATAAAAGTGCATAAATGTAATATAAGTGATATTAACGCAGCATTAACCGCATAAAATTAAAGAACACCAGTAGTTGGACCACATCTAGGACGTTACTGAGTGCCTGCTCTATGACCAGTATATACAGGGTGTTTCAAAAATGTCCGGTATATTTGAAACGGCAATAAAAACTAAACGAGCAGCGATAGAAATACACCGTTTGTTGCAATATGCTTGGGACAACAGTACATTTTCAGGCGAACAAACTTTCGAAATTACAGTAGTTACAATTTTCAACAACAGATGGCGCTGCAAGTGATGTGAAAGATATAGAAGACAACGCAGTCTGTGGGTGTGCCATTCTGTACGTCGTCTTTCTGCTGTAAGCGTGTGCTGTTCACCACGTGTAAGTGTGCTGTAGACAACAAGGTTTATTCCTTAGAACAGACGATTTTTCTGGTGTTGGAATTCCACCGCCTAGAACACAGTGTTGTTGCAACAAGACGAAGTTTTCAACGGAGGTTTAATGTAACCAAAGGACCGAAAAGCGATACAATAAAGGATCTGTTTGAAAAATTTCAACGGACTGGGAACGTGACGGATGAACGTGCTGGAAAGGTAGGGCGACCGCGTACGGCAACCACAGAGGGCAACGCGCAGCTAGTGCAGCAGGTGATCCAACAGCGGCCTCGGATTTCCGTTCGCCGTGTTGCAGCTGCGGTCCAAATGACGCCAACGTCCACGTATCGTCTCATGCGCCAGAGTTTACACCTCTATCCATACGAAATTCAAACGCGGCAACCCCTCAGCGCCGCTACCATTGCTGCACGAGAGACATTCGCTAACGATATAGTGCACAGGATTGATGACGGCGATATGCATGTGGGCAGCATTTGGTTTACTGACGAAGCTTATTTTTACCTGGACGGCTTCGTCAATAAACAGAACTGGCGCATATGGGGAACCGAAGAGCCCCATGTTGCAGTCCCATCGTCCCTGCATCCTCAAAAAGTACTGGTCTGGGCCGCCATTTCTTCCAAAGGAATCATTGGCCCATTTTTCAGATCCGAAACGATTACTGCATCACGCTATCTGGACATTCTTCGTGAATTTGTGGCGGTACAAACTGCCTTAGACGACACTGCGAACACCTCGTGGTTTATGCAAGATGGTGCCCGGCCACATCGCACGGCCGACGTCTTTAATTTCCTGAATGAATATTTCGATGATCGTGTGATTGCTTTGGGCTATCCGAAACATACAGGAGGCGGCGTGGATTGGCCTCCCTATTCGCCAGACATGAACCCCTGTGACTTCTTTCTGTGGGGACACTTGAAAGACCAGGTGTACCGCCAGAATCCAGAAACAATTGAACAGCTGAAGCAGTACATCTCATCTGCATGTGAAGCCATTCCGCCAGACACGTTGTCAAAGGTTTCGGGTAATTTCATTCAGAGACTACGCCATATTATTGCTACGCATGGTGGATATGTGGAAAATATCGTACTATAGAGTTTCCCAGACCGCAGCGCCATCTGTTGTTGAAAATTGTAATTACTGTAATTTCGAAAGTTTGTCTGCCTGAAAATGTACTGTTGTCCCAAGCATATTACAACAAACGGTGTATTTCTACGTTTAGTTTTTATTGCCATTTCAAATATACCGGTCATTTTTGAAACACCCTGTATATATATATATATATATATATATATATATATATATATATATATATATATATATTTTGCACTTGAAGACACTTTCTACCGTGTCCTTAACATTGCTAGCATAGTTCCTTCAAGACTCCAAACCCTCTTCTCGCTCCAGCCTTAATAAACTGAGCTGATGCTTAGTCTGTAATGGCTTTGATACGACAGCGTCGTTACACCATAACCTCCAATTTGTGCTGAAGCTACAATGGATTTCTCTAAGAGGATGAGATATTTTTAGCGCATTAAAGAGAGTGCTGGGAATTAAGCAACACGCAACGTCAAGCTCGCGGTTGATAGGCGACAAGAGGTGAGGCCTCGTATAACTGTACTCGGACGCTGCCTACTCAGGCCATTGGCTTCTTTGGTGCCCACCTGCTACAGGACAACAGTGTCTCGCAACTTGGCGTGATGGATGAGGTTCTCAGAAAACGTATCAGCGTGGATGCCTCCCCATTCCAAAAAAGGAGAGGGGGAGGGGAGAGATGGCTGTACAAATTACACTAGAGAGAGAATTTTTTTCTTAAATTCTGTTGCATGAAATTTTGCAACATTTTCTAGCTATTTTTGACGCCGATCTTAAGCGTGGAAACTTGTTTTTTTTCATTTGGTGTGCATGCCACGCAGAAAACATCGTATTACATTAGCACTAGGTCCGATAATCTACAACAAATTTTTGTTTGTACATACAAGGCACGTAGAAACTGATTCCCAACAAAGATCTTAATAACACATCTTTTAAGGGCCAACAAGTACAATTAATTCAGTTCATTAAAAAAACAGATAGGTAAAGAACAATACAAAGATTGTAATTTCCTCTACTCAGAGCATTGGCTTTTGGTTATACAATTGCTACCAAAGGGTAATGGTTAAGTAATACGTACGTGGGGCAGTGCTTCTAGGAATATTTCTCGAAAAGACCATAAAACTATAACGATAAAATTTAAGAGACTCGTGCCCACACAGAGGCTTACCGGCAATCGTTCTTCGCGGCTGGAACACAAAAGGGGGAAGTGACAGGGTTCCACAGAGTACCCTCCGCTACACACCTCAAGGTGGCTTGTTGAGTATAGATGTAGATGTAGATGAATCGTCTAACAGACAATTCATTGTATGACACGGACCACATTGGAAACGGACATTGAGTTACGTGTGCAGGCTACAGTGCCTTAGAAAGTCCACGGTTGTTTCATAAGAACGCTGATCACCCAGAACATTATGACCACCTATCCAATAGCCGGTGTGACCACCTTTGGCACGGATAACAGCAGCGACGCATACTAACGTGGAAGCATTTACGCTTTGGGAGGTCGCTGAAGGGAGTTGGTACTACATCTGCACACACGCATCTCACTTAATTCCCGTAAATTCCGGGGAGGAGGGTGACGAGCTCTAACGCCACGTTCAATCACATCCCAGGATATTGGGTGCAACATAATTGTGAAGACACATTTTGCATGTACAGTCAACTGGTATAGTTTCGTGCCAACATTGGTCATTGGTGATGAACAGAGAGAACGACTCCATCGTGCATGGCAGATAATGTAACAGAGCGCAAATTTTTGCGTGTATGTAGTATTTATGATTACTGCACGTTGCTGGAGTATATTATCTTCATCTTCATTAGGTCTATACTAATGAAGACATATTCAATACCCCGAACAAAAGCTATTTTGTTTTATCGTATTTTTGGTATAATATCTGTTCAAACGGATTTGCTTAATTTTTTTAGTGAACGAAAAATATTTTTGTTGGTATGGAGTCTAAAATAAGATTCAAGTCGGATTGTTGATTAGCCTTTTTTTTAAATAATCAATGTAGGCAAACTTTGAACTTCGCATTACAAACGAACTACAGTTACAGGGGAAAAATAAATTCAGACCTCACACTAATGAACCACAAATAGCCCCGAACATGTGCTAGTATTAATAGAACTAAATGTTTCTTCCTCTGCTTTAACCGTTAGGCTCCACATACGGAAAAATGGTGTCAAAAAAACTTTAAAAAACTGTAAGCCATGTGTCATAAGACTTTAGATATCGTGTCTCGGTTGAAAATTGCATGAATTTAAGAATACAAATGAAAGAAAGCACTGCCTCGATGAAAGCAGGCAGCGTTCTGTTATTCTGTTTTTGCGTAGTGAAGGTGTGAAACCTATTGAAATTCATCGACGAATGAAGGTTCAATACGGTGATGCATGTTTGTCACAGCAGCAAGTCTACGAATGGAGTAGGAAGTTCGCAAATGGTGTGATTTCAGTGGAAGATGCTCCTCGTCCAGGTCAGGCACAACGAGTTGTGACTCCACAGAACATTGCATCAGTTGAAGCCATAGTGAAGGGTAACAGCCGAGTGACACTGAATGACATTGCAGCATGTTTACAAATTAGTCATGGGTCAGCACACCACATTGTGCACGATGTGCTCCAGTTTCACTAAGTGTCTGCAAGATGGGTGCCACGACAGCTGACTCCTGAAATGAGAGAACGACGTGTTGATGTTTGTGAAGAACTTCTTGGGCGCTTTGAACGAGAAGGTGGTAGCTTCCTTGCAAGAATCGTTTCTGGGGTCGAAACCTGGGTTCACTTCCACTAATCGGAAACGAAGAGAGCGTGCAAGGAATGGCGCCATTCCTCATCACCAAAACCGAAGAAGTTTCGAACAGAACCATCAGCAGGGAAGGTTATGCTGACTCTCTTTTGGGATAAAAAAGGCGTCATTTTGGAGCATTACATGCCTAGAGGGACCACTGTCACCAGTTCATCATACAAAGATCACCTAAAAAATCATATGCGGCCTGCAATCAAATCAAAGCGACGTGGATTGCTGTCAGCAGGTGTCCTTTTGCAACATGACAGTGCAACGCCCCACACTGCCCGTACAACAGTTGCAACAATCACAGACCTGCATTTTGAGTGTCTTCCTCATCTACCATACTCACCAGACCTTGTCCCAAGTGCTTTCCATACGTTTGGACCACTCAAAGACGCAATGGGAGAAAAGAAGTTCCGTTCTGATGAAGAGGTACGCCACGCGGTGCATGAGTGGTTGCGCGGACTACCAAAAGAATTTTTTTCTAGAGGAATTTATGCACTTTGTAAGAGCTGGAGGACTTGCATTGAGCGTGGGAGAGACTATGTTGAAACGTGATACAGCTTTGTACCACTTCTGCACAATAAATAATATTTAAAAAAATATTTAAGGTTTTCATTTGACTCACCTTCGTACATGAAATGTTGAAACTCAACTTTCTGCTGTCCCTGGAAGGCGTTAGATAGGCAACCTACAACCAGGGCCATGCGCCATGAAACGGGCTAGCCATTTAATGATATAGTGGATGGTTATAATTAAAATGCAGCTACGTGCACCATGAAACGGGTTAACAATTTAATAATATAGTGGATGGTTATAATTAAAATGCAGTTACTCACAAAGGTACATTGTGGGCTGTAACTATCATATGGCAGCGAAACTTGGTAGATACGCTAATGCGTTAATGTGGAACCGATTTACGCTGGAAAAACATTAGTTCCAATTTTAACCACCAGGTGCAAAACTGGCGCTGTACCACATCTCATCGACGTCTCTGGCGCACGTATTGAACGAACTGTGTAAGCCTTTCTCACATGTTTAACTTTTTCCGCCCACATCTCTTCCCCAAACCAATACATATGGGAACATTTCTATACGTCTTTTTGAATCCACGGCGCCATATTTGCGCCTGATGGTCAACACTGGAACTAATTTTTTCCAGCTTATATCGGTTCAACATTAACGCATTACAATATGTACCAAGTTTTGCTGCCATGCGGTAACTGCAGTTCACACACTACCTCTGTGAGTAGCTGCTCTTTAATTACACTACTGGCCATTAAAGTTGCTACACTACGAAGATGACGTGCTTCTGACGCGAAATTTAACCGACAGGAAGAAGATGCTGTGATATGCAAATGATTAGCTTTTCAGAGCAGTCACACAAGGTTGGCGCTGGTGGCGACACCTACAAAGTACTGACACGAGGAAAGTTTCCAACCGATTTGTCATACACAAACAGCAGTTGACCGGCGTTGCCTGGTGACACGTTGTTGTGATGCCTCGTGTAAGGAGGAGAAATGCGTACCATCACGTTTCCGACTTTGATAAAGGTCGGATTGTAGCCTATCGCGATTGCGGTTTATCGTATCGCGACATTGCTGCTCGTGTTGGTCGAGATCCACTGACTGTTAGCAGAATATGGAATCGGTGGGTTCAGGAGGGTAATACGGAATGCCGTGCTGCATCCCAACGGCCTCGTATCACTAGCAGTCGAGATGACAGGCATCTTATCCGCATGTCTGTAACGAATTGTGCAGCCACGTCTCGATCCCTTAGTCAACAGATGGGGACGTTTGCAAGACAACAACCATCTGCACGAACAGTTCGACATTTGCAGCAGCATGGACTATCAGCTCTGAGACCATGACTGCGGTTACCCTTGACGCTGCATCACAGACAGGAGCACCTGCGATGGTGTACTAAGCAACGAACCTGGGTGCACGAATGGCAAAACGTCATTTTTTCGGATGAATCCAGGTTCTGTTTACAGCATCATGATGGTCGCATCCGTGTTTGGCGACATCGCGGTGAACGCACATTGGAAGCGTGTATTCGTCATCGCCATACTGGCGTGTCACCCGGCGTGATGGTATGGGGTGCCATCGATTACACGTCTCGGTCACCTCTTGTTCGCATTGACGGCAAGTTGAACAGTGGACGTTACATTTCAGATGTGTTACGACCCGTGGCTCTATCCTTCATTCGATCCCTGCGAAACCCTACATTTTAGCACGATAATGCACGACCGCATGTAGCAGGTCCTGTACGGGCCTTTCTAGATAAAGAAAATGTTCGACTGCTGCCCTGGCCAGCACATTTTCCAGATCTCTCACCAACTGAAAACTTTTGGTCAATGGTGGCCGAGCAACTGGCTCGTCACAGTACGGCAGTCACTACTCTTGATGAACTCTGGTATCGTGTTGTAGATGCATGGGCAGCTGTACCTGTACATACCATGCAAGCTCTGTTTGACTCAATGCCCAGGCGTATCAAGGCCGTTATTACGGCCAGAGTTGGTTGTTCCGGATACTGATTTCTCAGGATCTATGCACCCAAATTGCGTGAAAATGTAATCACATGTCAGTTCTAGTATAATATATTTGTCCAGTGAATACCCGTTTTTTATCTGCATTTCTTCTTGGTGTAGCAATTTTAATTGCCAGTAGTGTATAAAAACGCGGTAGATTTGGAGGAAGAAAGGGATTGTTTGGATCGCCCAGAGTCCTCGACATGGCTTAATCCCGCAATGATAGAAGAGGATGAAGGTCACACCAGCGCACGCCACACATTACTGCAGGCGGTTCTTGCGGCTGCCTGTAGGTGCTGCACGGTGCCGGCTGCGGCCGACGTCCCACGTTACGCATTTTTACGTAATGAGGAGCGGCAACGGTGCAGCCCGTCTGCCGCGTCGACTCGTCCCGCCTAGTCCGTCCGTCCGCCTGATGCCGCGGCGGTAACGCCTCCTTTAGCAGAAAGACTGTTACGTCGACTCACCTTCCACGGACCTGAACTCCTCTGCTAGGAGTCAGCGTTCCACAGCGTGTCTCGACGAGATGTCAGCGTCAGCTGCCGTGGTGGCTCTAGCGGTCGTTAGCGGGTACTATTAGCGTTTCAATTATCCCCTAAGGAAACGTTTCAGTTATCCCCTAAGGAAAGTCAGCTTGCGAACATAAAACTTGCTGGTGGTGTTGATCCCCCTCTACATAATCACTCATAAATGCGACACATTTTTACCAATAGTGATTGACTTTGCGGATAGTTTGGTTGGAGAACTCTGCATTCTTCCGAGTTCGAGGAACGTTTCACGAGGATAATCTCGTCGTGGTCGTTCTTGAAATGACTGACAAGCAGTGGTTTCTTCATCTGAGGAAAGAGGGTAAGTTATTGGGTGCCACATCAGGAGAATACGAGTATTAGGCAAAATTTGACAGCCCAAAGAAGCAGCTTTTGTGGTTGTGTCCTAAATACACTCCTGGAAATTGAAATAAGAACACCGTGAATTCATTGTCCCAGGAAGGGGAAACTTTATTGACACATTCCTGGGGTCAGATACATCACATGATCACACTGACAGAACCACAGGCACATAGACACAGGCAACAGAGCATGCACAATGTCGGCACTAGTACAGTGTATATCCACCTTTCGCAGCAATGCAGGCTGCTATTCTCCCATGGAGACGATCGTAGAGATGCTGGATGTAGTCCTGTGGAACGGCTTGCCATGCCATTTCCACCTGGCGCCTCAGTTGGACCAGCGTTCGTGCTGGACGTGCAGACCGCGTGAGACGACGCTTCATCCAGTCCCAAACATGCTCAATGGGGGACAGATCCGGAGATCTTGCTGGCCAGGTTAGTTGACTTACACCTTCTAGAGCACGTTGGGTGGCACGGGATACATGCGGACGTGCATTGTCCTGTTGGAACAGCAAGTTCCCTTGCCGGTCTAGGAATGGTAGAACGATGGGTTCGATGACGGTTTGGATGTACCGTGCACTATTCAGTGTCCCCTCGACGATCACCAGTGGTGTACGGCCAGTGTAGGAGATCGCTCCCCACACCATGATGCCGGGTGTTGGCCCTGTGTGCCTCGGTCGTATGCAGTCCTGATTGTGGCGCTCACCTGCACGGCGCCAAACACGCATACGACCATCATTGGCACCAAGGCAGAAGCGACTCTCATCGCTGAAGACGACACGTCTCCATTCGTCCCTCCATTCACGCCTGTCGCGACACCACTGGAGGCGGGCTGCACGATGTTGGAGCGTGAGCGGAAGACGGCCTAACGGTGTGCGGGACCGTAGCCCAGCTTCATGGAGACGGTTGCGAAAGGTCCTCGCCGAAACCCCAGGAGCAACAGTGTCCCTAATTTGCTGGGAAGTGGCGGTGCGGTCCTCTACGGCACTGCGTAGGATCCTACGGTCTTGGCGTGCATCCGTGCGTCGCTGCGGTCCGGTCCCAGGTCGACGGGCACGTGCACCTTCCGCCGACCACTGGCGACAACATCGATGTACTGTGGAGACCTCACGCGCCACGTGTTGAGCAATTCGGCGGTACGTCCACCCGGCCTCCCGCATGCCCACTATACGCCCTCGCTCAAAGTCCGTCAACTGCACATACGGTTCACGTCCACGCTGTCACGGCATGCTACCAGTGTTAAAGACTGCGATGGAGCTCCGTATGCCACGGCAAACTGGCTGACACTGACGGCGGCGGTGCACAAATGCTGCGCAGCTAGCGCCATTCGACGGCCAACACCGCGGTTCCTGGTGTGTCCGCTGTGCCGTGCGTGTGATCATTGCTTGTACAGCCCTCTCGCAGTGTCCGGAGCAAATATGGTGGGTCTGACACACCGGTGTCAATGTGTTCTTTTTTCCATTTCCAGGAGTGTGGAATGAACTGCGTCATTGCCGTAGAGCAATATCAACCCGTTAATTAAAGTTTGAACTTCAGAAGAGTTGCTCTACTGAGAATGCCATGTACATGTTCACTCGCAACACATCTGACAGGCATCAAATAATTACGCACTCCCGTTTGGTATTCTCTGCGACCTATCTAAGCCATTTGACTGTGTGAATCACAGTATTCTCCTAGATAAATTTAAGTTATACGGGATTTATGGTATAGCCAACCAATGGATAACGTCATTCTAGCCAAAAGAATGCAGAAATCTAGACTTCGTAATTCAGTCAATGTAGTCCAGGGGCGTTATTCAAATTGGGGAGAAATCGCGTACGAAGTTCCAAAAGGCTAAACCTTAGGACCACTATTGTTCCTCATATAATGTAAACGATCTGCCATCTAACATACAACAAGGAGAATTGGATCTTTTTGCAGATGACACTATTACTGTAATCATTCCAAGCATACATACAGAAACAGAAGAAGTGGTGAACAAATTTCTTAACAATATCATTGACTTGTTTTCTGCGAATCGCCTCGCCCTCAATTTTAAAAGAGGCACAACATATGCCGTTCTGTAGATCTAGGGGTACTACACCAACAATAAATGTAACACATGGTGAGTAAATAATAAATGCTGTGGAAATTTCAGTCCAGAACCACGCGGTTGCTACGGTCGCAGGTTCGAATCCTGCCTCGGACATGGATGTGTGTGATGTCCTTAGGTTAGTTAGGTTTAAGTAGTTATAAGTCTAGGGGACTTATTACCTCAGATATTAAGTCCCATAGTGCTTAGAGCCATTTGAACCATTTTTTTGGAAATTTCAAAATTCTTAGGTGTCCATATTGATGGGAATTTAAACTGGAAATATCACATTTCAGAACTTCTAGAACCACTCAGTTCAGCTACATTTGTGCTTAGAATCATTACAAACCTTGGGGAGTGACAAATCAGTACGATGACGTATTTTGCGTATTTTCATACAATAATGTCCTGGGGTAACTAATCTTTGAGGAAGAAAGTCTTAATTGCCCAGGAACGTGCTGTAAGAATAATATCTGGTGCTCATCCACAATCATCTTGTAAACATCTGTTTAAGGATAAAATGTTCTCGGGTTTCCAACTGCGTCAATTGCTTAAAACTACACGAGCCTTTCGGCCAAGCACTCCTTGGCCATTGTCAAGCGATATGACTGCCAGTGGGCTGTTGATGCGCCCTTGGTGAAAATGGCACATCGAACGCTGACTCAAAACATACCCATATATGGCAATGTCACGGGCACCAGTGACGTCACAGCCGGCAGCTAGCGTATATAAGGGCGCACCAACAGCCCAGTGGCAGTCATACCACTTGACAATGGGCAAGGAGCGCTTGACCGAAAGCTCGTGTAGTTTTAAGCAATTGACGCGGTTGGAAACCCGAGAACGTTTTATTCAATGTTATCGCCGCGAGACTCTGCAGCCATACATCGGTTTAAGGAATTGAGCATTTTGACTATTGCTTCCCAGTGTATTTATTCACTCAGACGTTTGTTGTAAATAAGCCACAACAGTTCAAAAGAAACAATGACGTAAATAATTACAATATCGGACGGAAAAATGACATTCATTACTCCACAGGTTGCCCTAGCACAAAAAGGTGTGCACAAAGCCGCGAGTGTAATTTTTGATAACTTACAAGCGATATAAAATGTCTGACAGAAGCAAAGTAAAATTTGAAAACAAACTGCAAAAGTTTCTCTTTGACAACTCCTCCTCTCCATAGATGAATTTCTATTGTTATAATGTGTAAAACGTGGTAGGTAGGTACTACCAAGTGACATCTGTATACATTCTTTTAGCCTTATAAATGTTCAGCATGTAGCCATATTCACAAATTAATTTGCGATGTGAATGTAAACTTTCATTGCGATTTATCGTGCAAAATGGCACATGAAACTAACTAACCAACCTAACATCTTCAGTTTTGATGACATAATTGCACGATGTCCTGCCACCACGTACAGTGTTGTATAGTAATAAGTATTATTCAAGGGCTAAACGATGACGATCCAGAAGAGTTACACAAATGGTACCTCACTGATTATTGTGGTTTTCACTTAGACCAGATTTTTTTTAACATTGAGTAATATATACAAATACCGCACTACGGTTGTTCGGATACAGTTGACTGTATCCTCTAATAAGTTTAACTCACGTCAAGTACCAGAGGCTATCCAGCAAAGTAGACTGTTATTCTAACTGGGGGAGTGTGTTGGGACAGAATGCCCACCAGAATAATTTTCTTCCTGACTTTCTACGATCACATTCTCCTTGTTAGCGGCTTAAAATTTCCAGTCACCTCCGTGCCATTCGCTCATCTGCAAGAATTTACCGGAAAGCTTGCGTTTTCCCACTTGAAAGACTGTATCCCATAGTTCACAGATATCTCGACCTGCCTCAAAAACTCGGTAGTTCAATGCTAACAACCAGAATACACTAAACAGCGAATCACAGCTGACAAGATTAAACAGTGGCTTAACAATACACTGATGTGGTACCTACCAGAAATGTTACGAATCTACGTAGCAGCCAAGAGCATCGACATCGCAATATCTGGCGACACAGTTGCTATCAAGTTGTACAGCGTGTGCATTGAGTCATATTAGAGAAGAGATTCCTTTTGAACAAGCTTATCACGTAAGTAGAACTGTTCAACACCTAAGTAACATCAATTCTGTTAACAAATAACTCACTGAATTTTGTTTTATAATTTAAATACCTCTACATTTTTATATTAAAAATAACTCAAGCACCCGCTGATTCACTCACGTAGGCCGTGTGGTCTCCACAGATTCTCTTTCCCTTCTTTAATCGAATTTATATGTTGTTACGCCCATTGCTCGTGCGTTAATCTACACACTATAAAGGAATTAGTGATGCGTTCCAACGGATGTAATGTGATTTAAAAAAGGAGACAAATGATTCGATAGTTAAAATAATTATACAAATATATATTAGGCCTAATGAAAAATTAATGTATTAAAGATCTGTTTCTTTTTCCAAGCAGTTCTGTCAAATTCAATTTATCGTGGTGACTGTTAAATAGTTTTCACTAATTTAGTTCACAAATTACAACATATTCTAAACTTTTCGTGCTAATTAAGGCCATAGAAGCATGGTCTTTTCCGAACGTACTTCTGACCTAAAGCGATTCTGCTTACATAATCAACTATTTCCATAAAACTTTTCATCCCTTATTTCATCTCTTTAGGGGTTGAATTTAACCGAGAAGTAAAATACCAATTTTCATAAATGCAGCTTTAAAAATGTAATAGTAGTTCTTTAATAATGGTTTAGTTTCAAAAAAACCTTCACCCACTCTTTCGCCCCTTCAGGGGTTGAATTTCCAAAAATACAGAAACAGTTAATTTTTTCTTTCTGACCGAGAAACCAGGTATCAATTTCCGTAGGTCTAGCTTCAACATTATGATAATAAGTAGCATAATAATAAATATCAACACGTTTTCAAAACACCATTCATCTCTTAATCCACCCACTTAGGGATGGAATTTCGAAAAATACATTGTTAAACGATGCCTATAATATATGATCAACGCGCTCTCCAAATTTCAAGATTCTATCCTTAGCAGTTTAGACTGGGCGATGATGGGTCAGTGAATCAGTCGGCATATTTCGTTTTATATATACAGATTAACGAAAGTGGTAGCATACATATTCAGTATGGGAGAACTATTTTGTTTTATTTTAGAAATTTTGTGAGGAAATGAGATACCGAGGAGCCGCTAAGTTTAAACATATCTATTTAACGGTTCTCGAATGTAGGCACACACGTTAGACATTTTTGGAACAGCGAGACGCAAATATCATGAACGTCTCATACACGCTGTGGCTGGAAGGTTATCGGGTGATGCGACTCGTGTTTAAATTTTGTTAGAAACCAGTAGACTGCTGCTGGGTTAGTTTACAGCTCAACTTGACAGTCTCGGCACCGTAACTCTTACTTACTATCTTTTCACATAAATCTATCACTTCCTCCCCTTAGATATGTTCACAAAATTAAAAATTAGTTCATAAAATGAAAGAAAGAGGTATTCGCTATTTAAAAGCCTCAGGTGCTTGACAGGTATGAAGATGACACTAAACACAACAATGTTTCTTACAGCAGTAGCAGACGTTTATCTCATCTCTGGATCGCTGAACGAAGTCCCTTAAAAGCGCCTCGCGGACGGTATGCTAGCACGCCTCCCAGCAAGTGGCACAAAGCCCACAGCTGTTCCCGCGTTCTGGTTCCCACCGGATGGTGCGAGCGAACTCGTGAGGGCGCTTCCTGGCCGCGGATGAGATGCTCCACTGCGATGCGGGCTCCGCCGGCGGCACCCGTCAATTCCCTTCGCGAATTCCCTGTGCGGAAAGAACCGACGGTGAAATTCGTGCGAGAACCGGGAGAAAGGTACCGACCTGTCAACGCGAAACAAGACTTTTGAATACCTTGCAAGAATAAGCACAAAATATACAGGGACGTCTAAATACACTACTGGCCATTGAAATTGCTACACCAAGAAGAAATGCAGATGATAAACGGGTATTCATTGGACAAATATATTATAGTAGAACTGACATGTGACTACATTTTCAGGCAATGTGGGTTCTTAGATCCTGAGAAATCAGTACCCAGAAGAACCACCTCGGGCCATAATAACGGCCTTGATGCGCCTAGGCATTGAGTCAGACAGAGCTTGTATGGCGTGTACAGGTACAGCTGCCCATGCAGCTTCAACAAGATACTACAGTTCATCAAGAGCAGTGACTGGCGTATTGTGACGAGCCAGTTGCTCGGCCACCATTGGCCAGACGTTTTCAATTGCTGAGAGATCCGGCAGCCGAGCATTTTCTGTATCCAGAAAGGCCCATACAGGACCTGCAACATACGGTCGTGCATTATCCTGCTGAAATGTAGGCTTTCGCAGGGATCGAATGAAGGGTAGAGCCACGGGTCATAACACAATTGAAATGTAACGTCCACTGTTCAAAGTGCCGTCAGTGCGAACAAGAGGTGACCGAGACGTGTAACCAATGACACCCCATACCATCACTCCGGGTGATACGCCAGTATGGCGATGATCAATACACGCGTCTAATGTGCGTTCACCGCGATGTCGCCAACCACGGATGCGACCATCATGATGCTGTAAACAGAACCTGGATTCATCCGAAAAGACGACGTTTTGTCATTCTTGCACCCAGCTTCGTCGTTGAGTACACCGTCGCAGGCTCTCCTGTCTGTTATGCAGCGTAAAGGGTAACCGCAGCCATGGTCTCCGAGCTCAGTCCATGCTGCTGCAAATGTCGTCGAACTGTTCGTGCAGATGGTTGTTGTCTTGAAAACCCATCTGTTGACTCAGGGATCTAGACGTGGCTGTACGATCCGTTACAGCCATGCGGATAAGATGCCTGTCATCTCGACTGCTAGTAATACGAGGCCGTTGGGATGCAGCACGGCATTCCGTATTACCCTCCTGAACCCACCGATTCCATATTCTGCTAACAGTCATTGGATCTCGTCCAATGCGAGCAGCAATGTCGCGATACGATAAACCGCAATCGCGATAGGCTACAATCCGACCTTTATCAAAGTCGGAAACGCGATGGTACGCATTTCTCCTCCTTACACGAGGCATCACAACAACGTGTCACCAGGCAACGCTAGTCAACTGCTGTTTGTGTATGAGAAATCGGTTGGAAACTTTCCTCATGTCAGCACATTGTAGGTGTCGCCCCCGGCGCCAACCTTGTGTGAATGCTCTGAAAAGCTAATCATTTGCATATCACAGCATCTTCTTCCTGTCGGTTAAATTTCGCGTCTGTAGCACGTCATCTTCGTGGTGTAGCAATTTAAATGGCCAGTAGTGAAGTATATATACTTTGAAAGGCCATCTAAAATATATTTTCCTACCTACAAGGTTAAGTGTCTGGCGAGAAGTAATTTTATGTACTTTAAAATTATGATTAAGTATTTGTCAATTTAATCTTCTATTAAACATTGAATTTATATAAAAGGAATGAAAAGCTGCTACTAACCAAACTCAAATCAATGACTCCACGAATGCAATATGTTTACTGTAAGCAATTTTTTTATGAATCTTTCATTGAGCTGAAATACAATTAATTACAACGTTGTACGAATGCTGATGCAAAACTTAAACACTACCAACAAATCTTTCAATTATTACAGTATGCAAGGAATTAATTTTAAAACAGTAAAAGAGGTTAAATGAATAAACAAGACAATTTTATTTATATGTTGTACCTGGTTTTTGGACTAAACATTGTTAATTAAACACAATAAAATTAGACGTAAAATGCAAGACATATCATTTTCTTTGGTTTCTCGGAAAAAATAATAACCTATAGTAACAACATACAGTAATTTATGACGTAGTTCAAAACATGTGCATTTTAATCTGTCTTCACTCAGCTACCACTGAGTATGATTATAAGAAAAGGAGGAGATTAGTGTTTAACGTCCCGCCGAGAAAAAAAAGGGTTCAAAATGGCTCTGAGCACTATGGGACTTAACTGCTGAGGTCATCAGTCCGCCAGAACTTAGACCTACTTAAACCTAACTAACCTAAGGACAGCACACATATCCATGCCCGAGGCAGGATTCGAACCTGCGACCGTAGCGGTCGCGCGGTTCCTGACTGTAGCGTCTAGTACCGCTCCGCCACCCCGGCCGGCGTCCCGTCGACAACGAGGTCATTAGAGACGGAGCACAAGCTCGGATTAGGGAAATCGGCCGGCCCTTTGAAAGGAACCATCCCGGCGTTTGCCTGAAGCGATTTAGGGAAATCACGGAAAACCTAAATCAGGATGGCCGGACGCGGTTTTGAACCGTCGTCCTCCCGAATGCGAGTCCAGTGTGCTAACCATTGCGCCGCCTCGCTCGGTATGATAATAAGATGGAAATGTTTTGTACTTAGAGTAATTCAAGATATATTTAAAGTGTTAAGAAAAGCTTGGTTAATACTAATGGCGGGATACTTTCTCTGAAAATGTACAAATGTAAAGCAGTTTTCAAACTGAAGATAAGTTTGAAAATTGCAGTGCTTTATCGGAGGTGGTATGTCCTTTCTTTCCACTAACCTTTGAAGTGACTTGCCTAGTCATTTATTGGGGGACTCAGAGTTTAATTTGGTCTTCACACTACCGTACAACATACACGAATCATTGCCAGATATGAAAGAATTGATAAACGATAAAAAATTATTAGAACTGTTGGAGATTGAAGCCTGAACATTTGGATTTGTAATCCCATTTTGCCACCGAAACGCTTCTCTCAAGTAAAAGGATGCGGCCGAATTCCTTTTCCATTTCCAGTGACCTCGTCTAAGGTGTGTTGTATACAAGTATACATCGCATCACCCAGGCAAGATATTTAACATATTTGTGGTTGGATTTAAAACAAGATCGACTAAGTGCTTTCCGTATGAATTAACGAAACAGTCTTCAGGTCGGAAATTTTGCTTTAACGACGTTTGTTCTTCTAGCAGGGAATCCTTGTTGTTTGTTCTCAGACATTTCTCAACGGACGCGCGACCTCGTTAAGTTCCGTCTAGTAGAAAATGTCGCTGTCCGAAAGATTCTGACTGCCGCCAATTAAAAGTCCTCAGGCTTAAAAAGCAAATGCAAGTCTAAGATAATTCTCATTTATTGTTGCGTGTCAGTTGCATATTTTTAATTACATGATATGTTTCGATCTTTCAGGATTCTCTTCAGATCTAAGTAGCTGCGTCAGCAACCCGTCTTGTCTGTTCAGGACTTCATATCAGACGGGTTGCTGACGCAAATACTCCAATATGAGATTCTGTATATACAAGATGGGTTGCTGACGCAAGTACTTCGATCTGAAGATAACCCCGAAAGATCGAAACTTATCATTTAATTAAAAATGTGCAACTGAGACTGAACAACGAAGGAGGATTATCTTAAATAGCAATACAGTTGCTGATTCTCACGGGACAAATATGCCGGTTATAGTGAAAATGCAAGTCGATGCACAGTACTTAGAATACGTGACCACATGCGCCGAACTAATGGTTCAAATGGCTCTGAGCACTATGGGACTTAACTTCTGTGGTCATCAGTCCCCTAGAACTTAGAACTACTTAAACCTAACTAACCTAAGGACATCACACACATCCATGCCCGAGGCAGGATGCGAACCTGCGACCGTAGCAGTCCCGCGGTTCCGGACTGCGCGCCTAGAACCACTAGTCCATCGCGGCCGGCCATGCGCCGAACTGTTCACTGGACTACTGTGGTAATGAAGAGATTGGTTACCACCGGAATATTTAGATAGCAAGCTGTTCCGTTATTACATGTCGGTTGATGTTTACTCGCCGTCGTTATCGATGTTCACGTCCAAGATTAATGACGCTGTTATTTTCCCGGCGGTTATTCACAACGACATCATTTGTCCACATCAGCTTCAGCAGCATTTGGAGTTGGACGAAAAAGAAGTTGTCTGTGAAGACGCCCCCTCAACAGACTGATATCACGACCATACTGCGACCAGATTAGAAGTCATTTCCAACTGCAAAACACCGTAGCTACATTTGGTAGATCGGAAAGCGTGTCTAGTACAGCGTGAAGACAAAACATCACTTTATACAGGCTTACCAGGACTACTTCCATCAGAAACACTGGATCCTGAGAGGCCGATTTCATGAGAAATATAAAATTACTTTCCAAAACTATCTGCACATAGCAGTGGAAAGTGTACGAGTATATGAAAATTCGGGCTATAATTTCTTAATGTTCTGCGATGGGAGAAGATCCGTAACTAAGGACTACCTTTACACTGGAGAGCCGAAGAAACTGGTACACCTGCCTAATATCGTGTAGGGCCCCCTCGAGCATGCAGAAGTGCCGCAGTACGACGTGGCATGGACTCGACTAACGTCTGTAGTAGTGGTGGAGGGAAATGACACCACGATCTTGCACGGCTGTCCATAAATCCAAAATAGTACGAAGGGCTGGAGATCTCTTCTGAACAGCACGTTGCAAGGCATCCCACATATGCTCAATAATGTTCATGCCTGGGGAGTTTTGTGGCCAGCGGAAGCGTTTAGACTTAGAAGAGTGTTCCTAGAGCCACTCTGTAGTAATGATGGACGTGTAGGGTGTCCCATTGCCCTGCTGGAATTGCCCAAGTCCATCGGAATGCAAAATGGACATGAATGGATACAGGTGATCAGACAGGATGCTTACGTACGTGTCACCTGTCTGAGTCGTATCTAGGCGTATCAGGGGTCCCATATCACTCCAACTGCACGCGCCCCACACCAGCTTGAACAGTCCCCTGCTGACATGTAGGGTCCACGGATTCATGAGGTTGTCTCCATACCCGGACACGTCCATCCGCTCGATACAATGTCTTCAGTCGTCAACAGTCCAATGTCGGTGCTTACGGGCCCAAGCGAATCGTAAAGGTTTGTGTCGTGCAGTCATCAAGTCGGCTCCGAATGCCCATATCGATGATGTTTCGTTGAATGGTTCGCATGCTGACACTTGTTGATGGCCCAGCATTGAAATCTGCGACAACTTGCACAACAGTTGCACTCCTGTCACGTTGAAAGATTTTCTTCAGTCGTCGTTGGTCCCGTTCTTGCAGGATCTTTTTCCGCCGCAGCGATGTCAGAGATTTGATGTTTTACCGGATTCCTGATATTCACGATACACTAGTGAAATGGTCGTTCGGGAAATCTCCTCTCCATCGCTACCTCTGAGATGCTGTGTCCGATCGCTCGTGCGCCAACTCTAACACCACGTTCAAACTCACTTAAATCTTGATAAGCTGCCATTGTAGCCAGGCACTTGTCTTATTTACGCGCTGTCGACCGCAGCGCCGTATTCTGCCTGTTTACATATCTCTGTATTAGAATACGCATGCCTATACCAGTTTCTTTGACGCTTCCGTGTATTTACATTCATTTATCCTTCCTTTTATTTAAATCTTGTGTATGATGGTTAAATTACTTACTTTGGCATTCAGAAATGTGACCTACCTAGGACGAAGACGAGAACGTCCAAGGAAACACGGCAGTTCTTTCCTCGAAAAGAAAGATAATAAAATGGTGGTTTACGGGATAGAGTAAAAAAAAGTCGCCTATGTCGCTAAACGACGCCTGTGCGGTGACGCTGGACTCGGAAGTACGCCAGTTCGACAGAGGGAACCCAGTTGGCACTAAACTGACTGCTCTTCTGGCCTTGAATTTGAATTTTTTTTTTCTTCGCAGTAAATGTGTTCTCTGTTTTCATCGTTATCATCAAAAGAGCTCTTTTAGGGTTCGGTTTCCTGCTATTATTCTCTTCTTTTATCTGTCTTTTTGCTTCTTTCTAATTTCTTTTTCTCCTCTCTCTTTATTTGCCGCTTTTAGTTGACACTTATAAGGACTTGCTGCAAGTATCGCCGCGGAGACCTTCTTTCAGCCGCTGCTTTTACATTTTCCCGTGCTATACAAAGAGGCCAGAAGCCACAGCCGAGATGGCGTCTTTGCCCGCACTGACGCCATTACACAAAAGCTGTACACGCTCTAACAGCATGACCGAACTTCCAATAACGAAAGTAGTTCAAATGTTCAAATGTGTGTGAAATGTTAAGGGACTTAACTGCTAAGGTCATCAGTCCCTAAGCTTACCACATAATTTAAATTATCCTAAGGACAAACACACACACCCATGCCCGAGGGAGGACTCGAACCTCCGCCGGGACCAGCCGCACAGTCCATGACTGCAGCTTCCCAAGACCGCTCGGTTAATCCCGCGCGGCACCAAAGTAGTATTACGGAGTCAATCCATGACATTTTTGACATAATTTCATTAAAACTACGAAAGTCCCATTACCTCTCGACAATAAATACACGAACCAACCATTTACCTTACATTAAGATTACTAAAATCCACAGCCGGCCTCTGTGACCGAGTGGTTCTAGGCGCTTCAGTCCGGAACAGCGCTGCTACTATGGTCGCAGGTTCGAATCCTGCCTCGGACATGGATGTGTGTGATGCCCTTAGGTTAGTTAATTTAAGTAGTTCTAAGTCTAGGGGACTGATGACCTCAGATGTTAAGTCCCATAGTGGTTAGAGCCATTTGAACCATTTTTTAAAAATCCACAAAAAATATTATAACTCTGAGAAGCGGCCCAGCAGACTGTTTAGACTTCATGAGGTGAGTGGGCCCTCCAGGCAGAGTAAGTCTACGCATTTTCCGCACCATGCCAGCACATTACAGCCCCGAGGATCCTAGTGGCCACCTTGCCCTCCTCTCCCATGTATTGGTCATGTACTATACAAACCGTAGTGTTGACTCACTAAGGATGTCTAGTTAGATGTAAGAGAGCGCATGAAGGCCCTTTGTCAGGTTAAAAAGTACATAAGTAAACAAACAAGCTCACGACGCCGACATGTTAACACATAACAGTCAGACCCTAATGTCATGTGACCGCTGTGAAAGATTGCGGTGCCACGCCGACGCATGTTATGGAGGTTGTAATGCAGAAGTCTGGCGCTGTTTGCTTACTGACGAAAAATGTACAGCCCTGTTAACATAGAAGAGTTCACAGCGGTCTACTCTCGGAGCAGCGCTGACTGTGCGATCGTAGATCCGACGCACAGCTGCCGGAATAAAATTTCTCTTCACAGTCGGAAAATTCCGGGAGTCGAGGTTTATCTGGCCAAAGGCCTTGCCGCAGTGAGAACACCGGTTGCTGCCAGATAACCGAAGTTAAGCGCTGTCGGGCTGGGCTAGTACTTGGATGGGTGACCATCCGGTCTGCCGAGCGCTGTTGGCAAGCGGGGTGCGCTAAGCCCTCGTGAGGCAAACTGAAGAGCTAGTTGATTGAGAAGTAGCGGCTCCGGTCTCGTAAACTGACACACGGCCGGGAGGGCGGTGTGCTGCCCACAAGCCAGCGCCGGCTTTAGGGTGGGGCGACACGGGCGGTCGCCCAGGGCGCCGGGGCCCAAGGGGCGCCACGTAGTAAACGCATGTAAAAAAAAAATTACAATTTACAATCACCCATTTCGCGAAACTAAAATATTATTCAGTCTCATTCAACATACGTCACTAATCTCACGAATGCGCGATGAATTCGGGGTAGCAGAAGAGAAATCATGCTGAATGCAATCTTCGTATTGTCTGCAGCCATCCATGTTTGACGCGGGCTAGCACGGGCTCTACCAAAGCGCCTCTCTTATTTGTTTCAAGAACTGCAACAAGGAAGAGCCCATGCAGCCGCACCATCTCTCGTTCACAACAGAAACTACCGGTCGCTCCAAATAAAAGAAAATACAGACTGTGAAATATACATTACATTATGATTTAATTAATACGAATGTATTTATATCGAATATTTGTGACTTAATGACTCATGTACATTAATTAATAGATCATGCAATGCGTGCACTTCATTCATAGAGAATTCTCCCCTAACGTACTGAAATAATACAGCGCCACACAATGTTTGTTAGAATGCATATGTTGGCAGCGCTACGATTTGCACCCGCATGTCAGTAATTGTCAGTAAGAGTCGGAGGCAGCGGTCATGTTTTCGTGGCTGAATAATTGTGAGTGAAACGAGTGTCGTGACTGTGTCAACATTTTAATTTCCTGGTAAGTGCGAAAAACATTTTTATCTTTCAGTTCAGGTTTTTTTCTAGTTACGTCTACTGATAGGTGAATTTCTTTATTTGTTATAGATCGAATATTGTGGTCGCGAAATAGAGCAGTGTCCAAGCAATAATTTGTCAAATTATTAAATCATGCCAGAAGAGAAGGAAATGATTAAAAAAAATAAAATACTCAAATTTACGATGGAAAAAACCATGTTATGATCATAAGATGACGCCATTAACCACTTAAGACGATTTCTAGAAAACAGTCAAATACCGTGTTGCAAAGCACTGCCAGGTTCGCTATTTATACAATAAAGGGCGCCAACTGGACGACTCGCCCGGGGCACCTGGATGGCTAAGGCCGGCCCTGCCACAAGCCCCACCATATCCGCATCCTCAGTGCGCAGAGGATGCCACGGCGGCCGGTCGGTTCCGTTGGGCCTTCCAAGGCCTGTTCGAACGGAGAGGTTTATCTGTGGCAATAGGAGTATTTGGCGTCTGCGATCCGACAATGACAAATGAATTTGACGCATTAGACGGCTGTAACAATGGCGAACTCGCGTGATAAAATGGTGACATATAGCCGAGCTTGCAACTGATAGAACTGTAACAGGTAGCCGGGACTGCAGCCCGAACGTTCGCCGTACGCGAGACCGCGGAGTCCCAGGGCAATGGCTGGCCGTGCTTAGGAGCCGCAGACGCCGTAAGGAGGCCAATGGGTTACCGCCGTGAATCAGCAGACGCCATACGGCAGCTGGCGCACAGGCGCTACAAACGCACGCTCTGCGTTGCAGGAAGCAGACCGGCGCCTTGGGAGGATACGTGTGCGAGAGGAGAACCGTGGGTTACAACCTTAGAATGTGGTCGTCAAGTGTTTTTGTTCAGGAGTCAATACTGACCTTGTGGGGAGGGGGTGGGGGTACCTCGGACCGCGGATGTAACGATCTCACTGTTAATTGGTAATCTAAATAAATTAGTAAGTTACAAGCACCTAACAGCCTAGCTGTAGTAAGGACGCGGTGAGTTGACCGCCGGCTCCCAAGTACTGCTGATTGTTCGGAACACTTCGCGTCGAGAGTGGTCTGTTTGAGATTGTTGCAATCCTCAGCCAGTTGTCACACTGTCATTGCCTGACGAAGTGTTGTTCTGTTGCCTGTGTGAACGGAAACGCTTACTTTCCATGTTAGAGCTAATTTTATTACTTCTCTTCAAATCACATTAATCGTGGAATGGAACCACACAGCAACAGAAAGTACCAGCGTGACTTCAAACACTTTGTTACAGGAAATGTTCAAAATGTCCTCCGTTGCATGGAATCCCTGATGCGCTGTGCAGCCCTGGGGAATGGCGTATTGTATCACAGCCGTCCACAATACGAGCACGAAGAGTCTCTGCATTTGGTACCGGGGTTGCGTAGACAAGAGCTTTCAAATGCCCCCATAAATGAAAGTCAAGAGGGTTGAGGTCGGGAGAGCGTGGAGGCTACGGAATTGGTCCGCCTCTACCAATCCATCGGTCACCGAATCTGTTGTTGAGAAGCGTACGAACACTTCGACTGAAATGTGCAGAAGCTCCATCGTGCATGAACCACATGTTGTGTCGTACTTGTAAAGGCACATGTTCTAGCAGCACAGGTAGAGTATCGCGTATGAAATCGTGATAACGTGCTCCATTGAGCGTAGGTGGAAGAAACTAAAATGAGCTCTAACATGGAAATTAAGCGTTTTTGGACACATGTCCACATAACATCTTTTCTTCATTTGTGTGTGAGGAATGTTTCCTGAAAGTTTGGCCGTACCTCTTTGTAACACCCTGTATGTACCATTTTTACTACAACAGAAGTGGACGCACACTGCTGCTATAGTTTGCTCTTTCCAACAGTTCGCGTACAGACCTCAAAGTCCGTAACAGTTATCATTTTTTTTAATGGGATGAGTCTTTTTTGATACACCCTGTTCTATGAAGATCGTTTCTCTCTATGTAGATCGGCGTCAAAAAAATATTTTCACATTCGAAGGCGAAAGTTTGTGATTGAAATTTCATGAGTAGATCCTGTCGCAAAGAGAAATGCCTTTCTTTTAATGATGGCCACCCTAAATCACGTTTCATGTCCGTGACAGTCTCTCCCCTGTTTTTCGACAATACAAAAAGTGCTGCCTTTCTTTGAACTTTCTCGATGTACTCCGTTAATCCTATCTAGTAAGGACGTCACACCGCGCAGCAGTTCAAAAGAGAACGGACAAGCGTAATGTAGGCAGTCTCTTTAGTAGATCTGTTGCATCTTCTAAGTATTCTGCCAATAAAACGCACCTTTGGTTCGTCTTCCTCCCATAACATTTTCCATGTGCTCTTTCCAATTTTAAGTTGTTCGTATGTCTAATTCGTAGGTATTTAGTTGCATTTACGGCCTATGGATTTGATTGATTTTACCGTGTAAGCGAAGTTTCCTTTTAGCACTCATGTGGATGACCTCACACTTTTCATTATTTGGGGTCAATTACCAATTTCCGCACCACGTAGATATCTTTTTCCAAATGGTTATGCAATTTGTTTTAATCTTCGGATGACTTTACTACACAATAAACGCCAGCATCATTTCCAACCAGCCTAAGACGGCTGCTCAGACTGTCTCCTAAATCGTTTATATAGACAATGAACAACAGAGCGCCTATGTATATAGTACTATCTCGGGGAACGCCAGAAATCACTTCTGTTTTACTCGATGACTTTCCGTCAATTATTACGAACTGTGGCCTCTCTGATAGGAAATCGCGAACCCAGTCGCGTAACTGAGATGATATTCCACAAGCACGCAGTTTGAGTACAAGCAACTTGTGAGGTACGGTGTCAGAGGCCTTCTGGAAAGCTAGAAACACGCAATCAATTTGAAAGCCCTTGTCGATAGCGCTCAACACCTCTTCTGAGTAAATAGTTAGTTATGTTTCACAAGGACGATATTTTGTAAATCCGTGTTGACTGTGTGTCAATAGACCGTTCTCTTCGAGATAATTCATTATGTTCGAACACAATACACGTTCCAAAATCTGGCTGCATGTTGTCGTTAACGATATGGGCCTGTAATTTAGCGGACTTTTCTATTGCCTTTCTTGAATATTGGTGTGACATGCGCAACTTTTCAGTGTTTGGATATGGATCTTTATAGGACACAAACATATTTTGCTGCTCATTTAACACACTTCATGCGCGAGAATGGTCCAAGCACGGCCTCTATCTTGACGTACAAGGCCTTTCCACTTTGAATTTTTCTGTCTGCGGTCTTCTCAAAAGTAAAGCGTACAGCACTTCCGTTGATAAAATTGAAGAATTGGAGCACCGAATTGTACAATATTGTCAAGATTTACCATATGATTCGAGAATGTTTAAAAAAATTCGTAACTCACAGCAAAGATGAATTCAGTATTGCCTCCAAATATGAGGACACACGCGGAACCCCACCTATGAGTGTACAATGGTTGGAACATGGAAAGTGGAAAAAACACACCAAAACAGGAAAAAATATAAACACGAAAAAGGGAAGAATGCACTACCGAAATTGGCTAAAAAATTAACAGCGACAGTGGCGGGTAACGCCGAATGTGACAAATAAATAGCACCAAAAATGAAATAACACCGAAATTGTCAACTATAACACCACAATTGGCAAATATTACACTGAAATTGGTAAAAAATAATACCGAATTTGTTAAGAAAGATCACCCAATTTAACAAAAAATAACACTGAAATTGGCAAAAATAGAGAAACTGACAAAAAAACAGCACTGAGTTGGACAAAAAAAAGTACCAAAATAGCAAAAACCACAGAAACTGTTAATAAACAACACTGAAATTAGCAAAAAATAACACCGAATTTTGCAAAGAATAACACTGAATTTGTCCATAAAATAAAACGATTTTTTCCTGTCCCTAGTAATAGGGCAGTTTGATTAGGAGAGTCATAGTGTCACCTATGAATGGTATTCATTTCCATTCACCATAAAGTGTTATAGGAGTCACCAACTATAATTAGGCAATATTGAATTACTTCACTCAAATAATTGAAATGAAATTAATACTTGATCATGTAGTACTTCCACAACAGATTAATATGAGTGTTAAGAAACCACTTAGACTATTGTTTTATGTGCATTTATTAAGCCACTCGTTTCATTCTATATTAACATCCTCAGTGACAAAGTGGCACAAATGTGCCAGAGTCATGAATTGATTTCCCAACAAAATGTTGAACCACTAATGTTGGGATCTGACAAGTACAACAATTCAATTCGTGCACTGCACTTGATACTTATCATATTCCAACACATGCCCTTAAACATTTTATTGGGCGGTTAAGCATTAGAAATAATGACGCTGGCAGTTTTCTGCCACTTTGTCACATGATGACTTGTGCTTAAAGACTTATACATGTACAAAGCAACCAAGTCCCCTTTCTCTCACCAATGCTTTGCTAATTTCATCTCAACTGAAGTAAATGACTAGCAATAGAAGTGAATGTACACACACACACACACACACACACACACACACACACGCACACAGAGTTGCTCTATAAATATGAACTACAACTACCAATAATTAAAAGTTATATACAATAAAAGACGCATACTATACCTTACATTATTTATGTTAATCATTATATCACATAGTTCAGTACAATTTTAAAATGAAAGAACAAAGTGTGCTTAATTGGTTCTTAATAATTTCATTTTAACAGTAGTTCAATAAACCAGCTTGCAAACCAAGTACAGTTGAGATACAGCCGACAATATGAATAAGCAGTTCCATTTGAGATACCAAAATGAAATTTGGCACACACATTAATAGATAGTGTACAGCTAAAAAACTTTTTTTAAACAAAAAAATTCATTTTCGAAATTTTCAAAAGTTAAAAAAGTTTTAGTTTGGGAACATTTTGCATTATAATGAATTTGGTGAAGCTACACATATTTTAAAAGCCTGTAATAGACTAAATAAAATGGCATAAATTTCAAGTCTGTATGCCAATTACCTTTTGAGATATTGGCATTTTAAGGTTTCGAAACATGGCAGAAATCGCAAAATTTTGGGACATTTAAATATTAATAACTTTAAAATGAAATGTCCAGAATAATTTTAATACTTTATTTTATCTCATTTTGGTAGGTAGGATACAATGACAAAAAATTATAAAATTCCTAATCATCAAGTTTTAAATTTTTTATTGGTTGAATTCACATGGAATGACTCAAAAGTAATAATTATACTCAAGCATTTCATCAATCTGTGAACATAGTGAGAGGGTTTGACATATGAGATACTAGAGATTTCAAGAGCTGCTTGGTTTGGTTTCTTTAGTCAATGTGAGATCATCACAGAAATGCTGAACCAACTCCAGTGTGAGACACTTCAAGGGCAGTAATGTGCCATAGTGACAGTTGCACAATGAAAATTCCAATAATTTAACATGACTGAAGAAGCTTATTAGTTTTCAAGCATACATTTCAGTACTAATTGTGATAGGGAAATTAGAGGAATTTGGATTTACACAGAGGGGTACTAGGAATCTTTCCTCCTCTGTTACCTTTGCAAAAGTAATAAGAGAAGACTTAAGTGAGTAACCTATGCTGTTGGTGCCATTTTCTTGTAGAATTTATAAGTCAAACACGGTGACCCCTAAAGAAACTAAAGAACTCATCAATAAAAAATCATAACGCATTTCAGGAACAAATTTTGTATAAAATCCAACTTACTCTCTTCATTAATTAGGCTCAGATCCCATAATGAATGCCATTCGGGTTGATGCCACACATGTTGATCACTGACAAACCTTATTTGTGATGATCTGTCAAAATAAGAGGAAGGCAAATGTCAGACAGCATTTTAGATGCAAAATTCTATGGATGTTTAGCATACTAATTAACATTGTTCAAATTTTCTCATCTGTTTTATATGAGTGCTGTTCCTCTGTCTGGTCTTCCCACCAGAACAGGCTGTCAGGAGAGATAATGCAATTTTAAAAAAAAAAGTGGTGTGGGTAAGGGTTGAGTTCACTTACCCACTGATCTTACAGAGATGTTAATGCACCAAAGTGAAAGGAAGTAGAAGAAAAAAAGTCACATACTAAAAGACAGATTTCATTATATGTCCAAAAACTAGTTGCTACTCTGGTAAATGTAAATACCTTAACCTGTTGGTGAACTATGAAAGTTCTGTCAAGAAATGTGAAAAATGGTTGTAGACAGAAAAGGCACTATGGAGAAATGGTGAAAGCCAAATGTACGCCATTGCAAATTTGAAAATCCCACACATTTCTTTTTGGCTATTTCAGATGCCTTAGAACCTCAAACTTAATTGGGAAGTGGAATACTCATCCTACTCTAGAGTCCTTTCCTAATGATAACAGACATGTGTGTCAATGTCTTTGTAAACTCTGTTACTCTTGAATTCTACAGACACCACCCGCCTTCCACCCCCCCCCCCCTTCCCCCGTTTCCAAGATAGTTATAATAAATAACTTCACATGTGGTTTCCAAACAAGTAAATGTTTCAGACAATTAAAATCAGTTTTTTTTTAAATGGGCTGACTGCCAAAATATTACACAAATGTCAAGATAAATTGCCTAAAGACAAAAAACGTGTTTTGCTATATTATGGCAGATAGCCGTGAGAGGCAAAAAAAAAAAAAATGGAATATGATGAACAATATTAAATTCAGGAAAAGAGTGGTGGGATGACCAGTACTTATTTCAGGAAGTTTCCTGTCACAGTACAGCTAATGGAAACCCACAAATCTACAAGATAAGTTCCTCCTAGCCTGGGTTCTGAACGACTTGATCGTCTTATATGCTGTATAATCTTCAACCAACTCATTTTCTTTCTTCTAACCTTGCAGCAGCACGGTGACTGTTTGCATTCTAATGGCAGTACTGGCCATGTCTCCTCCTGAAGGTAAATACTTCTGTCTGTCCATCTGTGAATTTAACGAATTTTTAAATGAAATTTTGATATTTATACAATGAATGGTGACAGAATTCAAGGACAAGTGTAAAATTAGTAACCAAACAGTATCCCTATTGACCCAATAAATAACTGAGTTTTTACAATTCTGTAATAAATTTGGCATATTAGAAAAAAACTCATTCATATCTCAATGTAGAAGGAAGCTAAGGATCCACATTAACTGATTTTCCTTCTGATAGGTTCATTGCCATTCAACTGCATCCAATTCAGTCATAACAATAGTAGTCGTAGCTGAAGTATGTGAATCTCTTATTAATTTTTCCTTCTTTTTTTGCAGGAAAACCCAACCAAATCTCATAGCACATGCAGTGATGGGTCGTTACTCAGCATGGGTAGCTCCGAAATGGACGAGGTATGAACAAAAAGTATAATGTTTCTCCTTAATCCGTCTCAAATTTTGTTGTGAATACTCAGAGGCTGTAAACACTGACATCTCTTATAGAGAACTTACAGCACTATAAATTCATACGAATGGCAGTGAAACATCTGAGAACTAACATACATTCAATTAAAAATAAAATTCTTGTTTTAAATGTAACTATCCAAATGAAAGTGTTTCATTTACTCTGTGAAAGGCTTAATTTCTTTTGTAGTCTTTCACAATTGAATTGACACTATGACAAACCAAAAATATTTATTAAAAAGGAAACACACAAATACCATACTGCACATGAAACTTATCAACTTTTTTATTTCAAGAGGACAATGACAGAAATTTCATGTTCAATAATTTTTGGATACATACCCTTGTGGAATGAAGAACATTTTCTTTTTCTTTATAGGACTCCATGGGACAAAACTCTGGTCATTCCTCAAAGATTTCTCTTCAAGACAAGAAGATTTACCAGGAAAATGGTAAATATGAAAGTGAACTTTATTTGTGCGGAAGTAATTTCTATTCATTTGACTACTTTTAACTAGTTTAAAAAAATTAGTTCTTTGACTCAAGGAATAACATTTTTCAATATATATGTATACAGGGTGGCCCACTGATCGTCACCGGGCCAAATATCTCACGAAATATGCGTCAAACGAAAAAACTACAAAGAACGAAACTTGTGTAGCTTGAAGGGGGAAACCAGATGGCGCTATAGTTGGCCCGCTAGATGGCGCTACCATAGATCAAACGGATATCAGCTGCGTTTTTTTAAAATAGGAACCCCCATTTTATTACATATTCGTGTAGTACGTAAAGAAATATGAATATTTTAGTTGGACCACTTTTTTCGCTTTGTGATAGATGGCGCTGTAATAGTCGGAAACATATGGCTCACAATTTTAGACGAACAGTTGGTAACAGGTAGATTTTTTTAAATTAAAATTCAGAACATAGGTACGTTTGAACATTTTATTTCGGTTGTTCCAATGTGATACATGTACCTTTGTGAACTTATCATTTCTGAGAACGCATGCTGTAACAGCGTGATTACCAGTAAATACCACTTTAATGCAATAAATGCTCAAAATGATGTCCGTCAACCTCAGTGCATTTGGCAATACGTCTAACGACATTCCTCTAAACAGCGAGTAGTTCGCCTTCCGTAATGTTCGCACATGCATTGACAATGCGCTGATGCATGTTGTCAGGGGTTGTCGGTGGATCACGATAGCAAATATTCTTCAACTTCCCACACAGAAAGAAATCCGGGGACGTCAGATCTGGTGAACGTGCGGGACATAGTATGGTGCTTCGACGACCAATCCACCTGTCATGAAATATGCTATACAGTACCGCTTCAACCGCACGCGAGCTATGTGCCGGACATCCATCATGTTGGAAGTACTTCGCCATTTTGTCATGCAGTGAAACATCTTGTGGTAACATCGGTAGAACATTACGTAGGAAATCAGCATACATTGCACCATTTAGATTGCCATAGATAAAATGGGGGCCAATTATCCTTCCTCCCATAATGCCGCACAATACATTAACCCGCCAAGGTCGCTGATGTTCCACTTGTCGCAGCCATTGTGGATTTTCCGTTGCCCAATAATGCATATTATGCCGGTTTACGTTACCGCTCTTGGTAAATGACGCTTCGTCGCTAAATAGAACGCGTGCAAAAAATCTGTCATCGTCCCGTAATTTCTCTTGTGCCCAGTGGCAGAACTGTACACGACGTTCAAAGTCGTCGCCATGCAATTCCTGGTGCATAGAAATATGGTACGGGTGCAGTCGATGTTGATGTAGTATTCTCAACACCGACGTTTTTGAGATTCCCGATTCTCGCGCAATATTTCTGCTACTGATGAGCGGATTAGCCGCGTCAGCATCTAAAACACCTATTTGGACATCATCATTTGTTGCAGGTCGTGGTTGACGTTTCACATGTGGCTGAACACTTCCTGTTTCCTTTAATAGCGTAACTTTCCGGCGAACGGTCCGGACACTTGGATGATGTCGTCCAGGATACCGAGCGGTCCATTTTAACAGGGTTATGTATCACGAAGCAAATACCGTCTGCACTGGCGGAATGTTGCGTGGTACCACGTACTTATACGTTTGTGACTATTACAGCGCCATCTGTCACAAAGCGAAAAAAGTGGTCCAACTAAAACATTCACATTTCTTTACGTACTACACGAATATGTAATAAAAAATGGGAGTTCCTATTTAAAAAATCGCAGTCGATATCCGTTTGACCTACGGCAGCGCCATCTAGCGGACCAACCATAGCGTCATCTGGTTTCCACCTTCAAGCTAGACTATTTTCGTTCTTTGTAGTTTTTTCGTTTGATGCTTATTTCGTAAGATATTTGGCCCGGTCACTATCAATGGGCCACCCTGTATATAAGAAAATATAAATTGATAATTTGTAACGATAATATGAGAAGGAAAGTTGCTACTCACCATATAGCAGAGATGCTGTGTCGCAGATAGGCACTACAGAAAGACTCTCACAATTATAGCTTTCGGCCATTAAGACCTCCGTCAACAATAGACACACACACACGGTTCCATTATTTAATTGATAATTTCATTTTTGATAGCATCAGATGCCGAACTGGACATTGGAGTGTTAGCTGTACCACTCAGCCACAGTGCAGCAAGGCATAAGATGGCTGTGCGGCCTAAAAGAACACACGGGGCACCCAGACGACACAGAATGCAGCAGGTAGGTAAAGAGGTATTGACCTGGTTCAGGGTCAGTTGTAAATTAGTGTTCCTTCTTTTTTTTAAATACAAAATTTAATGAATAGCTGAATGCAGCAGGTAGGTGAAGCATTACTGACCTGGTTGAGTGCTGACTAGCACTTCTCTTTTTATACACAAAACTTAATGTACTGCTGACAGTGAAATCATTATCAAGACCACAATATTGTGTGCTGCCCTTGTATATAAGAATTTATTTTCTACAATTACAAACAGACTGAGTTGCTTACCAATTCTTACCTTCAGTAGGCAAAATTCCAGTAATATCATTAGAAACATTTAAAACTGAGAAAACTAATCCTAACTTTCAGAACTATTAGTTGGTTCATCAGAGAGAAAAGAGGGAGGTTGGGGCAGGTTAGAAAGTAGGGATAGGCCATTCAGACATCAGAATTAGAGGGACTCACTTGTCTTCATAAGATGGGGTCCTTTCATACTTGGTTGTTAGCTTGTCATATTAACTTCACAGAAGGAAGTAAGCAGAGGAAACAAAGCACAAGTTCTAAGCACAATTTATTACAAATTAAAACTCAAAACTACTGAAAACATACTGATCCTTCCACTTTATAACAAACGTCTACTATGTGACTCTTCAAGCTTTCCCAATGGATGCATTGTAAATAGTCTTCACAGGTTTGCCACTGGATCACGTTGTGCAAATTCCACAATATTTCCTCAGATCAACTGTCCGACATATTTAGGTGGTTCAACCTTGCTGGTGGCTCAGTACGACTAACAGTATCCGCACTTCGGTGCCCCGTTTCTAGAACACACACACGAAGAATGCGCTGCCGTGTCTGCTACCTACAATGAACAGTTTATTTGAGATTTGTGTATATTATTTTATTGACACCCAGGTGATATTCGGGGATATGTGAATACTTTCTACATGCATAATTTAGTAGCTTTTTATGCTGGCTGTTAGCACAAGAGGAAACATATCAGACTGAAGGTACAGTTCAATTGAAAGAGTTTACAAAACAGAGCCATCTGACCTTTTTAGTAGCAAGGAGAACAGCAGTGAACAGAGAAATAATTTTGAAATTTTGCAACAAATGGTTCTGAATATACTTGCTACTAGACAACACCCATTACATATTCCAGCTTCTTTCAGGCTGGGAGTGAACTGGCAAAATTGCCATGAGCATTGAGACAATCATCCCACCGATGCACCAGATTGAAGATACCAATTTGGTAAAACACTGTGTCTTGCTGTTTGAGGAAGAACATAACTGCCTGCTGCACATTTTCATCTTACAGGGACCATCAAGCCTTCACGGCCTTTTTTAAGGGACCATAGGCATGACAATCACATGGGGAGAGATCAGCAACTGTAAAGTGGTGCTCGAGTGTCTCCCACTTGTCTATAATGGATGAGGCTGGCCTCCTAGATTGACCAGCATCTTGTGTCAAACCACAACCAACCAGAATTTTGCACTCAATTCCACAATTGTGGTTTTTGACAGACACACTGCCAGGTACACATTTTTCATTCTTTGATGAATGCCTACCAGCCTTTGGCCTTCAGGAGCCAAGAAACAGAAAACAGCATGTTGGTCCTGTTTGGTCACATTTGGTGATAATGTCACCATAGTTCACGTTTCTATATTTGCTGCACACACATTGGAAACACATGAATACCACACTAATCCCTTGCTTGCATGTCGATGCTTGTATACCTCCATCAGAGTCATGATAAATTGCATATAACCTGCAGCAATGCTCTCAAAAGTAAAATTTTTGGTCACCCTTATAGATTGCTTGCTAGGATATCATTCAAGTGTGTGGGAACAATAACAAACAGGACTACTTTAAGAAGAACACTACAAATTGTCAGAGGTTTGTCTGAGCCATGGGAGAATGTCACGGAAATGCTGAAAAACCTTAACTACCAGGCACTCTGAGTGAGGCAAATTGCAGCACAACAGCCTTCTTCCAGAATGTTAGAACCCATTATTAAGTGACAAATTTAGGAATAAGCAGTAGCCCTCTATGTATTGCTCTTGTTAAGTACTGTGAAGAGAAGATTAAACTAATTATAGCATGAACAGAAGTCATTTACACAGCCATCCTTCCTATGCTCCAAATTCAAATGAAATAGGACAAAACGCTAATATGTGAAATGCTGGAAAGTACTGTCTGCCACGCACTTCACAGAGGTTTGCAGAATATGGATGTGGATTTATGTGATATCCTACAGATAATCCTTTTGCCCTTGTTCCGACAATCTCTATGACAGGTCATTGTGAAACTCTGTTACATCAGTTCTGAAATAAAATATGGAACATGCAAAATTCACAAAAAAGTTCAGCATTAAAGTTCAGAAGAGATGCCATGTACCAAAACTGCAAATACAGCTCATTTTAACAGGAACTAAAAATTAAGACTCTGTTTCTTGAAATGAAGCTCTTGAGTAATATTAAGTAATGACCTTCTGTAGTATTTCTTTGATTCAAGAGAGAGAAGTTTTTTCCCACACTTGTTCAACGTGTACACCCTGTAAGACTCAAAGAAAAATGAATGTTTAATGAAAGAAAAATTAACTTCTATGCCACAAATACAGATCAGTGTCTGAAGAAAAGTTCTCTCCTTTGCTGATTGAAAGATGAAACGCCAACTGCTGAGTCATAATGTGCCCATCCTCACGAATGACATCAGCAGCTCACTGCAACATGTCAGGTTTGACAGCTGTGGATGGTCTCCCTGACCACTGCAAATTGTGGAGCTCCGCGGAACCGCCTTCTGATGACCTCGACCTCTGTGCCAAGTGACTAACTGTATTTCTGTCCATGGAAGATGTTCCATAGACTTTTCACAAGCGTTTGTGAATATTCCTCACAGTTTCTTCCTCTGCAGTGAGAAATTCAATGACAGGACGTTGCTTGTAATGTGCGTCACCTACAGACACCATTTTGAAACTATCTTGCAGCTACGCTTTCTGTCAGGACACTTCAAATAATAATACATAATGTTTCACATTTGTAGCATCGTTTTTGGCTGAGAAAAAAAAATGCAGTGTATTACTTTCTGGGCAACCCTCCTATTTCCAAAATGCCTCTACAGCAGCCGCTTCACTGGCTGTGCAATGTGCAGAGTGTTGAATGGTTGGAATGCTGTTGCTGTGCAAAAGACTCTCATAGCATTTACCAGTAACTGTAAAGGACCTGCAGGACCCATCTCCTTGAAAAAATATGGCCCTACGATAAATGATGCCATCAACCAGCGCCACACAGTCACGTTTGTAGAGTGAAATGGTACAGGTTGATGTGCGTGTGGATTTTCCATTGCCCATATTCTTCATTTCTGCATACTGACATGTCATTGGAAATGGTAATGGGTCTATCCACAGAATGTTCCATGTCCATACATTGTCCACTTCCCTGTGAGCAAGAAATTTCACAGCGAACATTTGTCTTGCGGGCAGGTCAACAGGAGGCAACACCTGAATATGGGTGATTTTGTATGGATAGCAATGCAGTATGTTTCATAGGATTTTACGCACTTTGCTCACAGGCATATCCCTGCGCACTGCATGTTTGCACACCACCACTCAACCTCTCCAGCAATGCTATGGCCACATCTTTGACAGATGTTGGATTACCTGCTTTCTTCTCTTTGCCACACTGCACTTCAGAAGAACCCGTCTATTCAAATCTTGTAATAATTTTCTCCAGACCCTTAGCACACATGCCTTTTTTCATACTCTTGAATGTACAGAACTTCTGAAGGGCACTTGGAACACAGTCTCCACTCTTGAAAAAGAGCTTTACCAGCAAATCACGATCCTTCATGGAGACAGCCATTTGGGCATCATGGATGCGAAGTGAGGAAAAGCCAAGTACTGCACTTATGTTGGTATGTGCATATTCTGAGAATTAGAGCACCATCTATTAGTAAAATTTTTGTTAATATTTTCCATGTTTCCCCCTGCATCAATAATATGCTGTTCAAATTTGCCTTCATTCTTCTCTCTGAACAATGTTATGAAACTGGAACTTTAATTATTGGCACCCTGTATATCATTTTCCCACCTTGCAAAGGCACAGATCTACTTGGTGGTGTGTCTTCTGGATAAATGTTTTTTGTTCATCAATATAAGGCATTTTCATCTGCAATTTTGTAATGCCATGAGAAACCCAGAATAGCAACATTCCTTCAGAATTATTGAAATGCTTGGAGGAATCAATATGATATAACTATTCCACCTTCATGCAAGACATCTGAAACAGGCAAAATATCCTGGACTTTAAGAAGAGTTAATAATTCCATTTCCAAAGCAGGAGAGTGCTGACAAGTGGAAATATTAATGATCTAGCAATTTAATGTATATCATGGTTGCAAGGTATAAGAAAAAAATTGATTCCAGAAATATGGGAAGACATAGATGCTGACCTCAGGAAAGGAATGTTTGGGCTCTGGGGAAATGTAAAAACATACAAGCCAATCTTGCCACTATGACTTGTCCCTATGAAAGATATACAGGGTGAAGCCAAATTCACACACTCGGGCTTCGCAGTGTGACTCCTCACATGCCAACAATAAAAAAAAAATGTCTGTCACAAATCTTGTCTGGCGAGTACATCCAGCAGAAAAAGGACATTAAAGAGTGGCAATCTTGCAATACTGTAACCACATGTATGGTAACTGCCTCTCTTAGTGTACCTGAGGTGTGCTGCATAGTTGGTGCAATGGATAGAGTTTTGGGCTAGCATGCAGGAGGTCGAGGTTTCGATCCTGGGTTGGGGCACATTTTTTTTACGGCTAATTTCATTCTGACATTTCATACTGTAATATACACAATTTCTTAGGTCAATTGTATCCCAAATTTACAACATTTTGTAATGCCGAATATAACAAATATGTGGTTAGACAAATAATAAATAGACAGAGGAAACAAATGACCTGTCATAGGACAGAATAACTACCAAAACAATATCAGTTTCGAGATGCTAAAGATGATGGCACAGTACAATAACACAACATCTACTTGTCATTTATATTGCATGTAATATGAGCACTCAGATGTCGCACATTAGCAACCAGTGACAATAATAATGTCCATATTAATGACCGCAATACCTTCACAACTAAATACGTCGTCCTCAGAACAACAGATTCTCAAAGCGACCTCCCTGCACGTCCAAACATTGTGCAATCTGCTGGATCATACAGCTCTGGACCCTTTGCAGTAAAGCTGCATCCACAGTAACAAGAGGACCATGAACACACACTAACAATTCTTCCACATTTGTCGGCAGAATAGAGTGCATGTGCACCTTCAGGTGTCCCGACAGGGAGAAATCCAAAGGATTCAGGTCATGTGAACGTGGTGGCCATCCAACTGGACCTCTACATCTGAGCCATTACCCTGGTAATGTTCAGTCCAAATACTGATGGCGGTCTGCAGAACGCAGGTGTTGCGTGAAAGCGTGATGATAGGGGTTCAGCCCATGCTCGTGCAGCATGTAACGACTGTGCATTGTGAGACACACAGCTGCCTTGCTATGCTCTGTGTACTTCACTGAGGTTCTTGGTGTATTACCTCCAGAATAGCTTCCTCAGTTGCTGGAGTACTGTGAGTCTGTGGACGACCTCTGTCACGCAGTGGTGGAAGGAGAGAACCTGACTCCCGAAGGTGCAGCTCCAGACAATGAAGCACATTTTTATCTGGATGGCATCAATGAGGATATCTAGCAGCAAATTCATGAGTGGCAACACCAGCCCAGCGGTTATCAGATGCACCAAGGACCAAATAATATCCACATATTCATCATTTGCGTATGCCATATGTCTGCCACACTGGTTTAGAGGTTACAGTTAGAAAATTGAATATATGTATTCATGTACATTGGAGTCTGTCACAGGCACATTAATCTGCTCACAACTGGTTCCTGTTTGGTGAACAGTGCATAGAGTATAAACACGTTGTCAATCTTGCGCCCTGTTCCACCTAACAAACACGTTGTCAATCTTGCGCCCTGTTCCACCTAACATGCATTACCACTCTGACAGATATTGTTCTGCATGATTCATCCCAACACCACTAATTGTGAAATGTTCGGTTTCGAATTACACTGTTTCCCTAACAGTAATAGATGTGATGTTTCCAAAATCCCAACAATAGAATAATAATAATAATGCATTCAGATATGTAATAAACAGAATTGATAACACATACAAACAGTAACCGAGTTTGGACTTTATTCACAAGCACATTGCTAGTCCTATTGGTAATGTAAGGCCCTAACAAAAAGTAATCCACCTGAACGAGGCAAAAATAATAGTTTGTTACTAATTTATGGGGCCATTGGAGGAGGATACAAGGAAAACAGGTTTCACATCTAGTAGATGAAGTGATGCGAATAAATTCACACCCATGATGAGGAAAGGACCCCTTCCAAGGCTGACCAATCTTCCATTTCTATGATTGTAGTATGTAAGTGCAAAATTTGGAAATTTTTGGTAAGGTCATAAGACCAAACTACTGAGGTCATCAGTCCCTATACCTACACACTACTTAATATAACTTAAATTAACTTACGCTATAGACAACACACACACACACACACACATATACACACACACAGACACACACACACACACACCTGAGGGAAGACTCAAACCTCCAAAAGGGGGAGTCGCATGGAGCGTGACAAGGCGCCTTAGGCTATGCGGCTATGTAAGTGCAAGTGTTTTCTAGATGACCCGCTGCAATCACTGTTGACAATTAAAATGCCAGCTACAGTACTACCTGGACTACATTTACCAAAAAAAAAAAAAAAAACACATATGGTTCAACCCAGGATCGAACCCTCGACCTCCTGCACGCTAACCCAAAACTCTACCTCTATTGCACCAACTGTACAGCACAACTACTGTGTACTGACAGAGGTAGTTACCATACATGTGGTTACAGTGTTGCCAGATTGCCACTCTTTAACGTCCTTTTTCTGCCAGATATATTTGATGGACGAAATTTTGTGACAGACATTTTTTTACCACTGGCATGTGAGGAGTCGCACTGCAAAGCCGAGTACGCGAATTTCACTTCACACTGTATATGTTCATTACACTAGATAAAAAATCAGTCATGTCATATTTCAATGAGGAACTTGAAACTTTTAAATTGAGCAGGAGCATGTAAAGAAACTATGGCCCAAGTTTAAAAAGATCAGCACTGAATAGATATGCAAAGTGTGGAACAGATCATAATGGAAGGGACCCTCCATGGTATACAGCCACTGTAAGGAAACGCCTAAAGAAACAGTGACTACTGCGTAACAGGCGTAAAACATAGCATAGGACGGTAGATAGAGCAATGCTGAATGAAATGTGTTTGGCTGTCAAGAGAGCAACAAGTCAAGCCTTTATTGATGAAAGTAGTAGAATATTGTCAAATGATGTATCAGAAAGCCCAAAGAAATTCTGGTCATTTGTAAAGGCTTCTAGTGACACCAAAGTTTGCATTCAATCCCTAGTGAGTGACACAGGAACTGAAACTGACTGTAGTAATGCAAAAGCTGAAATGATTCTGTTAAAATTCAACAAAGCTCTAGGGCCTGATGGAATCCCTATCAAATTCTATAGCGAATTTGCTGCTGAGTTTGCCCCTCTTGTAAGTCCAATCTATCATAGACCCAGCGAACAAAAAAAACCATGCCCAGTGGTTGGAGGAAAGCACAGGTACTGCCCATTTACAAGGAATGGAGGAAATGGCATGTTATATTGGATGGAGTCATTGTCAGACATACAAGTAATTTTGGGTGCACCCCAAGGAAGTGTGTTGGGACCCTTGCTGTCCATGTTGTATATTAATGACCTTATGAACCTCAGACTTTTTACAGACAATGCAGTTATCTGTAATGAAGCAGTCTCTAAAAGAAGTTGCTTAAATATTCAGTAAGACCTTGATAATATTTCAAAGAGATACAAAGACTGGCAACTTGCTACAAATATTCATAAATATAAAATTGTGCATTACACAAAATAAAGAAACATAGTATCTTATAACTACAATATCAATGAGTCACAGTTGGAATCAGCCAACTCATACAAATACTTGGGTGTAACACATTGCAGGGATATAAAATGGTACGATCACATAGACTTAGTTTTGGGTAAAGCAGGTGGTAGACTTCAATTTATTCGTAGAATACTGAATCAGTGCAATCAGCACACAAAGGAGATAGCTTACAAATCACTTGTGCAATCTATTCTAGAATACTGCTCAAGTGTATGGGATCCATACCAAATGGGACTAACAGGGGATATTTAACATATACAGAGAAGCACAGAACGAATGGTTACAGGTTTGTTTGACCCATGCAAGAGTCTTACAGTGATGCTGAAGAAAGTGAACTGGCAGACTATTGGAGATAGATGTAAACTACTAAAAAAGTTTCAAGAACCAGCTTTATATGATGACACTAGGAATATACTACAGCCTCCTATGTATTGCTCACATAGGGATCGCAACGACAAGATTAGAATAACTACAGCACACACAAAGGCATTCAAACAGTCATTCTCTCCATGTTCTATACATGAATAGAATGGGAAGAAATGCTACTAACTGGTACAATGGGATGTACCCTCTACCATGCACTTTTTTGTGCTTTGCAGAGTTTGGATGTAGATGTAGATGTCTTAGGAGATAGATTGAAGAAAGGCAACCGTGTCAGACTTACAAACATTTTCTGTTCCATTTTTATTTCTGTGATCCTGTACAGTACAAACATATAGTCTGTGTAAGCTGCTTATCAACAAACAATTTGGCCTATATATTTTCTTCCTTGCATTTCTGCCACTGTTTAAGAATGACAATTTTGTGTCAGCACAACCTCGAAAAACAGTATTAATTTCTAATGGTGAATGATGTGGTATGTAACAATGCGTGTGGTAACTAAAGGAAAAAGAAGGCTGAAGAAGAGAAGCCCAATCATGTGGCAGAAGATTCAAAAGTAACCTGTGTTCAGTAGTGTGCCACAAGATGCCAACTGGAAAACTAAACACAAGATTCGAGAGCTAAAATTAAATCAGTGTACCTGTAAGAGGTGACAGCTGGTTGAGCATAAAAAAGAAATAAAATCTGAAGAAAGGTAAAGGGCTTACTGTGTGAGAGCAATGGAGTCAGGGGATGTCAAAAACACAAATAAGAGGTCAAAGGTATTTTCATAGCTATTACAACACTGGAAAGATGAACTGCTGCACTAGTTTGATGTGCGAAAGAACTTTTATATATTTCTTTGAAAACTGTGTCATCATATTCTTCACTTTACTTTCCTTATCTTATATGCACTTACCGATTTTGTAAACACATAAATCTGATAACTATAAACATAAATACACTTGTATTCCCATAAGATCACATGACTCAGTTATATTTGACTACACCCACATCTACACTCTACATGCCACTTTGTGATCGATGGTGGAGGGTGCTTTGTGCATCATTGCCACTTTCCCTTTTCCTGCTCCAGTCACGAAGAGTTTCTGGGAAGAATGATTGCTGGCAAGTGTATGTGTAAGTTTGAATCTCTTTAATTTTATCCTCAATGTTTATTCGCAAGATATGTATAGGAAGAGGCATTATAATATGTTGGTTGATTCTTCTAGGAATACGGTATATGCTGTCGAACTTCTAATGGTAAAGCACACCATGATGCCTCTCTGATAGCACCTGACACTGGAGTTGTCAGAGCACTCCATGACAGCCTCACATTTATAAAATGATCCTGTAACAAAACAATTCTTGGTTTGGATCTTTTATATTTCCTCTATCTATCCTATCTGGTATGGATCTTAGACCGACAAGCGGTATTCAAGTATTGACCAAATGAGGGTTTATTACACTACTTCTTTTGTGGATGGACTACACTTCCTGAGGAGTCTTCCAGTGAATCTCACTCCAGCGCCTGCCTCAACTGCAATTAGTTTATGTGCTCTTTCCATTTCAAACAACTCTGTACACAGCTCCTAAATAATTTATGGCCATGATTGCTTTCCGTGATTATTCTGCAACAGTGTAATCATACAATAATGGGTCTTTCTGTCTATGTACATGCAGTAAATTAAATTTGTTTTTGTTGAAAGTCAATTGCCACTCCACGCGTGAAGCCTCAATCCTCCACATGTCTTCCTGCATTTCACTACAATTTTCTAGTGTTGCGACTTCTCTGTATACACCAGCATTATCTGTGAAATGCCTCGTGGAACTTCCGAAATTATCCACCAGGTCATTTATAGAATTTGTGAACAATAAGTGTCTGATAACACTCCCTTGAGGTGCATCTGAAGGTATTTCTTTGTATGAAGATAACTCTGCCTTAAGAATCACATGTAATGGTCTGATATTCCATATGCTGACATTTTGTTCATTAAGAACTACAGAACTATTTCGAACACCTTCCAGAAGTAAAGGAACATGGTGTCAACCTGGGTACTGGTATATACCGCTTTCTGGATCTGTTGACTAACAGAGTGTGCTGGGTTTCACATGACTGTTGTTCTCAGAACCCATATTGATCCCTACATATGAAATTTTCAGCATCCAAAAATTTCATACTGTGCAAGCATACACATGCTCCAAATTCTACAACAGATTGTCACCAGAGACATGGGCCTACAAATTTGTGTTTATGTTCAATGAGTATTCTTGAGAAAGAGAATGACCTGTGCTTTTTTTTCAACCATTAGGAATGCTTCTCTTCTCCAGCAACCTGCAGCACACTGCTGCTAGAAGATGAGCAGTGATCACTTATTTCAATATCTGTCATGTTGACATTTATGCAATGATTTAAAGGAGGAACTACTGCATGATCTTCCTCAGTAAAACAATTTCAAAAAAAGACATTTACTATATCAGCCTTGTCTTTGTCATCTGCCATTTTGATGCAATTATGGTCAAAAAGTATCTGGACATATGGATTCAATCCGCATACTGATTCAACATGAGACCAAAACTTCATAGGATTTTTGTCAAGCCAGTAGGTGGAATTTTACTTTCCAATTTGTTGAATGTTTCACACTTGACTCACCTCACATTAATTTTGGCTTTGCTCTGTCTTTGTTTGTGTGTCAAGCTTTGGCTATGTTCAGATTTACAGTAAAGTTCTCTTTCATACTAACTGTAACTTTGTACAGCATGTGCCTTTCTTAAGCATATTATACAATAGTCTAGAACTTAGTCCATTGATGCTGACCATCGTCAGTACTAGCGATGAAATTTTCATGTTCACCATACAGGTAATCTGTTATCTGTTTTAGGTCACTTTTGCTAAGCAGAAATAACTTCCTATCTTTCTTCATCCACCATGCTGAGTGATAACTGTAATGGCCTTATGATCACTGATTCCATGTTCTATGCTAAATGAGCCAAAAACTTCATTCCTATTTATTACAAAGAGATCTAATATGTTGCCTTCATATGCCAGTTACCTGATTAGCTGCTCAAGATACTTTTCAGATAAAACATGTAGAACAGATTCACATGGTTCTCTGCCCTGACTACCCATCTAAATCACTTGAGTATCCCAGTCCACAGATGGTAAGTGGAAGTCTCCACCTAATATTATAACCTGGAGATTTAAATAAAATATTCTTCCAGTTTCTCCTCAAATGCTGCACTACTGTTGTTACTGAGGCAGGGGGTCTAATAAGAGCATCTATTGACCATGTTTGATCTATCTTTAACACTATCTTCACCCAAATTATTTAGCATTCAGAATCTGTACTAACATCACTAATTATTATCACATTTTTTACAGCTATAAACATGCCCCCACTACTGGAATTCAATCTCTCCCTGCAATATACTGTACATTCCAATCTGAATTTAGTATTTCATTGCTATTAACACCTGTTTACAGCCAGGTTTCTGTCCTTAGTATTATGTGGACATTGTTGCCACTTATCAGCAAGATTAGTTCTGGGACCTTTCCATAGACACCCCTGAAGGTAACTTATACTATATTAACATTTTCTTTCTCTGATCTGCCATGATGAATGCTACTCTCTTTAATTAATGAGGACAGCATTCTTCCTTGTCCGAGATTAGAGTGATTATTATTATGTCTGTGGAGGGCTTTCTCTATCCTAAAAATCTAAATGTTTACAGCACATCTACTCCAGTACCCCAGTAGCCATTTCTTGTGCCTGGTCATTTAAGGCGTTAAGGGGGAGGGTGTTGGTTCTACAACTTTCTGTCAATGGTAGAGGTAAAGAAACCTGCATCCGAGAACCTTGCCCAACTGTCTGAGCCTCTGGTTTAAGACTGCAGGAGCTGGAGTACAGTTTGTTGGTCATTGTGAGTAGCACAGTAATGGCCTTCTCTTTCTCACAGATGCTATTATGAGTAGATCATAATTTTTTTCCTTTCAATCATTCCATTTGTTGGCTATATCCTTTCTCATTGCCCTCTGTTCTCTTTTTACAACTAGCTGACAACCCCTTTTAGCTTAAAGTCATAAACACCAATCAGTACTATCCACTTGATTTGCTTTACATACTAAGCAAAATTTATTGTACATGTTTTATTTGTCAGGTTATTTGTCTTGTAGTTGGAGATGATGATGTGCATAATGGTACAAACTTGAAAAGCAAAGATTTTATAGTCACCGGAGAAATTAATTGTTAACACTAAGTATACATAATATCAATTCATAACTATAAAACACTGAATTAAATAATTTACTGGCACATCGATTTATAGTGGTATGCAATTCAACAAATTTTGCTTGGGTAATCAGACAGATTTAGCAGTTTCAAGAACTGAAGAGTAACTTAAATCTTTACCAGATCTGCCCCACTAAAAAACAAAACCAAGGTTGCAGAAACATATAATTAGTGAAACTAATGGCAAAAAGTATCTCTTGACCGAGACGACTTTAACCTACGCATTAAATTTCTTACTTTAGCAAATTACATTAATGACTACTTCATAAATAGTCCAATCAATCTGAGTAAAAATTGTTCTAAGATTAGTAGAACATCAATCCCAGAAGAACAAAGTGTTAATTCATTATTGCTACCTCCCACGAACAAATTGGAAGTTAATCGAATAATAAAAACAATGAAGAATAAAATGTCCTCAGGGATTGACGAGATACCTTGCTCAGTCATGATGAGATGTGCTAGTGTAATATCAGACCCACTCTCACACATCATAAACATATCATTTTCAGAAGGTGTCTTTCCACAATGATTAAAAATTGCAAAAGTAAAACCATTGTATAAAAAGGGCAATATACATGAAGTGGGAAACTATAGACCAATAGCTTTATTATCAGTATTTTCAAGAGTAATAGAGACAGTCATGAAAAACAGAATTACAAATTACCTCGAGAAATTCAATCTATTGTCTGTAAACCAACACGGCTTTCGCAAAGGAATGAGTACAGAGTCAGCCATCACCCAATTCATTGAAAATATTGTAACGGGGCTAGATAAGAACAACAGTACAATAGGAATAAATTTGGACCTCTCAAAGGCATTTGATACTGTCCAACATGATATCCTGCTAGACAAATTAGAATATGTCGGTATACGAGGAGTAGCCAAAAAGTGGTTTCAGTCATATCTCCATAATAGGAAACAGGTAGCAGAAATTGCAACAACAAACAGTAAAAACCAAAGTATTGTTTACAGATCGGATATTCAGACTGTGCCAATTGGGGTACTGCAGGGGAGTGTTCTAGGACCTCTCCTATTTCTTCTTTACATAAATGATATCAAGATTCCAGTAAATGGTACTCATATAACCCTGTTTGCGGATGACACAAACATTGTAGTAACTGACATAAACCGGGTATTGCCAACATCTGCAACCAGAGTTATAGAATATTTGCAAAATTGGTTTGAAGTGAACAAATTAACCATAAATATCTCTAAAACTAATTATATCCATTACAGGAAAGCAAAGTCACACCCTGATCTAGATCTCAGAATACAAAATAAAGAAATTGTGAGAGTTGCTACCACAAAATTCTTAGGTGTACATATAGACGAAAATTTAGACTGAAAATCCCATATCCTGTATCTCTCACATAAGTTAAGCTCTGCTTGCTTTGCTTTACGTGTTATTAGCCTTGTATGTAGTAGGGAATGTAGCAGAGCTGTTTACTTTGCTTATTTACATTCTGCTATTACCTATGGCCTCACCTTCTGGGTTCATAGTAAGAAAAATCTCAAAACCATCTTCACTCTACAAAAACGATCTGTTAGAATAATTGCCAACAGTTCAACACTAACTCCTTCAAAGCAATTATTTAAACAGCTGAATATTCTACCCCTACCGTGCCTCTATATACAGAAAAGCGTAATTAATGTAAAAAGAAATATTAACAATTTCCAATCCAACTCGGATCTACATACTTACAACACAAGAAACTGCAATGACATTCATATAAAAAGCGTTAACAAGGCTTTGGCGCAGAAACAAACAAACATACACGGAAGCACATTGTATAACAAACTACTGGTAAAGATAAAAGAAATAAAAAAATTGTCTTCATTTAAGGAAGCAGTATTCAAATTTTTAATGACCAACTGCTATTATAGTGTAAAAGAATACCTGGAATAGCTTCATACTAAACAATTATATTTATGTACTCTGTGCCAATAGTAATTTTTATCTGAATGTTGCTATGATCTAAATAAATAATATGTACAAAAGTGCTAGAATTGTATGTGTTATATCTAAATATCAACTGTGTATTCCATGTAAAAAGTCTTTCTCATACGTCAATGTAAATAATCAAAGTTGTACATGCCATTTCAATGTGGTCTGATGTTATGTAGTCTACTATACACATCTGTATTTTGTATAGTATTGTTCACCCTATATGTGTGTGCGTATATATATACTATGTATTTTTTGACGAAATCCATGCAGTGTACATTGTCTCTGGATGAATAAACTACTACTACTATTTTAGTGCATAAGCATAAAAAGGGCAGGTACTGCAGAATGAGGGGTGATTACCCTATTTGTTGTTGCTATAATATCTGAGTTTTGATATGAAATCCAAAATCTAGCCTACATCAAAGGTTATAATATCATATGATTTTTGGGCATTGTTACACTTCTTTACTCATAAAGTAAATAGTAGTAACACATTCCTTCCAAAAATTGTGATCTCTTTACACAATGTTTTAATAGCTAGTAACAAAATATTAGAACAACATGTATCATAATTGTAACTGACTATCTTCTTCCATGTTCATAGATTTCTGCTGGGAGCTCCCTGCCTACAACCCCAGAAGTAAATGAAGAAGCATCTTGTAGGAGTACAAGTCCAGAGGTGAAACAAAGGAAAGGTATATTTTACCAATACCTTGTCTATGAAAGCCAAGGTGTAATATTCTTAATTTTGTTTATGTTTATGAAAAAAAGTAATACAAAGGGGAGTAACAGGAGCTAATAAAGCTCCTTGTTCAGCTTGAAAATCAAGCAAAGCTGGAAAAATGAAACACATTGAGCAATATAAATCTCAAGTTACCAACAGTTATCCATGTGTAATCAACAAATATGTAATTCCTGACAGATTAAAACTGCAAACCAGATCAGGATGTGAACCCAAAACCTCTGCTTTTCATGGGCAGTACTCTACAGACTGATCAATCCATGCATGATTCACAACCTACCTCCAGAGTCTTAGTTCTGCCAGTACCTCTCTCCTACCTTCCAAAACAGATGTTCTCCTGCTTATGTTGCAGACATAGCACAGAACATTATGGATTATTTCCATAGTGAATTTTTACTCTGCAGCATAGACAGCACTGATTTGAAACTTCTTGTCAGATTCTGGAAACAGTCCCCTAGGCTATGTCTAAGTCAGTTCTGTGCAATATCCATTCTTTGAGGAGTACTAATTCCATATGGTATGCAAGGGAACTTGCGTGAAGTTTGGACTCTAAGGAAAAGGTACTGGTGGAAGTTAGGCAGTGAGGGTATATTATGAGTCATGCTGGGAAAGTTCAGTGAGCAGCGCATTTGCCCACAAAGGGCCCAGATCTGCATTTTGAGTACCAGGTAGGCACACAGTTTTAATCTGCCAAAAAGTTTCAAATCATCACACACTTAAGTGCACAGAGAAAATTCATTCTGGAAACAAATATGTTGTTCATGACACATGTCATTTGTTTTATTCTATTATCCAAAAAGTTTTCTAAACTCTATAAGTAAGAGCTGTCTCTTCAGTTCACTTTAACTTAGTACATTCTACAGGACTTGATTTTATACAAGTGCTATTTACCTACCACTATGTATGACACTCAAACATTTCTGCTTTTCATTCCATTTATTTTTGGACCTTGCAACTGTTTTCATTTTCATTATTTTATGGTACTTTCTTATGTGGATGTGGAATGCATTTCAGAAAAGAAAGTTACTGAACCAACTGAGAATCATGACCACTTATATAATGTATCTTGTAAACATTTTACTTTACCCTGAGGTGACAAAATTCATGGCATATCTCCTGATATTGTGTCAGACTTCTTTCTCCCAGCATAGTGCAGCAACTCAACATGGTAGGGACTCAACAAGGTTGGAAGTCCCTGCATAAATATTAAGCCACACTGCCTCTACAGCCACCCATAATCGTGAAAGTGTTGCTGGTACAGAATTTTGTGCCTGAACTGACCTCTCAGTTATGTCCCATACGTGTTTGATGGGATTCATGTGAGGCAATCTGGGTGGTCAAAACATTTACTTAAATTGTCCAGAATGTTCTTAAAACTAATCACGAACAATTGTGGCCCGGTGATAATTCCATCATTGTTAGGGAATATGAAGTTCATGAATGGCTGCAAATGGTCTTCAAGTACCTGAACATAAATATTTACAGTTAATGATCAGTTCAGTTGGACCACAAGACCCAGTCCATTCCAGGTAAATACACCCAACACCATTATGGAGCAACCACCAGCTTGCAGTGTCTCGTTGACAACTTGGGACCTTGGATTCGTGGTGTCTGCAGCACACTTCAGCCCTACCATCAGCTCTTACCATCTGAAATCAGGACTCACCTGGCCAGGCCACGGCTGTCTAGCATCCGACCGATATGATCATGAGCTCAGGAGAGGTGCTGCAGGCAATTTAGTGCTATTAGCAAAGGCGCTCATGTCAGTCGTCTGCTGCCATGGCCCATTAATGCCAAATTTTGCCTCACTGTCCTAATGGATACATTCATCATACATTCCACATTGACTCTGGTGGTTATCTCATGCAGTTTCTTTGTCTGATAACACTGACCACTCTATGCAAACGCTACTGCGTTCAGTCATTAAGTGAAGGCTGTCAGCCACTGCATTGTTTGCAGTGAGAGGTTGTGCCTGAAATTTGTTATTCTCAGTACACTCTTGACACTGTGGGTCTCAGAATACTGAATTCCCTTATGATTTCTTAAATGGAATATCCCACGTGTCTAGCTCCAACTAACATTCTGCGTTCAAAGTATGTTAATTCCTGTCGTGTGGCCATGCTCAGTTGGAAACCATTTCACATGAATCACCTGAGTACAAATGACAAATCTGCCAATGCACTGTCCTTTTATACCATGTGTACATGATTCTACCATCACTAGTAGATGTGCATATCACTATCCTATGACTTTTGTCACCTCATTGCATGTAGTCAAACTACAAGAGCAAGTTGAAAAGTTATCAGTTAAGCAGTGAATGACTGTGGCTTTTTGGGCAGAAAAATCTATTTACTTTTGGAATATAGTCCCAGTTTATATTTTTGCACTTTACTGTGTGAAGGGACAAATGGTTAAGGAAGGCACTACACTCGGCAAAATTCCCATCACGGCAGCCATAATGTTTTCTGTGAACTCAAAATGCTTTTCCAGCCAAAATTGTACTTAGTTTCAGAAATAGAGTGCAATCAGCAAGTGATCTGGTGAATACAGTAGTTATTCTAAAAATGTATACTTCAATTTACTCACTTTTCCAATTGCAACACATCTAAGGTGACAAGTGAATTGTCAAGATGAAGGATTTTTATCCATTGTTTTACACTGCAGGACTTGCTTAATTTTTCTTGTAATGAGTGCCACCCTCATTGCTCTGATTGCTGATATTTTCTCTGGTATCAGCTGTTTCATAAACTCTTAATTGCAAATGCTTCAGTGCCACACAGTACACTTTCCCAGTGTTTGACCTGTGCTTCTATTTTTAGTGTGTCCTTCATGTGGAGTAGTAAAGCCACATCTGATTTTTTTTCTTCCAAATGCTGGGTATGAAGAATCTGAGTCCTTGTAAATCCTCACCAGCTTTGGATGAATGCTCACGTATGATAAACTACTCAGAACAAATATACGTTACTGGGATTTATCCATCTGAATGAAATAGACACAGTCATCACTTTCGAAAGATATGTGAACAAAACTATTCAGCAAGTGTAGTTGACACTTATTGAGATTATCATGCAGAATGTATGACATTTACCATTGGTATCAATGCCAATATTGTGCAAGTCTGGTAACTTTTTAATGTGCTCTAGTATAGTGAAGAATGTTTTATCATTATTTACTACTGGTAAACTGATGTTCTTTTGATCTAAGTCTAATGTTCTCTCCAAACATACTGTATATCATGTAGCTCTTTTACTTAGTCATGCAGAAAGGAAGAAAGATTAGGGTTTAAGTTCCTTCTCTTTGTATGATCCAATGTTTATAATTAATTACACACTATCGCTAATTTGCAATAATACATTTTTTTCTACACTTTGAAATATGACTAAGTGTATATAGCTCTAATAATAATCACATTGTTGTGTGAGTTGAAATATCATGATATTTACATGTCACATTTTTCTTATTGTGTGCTTTTCCCCTCCCATTTCACTACACTGCATGTACAACGAGTTCAGACTTTGCTCTCATACCACAAAATCACTTTCATTTATTCAGTGCTTTCAGGATTTTATTTTGTGTTTAACAGTCTTTCTTCTGTAGCTACACCAACGGCATATTTTCCAAATCTGCATGTTATGTCTTTTCAGTGAGCATGGCTCATTATTTATATACATGCGTGTTTATTTAATTTAATACCTTGTAATGAAACATTTATGTCAAAGCTTGCATGTTCATAAGCGCTGATGCATGGCTTTATTTACTGATGCTTGCAGAAAACGCATCTGAATTTAGCAAGAATGATGACACTGAAATTCCTGCTTGGCCTTCCACTGCAACTGAACACATGCTGCCACCTCTTGTGAATCTGCCTATTGAAATTCAACAAAAATCTGCATCTCTCCCTCCTGGATTAGCTCTCACTCCCGGAGAACATGTGAACAAACTGCCTCGAAGCCGGTCAAATGCTGCATACAGACAGACTGAAGCATCTTCAAGCAGCCGCTACAAACGAGCAGCATCTGCTTCAGAACTTGAAATGAATATGTCAAGTATAATTGCCCTAGAAGCTCTCACAAAATCAAGGGAAATGTTTGGCATTGTTGGGGAAGAGGATGAAGATGAGAAAGCAGACATTGCAGAAGATAAGGATGAAAATAAAGAAAAAGATGAAAAGAAAGAGGAAACAACCTTTTTCGGACGGCTCTTGTCGAGACGTAGTGGGAAAAAGAAAAAGGAAAAATCAGATGATGTAGACAGCAATCTTGGTGATAACTTAAACAAACAGATTTCAGCTCCACCACTGATACCAAAGCGAATAAATGAAGGTGGGCAATATGCCAATGACTTTTTCACTGATTTTACTTCCCATGCATCATCTAGGCATCATAATACCAAATTACAGCCACGAAGTTCTGCTGCCTCACGTCAGAGAGTAGAACCAATTAATTTACCACCAAGTCCTGAAATACAAAAAAGAGGAAAAGTTCTTGAAGTCCCTGAAGTTACTTCCATTCCTCCAAATGATTATGGCTCAGATATTTTGGTGACTGACAAAAATGATAATGTAAGTGTAGCAGAAAAAGTAGTTCCAGATGTGATGCATGGAAATCTCTCTGTTTCTCCTCCAAAACATGTGTGGACATCGCATAGTGCAGGAGGTAGCAAAGAACTTAATTCCACTTCATTGCAGCATATAAATGCAGATAAAAGATCTGAAAGTCAAGATTCTCTCTCCAATGAAAATGAATACAAATCTTCCTTCAGAATTGGTGAAGCACTAACTCATGAGCAACCACTTCCCAGTGCGTATGATGAAACTGATGAAAGAGAATGCAGTTCCTTGGTGAACACAGTTGAGAAACCAAGCTCTCCAAAATTTCCAGTCAAAAAGTCTCAGAGCTTTAGAACTGATATAGATTTTTCACAGAAAACTCACAAAAACCCAGCATCAAATACAAGCAATACATTAAGTAACATTGTTAAAGAAAGCCAAGATCTGAGCTTTCAGGAAGATGTAAGAGAAGTAGAAGAGACAACAATATCGTACAAAAGCACAATTTCAGCAACAATATCTGCTGATGAAACAAAAATTATGACAATCAGTAGTGAAAGACCACTGAGTTCAAAACCAATGGAAAAAGAATTATTGTTTTACGATGAAACTGCTACCAATGAGAAGACAAACCTGTTTGCAAACAATGTTTATGTATCAACAACAAGTGTTCTAAAAGAAAAGACAATTGAAAATATATTCACAAGTGTTTCATCTCCTGAAGTTCCTCTAGCTAAGGAAAATGTAGGATCTCTTGAAAAGGCTGCCTCTTCAGAAAGTGTCAGTACTGATCATTATTCCAAAACTTCATCTGTGCTGGACTCTAAACCACCAAAAACATCCTCAGGTAGTGAAAATGATACCAACTACACTCAACATGTAGTGTTGCCACCTGGCACTGATGGTATCACTATCACACAAACATTCACAAAACATGAAGAAACTAAAACAGACTTAAAAGGGAATGGTTCACATTTTATGCAGCAGCATAACATGGATATCTATAAAGGTGAAAATACAATGGAGGAAGTTGTAAAAGCTGACCTTTCTGTAGACACTCGGCCTTCTATAGCAGCAATAAATGATGCAACTCAACAGCCAAATGAGCTGGTGATAACTGCACAAGAATCAACAAAAACGGAGTCGAATTTACCTGAAATGCTAAGTGGACAAGAAAGCACTGCAAAGAGTTTTGATAATGCCAGGAAAAGTGCTGATTTACCAAAAACATCCCCTGGATTATCTCAGCAGGAAAAAGATTTACTTGCACACAATTTTACTCCCCGACCACAACCAACAAAACGTGAACCTCGGCTTGCTACTGCATCAGAACACGTTCCTGAATTTCTCAGAATCCAGCTGAATCGTGTTGATAGTCAGCCTGCAGTGAATGTAATTTTTGATACTGATAAACCTGATCCACAAAGAAGTCGTTTGAAAAGTATTGATGAGAAGTTAGGTATAAAGACTGAACAGACAGATGAAGCCGATGAACAAGCAAAAAGGTCATCACTCATTTCTGAGACATCCCAGGAAACACATGGAACAACATCTTCCATTAAGCAGAAGATCTTTAGAGAAGAACAGTTCAAAGCAGTTAAGGATGGTGCTGATGGTAGAAATGTAACTGGAAAACCTGTTGGCCACACATCGGATGGCATACAGAAGATATGTGAACCTGCTTCTACATTTGAAGAAATAGCAAAGCCAGAAGCAGGAATAAACAATCCTGTGAAAACAAAGAGAAGTATATCATTAACAGCAACTCCAAGTCAACAGAATAGAAATTACTCAGTTGTTTCAATATCATCTGAAATGCAAACAGCACGCCACCCATCAAAGTTTGCTTTTAAGAAACAATCGTCTAGTTTTGATTCTCCAGATTCTCACGTCCCTTTGAATGATAATATCCTAAATGAATCTGAAGATATGAAGACCATAAATAAGTATGAAGGGTCCATAAGTACAAAAGATTTTGGTACACAAGATGTAGTAATTCGTAAAAAATCTGTACAAAGGGACCCTATCCTCAGAAAGGAGGAAGACTGTTTTCCTCCTGTTGAAAGGTTTTCATCAGGACGTGAGTCAGTCTGTTCTGAGGCAAGTTCTACAGATAATAGCCACAGGAGCTCAAGATCAAAAGAAACCTTTGGATCAGAGTCAGGCAGTGTATTTGAGAATAGTATGAACGAAGTAGTTCTACGTAAAAAGTCAGTGACAAAAGAGATAGGCCTTAAAAATGAGGAAGAACCTGAGTTACTCAAAGTATTTGCTAGAAGATCTCTTAAACTGAAAGATAGTGATATTGAAGTTCTTAGCCAACAAAGTCTCTCATCAAAGAACCGGGAAAACCAAGCCGTCTCTGACACTCAGGCAACAAAATCAAGAGATAGTGACAAGGAAAATGAATGTGGAGATTCACCTAAAGAAGAGAGGAAAAAGTTGCCTATTAAGGAACCACTTGTTGAGTCAAAACACCACTCAGACATAGTCCCTGAACCACCTATTAAATTAGCTGCCCCCGTGAATAATACCCGACACAGCAGCCCAGCAAATTTTAAGTATCAAAGAAGTATAAGTGGAAGCAGCACTGCAAGCAATGAGAACACAAACATAAACGAGAACATTTTATCACCCTATAAAAAGGATAACATGAGCCCCGAAAAACGCATTAGAAATAGAACTGTTCCTGAATCACAGCGCACAGATAGTTGCTTCATTTCTTCAGAAAGAACTCCACACAGAGCTTGGGCAAACATATATAAAGAGAAAGAAATGCACATTGTAAGCACTGAGAGCAAAACAGCAGCAGAGAGACTGAATACCCAGACTGATAATGAGACTAATGCTTCAGAGGTTGAAGAAAGCAGCATTCCAAGATTCAAGCGCATACAGCAGAGGCGAGAGGAATGGGAGCAACGAGCACAGCTGGCCTCAAAGAGGAATCTGCCTTAGGTGCTAAAACTGGTAAGTGCAATCAAAAATTTAAAAAAAAAGTATAGATGCTAGAAATTACACATTTCATATCAGTTACTTGTACAGCTGAAAGTTCTAAAGTAACCGACAAGTATGAAATTTTAAGCCTACAACCTTACATTTTTATTTCGGAACTGACTTACTTACAACTGATTCTATGCTTAATAAGCTTTTGAACTTGCTTGCTGAAGTGTAATTAACAACATGTTTCATTTTATACTATGCAGTCAAACAGAACTCAACAACATATATTGTTTTACAGCAGACCTTTTGTATTTATGTTTACAAAACTTTAAGCTAAAAATTAAAGACAAAAATTGAAAACACAAATAAATAAATGGAGCTTATATTTGACTAACAGACTGCTAAATAAACACTTCCTTTTGAGTTTGATGAAGTGTTACACAAGATAACAGGTACTATAAATAATGAGTATGCATTTCACCATATAGTGGAGATGCTGAGTCACTGATAGACACAACAAAAAGGCTGCCACAAAATAAGCTTTCAGCCAACAAGGCCAATGTCCAAAATAGACCCCCCCCCTCCTCACACACACACACACACACACACACACACACACAAAAGCAGTCTAGTCAGAATGACTGTGGATAGAAGGTGTGCTTGCTTGTGTGAATGTCTGTGTTTCTTTCTTTTCAGAAGAAGGCCTTCACTGAAAGCTCGTATGTAACTGTCTTTTTGATGATACAGCCTGTAACTCAATGTATTGTCTTTATGGTGAGAGGAGTCTGTCCATTCTATAGTATTTCTGGTATTCCAAACTGGATTTCCCATTGTTTGACTTCTTGACTATAGGCAGTTGCAACAAAGTTGAGAAGAAGGCTTGTGACCATTATGGAAACTCTGAGCACATCGTATGTCTGTGGTTTATTGGGTCACTACACTCAACAGATCACTAGTTGTAAAAAATTATATTTGTGGACATGTTTTAAGCATTGCCCACCATCAGCAAATCTCCCAAATGAAACACCATTTCCTGAAAGTATAAGCACAATGTATCCATGCCACTAAGAGTAAAAGTATTCAAAAACATTCACAATTAAGTCTAGATAACATATAGAAAGCTTTAACACATAGTGCAGTGTCACATAATTACAATCACAACACTGGAGTTCAACTAATGGCAGGCTACTGTTTCAAAGAGTAATTAACAATACATGCCACCCAGTGACATCACTTTATGTTTGTAGTGGCTTTAAAAATATACGCTAAAAGTAAGCAGACACATTAATACAAAAACAATATCAGAAAGCATGTAAAGATAATTGGAGCAATCACCTATAATAAAATTAAAACAGTAGTTCCCAGTGAAATCTGCAAGGGTTTATTCCACAAGATTAACAATAACAATGCATATGGTATTACAATAGATAAAGCTCTTCTGGATATGGTCTGGACCCAGTGTGGTGCTGTGGTTAGGGCATGGCTGGCACTTGGTAATGCTCGGCAGGGTGCAGCAGGCACCTGGTAATTGACACTGCAACGAATGTGGTGTGATGGTATCCATTGAGACTTGCAGCATCAGTAGCATAATGAGCCAGCTGCTACTGCAGCATGCATTGGCAGCTGCTGGCAAAGCAGCACTGAATCAGCAGTGACCTCCTGGGATGCGGCGAGCCCTACAGGCCACTGAGGGCAATTTTACTCTGGCTGATAGTGGAGTCATTTCTGACTAGTGGGCTGCAGTGGCTGATGTAATTTCCCAGAGTGTGAGAACCTCTGCTTGTTTGTGGCTTCAACACAGCCTATGAAGGTAGGCAGACTGATATGTGCATAATCACATGACGATGATCACAGCACTGCAATTGATAGTGTGCACACATACATCTGTAGCCACATGACTGCAGATGAGGGACATATTTCTGTGATCATCATGCTGCTATCAGCAGCAAGTGTACAGCTTAGCAGGGAACTGGTGCCTCCACACTGCTGTCAGCAGTGAGTGTACAGCTAGCAGGGAATTGGTGCCTCTGACAAAGAAATGCCTTCAGCCAGCCACCAGATAAACAGCAGCGTGGAGGGGTAATTTTAGTGGTTGTAGTAACTCAGATAAGGACTAGCTATAATACTCCTCCAAGCTTAGGAGGAGGTAGTGGGGCGATCAACTGAAAAGAAATGACAGAAGAGGGGGAAATGGAACCCCAGAGACCCTGGGTGGAGGGTCCACGAGGAACACCATAAGGAAGAGCGACTGCAAGGGCATTGACAGCCATTAGAACTGAAGGCTTGATGGTAGCTCCCAGGATGCACGGTGTGCAGAAAAACATGCAAAGGAGAGCCAGGAAGGAGGCCCAAAGTGTCGGTGAAGATGTCACCAGGTGTGCCACAGGCATAGGACGATGACATGTGCAAATGATAGGAAGATGCATCACTGAAAAGAAAGACAGACAATGCACAGGCACCCAGAGAAAGGCTTGGGCTTGAAACATGCTGTGCAGCCTGTAGGGCTGACAACAAGGTCAGGCGCAGAAGTGCCAAAGATGACACAGAAAGCACAAAAGAACACGAGAAGGACTAACAGGTGTCCCGCAACGGTGGGAAACTGTAATGGTGTCATCGGCAGCTAATGGGAGGAGAGACCCAACCAACAGCAGCTGCTGGATACATGACAGGGCTGGCCAGGCACCTGCAGCTGGTGGGAGTCATGAGCTTGATCATTGACAGCCAGTGGAGATGCAGAAGGATCAGCAGGGTGTTGGCCCAGACGTTGGGAATGCTGGAACAACCACATCACCACCTTATGCGCCCACACATGGTAGCAAGAGCACAGACATTGGCAGCCACTGGCAAGGCAGTGCTTGATCAGCAGTGACCACCAAGGGTGTGGCGACCACAACAGGCCAGTGAGAGTGATGTTGCTCTGGTCTCTGCTGCATTGGCGGCAGCTGGAAGATAGCGCTCGGCCAGTGAGACTGCCTGGGACGATATCGATGGAGTGTGCTGGCATAGAGCTGAAACATTAGTAAGTGTCAGGGACCAAAGGGAGTGATGGGTCACCCAAGGCAGCCCCCAAGGATGTGGCAATACTGATGGACAGGTGAGACGGATGATGAGACTCTGACTGGTGGGCTGCAAGAGCCTGGCATAATTGCAGAGACTGGAAGAATCATATGCCTACTGGTGGCCTCAGCACAGCCTATAAAGGAAGGTGAACTTATTCACCAGTAATCACGTGACTTTGGTTGTAGTGCCACTATGGACAGTTTCTGTGCAGTAGCCATGTGATCACGGATGAAGAAAATATTTCCGTAATCACCAACCCACTGTCAGTGGTGCATTTACAGCTTAATGGGAAATTGCAGCACAGCCAAAAGACATTCACAGTATCCAAGATAGTGTTGGTGATTGTAGTGGCCCAGTTAGGGTCCAGCCAAAACAAAAACTATAGTGAAAAGTGTACAGACAGAGTACATAAAAAGTCAAGTGATTCATATGAGAGCTGATGGGAAAGGGATGACTGGAGGACAGGGATGAGGATGTTGGGACAGGCTCTAACCAATTGTATCTCCTACAAATGAGAGCCAATAACACTGAAAATTGGTGAATCTAGCATTATAGAAGAATAAATCACCTCAAGGTGTTTAGGAAATGCATGAACACCATAACAAGGAGAGGAAGTGGAGGCATCAGGTATCGGGATAAGTAACTTCATTGATTTGTAGACTGTAATAATTAAATTTATAAAACCACCAAATAATTGTAACTGTCAAATAGTACCTGCATCTAAGTGAATAAGGAGTTTTCACTTCACACTTTATGCTCTCCCCCACTCCCTCTCCCCCCTCTCCTTTTGTGTGTGTGTGTGTGTGTGTGTGTGTGTGTTTTACCTTTTTGGATATGCTCTGAATACGTAGATTTCAAATTCCCTTGCACAGTGTGTTCTTACTGCATTTGTGCCTTCAGTGTGTTCTTACTGCATTTGTGCCTTGAAAATGATAGGGTGTGCACTTGTTGAAATAACAGTGGACACTGAAGACACAACTGGGCTGCATTCAATTAAATTATATGAACATTTTATATGCTAGGAGAAACTCGGGTTTCACAGTATGAACCACAATACACGAGAGAGACAAAATATGATATCTCTTTATACCACCATGTCATTCCTTTCAAAACTCACTAATTTCAGTTTCAATGTTTCCCTGTCTTCCACCAGTTCCCAGATTTAATATGTACTGATTTCTTTGAGATGTGTCCAACACTCCTCAGATTCGTCTGCACTAGTCTTTTCTCCAAATCTAACTTTCACACCTCTCTCCAAAATTTTCATTGTTTTGTAAAGATTATTCATGATATGAAGAACCCATATTATGATTTTCACACAGTTGTTATAAGGCTTCAAAAAGGGGGAAAATATTGTTGACTGCACCATGTGGTACTTAGGGGCTCAGTTTCTGCACTGTTTTCAAATAGATGGTATGATGCAGAAGCAACAGCTTTCTTCTGTTCCTGAAAATGAAATGTAGTAGTAAAATGTTGACGCCATTCTAATCGGCACGGTGATAAATTATGACAGACTTCCTGATGCACTGTGGTATAAAAGCAAAATGGTGGCCTTTTAGAAGTGTCAGGCAAAAGTGGTTGTGTGGGAGGGGGGCTGCAAGGTTGGTGACTCTCAGGCCTAAGTCTGCAGGAGCAGCCCTAGCTCCTTTCCCCCAAGCTAGACATCAGTGAATGGTATGTAGAGAATATAAGTGCATGGTAGTCGTCCAGTGGGTGGCTGCCCTTGGCTGGGGCTCATCCTACATGCCTATCCCCTACACCAACACAATTATAGAAGTACTACGTTCTCATGAAATACAAAATTTATTTTATGGCTATTTTGTGTCTGAGATTGTGAGAGCTATGAATGTATCCAACTTCAGCTCCTTCCTCATGCTGAACAATGTGGTACATTTCCCAAGAATATGGGCCATTGTCCAGGGGTCATAAACAAATTAGGTTGGAGTCATTTTCATTATGATGAAATGTGTGGGTCTACCTGGTGTGACATCTTTGGGATGTCATTCAAACAACTGTGATTCACTTAACCTGTCTTAATTTGTTAGGGGTGGCTGTAATTTGCTATTCCTCTAGCAATAATTTTAAAATTAAATGCCTTTGTTGAAAGTGTACATCAGCAGCAGCTGTTCGAAGATCTAAAAATCTTTTCATGGTTTGTTTGGCCATTTGATCAGCCAAGTGTATGAACGTAAGGAAGAAGCAGCATGGTGAAACTGCTAACTGGTCCTGGATGTCAGATACCAGTATTTAATGTTGGTAACATTTAACAGTGGTTTCTAAGCATCTCATTGAATCACAGCAAAATAGGAAGCTCTTTCTCTACTGATGTGATGCAGGGATTTGGTGATGGCTGAAATTTCAACAGTAAACACACAACATGCATTCGGTATGGATCACTGTTCAGAGCCACCTGTGTGACTGAAAGCAAAGCCAACTCAACTGTTAATTCTTGAACCATAAATGTAGACTTTTTTGGGTTGGGATAGTATTTGAGAACTGAGCAAAGCAGTCATCAGAAAGTGTTCTCCCTTGATCCCAGAGGCAGGCTAGAAGCATCACAGAATGATTCAGTTACCATGGAGGTATCCTAGGAAGAGTTTTGTGTGCATAAACCAGTGAATGAGGTTACAGGTCATTTCTCAGAGCTTCTATTTTCGTCCAGGCTGGTTTACTTATTCAATGTTTGGTTCATAAAGAGTGTGTCCTGATGGTGATGAAAAAGAACTTAGTAACATATGTGATTGGGTGTTTGATGGATTGTTGGTGAAAAAAAAACTTAGTAACATACATGTTTGGGTATCTGGTGGATTGTTATTGCATAATTTACAAGTAACTGATGTCACAAGACTCTTAGTGATGGGGTTCCTGTCTCTTCCAGCAGATTGTTGATAGAGTTCACATGGAAGCTCCAGTTGTCAGTGTCATGCCACTGTGGTAGACCAGACTGAGGAAATATTATACTAAAAGAGCAACTTGATCCATACATAACAACCCATAGTGAATTGTAAAAATGTTGCTGAGTCATGTGATCACCTTCCCAATTGGTGCTACTGAGGAACCAGTGTGTATTGAGCTTCATCATGCAGTTGGCTTTCAGTTGACATAAATACAGGCGGCAATCATCAGCTTGCTGTCAAGGAGAAAACTCAGGAAACAGTGTTCAATCAATTCTAGTAATTTGTTGCCCACATAGAGCTCAGGGACCATAAATGGGCTTTTGATAGAGATAACTGAAGTCCATATTTCTCTACTCAGTTTTGTGCCTTTGGGTGCTGGAGGTGATGCTCAGTAGTGCCTATTGTGCAGCACTGTGCTGGAGGCAAAAGTCATCCACATATAGTGATGGTAAGACCATCTGGCCCACTGTGGTTATGAACTGCTTTAATACTGATGCCAAACACTGTGACACTCAGAGCAAATACCTGGGATTCTCCATCATCCTGATCATATCATCCACTTATATCACTCCAATCTGGACACAAAGCCTAGATAGAGATAGGAAGTTACTTATGAAAATCTGCAGGTGGCCCAAAAACTACATCCATGGAGTGTTGATAGGTTATGATGATGCTAGGCACTATTGTGTGTTTTATGCAGATAAGAGGACACAGCAATTAGGTGGTGGCAATTTACAAAAGTGTCTCGAGCTGTGGAGTCCAAATGTACCAGGGGTTAGTGGTGTATTAGAATGCATGGAAGCCGAATTTGATATCAGAATAAGAGCCCATATGACTTGAGGCACCCAAGAATTCACCAGTTTACCATCCTTTCTAATAGCTTGAAAAAGTCTGTACGTTATGCTGATACGTCTTTAACTATGTGAGGAGTGTGTTTCCTTTCCAGGTTTCAGAAAAGGACAATATTCCTTTCTTGTCACTTCCCTTGGCATGTATGATTAAAGCTGTTGACTCTTGTTGGATTTCATGCTGTGTCAGTTCACAGTGAGCCTGTAATGTTTCGGAAGGCCTGTGCTATACACTTCCATCTTTTGTAAAAGTGCCAATATCCATAGCCGGTTGTCTTTGGCCATTGATGGTGGCTCACCACATTGGCCCCTCAATAGCAATTTAACCAACACCCAGCCCTAGGTTTATATGGTTTACATATTGCACTGATGCTCAATGAAATACATGTCTTACTTCTTCCAATGCAGGTTTATGAACTGCACCGAAGGCAAGCATCCCTACCACGTCTCATGAGGTTTGGTGTCACACTTGATCTAAATGCCTCCTGAACTGTAGTGTTGCAGAATCCATTTGCTGGGCAAACCACAAACATATTCTTGAAATTAAACTTATGCTCCTCCATTAAACACTGCTCAGCAAACATGATTCATCTATAACTTTGTATTACATTGCATGTATGTTCAGTACAATGTACAGAATACAGCCCTGTGTCAGTCTGATGTAAAGACTTTCCATATTAGAAAGGAATGTAATAGATCTCAGATCTATGAAGCCCAAGGTTGTATTTTATGATGCTCAAACATTTGTTAGTGTTTGTTGGTGATCAAAAGGTGACTTGATTCCTTCTTGTTTAGAGCTTGATCAATTCTTGTGAAGGCAGAGTTAGCATACAGTAAGAATGCAGTTATGGTATCTTTCTTCAGTCTTTACCTAAGTCTCTTTTCTTCAGTGCATCTTGTGAACCTGCACTGGAAGCAATAAGGTGGGAGTGACATGCTGCATTTCATGTGGTGACAATGGAGAGCAAATGCAAGCTGCTCTCCGTGTAAACACAGGGTCAGGTGACAAACTGTTGTGTAGGGTCTGTCATGGGGGTTTCAATTTCAGTCACTCCTGGTGACTATACAAGGAGTTGGATAGCAAAATACTAGCATTTTCCCAGAAGATTGGAAGGAGTGTATATACCTTCTGAAACATTGTCCACCTCAGTGAACTGATGTGGGAAGAAACCCAAGATTTTTATTGTACTGACATGTCACAAAAACCTTCATTTGGATAACATTCTTATCTAACATGATGACTTTATTTATCTGGTTCATTTCAACTTTTTGACTCGCAGCCTAGATAACAAAAGGGAAAAAACTGTGACCTCACAAGATCAAGCTATGTCATTCAGTTCCAGGATCATTCTGAACAGTAGTGTAGTACTTATTAATGTTGTTTATGTCACTTTTGTCTTGGTTTAGTTGCACTTTATGTCTGAAAATCTCATACTGAAATTGTCGTCTCTTTATTTTACAGAATGTAACCCAAGAAGAAACAAAAGAAATGTTCTCCTCCATTGCTGGAGATGGTAGCAAATTACATGAATATTTTGTTACTCACTTCACAAAGAGTGAAATTGGTTTCATGGAGCAATCACTGCAACTACATAAACCATATTTTGTAATGCTAATGGGCAAGTATTTCAATACTGGAGACGATTGTGTAATTTTACACTTTTGAGATAAAATATTAGTTTGTCACATGAATAGCTTTTCATAACATTTTGTGAGATGAGGTTACATATTTTAGACTTTTTTATGTCCAAAGGTGCATAGTTTCATTGTGGAGTTTTTGTGGTAATGCATTTCAGATGAGACATTTATTTCAAATGACTTATAAGTAAATACTACCCTGTGCAAGAAAAATGAAACTATAAAAACAAAGCACGATGGTTAGTATTGGAAGAGAGACTCTGTCACAGCTTAGAGACAGAAAATGTCATGAAGTAGAACTCAGCAACTGAGTTTTTAATAAGTTTGGCTAACTGACCTACATCTCTATCGAAATTCAACTTTTTTTAACAAGCTGAAGGAATTTGTAACATTAGATATCTGTGAAATGATCTGCTGACCAATAACCACACATTCAGAAGTGATCTTCCAGCAGATATCTTGAAAGTTATTAATGGTGTATTAATGTCTGAAAACTATGCATTTGAATTCACTATTGAGCTCATTCATGACAATGAAATATATGTTTGTTTGTTTTTTTTTTCTCCATCATGTGAATTAGTAAATTATGTAAAGAGAGTATTTCTCCATGTTCTTTCAGTCACAAAATTTGAAAGAGTTTTATTTCATGATTTCTTTTTCTTGAAGCAAGATGCCATATGTCAACACTTCTTTCATTTATAATCATTCCACTGTTTGTTCTTTTCCTTGTTTTTGGAAAATACTTGTAAAATTTAAATTTTCTGTACAGATTCTAGTTTCTGATGTGCTATGCATCTGCTATTATGCTTAAATAATTCCACAACCATTATACACAGTATGTGTCTTCTGTGTTCTGTTCTTTTGATGAAGCAATTGTCATGTGACAATGGCATCTCACATAACTGTTGAATCATTCTTTTATATTTTCCAGAATAGATAGAGAGTATACTTCTAGATAAAGTGAATTAAAATTTATGGCATATCATAAATTAATTTTACATACTTTCGTTTCTGGACTGTGTTAACTAACGAGTGATATTTTTGTATAAGTGTGTACATATATATTTAATTGTATATAAACACAATTGTATTATATCTCCATAGGTACAGTATACTATTTCCAAATATTTTGTTGTATTAAGCCATTGTACTTTTTGGTACTATCAGAATTGTGATCTGTGTATGGCAGGTGTATTTTTGTTTAATAAACCATATAGGAGAGTTTCTCTCTTAAATGTATTATGTGCATAAAACAATAAATTAGCTAGCACCTCCACACAAGTGCCTTTCAGGGATGCTCCTGTCTAAGAATGAGTGAAAAGTGCTTTGCATGCATCCAAGAACTATTATTCGGTGCAAGGATGCCAACTGTATGGTTGTCAAAATTAAAATGTAGTTTATTGATTTTCCTAACAGATATCCATATTTATCAACTGACTGAACTGTCACTGTAAATATTTGATTATTACAATATATATTGTGGTATTTGTTAAAAGTATTAAAAGTTTAAATGTGCAAGTAAACTATGTTGTAGCAAGTTCATTTTAGATCATTTAAACAGGAAGGCTGTGTGTGTCTGTGTCTTACTATGTAGTGTTACAAAATATAAATATGTTGCTTTAGAAAAGCACAGAGCGTATTTTTATGAAAGGAAGTCATGCCTACAGCTTAAATGCTATCAATGTGAAAAGATGAATCATGATGTAATATACCTTCTCAAAACCTATATGTACATCATCCATATTATTTACGCTTTGTACATGCTGAAAATTGGAAATGATTTTGTTAACAAGGCAACATTAAACATTTAAATATATATATATATTTCATCCACAAGGTTATATTTCATCTCTCACCAATAACCACATCCTGAGATAATATACATTTCTTACGAATAATGCTCCTGCAGAAGCCAGCATCATAACAGAGAGTAAAATATAATTAAGATGATTTGTGTCTCCTGCACTACTGCTTAGTGTGTAGACAATGAGTGACTTATTTAAATTTTATAATATCTTGGAAGTTCAAATGTATTTGTAAGTCTAAACACACAAACACACACATGTGCACACGCTCATATGCACTCATACACACATCGTACTGCAAGACACAAACAATAGTGCACCCGAAAAGAGCAAAGTTCATTTATCCACATTCAAATAAATAACAAACATCGAAATGGTGCAATAAGCAGTAGAACACATTCCGAGAATGGGCACCTACCATGCTGTCCTTATATAGAGAACAACCCCAGCAGACAGTGCAGCAGGTGCCATGCTGTGTGCACAAACTGTAGAGGGCCCCTGGTGGCCAGTCCAAGTAGATGCATTTGGTGATCAATCAATCAATCTCTTTATTCATCCATTAACAATATACATTGTATGAATGTAGTCAATTACAATATAGTTTCTTATATTTAATTTGTTTAAAAAACTTGGAATATTTTATATCGGTATATATAAATAATATTATTTTTCCATATTTAGATATTCTTCAATGTTATAAAAATTATGTGTTAGTAAAAATTGTTTAAGATCTACGTTGAATTTATGAAATTCTTTAATTTTCTTTATTGTAGAAGGCAATGTGCTAAAAAGTATTTTGGGCTGGTAGCTTACACTTTTTTGGTAGAGTGCGCCTTTGTGGGTGTGTCTGTGAAAATCATCCCTGTTTCTTGTTTCATGGTTATGAACCTGATTATTTAATGTTGAAAATTCCTAGTGAGTTTTCAGAAAGCATACACATTCATAGATGTATAAGCTAGGATGAATCATTGTTTTAAATTCTTTAAATATTTCCCTGCATGACACTGTGCAGCAAACCCCTTTCATTATCATAATAGCCCTTTTTTGAAGTTTGAAAGCTTGTTTTGCCTTACCTGTATTTCCCCAGAAGATCACACCATATCTAAGCAAACTGTTCACATAAGCATATATTAGATTAGATTAGATTTACTTTCATTCCAATTGATCCGTAGTGAAGAGGGCCTCCAGGATGTGGAACATGTCAGAAAAACAACAATACATGACAAATATTTACAACTAAAACAAATAAGCTAATGTACCATTCCACAGGTCCCAAGTGGAATGATCGTCATATTTTAATGAACACTAAGAGTCATTTTACAAATACTAATGCACTGAATTTAAAATAAAAAAGTTTTTTATTTATTTATAAGGTAATAAATATGTAATACAACTACTGAAATACTTATTTACAATGAACACATTACTGCACTGAAATGGTGCAGAAGTTAGATTATACTTACACATAACCACACACACACACACAGACACACAAATTTTCAGTGAACACATTACTGCACTGAAATTGTGCAGAAGTTATGTTGTACTTATATACAAATCAGTTGGTTTTACTAAGAAATTCATCAATGGAGTAGAAGGAGTTGGCCACCAATAAATCCTTTAGGCTTCTCTTAAACTGAATTTCATTGGCTGTTAAGCTTTTTATGGCTGCTGGCAAGTTATTGAAAATGTGTGTTCCTGAATAATGCACACCTTTTTGTACAAGACTAAGTGACTTTAAATCCTTGTGAAGATTATTCTTATTTCTAGTATTGATTCCATGAATTGAGCTGTTGGTTTGAAAAAGTGATATATTTTAATGACAAATTTCATTAAGGAATAAATATATTGGGAAGCTGTAGTTAGTATCCCTAGTTCCCTAAACAGGCTTCTGCAGGATGTTCTTGAGTTCACACCACATATAATTCTTACTGCACGTTTTTGTGCCCGGAAAACTTTAGCTTGGCTTGATGAATTACCCCAAAAAATAATCCCATATGACATTATAGAATGAAAGTAAGCATAGTATGCCAGCTTTTTCATTTTTATATCCCCTTTGTCTGACAAAATTCGCATTGCAAACAGAGATTTGTTAAGACGCTTCAGCAGTTCTGTGGTGTGCTCCTCCCAGTTGAATTTATTATCAAGCTGTAATCCCAAGAATTTAACACTGTCCACTTCTTCTATCTTCTTGTCATCATATGTTAGACATATACTCTTGGGACACCCCTTACAAGTTCTGAACTGCATGTAGTGTGTTTTTTCAAAGTTTAGTGACAAAGAATTGGCTAGGAACCAGTGATTAATGTCCACAAATATTTTATTGGCTGATCTTTCTAAGACTACACTTGATTTGCTATTTATTGCAATGTTTGTATCATCGGCAAACAAAACAAACTTGGCATCTGGTAATGTTACTGATGAAAGGTCATTGATATACACAAGGAAAAGTAAGGGCCCCAAAATGGAACCTTGTGGGACCCCACATGTAATTAGCTCCCAGTTGGATGATGCCTGATAGCTTGATACATGTCTCTTTCCTAATAACACACTTTGTTTCCTGCCAGAGATATAAGATTTGAACCATTTTGCAGCATTTCCTGTTACACTATAATATTCTAGTTTACTTAAAAGGATATTGTGATTTACACAGTCAAATGCCTTTGACAGATCACAAAATATACCAGTTGCCTGCAATTTTTTGTCTAATGAATTAAGTACATTTTCACTGTAAGTGTAGATAGCCTTCTCAATATCAGAACCTTTTAGAAATCCAAACTGTGACTTTGACAGTATGTTATTTGAGATAAGATGGTTATAAAGACGACTGTACATTACTTTTTCGAAAATTTTTGAGAATGCTGGCAACAGTGAAATTGGACGGAAATTTGATGCTATTTCTTTATCTCCCTTCTTAAACAGTGGCTTAACTTCAGCATATTTCAGCCATTCAGGAAATATTCCACTGATAAACGACTGGTTACACAGATAGCTTAATATGTTACTTAACTCAGAATCACATTCTTTAATTAACTTTGTTGATATTTCATCATACCCACTAGATGTTTTTGATTTTAAAGATTTTATGATGGACATTATTTCTGTTGGGGTAGTGAGGGTCAAATTCATATTATGGAAGTTACTTGAAATGTCTGGTCTAAGGTAATCCATAGCAGCATCTACCGAACCTGACAACCCCATCTTTTCAGTAACAGTTATAAAATGTTTGTTAAAAAGTTCTGCAACACTATACACATCTGTCACCAATGCATCATTTACTCTTAATGCTATTTGTTCCTCTTCATGTCTGGTTCTACCCGTCTCCTCCTTCACTATATCCCATATTGTCTTTATTTTGTTATCTGATATGACTATCTTTTCCTTGTAATATATTTGCTTTGACATCCGTATTACAGTCTTTAATATTTTGCAGTATTTCTTATAATGTGCTATAGCATCAACATTGGAAATGTTTTGGATTGACAGATACAGTTTTCTTTTTGTTTTACAAGATACCCCTATTCCTCGAGTAATCCATGGCTTCTTTGTAGACTTTGCTCTAACCTTGGTAAGTTTTGGGGGAAAGCAGTGTTCGAATAAGGTAAGCACTTTATTAGCAAAAATGTTATATTTTTCATTCATGCCATGAGCACTGTAAACATCAGTCCAGTGAATGTCTCTGAGGAGTGTCCTAAAATAATCAATTTTTGGCTTACTGATTACCCTTTTGAGCTCAGATTTAACAGATTTTATATCCTGTTCAGTATTAACATTTAACAGAAGGAACTGCATGTCATGGTCTGAGAGGCCATTGACTATTGGTTTTGTAATATAATTTTGTTCATTTGACTTTTCTATAAAGATATTATCAATGGCTGTTTGTGAGCAAGTGGCTATCCTAGTGGGGAACTTTACTGTGGGAATTAAGTTGAATGATAGTGTTACTAACTTAAATAAGTTCTTATTGGGAGAGTCTTTCAGGAAATCTACATTGAAATCACCAGCAACCACTATTTCTTTGTTTTTGGTTGTTAAATGGGCCAGTACAGCTTCAAGGTGGTTTACAAACAGATTAAAGTTACCTGCAGGTGCTCGATATACACTTAATATTATGAAAGATTTTTTGTGAAAATCTAATTCTGTTGCACATGCTTCCATATGCTGTTCTAGGCAAAATTTATGAATGTCTATGTTCTTAAATTTATGACAGTTCCTGATGAATGTGGCAACTCCTCCTTTCTCCATTTCTGGTCTACAAAAGTGAGATGCTAACCTAAACCCTGTAACACTTAAAAGTTCTATACCAGTGGTCACATGATGTTCGGAGAGGCAGATTATGTCAGCTGGGTTTGAAGACTCTAATTCATCTATGCAGATAGTTAATTCATTAATTTTATTTCTCAGTCCTCGAATATTTTGATGCAATATAGATAGCTGACATTTCACATTGACTGAGTTAAAATTGGGTGGAGTTAAAATATCTGCTGACAGTTGAAAATTCTTAACCAATGGCTGTTTATGTTGATGTAATAAGCTGGAATTATGTTTTTTGATTTCTTTCTCAAACTGAAGGTTTGTCTCAGTTCTAACCTCTCTTAAAATTTGTTTTCTTTCTGTCCTCCCTACCCTAAAAAAGGGTCTTTTCTGAATCCTATAACCACTGGTATTTTACCACTCATGACAGTGCCTCCCCCCTTTAACTTTCCTGCTATTTCCCCAGCCAATTTACCCTTCCCCTTCCTGTTGAGGTGAAGGCCATGCCTAGTATAATCCCACCTACTGATAGAATCAACATGAACCACACCAATGTGTGACCCCGCACCCGACATGAGCAGCCGTTCCAGCTCCAAATTAACTCTCTTGACAGAAGAGTTCAAATGAGGTCGGTCATGGCGCCCAAGAACAGATGCAAACTCAACACTGGTATGCTTCGATGCTGATGCAATCTTCGCCAGGTCACACTCTATGCTGTACCCAGGATCTCTGTCAATACTGTTACCTGCCCCACCCACTATAACCACGGTGTCTTCCTTAGTGAAATCTTTGCAAAGTGATCCTAAATCCTCTGTCACCTGCTCCAGACCAGCACTAGGTTTAAAAAAATTGGTGACCTGGTATTCTGATCCTAGTTCATCAGGCACACAGCAATGATTCAGTCTTGCAACATTCCCTAAGCATTCTTACCACATAGCACCATTAACTTAATTTTTTACTCAGAACTTCTAGATGCTTTTCCCATCTTAAATGCTCATCCATCCGTATACCAAGGAGTTTTATGTATGGAACTTGTGCAATAACATAGTTCCCTAACTCAGCTTTTATTCTTCTTCTAGCTTTACTTTTAATATTAGTGAAATTCATCAATACCGTTTTATCCTTATTTATGATCAAAGCACTATCGCTAAACCATTTTCCTGTCTCATTTATTGTCCCAGAGACACTCTGCTGCAGATTATCCTCAGTGTATCCTTTTATAAAAATGCTAGTGTCATCAGCAAACATCACTGTTTCTTCGACTGTCAGATGGTTTGCCAAATCGTTTATGTACACTAAGAACAACAGAAGGGCCTAACACAGAACCCTGGGACACTCCACAGCTAGTTTTTTTGAAATCTGAAAGATACTCTTTGCCTTCATGGAATATTTGTACTTTCTGTTGTCTATCAGAGAGATAAGACTTGAACCGTTTGAAGGCAAGTCCACGGACCCCATAAAATTCTAGTTTCATAAGCAATAAATAATGCCTGATTAAATCAAATGCTTTAGATAAATCTAAGAATATCCCGCAGCTTAATTCATTCTTTTTGTAGTGGAACAACGTATAAGTTTGTTTATAAATGATTTTCTTTTTGATATATGAACATGTGCAGACTTCGTCACCTACGTCAGTTACAACCCACTTCAAAATGATTTATATTCTTTTTAAATTTTCACAGAATGGTTCTTGAACGAAACTGTAAAACATCAGTTGAGTCGTATGCAAAGAATTACATCACTTGGGCCAATTGGTTTTTGCGTAAACTTTTTCAATTTTTGACGTCGTTTGTTTCTCCTCAGAAATTATATTGATACACTTTCTCTTGATTTAATCGATATTGGAACCACATTAAATAAACTTTGAGATTCAAAGTCGCGATGAACACTGTCAAAATTCAATAATCTCGTCAAATATATTATTAATCAGTTCACATAATTCTCCATAAATAAATCCTCAGAACACGTGTTTCAACTTTAGTAGCATCCACTAATTTATTAGCTTCCTACATACATATGTGAACTTGAACGTTGACAAACTAGGACTGACATTTTCAATAAGATTAAGCTCTCTATGACGTCATTGTTATACAAAAAGAGTACAAAAAATTCATTTTCAATTTTTAGAAGCACGACGCAACAACTCGGTTCCAGGATCTTCTGTTGCTCTTTGGCTGTCGACCCGCGACGTATAGTGGCCAGCAATTTCCTCTCTGGTCGCGGCAGCGAAGATGCTGTCTCCGTTCGTTGCGCTGCCCTCTCCGTACATGAAACATACAAAAAATACAAAAAACTTTAGATAATTCACAGCTATTACAAAAATATTACAGAAATACATAAACAAAACTAAATTAAACTTATATTCACCTGCAAACTGGGCTGACACTGGTGGATGGGTGACACTTCAATTTCGCATCCCACTACATTGTCCAAGGCATTTAGAACCATTTTTATGTATTGGAAGGCTGTTTCTGTGGGTCTGTTCTTTCTAAACTCATTTTGAGCATTAGTCAGTATTTTATTTTTATTCGGGAAGTCAGCTAGCCTTTCATACATTACTCTTTCAATTACTTCAGAGAAACCTGACAAAAATGACACTAGCCTATAATTATTTATGTCAGCTGTACTATCCTTTTTGTGAAGTGGGTTTATTGTGGAGAGTTTTAGTTTTGATGGGAACACCCCCGTCCTGAAAGAAGTATTAGTAATGTCAGTTAGGTGAGTATCTATACTGGTAGAGCTATGTTTGATTACCTCTTTTGAAATTCCATCAATACCACAAGACATTTTATTTTTTAGTTTATTAATAGCATTTGTAACTTTAAATTCTGCTACCATGTACAGAAACATTGTCTTTTCACAAGTTGGTACTTTTACATTTTTGTTGTTTGAATTGCACAGACTTTTAATTAGGTTTGGTACTATGTTCACATAATGTTCATTGAATATATTGGCTACCTGTTGAGCATCTTCTACCACTTTGCCATCACTTTTAATTTTGAAATTATTGGTCTTGGTTTTACATTTTCCTAAGCTACTGTTTATGACCTTCCAAATCAATTTTGATTTATTGCTTCTCTTATTAATGTATGAATCATTGCTTAGCCTTTTTGCTGCCTGTAAAACTTTCCTATAGACCCTTCTATATTTCCTATAGTATGGTTTTATTGTTTTATTTATTTTAGCATGTTTGCTTAGTTTTCTAAGGATGGTTGCTGATTTTTTAATCCCTTGTGTTACCCATGTGTTTGTCTTCTCACTGACTTTAATTCTTTTTAATGGGAATGCTACATCTTAGCAATATTTATAATCAGTGAGAAAACTGTCATACTTTTTGTCTGCATCATCAGTATGTTCTGTGCCCCACTGCACCCTTTTTAGCATACTATTAAATACCCTTATGTTGTTTGCATTAATAAGTCTTCTTTGTACACATTTTTCAGTGACTGTGCATTTGTTATTGTTCTCATTCCTTATCATCATTATTAAAGCCATATGGTCAGAAAAGCCTGTATCTGTTACTTCAACATTGTACTCGCAGTTTTGTTTGTTGGTAAATATCTGATTAAGTGTTGTTTCAGACCCATCCCCATATCTGGTAATTTCCTGCACTGTAGGCTGCATGTTGTATGTGTTAAACAGACTAAATAATTGTACCTTGTTCTTATTACTTTTGTTAAAATTAATGTTAAAGCCACCAAGAACTATTGTGCATTTTGACCTGCCTCTCAATTTATTTAAAAGATCGATCACCTATATAATATAAGAATTGGGTAAAGTCACCTGATAGGGACCTATAGATGCAAGCAATGGTAGTTTGACAGTCTGTAAATTCACAAATACAACATTCAAAATCTTTTCCTACACACTTCACCTTGCTAAGTTTTACCTCCTTAGATTTAACATTACCTCTAATGTAGATGCATACTCCTCCACATTTATAAGTTTCCCTGCAAAAGCTACTTATTAAATCAAAGTCTGGTATATTTTCTGCACAAATCTAAGTGTCCCGAAGCCAGTGCTCACTGATACACAGCACAGAAACCTCCTTAAGATTAGAGTTTAAAATTACTTCCAGATCACACATGTTGTTGCCTAGTCCTTGTACATTCTGATACAGCAACGTCAAGCCATCTAGATTTGGTACACAGCTCACCTTAGTGTCCCCTTTAGGTTTTGACCAAGTCTGACACATTTGAGGCTCGGTCAGCCTTATACGTTTCCCTGATCTTTTCCCTGATCTCGTTCTGAGTTTTGAGACATATGTTCCAAATTGCTGATACAAGATAATTTGTTATTTACCATACTAAGTATTTTTTTGACCAGCAGTGTCTTTCCTATTCCACTTAGACCTTGACCATGTCTTGTATGACAAGTTCTCGAGCAGTTACAACTGTCAGAGGGTTCATGGTTACAACTGATACATTCCTTAATATTTAAAAGCATTACATTTTTAAACTGTTTGCAAATTGTTTCAAAATATTTGTTAGCTTTGGTTATTTCTCTGTTTACACATGATGTTTCAATTAAATCCTAATGATGAGGTATTTTAAATAATATAACATTTGTGTTTGTTAACCTGCCCAGTGTTGTCTTCAGACCTGTTGTTGCTGCAGCTGTTTCATTATGGTATACACCATTGGAACCACCTATAAGAACTGCAAAGTCACTCCTTGACAAATTACTGCAATGTTCAGTGTTGGTGAGGAACTGGTTGAATCTTGCTCCAGGTTTCACTACGCCTTCAATTTTCATGTTTTTTTGAGTTGTCAGGGTCTTCGTTTTTGTAGCCATCCCTCTTCCAAAACCATCAGAGTAGATTCTTATGTGTGTTGTTTCTTCTCTTCATATTTCTTGACTCTGTGCTCCATCTTGTTCTTTATTGTTGCATATGATACATTGTTTGTTTTATTCAATTTCAAAACAGGTACCATCAAATCTGCGTTGCTGCAAGATTCTTTGCTGTGTTTCTTTTTCGATAATTTAAATACATCTGCACTTTTTGTGCCACAATTCATGTTTTTCTGCTTTGTGTGTTTGGCTTCAGATGAGATTTTGTGAACTTCATTATCTTCAGGTCCATTATAATCAGGTATGTTACATACTTTAGGCCTAATAGTTTTCAACCTACATTTATCACAGTTCCAGTTTTTTATGATTATCTCCTGTCCCTTTAGTGAGGGATCTACTTTTCCACATCGAAAATGAAATATGTTTCCAAATTCCATGCACTCAACACCACTTCTCACAGTTGTCTGGCATTTTTGACAATGTTTATTGGTCCTGTTGCCTGTATTTGTACTAGTCAAATTTTCTGTTACCACATCACTGTACATTGGAAATTCACACTGCTGTTTAAGTTAACCATTTTTTAGTTTTAACACACGAATTTCATCTAATATAAATGCTACACTATCGTCTTTAGTGTCTTTGCTGTTTACATTTTCATGCATTTCGTCTTTGCAGCAATTCAAACAGTACCAAGTCTTTCGTTTTGAACTTACGTTTGCACATTTATATTGGTAAACTGTTTCACATTTTAGACACATTATTCCTTTGTTGATGTGTTATTACAATAGCAGAGGGAAGACGCCCCATTTTCTTGCAAATGTTCCGTGTTGGTTGTTGATGCTGCACAGTCAAGTTCATCTATGTATTTTTCAGTGTTCGCACTTCTTCTTTTGTCAACTTTTTTAATAATATAGCACGCCAGACAAGTATTATCACAATAAGTACTGATTTTTTCACACATTATGCACTTTTCATCGCAATTTTTAATTTTACTTATGAAGCTGTTGCACTTGTTATTTTCATTCGGCGCAATCTTGTCACAAATGATGACACATCCACGAGTTCTGTGGTGGGCACCGCAGATGGTGATGGCAACAGCAGAAAGAGAGTAGGGGGCAGAAGTCAGGAGTGGCGTGGCAGCAGACAAGCATGGCAGCCCCCCCATCCCCCTCCACCCTCCACAGTACTATAAGAGAAGACCGGTGATATGGTCACTGAAAGTATCTCAATGTCTGGGTCCTAAACAAGGTATAAGTGAACTGACAGTGAAGGTACTGGCCACTCGCGCAGGGACACCAGTAGTGAACGACCTGACAGTGCTGGTCCAACTGGTAGCATAACACTGGTGGCAGTGAAGCATCATGGGAAGGGCCAGCAGCATGCATCGGGGTGCTACACCCTGAAGGAGAGGCAAGAGGCAGTACCATCTACAAGGAGGCTGTGCCAACCCTCACAGCGGGGATGCCCTGCGAGGTCTGGGTGGGTCCCGAAGGAGGAGGCGAAGGTAGTGTTGGTGGACCTGTGGTCCTCACCATGGCACAAGGACACAGCTGACTGTGGTGACGCACAACCAGCCCATCACTGCTGCACAACATATAGAGGCAGTGGCTGTGGCAACTGTGGACTGTGGCCCGAATCTACTTTAGTCAGAGGCCAAACCCCCTAGCGCAGATTGCAGTGCCACAAGCGAACTGCGATGACCCCTGTCAAGCCGATGGATGTTGGTGGGACAGCTCAAACAGATGCAGAAGAGTACGTGGCTGGTGACTATGGAGCATCTCTGCTGGACTCTGACCCTCCACCAGCATAAAGCTGTAGGAACTCAAGAAGCATGTCAAGGCATCGTCCATGGAAGAGTCCATGATGTACTTCTTCATTTGAACCTTGAACATGTGAATGAGATATTCTGCCTCACTAGTAGATTGGAGGTAGAAGGGAAAAGCGGTCACTTTGCAAATGCCTTGACGGGTGCAGAAATCGTAAAAGGTACAAAATACAAACTATGGATCATTATCCTTCACAAGTGGATAAGGCAACCTTTCACTGGGAAAAATGGTTGAGAGGACCTGAATCACAGTCATAGCTTAAGTGGAAGAAGTGGAGAATATATGGAAATTTTGAAGAAACAATGACAACCAACAACCTAGGGACATACAAAATCAATGTGGACATGTTACCATGGAAGTTGCAGAATGGGTCACAGAGGGAGCATCAACCGCAGCATTACCTACTGGGTAGCACTGAGAGCAGGCTGCAACAAGATGCAAAATGTCACTGTCAATGCCAGGCCAAAACATGTGTCAATGGGACAGTGGCTTAGTATGAAAGATTTCCCAATGTCCCACTGTAGGGCACACAGGATCACAAACCTGAGTGACAGCCTGTCTGTAGCTAAGAGAAAACTACCATCAAATACCAAAAGGTGATGTCTGAGGGACAAAATAGTTATGTAAAGAATCGGGAGCACTGCTTGGAGTCCTGTCCAGCCAACCATGCTGAACAAAGTGACCAACTTGGTGGAAAACTGAATGGGCAGCAACAGCAGCTGCAATATGGGAGCCCGTACCTCCACTGAGTGTTGTGCCTCCACATCTATGTGCAACCATAGGAGCTCAGAATGATAAAAAGTTGGATCCAGCCCTGTCGGAAGCCGGGACAACACTTTGATATTGGCATGCTGCTTGGTAGGCTGAAAATGTATTCCACAGTTGCAGGGAAACAGAAGCAAGTCTAGAACTGGAGACAATGGGCTACTTTGTCAGGCAATAAAGCAGAAGGGTTAAACAACAAAACCAAAGGCTTGTTGTAAGTCATTAGTTGGAACTTAGACCCATACAACATAGAATGAAATGTTTTAAGGGTGTAGACAATAACAAACTCTTTTTTTTTTTTCAGAATGAAATTTTCACTTTGCAGCGGAGTCAGCTCTGATATGAAACTTGCTGGCAGATTAAAACTGTGTGCCGAACCAAGACTCGAACTCAGGACTTCGAAAGTAAAGTTCTATGTACTGACTTGGCAGAAAATCCTAAGAAATTTTAGTCTTATGTCGGAGCGGTAGGTGGATCAAAACAAAATGTCCAGACACTCTGTGACCAAAATGGTACTGAAACAGAGGATAACAGACTAAAGACCGAAATACTAAATGTCTTTTTCAAAAGCTGTTTCACAGAGGAAGACAGCACTGTAGTTCCTTCTCTAGATTGTCGTACAGATGACAAAATGGTAGATATCAAAATAGATGACAGAGGGATAGAGAAACAATTAAAATCCCTCAAAAGAGGAAAAGCCGCTGGACCTGATGGGATACCAGTTCAATTTTACACAGAGTACACGAAGGAACTTGCCCCCCCCCCCCCCCCCCCCCCTCTTGCAGTGGTGTACCGTAGGTCTCTAGAAGAGCGTAGCGTTCCAAAGGATTGGAAAAGGGCACAGGGTATCCCCATTTTCAAGAAGGGACGTCAAACAGATGTGCAGAACTATAGACCTATATCTCTAATGTCGATCAGTTGTAGAATTTTGGAACACGTATTATGTTAGAGTATAATGACTTTTCTGGAGACTAGAAATCTACTCTGTAGGAATCAGCATGGGTTTCGAAAAAGACGGCCATGTGAAACCCAGCTCGCGCTATTCGTCCACAAGACTCAGAGGGCCATAGACACGGGTTCCCAGGTAGACGCCATGTTACTTGACTTCCGCAAGGCGTTCGATACAGTTCCCCACAGTCGTTTAATGAACGAAGTAAGAGCATATGGACTATCAGACCAATTGTGTGATTGGATTGAAGAGTTCCTAGATAACAGAACACAGCATGTCATTCTCAATGGAGGAAGAGTGATTTCAGCTGTGCCGCAGGGGAGTGTCATAGGACCGTTGCTATTCACAATATACATAAATGACCTTGTGGGTGACATCAGAAGTTCACTGAGGCTTTTTGCAGGTGATGCTGTGGTGTATCGAGAGGTTGTAACAATGGAAAATTGTACTGAAATGCAGGAGGATCTGCAGCGAATTGACGCATGGTGCAGGGAATGGCAATTGAATCTCAATGTAGACAAGTGTAATGTGCTTCGAATACATAGAAAGATAGATCCCTTATCATTTAGCTACAAAATAGCAGTTCAGCAACTGGAAGCTGTTAACTCCATAAATTATCTGGGAGTACGCATTAGGAGTGATTTAAAATGGAATGATCATATAAAGTTGATTGTCGGTAAAGCAGATGCCAGACTGAGATTCATTGGAAGAATCCTAAGGAAATGCAATCCGAAAACAAAGGAAGTAGGTTACAGTACACTTGTTTGCCCACTGCTTGAATACTGCTCAGCAGTGTGGTATCCGTACCAGATAGGGTTGATAGAAGAGATAGAGAAGATCCAACGGAGAGCAGTGCGCTTCGTTACAGGATCATTTAGTAATCGCAAAAGCGTTACGGAGATGATAGATAAACTCCAGTGGAAGACTCTGCAGGAGAGACGCTCAGTAGCTCGATACAGGCTTTTGTTAAAGTTTCGAGAACATACCTTCACTTACCTTCACTGAGGAGTCAAGCAGTATATTGCTCCCTCCTATGTATATCTCGCGAAGAGACCATGAGGATAAAATCAGAGAGATTAGAGCCCACACAGAAGCATACCGACAATCCTTCTTTCCACGAACAATACAAGACTGGAACAGAAGGGAGAACCGATAGAGGTACACAGGGTACCCTCTCCCACACACCGTCAGGTGGCTTGCAGAGTATGGATGTAGATGTAGATGTAGACCTTTGCCTTTCGCGGCCAAGTCCTGAGTCTGAGTCTCGGTCCAGCACATAGTTTTAATCTGCCAGGAAGTTTCTTTTTTTTTAAGCTTGGGTGTAGTGCAGCGAGTGGAGTTGAGCCTTTTTGACATGTAAGCTGTTGGACATTTGGAACCACCCTTACAGTGATGCGCAAGAACAGCCCCGAGGCCATACTGGGAGGCGAATGTTGCTAAGACCAGGTGGTGGCCATGATGGAAGATAGCTAAACAAGGAGCAGAATGTATGAGGGTCGTTCTGAAATAATTCCTCCTATCTTTATTCAAGGAAACTACTGGAGATACAAAAATCACAACAGCACAGCTAAATAGAGCCACATTTCAGCTCCACATTCTCATTTTTCCATATAGTCACCACTATTCATTATGCACTTTTGCCACTGATGAACCAAGCCTGCATGCTGCTCTTGTAAAAATCAGAACCAGCTGAGGCTAACCACTTTCTTACAGCTTTGACAACAGCATCCGAGTCTTGAAAATGTTTGTCATTTAGTCCTTCTCTCAGCGGCCCAAAGTGAAAATCTGGAGGTGCTAAATCGGCACTATATGGTCGATGTGGTAAGACAGTATAGCATAATTTTGCAGAACTGGTGTGGAGCATTATCATGTTGCAGGTGATAGCTAGTCTTCTTCTCTGGCCTTACCCTGGAAATTTGGGCTTTTAGCTTAGTCAGTGTCATCTTGTAGCATGCTGAATTGACTGTTTCTCCAGGCTCCACAACATCCTGGCTATCCTAGAAGACTGTGCACTTGACTGTTTCTCCAGGCTCCAGGACATCCTGGCTATCCCAGAAGACTGTGCACATTACTTTGCCTGCAGATGGCTGTATCTTGAGAATTCCCCTTTCACAATTCCATGGACTGTCTTTCAGATTACAGCTCATAGTGGTGACACTACATCTCATCTCCGGTGATGATGCTATTCAGAAAATTGTCACCTTCAGCTTCATGCTGGTCTAGCAGATCCCAACAAATTTTCATTCAATGAGTTTTTTGTTCTTCTGTAAGCATCCGCAGGACCCATCTTGCACAGACTTAGTGATAACCAAGATGTTCCATCATTGCTTCCAAGGCATTAAAGCTGACAATCAGCTTTGCACACAATTCTCTGGTCATTATCCGCCGATCAGTATGGATGAGTTGATCAAGATGTGCTTCTTTGCAAAGGATGAGAGCTGTGCAGGGTCAACAAGGCCTTGGCTTGTCATGCATGCCCTTTTCACCACCTTGAAAATGCCATATCCGTTGCCTCACATTAATCACATCTATTGTGTTGCCTCCATACACCTTTAGCAAGCATCAATCAATTTCAATCAGCACAATTTCTTCAGCAGTGAGGAATTCAATCACACATCGCTGTTTTATACATGTGTCCATATCAAACTTCATTTTGGAACACTTCTCTGCTGGCCCCAACTACCACAGAATAACAGAACCACCTGCAAAAGAAAGAGGAAGGTCCAAGCATTTGTGCTACACCAATAACATCTGGCACAGACATAAAAAAAGTCACCACAAAAAATGGGAGGCATTATTTTCAAAATGACCCTCACAATTTACATTTCAAAAGTGTGAATGTGCAGCCACAGGCAATCATCCACCAAAATGGACCATCCTTGTGGAGCAATTCATGGAGAAGATGGGCCAACTTGGCTGCATCCAGAATAAAATAGCCATAGTGGGCAATTTTCCCTAACAATGCTTGACATTCCTTGACACTGGAAGGGCGAGGCAGAGGTGTGACAGTGGGGACATGATGACGTAAGGGCTTTAAACCATCCCAAGAAAGTGGGGTTTGGCATAGCTGCACTTTAACCCTGCATTATGTAAGACCATGATCGAGGTGCATAAGTCGCATAAATGCTCTTCTGTAGATGCACCCATCATGACAATGTCATTGAGATAGTTTATGCATCCTGGAACGAACATTGTCAATTGTTCCAGAAAACTCTGAAAAACTGTTGGGGGCACTAGCCACACTGAACAGGAGGCACTGATATTGGTACAACCAGAAGGATGTGCTAATCACAATGAGCCTTTTCGAGTCCTCACCCAATGGAACCCGTAAACAGGCTTTAGATAAATCAGTTTTAGAGAAAAACTAGCCCCCGCAAGTTTGGCCAACAACTTGCCTTGATGGGATAATTAGGTGTCAGTGATAGACTGAGCATTAACGGAAGCTTTAAAATAGCCATAGAGGCACAGCTGACCATTTGTTTTTTTTCAGTGTACTGAGCACAGCATTGTATGGATGTGAAACATGGACTATTGGAAATCCAAAACAGAAGAGGATTAAAGCATTTGAGATGTGGTGCCACAGACATATGTTGAAAATTAGGTGGATTGATAAGGTAAGGAATGAGGATGTTCTGCACAGGACGGAGAGGAAAGGAATATGTCGAAAACACTAACAAGAAGAAGGGACAGGATGATAGGACATCTGTTAAGACATCAGGGAATAACTTCTGTGGTACTAGAGGGAGCTGTAGAGTACAAAAACTGTAGAGGAGGACAGAGATTGGAATACATCCAGTGAGTAATTAAGGATGTAGGTTGCAAGTGCTACTCTGAGATGAAGTGGTTGGCACAGGAGAGAAGTTCGTAGTGGGCCATATCAAATGAGTCAGAAGACTCATGACTCATTGTTGTTGTTGTTTGGCACATTTCTGCCCAGTGTGGCAAGGGGGCTGCATTTGCACAGTTGCCGCATCACCTTCCACTTGAGAACTAACTAATGCCCAACAACCAGGAATGAGAGCCAGCATAGTGACATCACGCCAAGCCTCAATCTGATCACCAGCAGCATGAGATATGAAACTTCCTGGCAGATTAAAACTGTGTTCCCAACTGAGACTCGAACTCAGGACCACTGCCTTTCGCAGGCAAGTGCTCTACCAACTGAGCTACCCAAGCATGACTCATGCCCCGTCCTCACAGCTTTAATTCCGCAAGTACCTCATCTCCTACCTTCCAAACTTCACAGAAGCTCTACTGTGAACCTTGCAGTTGGTAGAGCACTTGCCCATGAAGGGCAATGGTCCTGAGTTTGAGTCTCGGTCCGGCACACAGTTTTAATCTGCCAGGAAGTTTCATATCAGCACATACTCTGCTGCAGAGTGAAAATCTCATTCTGGAAACATCCCCCAGGCTGTGGCTAAGTCATGTCTCCACAATATCCTTTCTTTCAGGAGTGCTAGTTCTGCAAGGTTCGCAGGAGAGCTTCTGTAAAGTTTGGAAGGTAGGAGACGAGGTACTGGCGGAATTAAAGCTGAGAGGACAGGGCATGAGTCGTGCTTGGGTAGTTCAGTTGGTAGAGCACTTGCCTGCAAAAGGCAATGGTCCCAAGTTCGAGTCTCAGTCCCGCAGACAGTTTTAATCTTCCAGGAAGTTTCATATCAGCACACACTCTGCTGTAGAGTGAAAATTTCATTCTAGCAGTATGAGATACCTTGAGAGACTGAGCAATATTCAACACTTCAGCCAAAGATGGATTCTTGCACTATAGCACACATGGATGCACATCTTGTCCAGAGCCTACCAAATGATGATGTCATGGACCATAGAGTCAGCATAGGAATACTGATGAGCATCACTAACAAACTGACATTTGCAACTGAGGCCACAGTGTTCGGCCACCCAAGCCTGATAGGACTGGTGGGGCTGTTTATGGCAACAACACAACTCAAAATGGCTCTGGTTCAAATGGCTCTGGTTCAAATGGCTCTGAGAACTATGGGATTGAACATCTGAGGTCATCAGTCCCCATAACTTAGAACTACTTAAACCTAACTAACCTAAGGACAGCACACACATCCATGCCTGAGGCAGGATGCAAACCTGCAACCATAGCAGTTGCGTGGTTCCGGACTGAAGCGCCTAGAACCGCTCGGCCACTGCGGCAGGTTCAACACAACTCAAAATGCACTGCAGTGACATGTGCACTTACGGTAATAACTGGGAAAACTCACACATCATCAAACAAAAGTGAAGCTGGTTCCTGGAGAGGAGCTCACTGAAACCACAACTAACAAACTGGGGGGAAATCCAAGAAAGGAACAAAGCCTTAAACATGTTTGCATCAACGAGAGCAAAAGCAAGGAAGTGTTGCTGATGCGACTTCTCATAAGGCTTCCAGTCAGGGGGAAAGGACAGCGCAGAAGCCTGCATAGTTGATGTGACCAACAAATTTGTGGTAGCAAGTGTAGGAGTCTGCTGCTGCTTGAGGAGAGATTTGAGCACTACCTCCATGTACTTGAGATCTGATGGAACAACCAAATATGCTGAACACACAGAAGGGAACACCACACTCGTCCATTCTGTCATAGTGCTAGACACAAATAATAGTACAGCTACAAAGAACAAAAGTTTATTTATCCACATTAAGGAAACAAGAAACATATAAATGGTACAGAAAACTATCTGAGGATGGGTGCCTACTGTGCTGTCCTTATAGAAAGGAGAGTATCGGTAGATGGCCTGGTGGGTGCTATGCCATGTGCACAAGTCGCGGGAAACCTGTGATGGCCAGCTCATGCAAGTGCTGTTGGCAGAGTATTTGAGAGTAGCGTGCCGGCAAACTGGTACCACAGCATATAGAGTCATAGCAATACACATACATCTTTATCTTGCATAATCATTCTAGTTATGAAAATCTTACAACAATGTTCACATTATTTTACTGGCTCTACATAAGGATCTCATGCACACTGTATTTGTCAAAACAGGCATACATTAGTTCAAGTTAACTGCATGAATGTGTGTCCATTTTAGTCATGCTAAATGTTAATACGGGAATTAAATTCATCTCATTTGGTTTAATCTGAAACACATTTAATAAAAGTGGATTCCATACAAAAACTTCAGCTTATGATCCAAACACATTATCTCTGTGCATTAAGACAGAGAGAACTGAATTTGGCTATGGCGAAATGTTGTTTGCCAAACCTGCCGGTAAGCTGAGGTGAGTTATTGGGGAATAACAACAGAGCAAATGTGTACAAAGTAACCTATCAGTGGTTTTTGTTAATATGCTGTCTACCTAAGGTTCATAGATATACAGAAAATACTAACATTCATCACTATTACACATTCATTTATTCAGTCATCATGTTTGTTAAATCTATCATGAACTTAGAGCTGCCAGGAATGTGTTGCACATAAAATGTGCACACACACACACACACACACACACACACACACACACACACACAACCCTCATCACAGGTTTCATGTGGTACCTGATGCTCAAGGAAAATGCTTAATTTTGTCTTGTTACAAACAAAATGTTTTTCACAGTGGGATTTTATGTACCCAGCCAATAGTACAGTGTCTGATTAGCCTAGTCCAATTTTCAGTTTAATGTCACATTTTCTGTTGGCACTGGCTGTCACAAAAAAAACACGTTCAGGCTGATTTCACCTATACAAAGTAAAATCAAACTAACGCCAGAGAAAATCTCTAACTAAACACCAGAGAAAATGTGTCTGACTACTTTTAGAAAAGACATTTGCTATGTAAGGATAAATGCAGTTACTTTGAACAAGTTACTGTTCATCATATTAGAATAATCAGTTGCTGTTTCTATCTAGTGCTTCAGACTAATAAACATATAACATTAGTTCATTTAGAGAACACTTTTCACCTGTCTACATAGCAACCAAGTTGAAAACCTGTATAATGTGACCATTAGTATTATCTGGACTTACATCCTCAAGTTCAGATATTCTGATAAATTACACAATGAATATTATCTGTGTATGTGGCAGGTTACTTAGCTAAATAAATGAAAACATGATTGTTTGGTGCAACATGAGGAAATAATGGCTTCAGCAAATATTAATGAATATGCTTTCTTGAAAGATCAGTTATTATTTTCTCCCAGTGTGCATCTTCTGCAAACTTTTCAGATAAATTAATTGTTTTGAAATTTACTGAATGACTTCTGTCTCAACATTAGAGAAAATAAGTTATTGTCAAATTAATGGTTTTTGGGATCAACCTAAAGTGCTACAGTGAAAGGACAGCAGTACCAAGTTCGTAAAATGGAGAAACTGATACACACTTTTTGTAACTCCACAGAGAAAGTGTTTCCATCTGCAACTGAGACCCATTGTATACTAGATACTGAAGACAGCTGCCTTCTATATTTATTTCCTCTGTCCCACACTTTTTTTTATTGGCAGTGAGTAAGAGGATTTTTGCTGTGTTTCATGCATTGTTGCGAAGTGCTATAGACTACGGCACAGCATAGAAGAAAGTGATGGGAAAAAAATAATTGAGAAATGCAGGGATAATATGAAGGACAATACAGTTAAGTGTTCAATGATGTGTGTTCTTCCTTCTTGATAACACACATAATGACATTCCATTAGAAGTAAATAAATTTCGCTTCTTATCAAACAACTGTGAGGGTCCAAAGAAAAATCATAATCTGGCTAGAATGCCTCCCCCCCCCCCCCACTTTTCCAACTGACAAAGGTTGCAGAAGGCAGAACAGTACTTCCCGGTCAGGGATATTTCTCTGCTTTCTTGTGACAGGGACTTCGGTTTTGTACAACAGTCGCTAAGGAAGCATGACCAAATCTACAGTGCAGACAAGTTACCAGAGATCATCATAAGCAGCAGCAAAATCAAGTTTCCCATCATGGAAGTGCTTACATACGATTTTTTTGTTTTAAAATTTCTGGAAAGTTTTCTATGAAAAGACTTGCATCTTAGATGAAATTGCTAATACCAGCATTTCTTAATACCAGGAAGTACAGCCTAACATCAGCAGTTTCAAGCATTTAATCTGTAATATCAAGCTGCATTATTGCCAGGGGCTTCACTAATGCCATGACCAATAACACTTTCCATGTGATTCAACCAGGATGACCTGTGCCTAGTCTACTAAACACTGTAGCATAACCAACAGAACATGCAGCAATAAAATGTGTCAAGTTGAGTAATGTAACAAAACTGCTATGTTATATACCTGAAGAGTATAAAGAATTTTATGATGAACTTTGTGGGTGGACAGTGGGTGAAAATGAAATGGTTAGCGTATTTTCACAAAAACTCAAAATATTTGCATCTGATAGATTCAGCAAACAGAAATTTTAAAGACCATGTAATTACGTAATTACTGGAAGTAGTTACTGACAATGTTATCTGATGAAGTCTGTATTTAACTGTATTATCTGAAAATACACTGCACTATAACTTATTTTTTAACAAATGTTAATATGTGAGGTCCACCACTTTGGATCTTGGTGGTTTTCTGTGTATTCTGGCAATAGAAAAAAAACCTGCATCAAAATATGCCATATAATGCAGAAAGGGCCTCATTCTTCATCTTTATTTCATCACCCACACTAGGCTACCATTTGGATGTCAATTAGTGTTATTAAATACTATTAAGTACAGTGGTGGCTACAATACTGGCTGGCTTTTTTTAACTTAAGAGATATTCTAAGAGAATTGAACAGTATTTATTTCCATTTTACACAGATATCGCTCAGTTGGACAAAGACCCTAACAGTATGGACTCATTCCTATGACAGCACTTACAGAATTTTAGTAGAAAAATCTAGCATCTAAGTTATAAATGTCATCCAGATAATGACTAATCTGCATATTTTCTAGTACTGGAATTCTGCAAAATCTGATACAGTAGTTACATGCACATCATATGGAAGAAGTTCACTGGGATGTGAGTGGGTCAAAGACTTCTTAAATAACAGAACCCAGTACATTGTCATCAACAGAAAGAGTTCATAAGAGACAAGAGCATCATCAGGAGTGCCCCAGGGAAGTGTGATAGGACTGTTGTTGTTCTCTATATACATAAATGATTTATCAGACAGGGTTGGCACCAATATGTGTTTTTTTGCTAATAATGGTGTGGTGTACAGTAAGGTGTCAAAGTTGAGTGACTGTAGGAAGATACAAAATCACTTAGACAAAATTTCCAGCTGGTGTGAAGAATAGCTCTAAATGTGGAAAAATGTAAGTTAACACGGGTGAATAGGAAGATCAAACTTGTAATGTTTGAATACAGTATTACTAGTGTCTTGCTTGACAGTCGATAGTTTAAATATTTGGGCATACCGCTGGAAAGCAAAGTCGTGGGTAAAGCAGATGGTAGACTTTGGTTTAAGGGTAGAATACTGTGGAAGTGTAATCAGTCTACAAATGAATTTGCTTACAAATAACTTGGGCGACTGGTTACAGAATACTGTTCAAGTGTGTGGGGCCCGTACCTCTACATCTACATCCATACTCCGCAAGCCACCTGACGGTGTGTGGCGGAGGGTACCCTGAGTACCTCTTTCGGTTCTCCGTCCTATTCCAGTCTCATATTGTTCGTGGAAAGAAGGACTGTCTGTATGCTTCTGTTTGGGCTCTAATCTCTCTGATTTTATCCTCATGGTCTCTTCGCGAGATATACATAGGAGGGAGCAATATACTGCTTGACTCCTCAGTGCAGGTATGTTCTGGAAACTTTAACAAAAGCCCGTACTGAGCTACTGAGCGTCTCTCCTGTAGAGTCTTCCACTGGAGTTTATCTATCATCTCTGTAATGCTTTTGCGATTACTAAATGATCCTGTAATGAAGCGCGCTGCTCTCCGTTGGATCTTCTCTATCTCTTCTATCAACCCTATCTGGTACGGATCCCACACCGCTGAGCAGTATTCAAGCAGTGGGCGAATGAGCGTACTGTAACCTACACTCCTGGAAATGGAAAAAAGAACACATTGACACTGGTGTGTCAGACCCACCATACTTGCTCCGGACACTGCGAGAGGGCTGTACAAGCAATGATCACACGCACGGCACAGCGGACACACCAGGAACCGCGGTGTTGGCCGTCGAATGGCGCTAGCTGCGCAGCATTTGTGCACCGCCGCCGTCAGTGTCAGCCAGTTTGCCGTGGCATACGGGGCTCCATCGCAGTCTTTAACACTGGTAGCATGCCGCGACAGTGTGGACGTGAACTGTATGTGCAGTTGACGGACTTTGAGCGAGGGCGTATAATGGGCATGCGGGAGGCCGGGTGGACGTACCGCCGAATTGCTCAACACGTGGGGCGTGAGGTCTCCACAGTACATCGATGTTGTCGCCAGTGGTCGGCGGAAGGTGCATGTGCCCGTCGACCTGGGACCGGACCGCACCGCCACTTCCCAGCAAATTAGGGACACTGTTGCTCCTGGGGTATCGGCGAGGACCATTCGCAAACCGTCTCCATGAAGCTGGGCTACGGTCCCGCACACCGTTAGGCCGTCTTCCGCTCACGCCCCAACATCGTGCAGCCCGCCTCCAGTGGTGTCGCGACAGGCGTGAATGATGGTCGTATGCGTGTTTGGCGCCGTGCAGGTGAGCGCCACAATCAGGACTGCATACGACCGAGGCACACGGGGCCAACACCCGGCATCATGGTGTGGGGAGCGATCTCCTACACTGGCCGTACACCACTGGTGATCGTCGAGGGGACACTGAATAGTGCACGGTACATCCAAACCGTCATCGAACCCATCGTTCTACCATTCCTAGACCGGCAAGGGAACTTGCTGTTCCAACAGGACAATGCACGTCCGCATGTATCCCGTGCCACCCAACGTGCTCTACAAGGTGTAAGTCAACTACCCTGGCCAGCAAGATCTCCGAATCTGTCCCCCATTGAGCATGTTTGGGACTGGATGAAGCGTCGTTTCACGCGGTCTGCACGTCCAGCACGAACGCTGGTCCAACTGAGGCGCCAGGTGGAAATTGCATGGCAAGCCGTTCCACAGGACTACATCCAGCATCTCTATGATCGTCTCCATGGGAGAATAGCAGCCTGCATTGCTGCGAAAGGTGGATATACACTGTACTAGTGCCGACAATGTGCATGCTCTGTTGCCTGTGTCTATGTGCCTGTGGTTCTGTCAGTGTGATCATGTGATGTATCTGACCCCAGGAATGTGTCAATAAAGTTTCCCCTTCCTGGGACAATGAATTCACGGTGTTCTTATTTCAATTTCCAGGAGTGTACTTCCTTTGTTTTCAGATTGCATTTCCTTAGGATTCTTCCAATGAATCTCAGTCTGGCATCTGCTTTACCGACAATCAACTTTATATGATCATTCCATTTTAAATCACTCCTAATGCGTACTCCCAGATAATTTATGGAATTAACAGCTTCCAGTTGCTGAATTGCTATTTTGTAGCTAAATGATAAGGGATCTATCTTTCTATGTATTCGAAGCACATTACACTTGTCTACATTGAGATTCAATTGCCATTCCCTGCACCATGCGTCAATTCGCTGGAGATCCTCCTGCATTTCAGTACAATTTTCCATTGTTACAACCTCTCGATACACCACAGCATCACCTGCAAAAAGCCTCAGTGAATTTCCGATGTCATCCACCAGGTCATTTATGTATATTGTGAACAGCAACGGTTCTATGACACTCCCCTGTGGTACACCTGAAATCACACTTACTTCGGAAGACTTCTCTCCATTGAGAATGACATGCTGCGTTCTGTTATCTATGAACTCCTCAATCCAATCACACAATTGGTCTGATAGTCCATATGCTCTTACTTCATTCATTAAACGACTGTGGGGAACTGTATCGAACGCCTTGCAGAAGTCAAGTAACATGGCGTCTACCTGGGAACCTGTGTCTATGGCCCTCTGAGTCTTGTGGACGAATAGCGCGAGCTGGGTTTCACACGACCGTCTTTTTCGAAACCCATGCTGATTCCTACAGAGTAGATTTCTAGTCTCCAGAAAAGTCATTATACTCGAACATAATACGTGTTCCAAAATTCTACAACTGGTCGACATTAGAGATATAGGTCTATAGTTCTGCACATCTGTTCGATGTCTCTTCTTGAAAATGGGGATGGCCTCCACCCTTTTCCAATCCTTTGGAATGCTACGCTCTTTTAGAGACCTACGGTACACCGCTGCAAGAAGGGGGGCAAGTTCCTTCATGTACTCTGTGTAAAATAGAACTGGTATCCCATCAGGTCCAGTGGCCTTCCCTCTTTTGAGCGATTTTAATTGTTTCTCTATCCCTCTGTCATCTATTTTGATATCTACCATTTTGTCATCTGTGCGACAATTAGAGCAGGAACTACAGTGCAGTCTTCCTCTGTGAAACAGCTTTGGAAAAAGACATTTAGTATTTCGGCCTTTAGTCTGTCATCCTCTGTTTCTGTACCATTTTGGTCACAGAGTGTCTGGACATTACCAGATAGGACTAACAGGGCATACTGAACGTATGCAGAGAAGGGCACCATGAATGGTCACAGGTGTGGTTAATCAGTGGTAGAGTGTCACAGAGTACTGAAGGAACTGACCTGGCACACTCTTGAAGACAACTGTAAATTATCCCGAGAAAGACTATCAACAAAGTTTCAAGAAACAGCTTTAAATTATTATTCTCGTGATATACTACAACCCCCTACATATCACTCGCATAGGGATCATGAGCATAAGATAATAATAATTGCTGCATGGACAGAGGCATTCAAACAATCATTGTCCCCACACTCCATACGTGAGTGGAACAGGAAGAAATCCTAATAACTGGAATACTGGGGCGTGCCCTCTGCCAAGCACCTCACCATGATTGTTGATGCAGAAGTAGATATGGGATGGAAATATCATGTAAGAACTGTGGTAGAGAAGGCGAATGATTGCTTTGGTTTATTGGAAGAATTTTACAAAAGAGTGATTCACCTGTAAAGGGGACTACATATAGAATGCTGGTGTGACCCATTCTTGAGTATTACTCGAGTGTTTGGGTTACATAACAGGTCGGATTGAAGGAAGACATCAAAGCAATTCAAAGGTGGGCTGCTAGATTTATTACCGGTAGGTTCGAACAATAGTTAAGTGTTACTGAAATGCATCAAGAACACAAATGGAAATCCCTTGAGGGAGGGTGACATTCTTTTCAAGAAACACTATTGAGAAAATTTAGAGAACCAGCATTTGAAGCTGACTGCCGAATGATTCTACTGCCGCCAACGTACGCTATGCCTAATGTACATTTTACAATGACAGCATTTGTATAATGACATCAGAGAATAACTTCCATGGTACTAGTGGGAGTTGTAGTGGGGCGGAGATTGGAATACATCCAACAAATAATTAAGGACATTCGGCACACGTGCTACTCGAGATGAATATACAATGTTGTTTTGAGCTACATCAAACCACCTTAAACATTGGGATTTAATAGTTGACACACTTCAAATAATAGTTTCTGTTTATGTTACACATGTTACAAACTGATCAAAATTGCTATTAGCAACATGCTTTCTCAGTGTAATACCAATACTCATATTCACATGAATGGTACAATAATGTTCATTTTATCTAACAGCTTGCAGTGAGAGTAGGACTTCACAAGACATTCCACATGCTGAGGTCCTGCACCTGAATGCTTGAGAGGCTGCTTTCCAGTAAAACAGTTGAAGATATGGAACTATGTCCCACCTAACTTATTATTACCATTTTGGTTACCTGTAGCATGTAGGTATGATATTGATAGTTTAAACAAAGATTAAACAGGGTCACATGGTAATAGTGTGGCAATACTTCAATAACGTCATTGATAGTATATGTCTAGTCACAAGGGTTTTGTTGTACTGGATTTATGTAAACACATAACCATGCTTTTTCTTTTACATTCACTTTCATTAGAAATTGGAAATTAGACACTTGGAAATTTGAAAAAATAACAAAATTTCATCTTATTAGTGATCTCCTGTCAACACTATTTCACTATATAAGTTCAAAGACTAAAGTTTTATGAAACCTTTATACCATGGGTCAATGCTCAAGATGAAGATTTTGTTGATTTTAGGACATCTATAAAATTGTTGTTCTATGTTAAATTGTAATATGGTCAGACAGATATATATTAGTGGCTAGAGAAAACCTACACTGTTTAAAGTGATGGTGAAAAAGGACAACTTTCCTATAGAATTTTCAGTGTTAAATTTAGCAAAAACATACATACTAATAAATTTGTAGCTTTTTAATAACAATCAGTTATTAATTTATTTCTTAACAGCTGCATAGCATTGTTAATGTACAAATTTACTAAGTTTGTATCCCATAGGTTTTCCTCCACTATGTAATGTAAATGACATTATGATAGAAATTATTTCAAATGTTCTGTTAAGCATATGGATATAATGTGCACAGTGACTTCAGATAATGGTTCGTGTTATAATTTTGTAACAGGAATAAAATGTTATAATTTAAAGATTTTATTGTGATTAAATAAGGCAATTACTGAGACAAATTACAATTTATATATTTTTAAAAGGTTGTAAATTGACATTAAGCACTTAGTAACACTGCCTTTCCCTTTGCATAACCATATGTATACTTAGATTTTAAAGAAGACTCCATAAAATTTTATGTGAAGCCTCTGTGTTGTGGTGGGAATGAAACTTCCATTGTGCATTGCTGATCAAACTCTTACCTTGCTCAGATTTCTGTTAAATATTTATTAATAATCGATGACAGTGATGCCTTCTTACTAGCAACTTCCCTTCTTTGAACACATGCAATTGTTGCATGCTTCACTTGTCGAGATATCTTCTGATTTCTCAATTTCATACAATGTGCTATTCTCATTTCATTTCAACTGCACATTTATTTGCATATCAACATAACGTAATAAGAAGTGCCAAGCTACTTTGAAATGTAAATTGCATTTATTCTCTTTTTGGATCACTTAATCATTTGTTACAATTGTCTGAATATAAAGTATCAGACAGATGAACTGTATCTGACTGTTTCATTTCACAGAAATTTTATTGTTTTAGTTGGGCTACAGTTGAGCATATCAGGCTAAAGTAATATATATAATCGCCTCCAACTAAAACACTTTCAAGGAAACCAAAATGTATTATTTGGAGACAACAGTAATTATGTTCAATGGATTTTGATGATGGAGTGGATACAAACTGTGATGCAGAAGTTGAAATTTACAGGAATATTCAGAAACAAAGGATGATGGCAGTAAATACCATGGAGAGGTACTTGAAGAAAACGATCATTGCTATATTGGAAAGAGAAGAGACAAAATGGAATTTTGTTCCACCACCACAGAGGGTATGTTCCAAGCTCCCCAGTGTTATTCGAAATGTATCTGGACCAATAGGTGTGGCAAAAGCAATGAGAACGCCTTTGGAATGCATAATCACATCATGGTTTATCACATTTTTTTCCTTTGTAGTTATGTGAACAAAGAAGTATATCGAGAGCATCAGCATTTCGTTTTGACATGCAAAAGATGTTACTGAATTTAAAAGCCTTCATCAGTATCTTATTTTCAAGTGATGTTTACAAAAGTAACAGACAAAACTTAGAGGATCTGTGTGGAACTGTCTAGGATGATGCTGACATATTTTGCCTTGTAATGAACATAAAACATGTCAGATTCGAGACATAGTGCCTTATATGTGACAATTGTGTAATTCGTGATGAAAGAGGGAGTAGTGGAACATTAGCAGTGTCACCCCATTCTGTATTGTTGCCAAATGTATTCAAGATGGCGGCCATGGATGTGGCAACATTGTACTGACATCATCTCGAGAAGTTCATATTTTTTCGGGAAAACAGGTGAATTTGGCTATCTCCACTAACCTAATCCCACCCCTCCACCCTCCCCTCCCCCATCTGGAAACTGGCACTCAGTCTGTGCTTGGCTGAAGGATGGGACAGATGTAAGTCTTGATTTTGTATGCAATTTTTTATTTAAACAATCTTACTTATCATAGACAGTAGCTCCATCCAGTGTGTTCACCTTGAGGTCCGAAGTCCAACTGATATAGTTCACAACACCACCACCACCACCACCACCACCATAGGGCGCTGTTGGCCTTTCCCCTCCCCTCTCATGATGTAATCCAAGATGGCAGTCTGGGGAAAAGTAGTGGGAAATTTGCTCAGTCAGTGTCTAGCTGCTGCAGTGTGAGGACAGATGTAATTGTTTACTCTGTGTACTATGTGTTCGATGGATGAAATGTCTGTGCTGGAGAAGGAGGAGTTTAATGGGCTGAGGACTGTGTATATAGTCATCTCCATGATGTTTGGAAACCAATGATATTTTATCAATGTATGAAGAAGATGAATATGCTTGATCAAATAATGAAGATGCTGCAGGATGGGGCTAAGTTACACTTCACAACTCACGCTGTTAAATGCATGTGCTTTAACTGTAGAGCATTCAGTAGAAGTCCAGTCAGTCTTCTGAAGCCCAAGAGGCAGGACGTTCACCCACTCTGGCCCTTGGCCTTTTCCAGCAGCGGCGGGGACTCTGGAGTAGGACTCACAATGCCAGCACACAGTAGCCACAGGGCTGCCATGTGTGCTAAACAGGAGATAACTGCAACCTTACTCCTTCCCATCCCCAGCACACAAATACCCTTTGTCATTGAACAGAACTGCTTCAGGATCTAATACATCTGGTGTTTAAGCAGTGTGTGGAATATTGTCACATACATAACTTGAAGACGTCACAGGAACTAAATGTATCACTGAACAAAGAGAGTGAAACTGCTTTGCAGATGACGCAAGCATATTTAAACAATTTGTGATGTAATTACACGTTTTATTCCGAGGAATACCACCACCGCACTCGAACACCGACTCTAAAAAAAAGATCGCAACACACTTGTGTTCACCTTGAGACAATTCGAGCGCTTTTGTGGAAAATATCCTTGACTTTGAGCGCGAACTGCTTCGGGAGTTACCAAGTTCAATAGAAAATGTCTCTAAATACACTTTTAAAAAGATCACTGCACATTAGATTACCTCAGTTTTGCTATGGATTCCGCCACACTTTAACACAGACTCTAAAAAAAAGATTGTGGCACATTTGTGAAACCGCTCAGTCTTCCTCTAGTACTCTGGAATATTTGCGTGCATAAACAAATGATGTAAAGTGTTTAATGCCTCAGTACATTTGCAAATGTGGCTTCAAACAATTTTCTTCAAATACACCTGTACACAAAACACTGCACTCTGTCTTCTCACGTGCCCCTGGAACGGAAATATACTATGGCAAATATACTCGAAAATATATCGAGCAGGAATATTGTTTATAAATTGAAACCAAAATAAATGAGCGCAAATAAACCGCTTTTAAACTCTGCAGATAATCGTACATCACGCAAAAAAATATTATTAAACACACCATCACAGTAGTTTGTTACATGAGGCACCGTCATAACTCAGGGCGCTCAAAGCTTCGGCGCGTCCGTCAGCGGCCGCAGCTCACCACAGAGTAAAGCAGCGACCGGAAGCGGGGTTTTCAAGCTGGATCCGCGAGCGCGATAAAACTGTGGTCGACAGGCCAGCAACAACTTGTTCTGCGTGTGCAATGCCGCACTCCAATTGGCTTCCTAGGTAAAATGGCGGGTGGAGGTTATATAAACCCTCGTCATCATCGTCAGTTCGCCTGTGTGGTTAAGTATGTGTTCTTGCGCCAACTTCTTTTTTTCGGGAAAAAGAATGAAGCTTAAAAATTCCAGCGACAGCATCAGCAGCTGTAGCAGCAGCAGCAAACGCCTTCGCCAGGACAATTTACTATGTAAGTTAATTGTTCTAATCATTTTAGTATTCCTGACAGCACTTGTTCAGTCATAGTCGGTAGAGGCATACCTCCTAACTACCAAGCTTTTGAATGGCTTGTTGCTGTAATTTTAGTATGTGACGAATTTTTATTCCCTAGCTGGTATTATAGTCGTTCTTTTTTCCTGCCGTTGTAGCCTTCATCCCTGAGATGTTGGCTAATCTAGATCAGCAGCTGGAGTCTGACGGACTATTGCAACAGCAGCCTCCAGCAATACTAACCGAGTTGGCGCAGCAAGAACGTAAGTCCATTTATTTTTTATTTTATTGTATTTTTTAAATATGTTGCTATTAGAGAATTTTTTTTGTTCATGTAATGTACTGTGATCTTAATGATGAGAGCTGGAGAATGTATATATATTCATTTTTCATGACATGATGTATTCAGATGTCTGAGATATATTCTTTGCTTTTCTAGGTATTTCTATGGATGAGGAAGGCGATGTAGGGGTATGTATCGAGATCGAGAGCCTAGAGCAATCGATTCAGTCTTGTAAGTAGCAGAGTACGATTTTCAAATTCAGTGTGTTTCACATATAAGTAATTTCAGTGAACTAGAGAATACGATTTTCTGTTTATATTTCAGTGACTTAACGAAAACGATTTTCAGTACGATTTTCTGTGTGTATGTCTCTAGCATTTGCACTGAAATAATTACATTCAATATCTTATTGTTGTAGGTAGTGTGAGCAAGATAAGTGACCCCAAGGTGAGGGTGAAATACCAGAGTGGCTACATGAGATGGCGGTTGCTGCAGAGGCAGCTGAAAGGCAGCACCATCTCTCCCTTTCGACATAGGATGAGGAAATACTGGGTTGGGTGGGAGAGCTACTAAAAAACCCATCTACATTGCTGAGTTCTTGGACCCAGAGTGGAAAAGGTGATTATAATGTAACCATCGCCGTTACAGAATATAATTATTATTATTCTGAAATGTTGTTACTAGTTTACAGCATATACTTTTTTAAAATCTTGAGTATGGTAATTATTTTTTTTCGTTATTTGTATATTACAGAGTCTCCACAGTTGCCTCCAGCACCACACTAGCTAGCTGTTGCACAAGTGCCTAGGGCAGTGGTTCCAGGGCCAGGAATCAAGCACACACCTGAGTGGCATGCACCTCTGTGCAAAGCATCACTGCAGCTACACAAGAGATGGCAGCTGCACCATTATGCCGGCCGGTGTGACCATGCGGTTCTAGGCACTTCAGTCTGGAACCGCGTGACCGCTACAGTCACAGGTTCGAATCCTGCCTCGGGCATGGATGTGTGCGATGTCCTTAGGTTGGTTGGGTTTAAGTAGTTCTAAGTTCTAGGGGACTGATGACCACAGATGTTAAGTCCCATAGTGCTCAGAGCCATTTGAACCATTTGTACCATTGCATACCCCCTCCTCCCTTCCCCCAGCGTCCATGGGTGGTTCAGTTGGAAGAAAAAGAACTGCAACGATCTCCCTCCCCCCCCCCCTCCCCAGGTTGGCAGTGTCGAAGGCCCCAACACGTAGCATCAGCATCACCAGACACCGGCGCTGCAACCAGAATGTTCCCATTGGCCCTCATTACTGTCACCTGATCCTACTCCAGCTCTGACTGTTTGCCCTCGCAAGCAGTGGAAGGTATGTGTGCCTCAGCATATACTGCAGTGCATCTCACCCACTCCATCATCGACAGGATGGACCTTATCATCCTGTAACAATAAAAGTAGTAGTAGTAGTAGTAGTAGTAGTAGTAGAGATGATCTTGCGTCTAACGGCAGTTTCCTCTCCCGTCCTTTTAGTGAAAGCCCTCATGTCAGTGACATCATATGCAGTTAGAATACTTGGTGATTGCAGACGCCTTTGAAGAGTGAATCTCGTTCATGAGGATCGAGAATCCAGCAGGTGCGTACTGTGACCCCATCGGGTTTCTAAGGACGTACCTTCCTGTCATGGAAACAGAGCTCCTCAAAGCAGTCAGTGCTCTGTATAGCGCCATTAAACGCAGTGCATTGCTTTGTGTCGAACTCCCCCTCCCAAAAGTTGCCTCTGGCACTGAAGAGACAACTCTTCATTAACTTTAGGGGAAAATGGCGTGATAACACAGAGAATGTAAATCGCCGTGTAGTTTCATGAATCCACCTTCAGTGCTATACTGACCCAGTTTTCCGATATGGAAGTGAGAGGGTCAGCTGAATACTACACCTGGACAGCCATAGACACGTCTGTGATCCACTAAATGGAGGGTCTAGCTATATCAAGCTAGATAATGCAGAGGCATGTATTAATGTCGAAAATAAAGAGGGTCATCGTTGTTTTGCATGGTCAGTCCTGGTTTGCGAGTGAAATTACAATTACAGAGATCATTCTGAGCATCTCAGTACATACCACATAGGTAATAATATTCTTGGGTGTTATAACTTTGATGGTAACGATTTTCCCATCAAGATCCAGGACATATCTAAATTTGAGGCGCAGAATACTAGAATATCGGTTCATGTTTACGGCCTGGAGAAGAAAAGCTAGTCAGATGAGTAGGGCAAGCATACTATTGTCGGCCCCCGCCATTTATCAAAATTTGTTGGTGACCTTGAGATGTATGTAAACATGCTGCTCTTCTCCGCAGGTGATAATTATTATTATATTTGGATCATCGGCATGTCCTGACTCCTATTCTCTCAGCTGAATAACCGCAAGTGTAAAAAGCATATTTGCTGAAGGTACCTCTATTTCTTTTTCTCAGACAAGTTATTAGCAGAGCATCTAGTAGATCGCGCTCCCAAGGACATGGTATGTTTTATTGTGCCTACTGATGAAAACAAATTCATAAAGTTTAGAAATTCTCACCACCAGGAGCGATGCCTGTTTGTAGTGTACGTCGACTTTGAATGCCTCCTCGCTCCTGGGATCTGCTCTAAAGGCGACCCTACAGCCTCCTATATCAACTTCACAGAAAAATATGTACCATACGTGACAGTGTAGCAAATTGTATCATCCTATGATTCAAGTCATAACTGCTACAAATCTTATGTCGGGGATAATCTTGCAGTTCGACTGCTCACTGAGATCGAAAAACTTTTGTGAGAGGTTGATAAGCTTTACAGCGACAACATTCCCATGACCAAATCGAAGGAGAATGAAGATTTGTACAATAACGAAGTTGACTGTTATATTTGTGGGCTGCCCTTAGACAGAAAAGCGGAAAGTCCTCATAGGGACCTAGGGACCACTGTCATCTTAAGGAGTGAGCCACTGCTCTCAATAATTGTACTTTGAAGTAGCGGTTATCAAGGCACATATCCTTCTTCTTCCATAATTTAAGTGGGTATGATGCTCACTTTATAGTTGAGAATTTGTCTGATGTCAGCATGGAGAAAGAGAAAGATCAGGTTAGTATGCTACCTGAGAACGTCAAGAAATAAATTTCATTCTCCAAGTGAATGACGCCGAGAATTACGCTCCGCTTCCTTGACAGCTACATTTTATGGAGGCACCACTCCAGAAATTCGTTGACGGGGGGGGGGGGGGGGGGAATACGCATATAAACTCGAGCTTCATTTCCCGATTAGGAAACCATACTCGTATGTTCATAGTATAGCAAAACTCAATGAAACCAGGCTACCTGGCATAACTGCATTCTTCAGCAGCCTCATAGGCGATGCCACAAGGGATGCAGAGTATCAGCACGCCATGAATGCCTGGCAGGAATACAACATCTTCGCTTTAGAAGAATACACACGCTTTTACATGGACACAGATGTGTGCTTGCTTGCAGACGTTTTCGAGAAATTACGGAGTCTTTGCATGACCACATATTCTCTGGATCCCACCTTTTATTACACAGCACCTGGCTTGTCTTGGGACACCATGCTCAAGAAAATGAAGTGCAGCATCGAATTATTGACTGATACTGACATGCTTCTTTTCTTTGAGTGAGGGATCCATGGTGGCTTTGCCAAATGTGTCCACAGTCACATGAAAACAAATAACCCTTGGATGGGTGACAAGTTCAACACTTCCCTTGATTGGAGTTATATAATGTACTTGGATGTAAGTAACTTATACGGGCACATCATGTAACGGTCACTGCCAGTTGGTGAGTTGCGATGGGTGCCCCAAGACGAATGCAAGGGATTAGGTAAAAAATCATAAAAGGTATGGCAAATGATTCTGATTTAGGGGATTTGGCGGAGGAAAATCTCACATATCCTATTCGTTTGCATGATGCACATGCTGATTTGCCACTGTGTCCAGAGCAGCTAGTTCCGTTGGGAGGCTTCGCACAAAAACTGATCACAAGACCAGGGAATAGGAGAAGATACATTATTCATTATCATAATCTGCAGCAGTTTCTCAGTTTGTGGATGACGTTGGTTAGAATTACCCAGTCCATCTCCTTCAAGCAGCCCCCTAATTGAAGGCATATATTCATTTGGATACGAGACAAAGAGATTCCGCAATGTCTGACTTCAAGAAAAGTTTTTATAAATTAACGAATAATTTGCGTTTCGGCAAAAAATGGAGAATTTGAGAGAATGGCGTGAAATTTTGATTAAAACCGAATTGGATAGGCGCTATGGAATAAGGAAATGCATTTTTAGACCAAATTTTAAGCAGGTCACCATATTCAATAAGAACTTTGTTGCTGTGGAGAGGCGGAGACTGCAGTAAAGTTTACAAAACATTTTTATTTGAGGATGTGCATACTAGACCTATCCAAACTCCACATGCACCACTTTCATTATGATTTTGCAAAAACTCATTTCGCAGATCCTCAATTACTTTATATGAATACATATAGCTTCATCTATTGGTTGAAGAACTGTGATCCATGTGTAGTAATGAGGTACAATGGAAATGAACTCGACATGTCCTCATAAACGACCAATAGTCCTTACGGTACTGTTCCACAGAATAAGAAGGTTATTGGCCTTACGAACGGTGAGGTGAATGGATTGCCAATTGTGGAGTTTGTGGGTCTGCGATCGAAAATGTAAGCATGCTGCACATTGGAAGATGCCAGCTAGAGGCAGGCTAAGGGTGTGCACTGTATATCATCAAGAGACTTCTCTATCGAAGACCATTTGAGGTGCCTGTACAGGAGTGCTTACAGTGCTGCACTGCAGCCGCCACATATGGTATGGAAAATTAGTATTCGATAGAGAGGACACTATGTGTGCACTTTTCTGCAGTCTAAAGTCGGCCTGTCGCTTCATGACATAAAAGGGTCATTTGTGATGACGGAATTGAAAGTCTTCCATTCTCAAACTACTTAATTGTAGCAAGGGGGACTCTGAGTGACAGGGAGAGAATGAGTGACACACACACACAGAGAGAGAGAGAGAGAGAGAGAGAGAGAGAGAGAGAGAGTCTGCAGAGTAGTAGTATGACCCTTCTATCACAGTGTAAGTAATTATATATATATATATATATATATATATATATATATATATATATATATATATATATATATATATATACACTTAAACTGTATGCACATGCATCAGGTAAATAGACTAGTTTTTAAGTTTCCATCTGCCGCTAGCCATCCAAGTCTGGCTAGTTTTTGAGTTCGTCTATCCCAATCGCTCACAGTCCATCAGAATTTTGTAAACGCCTTTGCTATTGCCCGGCTGTAGAAATTAGTTTCTAAGTGTACACAGTTCATCAGAATTATTGTAAGAGCAATACTGCTGGGACTGTGGAACTTAGTTATACAAGTAAAAAAAGTATCTCCTTATTAGTTTTAGGGTAGTTTTATATATGTGGAAAAATTTTAAGCATTCTCATCCAGTGCTACTGTGAAAAATTGTAAAAAAGATATTCTCAACCACTGTTACTGTTCTAGTATGTAAGTTAAAAGTATCTCTGCACTGGAATAGCAGAGTCAAATTGTACCTCAAGAACTATATCGTACTTCAAGAACTGTATTGTACCTCAAGAACTGAGCTGAACTATAATCTCAAGAACTGAATTGTAATCTCAAGAACTGAACTGAATTTGTGTGAACTGAATAAACGAAAAAATTCGTTACTATACATATTTGTAGTTGTTATTTACAAAACACCTATCCCCTATTCCATTTTGTAAGTATAGTTATAGGCTATGTGTGATACACGTGACATTAATTTGTCTGAAGATGGGTGCTGTTAAGGAGGTTATGTTTAAGCCAGAGAATAACAAAATCTCTAGAATGGTTGCATGGGATTATGCCAATCGTACAGCATGAATTGGATTATGGGAGCAGGAGTTACATGACTGTGTCTGTTTCCAAAAGCATACAACAAATATATTTAAAAAATATATCTCCGGTGCTTGAAGAAAACCACAGCTATATTATCTGGAGGAAACTGTATACTATCAATGTGGGAACATGGTGAAGATAAATCATACACATATTGTGAGGTAAAAATTCATTTGTTTCTCATCCAACTTAAAAGTAATTTCACATTTTCAGAAGCAGACACAGCAACACTATTTTCACACATCTTCTTCCTGAGTCGATGCTGAGCAGTATACATGTAGAATTCCAGGTCCTGAATAGCAGCAAACGTGAACATTCGACACATCCATGAGATCTTCTCCTTCCCCTTCATGTAGATGGTGGCATGTGTGTGTTCGAGTAATCTAAGCGACGTCTCCATATCTTTATAGGGTGTGCCAGGATCATCCCAGTGACTTCCATGGTAGATATGTGTTAGCCACTTTGCGTTCTTCCATGTTTTAGTGCACTTCACATCCTTGAAAGACTTCGGTAATGCAATTTTTACTGAGAATGTCTGTATCATTCGAGCATCTTCTGTGTCCACTATGAATGCAACATCTTTAAGTACGAACAGTCTACTATCGTCATCATGGAAACCCTGAGCATCTGCAGTGATGTTCACACCCTGAGATGCCACTGCAGAATGCTCTGGGTATGGCTGATTGTGATCATATTCTCCTCTTCAGCTCCTTGAATGTATGATTTATGTTTCATCAAACTCCGTACCAGAATAAGTTCCTGGTTAGCATTGATAATAATCTGCTTCATGTCCTCAAGTTAGTCAATAAGCTTTTTTAGAGGTATGCAAGCAGTAAATCGTTTGTACTCTGCAACTGTTCTATCTGCTGGACCGTCTATGGATCAACCTGCATTTTCTTAACCATTCAAATCTGTGTGTGATGCGGAGGCATATGTTTTATGGATTGATGTTGCACCAACATTGCGTGTACGGTCGATCTCAGACCCACTGAGTTCATAGTGTATCTCTTCAAACAGGAATGCTAAAGCATTACATGTAAGATTGGATCCCACTGCAGCACTGCCATCAGTTTTCTTGAATGATCCCTCCAAATATATGAAATTCTTGCATGAAAGTATCAGCCTGTCTCGGTGCTGGATGAAAATCCATTCTTGCAAAATACTGTTGAAGCATAAGGTTCATGCAAGAAGTATACCTGACATACAGTTCGCTCATCACACTCTACTGGACAGGTTATATTGGGTGAGGATGTCATTGCAAAGTTTCAAACCAACTGATTTAAGACACTCATAGTTTGCATATGTTATCACTTTGTAGTTCAGCAGCAAAGTGACATGCTATAGATTGCTTGCACTGTTTTTTACCATATGCCTGTCCTGCCTTAGATGTAATCATACAATGAGTACCTCAACATGAAAGTTAACAAGTTGATTATTCTGATAAGAAATACGCAACTCCAAATAGTCCATTGTGTGAATGGTCACTGGAAGGTATATTGCATTGGTGGGAATCTCAACAATGTTATACCCTGTTTCAACTGAGGGGAAGCATCTGTAAATAGTATGTAGACTGTCTTTGAGAAAGGATTTCATTGCAGTGTTAAACTGAACTTAAATTGTGCTGACAGGTAGTATGTCCACAGTTTGATCTGACTTGTAAAATTGACTAGTATCCTTATTCGAAACCTGATCTTTTGTGAAACCCTGTAGGAGCCCTATTGAACCTTTCACAGTCCTTATTTCAGATTTAAGTGTATTGATGTTTGCATGTAGATCAGTACCTTTTCCAGACTGTTTTAAGACATTGTTTAAATTGTTGATATCGTATGCACCATGTTCTATTTCCACAATGTCTTTTTCATCATTAATATCTAGATTCAGTTTGTTGTTAGCCTCATTGATATTTGGGTTGCTGTTGTACATCTCCAGTCCAATCAATGCAATACTTCTATCACCAATGCTTAAATCAACTGGTGTGAAGTAGTATATGAATGAGAGTTCTCTCATAAAGAACACATTTTTTAAAAAAATCCTTGATATAAACCAAGATTTTAGTTTTGCTGTATCTCTCAATCAAAAATTTATCTATACCCACAAACGAAATTTCCAATTTCATTTAAAAAGTAATAAATTAATGAATTTTTCCTTTATAAGTAAGTTCTCTGTAAGTGTTTTTATCTATACCCTGAAATGATATTATAATTTTATTTAAGAAATAAAAATTTAACAATTTTTTTTCTTTATGAATAAGTTCTCTGAGATCGTGTTTATCTATACGCACAAACAAATTCTCATTTATTTAAAAGAACTAAAAATCTAACAGTTTTCTCTTTATAAATAAGTTCTACCAAACCACGTCTATCTATACCAATGACTGAAACTTTCATATTAAAACTCGAGGTACATCTTATATATATAAATAGATGCAAAACAAAATGTACTGCCAAGCCGACCTATTGTGTTTAGAAAATTATTGTAAAGAAAAAGGTTATTCAAATGTAATTAGCCAAGATCTTTTGGAATTTATTGATTATTATAATATGAAGAAAAGAAAGAAGAGAGAAATAAGGCATAAAAATATAAAGAACTTTGATCAATTTGTAAAACAAAAACCTAAAAAATTATTCCAAACTTTATAAAGAAAAATTAGTCGATCTTACTCTAAATCCTGTTGGCAATATTAATATTAACGATAGTGAACTGAATAGAAAATCATTAAAAGAAAGTTAAAAATTATTCTTAACTCAATAAATAGCAATTAATAGATTTTATCAATAAATCTAAGAACAGTATTATCAGTAACGATGATGAATTTATAAGAAATCTTTACAAGAACTTCAATCAATTTGAAAATTTTTAAAAATTATTTAAACTTAGTAAACAACAATTAATTGATATGATCAAAAGATCTGCAGGTAAAATTGGTAATATTGATTATGTCAGTTATTTTCAAAAGCTTCTAGTAGATAAAATTCAAGAAATTAAACAAAAAGTATCAGAAAAATTTGCCTGGAAAAAAATCTTGTTGGATTTATGTTTCATAAATAGTTTAGAATTAAGTGTGTATAAACTGAAACCAATTTGTGGTTCTTCTCATATCGTTCTTCCAAAAGAATTTAAAGTAAAAAAAGCCACAATTAATGTTCAAAATAAAGAACAAATGCTTTTTCTATATTCAATAAAATTGGCTTTGTATCCAGAACATTGTAATGGGGAAAGAGTCAGTAAATATAAAAACATTGGACAAGAATTAAATAAAATTTTTGAAGAAGATAAAACCAGCTTTCCTGTTCAGTTAACAGATATTTCAAAATCTGAAAAGTAGTCAAATATTTCCATTAATGTTTATGCTTACAAACAAGAAAAGTACATTAATCTTCTTTCAATGCGAATAGAAAATAATTCACATTACTGTTGGAGAAAACATTTATCTACATTAATTAGTTCACAAACCAGTGAACACTATCAAAAAATTTATCCTTGTGATAGATGTTTAAGAAATTTTCATTCAGAAGAAGAATTACAGAATCACGAAAACGATTGTAAACAACATACGGAGGTAAAAATATGTATGCCTGTAGAAGGTGAAAAATTGAAACTTAAAAATTATTTCCTTTTGTAAATTATGGAGATTTTGAATATCTTTTAAGAGATGTTAACATTTATCAATCAAATCCTGTAATAGTTTATATTAATAAATATCAAAAACATGTATTGTTTTCATTTAGTTTTCATGTCAAATATTCTAACGTTGTTTATAAAAAATCTGTAGCACATACTGGAAAAGGTGCAGCAGAAAAAATCGTTAAAATTTGAAAAGAAGAGTCTAGAGAAATTTCTCAAATATATGACAGAAATATTCCAATGATAATGACAAATGGAGGTAGAAGAAATTTTAAAAACTAAAAAACTTGTTACATTTGTGGTGAAGAATTTACAAAAGGAGGAAGAAAGTAAGGTATCATTGTCATTTAACAGGAAAATATTGAAAGGCTGTACTTGGAGATTGTAAATTACAATGTTCATTTGTTTATTAAGGAATTGGCAATAGATAATCAAGGTATTAATGCTTTTCCAAATAATGAACAAAATTATATTTCATTCATTAAGAATGTTGATCATAGATTAACACCAAGTTTTTTGGGTATTTTTATATTTATGGCTTCAGCTATTAACAAATCATCTTCTAATCTCCAAATATAACAATTTATAGAAACAGCAAAATATTTTAAAGGTCAATAATTAGATTAAAATAATTATTAATGCATTTATCTTTGCGAAAATATGGAGTCTGAAGAAAAATTACAAAAAAACATTTGATTATATAATAGTCTTGTGAACATTTCTTAGAATGTGAAACTAAATTAACAAGCTTTTTTTTCACATTCGAAATTAATGCAACATTCATATTACTTATTAAATAAAATGGTGAGCATAATGAATATTACACTCAATACCAAAGTTTTAAATTTTCAGTAATTAAGTCCATTCACACATACATTTTAAAAACGATACTTAAAAAATTATATAAACTCCGTTTAATATGCATTGAGAAAATCAAAAGATATGATACCCAAAAAAATTAAAAGGTTAAAGGAGATTTAATTAAATCATTAAAAATTACCTGGAGAAAAATTTAAAAAAATACATAAATAGAATATTTGAATTCGAGATTTTAAAATCTAGTGTTTAATGTAGAGTATAATCATGCAAAATTAGTTTGGAAAAAATTCGAATCTAAAAATTAAGATGAGTGTACAAGACTATACGATAAATCTGATGTTATAATATTAACTATCTTCGAGAATTTTAGAGACACATTAAATCATAAAAACTGGATCCAGGTTTGTCATTCTATGTTAAAAATGACAAAAATTGGATTAGATTTATTAAACATTTGTTGTTGTTGTCTTCAGTCCTGAGACTGGTTTGATGCAGCTCTACATGCTCTTCTATGTGCTGTGTCAGGTTAAGGGTCTGTGTATAGCAGTTCTTTCCTGACCTAAATACAGCTTGCTCTGGGCTGAGAAGAGGTTCGACGAGTAATGTTATGCAGTTCTATAATAGTCTTTCGAAAACCTTGTAAAGATGGGTTGAAGTTCTTTGGGTCTATTGGTTGCTTTACAGGTTTCAGAACAGTAACAACTTGTCTTCCTCCAGATTTTAGGGATTTGGCATCGTTCCAGGCAGTTAATGAAGAGCGGTAGAATCCATCGCTTAGTAAGGCTTCCAAAGTGATGAATCTGCTCCATATGCATATCATCCAGTCCAGCTGCCTTCCCTGTCTTATTCTTTCTTATGGCATCTTCCAACTATTTGATAATGAATGGGTTGGACAAGTTAGATGTTTCTTGATTGACATTTCTTTGAAGCTTAGATGATTTTCTTGTTTAATTGTTTTGCCACTTATCAAGAGTTGATGAGCAATCTGGTTAGGTGTAATGTTGGAGTGCAAGGGGCCTTTTGTGGGGTCGTTGTGCAGAGATCTTATTAACTTCCAGGCCTCTCTGTTGTTTTTTTGCCATGTCCAGTTCTTCCATCAGCTTAACCCAGAGTTCTCTCTTTATTTTGCCCATAGACAGAATTAGTTGTCGGCCACTTTTAATAGTGTCCTCGCTAAATGGGTTGTCTTCACAGAGGGAGATATATTCTTTTAACTTATCCTCTGTACTGGGGTCCAAGCACTGCGTATTTCGAGACCTACAGCCTCATGGAATTGACTTACGAGAGCATCCTTGCACAGCAGTAGTAAATATGTCATATTTCTCTGGGACAGGTTGGATGTCTGTTATCCTTTCATCTAAACTTTTTGTGAATTTCGTCCATTTCCGTTTTTTGAAGTTATATCTTCTCCAAAACGTTACAGATTGTGGGTGTACTGCTGATGCAACTTGGCACATGATGGGTCTGTGCTGTGGATTGGGTAAATGTTCAGAGACATTTTTCACACACTGCTGTTATATAGCCGCACTAATAAAGATTAAATCCAGATTGTATCCACATCTCTATCAGCCGGTGTTGAAAGATGCAGGTAGTTTACTGTCATGTATTAGAGATAGTTCATAGACCATTCATTTTCTTCACTTATCCTCACTGGCAGCTATGGCTGTTGAAGTCACCCACAATGACATGGATCTTCTCCTCTCACCCTGCATCTGGTTTCGGAAAGTGGAAGGGAGCAGTCAGTGGTTTCTACACAGATGTTATTATACAGTTAGATAGTTCAACTGATAATATTCCGATGTTGTTGTTGTCTGTGTTTGTGGTAGATATTACTTGTAATTCTGACTTTATGAGAACAGTGCTTCTGTATTATCATGAGGTCTCTCAGTTGCTAAACACATTCCTGGGACTCTTGGTCGCCTTTGGTTAGAATTTCTTGAACACAGATAAGATCGCACTTATTGGTTTGACACAGTTGTTGTAACAGGGTTTCCTTTTTTGAAGTTAAGCCTTCTATATTAATTGATGACTGTCAGCTCTGGCACTGAGAGGGGTCAATTGTACAGGCTATTAACCATTGTCATTAACTGTTGATACTTCCGGAGTGAAATGATCTGCCAGTTCCTCACTGTTGCACAGGGGACGCCCAAGTGTGGGTTATACACTCTTCTGGGAGGCTCTCTCCATATCCCCCATTATACTGATTGAAAAAATAATTTGATTTTAATATAGAAACGATAAAAATTGCAGCTAACGAATTTCAAAAAGATTACTACAACTTATTGAATAATGGTAAGCCAATAGAAAATATTAGAAACACACAGAATATCAAAAGAATAGCAAATTCAGATCAATATGTGAAATACAACCAAGGTATCAACATATACTGTATTTTCAGAAAATACAGTAGCAATTAATATGAAACAAACAGTAGGAAAATTTAATAAACCAATTTACATTGGAATGAATATCCTAGATATTTCGAAAATAAAAATGTGGAATTTTCATTACTGTGACATTTGTTTATGTTATAAGGATACAAATTCTTTTATTTATGATATAACAAATGTAGATTTTTATAAAAATATGAAATCAAAGATAAACGAATTTGACACATGTGCTTATTCAAAAGACAATATTTATGAAATTCCACAAGTGAACGAGAAAGTTTTAGGAAAATGAAAGATTAAAATTTTGGAAAAATTGTGTTAGAAAAAGTTGTTGTAAAAAGTGAAATTACTTTTGATGATTATAAAATATGTTTAGTTGACAAAATAAAACAATACAGAAAAATTAAATTCATTCGAGCATGAATTGTAAACAGTAGAATATAAAAAAATTATTTTAAATTCAAATTTTTCCACATATTTTCTTTCAATGTTCGATTAGATATTTCAATAACTGATTCTTTTCATCATACAAATGCTGAATAATGATTAACACTATTTTTTCATCCACCTTTGAAATTTTTTATTACAAAATTGTTTAGCATTGTCTGTTTATAAACTTCTTCGTGTTCGCTTTATAAATATTTTTCCAAAAGAAACAGCTATCTGTTTTATTTGTAACTGAAATTGTCGAAGCATGTCTCATAAAAAATATCTGTAATGAAGATATAAATATTTATATCTTCTACTGATATTTGAAATACCTTTCAAATTACCTGAAATCATATCAACTAAATCACTGTCACATATCTTCAACACCCAGTGAAACTACACTTTCTTTTAAAAAAATTTCTAATCAGATAATTTATATCATTAATAATTTTTTCATGAAAACATAATCCATTACCTACAATTTTTTTAACACATTCTCCTTTTTTACTTTACATATTGTACTAAGATCTTTAATCCTTTGTTTTCCATTTCTTGTTGTTATCTTTGAGGATTATGTGTTTGAGTAAAATATGTGTTTGAGCTAAAAATGTTAGCTATTTCTTTTTGAAATTGCTTGATTGTAATATTGATTTTTAGATTTACTGATAACCGAAAACTTTGGATATCTTTAACTTTTTTACTGACTACTGAAATTATTGTTTTTTTTTAATTCTGACACTAATTTTTCATTAATGTTCAGATCTATATTTGCTTGACAATCTTTGGTTTTTTAAATACTCTATTGTCTTTATAATATAATTTCTTTTCTAAAATGTTCAGTTATTGAAGTAAAAATTTCATTAGAGGTTAAAGTGTTTGAGAATAGTTTTAAGGCAAATCAGTGTAAATGACAGCATAAAAGTTCTTTAAAATTCTGTATTCTTTCATCGCTAGAAATATAAGTCGTTTTTTCCAAATAGTTAACTACATTACCATCAAATGAATCAAAAACAAATTTTAAATCTTTATTCTTATGATAACAAATCCATTGAGTACCAAGGTGATAAGATGCAGCTAAATGTACTATTCTAGATTTTCTAGGATGATTTAGTAATACATCAGTCATGAATACACCAGAAAAATGTTTAATTTTTAGTTGGTTAACTTATTTTCTTCATAAAAATTACTTAATGCTTAGGATACATATGGATTGTTTTTTTCTATTTTTTTACTCAATTTTATTTTTTTTCTCTTGTTTAATTGTGTCTTTTCTGTCCTTCCAATTCTGCATCAGCCTTTTTCTTCTTTAGAACTGCAGTTGTGATTGCTGCCGAACCACTAGCAAGTGAACTAATTGTTGCGAGATATAGTAATGCAATAAGTAGTAATTGTAGAAATCCACCTTCATGTTTTCATTCTTTTTTGTTAGATATTTAATAACTTTTTTTACAACTGAAATATCTCATGTAATAAGAATATTTCCACCAGTTTTCTTATCTCTTTTGCGGTTCTGAACATCAGTTACAAATGGCACAATACTGTTTAATTGTTCATTACTCAGTTTAATGTTAATTGATATTGGTTCAGTCTTGACACTGTGTAGAAAAGTATAATCACTACTAAAGTTATTCATTTATGTAGATTAAAAAGTCATCAATAACTTTTTTATAAACCCTAACCAATTTCATCCAGCCTCAGACTCAAGCCTGGTCCAGCTGGTGCAACATTTAATCCCATTCCTAATTTTCGTTCTGCATACACTATTGCTCTAACTCCAGCTGCAGCTAATTTTTCACAAGTTGATTCATCTGAAGCATGCATTCTTTCTTTTACAATTAAGTGAAGCTTTTTATCTGCTTCACATCTTTTACTTTAATCTTTATTATCACTATAACTAATATCATGTTTTTTTAAAAGCTTTATCTAAGATTTATTCCTTGTTTGTTGTTCTGGAAATTTCTTGTCTAAAGTAGCTTGCTGTTCCTTGATTGCATCATTCATATCTCCCAGTATATTTAATTTTGATTATATGACACTGAGCTTGACCACACTTGCAGAGCTGGTGTGTGCGACACTCATTCCACATTCGCGGCCTATTTCCTCTTTAGCATCAGAATTATTGTTATCTTCTAATTCTACAACTTTATTTTCTGTTCTAACACCCAATACACTAGGTGTCACTACTTTATCTGGTTCGGTAAATGTTTCACCTCCTACATTGACAATGGTTCTAGTACCTTCTTCTTGTTCTGATAAATCACTCAACTCCCCCCGCCCCCGCCCCATTTGGGAATTCTCTTGTCCATATCACTACGCAATGTAATGTTCCTCTTAGACATGATGATGACCATTTAATATAGCTCACAGTTAATACAATATTTCATCCACTAATATTATTACTACTACAAAACACAAGCACAGTGAAAATATAATATTCCCACTAAGGTAAACAATCTACTCTACTATACTCAAATGAGCACTTATTTTTCGTTGGTGTTGTCCCTGGTGACTGATTTCGGACGTGCTGCGTCGTTCTGCGTGTAGCTCACTTGAAGTCGTGAAGCGTTGGCTGTGTTGTGGATGCGTCAGCCCCCCATGTTGTCTCTGCACTCGTAGTTGAGGATAAGCGTCGGACTGTGTGGCGTCCGGCGTCGTTGATTTCCGTTCTCTGGACAAACAATGTATAGCTGTTGTCCACGAAGATCATCTCGTCTTCTGGATGATTCGGCTAGCGTCGGCTGCTCGTCGAGCCCCACGTTGTAGGCGCCAGAATGATGTGACGTCCCCTCTCCGCCGCGTGCTGGTGTTGTCGGCGTCGTGGAGCTGTTACTGCTACAGCTCGGTCGGTGGAGTCAAGACGCGATGCGCGATGGTGGATGTCTCTGTCAGTTAACGAGAGACAAAATCTGAAAAAGCTCTTAAGAAATCGTTCCTAGCGTAATGATTAAAGTTTAATTGCGAGTCCGCACAGTTTCCTTATCAATGCGAACTGTGCACTCTGTCTCTTATGGTTTGTAGTTGAATTATTACGTGCCCGGTTAACACTTTAGTGCAGTAGTTGATGAATCTTCCCTCATGCGCATCGTCCACATCACCAAAAGCGAGGAAAAAGTTCAATTGCAGATCGTATTGGTCGTTGTTTCTTCGTTGCTAAGTAAAATTGTTCGCTCTATATGACGCGAGATCCATAAATACTCTTTAACAATGTCTTAATTATCTTGCGTCGTAATATTGTGTATGTCCAAACCTTCCTTGTCACAACTAACAGTCCACGTATTTACTTCCAAGTCAAATAGTCACTGTTCATTGACTTTTGATGAGCAATTACCAAATCTTCATAGAATGATGGAGGCGACACGTTGAATTTCCACTTTTGATAAACGATTTTATTGTTCCTTTTCGCTAAATACTTTATAAACATCACGCCACACGCACACACGGTTAATTAGCACTGGAAGCTCTGTTAGTTTCAAGTATCGTGACAGCTTTAACCATGGGCATAATTGTATCTTTTTCATGTATTCGTGTCAATGTCTCCTACTCGAGACTAAACGTGTATTATAGTCTTTTGAAACTTTCTCTTGGTTCACTTATATGAATGTTGAGACCAGTATTGACTACATCCGTTAATAAAGTCCAACAACTCCGTATACACAGTCAGCATACTATCACGGTTCAGGTCTCTAGTCTGAATGTCAGTTCACAAAGTCCATGCATCTACGTCACGCAACAATGACTCTTGAAAGTAAAACAATCTCGTCGCACTCCGTTAGCTCAGCTATGGCAAGAGCTGCTCTCATATGACTTGATAGCACGATAGCTAGCAAGCGACTTACTTTTTCTGTAAATGAGTATTGTAGATGCATTGAATTTCTCTGTTGTGTTTACAATTCTCTTCCACATAAAAGTTATCTCTGACCAACACTTGTTTGGACTTAACTTTCATGGTATTAATTTGCAATTATTACTTAGAGGTTTGGCTAACACACTCTGTAATGCTTAATGTTGGTAGTTATCAAGACTTTCTGGTGTTATATCATCGGTAAAGTTATCATACCTGTCAGGATAACTTTTCCCTACTTTACATCATGTTGGTCTTTCCTAATTGGGTTTTGAGGTTCATTAGGGTGATACATTTGCCTCCCGGACGATGAAGTGGGTATTTTATTCCCACTTCGAAGTCCCTACTTAGGTCAGGTCCTTGTTTTGGTTTTTTCATACTCTTACACATACATGTACAAATTTGAAATGTAACACCATTCATACCCATACATAAACATGAAATAATACATCGATCTTTACAAACATATGAACATAAGGTTCTTCACTTAAATAATTCATTTCATTGCACTGTTGTCGTTTCATCGTCGCACTGAAGCTGTGACAGCACTGGGCCATGTGGGCTGCGAGACATGGCCCAGTTCGAAGTCTGCTTCTTCTGCTCCGAACCTATTGGCGAAGCTGCTACTGTATCAGATCGTACAGAGCAGCGATTACGATCCGATTGTCGCTGGTTGAGGGTTGATCTCCGTTGCGAGATGGTGATGTCAGTGGTAGACTGCACTACAGCTCAGTACAGCCTGCAGCTTGGCTGTCAGCAACACCACAGTTGGAAATCTGGAACACTTGCTGTTGTTTAAGACCACCAATAGCATTCAAAAAGTTAGTAACAGACTGGGCATTCTCGTCAGCCAAATCGATGGATGGGACAGTCGATAACAGCTTCTCGTACTGTTCCAGGAAGGGGCCATGTGCACTACAGGATCCCACATTTTCACTACTGTTTCAGATGTGCTGAAGGTTATTGCTGCTGCAAGTCCAGAGGCCAGTGCAGGTCCCGACATGATGGCAGCTCAGGTTGCTGCAGGTCTGGATGTGGCAGAGGACGACATGTTGGTCCTTGCCCCTGCAGGCCTCGACATGTCGAAGGTTACTGCTGAACAAGGAGGAGGAGAGGAGGAGGAGGAGGAGGAGGAGAAAGCTTTACATATAGACCAAGACACAAAAACAATCAGTAGCAATAATAGTACTAACTACAGACAAGGATGTGAGATCGGGTACTTACTTTTCAGTTTCTTCCCGCTTTGCAGGGCAGTGCTGGATCTCGACTGCTGCTGCTGACACTTCTTCTTCTTCTTCTTCTACTGCTGCTGCTGCTGACTGACTGACTCACTGACTGCCTGACTGGGAGAGACTGAAGCTGCAATAATGTCACCAGACACTGCCACCCTAATGGCTGAAGCCTATCACGTGACCAGATTCAGGGTTCATAGTCCTTCCCACCCTTTTTTGTGGACCTCCATCTTGGATTATGCCACAGGAGGGGAGTGGGGGAGGAACGACAAATAGTTCAAATGGCTCTGAGCACTATGGGACTTAACTTCTGAGGTCATCAGCCCGCTAGAACTTAGAACTACTTAAACCTAACTAACCTAAGAACATCACACACATCCATGCCCGAGGCAGGATTCGAACCTGCAACTGTAGTGATTGCGCGGTCCCAGACTGTAGCGCCTAGAACCGCTCGGCCACCCCAGCTCGCGGAGGAACGACAGTGCACTCTGATGACAGTGTTGTAAACTAGGCCAGTTGGTCTCCAAACCTCAAGGTGAACACTTGTGGTTCATTGTGGAATAGGGCATAGTTGATGTGGGGTGTTATGTAATTTCAAAAAAGGTACGCAGTTCCAGCACAGGCCTCTATGCACTTGAGTACTGAAATGCATCTTTATGCCATCCACTGTGTGCCCATTGTTTGTCGAAAAGTATTCAGCACACATTCATCCATTATCCTTTCTCTCCACTCATTTCCTTTCTCTCCACTCACTGTGTAGGAACCTCATGGCTGCATGTATTACACTTATTAAATTCACCCTTGCTCATCACCAGCATTTCATCAATTGTACACATGGATGCTTGTGCTGGAGTGGGTGAATGTCTTACCTCTTGTGCTTCGGAAGACTGACTGGACTTTTATTGAATGATCTCCAGTTACAGCACATGAGCACATGCATTTCTCTGCATGAGTTGCGAGCTGTAACTTAGCCCCATCCTGCTGCATCTTCAACATTTGATGAAGTGTTTTTGTCTTCTTCACACACACACCAAATATCATTTCTTTCCAAACATTGTGCAAGTGGCTATGGACACAGTTCTCAGCTGCGTGATTACAGCTAATGTACCCATTAAACTCCTCTTTCTCCAGCGCAGGCGTCTCATCCAATAATCACATAATACACACAGTAAATAATTACATCCATCCTCCCACTCCAGCAGCTAGACATAGACTAAGGGAATTTCCCACTATTCTTTCCTCAGACCTCCATCTTGAATTATGTCACAGGAGGGGTAGAGTGGCCAACACCGCACTCTGGTGGTGGTGGTGACATGAACTAGCTCAGTTGGACTCTGGACCTGAAGGTAAACACACAGGACAGAGCTACTGTCTATGACAAGTCTAAATAAATATTACATACAAAATAAGGACTTACATGTGTCCTAACCAGCAGACATTTTCCAGATGGAGAGAGGAGGGAGGATGGAGGAGGATAGGGGAGGGGAGTGAGGTTAGGTTAGTAGAGGTAGCCCACCAAAATTTGAACTTCCCGCCATGATGTCAGTGGGACATTGCCATCTTATATCCGCCATCTTGTTTATATTTGGCAACAATGTAGAGTGGGGTGACGCCACTGTTGCCCCGCTACTAGAAGGTACTAGGCAGGGTAACAACGATTTCAGATATATTTTCTGTGTTTGTAGATAACTGTCAGAGATTTTATAACTTCAGATGCAATGTTACAGTAGATGAGAAACAGTGATGATTCTGTGGAAGATTCAGCTGTTACCAATACATACTCAGGAAAAAAAACAATTATTGCCTGAAAATGTTTGTTTTGTTGAAACTCGACTATTTTATCTGCATGGTTTGGAAATATCCACTTGTTTACAACCATATGGATTATGATTTGATTGTAAAATCTTGATACAAAGCCAGAGTTAGCTAACTGAGGAATAGATAACCATGGCTTAACTTGGAGTGTGCATTGAATGATGCTATTTTATTCCCTGCCTGGTTATTGCTGGAATAGTGTTCATATCCAGTTAAGCTGCCAACAACTGAAGAGCACTCTGGGTATTTTCGTGCATGTCATTTCATATTTATTTAGTCATCACCTGCACAAATATGATGCTGAACATGAGTGATATGTGTTCCAGATAGCAAAACCAGCCGCTTGAAGATACTTTGAGGCTGGAAAATACTGAAAATGAATTCAAGAGTGCAGTAGAATACGTGAAAACTGCTGCAGTCTCATTCAATTAAAATATTTATGCAAAACATGTAACTAAATAGGTAGGGTGCTATATGTATAAAATATAACTGTCTATTTTGAAATTAGTTAAGGGAGCAGGTTTTCGTTTAATGATTTGAAAGAGATCTTTCTAGATTTCCAAATAAAGTATGTGGAAAAATATGGAACAGTTCCCATTCAGAAACAACTTCACAAAGATTGTTGGAGCAAGTACACGTAAATATTACACCCAGAAAAGGTAGCAAGGCTTCAGATTCGTACCATCCCATACATGAAATGTAAGTTCGAAATTTTGTGCAATGAAATACGTGATCTGATGATGCTATCAATAGCAGGACGCCAAAGTCAGTTGGATTCAGATGCAACATTTGTACACACGATAATATTCCATCAAATATAGCTATTTGGTAGATAATGAGTTGTAAGTAGGCACATACTACAGAAGCAACTGTGAAATGTGGTCTCCTTTGTGAAATAGTTGTTCTTTTCAGTCTCTCCACCAAACTGTGACAACACAGACATCATGAAGATTGATTGACCGAAAATTCTAAGAGATGCTACTCGTTAGCTTGCTGTTGTACTTAAGTCTTAGCAATGGGTGTTCTACGGAAAATACCCTTGCTGAGTTACTGGACATTATTTGTGCATCCAATTTTGCAGTTTAGGGCATTTATAAATCTTGTTTCTATGATGTGTTGATTATTAATTATGTTGAGGAGGTATATGAAGAATAAGATGCCAACATTGACAATAAGCAACATTATTTTTTTATAGTCCTGCAGTAGACAAGTACCTAAGGCATAAATCAATCTGTAGGCTGTTGTTATTGCATCTCACCCTAGATGTTTTTGGAACAGTAACTGCTTACTATATAATATTGGATTCTTCAATCATCTCTATCAGTTTTATGAAAACTGGGAGGGAAGGGGATGTAACTGCAGATGTGTCACATTCACTGTGGTCTTCCTCCTTTTGTACAGTCATTCAGCTTAGGACTGTCAGTTTCATTTTCATAATAAAAACGTTCTCAAACGTGAAGGAATTAGCAGAGCTGCAGATGGTGCAGCTTCAACCGTAGCTTGACAGGAACTGGAGAAGGGAAGAAGAACTGTACTCATTAATAGCTTAAAGCTCATGATTAGGACCAGGAAATAAACATTAAAACACATGATTTCAGAACAAAAATATACTAATCCATATACATTTATTTATTTTATTTTCGTTTAATTACATCAGGAACAGAAATAGTTAAAAAACTGTCTTTTGGGCATGTTGTCCATTGTCATATACATCCTTTTAGTAATCCTGCAGACTGTCTCCTTGTCAGTATCAATAAAGTCTCCAAAGGACAGAACGAAATCACCAGAGGCAAAATACACAATGTGATCCAAAGTATCTGGACACAAAAGTATCACAAAAGAGTACAATTGGGCACTCCTTGGAGCTAATGGACTTCGAACGTGGTCAGGTGATTGGGTGTCACTTGTGTCATTTGTCTGTACACGAGGGCAGACATCTATCCAGACCATCACACAGGTATTACAAACTGCATCAGGGTCCACTGCAAGTACTATGACAGTTAGGCGAGAGGTGATAACTCGGATTTCATGGTCGATAGACTGCTCATAAGCCAGTAAATGCCAAACAGCACCTCGCTTGGTGTAAGGAGCGTAAACACTGGACGATTGAATAGTAGAAAAACGTTGTGCAGAGTGACGATCACGTTACACAATGTGGAGATCCGATGGTAGGGTGTGGGTATGGCGAATGCCCAGTGAACGTCATCTAGCAGCGTGTGTAATGCCAACAGTAAAATTCAGAGGCGGTGGTGTTATGGTGTGGTCGTTTTTTTCATGGAGGGAGCTCTTATCCCTTGTTGGTTTGCGTGGCACTATCACTGCACAATCCTACATTGATGTTTTAAGCATGTTCTTGCTTCTTACTGTTGAAGAGCAATTTGGGGATGGCGACTGCATCTTTCAACACGATCGAGCGTCTGTTCATGGTGCACGGCATGTGGCAGAGTGGTTACACGACAATAACATCCCTGTAATAGACTGGCCTGCACAGAGTTCTGACCTGAATCCTATAGACCACCTTTGGGATGTTTTGAAACTCCGACTTCATGCCAGGCCTCACCGACCGACGTCGATACCTCTTCTCAGGGCAGCACTCTGTGAAGGATGGGCTGCCATTCCCAAAGAAACCTTCCAGCACCTGATTGAACGTATGCCTGCGAGTGTGGAAGCTATCATCAAGGTTAAGTGTGGGCCAACACCATAATGAATTCCAGCATTACTGATGGAGGGCGCCACTTTCTTGTAAGTCATTTTCAGCCGGATGTCCGGATACTTTTGATCACATAGTGTATGTGTGTCCATAGTAGCTGGATAATTGGTGGAATAGAGTCATTTCTGAAAGAAAAGAAATAATGGCAAGATACAGTTCAAGAGAAATTTGAAAGCATAACTTGCCAGCCACTTCTCCCACTGTTATGATTATGTAGTAACTAAAGATTTCTATTAGCTAAATGAGAAGTATCTATTTTCTTATAACACAAAGATAACAATTACCTTTTTATAAATATGAATGTTGTTAATGTGGATAATACCAATAAATGAGAAATACAACAACTATCTGCTGTAGCTTTCTTAAGAAAAGTGACATTCTAGTTAATTTTACTGTGTTAAACATAGCTTGAGGAAGCACAAATAACTAACTAGTTTATGGAAATAATGCTAGGTGGTGGACAATTTTGTTGCTCTGAAATATTCAGTAAAAGAAAAGAAGTAGTTGTCCCAGTGGGAGATAAGAGTGAATAATATTTTCTGCTAAAGATGTGGTTGAGTGATTTGTGGCATTATTGTATTACCAAACTTTTTGTTATATTAAACAATCATAATAAACCATCAATTTCAGAAAAATGGCACTTCTCACAGTTACAATACAAGATATTTAAATTTAAGTTACCTTTAACAAACTACAGTTTGACGTAAAGAAGGGTATTGAAAATAATCTGATACTCAAGGAAAGTTGAAAACATAGCATTCCAGGCACCCCTTCTGCATACTACAACTTTCAGGTTCAGCAACTAGCCTCCTATTCTGCTCTTGTAACATACATGTATATCTATTATTTTATGATAAATATGGGTGGGTTTATGTAGATAAGAGTAATAGTTGAGAAACACGACAGCTATGTTCTGTATTGGAGGAAGCATCACGTAAAAAATTGCTGAGTTTCCTTACAGTGTTAAACTTAGCCTGCATAAACACAAATATTTCACAGACATCAGTGGATAATGTTGGTGGTTGACAATGTTGATGCTCAGAAGCATTCATGGCCCTGTGATTCCGATTTTTTCATTAAAAGGCAAAATTTGTTCTGGCACTACTGTGGTGCTTACAAAAAGGGACAGAGTGGAACAATATTTTCTGCTATTGATCTAATGTGGCTGAATGAAACTGGGACTCTACTGTTATATAAAAAACGTTTGCAACATGTAAAATCGATGGTTCGTCTAAAACTGGAAAAGCTGTTACTACAAATAGCACACATAAACCCTGTGGTTTCTAGATTTTGTTAAGTGTATTATGGCAGTGTCTGCAAGATAAATCGAAAAACTCGTTTCCACTGCTGCAGCGATTCTAGCACTCGCCTCATAAACAAGACTAATTTTGCATGATTCGTCCTTTTAATGTTCCTGATTTACATAAACAATATGACAGAACACACAAAGTACTGAAATCAAATGCATATTTCTACAAATAAACGGTACTATTTAACAAAAAAGGGAAATAGTCTCATGTGTCCATCATATGCTCCAATCCCTCATGTACAAGATTGGAAGACAAAGTACAGTTTTCTTTAATAAGCAAAATCTGGATATACATTCGGAATCTGCGTCTTGTCTTTTTCTTCTCCTTCCTCAATCTCATATACAGTTCAGCCAAAATCTTGTCGTCCTTTCCTTCATTTGTCACACTCGTTCCATCTTGAAATCTTATTACCTGGTTAAACTCGCTAACCAGCGAGAAATCGCCAATTAACTAATCCCAAGTAGTAGTGCAAGGTCAGCACCACCCCACTCTGCATTGTTGCCAAATTTATTCAAGTTTGCGGATCCTAGTTGGTAGAGTTAGATGTGGTAACTTCGCAATGACGTCATGGTGGAAAGTTCTAATTTTGGCAGGAAAATTGGTCGACTGGGGTACTTCCACTGAGCTAAGTCATCCAACCTCCGCTTCTCCCTTGGAGTTGGCGGAAAAAGGACTCATTCTGTGCTGGGCTGCTGGATAGAATGAATGTAATTCTTTATTTTGCATGCAGTGTTTATTTAAACAGTCTTAGTAGTCATAGGCAGTAGCTCCATCCAATGTGTTTGCCATGAGGTTCAGAGGCCAAGTGATGTAGTGCACAATAGTACAGCCACCAGAGGGCGCTGTCACCCCCTCTCTCCCCTAATCCTAGATGGCTGTCTGGGGGAAAATGGCGAGAAAAGAACTCAATCTGTATCCAGCTGCTGGAGGGGTAGGACTATATTTTATTTATTTTGAGTGGGAAGTTAGATCAGTTTATTTAGGGATGGATTTAAAGCAGTTTATTTATTACACTGATACAAAACACTCGCCCTGATGTGCTTGGGGCCACAATACATAGTCTACAGACCTGCAAACTGCTCTAAATTACCGAAATAACGCAGTACCCTGATGTACAGACATGCAAACAACTCGTAAATTGTCAAAATAATGCATGTAAAATGCTCCACAATCACGCTCACTAATTGTAAAAGTTGAAACAATACATTGCACAGCCTATAGGCATGTCCACAAAATAATGCAGTACACTGATATGCAGACAGGTTCACTATGCATAAAATGGTCAAAAATAATGCATTTATAATACTCTGCAGACACACTCGAGACGCTTAATCAGCCGAAATAATGCAGTGCACACACACTCATTACACGTAAAAACGCTTTCAAACTATCGTTAGGAAATTCGACCACAACATATGGGTGATCTGTTCCCTACAGAGGTCCATGATGACCAGATGTGTCGGGAGTGGATGCCGGTTCAGCCTGTACCACATGCAGGATGCTTCTTGCAGTAAGCACGTGTTTATCTGACCAGCATGGCCACTGTGTTGACCCATAGCATATGTACCTAGGGCTCTATCGCCGGCCTAATTGCAGAGCGAGACGTTTGCATAGCAAGTCACACTCGCAGAAGCAGCTTAAAGGTGTCAGTGTTATACTGATGTCATATGTCTATGTAAATAACAGCCATGTCTCCCACTGGATGCTCTATAGAAATATTTTGTAATGCTTTCAGGCACTGTTTACGAAAATATCCCAGAATAACACAGGATGCATTCCTCCTAGCGATACTAATGGGACAGCCTATCCATTACACATCATCCATTCCAGGAAATCGTAAAGTGACACAGAAATAGTTAATGGTGGCTTCTGTTGTAGGAGCTTTAGTGATGTCTCAGCTTGTCTGCATAGAAATTCTTGTCCTAACAGGACCTGTATACGAAAATATCCTAGAATAACACCGAATGCATTGTTCCTGATGGTCCTAATGAGGCACCTCGTCCATTGCGTGTTACCCTCCCTGGAAATGGCAATGTGCTGCTTTCAACATACATCTCAGAAACTGTAAACGTTCGCTCATGTTCTCACCGCTAAAAGCCTTCATCATGTCTTTGCATGCTTAGGAAAACACTTTTAATCATGAAAGCATTCTTGGTGTTAGGAAAGAGATCACTGTCTACGCAGACACAGGAAAATCAGAACAATTACGCGAACAGAATTCGAAACACTGTCCTACAGAAGAGAAAAATGGCTGGAATTTTCGGTGTCTTACACCTACTGTTCCGTGGATGTCCTAATGACACAATGGCGGTTGAGGGACAGTATCCCGCCAGAGATGGATGGTCTGCTTCAACTTGTCTTTGAACGGTTGAACAAAGAAGAAATGACGTTACTCTCAGAACTTTCCTTATATACCTTTCCCTCATCTCGTTCGAACCAGCCTGTAGGGGCCCCTATGCCCTGCACAAAGGATATCTTGTGAACGAATGAAGCATTCTGATTGGTTCTTACTGAATTGACCTGATAAACTGCTGCTGCTGCCGGTGTGGGAGCTCTGTCCGCCATTTGTTTCTGCAGATGAGAGTTTCAGTGGAAAAACTATTTTGTACAGATCGCCATATTGCACTGACAGTTAAACCCTGTAAAAGTGGTCTACAGATCGTCGAATACGGAAAGACACTTCCTGAATTACACTTCTCTGCTACTGTCGAGCCGACGGTCACAAGTCACCTGCCCCCACACGTACACTGGCACAGCGCATGACTAGAGCACCCTCAGCAACTGAGATCACTTTATGAACTATTGTACAAAGGCTGGGTGATCCCCCACCACACAAAGGCGTTACTGTTTCTGACCCCAACCTGCTTACTTACTTGCTTTCTACACTCATCTCCAGACTTTGGGATTACAAGAGCATATGTATTTTAACGTGGTTTACCAGAATATCTTACGATTTGCGAGATACTTCTCGATATCAAGCACATAGCAATATCGCTTCCATAGCAGTATCGCTTGCACAGTATAGTTCCAAAGATATAGGCTGGAAATTATTTCTCTAGAAACCTGGAACTTTACAAAGATGCAGCAAGGTGGAATGTGCGGCAAACCACACAGAACGAGAAACTTATCTCGCCTGTGAAGACTTTTATATGAAAAATAGAGGAAACTGATAATTCCACTCGTGAGTACAGATATCAGTGGTATAACAGATTCTAGAGTTTCAGTCCATTTGTTCTGTTTTCTGTATGTCTGTATCTGTGCATGTGTTGTGGATAGCTCCCAGGACCCACAGTAGATCCGAGCTACCATTTGAGTGTGGGTCTGCCGTGTGTTATATCCGGTGGTAAAAAATGGTTCAAATGGCTCTGATCACTATGGGACTTAACTTTTGAGGTCATCAGTCCCCCAGAACGTAGAACTACTTAAACCTAACTAACCTTAGGACATCACACACATCCATGCCCGAGGCAGGATTCGAACCTGCAGCCATAGTGGTTGCACGGTTCCAGACTGCAGCGCCTAGAAGCGCTTGGCCACCCTGGCCAGCTATATCCGGTGTGATGCTGGGATGTGGATCCTCAATATGCTACATCTGGGATAGGGTTTGAAGTTGGATCCGACGTGCATAATGGCTGTAGTGATGTTCAGACGCAGATCCACAATATACGACATCCGAGTTAGCATGTGAATGTGTATCTGCCACTCATTATACATCCAGAGCGATGTTCAGAGGTGGATCCACCACATGGCACATCTGAGATAGGACTTTAAGGTGGACCAACCATGCGTTACGTCTGAAGATGTGTTCTATGTTCGAAGGGGGTGCCACCAGCGGGAAGACCTGGTCATGGAAGACATCTGCAACTCATGCACAGACACAGACACACACAAAACAGAGCAAACACACTGCAACTGTAGAATATGTGGGTGGAGATGACTAGGTGCAATCCAGTACCATCCTATAGTATACCACCCGACCAGAAATATAGTGCATTTGCGCTAGGTGTTGGCAGCTGTACTACATTTACAAGCAATTTTAGAACACAGAACGAGAAGTGATGTCATGATCGCATAGGTAGAAGTGAAATAAAAGCGATAGAATTACGAAAATTGACGAAAAATACGTATAATTTGAGGGATAATACACTGAAATGCGGTGATACTGATGAAATACTTGAATGTCTTCTGGTTGGCGCTGAACAATTCTTGTAGATGGGAACGATTATACGACAGCAAGAGAAAGGAAACGAGAAAACGTTGACAAGGAAGCAGAGGAAACGAGGGAAATAGTATTTTTTTCGTCGAGGCAGCGTTCTACTGTATGTCTATTGAGGTAATAGTGACACACGCGAGTTGACTGCCGTCTTTGATCGTTTCCTATAAAAACAGAGACCATCTGCCTCTACACTTATTGCATCTGCGTTAAAGGATGACAGAGAGTGGATGGGGTGATCGATTTAGATTGAGCTGCAAGAAGGTACGATTTAATGATAGACTGATGATGCTTTCTAGAGGGAGAGGGAGAAGTTGCTGCAGGTCATTTGACCATTTTTTCCCTTGTTTTATCAGGATACATCAGTTGTGTGATATAACCTGCGTTCGACTCGTATACAACCGCTTGTTCTGTGCACGACTTAGAGCACTGTCTATTTGCGATCGTTAACAGAAACCTTTCGGTCATCAGAGAACTGCCATCGCATGTGTAATGAAACGTGACTGTCCTGTTTCGACACATTTCACTAAATAAACGAAGATTTATGCGACGTACTCCATTCCCCCTGTCACATCTTGGGTATAAAATCGAGACTTCAGTTTTGTAACTAAGGTGATACTAAGTTAGCGACAGGTGTTTGTGAGGCACTGCACTCTCCATGTATACATCTACTTGACAGATGTCCTGTTTACGGAGTTATTGGCCGCATGACATGTTATTTCACATGTCAAATGCCATCACATGTGTGATGAAACGTGACCCTCCTGTTTCGACACATTGCTCTAAACAAACGAAAATTTATGAGGCATCTTGGGTATAAAATCGAGACTTCAGTTTCGTAACTAAGGTGATTCTAAGTTAGCGGCAGGTATTTGTGAGGCACTACCATCCCCGTGTACACACCTACTTGATCAGATGTCCTGTTTACAGAGTTAGTGGGCAGCATGACAGGTAATTTCACATGTCAAATGCCGCTGCTACGCTTGTATCTGTTTCCTTGTGACTGGTATTCACCGTTACTAACGATCATTTTCTATAGGGGTGATATGAGAATAGTATAATTTCTGAACCCTTGATCGGATGTGGACAGCGGACGCTATACACCTCTTGAAAGTTGTATTGTACATGTATCACATACAATCGTTGTTTTAAGGAAGTAGTTTTTTCATTGTACAGTTTGTCACCATAGCTTATCGTAGAGAAATCTGCAAGAAGGATGTATCTCATGCGCTGGAAATATATTTTTTACATTGGAATACTAAAAGCGTTACATTCCAAATGACTGAAGGGTCAGAAACTGCAAGAATCTAACATTACAGCCTGTTTTAAGAGCAGAACGCTGAGGCCTTAGAAGTGCATGTGTTTATGGTCTCTCTTACCAATACCCTCTTGGTACTGATTTCAGACCCTAGAACAATACTTTGGAATTGATAGTGTAGTTGATTTACATAAAATCCTTCGAACTCCATCTGTCTGCATAAACACCACCCATTTCTTTTTCTTCTTAACCAACTGCTATTACATCACAACAATTTCATATCTACTACAGGAAACTGATAAGCGGTGCTAACCTACACGACATGCTTGCATCTGGAGAAATCTTGTGCACTTGGATGGGAGCAGAACAGCAGTTACGGGCTTGGCACGCTCCATTCTTTCACAAGATGCAGAATGTAGCGGTCTTCTACTTCTGGTCAGCTACAGATTAAATTGGTAACAATGCTGCAGGGTGAACTGGTCAAAGACAGTGCAAGGAGGCCTTTCAGTCTCTAACTTTATCCTAAGAATGCGAGAATGCCCTATGACTCCCATCAGCATAGAGAATGATTGTAAATTACACACTATGATCAAAGTGCTAGAAATATGTAGATCACTGCATGATGTACTTTGTAGTATATGTTCGAAAATTAACGATGAATGGATGTACTGCACAGTCATCTGTCCACATTAGCTATGATACTCGCGAAGTAGAGGAGGGGCGGTTTAGTGACGATACAGAATCTGAGAAGCATGCTTCCGTGTCATTGGTTGGTGTTGAAACTGCGGTAAAATTGCTAAAATTGTTCGCGCTCTAAAATCTGATGCTTATTATTACAGTACATCGATGTTGTCTTTTATTTCCCACCAATCCACTGGTGTGCTGTTGATTAGCACATAATGATGGGCTGAGATCGCTTGTTTGAGATGGAGAAAGAGTCTTGGTGGTAAGAGGGGCAACACCATCTGGGGATGGCTAGCACCAAAACAGTGATCGCGTACATGACTGCAATATAAGGAATCAATCGAAATGGAACACTGAGCCGTCTGCTATTCCACCACTGTGAAAGTTGAGGTTAAATATAGAGGCTGTCAATCATCTTTGGATAGCAGTTTGGAAACGCTCCGCAATGCCGCAAAACTCTTCCACTTTCCATATGTTGTGACCGTCTTTCATTTAAAATCATTCAGTGTGTTTGTGTGGTGTTTCAGCGGCAGCTACAACACGATTTACACCGTGCGACATCTAGTTTTTTGCGAGAAGCAATGGATCAGTACATGTTTATGTCAGTTTAAAACCTGACACAGACCTCGAAATCGAGGTGGAAAAAACAAAATGTATGGCAGTGTACAAATCGTGTTAGAGCAGAAAAATAACTATGTTTGAAACAATGGTACAGGGACCCTCTCATGTAACTGATAGTCCATGGGATATGGTCCTCCTACAGTATGGGCATTGACACTTTACACTGATCAATCAATGGACCAATACCTGTGTATTTAATAGGATCGCCGCATATGTTCGATACCAGCATGCATACGAGATTTGTTTTCGATGTGTGGGAAGAGAGAAATGCAGTAAAAATCTTATTGGGTTCTCTGTCGGATGATGTTAGGGGCTCTCTGTTAAATGGTATAGAATGTTGGGGTGATACAAGTGAATGGGGTGATAGACATGAATGGGCACTGAGGGACACAGAACTGATGTTGACTGCAGTACCTCTATGACGTTGAGTCTTCCTAGTTTTCCTGATAAGAAACACCACCATAACCATTCGAACTGTCTTTTATATGAACAACTTAAATTGGAAAGAACACATAGAAAATGTTGTGGGGAAGGCTAACCAAAGGCTGCGTTTTATTGGCAGGACACTTACAAAATGTAACAGACCTACCACGGAGATTGTTTACACTACACTTATTCATCCTCTTTTAGAATACTGCTGGACAGTGTGGGATCCTTACCAGATGGAACTGACGGAGCACATCGAAAAAGTTCAAGGAAAGGCAGCACGTTTTGTATTATCGCGAAATTCGGAAGAGAGTGTCACAGAAATTATACAGGATTTGGGCTGGAAATCATTAAAAGAAACACGTTTTTCGTTGCGACGGAATCTTCTCACGAAATTCCAGTCACCAACTTTCTCCTCCGAATGAGAAAATATCTTGTTGACACCGACCTACATAGGGCGGAACGATCACCACGATAAAATAAGGGAAATCAGAGCTCGTACGGAAAGATATAGGTGTTCATTCTTTCCATGAGCTATATGAGATTGGAATAATAGAGAATTGTGAAGGTGGTTCGATGTACCCTCTGCCAGGCACTTAAATGTGATTTCCAGAGTATCCACGCAGATGTAGGTATACTACCTCATGTTGCAGGAGCAGGCTCCATTTGGTGATGACCTTACACATTGTACACGGTTGATGGAGCTATGACAACATGTTCCCATTACCACTGAATGGTCAAAACACTGTCCTGTCTCACTAACTCAGCTCACTTTGTTTCTACACAGGCTGCAGAATGTGGTACACATAGCTCTCTCCGACGATCACATGCGCAGGGATGTCAGGGCAGAGTCTGAAGAGCAGTTACAAGATGCATAGGGACTATCTAAAACCACATTAGAATTTTACTGTAGCAGATATGTTCGGAAAAGGTGACTCGTTTCGAGATATGAGAGTACTACGAATATCATTCACTAGTGGCTGTAACCATTAACAGACTTCTCTATAGGATTCAACACTGGTATGTGGCTGAATGGAAAGAATTGATTCCAAATCGCAGATGGCATTTCTACCAGTAAGCGTAACACTATAGATCTGAAAAGCCTGTGTACATTTCTTACGACCCAATCAGCACACCATCTACTTGTATTTGATCATTCTCAATCAACCTGTGTATATATTGCAGAACCTCCGACATGGTACCAAGACAGAATGCTTTACAAATACTGGAGAAATATCTAGTGGCGGCGTGAGGGAGTAGCAAATATTGGCTTCATAGCACGTTCCTTAGCCGAGTCACTTTCTAAATTATATGAGTTTATTTCGAGCTTACACCGTCGGCGATGTGTAACCGCACTGTTGGTCTGTTAATATACGCTCTGGTGATCATTGTCGATATTCAGTGCTGCGATATTTGTCTGGAAAAACCACTTGATTCAGAGGCAACGCCACACCTCTATTTATAAGACTTGTGTAGTTTTTAGCATGGATATCGTTAGTGATACTTGTGAGCACCTGTAGAACCAAGACCAATGGTGACAGGAACATCAAAGTTGCGATTGTGTTTTAACATCTGGCAGCTTGTAAGAAGATTTCGTTTCTCTTTCTAAGACATATTGGTACCACACACAAGAAAAGCTTACGAGACATGTCCAACCATCGCTGATTTTCGCTCGATACCGCTTAGTGTCACCAGCATTCAGTTATTGATGAACCAGCATTCAGTTATTGGTGAATTATTATACTTAGTAGTTGGGGATGTGTGTTAGATTTGCCTTGAGCAGCAGGCTTATTAAGTATGTTTATGTTCCAGCATGTGCAAAGAAAATGACTATGTCCTGTCGTAAGGAAAGTATGGATGTGACATGGACAACTGTGATAGCCGCAAAGGGAATGGAAGATTTTTTTTTAGTTGGAGAATTATCTCAAGTCATTAGAATGTTACAGATATTTCTATTCCCAGAACCACAGTCGTCAGGAGGGGGTATTCCAGATACTTCACTTATTGTCGAACATCGTCCAATTGAGACTGCAATCATAATATTTAATTGTAAGTACAGTGACCAAATATATATGTGGCCAGTTTCCTAGGACGATTCTGTCTGGGACTGCGTGGCGGGGGGCATCAGTGACCTGTGGCGGGAACGATTCACATTTCCAGCTAACGGCCAGAGCCGACCAAATGGAAACACCGATTGGGGTACAGGAATGTAGCTGCCCTAACCGTGTCGCCACTAGACAGCTTAATAGCAAACTAATTCTCCGTACATGCTGGACAGCCTTCGTGATCGCATGTGCTCTTTGTGGGAATTTGAGATGATTGAATATGGACGTGTTTTAGCACTTTAGCATTACTCCCTCCCATGTAAATTGTCCGGTTGATTGCTTCTGCATATTTACTGTCTTTATTTAGTTGAGAGATTATCGATTGTAGTGTGTGTTGTGTGCATGTAGCAGGTGAGAAACACCTTAGTTAACTTTGTAAATTATGAGGATGATTTGGAATCTGTTATATAACCGTTATCTGTAATCATTAGTGGAATTACCAGCTTCCTCTATATTCTTCGAGTTTTCATGTAAATGTCTTTCCAGACGAAATAGGTTTCTCGTTCTGTGTGATTTGCTACACGTTCCACCTTGCTGCACCTTTCTAAAGTTCCAGGTTTCTACAGAAATAATTTCCAGTCTATATCTTCGGAACTATACTGTACAAGCGATACTGCTATGGAAGCGATATTGCTATGTGCTTGATATCGAGAAGTATCTCGCAGATGGTAAGAATTCTGGCAAACCATGTGAAAATACATATGTTCTTGTAAGCCCAGAGAGATGAGTGTAGAAAGCAAGTAAGTAAGCAGGTTGGGGTCAGAAACAGTAACACCTTTGTGCGGTTGGGGATGACCCAGCCTTTGTACAATAGTTCATAGTTGCTGAGGGTGCTCTAGTCATGTGCTGTGCCAGTGTGCGTGTGGGGGCAGATGACTTGTGACTGTCGGCTCGACAGTAGCAGAGAAGTGTAATTCAGGAAGTGTCTTTCCGTATTCGACGATCTGTAGACCACTTTTACAGGGTTTAACTGTCAGTAGAACATGGCGATCTGTACAAAATAGTTTTGCCACTGAAAATCTCATCTGCAGAAACAAATGGCGGACAGTGCTCCCACACCGGCAGTAGCAGCAGTTTATCAGGTAAATTCAATAAGAACCAATCAGAATGCTTCATTCGTTCACAAGATATCCTTTGTGCAGGGCATAGGGGCCCCTACAGTCTGGTTCGAACGAGATTGGGGAAAGGTATCTAAGGAAAGTTCTGAGAGTAACGTGATGTCTTCTTTGTTCAGCCATTGTAAGGGTAAGTCACTTTCCAAACCTCTCTCTCTCTCTCCTATTAGGCCGGCCCTGGAGCTGCAGGTATGGGCTATGCATCAAGGTAGCAGCAACCCTGGGTGGGTAAACACACGCATGCGTCCAGATGCATCTCGCATGTGGGACAAACTGGACCATTGTGCAGAACATGTCCGGTCATCATTCCGGTTTGGACTTCTGTAGGGAACAGATCACTGATACATCGTGTTCGAATTTCCTAATGATAGTTCGAAAGCTTTTTTACGCAAAATGATTGTTTTTTCACTGCAATATTTCGCCTGATTAAGCGTTGAGAGTGAGTTTGCAGAGCATTATACACTCCTGGAAATTGAAATAAGAACACCGTGAATTCATTGTCCCAGGAAGGGGAAACTTTATTGACACATTCCTGGGGTCAGATACATCACATGATCACACTGACAGAACCACAGGCACATAGACACAGGCAACAGAGCATGCACAATGTCGGCACTAGTACAGTGTATATCCACCTTTCGCAGCAATGCAGGCTGCTATTCTCCCATGGAGACGATCGTAGATATGCTGGATGTAGTCCTGTGGAACGGCTTGCCATGCCATTTCCACCTGGCGCCTCAGTTGGACCAGCGTTCGTGCTGGACGTGCAGACCGCGTGAGACGACGCTTCATCCATTCCCAAACATGCTCAATGGGGGACAGATCCGGAGATCTTGCTGGCCAGGGTAGTTGACTTACACCTTGTAGAGCACGTTGGGTGGCACGGGATACATGCGGACGTGCATTGTCCTGTTGGAACAGCAAGTTCCCTTGCCGGTCTAGGAATGGTAGAACGATGGGTTCGATGACGGTTTGGATGTACCGTGCACTATTCAGTGTCCCCTCGACGATCACCAGTGGTGTACGGCCAGTGTAGGAGATCGCTCCCCACACCATGATGCCGGGTGTTGGCCCTGTGTGCCTCGGTCGTATGCAGTCCTGATTGTGGCGCTCACCTGCACGGCGCCAAACACGCGTACGACCATCATTGGCACCAAGGCAGAAGCGACTCTCATCGCTGAAAACGACACGTCTCCATTCGTCCCTCCATTCACGCCTGTCGCGACACCACTGGAGGCGGGCTGCACGATGTTGGGGCGTGAGCGGAAGACGGCCTAACGGTGTGCGGGACCATAGCCCAGCTTCATGGAGACGGTTGCGAATGGTCCTCGCCGATATCCCAGGAGCAACAGTGTCCCTAATTTGCTGGGAAGTGGCAGTGCGGTCCCCTACGGCACTGCGTAGGATCCTACGGTCTTGGCGTGCATCCGTGCGTCGCTGCGTTCCGGCCCCAGGTCGACGGGCACGTGCACCTTCCGCCGACCACTGGCGACAACATCGATGTACTGTGGAGACCTCACGCCCCACGTGTTGAGCAATTCGGCGGTACGTCCACCCGGCCTCCCGCATGCCCACTATACGCCCTCGCTCAAAGTCCGTCAACTGCACATACGGTTCACGTCCATGCTGTCGCGGCATGCTACCAGTGTTAAGGACTGCGATGGAGCTCCGTATGCCACGGCAAACTGGCTGACACTGACGGCGGCGGTGCACAAATGCTGCGCAGCTAGCGCCATTCGACGGCCAACACCGCGGTTCCTGGTGTGTCCGCTGTGCCGTGCGTATGATCATTGCTTGTACAGCCCTCTCGCAGTGTCCGGAGCAAGTATGGTGGGTCTGACACACCGGTGTCAATGTGTTCTTTTTTCCATTTCCAGGAGTGTACATGCATTTTTTTTTACATTTTTATGTGTAGTGAACATGTCTGTACATCAGTGTACTGCATTATTTCGAGGACATGTCTATAGGCTGTGCAGTGCATTATTTCGACAGTTTACAACTAGTGAGCGTGTTTGCAGAGCTTTTCACATGCATTATTTTGACAATTTACGATTTGTTTGTGCGTCTGTACATCAGGGTACTGCGTAATTTACGAGCAGTTTGTAGGTCAGTAGGCTCTGTATTGTGATGCCAAGCACCCCAGGGCTAGTGTTTTGTATCAGCATAATAAATAAACAATATGAAATCCAGCCCTAAAAAAACTGACCTAACTTCCCATTGAAAATAAATAAAGTACACTTCTTCCTCTCCAACAGCTGGTCACAGACTGAGTCCTTTTCCCACCATATTCTCTCCGGACCACCATCTTGGATTGGGGAAGAGGGGGAGGGACGACAGCACCCTCTAGTGGCAGTACTGTATACTAGGTCACTTGGCCTCCAGACCTCATGGCGAACACACTGGATGGAGCTACTGCCTATGACAACACAGACTGTTTAAATAAACACTGCATGTAAAATAAAGACTTACATCCATCCTGTCCAGCAGTCCAGAACAGACTGAGTCCTTTTCCCACCAATTCCAAGGCAGAGGTGGTGGTTGGATGACTTAGGTTAGTGGAGGCAGACCAACTGAACTATTTCCCCACCTTTTTTCACCAAAATTTTCCCACTATTTTCTTGGGGAGGAATCAGGAGGGGAAGGGAGGTTCAGGGAGGGGAGGGGTGGGGGTTAGTTTAGATGAGATAGTTAAAGTGACCTATTTTTCTGCCTGAATTTTAACTTACCGCCATGACGTCATTGTCACATTGCCACTTCTATCGCCGCCATCTTGGATCCACCATCTTGAATAAATTTGGCAACAATGTAGAGGGGGTGGCGCTGGCCTTACCCTTCTACTATCCTGAATTTGTTCTCCAGTGAGGCATTATTCCAGATTCGTACAACGAGTTTCTCGCACTATTCTGAGAATTGAGCTTGACCGGCTGCAAACTACAGACTGTACAACCAGCCCTATACCATGTAAGCAGCAAACCTTTGGATGTTGTTCTGTTACTGTGTGAAAGAATTTATCAGTTAGGTCTAAATGTACCAAGAGACAACTGGTTTACCAGCATTAGCTTCATAGATGGGCCAGGAAGAAGAAGAAATCATTCTTTTGTTGGTATGATGAGAAAAACAATAGCTAGATTCCTCTGCAGTTTACTACCAATAAAGGAAGCACCACCTTCAATTCACTTTAACTTCAAGAAATGCTATACACTGTGTGATCCTACTAGCAAGAATCTTGTATGAGAATAATTCAATAGATTCTGACACAGGAAACAAACAAATACCATTCATTGTAACATTCTACTGAAGATGGAGCCGTTACTGTGGATATGTTGACTGCTTTGTAGAGAGTTACAAGAAATGTGTGCTTTTGGCCCATTGTTATATTTTTTGTCGTGATGAATGTGAATGGAATCAATGCATTAGTAATGTATTTTTGCAGCTGTGAAAACTGTATCAGAAGAAAAGGATTCCTGAAACAACTATTTCATGCATTAGCTTTGTGTCATTTGGTCTGTAGAAGTTTGGACAACTCAGAAAATCGTAAATATCTTTAAAAAGCTATAACGTTATATGCCTACCAGTCATCCACCCTAGCTTTGTTAGCTTTACAAGAGTAGCACTAACTATCTACGCCTGCCTGACTTGTTGGATGTCACAGTAATTTTTCTAACTGGCCACTATATAGCGTTATGGTTAAAAATAAGAGAGCAACGTCAGGTGTTTGAATATTAACTGTAGGTTCTACTATCGATCAAATTTGTATAGGAAGCTGAACAATAGAGTTTGTGTATAGCCTCCAGAAGATGCTCTTAATAGCTTATTTTTTATGTTTTGACTGTGGTCCATCTTATGTAGTCTAAGTATTTGAAATATTAGCTTGTCTATTACATTGATAACCTCTTCATGATTAGGTCAAAAAATGAACATGTTGTGTATTGATGTAATGTGTACAACTGACAATGTGAAAAACACTACATGCTTAGTTCAGTTCCAGCAACGTTCACTGTCTGGCCCCATGCTCTATAATTGTTTACCAAATGTGAGTTTACTAGGGAACTGGGAATGTATGTCTGTATGATTGGTGTTCTTGGTATCAAAACATTTTGTCTAGTTCTACAGCCAGTTAGTATCGTACACCCTATCAAAATATTTTTGATGTTGGTTACTTGTGTCTTGTTCTGTTACAGTGACATCCTGTGTTTAAATTTCTCAATCAAATAATGGGTGCACCTACTTTAAGTGTTAATTGATGTTGTGGGATTCCAGGTGCATCAAATAGTTTAAAAATTCGCCAAGAATATGCACTGCTTTTTCTCTAGTAAGACTGTGTCACGAGAGTAATAAATTTATAATGGGACCTCAAACTTCGACAAAATGAAGTCATTTACTTTATTGACTTCTTCAGTTGAAGGCGCCAGTACAGCCCTATGCTGAAACCAATCTAGTGTCTTAGTGGTCATGGTGTGTACATCCAGATTTACTTTTTAATTAGTTCTGAGACGTTTGGTACTGAAATGAAAACATTATTATATTTATTTTATTGCTTGTTGCTTGAAATCCGCCATTTCCTACTTTGAGCAAGTTATTAGCAAAATGAATATTATCTTGTCCAGAAGATAGAGCTGTCTGTAGTATCTACAGTTCCTTATATACAACAACAACGCACTGCAAATATAACAGCAGTGAGTGGAGCACCAGTATTACACAGGCACAGGAGAACATCACCAAAATCATGGAACTCTTCTAGGTTGTAAGTGTAAACTTCACTGAGTGTGGCTGCAGTAAGAGACAGCAAGAGAGGGCGAGAGCATGCTGGCAGCATGCAGCTGAGACCACTCAGCCAGAAAGCCACTCAAAAAGCAGGCGCCCTCATTTCGCCTTCTATCAGTGATGCTGAATACGAGTTCTGTGGCCATGATGGTGGCTCCTCCAGGAAGCCAGCGCTGCAGGAATCAGTGGTTGAAGATGGAGTGCCAGCCACATGGGACTTCTGGAGATGGGCTAGCAGGGCTGGCGAGGCCACAGTGGCAGTTGCAACAGTGGCAGCTTGACGGTAGCCACATGTTGATCGATTTTCGCTTCCATTGGCTCGTCAACATAAAAAAAATTGGTGCTGGGCTGGACTATCAACTGGCTCTGGCCTCATGAGGCATACAGCCAGAAGTGGCCCAGATGACAGTGAGCTAGGAACAGAAATAACCCCGCAGAGGGTGGCGGCATGGAAAACTGCTTCGAGATACATGATGGCGACAATCGGGAAGGACAAACCAGATGCTCCATTGGAAGAATTGCGCCCAATCAGCTGCTGTCTGTTACCGGCTGGGGCCTGGTGCGGCCAGCAGCTGCCTCTCAACATCACTGGCACACACGGTCACATCTAGTGGAGGCACCCCCTTGGCATCCAGCCCCTGGAATGGGGTGGTACTTGCAGGTGGGCTCCCCATCAGTGTCTGCTGTGGCCACAACTGTTTAGGGTAAGTACCTTACCAAAGCCACAATTGGTTCTAATGGCAGAAGCAATATATTCCTCCAGTAGCCAAGGTGAAAATTCGCTGATTAACAGTCACCTGCACTGTCGCTGGTGCCATCAAGGCTACTAACTGAATGAATGCGTCCACATTGAGTCGCCTTGGGTTTATCCTGAAGGGTATGAATGCAGGTCAAAGCAGATACAACACCATCCGAAGTTGTCAGCCATGAAGGACCTCGGCCTGGCTTCTGCCATTCATCTGGGTAGTCCAGTAGGTGCTGAAATTCAGAGGCAATACTAAGTCAGCTGAGTAGACACTGAACCAATTTTGTAGCTGTGTGTTAAAGGTATGCAATGTTTGCTCTGCCTCACCATTTGACTGTGGGTGAAATGGAACATTTGTGAGATGGATAATTCCACCTTAGGATCTCTGCATGGGTCCTGCCATTCACCAGGGTGGTCCTTTAGGTGCTGAGAAACAGAGACAATACTGATTCAGTTGACAAGACATTGAAGCACTTTTGTAACTGCGTCCCAAAACTTTGCAATATTCGCTCTACCTCACCATTTGAATGTGGGTGAAATGGAGCATATGTGAGATAGATAGTTTCACTGTGGCCGCAGAAATCATGAAACAATGGCGAAGTGAACTGTGGGCCATCGTTGGAGACGACCGTCTGAAGCAATTCTTCTATTACAAAAACTTGGGTGAGAGGTCACACAGGAACTTCGGCCTTGGTGGAGTGCATATGTAAGACATATAGATAATTGGGCAGCACATCGGCCCACGCCAACCACATGGACTAACAGGAGGGATCCGCAAAGTTAATGGCCGTATGACGTGGTCCATGAAACTAAAGTTCATTATGATGCCACCTGATGCTCAGTGCACTGTTGACATTCACAAACGATCTTTTCAATTGCCAATCAGTGCCAGGTTTGGAGACAAAATCTGCAAAGACCTTCATGCAGATCATGCTCCAGTTGTCCAGATGTAGGAGAGCTGGAATTCGAGCCACCAGGCTCAGAGGTACAACAACGTGGGGGTCGTCCCTGTTAAGGTGAAGTGTGCCATCGACTACTGCTAACCAAAGGAGGAGGGGGAAATTGTTGTGTAGCAGATCAGACTCATTTGTGGACAATTGCGCAGGCCAACCACTGCATACAAAATGAGCTACCTCGCCAGGTGGCATGGGCTATGAGTTGGACTGTTCCTGGAAGTCTGTCTACCAGGTGCTGCAAGTGATCATTGATCTGAAAACGAACAACTTAGTCTTTGTCGAGGGCCAGGTCATGTCCTGTGGGCAGGCAGAACAATCTACATCTACATCTACATTTATACACTGCATGCCACCCAACGGTGTGTGGCGGAGGGCACTTTACGTGCCACTGTCATTACCTCCCTTTTCTGTTCCAGTCACGTATGGTTCGCGGGACGAACGACTGTCTGAAAGCCTCCGTGCGCGCTCGAATCTCTCTAATTTTACATTCGTGATCTCCTCGGGAGGTATAAGTAGGGGGAAGCAATATATTCGATACCTCATCCAGAAACGCACCCTCTCGAAACCTGGCGAGCAAGTTACACCGCGATGCAGAGCGCCTCTCTTGCAGAGTCTGCCACTTGAGTTTGCTAAGCATCTCCGTAACGCTATCACGGTTACCAAATAACCCTGTGACGAAACGCGCCGCTCTTCTTTGGATCTTCTCTATCTCTTCCGTCAACCTGATCTGGTACAGATCCCACACTGATGAGCAATACTCAAGTATAGGTCGAACGAGTGTTTTGTAAGTCACCTCCTTTGTTTATGGACTACATTTTCTAAGGACTCTCCCAATGAATCTCAACCTCGTACCCGCCTTACCAACAATTAATTTTATATGATCATTTCACTTCAAATCGTTCCGCACGCATACTCCCAGATATTTTACAGAAGTAACTGCTACCAGTGTTTGTTCCACTATCATGTAATCATACAATAAAGGATCCTTCTTTCTATGTATTCGCAATACATTACATTTGTCTATGTTAAGGGTCAGTTGCCACTCCCTGCACCAAGTGCCTATCCGCTGCAGATCTTCCTGCATTTCGCTACAATTTTCTAATGCTGCAACTTCTCTGTATACTACAGCATCATCCGCGAAAAGCCGCATGGAACTTCCGACACTATCTACTAGGTCATTTATATATATTGTGAAAAGTAATGGTCCCATAACACTCCCCTGTGGCACGCCAGAGGTTACTTTAAAGTCTGTAGACGTCTCTCCATTGATAACAACATGCTGTGTTCTGTTTGCTAAAAATTCTTCAATCCAGCCACACAGCTGGTCTGATATTCCGTAGGCTCTTACTTTGTTTATCAGGCGACAGTGCAGAACTGTATCGAACGCCTCTGGAAGTCAAGGAAAATAGCATCTACCTGGGAGCCTGTATCTAATATTTTCTGGGTCTCATGAACAAATAAAGCGAGTTGGGTCTCACACGATCGCTGTTTCCGGAATCCATGTTGATTCCTACAGAGTAGATTCTGGATTTCCAAAAATGACATGATACTCGAGCAAAAAACATGTTCTAAAATTCTACAACAGATCGATGTCAGGGATATAGGTCTATAGTTTTGCGCATCTGCTCGACGGCCCTTCTTGAAGAATGGGACTACCTGTGCTCTTTTCCAATCATTTGGAACCTTCCGCTTCCTCTAGAGACTTGCGGTACACGGCTGTTAGAAGGGGGGCAAGTTCTTTCGCATACTCTGTGTAGAATGTGTCTGCATATGCATGTTGGGCTGTTGATCTAAAATGAATTCAAAAACAAAGGCCAACACTGGAGCCATTGTGCAAACAAACATGACCGAAAAGTGCTACAATAGGAATATGATCGGTGGTGAGACAGAGTTTGTTGCCATAGAGGAAAGCATGGAACTTCCATACTGTGTACATGATGGCCAAAGCTTCCTTTTGTATTTGAGAATCATTGCGTTGAGTGGCTGTCACTGTCTTGGAGGCTTATGTGAAAAGCCGCTCAGGGCTGTCAGCATTTCTATAAGTCAAAACTGCCCCAACCCAGTTTTTGGAAGCATCTGTGGCAAGGTCAGCTGTTTACCCTAGGAGTAACGTTAAGTGGAAGGACCACATAAAACAAGTAATAGGAAATCAGATGCCAGACTGAGATTCATAAGAAGAATTCTAAGAAAATGTAACTCATCCACGAAATAACTGGCTTGCAAGGCGCTTGATCGACCGATTCTTGAGTATTTTTCGTCAATGTTGTGTTCCTACCAGGTAGGACTGATAGATGACATAGAGAAGATCGAACGTAAAGCGACGCGTTTCGTCGTGGGCTCGTTTGGTTGGCGCGAGAGATTTTCAGAGATGCACAATAAACACCAGTAACAGAAGCTACAAGGGAAATGAAAAGCTTCATAGAGAGGTTTACTGTTGAAATGTCGAGAGAGTACTTTCCAGGAAGAGTTGGACAATATATTACCTCCTCCCACATACATATCAGGAAATGACATGATGAGAAAATACGAGAAATTAGAGCTAATACGGAGCTTTACCGACAATCATTCTTTCCACACGCCATTCGCGAGTAGAACAGGAGGATCGGCCGTTGGTAGTACCAGAAGTACCTTCCGCCACACACAGTCTGGTGACTTGTGGAATGTGATGTAGATGTACCTGGCATACCAGTGCCAAGTAAAGTCATGACTCAGGCAGTAACTTTATGCAGACAAATGCTCTGTTTCATTCCCCTGATCAGATCAAAGAAATTCCTTTTTTACGTAAGTTGTTTAATTGATGAATGATATCTGCCACACTGGGGAGAAATTTTGAATAATAATCCAGAAACGACGGGAGTACCTTCAGATTCCTAAGTTTAGGATGGTTATCAAAAGCTGCCACATGATGTTCTGTTGGTTCGATGCCATTCTTCGAATGGAGGTGGCCCAAATACTCGATTTCCGTCTGAAAAAACTTCGTATTCCGCAGACTGGACTTAAATCCCTCCTCTTGCAGTTTAGTGAACAGGTTATGATGTTAGGGGTAGATGTTCTTTCGTGAGAGACCAGTGATTAAAATGTCATCAAGACAGTTAGCACAACACAGAACATCCTGCGTTAACTGATCTAAAAATCTCTCTAAAATGGCAGGAGCGTTTTCAGTGCAGACGGGAGTGTTAACGACCGTAATTTGTGACGGCTAGAATCGACAAAGCTGCAGGTACATCTCTGCCAAGTCAGTTTTCGAAGAACACCTGTTAATTTCGCGAGTATTTCTTAGTCGTCTGGAATAGGAAAGCAATCTACTATCCATTGGGTGTTAATAGTGGACTTAAAATCCCTGTATAAACGAAGAGCCCAATAGGCTTGGAATGTGTAGCCCACTGGCTAGAATGAATGGATTCAACGATGCCCAGTCTGGGCAACCTGACCAATTCGTCCTCATCAGCCAGTTGCAGAGTAGAAGGGGTAGGTCCGGCACGACAAAAATTAGGAATGGCCATATGTTTATGGGCTATGTGAGCCACGTGTTTTTCGGTACCCAATTCAGACATAAACAGAGGTCCAAACTCGCGGCAGAGCTCGACCAGTGCCTGGAACGGGATAGAGTTGGAAATGAGACGTACAGAATCCTGAATTTAAAAGCCAAACTCTGTGAATGCCATGAGACCGTAAGTACCTTCCGACATCGCTCTGTCGACAACCAACAATGTTATTGCCCTTGTAGCATGCTGATAACCAACGTCAATCGTGATCTGGCCTTGAACAGCAATCAGCCGATCGCCATACCAACCAAACAATGATATGTTGAGTAAAGCGCAAGGCAACCCAAGTGATGACAGATTTCTAGATTCACGATAGACACAGAGGCCCCAGTATCGACCTGGTAGCGGAATGGCTGTTGCTGAATGTGCAGCATAATGTAGACCTTGCTGGGAACATGGAACTGTGGTCCATGCACCAGTGTAACACTATGCACCTCCTTCACTTCTACTGAGGACTGGCTGCTAGGGCCTATAAGACAGCCGGACTCTGTGGCCGAGCAGTTCTAGGCGCTTCAGTCCAGAACTGCATGGCTGCTAAGGTCGCAGGTTCGAATCCTGCCTCGGGCATGGATGTGTGTGATGTCCTTAGGTTAGTTAGGTTTAAGTAGTTCTAAGTCTAGGGGACTGATGACCTCAGATGTTAAGTCCCATAGTGCTTAGAGCCATTTGAACCATTTTGAGCCTATAAGACAGACATTGGCACATGGCTGGGTGTGCTTATGGAAACTTTCAGGACGCTAGGATAATCAGCAATGCTAAAGGTCCACACCCAGTAGCAAACGGTGTGAACAAGAGGAGCTAGCTGTTAAGTGTCAGTGAATGTCACTTTTGCTGTGGAACTGAATATCTACACCGACTCTATATCCATTATGTCGTCAAATTGTTCAGTCACAGTCTGTGGCATTTCAAAAACCTGAACTATGGACAGAACCTCCTTGACTGTTGGATCTTCCAGACACCATGTCGCCTGACACACATCTCGGTTCGGAGGAGAACGGAGAATGATGCCATGTATGAGAGAGAAGGCCTATGACTGTGTGTGATGAACATAAACAAATTTGGAGTTTCTGCTTCACTCATTGACATCGGGTACCCATGCCTGGTAGGACTGGCCCTGTTTCCCTTGTCGCTGGTGAAATTCAAATACATGAATCAACAGTGTAGATTTGCTTAAGATAATAAACACTGAGCAGCTCACACATTTAGGGAAACGATAACGCTGCTAGGTCCTTTAATGGAGCAAGTTTTTGAAGCAAATGAAATGTTTCAGACTCATCCCATGACAAGAGAAAAGATTTTTGCAAAAACGCATCCTCTACCTGGAACACTGTGAAATGTTGCTTCAAATGCCACAAGTACAAATCCTAGTAGCCCTTTGCTTCATGGGGTGATGGGAAAGCTGCGGGAGCAGTCAGGTGTGAAGAGGGCAGTTGTTGTTCAAATAACTTAACCAACACCAAAACCTTGTTATGAGTAGAAATAGTCATAATCTTTTCAAAGATACCTAGACTTCATCTGCTCTCTTCCATCCTGAGATTTCCGGTAAGATGTAATACAGGTATCTAGAGAATAAAATGGTCAGCTGCTCATAGGACATTTGTTGTTTGCAGATCCCTCATTGCTCTGTCTAATACTTCAACAGATATTTTATGGGACATCAGAACCTCATAGCAAACAATCAAAGTGCAATCATGAATCAGTTAACCAATATGGTGGTGGTGGTGGTTAGTGTTTAACGTCCCGTCGACAACGAGGTCATTAGAGACGGAGTTAACCAATATGACTTTGCTTGGGAACGTCATAGACACAGTAGTTATGTCACCATCAAATTTCAGGTAAGTGAATGTAGAAGGAGCAGGCCACCTTCTAGAAGTGTGGCAATGCCAGTCGATGCATAAGCGAGGACAATTTTTCCACCAGATCTGACTTTTGCGAGTATATATTAAATAAAAAGTCTTCCCCTGCCTCCAGGTGCATCTAAGAGAAACATTTTCCCTTTGTAGTTGTTTACTGATGACGTTATCAATCTGTAAACTTCTTTTGCTCGTAATACAACTAACAGTCATTCTAAACAATATGTAAAAATTGGTAATTATCGTTCATATTGTTTTAATATTTTGTTAGAGATGTCATCTACTCCAACAGAACATTTATTTTTCAAAGATTGAATGGTTTTTCTTATTTCCCAAGAGGTTGTTAGGTGAAAATTAATCTAAGATTTCTAAAAACTGACTCTTCCATGTAGTGCTTGGCATTTTCTTTTGAACTATTCTCACCAATTTTTTCACCTACACTTAAGAAATGGTTGTTAAATACATTAGCTACTTGCTGTTGCTTAAGATGGTCTCATTCTCTTTAGTAGTGATACTACATACCCCAATAGTTACTTTTCCTGTCTCCCTTCTTACAACATTCCACATTGATTTGATTTTATTGCCCAAGTTGTTAATTTCATCTCTAATACACATATTTCTTGATTTTCTGACAACTTTGCTCAGTATGTTACACTAATTTTTATAGTGTAAAATTATTTCTGTCTTTACTAATTCTTGCTGTCTCACACACTTTTCTTTTCTTTCTGAAGACACTTTAATACCTATAGAAATCCAATATATCTTTGAAAACTGTTTGATGTTACAATTTGTAATTATTTGGGCAGCAATGTTCAAAAACGAATATAAATTTATCAAGAAATATGTTGCATTTATCATTAGCATTTGGCTTGTTATATACATCTTCCCAATCAACAGTTCTTAAACTTTCTCTGAATTGCTCTTTAGATACCAGGTAGAGCAACCTTTTACTTAATAGTTTCTGAACTGTACACCCTGCTGGATTTTGTTAGTTAATCAATTTGCATCATGGTGTGATAATCTATTTATCACAGGGAAAGCATGTGTTAGTTTTACATCCTTTTGCTTTACAAACACATTATCTATTAGAGTGCTATTGTATTGAGCTATATGCGTAGGAAAATTGATCAATGATTCTAAGTTATATGCCATTTATAATACTTCTGATTCACTCTTGCTAACATAATTGCTAAGAAAGTTTATATTGAAATCGCCGCAGATTAATAACTTCTTTTTTTGTCTGACAGACAGTGCAATAGGGAGTCAAACTTTTTTATGAATAGCTCCCAATCTCCTAATAGAGACCTGTACTCTGTTGTTAATATCAACACTACATTATCTAGCTGCAGTTCATATGCACAAACTTCAAAGTGCTAATCGACACAAAATTTGCGTACTTCTACTATTTCGTGTTTATATCCTTGTTTGTGTAAAAGGCAACTCCTCCATTATCCATGCTAGTTCTTCATGTGTAAGATGCTAAATTATACCCATTTGTACTGACACTATCCATACCCACAGTTACATGGTGTTCAGACAGAGGAAGTATATCAATCTCATTCTTATTTTAGAGATCATCTAAACACACTAACAGCTCATCTACTTTCTTTTTATCCCTCTGATAGTTTGATGAAATAAGTTGATACTACCCTTATCTTTACCCCTATTTACTGTACATGAAGCTTTTTTATTTTATTTATTTATTTTTCGATGGTTGTCCATCTGGACTTTGGCTTTAAACTAGAAACCTGTCTGCCTGGTCCCATTAACCATAGGAATCATCCCTTGCGTGACTGTGCCCCCCCCTTACAGTATCTGCTAATAGAGAATCTAACTTATCTTTCCTCTTTCTGTTTAGGTACGGGCCATGTGTAGTGTACCCCAATGAAGCAATAACATCAACTGGGACAACACTTATGTGAGATTTTGCCAGTCTCTGGAGCATCCTGTTCAACTCAGTGTTAACTTGCCTTACAGCAGCGTTCACCCAGGGCAATCATGATGTTGAAAAACCTCCAAAAACTCAACATTTGTGTACCCAGTTTATGCTCCTATTTTATCCAGGTCACTCCTAATAATAGGATTCATACTTGGATTCATAGCCAGGCTGTTTCCTGCTCCCCCAACTGTAATTACCTGTTATTCCTTCTTAAGGTCCCTGCATACCTGACCTAAGTTTTCTGTCACCTAGTTAAGGCTAGCATTTGGTTTCTCAAAACTTGTGACCTGGTACCCTGTACCTAATGTCTGCTGAAGCTGCTGGCCTACACTCTTCCCCAGAATGCTGCATGGAAGCAGAATTCTTCTTCTCCTATTCTGATTTGATTTCAACTGTCTTTATTCTTTAAGCTAATATCCTTCTTCAACCTACATTCACCTACATCTGGATGACGTAGTTGATGACTGGTATTAAAAACAATTTAATGAACTTTGTGGAGAACACCTTGCCTGATGATTGGTTAAATAGGATTAGGACATTTAAGAATTGCATTCTGCAATACCCAGCTGTAACCGTATGTTTTGTTAGAGACAATCGACTTGGGTCTACGATCACACCATCATCGCACCCAAAAACCATCTCAACTAGCTTTGTATTGCATACTAAGTTCTTAACATTCATTAAAGCTCTACAACACCACTAGTACATTTGTTAATTTAATTTTGTTGTCACTGGAAAACTCCATTGGAAAAAGTGAGAAATAGGATGTATTCTCTTAGATGATTAATAATTATATGTTTCTTATATAAATGATGATTATAGTATTGTTGGTAACCAACATCCCCTTGACTTTGTATTTCCTTGCCACAGTGGTAACACTGGTTCCTGTCAGATAATTGAAGTTAAGTGCTGCTGAGCTGGGCTAGTATATGGATGGGTGACCATGCGGTCTGCTGAGCACTGTTGGCAAGTAGAGTTCACTCAGCCCTTGTGAGAAACAATTGAGGAGCTACTTGACTGAAAACTAGTGGCTCCGGTCTCGTAAACTGACATACGGCCGTGAGAGCAGTATGCTGACCACATGCCCCTCTGTATCCGCATTCAATGATGCCTCTGGATTGACGATGACACGGCGGCCGATCGGTACCGTTGGGACTTCATGGGCTGTTCGGGCGGAGTTTAGTTCAGTTACTGTAAGTGTAGCAGCAACTGCTGTGAGGCTTAAAATCTGATCTAGGTACTTTAATATACCCTTTCACTAGGCCACAGTCAAAAGAATTAATCATTTAATTGTATAGTTTATATGTCAGTATTAGGAAATTAATTATTTCATGCAATGTAGAAACGCACTTTCTCAGTGACCTCACAGATTAATTTGGATGATTAGTGATTTAATAACTTCTGATTTCATTTGAAGTTGACGCAGCAAAGTTTGAAATAACACACAATAATCGGAATTAATAAGTAGCGGGAATGACACAGAGGTAGCGGCATGTATTTTAAACATGTTTTGCTACGCACAGATGAGGTGTTGTTCAAAAGAATCGATCATAACAATACCGGAATAAATTCTCGCTCTGGTGTCAATGTTAGTTAATCGCTGAACTTCCAACATGAAGTTTAAATGTATAAAAATGGATCTACAATATACTGACAATGAGTTGTTATATGCAGATTGCAGATGATTTTTTTTTTATTTTGGATGCTTTGTGTCACTTCCTCACTTACAGCCATCTTGAGTTAAAAAGTTTTGAGAGTGACGGTTACGTAATGTAAGCGGTACATAACTACTGAATTATTGTGCATTGTGCACCTGCCACCATTCTGTGACAATTTAATTGAAAGACATCTAATGAGGATAGTGTCTCCCCAAAACTTATAGTACCAGTCAAAGAGCAACAACGAAGTGGTGGCTGACAAGTAATTGCATTTTCATTCATCATCTCATAGCTCACAGATGCCACACAGATAATGTTAAATGAACCAGGCACTTTAATTTAGCAATTCGTACAATGAGGTTAGAAAATTCTAACCTCCTTGAATACGTATTCTCTTTCGATTATGATCTAATCGATATATTGACATACCATGGACTTTGGACATAATACGGAGTATCTTTGATCATTAATGAGTTCAGAGTTGGATGTCTGACGGATAATGTGTGTTGTTGCCGTGTGGACAGGGATATATTTGAGACATAATGCAAGAAGATACGTTTCCTGCTGCCGAGAGGATTTTGGCGGATATTGAGAATGTGTTCAAGAGAGATCCAAAGCTGTTAGTGTGTTTCTAGTTTTTTTGGAGTTATTACAGTGATCCTAAATTGCGTTGTAAATAAACATGTTTATCGGAAATATGTAAACAAATTAAGTGTGCATCGAGGATTCTGTCAATGCTCTATTGATTTTCTATTGTTGAAAGGAATGACACGTGTATTTAAACGTAGTAAAGTAACTTTCCTATTTTTCAATTTTAACGGTGACATTAAACGCATGTAAATAAACACTGTTGTTGCGTTAATTAAGACCTAAATTACCACTGCTGTACCTAATAACTATGTGTATCTAGATCTTTCAGCTGGAGCTGTGTCTTTAATACCAGAGGTTTAGTTCTTGTTAACAGTACCCACAGATGACATTGTGTATTATAATACTTTGGCAAGTGTAGTGATGTTTAACGTTCATAATGTCCCTGTCTTGTAGGAAAGAATTCGACATAATTCCTGTTACTGTCAACCACAACAAGTCGCCGCTTCATCACGTGGAACACTGTTTAGCACTTGAATCGTGGTGTGTGCGTCATGTGTACTGCTATGCGTATCATCGCCTCCTGGATACGCGACATTTCCGGCATCGAAGAGCAGGTATTCTATTATTGCATTTCGTGACACACATACAGATCCAAGAGCAAAATAAATACCCTGCTTGCCGTTTCGCACAAGATATGGTGGATTGTCGAGATATATGTCTAACTGACCTTGGGGGTGACATTTACTGCAAACTACAGGTCAAAATATGGTTTGTGGAATATGTGAATTAATTAAATGTAACTCGACACATACTTCACTGATTGCCCACTTTAGATCAGTGGCAATTCTTGCATTTGGTTTGATGAGGTGTACTTATCTTTGAGGTATTCTCATCAATGTGTTGCAGACCCATTTGTTGTGGAATCCACAATTGTAGGATAACAGTTATTGATGGTGTCATGGTGATCTCTCTCAGTTGCCCCAAAAAATTCCATTTGTGTTTTGCTGAAAGAAGCACCATGGCTGAGCAGTCTTTGAAAATTTAGTTTAGGAATACATAATTTTCAACCTACGTGTGCACACTGACTGGCTGATCAGTAATTGTTGAGAAATTTATGAACCACACCTTTAATCTTTCTGTTAATTGCTCTTCAGTTCGTTACAATGTTATCATTTATTATTGGAACCTATAACTGTGTACTTCAATGAGAAACTTAGACATGATGGTAGTTTCCTTGTGAAGCTTGTGTGAATTATGGGAAATTTCAGTTGTGAAATTAAATTGTTAATCTATAAACAAAATAAAGAACTACATTTGAGAGATGGATGTGTGTATTTGCAAGTTGCTGAAACATAACTGACAAACATCTGCTTTTGTATGTCCCCATTAGGCTTTCTTAGTTTTACTGTTTCAGTAGTTAGTCAACTAATAACCCATTTGAAATTAATGGAGATGGGGAATAATAGCCCAAACATCTGGTAGTCTGTGATGAGTGTGCCGAAGATATACTTTGGTTCCTTCCTTAAATTAAGAGTGATAATTATTCATCTTGCTATTAAGTTGAAATTGATGTTGTGTATGTTCAGTCAACTTCAGTTTCACCTCTGAAATATAGTGCTTGGTCTAATGTGAATTTATTGTGTCTGTGACTTGTTAATCACTTGAGATAAGACAGCATAGTAATTGTCTGTAGGTGAAGCTGCATTTCTCTGCTGTGATTTAGTGACTAAGTGCTGGATCTCAGTGGTTATCATAAAATGATTCATGTAGGCCTACACATCCTAATGTGTAGAATGTTCTGACTTTGATATTGTGGGTATAAGAAATTGGTCAAACTTTTGAATGATAAGAAAATGTAAACCTTACTGAGGTGCAAAAGGACGTGTTCATGCAAATCCCAGAATTCTTTAGCAACTCTATAGATTTGCCTTTAAGGATGATCAATGTTGAAACTTTATAAAGATCCATCCGTGCTCTGTTCCCAAAGTGTATGTAGGTAATGCTTTTCTTGAGCAGCCAGGGGAAATTCTGATGGCAGGACAACTGATTAATATAGCCAATGACTTAACGATGTTTTCATTTTGATCGTGAGAGAGATGTTAGGTTTGATTGGGAGTTTGTGGAGCCAATGAATGTGAAAGTAAAAACCTGGTTGTGGTAACAAACTTATCTGTAGCATAGCCAGATGTCTCAATTAGGTTGGGACACAACAATGGCTTGTAGTTGCCAATGAGTTGAAAGCAAAAACTCTAGTTGTGGTGACAAACTGATGTGCAGCTTAACAAGAGGTCTAAGTTAGGTTGGAATGCGACAATTTGGTAGTGAGGTGGCGAGGCAAAATTTGGAAAAAGGAAACACAACACAGGCCGTGAAATCATAGGAAATTGGGTGTTTGGTGGAATTCAGCGAAGGTTGAAAAATTTTTCCTTGAGCCCGTTGAATTTAGGAAGTGGTGTTCAGGATAAGAAAAGAAATTATCCTCCCTGGGACCTTATTGTTAGTGATGGCCTCAGTTCATACAACACCCAAGGCACTGAAGGTTTTCAGCACCTTAAAGTGAACCATAGTCTGAACTTCATAGATACAGAACAACATACCATTCACACAAAGAACATGGACAGAATGTGGCAGAACATCGTAGGTGCTATTCCACGATTACACTATCTTTTTGTTGAAGCGGGTAAACTTCACCCACATGGCGAAATTGTAATGCAATAATTCTTTTGAAAAATGTTACAAGCAGACTAATGACTTTAATCCCATGCATTTCAGGAAAACAGGCACCTTTAATTTCCTCAACGTTACAGGTATGTTACAGCATCACCTTGCTTGTAACTGTACAGTTTGCACATTACAGTGAAATATTGCTTTATTTGTGTTCCGTTATTAAAATTTTGTTGTTTGTGTGTTCGTGCATTGAAAATGTTATGATAAGATTGGCTGATTACATAACGTGTAATGTGCTCTCATTCAGTGTTCTGTTTGGGTGAGGAGATCACGTGTCCTGTGCTCAGATTGTGTTACAAAAGCATATCATACAGTGCTATCTCAATTTCTCAGTTTTTCATGTTATCTTGCTGTATTTGGTGGATTTCATATTTGTACTTCCTTATTCCACAAACATGCCGTTTAGTGCTATAGCCATTAAAGAGTTATCCAAGAGACGTTTTTGTCTTGGTTTGTTGTGCTACAGTGCCTGAAAGTGCGGTACCAATATATAAAAATTCTGCCAAATTTTTTTGGTGTACATTGTTTGCACACACAACACTTGCAGGTATTTTGGTCACTATATAAGCACTGAAATGTGTGATTTTTGTAAACTCTGTGAGGTGTTATATAAATTGAGAGATATTATGTATGCGATCCATTGATGCTAATGTTACATGGTTATCTTGGAAGCTGGACAATAGAGCTGATCCCACTTATTTTTCAGTTTTGTTGAGTGTTGTGTGGAAGCTACAAATATTCAAATTTTTCTTGTGTAAAACTCTTCTAAATAGAATGCAACCTGTTATGATAAGTATAGAAACTGCAGGGAGGGAGATACTAATTTCAGTGTTAAAGATTTGGAAAGCGACATCTTATGGGGTTAATGCTTAAAGTTGTGTAACTATTTCATTCGTTGCAGATCCAGAAGTAACGTCAAGACTGCTACTTGGAGCCCTTTTACTTAATCCTGATGTGTCTACATTCTGGAACATGAGAAAAGAGTTGGTTCAGTCAGGACGTTTGGATGTTCAGTCTGAATTGCATTTCAGTGTTGTTATATTATCTCGGAAGCCAAAAAGTGCAGAAGCATTCTCATACCGCAGGTACCTGTTGGAGAAATTATTGACAAGTGAGTATAACAGTAGCCTAATTTTTGAGTCTGTTTTTCATCGTCTTCAAAGGTAAGAATCTAGAACAAGGATAGTACTGTTGCTAATTGTAGCATGTGAGATTGTTTGACCAAGACTCATTATCAGGATGGACATAAAATGGTAATTGGATCCTTCTGTCGCCCACCAGGTTCATCTCCTGATATAACCAAAAACTTTGGACAAAATCTCAGTTTGCTTGTAAAGAAGTTTCCCAAGCATAGTGTAATCATTGATGGAGACTTTAATCATCCAAAACTCAGTTGGGAAAATTACAGTTATGCTAGTGGTGGGCTTGATAAGACATCCTGTAAAACAATTCTAAATACCTTCTGTGAAAACTACCTAGAACATATAGCACAGAATCTCCCTCTTAATGGAAATATATTGGATGTAATGGCAACAAATAGACCCAACCTCTTCGAAGGTGTCCTCATCGACATGGGTATCAGTGACCATGATGTGGTTGTGGGAACAATGATTACCAGTGATTTAGGCTGAAGCAGTGAATTAAAATCTGTACTGGAAACTTGGATCTCCTGCTTACTGGGCAGATTTGCTATCAGTTGCACCACACTGGCACTCCAGCTACAATAGCTGTACAGAATACCCTATTATGTCTTGGTATTTGAACAGGCGCCACATCACTGTACCACTGACATCTGTCAAACTGATGAAAGATTTCAGTAACATGGAGAAATGTTAGGTTCATTTTTCGCATGAAACAGCAGTTTAAGGTTAAAATGACAAAATTAGTTAACACACAAATTTGGAATTGTAGCATGCTCAAAGCCACAATCATTTCATTTTCACTTGTATAAGCAATGGGAACAATATTTTTATCTTAACCACTACATGAAAAATTAACTGATATAACATTTTGCAGAACCAATAATTCAGATCGAAAGATCCTGTGCAGTAAAAATGGAAATCAGAAGGCAAGTGGATTGAAATAACAGATGGCAGCCAAAATAATACAAAGTGTGAATGATGCACGGCTGAACAGAAGACAAGTAGTATCCGTTTCTAAAAGGGGGAGGAGGGAGGGAGAGGGAAGCTTGTCTTTAATAACTGACTTTGAATCCATACATTGGCAGTGTCCATGCCAACCAGTGTGAATTCTGAAAACGTTGATCATGTGAAACGCAACTCACACTTTTGTCATACTGAAAGCTTTGGATTAAGGCAGTCAGGTAGATACAGTAGTTATTGATTTCCAAAAATCATTTGATTCAGCACCACACCTATGGTTATTGCCAAAAGTTTGATCATATGGGTTATCAAGTGAAGGACATTTTGGTAGGGGGGGACACGGCATGTTATCTTCAATGGAGAGTCATTGTCAGATGGAAAAGTAACTGTGTGTACCTCAGAGAAGTGTGTTGGAACCCTTGCTGTTCATGTTGTATGTTAATGAACTTACAGAAAATATTAATAGTAACCTCAGGCTCTTGCAGGTGATGCAGTTATCTATAATGAAGTACTGTCTGAAAGAAGCAGCATAAATATTCAGCCAGAACTCGATAAGATTTCAAAGTGGTGCAAAGATAGGCAGCTCGCTTTAAATGTTCAGAAATGTAAAATGGTGTGCTTCACAAAATGGGGGAAAAAAAGAAAAAGCATATCATCATATGAGTATCAGTGAATCACAGGTGGAATCAGCCAACTCATACAGATACCCGAGTGTAACCCTTTGTAGGTATTTGAAATTGAATTCTCACATAGACACAGTTGTTGGTGAAGCTGGTGGTAGACTTTGATTTATTCATAGAATACTGGAGAAGTGCAATCAATCTACAAAGGAGACTGCTTATGTATCACTTATGACACACTCTAGAATATTGCTCAAGTGTGTGGGTCGTTCGCATAGAGATCATAAGGAGAAGATTATAATATTTACAACACACACAGGCAGATATGAAGAAGTCCTCCCAAACACTTAAACACCTCAGTTCCATGAAAAAGAACGCAATGATCCAGAATTCTTAAATTTCTATCATACATACAAAAAGATCTATAGGAATGTGCTGGTTGCTGCAAAAAAGTCATTTAATGACAAAATAATATGTAATGCAGAGAATAAAAGCAAAGCAGTCTGAGATGCTATAAAAAAGGAAACGGGGAGAGGCAGACAAATGCAGAATAATATACTGCTAAGGGAGGGGGGAAAAGTAATAAATTATCCACAGCACTTAGCAAAATATGTAAACGAGCATTTTTCAAGTATTGCAGAGAAGTTACAGCAAAAATTCCCCCAAACAAATATAACACCTGTAAATAATTTTGCACTAAATACAATGATGTTACTTCCAACCACAGAAAATGAAGTCAGTAAAACAATTCAAATACTAAAAAATAAAAAGTCAGTAGGCTTAGATGAAGTACCAATGTGTATACTGAAACAATGCATAGGGACTATACGAGGCCCCTTAACAAATATAATAAATGAATCCTTCACATTAGGGACACTTCCAGAGCAGTTAAAACGGGCAAGAGTTGTACTTTTGCGTAAGAAAGGTAATGCAGAAGACAGAAAATTACCGGTCCATTTCCCTGCTGTGTCAGCATTCTCAAAAATAATAGAAGCAGTTATGAAAGACAGATTAATGAATTACCTGAATAAATACAATCTTTTAAGCGAATCACGGTTTGGTTTCCGAAGTGGCAAAAATACGAAGTCAGCCACAGTCCAGTCCAGTTGATGGTGCAGTTGTGAAAAAGTCACACTGCTGTAGTGGCAGTGGTGCGGCTCCTGCCCAACTGGGTTGGTGTGAAATATAGCACCCATCCAGCCTTAGCAGAATTTTTGCAGACTACCCAGTTGTTGTAGTTTTTCTCTGCATGCAAGATGTGGTTGCCTGTATTATAATGATGTCTTTCCCCAGTGTTTTCACCAGGGTCACATAGCACATGTTCTCAGACCCAGACAAGCTGTCAACAGTTGAGCGCACCAACAAAAATAAATGTCATTAGAGTCCGGGGTAGCACCATGCCACTTTACGCTGTCACCATTGGTTCACGTTATTGCCACTTCATTCCTTTTTTATACTGGACCCTCACTCTCGATTACTGATCAGCCTACAAATCTCTATCTTTGTGCTAAGGCCCAAGCACTCAGAAGAGATGACAGTAGCCATATGTGTGTCAGTTACGCTTGTCTGACTGTGTGTGTGTGTGTTTTCTACTTCAGATGGAGGACATGGCCTGAAAGCTGAACATTTCTAGCTTTCTCTATCATTGTGCCTGTCCGTGACTCATTGCTTCCTCTATGTTGTGAGTAGTTATCTATCCTTTCCGTGTTGCTGGTACTTGTTGTGTGTGACTTCATACATGACAACGCAACAGTAAGGAGAGGTGGGCTACAGAGTAGAGCGGCAACTGTCATGGTAGGAAAGTTGGAAGGAGTAGACATGATTATTAAACATATTAACACAGTAAACATAAGATTTACTTAGCTTGTATTTCTTCAAGTGTACAAAGACTCATTACAAATAATGCAGCAAGAAACAGAGTCCAGCTATACAACACGAACAATGATGAGGCTCTCTGAACTAAGCACTAACCACAGTGTTGTAGTGAAGGGGCTTCGAGTGTGCGTGGGTTGAGTGGCTGCCTCCAGCCATTCTGTGGCTGCAGAGGGCACTCATAGTACAGAGCCACTGCGGGTGTGGCTCAGGGGGGCATGCTCCATTGGTTCCACCAGTTCCGTGTGACTGCTCTCGGTGTCTGATGAGAACTTACAATTCCGTTGTCAACTTGATGACAATGGGGTGGTATTGATATTGATACCACATTACCTGTTTCAGATTGCTATTAATTCTGTGATTTATTTTAGGTTAGCCTCAGGATTAATTATTCAGCAGAGGCACAGCCACCTGTATCCTGTATAGTTCAAGAGGCAGCTAGCGATTGTTGTTTGCTTATTTTCTGTCATACGCTTCACTGTGGTAGATGTTGGGAGACAAGAATTGACTAAATTTTCGTAACCCCTGGACCAGCAATTAGTTTAACTTTTAGCTAATGTGATAGTTCTTGAGTTTAAAGCTCTCGTGTCTCCAGCTGGGGGTCAGTTTTAAAATACCACAATGCTTCTAAGGGTGTCATACTCATCATCTTCTGGTGAGGTGTCAAGATATTGCAGTTGTCGTAATATTCATGCTAGCGGCACACCACCTCCATCTGGCTACAGGTGGATATTTGCTGTGTGGCGAGTGGGTGTGATGGCGAATCATGTTGGAGTGGTGGAGTTAGTAGGTGCAGCGGGGCTGTGTTCGAATCTCCGACTGCGCATTCCAGGTGATTCTTGCCTGCTGGATAGTGTTAGGTGCTCTCTTATTGTATTGCCACCAGTACGGGATTCCATGTCAAACAATATTGGTATAAAACTTCCTGGCAGATTAAAACTGTGTGCCCGACCAAGACTCGAACTCGGGACCTTTGCCTCTCGCGGGCAAGTGCTCTACCATCTGAGCTACCAAAGCACGACTCACGCCCGGTCCTCACAGCTTTACTTCTGCCAGTATCTTGTCTCCTACCTTCCAAACTTTACAGAAGATCTCCTGCGAACCTTGCAGAACTAGCACTCCTGAAAGAAAGGATACTGCGGAGGCATGACTTAGCCACAGCCTGGGGGATGTTTCCAGAATGAGATTTTCACTCTGCAGGGGAGTGTGCGCTGATATGAAACTTCCTGGCAGATTAAAACTGTATATTGGTATACTTTTTTTCTACTGACCAGATTCTTGTGAATAACGACTCACAGGCTTAGATTAGAGTAGGATGGAGAAGGAAAGCAGCCATGCACTGTTGAAGAAACCATCCCTGCATTTGCCTTAAGTGATTTAGGGAAATATAAATCAAGTTGGCCGTACATGTGTTTGACCAGTCATCCTCCCAAATGCGAGTGCAGTGCGCTAACCACTGCACTAGCCCGTTTGGTCAATCCACAAGGAAGGGGTACCTCTGTGGCCAATACTGAGCACCATTAACTTGCACAACTTTGGACTGGTCAGATACCCGGCAATGCTTCTAAAACCCACTATGGGTACACAGCAGTCACCACATGAAGAATTTGCCTGATGTCATGAAAGTGCTTAAGGACATGCGACTACAAAGGGATGAATTGCTCAAGAGTGTTGACATTTTATCGCTCTTCACAAAAGTAGCACCTCAAGACTCCTTAGCACTCCTTACTTGACATTTTGATCTGCAAATAGTTATGCTTTTTGATCATGCGTTGAATACCATCACCTTCAAGTGCAGTGGAGATTGTATGAACAGATTGGATGTAGCAGCCATGGAACCCTCACTGGCTCGTGGGATTTCAAATCCCTACATGAAATGCTGAGGAAATGGCCCTTTAAAACCCTCGCCAAAAGCTCAAGCACTCTTCCGCTGTGTTGAGAGTACTTTCATGGTGTGGGAGAATAGCCGACAGGTGCTGGACGAGTTTATGGACCACCTTAACAGCATTCATGAAAACATTATACTCACTATTATTCAGTAGTTGTCTCCATTTCTTGCGTGTGATAATAATAATAATAATAATAATAATAATAATAATAATAAAGACAGATGACACACTAGGCCATGCAGCATGTAGAAAAAAAGACTCACACAGGCATGTATTCAATGAGCTGCCACAATCAGTCATAACATCGGACATCGCTAGCCATTCTAGTGCATAAGGTATGCATCATCTGCAATAAGGAAAGCCTTTCAGCCAAACTACTGCACCAGTACAGTGAAGCAGAGATGAGTAGAGCATTCAAGAAGAGAAAAATGCAGCCACCTGGGAAGAGAATGAAGAAGACAAAAGACTCACATTCCTCTAAGCCAAAACTGTGAGGCTTCTTGAAAAATCCAACATAAAGAACTGTCTTCTGACCACCAGTTTGAATTTAAGAGTATCTCAGCTCTGGAAAGACGTAGTAAAACTGAATGTATCTGGGACCTACAGCATCTCTTGTGAATGTTGCCACCAGTACAGTGGGCAAATGCAGAAATGTGTCTCTCAGCTCTGCAAGGACCACATCCAGCATGTTCAGCTGGGACACACAGAAGAAATCAGCAATAGCAGAGCAGAGCATAAAGGAAGACCTAGATTTTTACTTTCAGAACTCTAATGTGCTTTGCTGAGCAGCCGGCTTTGGGACAGTATTAATAGGTATCCACAGAAATAAAGATTTGTAACAATTTGGTCAATAGGAGTGAAGGACACAAACTTAGTTCAGCTTGGAATCCTATGCTACCAGCAAAATGAAGAGAGCACCTCTGCATCATCCAGCATGTAATACTCAAATGGACTGCATAGACAAAAATTTGAAAGCAGCCTCCAGTGCACTGTAACCTCACCCTCCTCCCCACCCACCAGCTGGTGGAGACATTGCACTATTAGTATAAATGTTACATCACCAGCAATATCTTGACACTTTTTCAGAAACTTCTTAACAAATCATGGCCTTTTAGCACTACTGCCAGGTTGGAAACCCAAGAACTTTTCATCAGTATTATATGCCAGGAAGTCTACATTCACACACATTGTTTTTAGTGTTAGGATTGCTATAAACAGCAGGTTTTTTGTACAATACAATAAACTTTTATTTTAAATACCATTTAATTTGTGACACAAATAATTTCATTCCACAGCAGGTGCAGACAAGATACACTTACTGGAAGAGGAGTTGCAAGTGTGTGCAGTGGCAGCAGATCGATACGCTGGAAATTACCATGCCTGGCAACACCGAACATGGAGTATGATGAGACTTGCAGAAACTGATCAGTTATGGTTGAAGGAGTGGCAGTGGTCAGAAGGCTGGATGTCTCTTCACATATCTGATTACAGTGGATTACATTATAGACAGTTTTTGCTGCGTCACTTGCTTGGAGATGGAAACGCAGGTATTGCAGCATGTACGGAAATAATCACTTCTGAACTGGAAAGCAGTACAGATCTTATTACAAGGTATGTTGCACTTGATTTTGTGTGGAGAGAGTAAAATGGCCACATAAGTGTTTTTATTTGACTCTAAACCTGAATTCATAGGAGGGGTAATGCACAATAAATCTCAAATTATATCATTACTGTATCACTGTGGTGATTTATCTATCAAATAAACTGATTTTGCGTTGGGTGAAAACACTGTCCCCTGTGTTCATTTTTGTGCATCATTGAGCAGAAATATGGATGATTTCTCTGTTGCTGACATTACCAAGCATGAAGGTTTGCTTTGATTGACCTTTCTTCAGAGAGGTAGAACTAGAATTGGCATAATTCAGGGTAGATTGTGCAGTACTCCATATTTGGCTAGCTTATGTTTGAGTGATATTTTTGATAATAGCTCAGGAAGTTGCAGGAATATAGCAGGAGAATTTTTTCGGATGTATACTGAACCTGTGATGGAGTAAAATTGTTTCAGTATTTCTCGTCATGCTACCCAATATTCTTATTGTTATACAACAAATGTGCTAAGTGAGTATTTTGTTTTTGCTTAAACAAGCAACACATTTTTGGAGTTTTATTAATCAGGAAGATTCAGGCATTAACATTTGGTGCTGGAAAAGCTGATTTCAGTGAGACAATCTCAGTGATATAGCTGTTTGTAGGTCTGACCAGAAACAACATAGTAAAAATGCATTGGAAATTGGGTTCCAGCTCTCAGTTGATATAAGACTATAGAGCGACAAGTTAAGTTTTTATCTTTTCGGTTTTTTCCTCGTAGGCTATTTACTAAATTTCATGTGTGTTCTTCTGTTTAAGAGGTTTAATCTCGCATTTTTGTAAGTGTAAATTCATTCAGTCTGTAGCACTGTAGTTCCTCACTGAACAGTCAGGTACATAGCTCGTAAATGCATCAAGTTTTGTGACACATCAGAAGGGTAGCAAGTTGCAGTTCTAGAATTCTATCTGCCTGTACAGTCTACTACTTCATTAGTCTTGCTATGATGGTTAGGATGTGTGCATGCTGTGTGTGGATGCAGGAGGAGTTGGCTGCAGTTTGCGAACAGCTGAATGCTGTTTTGACTATGATCAGTTACCTTCAGACTGATGCCTGGGGGTGTAGCAGCGGTGGAGAATCTGGCGTGTTGCATGGGACCCTCAGGTGTTGCTTGTTTTGCCCACAAGCTCTGCTCTGCTTCCGAGGCACCTCATGTGGTGAATCTGTCCTCACAGCAGAGTGAGTGGTGGGTGGTAATGCGTTTGCATAACTCGAGGCAGAGGAATAATGTGAAGACTGGCTGCCTGGCCTAGGTCATTCACCCTGTAAATGGACAGGTCACTCCTTCAGTGGGGTCCAAGTAGGCACAAGAGGGGAGAGGTTTACTAGTTATTGGGAGCTCCAATGTTAGGTGCATTATGGAGCCGCTTAGGCAGAAAGCATTCAGGGTTGGAAAGAAAGCCAATGTAAACTAAATATGTCTGATGGGGGGCCTCACTGAGGTGTGGAGGCAGCCTTGCCTGCACCTATTGAGCATGCAGGGTGTAGTCGTCTGCAAGTTATGACTCACATTGCCACCAATGATGCCTTTCATGTAGTTTCTGAGGCCATCCTTGGTTTTTATGGGTGGCTGGCAGAGGTGATGAAGACTGCTGACCTTGCATGCAGTGTGCAAGTAGAGTTAGCAATTTGCAGCATTGTTTCCAGAGTTGACCAGGATCCTTTGGTTTGAAACCGAATGGAGAGTCTCGACCAAAGTCTTTGTCGACTCTGTGACAGTCTTTGCTGCAGATTTCTAGGCCTGCGTTATCGTATGGCGATTTGTAGGACTCCTCTTGATAGGTCAGAGGTGCACTACATAAAGCAAGCAGCTACTCCAGTAGCAGAGTACTTTGGAGTGCACATGAGGATTTTTTAGGCTAGGTGGTAGTTTGAAGTGCTCTGATTAACACTCACCAGTCATTATGCAGCAAGGGAGGTCAAATGGAATTCAGAAAAAAAGACACTTCAATGGTCATAATTTTGTCAGTAAACTGTCAAAGTATTCATAATAAAGTTCCCGAATTTATTGTCCTCCAGGAAAGTTCTCACCAGGACAGAGAACTGACTGAAAACCGGAGTGGAAAGCTCTGAGACATTTAGCGAGTCATGGAACGTATATTAGAAAGATAGATTAGAGACTATAAGATGGGCAGCATTTGCTGCAGTTGACAAAAATATTGTCACTATTGAGATCGAAGTTGAGTGTGACAGAGAAGTTATCTCGTCACATATAACAGGTGTAGGTGACACCAATTTACTTGTTGGGTGTTGTAACTGGTCACCCGATTTCACTGTGCAGTTTCTAGAGTCATTGAAAGAAAGTCTACCATTAGTAGTGGGTAAATCCCAGATTGTGCAGTACTAGTTGGAGGCAACTTTAACCTACTGAGTATAGACTGGGATCTCTATGGATTCATTGCTGGGTGTACAGACACAGTCATGTGAAATACTTTTGAACAGAGTTTTCTGAAAACCACCTTGAACAGCTAGCTTGGCAGTCCACATGCAATGGAAGTATCTTAGACCTTGTTGCTACAAATCAGCAGGACTTTATTGATAATGTCAGTATAGAAAAGGGGATTAGTGATCATGATGTCATTACAGCATATTACGAAAGTTAATAAATCAGTCCAAAAGGCTAGGAGGGTGTTTCTTCTAGATAGAGTAGGTAAGCAATTGTTAGCATCTCACTTATACAGTGAATTGATTTCGCTTAGTTCCAGTAAGATGGTTGTAGAGGAATTATGGGCAAAGTGGTTTAATAAGGAGATAGAGAAACTGCGGGGGAAGCAGAGGTTGTTGCACTCTCGGTTCAAAAGATCTATGCATGAAGCATACAACTACTACCACTGTTGCACCTTAGCTAAAAATTTGGCAGAGAACCCGAGAAAATTCTAGTCTTATGTAAAATCACTAAGTGGGTCTAAGGCTTCCATTTAATACCTTGTTGACGAGTCTGGTGTGGCAGTTGAAGATAGCAAAACAAAAGTTGAAGTTTTAAATTTCGTGTTCAAGAAATCATTCAAACAGGAGAATCACACAAACATACCATTATTTGACCATCAGACACACTACTGTATGGACGATATAGCAATAAGCATCCCTGGTGTGGAGAAGCAGTTGAAAGATTTAAAAGCAAATAAATCACAGGGTCCGTATGGACTCCAGTTCGATTTTATAAAGAGTACTCTACAGCATTGGCCCCTTACCTGGCCTGCATTTATTGTGAATCTCTCGCCCAGCACAACGTCCCAAGCAACTGGAAAAATGTGCTGATGTCTCCAATATATAAGAAGAGTGAAAGAACAGACCTGCAAAAATACAGACCCATATTCCTAACTTCAATTTGCTGCAGAATTCTTGAACATATACTCAGTTCGAATATAATAAACTTTCTTGAGACTGAGAAGCTTATGTCCACAAATCATCAGCTTGCCCTTTTCTCACATGATATATTGTGAACAAGGGATGGAGGGTGACGGAAAAATTCCATATTTTTAGATTACCATAAAGCATTTGAGAAGGTGCCCCCATTGCAGGCTGTTAATGAAGGTACGAGCATACGGAATAAGTTTACAGATATTGAGTGGCTCGAAGACTTCTTAAGTAATAGACCCCAGTATGTTGTCAGTTCGCCTTCCCCACCACAGTTCTCACATTCTCATTCCATTTCACATTGCTTTGCAACATTAAGCCTAGATATTTAAACGACTTGATTGTGTCAAGCTGGACACTAGTAATGCTGTATCCAAACATTACATGCTTGTTCTTTCTACTCATCCACATTAAATTACAGTGTATCCAGATTTAGAGCTAGCTGCCATTCAGCACAACCACTGGAAATTTCATCTAATTTGTCTTGTATGCTCCTACAGTCACTCAACTTCGACACCTTGCCATACACCATGGCATCATCAGCAAACAACATATATCAATTATTTGCTAGAGGTATTCTAATCTCTGTCTTCCTCTGAAGTTGTTGCCCTCTACAGCTCCATCAAGCACCATGGCAATCATTCCCTGATGTCTTAACAGATGTCCTATCATCCTGTCCCTTCTCCTTGTCGGTGTTTTCCACATATTCCTTTCTTTTCCAATTATGCACAGAATCACCTCATTTACCTTATCTGTCCACCTAATTTTCAACATTCATCTTTACCACCACATCTCAAATGCTTGGATTTTCTTCTGTTCCAGTTTTCCCATAGTCCATGTTTCTCTACCATACAAAGCTGTGCTCCAAACGTACATTCTCAGAAATTTCTTCCTCAAATCAAATTCTGTGTTTGCTGTTAGTAGACTTCTCTTGGCCAAGGATGCTGTCATTGGTTATTTTGCTGCCTACATAGTAGAATTCCGTAACTTCACCTACTTCGTGGCCATCAGCCTTGATGTTAAGTTTTTCACTGTCCTCGTTTCTGCTACTTCTCATTATTTTCGTCTTCGATTTACTCTCTATCCATATTCTGTACTCATTAAACTGTTCATTCCTTTCAGGAGATCATGTAATTAGTCTTCACTTTCACTCAGGATAGCAATGTCATCGGCAAATCGTATCATTGATATCCTTCCACCATGAATTTTAATTCCACTCTTGAACTTTTCTTTCATTTCCATTATTGCTTCTTCGATGTACAGATTGAAGAGTAGGGGTGAAGGACTACATCCCTGTCTTACACCCTTTTTAATTCGAGCACTTTATTCTTTGTTGTCCACCCTAATTATTCCCTCTTGATTCGTGTACATATTGTATATTACCCGTGTCTCCCTATAGCTTAGTCCTATTTTTCTCATAATTTCGAACATCTTGCATCATTTTACATTGTTGAATGCTTTTTCAAGGTCGACAAATCCTATACTGTATGTTGATTTTTCTTTAGTCGTGCTTCCATTATCAACCGGAATGTCAGAATTACCTATCTGGTGCCTTTACCTTTCGTAAAGCCAAGCTGATCATCATCTAACACATCCTCAATTCTCTTCTCCATTCTTCTGTATATTATTATTTTAAGTAACTTTGATGTGTGAGCTGTTAAGCTGATTGTGGGATAATTCTCGCACATGTCAGCTCTTGCAGTCTTCGGAATTGTGTGGATGATATTTTTCTGAAAGTCAGATGGTGTGTCACCAGACTCAAACATTCTACACACCAACACAAAGTCATTTTGTTGCCACGTCTCCCAATGATTTTAAAAATTCTGTTGGAATGTTATCTGTCCCTTCTGTCTTAATTGATCTTAAGTCCTCCAGAGCTCTGTTAAATTCTGATTCTAATACTGGATCCCTTTCAAACTACCACCAGTGAAATAAGTGCCAGATACATGGTGTCAGATTATACCACACGATGCATTCAAACTCCACAGTCGTTTGAACACTTTGTGAGGCCAATGCAAGTTTGTCATTGACAGTAATTCTTACAATTAACACATTACAGTAACATATATCTACTGTCATAAATAGGTTTTTATCTGTCAAATCATTTTATTGCGGGATAACTCTGCGGCAGTAATTCACACTATGTTGAAAATCGATGCATGTATTGCTTGCTGTAATGAAGTGAGGAAGGTATAGGGGTGCTGATGAGGAATATGTAGAGCATTTCATCAACTGATACCAACTTTCTTTGTATTTGTTGAGAACTGATAATCACATTCATTGTACTAGCTGCATAAAATGTCATTTCATCTGTTTTGTTTGTGACATTCTTCCATTGGTTGTGCTTGTTGGGGTAAAACTCAATTTTGTGAAGCATTTTGCTGCTATTAATAAAGATGGAATGAATAATATGCCATCTAGCGAGGCACTAAGCTGCGCATGTGATTTCATCTTATTCCATATTATTAAGTAATATTGACTCATAAATGACAACATATATATACATAACATGTGTAGACAGTGGTTCCACTGCAAATCAATGAAACCTTTGAAAGGGAAAATATGACAAAAAAACAATTTCTCATAGTGGTGATGCAGTGGTAACAGGCCTAACAAAAAAGTTGGTAGTTTCAGACTTGTATGCTTGAGGCGCTGGTGCAGACTAGTAAATGTTAGATGTGTCATGTAATACAAGCTTTACAGATTTTCTTTCTTTATGTTGTTATGGGGTTCTAACGTCCTGACGACTTAAAGTGTGAGTGTGGACCTGGATTATTTCGGCTTATTCCCCCAAAGCACCTTTCGCTTCTTTACGAGGTGACTTACTTTGAGTTTGGAGCCACTCTTCTTTACTGAATGGCTGGCTGCTGGAAACCCTCTTGACTTCTTCTCCATCGAATAACGCTGGGTCCAGGAATTTTAGACTCTTTCTACTTATGAAATAAGTAGACATACAAACTTTGCTTTTCATCAACTAATGATGTATTTGACTTTCGTACACAATGAAAATCTCACTTTCCACATGAATATGTAACTTCCTGCTAGTCTCTCGTACAGTTGGATGTTAGAAACAAATAGAGTTACAGTTAAAAGAAAGTTGGCTTGGATACCATGGCCTTTCTTAACATGAATCATAAAATGAGTCTTGCCTCTAACAAGGTTGCGTAAGGAGACCACAAGAGTACTTTTTCAACTGTTCTTGTTTTAATAACATTAGTCAATGACGCAATAAGCATAGAGCTGCATATAAACTCCGTGGTTCTTCCTTACACACTCACTAAAACATCTATGGATTGCCCGACAGGTACTTGTCGGTGCTGTCCGACCGCTGCGTCTACTTTCATCCCGTGACAGATTTTAAACCCGCACACACAAACATGTGATGTGCAGTAGGTAGGATTCTACCATCCCACACTCATATCCAGAATGTCGTGTGTTTGAGATGGTAGAAGGCTGAATAGTTCTAGAATTTACACAGAAATTCTTGAATCACTGCAGGTTTTCTACTTTTACTTAACTGTGTAACAGTGAAAGTACTACCAAATACACGAACGCATTTGAAGGAAAGTGTTTATTTTATTTTGTAGCCCCTGTACTTTGAGTTGGTCAGAATTACTGCCCAGCAACACGGTTCAACAGTGTGTGGCATTGTAACAAATAACCATTATGCAGTGAAAGCCACTTGTTTCAACTTGATCAGTGTGGTGCATGAGTTGAGAAATGATGAACGAAGAAGCTTCTTCTGTCCCATCCATATCTACGACACCATCGTCACAGTATTAAGTGAGAAGAACTATTATAAATATCGCACAGTGTTGTGAATGGAAGAAAACATAAACGGGAGAGTACATTTTAAAAAAAGGTGAATAATTACTTGATAGTGATGATTGTATAAACACTGCAAAATGAGGCACAATTACAAATGTCTAAAATGTTATGTGTGTCCTCCTTTTTGAATAATTGTGTTACAACAGCCTTGATTTAATTTCATTACTGCTCAGTGTCACCACTCTGTTCAATGAAATGGCCATGCAAGCATTAACAAGCTACAGATCTATTAATAGGAGATTGCAGAGTACCCCATATTGAAACTGACACCTAGCTTTAACTTCTTTATTCATATTATTATGACAGTCTGTTGCTGTTGAGCAGTCTTTCAGTCCCAGAGATCGGTTCGATACATATCGGCACAACTCATTACTTTTTGTGACTATGAAGTCTTGTTTTCTCTGGATCACGGGGTCCCGGTTTCGATTCCTGGCCGAGTTGGAGATTTTTCTCTGCCCAGGGACTGGGTGTTTGTGTTGTTCTCATCATTCATGCCAGTGGATAGAGTGGACTGTGGAGAGAGGGGGGAAAAAATGGTCTGTGTAAAAGTAGGGACTTTGTACGGCCGCTGATGACTGCACAGTTGAGCGCCCCACAACCCGATCATCTTCATCATCATCATCATCATCATCATCATCATCTTGTTTTCTGCTGTTACCAACCACAATGATCTAACAGTTGGTATAGTCTGTGTTACAACAGATTTAACATAATTTTGGAAATTGTGCTAAACTGAATATGAATGTATCTGTAAAATGCTTCTACAGAACTTATTACTTCCCTGTATTTCTACCATAGCGGCCAGACTTTGAAGCAATGAATTCTTCTGTCACCCAGTATCACCAACCAGCTTCCTCAGATCCCCGCTTCATTTTACAGCTCAACGAATATAAAACATTTACAAATCATTCTGTAAACTTTGGATCAGCAATGGGTATTATGTGTGTAACATGTAGATTCCTCTCTGAATATTTGAATGCTATTTGAAATATCACAGATGGTTTAAACTGATAATATATCTGTTTGGGTATGGCATCAGTAAAATTTTAAAAAATCAAGGTTTTTAAATAAAATTTAAGGTTTTCCTGATTTTGAAAATTCCTGGCTTTTCCAGGTTCGCTGGACACCCTAACTGAGATACAGGGAGCAACTTAGTCTTTTAAATGGAGCTGTGTAATTTTTTGTTTGCATGTCTGACATGAAATTATAGATCAAATACACTTGAAATGTATCGACAGTTACATGACATCGGTGCCACTCTCAACAGAAACCTGAAGAAGTCTGAAACTGCCAACTTTTTTGTTAGGACTGTTACTCGATACACCTAATTTAATATTTTTAAATTGTTTTAATTTATATTTGTGATTCATGCATTAAAGAAATAGCTTGTAATTAATTATTTATATTCCAATTATTATCAACATAAGGTTTTGAAAAAATTAACAAAAATATAATAAGAAAGCAACATGGAAAGAAATTTGCCTTGAAAAACTTGGAAAAAACCTTGAATTTGAAAGTGATCAATCACTGGACACACTGTCAGTGATAAATGAAGCTACAAAAATGAACTAGCCTTTATTTTAGGAGCCCCTGACCTCAGACTGTGTGGCTGAAAACAGATTACAAATATCTTTTAGGCAGCATTTCTTTGAAGTGAATACATTATGTGCTCTTGCTTCTATCTCCACAAAAAAGGCAGTTCTCCATGTCATTTGTCCAGGACTTGAAGCCATTGATTGTAGTAAAAATAATTACTTACTTTGCACCACATAGAAGAGACTACCGAAAATGCTCACACAAATTATTTTAGCATCCGTATCAGTTTCAGTAGAAAAACAAAAACTAAAAATAATAAAAATAAAAGACAAATTATTCCAAAGTGTATCTACAATTTTTACAGAGTTTACAATTCATTGTTACAGCCTGTATTATCACAAAAAGGCAGTTCCATGTGTTAGCTACCCAATAATTGAAGCCATTGAAAACTTAGTAGTGAAGTGGCTTGGCATCCCCTTTTTCCCATTGCCTTATAAGGCATTACAAGACTGAAAAAATACTGGTTCCGTACTTGGTTACCATCTATGTGAAGACAATGCAGAATATATGTACATGTGTTAGATAGTGATGACAATACAGAATATATAGATGTTTTCAAATTATTAGAGCAAAGACTTTTTTTTAAAAAAACTTTGCATTTATTACACATTTACATCCACATACAGATTATATTTGTACATTCAATACTTTGTATGCATGCCTTTGTCCTTAATCAACATTTTTATCCTGTTGGCATAGTTTTTATTAACTTTTCACATGTCATTTTAATATCATTGTCATGATACCAGATTTCCTCTAGTTTCTCCTTGAGATCTTGTTTGGTGGTTATTGTAAATTTCCTTATCCTGTTTGACAATAGCTCAAAAATTTCCAATTGGGTTCATATCAGGGCTATTTCCTGGCCAGGGAAACACTCAATTGCTTTTCTTCCAAGTACTTGGAAACACTTTTGGCTTTGCCCCATCAATTTACCGTATCATTGCACATACCTTAGCCCAGTCCTCACTCGTCCTCTCCTAAAGTTGTTTAGCCCACTGCAATCTTTTGGTTTTCATGGCAGGTGTGATTTTCTGTTTTTTCCTCAGTCAGCATGCCTTTAAACCACTTTCAAACAGCCTCCTCCTCACTGTTGCAGGTGAAACTTCAACACCCAAACCTTTCAGCTGATGGCTCATGTCTTTAGAAGTAAGTTTATGGTTCATTGATGCCATGTTTGTAATGTTTGTAAGTCTTCTCATTGTTCTAGGACTGATTTTTCTTTTACGTCCACACTTACCTTTCCTGTTTAGCTTGTATTCACCACCGTTCCGCCCTGAAAGTTTGATTTTGTTGACAGTTTTCTATAATATTCTCATTCTGTCAGCAATTTCTTGCTGTGTATAATGATTTTCAGCAAGAAGTGCTACTACAGCTGAATCTTTCCGAGGTGAAACATCTTTTGTCTTCCCCATAAGCTCACTTTCTTTGGAAACCCCATGATTTATTCATATAGCCAAAAACATGCAAGTTGACAAGCTATATAATGTCTTCTTAATGTAGCAAGAAGTTGATAGAATAAATAACAAGCTTTAGTACACCACGGAAACATAATAAAACATTACAGTAAACACAATTTCAGAGCGTGTACACAGTCGGCTAACACCAACACAATTTGGAGGGAAAATGAAAATGTTACCAACTGTGAAAAATTCAGTGATCTGTAAGTTGCTTGGAAGGGAAATTTTGTTGTATCAATCAAACTATTAAAACAAATCAATTATTACACTTTTTCTTCTATTTTTACACCAGAAAACTTAAAGAGTATAAAAATAATCGTTTAGTCTAATAATTTGACACTTCTGTATGTACGATAGATAAATACAAAGAACTACCATAGTTCACTAATTTTCAAAAGCTGAGTTGTCTCCATCTTACAAAGATGGATGTGGAACCTAACCTGCTGTGTCCTATATGCCAAGCAGCTGCTCATAAAGTGCTTGCCACAGAGTTTTCAGGCTGTAGCTACTGGCTCTGCCCTTTGGTATGGAAATTTGGATGCTACCGTGTTTGAGACTTATCTGTCTCAACCATGGAAGACAATCAGCATTTTTCCTACTTACAGGGAATACTAGTTAATGAGGACACTGAGGAAAGGTGATGTGGGATTAAACTCTAATTAAAACAGATTTTATTCTTGAGTGGAAATTAATTAAAGTTCTACATCCTGTCTCATCATCACTTGCTTCTTGGTAGAACAGTTCAGGTTCTGGAGCTAAAATAAAATTTCATTTAGGTCACGATCCATCATATTTGTGATTAAAGATAGCTTTTATACAGTCATCTCATTTATTTGAAGGAAGATAAGTGCTTCTACACAAAAGTAAATCGCCATGCAATGGAACCAACGTGTGTGTGTGTGTGTGTGTGTGTGTGTGTGTGTGTGTGTGTGTGTGTGTGTGTTTTTTTTTTTTCTGGTTCTTTCCTGAAAATAATTAAGACTACTACTCCCCGTGTCTTCAGTTTGTCATCACTGTGCAATTGAAAAGTTTCATCCCTGCGGCCGTTACAAGTCATGTGCGCCAATTAAAAATGACAACATCTGTACATGAGCGATATTACTGTCTTCTGCTCAAAGTAATGAGCAGTTGAACTGTAATTTGACTTGAGGTGGCAAGTGCCAAGACTATATTGTGTTTCCATAAGAGTCATTTTGCGGCTTCTATTGATCTGAATAGAAGCTGGCAAAGTGAGGCTGAGGCAGCTGTGCTCTGAGGTTTCAATTCGACTTCAGAGAGAGAGAGAGAGAGAGAGAGAGAGAGAGAGAGAGAGAGACATGTCAAAATGTGATCACATTCAAACTTAGGTCCTGGAATACTATTGTGTTATACTTTTCTCTTTGAATTTTTAATCAAGGGTAAATAAAATTGATAACCTGATAACTTTACCAGTGAGTCAGTCATTAAGAGTGACTCTAGCATCTGCAGTGATATGTATTAATTAACAAATATCTGGGTTTCTTTCTTTGTTAGTGGCTTCTCATGAGTGCACAAGTGTTCATCCTGACACATCACAAGCCTTGCTAGGTTTGTAGTGTTACAGGTGAAGGATTTAATCCTTTTTACAGATGGTTCAGATTGACAACAGGTGGAGGACTATTCAGTGTAACAGTACTCCTGACCTTGGGTCCTGTGCCACTGTTGTATGCAATGTACAGGAAGTATTGTTTTTCTCCGATAGCTTCCAGCCACTTCTGACATGTGCATCTGTATGCTACTCTCCAAACTGTTCTACTTTACAAGGTGGAGAATACACCACAACTCTCTGTATGGGCCCTAATCTTTATTTTAGTCTCATTATACTTAATTTGAAGCTGCAGAATCATTACACAGTCTACCTTGACAACAGATTCTTTAAATTTTTCCGGCAAGGTTTAGTGATAACCTTATCTTATTACATTACGCTTGTAAATTACGGTTTGTAAATGTTCCACTGTCATCTGTACAACTGCTAAACAAATTTTAAATATGGATTGATTGTTCTTGTTCCATAATTATTGACTTGACAGTAGCAATCGCTGCATTATGCGGAATGATATGCATTATTTCTCAGTAAGATTCTGTATATGAAAATGTTGCTGATATTCTAAGTAAGAGTACATCCATGATTAATCTGAGAACACCCTTTTTGACATTACAAATAAAAATTATTCAGTGAAATATAAAGAAAATGATTTAATGGAATCAATTTTCCGTGTTTGTTTCTATGTTTGAGTATTCTGCTTTATAAGAACGTCAGGTAAAGTGCATTTGATCTATAATTACATCACCTTTGGTCCCAATAGTTTAATGTAAATTACTCAGTGAAATACTGTTTTTGACATGACATTTAGGAAAATAAGAAAACCAAGGTTGATTGTTTTAAGATAAATTATGTGCATATAATAATTCCCTGAACATAAAAGTAACACAACAGTTTGTAATTGGTGAACTATTAATTTTTTTTGACCTTCAGTGTTCATTTATTTTATCAACATTTAATGTGTGTGCCTAAATAAAAATACGTTAGCACTTAAGCAGCAGCAAATATATTACTGTTGAACTCTCATATCTATGAACCTTTAGATCGCACAAAGATGGGTAATTATGTGCATGGTAGGAACTCCGAGGAAAGAAACTAGATTTGTTCATCACTTAAAATGTCTGAATAGAAATAACTTCCTTGTGTATGGTTAGTGGTTCTTTCCTAATACAGTTTTCCATCTCTCATGCAGGACTTTCCATTTGATAAGAGATTTCATTTTTTTGTACAATTTTAATTGTTAATTTAGCATGTGCAGTTGAGAAAGCATCTGCTTCATTCATTTAGAATCTTCTTTATTGCCTCACGGTTTTGTCTTACTGTTTATGTTTTAAAGCAAATAAATGTTGTTATTTATAAATGTTTACAAATGCATGTAGTAAATTTGTGCTTACACTTATGTTTCCATTTCTTTCCAAACTTCAGGTATCCAAGTCATGAGGCACTGTGGAACTATCGAAGATCAGTTTTGACGTGTGCTAAAGAATATCTCCCAAAGTTTGACTCTTATCCAGATGCTGCAGTCCTCACAGCATCTGTAAATGGGAAGTGTGTTCCTGAGAATGGTTTTGAATGTGGGACAGTTTTTAAACCTGAAGAATTTTGGAAGAGAATTGTACAACAAGAACATCATTTTGTGGAAAGGTGTAAGATGACAGACAAACAATTTGTACTTCGTCACTTACACTGGATGCTCAAAGCCCTTGGAGTTAACTTGGAAGAAGGATGAGAAGATAAGAATAATACACTAAATTCAAGTACAAAATTTAGTCCTTCTGCTCAAGACGTCCTGCACACTACAGTTGTGGGTTTGATGCTGCAGAGTCTTTAATTCACTGACCATCACTTTAGTCATTGTGAGGATTATTGTTTGTGACGTTGGAGGAGCAATGATTCACAGCTTGTTAAAAGCAGAATGGTGCCTTATTATTTTTGGTTTGATAAGAATGAGTAAATTGTACTGCAGCTGCCATGTTGCCACACAATTCAGTGGTAGCGCGCACACGTGTGCCCACCCACCCACCCACCCACACACACACACACACACACACACACACACACACACACACACACAGATAGAAAGAGGGGTGTGTGTGTGGGGGGGGGGGTTGGCGGAGGGAGGGTAGGAGGGGGGGTGATGAGAGAGAGTGATACAGAAGGGGGAAGACACCATGTCCTCTGTCCAGTTTTCCCTGTTTTTCTGTGAAAAGATGTGTATCTTAACAGTTTAATAAGTGGTGTATGTCTGTGCCATTTGTTGTTCAGTATTAAGTTTTATCTACTGAAGAATCTGTTTCTGTACCTGTCGTTGTTGTTTATGTTGTTTACTCTGAGTCAGATGTTTTGTTTATTGTTACTTTTTGGAAATTAAAGTGGTGGTCATGCTATTTTTCTTGACACTGCTTATTCATTACTCGTTTGCAGCTCAGTTACTCACCAACAAAGTCCTTTGTATGAAATTTATGGAATATCAGATATTATCCTGCATTTTTTTTTCTCCAATCAGTTTCAAGACACAATAGTAGATTCCCCTCTCACTCCTTGCCTACCCTCTTTGTGAAGAAGAACTGTGTGTGCTTGCTAAGCAGTTCTGTATCTGTTGTACGTAACTTTCCTCTATTCAGTGAAATAGTGATAAATATTAACATTTTTTCCTGGTTTTCCCATATATACATATCTCACACTTGTATTTAATTTTTCAGTTGTTTTGCCAGTTTTTGGAAACAAATTTAGTAAAATGAAGAATTTTAAGTAATTATTTTTGACACATAATTAATTAGCTGCAGTGATTAAAAATGAAATATTTTCTGTAATATTATGTAATATTGTAAGCTTACTGATCTGTTTTGATGCCTGATTAAGTCGTGTTGATCTTACAACATTGTGCTTCAGATGATGATGATTAATACACAATTTAGATTGTTGTTTAAGAATTTGACTCAACAGTGTCAGATTTACTTTTAATTTTCTTCATATTTATTGTTACTGAACACACTCAAGGTGATCAGCCAGCAAGTAGTAACTTTGATAGGTTGTATAAAACAATCAGCAGCTCATAAAGGCTCAAGTATCATGTTGAAAATTAACAAGTGGCCTTCCATGGCTCAATAAGTAGTTGAGTCTACTTTTGACTGAAATAACCATTTCAGCAAAATATTTTGATGAGCAAACTGGTTGTGTGAATATTCTGATTGACACAGAGGTTCACCCAGTGAATGCTGAGCTCAGACTAATTAAATGAACAAACTGAAGAACTTCTTGTTCGTACTACTTGTTTGCTATCCACAGACAGAATAGCTTCGTCCACAATACCTATTTAAAAATGCGGTTAGGACACTTATTACAAAATTTTAAAATGCAGTGCTATCACATTTTAGACATTAGCAGAGAAAATAAAAAATACATAACCATATTAAGCACACACATTTCTGTGTAACAATAATTGTTATTAAATTGGTACAAATAGTAGTTCTATTTTATGAGGCAGTACAGGGTGTATAAAAATTCATCTGAATTTGCACACCTATATCTCTGAAGCTAATAAACACATACAATGAATTTTGTTTTTTGATGAACGGTAAACTGAAAAAGTTTTTTTTTTCATAGGTGTTCGATATGCCCCCTTTGTGATGCATGGCATGGCATATGTCAATATGGTATTCACGTTGTTCCCGTACTGCAGCAAGCATGTCTTGAGTTACACTTTTCAGCTTTGATGTCCCAGTTCATTCATTGTTGTTGGTAATAGAGGCACATTAACAGTGTCTTTTATAAACCCCCACAAGAAATAATCACACACAGTCAGATCCAGTGACCTTGGAGGTCAGTAATGTAAGACTGAATCATTTGGTCCAGTGTGACCAATCCATCGTTCAGTAATCCTTTGAGTTAAAAATTCCCGCACATCCAGATGCCAGTCTGGCGGCGCCCCATCCTGTTGGTAAATGAAGTCAGTCAAACACATGCCAGACAGACACCCGGGGCATGTTGAGCTATAGAGTTGCGTTGCAAATGGATTTCTGGGGACTCCTTGAACTATGGCGGGTGTGTTTGACATCGGTGTTAGACACTGTGGGATGGGCCGGCTATTTGCCCTCACACAAACAACCTATTTCTTGAAATTGTTCATGCCATCATCCAATGCTCTGTGCACACCATAAGTAGTACGAAAGTCAGGCTGAACAGTTATCACTAATCTGCATTGCGCAAAATGTAGAACGCAAAACTCTTATCCCAACACCATTTTTTTCTAGAACTGAAGTGGGCTCAAACTGTTGCTACCTAATGGGAACCTTGTAAAACTAGAGTGTTTCTTACTTATAATAGTACTTTGTTCACACACATATCTCAAACAACAGAATAGTTATGATTTTTTTAAAAAATTGGATGATTCTTTTTGATGTGCTGTGTAGTTTTGGTGTGCACTAAGATCTACAAAAGCTGTCAATGATTTTCTGGAAAGCAAAATTTTCTGATTTGAGTATTTCATTAAATAATACATTATTTTAATGAAAGTATACATTTTTGGAAAAAAAAATTGGGGGTTAAAAATTTAACACTGGATATGGTTTACATTTTAAGATTGGAGCATTCTAGTAATTGACAATTTTGAATAAAAGTAACTTTTGAGATACTAAGTTTTTAGAAAAATGAAAGATTTGCTACATAGTGGAGAGTGAGGATTTTCAAATAATGTATGTCAGTCCTAAAACAAGTAATTATTAGCGGGGTTGTAATTATGAAGTGAGTAGTGCTTGTTGTGCATTACTCTGAAACTGTGGATATTTGTTTAAGTAAGATGTGTCAATGTAAACTGGTGACACCATATCGTCAGTATCCTGGAACTATACCGTGAGTCCTGTTTAAAAATGTGTTTTGGACACTTATTACAAAATGTTAAACTGCAATGCTATCACATTTTATACGTTTACAGAGAAAATAAAAAATACATAACCACATTAAGCAGACACACTTCTGTGTAACAATAATTGTTATTAAATTGGTACTATACCATGAGTAATATAGGTTAGTAACATACACTAGACTCTCGCTAATCCGGCCCTCAGTAGTCTGTCCTCTCAGTAATCCAGTGCACATCCAAAAACACATGCACAATGAATTATCATGCGTAACAATGCTTTATATACTGTATTGGAAATTGCAGCTTTCTTTACAGTTCGGAATCGTGTCTTCTAAAAGGAAACACATTACTCTAGACCTCAAGCAGAAACTCGAAAATTTTAGATAAGTTAAATTGAGGTTCATCGCAGAAAGGCATTGCTGCTGAGTACAGTGTTTAACGAGCAACTATGTATGACATCAAAAAGAAAGAAGATATTATTCAACAGTACCCAACACAAATGGATAGTGAGTTGGGAAAACGGAAGGTTATGTGAAAGATTGAGAATGAAGAACTGGATGTAGCTGTTTATAGATGGTTCATACAACAATGCAGTAAAGGCATTCCAGACAGTGGCCCAATTATAAAAGAAAAAGCAGCTGCATTTAACAAACAACTTGGTGGTAGTAACTTGTTTGCAGTGAGCAAAGGTTGGCTATCAAACTGGAAAGAACAACGTGGCATTCGGCAGCTGACAGTCACCGAGGAAAGTTGTTCAAGTAACCATAAGCATGCTGATGAGTTTATAAGCGAGATACGGAAGATAATAAGATTTAACTGCTGATGGCTTGTATAATACTGGTCAAACGGGACTCTTTTACACAATGCTTCTTTCAAAAACATTAACTGCCAAGAACAAGAAGGAAGCTCGTGGTTACAAGCAACAGAAACAGTGTATAACATTAATGGCATGTTATAATGCAAATGGGAATCATAAACACTTGCTTATGATGATTGGAAAATTCCAACATCCACGTTGTTTTCAACACACTGACATAAATACTCTACCAGTGCAGTATTGCGCTCAGAAGAAAGCGTGGATGGACAGGAAAATAATCTCTCAGTGGTTCCTTGAAATGTTTGTACCAGGAGTGAGAAAAGAGCTAAAGAAGGAAAAGCTTCCACTGAAAGCTATCCTTACAATTGACAATGCTCCCAGTCATCCTTCAGATGTTTCTCTAAAGTCCAATGGTATACATCCCCTTGCTGAACGAAATTGAAAACGACTCTGTTGAGACTATGCTGAAGGTGTGGAAAGCAATTAATATACGTGATGTCATTTTCCAAGCAGCTGAAGCTTGGGATAAAGTGGAGAGCACTACCGTAATGAAGAGCTGGAGAAAATTGTGGCCATCTGTTGATGCCAAGTTGGATCTAGTAGTGAGTGACAGCAATGAGCCCTTCAGTTCGGAATTATCAATTGGGTCAATCCATAAGAATTGGTCCAGTGATGGTTGCTTGACCATTTTTAAATATTTTAATTTTTTTTTATTTGTGATTGCCCTCTATTTGAGAAGTTCAAAACAGTTTTTTTTAAATAATCCATCTTGTACCTTTACTGGATGGTGGCCATTTTTATTTGTGAGCGTGCGATGATTTTTCAGTCTGGAGGCATTAGCGAAGCTGCACTGGTTTAAGTTACAACATTGCAATTGACATGATTGTTTTTAGAAAAAATTGTTCTGTACAACATTGTTTATTACACAAAATACCCTAACCTCAAAAATAATCAGTCAAAATGACCTTCAAAGTTTGGTATCCAAATTTTCAAAAAGCCACTTTTTAGGCCCAAAAATAACAAACAAGGAGTGATTTATGAGAGTCTATTTTTTTCCTATAGTTAGATATCATACAACACTAGCCTCATATAGAGCAAGAACACTTTCAAATATTTCCTTAATTTTTTGTGAATTTTTAAAATTTGAAGATTTTCATTTTTTGTAAAGTTTTGGGTTAGTTATCTCAGGTGGGACTGAATATAAAAATATGATTTTTGCACAGTTTGTACACCTATATGATAGCAACATACTGTAAAAATTTCAACATTGATATCTAACTGTGAACATAGATATGACTTTTTCAAAATGAGGAAATAATTCACATTACTCTACAACTGATGGTTGCCAGACAGACACCCGGGGCATGTTGAGCTATAGAGTTGCGTTGCAAACGGATTTCTGCGGACTCCTTGAACTATGGCGGGTGTGTTTGACATTGGTGTTAGACACAGTGGGATGGATCAGTTATTTGCCTTCACACAAACAACCTATTTCTTGGAATTGTTCATGCCATCATCCAATGCTCTGTGCACACCATAAGTTGTTTCGTTGTAATGAAATTTAATTGTGACATATATTTAGTTTGCAGTATCTCCCAGTATTCACTTAGTTTATTTATTTTTAATAATGCAATATTAAACAATAGGAGCTTTTGCTTTTGTTCTATGGTAATAAAAACACCCATTTATGTTTAGGTTTACTGTCAATAAAGAAGAACATTATTGCTGCGTGTGGCATTGTAGAAGTACATTATTGCTGGGTGTGGCATTGTTGTAGTCAGTCTGTTCTGAAACCTCTGTTAGAGCGGATGTACATACTTCGAGAGTGTAGAATGTGTTATGTGCTTTGTTCTGTGTGTAATTTGTAATTAATTTTGAGAGATTAACTGGAATGAAATAACATGGCTCTGTTTGACAGAAAGCGAGTGAAGTGTGTCACAAAACAGTTTACGGTTCAGTTTCAAAAAAACTTAAAAAATGTCAATGACTTTGATGAAGTTAGACAAACTTTGTTTAAATTTTGAGCAAGTTCTTCTGTAACATCAGTGTGTGAGTATCATGAGAAGAAATATATTCTGAAGTACAACCAGATTTTTGGAAGAAAGTGCTGTGATCCACTTAAAGTTCATAAAAAGCCTATTACTAAAGATTTGAGGGAAATAAAACTTGAACATTTGTCCCTGTTATGTGAGAGTGAAACAGCTTCCCAAGTGAAATGTAATGTGATTCCTGCAAATTCCCTGTGCCCAAATTGTTACTCAGAAATATTTGCTGTGAATCCAGAACCAGAATCATTAACATTTATATTCCTAATAAGGAAGCTGTCAGAAGACTTGGAATCATGCTTTAATAATAGATATACCAACATTATTTCTAAAGAAGAAGAAAACGTGCCACCAGCATCATCAGACACTTAATATTTGAGCTTAATAGAGAAATTAAAAATTAAATGTTCAGTGACATCTAAAGAGGAAAAGGTTAAAATTTTAAGTTTGCTCCCTGACTCATGAACAAGAGAAAAAAAATAGTTCATGAATTCAACATTTCTCATTGTCTGGTAAAACTAACCCGAAAATTAGTGAAAGAGCAAGGCATTCTTCCAGTTTTAGGAAAGAAGAAAGAAGTAGGTATAAGTGAAGAAACAATTAAAAAGATCTAGTAGTTTTTTGAAGATGACGAAAACAGTAGAAAGTGCCCAGGTTGCAAAGATAGCAAAAGAGTTGTTATAAATGGAGTTAAAGTAACAAAGCAGAAATGACTAGTGCTGTCAAATTTAAATGAACTTTACGTGGCTTTCAAACATTCTTATCCTGAATGTAAAATTGGAAGGTCAAAATTTTGTAACCTCCACCCTGAGTGGTGTATTTTGGCAGGATCCTCAGGGACACTTTCCATATATGTTTGTTTATATCATCAAAATGTCAAACTGATGATTGTGGGTGCAAAACTCAGTGACCTTAACTGCAACGAGTTACTAGATTTAATGGACTGTGACACTAACAGTTATGACTGCATGATGAGTTTGTGTAATAAATGCCCTGTTAAGGAAACCATTATGGAATCATTTCACGAATATGATGAGGAAATGCCGGACAGTATTACCTTCAAACAGTGGGTCACAACTGACAGGGCAGAAATGATAACAGTGGTTAAATCTCAGGAGGAGTACGTGGAATCTTTAATAGATAACTTACAAAAACTCAAAAGTTACCAATAGTTTCTGAAACCTAAAGTAAGTTTTTGAAGGACGAAAAAGCACAACTTCATGAAACTGAATGCATATTGCTAGCTGATTTTGCAGAAAATTTCACATTTGTGATTCAGGGTGCAATACAAGGGTATCACTGGGTCAGTGACCAGGCAACAGTGCCATTTATTCTGTACTTTAAAAATGAGAAAGATAAAGTTTGCAGTTCTTCAATTTGCGTTCTAATCAACTACATGGAGCACAACACTTTGGCTGTACATGTGTTGCAAAAGTATGTAATAGATTACATAAAAGAAAATTTTCCGAAAGTTGAGAAGCTGATGTACTTTTCAGATGGAAGTGGTAGTCAGTATAAGAACAAAAAGAATTTTTCAAATCCGCATTCGGAAGGACGACGGTTCAATCCCGCGTCCGGCCATCCTTATTTAGGTTTTCCGTGACTTCCCAAAATCACTCCAGGCAAATGCCGGGATGGTTCCTCTGAAAGGGCACGGCCGACTTCCCCATCCTTCCCTAATCCGATGAGACCGATGACCACGCTGTCTAATAATAATAATAATAATAATAATAATAATAATAATAATAATAATAATAAAGATTTTATTGTCTTTAGGCCATTACAGCAATTGACAACGTCAAATGAAGTTACAATTTATGATACAGTGTGATAATGTATTTACTACTGAAATATTTTAGCTTATATTACAATAAATGTACAGTGGGTCATCTGTCGGATTACTGCATTTTACAGTTGAAGAATTCATTGATATCATAGAACGGGTGGGCAATAAACCATTCATGCAGTCTTTCTTTGAATGTATGTTCAGGAAGATCCTGTATGGCATGTGGCAGCTTATTAAATAGCTTGTGTCCTGTGACTTCATAGCTATTTATTGATTTTGATAGTCTGTGGTAAGGCGTGTATATGTGTTTGATGCTTCTTGTGTTGTAACAATGTACATTTTCTCTACATTTCACATCTTGTAGGTTCTTCTTCGTAAAGATTAAGACATTGTATATATAGAGGTTTATTACAGTCATAATTTTTTGTTTAGTAAATAAGGGTTTGCAGTGAGCCTTATGTGAGGAATTTGTAATTATCCTAATGGCTTTCTTCTGCAATAATAGGATGTCATGTATATGACTACAGTTACCCCACAAGATAATGCCATAGGATATTATACTCTGGAAAAATGCAAAATAAGATGATCTGATGTATGTTTCAGGTACACAATTTCTGAGTTGTCTTAATAAATAAATTACTCTAGATAGTTTACTACTAATATAGTTTACATGTTGGCCCCAGGATAACTTTTCGTCTAAATAAACTCCCAGGAATTTAACTGAACTAGGGTCATCAGATAGTGGCTTTTCTCTTAGAGTGAAGATTATCTGCTGAGTTTTATTTTCATTTAGCAGGAAACCATTTGCTCTGAACCAATATGCTGCATGAGTGAGTGTATTTTCAGCACAGGCTTTAAGATCATTAAGATTGTTACTGCTATGGAGAAAAGTCGTATCATCTGCATACAATACAGTGGTGTATCTAATAAACGAGGGGAGGTCATTGATCATTATCAGAAACAGGAAGGGCCTCAGTACAGATCCCTGAGGCACACCTACTTTAACATTTTCTATGTTTGACATTTCCTTACCAACACAAACTACCTGTTTACGGTTGTTGAGATAAGCTTTTAATAGTCTGAGACTGTTTTCTTTGATGCCGTAGAATTCTAGTTTCTCTAGTAGTGGCATGTGCTCAACACAGTCGAAGGCCTTGCTTAGGTCACAGAATGAGACCTGAGCAAAGCCTTTGTTCTCAAAAACTTTGAGGATGTAACTGACTACCGTGTTGATTGCATCAATGGTCGACAGATTCTTCCTAAACCCGTATTGTGTAGCATTAATTATTCCTAGGTTCTCAAAGTGAGATGATAGTTGTTGGTACATGATGCATTCTATTACCTTGGAGAATGCGGGTACTATTGAAATAGGCCTGTAGCTAGATGGAGAGTCTTTATCTCCCTTTTTGTATACTGGGACGATCCTAGACAGTTTTAACTCATCAGGAAAATATCCCTCAAGTAAGCACTTGTTTATGCAATGGGTTAAGGGGTAGAGAATGCGGTCACACACTTTTTTTAGCAGGTTGCATGATATGCCATATATATCTAAGCTATCAGATGATTTCAGTTGTTTTATGACCCCTTGTACATATCTAGGCGATACTTCGGACAAGGTTACCATGCTTGTATTTAGTGACTGTCTACCCCAATTTTGGGAGAGTAACTCTGATGGACTAATGTCTGGTTTGATAATTGTGTCTCCTATTTCTTTCACTGAATTAATAAAAAACTCATTGAGTGTTTGTGGTGGGATATTAATTTTGTCTTTTTTAGTATTTCTGGCTGCACTGTTAATTACTTTCCAAGCAGTTTTGCATTTATTGGTGGAATTATGTATGCTGTTGGCATTGTAGGTTTTTTTGGCTTGCAGGATGACTTTTTTGTATTCATTCCTGCATTCCACATAGGCTGATTTGGCACAGTCAGACTTCATACTATTGTATATGTTGTACAGTAACAAAACTTGTTTCTTTAGATCTGTCAGCTGTTTATTGTTCCATATATTTTGTCTGTTTTGAGATCTGGATTTGTGGCTGCTGTCCATTATTTTGATTTTCTTTATGGGAATACTATGGTTAAATAGGGTCAAGAATGCATTAAAAAATCTATCAAATACTATTTTGGCTGGCAGGTCATTACTTGATGTGTAATGTCCATCGACACTATAATGGCCAAACCAGTCTCTGTCAGCAAGGGAATTACAAAATGTGTTAATTTTATCCTCAGTTATGGGTCTGGTAATCACAACTGTTGGGACAGGTCTGTTTGCATTGCTCCTATTGAGGGGAATTTTACTTGCATAATTTAGGGATACGGAGTCATGGTCAGAGAATGGGAACACTACAACTTCGCATGCGTTTTCAGTGGTCTTGAAGTTTACAAAGATGTTATCTAAACATGCTTTGTTTCTTGTGGGCCTGTTATTAACATGATATAAATTGTATTGTCTTAGTAAGTTTTCCAGATCTGCAACACTACCCTTACATTTAGTAACATCAAAATCAGCATTCAAATCACCTCCTATTGCAATATCATAATTTAGCCATTTAATATTACTTAATTCACTCAATAGCATGTCCATTTTTTCTAAAAATATGTTAATGCTTCCCTTTGGTGATCTGTACATGGATACTACTATTAGCTTATGACTATTAATGATTATACCCGTAACTTCAAAGTGCTGTTCATCACACAAGGAATTTAGGTCTAGTTTGGTTATTGTACAATTGAGTGACTGGTTGGAATAAATTGCCACACCACCTCTAATGTGCTCTTTCCTACAGTAGCTATTTACTATACTAAAATTGTCAAATTTGGCAACTGCAAGTTCATTCTCATTAGCCCAGTGTTCACTCAGACAAAAAATATCAAACTGGTTATCAAGACCAAACTCATTTATGATAAGTTCTTTATCTTTCAGTCCTTGAACGTTAAGGTAACATATTTTAAGATCCATGCTCTTGTTGCTTACACACTGAACACTATGGTGATTGGTTTTCAAACGTTTTTCAGGGCTTATCTTTTGGATTTCTGCCTCTTGTTGCCTTTTACTAAAAAATTGTTCACTTGGAGTGGTAGCACATCTACTGTTGTATGCCTACTGGTGGTTGCTTCTTCTTCTTCTGCTGCTGTTGAATCTTGCTGGTGAAGTGTGGTAGGTACTGCTGCTGCTGCTGCTGTAGGCATTGTTGTGGCAACTGATGACAGTGGAGATTTGGATGTTGCTTCATCTTCTGCTGCTGTTGAATCCTGCAGATGAAGTGTGGTAGGTACTGCTGCTGCAGCATTTCTTATGTGTGTAGGTACAACTGCTGCTTCCACCTCTACTTCTACTGCTGCAATAGAAGTAAGCATTTCTTCAGGCTCTGCTTGCGTCAAGCAAGGAACTGGAAGAGCAGCAATTACTTCTTGGTTGTCAGATGCTTTCAGTATCATGCTGATGTTTTGGCACAGAATCTTCTTGCCTCTGTTATTAAGGTGCATGCCATGTTTTGTGTAACAGTCTCTTTGCAAGGAGTCCATACTTATAAAATATGCGTTTTGGTAGGCCCTGCAAATCTTTGAGTATTGCCTGTTTGCTTTTATGATTTCCACGTTCACACATGACCATTCCGGAAGGTCATGCCTATGTGGAATTCCGACTACAAAAACTGATTTCTCTCTTGTTGAATTTAGTATTGCCTTAAGGTTTCGTGTTGCACTGTGGAGGTCGTTTTTATATACATTATTGGCTCCTGCTATGACGACAATATGACGAGCATTTTCAGTTTCTATGTTTCTAACGAGTTCTTGGATGGGTGCACCTGGTTTGACAATACTAGTTGCTTGTATACAATGACTGTAATGTAGTATTTTTGCGATCTCACGTCCATGGCTATCAGAGAATATTTTCACTTTGAGTTTGTCTTCACGTTTATTGCGGAAGTTTCTGCTCATGTGCTTGTCACTATAGAGATTCGGGGTGGTGTTGTCGTCACAGATTTCCGTGGATTCCACATTTATATCTGACTCTAGTGCATGAAAACGGTTTTTTGTTACCACAGTAATTCTACAGTCACTGGGTTTCACACGACCTACCCTTTTTGGCCTAGTAAACATATGTTGCCTTTTTGTTTCTGCCTTTAGTCCTATATCCACTTCAGAGCACTCGTTTATTGTAGGTAGGACACTGAAACTGCTTTTATTGCCGCGGTTCGTTCTATTCGTTGTATTTATCACCTTTTCACTTCTTTCTTCCGTGATCATGCTAGTCCTGTGCTCCCAGTTCCGTGTTTTACTTGCTTTGGCGATCGGGATATTACGCGCCTTTTTCAGTTCGGCATTTTCATTTTCTAAATGCGCAATGTCCCGCCTTAGTACATCTACAATTAATTGCAGGCTTGATACACGTTCATTTAGCTTCACTATTTCACTGTTATAATTTACGTAAGTTCCGTTTTTCATCACACAACTATAACTTTTGTTCACTTTCTCACTATAAACAACCAACCAACCAACCAACCAATTTTTCAAATCTGTGCAACCCCAAAGTAGACTTTGGGTTGGATGCTGAATGGCACTTTTTTGCATCTTGGCATGGTAAAAATGCATCTGATGCAGTAGGAGGTACAACAAAATGTGAAGTAAGTAAATCCATCCTACAAAGACCAACCACAGGCCAAATCTTTTGCAAGGATAATATTAAAGGCACTATGTATTTTCTGATCAAGAAAGAAGTAGTTATGCATATGAAAACAACACTTCAAACTAGATTGGAAAACTGTATAGCAATAAAAAGAACAAGGCATTTCCACAAATTCTTTGGCATTGCAGAAAACTTAGTTTGATGCTATGTAATACCAGAAACCGAAATTTATGGGGATAATTTAGTCAGTAAAATTACATCTCTGTATGTAAAATTGAATGACATAGTGGCATGTGTGTATGATGGACAGTGGTGTCTTGCAGAGGTTGAAAGAATAAGTTTGGAAAACAATGATGTTTTTGTGCATTTTTACCACCCTGCTGGCCCAAGAACATCATTCAAGAAATCTACTAGTGACAAAGTTTGGATACCAATGAAAAATGTTTTGAGAAAACTTTCAGTGCTTGAACATACCACAGTAACTGGGAGGCCTTATTCTATATCACAGAAGCTGTCTGAAGAAATAAGTGTTCTTAACATTTACCACCAGGTTTGGGAACAGTCGCATCTCAAAGGATGTCAATTGAAAATATTTATTTTAAGTATGACAAAATGATGTGTGTTAATTTCAGTGATATTTCCACTTTTTGTATGTAATTCAGTGCCTTACTTCAATAATAATTGATTATATCCTGCCAATATCATACATGTATAGGCAACAGCCAAAAGGTCAGTTGTAGAGTAATGTGAATTATCTCCTCATTTTCAAAATTTCATATCTTTGTTCACAGTCAACAAACTGTGCAAAAATCATATTTTTATATTCAGTCCCACCTGAGACAATTAACCCCAAACTTAACAAAAAATGGAAAATTTTCAAATTTCAAAAATTCACAAAAACTCAAGGAAATATTTGTAAGTGTTCTTGCTCTATATGAGGCTAGTAGTGTATGATATATAACTATAGGGAAAAAAATAGACCTCATAAATCACTCCTTGTTTGTTAGTTTTGGGCCTAAAAGTGGATTTTTGAAAATTTGGTTACCAAACTTTGGAGGTCATTTTGACTGGCTATTTTTGAATTTAGGGTATTTTGTGTAATAAACAATGTTGTAGAGGACACTTTTCTAAAGACAATCATGTCAATTGCAATGTAGTAACCTAACCCAGTGCAGAGATATTCATATGTATTTTTGCTAATGTCTCTAAACTGAAACATTGTCGCGCACTTACAAATAAAAATGGCCGCCATTCAGTAAAGGTGAAAGATAAAATTAAAAAAAAAAAATGTTTTGAACTTCTCAGTTATAGGGTGATCACATATAAAAAAATTAAAATATTTAAAAATGTTCAAGCAACCAACTTAATTTTTATTGGACCACTTCACTTGGATTGACCCAATTACTTTGTACACTGACATGTTCCACAACCTTCCAGGAGGAGAAGAAATTGATGACGAAGAAGTTACTAAGTGGCTGAATGAGGAGAATTGTGATAAGGACCAAACTTTAACAAATGAAGAAATAATCAAAAGCGTGCAAGAAAGTAATGATGAAAGTGATGAAGAAGAGGACACAGGAGGAGAGACCATGAAGATTTCTCACAGTGCTGGCGCTGAAGCTGCCGAGGTCTTCCTGGAGTACATTATGTAACAACCAGATACATGCAGTACCAATTCAATGCTTGTAATGCGGTTATGTGATAAAGCGTGCCACCGTCGTGTATATTCATTGCGACAGTTAAAAATTAGGGACATGTTTCATAGTGAGTCATATGACTGTTTAATTATGTACACTCAAGGACTAAATCTTCTTTGAAAATTAATATATTTTTGGATTTAATAAAGTATATCCTCTGTGTTTTAAAATTGTATCCTTCGGTTTAATAAAGTACAGTACACTATATCCTCTATGTTTTCAAAATAAATAAAAAACAAAATAAATGAATAAAATAAATTTCAGACACTCAATAATCTGGCACTTCTGCTAATACGGCACCCATATGTGCTAGGAATGGCCAGATTAGCGAGAGTCTAGCGTACACATTATGTAAGAATTTGGAGATTTCATGTATTCAAGGTACTGTTTTATGCACAGAGTTGAAAACAAAATAAAAAATAATTATTTATGGAGTGGAATTACAAAGGGGAATTATTCCAACTTGATATGTTTCCTCGTGTCTGGAATGTGTTCTGAATTGTTCTGTTGTATTGTTTGTGGGGAAGGGAAAGAAACATCATTTCAAGTTTGATCATTAGAATGTGAAGGAGACAATTCTTATTATGATAAGAAAGTATAATTTGTTTTAGAACTACTTTTTTAAAACATAGTGGAATTACGTTGCTCATGAAGTTTCATGGAGATAAAAGTATGTGCAGGCATCTTAACCAATTTGATGATAAAATTGTGATAAGTAATAAATTGATGATTTCATAACTGCATGTTGTAGTTTCAGAATTTGTTCATTCATTCATTCATTCATTCACTCACTCACTCACTCATTCATTTATCATGTTCCGTAGATCCCATTAAGAAGGAGAAACTGAAGAATTCTGGAATGATTAAAAAGTATCACAAAAGACAGGAAAATCATAGAAACTTAATCTGTGTATTGCATTAATAATAATAAACTGTCACATACTGCTTGATGCTATTCATGTTTACACCAGGAAAATTTAATCAAGTAATTCAGGAAGTAAGTTCCTACTTTGGAAAAAGTTAAGTTGTATAGGCGCTGTTGGTAGTTTAATATTTACTCCATTAAAGTGATATATTTCAAAGAAATATTTATGCACCTGTATAAATAGCAATTCTGTTTACAATGTAGTACTAATTACCATGTTACTTTAGAATTAACACTATTTACCCTGTAGTTACCAGAATGTTTCACTCCTGGAATATAGATATTCAAATAATTTGTGGAAAGAGTGCCTAATGTGGTATGTTTGTAATTTTCTTTTGAACTGGTGCAGTTTCCCAGTTTTTTTTCTCTCTCTCTCTTTGCTACGTGGGAACTTGTGAATATCTATCCAACAGAGAACAGGATGCCATTCCGAGTCCTAGGCGATGTGGTAAAGTGAATGTGAATTTTTTTTTGGATCTTGTATTCTGACCCTGTGAATTGCAGTTCAGCGGAAACATGTGTAGTGCCACCACTGTATATAGGCATGACTGAATAAGATGGGGGGGGGGGGGGGGGCACTATGACAGTCTATGAGTCTAAAAATCTACATAGATCAACAAGTCATCACATATGGGCTCTACTGCAGCTAGCTGCTGGCCTTCTTTTCATGCTGAAACCAACACTGCAACAGGTGGAACCAATGCTGCAACAGGTGGCCCATGTGTAGACCACCCCAGCTTCTACTGGTATCCTAACGAGGAGATCTACAGTTGGAGCCTCAGGCCGTGCAGCCACTTAGGCACCATCGTATGTGCAGGCAAACTCCTTGCTGCCTTAATCCACACTGGGTCTACAGCATGATCTTGCATGTCTCAGCATGCCCCGTCCTTTGCAGTCAGGTTGTCATTAGTGTGCATTGTGAGCTGCCACCCACTGCTATGAATAGCACCTTGCATAGTTGCTGCCATCATCACTTTGCAACACTGCACGTCGCCTGGCCACTTACTGGCGGCCCAACATTTTCACAGGGTGACTGCTGCTTTAAACCAGGGCAGGTTTGATCCCCCGAGTGTTGTCACAATTGTCGTAATGTGTTGAGTTATAAATGAATTTTCTGAACTTGAAGTTTTTATGTTGATACGTCGGACCACTACCAGGCTTCCACTCACCTCTCAACTGTTATTCTGCCCAGGGTAATAGTTGATGCTAACAGTTCAGTTGTGGGATTGACAGCTACAACTAAATCGAGGACCTTGGAGAGGTGTGAAAGAAGGTACAAGAGTAGTACTTAACTGGAAGCAGAAAGTAAGGATAAATAAGTTAATACTGTAAACTTAGTTGATGTGCAGAGTGCGAGTGTGTGTGTGTGTGTGTGTGTGTGTGTGTGTGTGTGTGTGTGTAGCAATGTGGGTATATTGTTTTAAGTGTGATATTATACATTCCATTGGTGATAATGGGTGTTACTTCAAGTCCGTGGGGTCTGGGCCAGATGTACAGGGAAGTACGTGTGTTGATGATTTTTATGCTGGCAGAGGGAAACTGCAGATGGTAAGTTTTTTTGCAGGTACTGCTGAGGATGCATAGGAAGCTGTTGATACTGTTGTTCATGTTGAAGATGATGTGAGTAACAAAGTGATACAAACACATTTATTTCTGATGGATGTATATTTGTCGCCATCTGTGATAGCAGAGAGGAAGTAGGAGAAGAAAGAGGAAAGATGCCTGTGAGACTGCTGATCAAATGAACAAGGCTAAATCCTTTTGGGAATGTATGCCTGAGGTTCAGGAGGTCCACAAAAGTGTTGACATTTGTAGTGTAACTTGTACAGGAGGTAAGAGGGTGTGTTGTGGAGGAATTGACCTTATGTGAGACATGGTGAACTTGGGGGGGGGGGGGGGATAATTGTACCAGCTGGAGGAAACAGTCGCTAGTGAGAAACTGTCACAAGGTTTGTCTGCCGTGAAGAACAAACCAATTAAACTGCAAGAAAAATTGCTAGGGCTCAATTTGCATGCTGTATTACCGCAAGCAGCCAGAAAACAAAACATTGCAAGGAAGATTTGATCAGTGACTAGCATTGTAGTGTGGGAAATAAGTGGAATTACTTTTCAACATATTGTGTGTGGTACTACTGTGTGTGCTTAATGTATGAGTGTAGTATTAGGGGTGTGGTATTTGGGAAGACTTAAGAGAAACCTTTGTCAAATGGATGAAGGTCCAAGAAATGTGAAAAAGCAGCGAGTAAAGAAGCCTTTTGACAAATGGGAAGAAATGTTGAATGTAAGAGATCAATTGAATAGGACAGATTACTGTGAAAAGATGATTTGTTAAGGAAATTTTCTAATAGGAAAAGAGGATCCCAGTATTACTTACTTATTTTTTGCCTGATGGGTCAATTGTGTAATGCTTACGAGTGAAAACAAGGGAAGCAAACTTATACTGACATGAGAGGGACACATTTCTGTAAACAGGTACAATACATGCAATGGTATCGAGATAACCAGCATTGCTCAGTCATAACCTCGAGGGTTACAATATCTGCCACCTTGGCGGCTTTGACTCTGCTGTGTGCTGCCTTCATGCCAACCCATGTGAACCTCCAATACAACAGCTGCCTATGGGTTGAATTACCTGTAGCTGATAACGAATAGTCAAGTGAAACTTTGGTATAGACACTATTTGATAAGCATGAGGCATTTATTGAGTAAATGGGTTTATTGTTAAGTAGTCATTAGAGAATGTGTCAAGAATAAGGAATCTGGTAACACCGCTTTGCTAGTTTGTAAGTGGTAATTTGACTGAGTAATGTTAATGTATAAAAAGGAGAGAAGCCAGTGGACTAACCATGGAAAAATGCCATTTAGATTATGTAAACTGCCAGTGAACCTAGTGGTTTAAGCTGATGGTTGTCTGGGAAAAGCAGAAAGTATTGTACATAAATCTCAGTTTGTAGGATTCATGTTGAGCCTTAGCAGAATTACCATGCCCAGAGGCCAGATCAGCGAAAGAGTGGAGGTGTATAGTGCCACAATTATTTTTGACCTAACTAATTAATATGGCACAGTTTGTTACATCCAGCGAGTGGTCTAGATGCTCAGTGATATTGGAGATAAAAGGTCCATCCAGTATGCTAGATGGAGATTGCTTACTGGAAGTTGGAAAGAATTACGGAACTTGGGAAATAATTGAACAAAGACAAGACTTGAATAACTACAATCTTTAACTGATCGTCTGAGCAAGAATTGGATAATGACTTGAATGAAAGAGACAACTCCTGACTGCAAAAATCCCATGAAGGGAGGTATGCAGCTAAGTATGAGCACAAGCAGAGCCAGAGCAAATACTAAAAGTCCAGGTACCAGGCCTGACCTACACAGATGTCCCTTCTGGGCCACTGTCTGTACTGAACTTGCCTGTGGGCTATGCCACCCCACCTTTTATCTGTGCAGTAGGCTGTGTCACCACTTCCATGCTGGCAATTCCAGACATTACTCTGTGGGACCTCGTGTGATGATATGCAGTCACCGCCAACATACTGCTGCGTCTTGTGGCTCTCCACATGAGTATATGTCAACATTTCCAGCCAATTCCCAAATCAACGCTCTTTCCTAGCATTTCTTTTGTGCTGTGAGTATGTTCTAGAAAACTTGTTCGTTCTGGTTACTGTTTTATTACATTTCAGGAATTGCATTTTTTAAATATGTGACAAGCTTCAGCTGATGTAGAAGTGGGCCAGACTAGAGCCAACTAGATGCAGTTAACATCGGGGGCTACCTGATGGTATGTCAAGCACTGTCTCCAAGGCGTTGAGGCAGTTACCATAGCTTACAGCCAAGCGGAGGCATCAGGGGTGTAATAACATTGATGGAGCAAAAAGGTAGAGCTGATGTGTTGTGGATGACTGACTGCATCACATCTGAGCGGTGGTTCTGTTGTGGCTTGTGTAATAGAAACTGATGCTTTAGTTAAACAAGAATGGAGCAAGTCTGGTTATTTCAAGTCAAAGGCATCACGGTGTGCCAGCCATCAGTCGTGTGAGGGAGTGGACTCTGCTGTTGCTAGCTGCATCCCTGCTATCCACACTGAGACCAATGCTGTGGACTTACCACCTTCCAACCTGTGGATCTATCTCAACTGCTCCTAGCGTCTTTGGCTGGAGGTCTACAGTTCGAGCCCGGGGCCTTGCAGCAATTCAGCCACCATCACGTGGGTGGGCAAGCTCCTCGATGCCTGCCTGTGCATGTGTGGGCAGACAGTGCTTCTGCTGTTAGTCATCTAATCCACACTAGGTGTGTGGCTTGATTTTTCATGCATCCGTGTTCCCTGTCCTGTGCAGATGGGCTGTCTTTTGCATACATTGTGAGCTGCCGTTTGCTGCTGTGGGCAGAGCCTTGCAGTGTCACTGCCCTAATCACTTCATTATCTGTGGGATGCTGGATGCCACCAGGCCACCTGCTGCCAGTCAGACCTTTTCTGAGGCTCCTTACCACTATTGTCCACAGGGTGTTGGCTTCCCTGAGTACAATCAAGATTGTCGTAGAGTCTTGAGAAAAGAATGAATGATCTAACAACAATATTGATATGTCAGGTGACTACCAGGCTTCCACTCATCAGTCCACCACTACTATGCCAGGGTGGTGAATCACTTTTTCTGGTGCTAATGTCTCAGTTCTGCCATCAACCATAGTGGCCATCCACTGCTGGCCATTATAGATGTTTATAGTCGTCAAGAAAAACTGCTAAGGAGTACAGTTAATGTGAAGGGAAATTATTATAGTTATTCCATGGTCCTCAAAAAGGCTTCTGCAAAATGTACAGTTATCTGCTTTATACATTATTTTTACTGCTCTCTTCTGCTGAATGAACATTTCATTTACTTTAGGTATGCACCAGAAAATAATCCCCTAAGATGACTGGGAGTGAAAATATGCTGCATAAGCCAATGCTCTTGTCTTTAGATCAAAACAATGAGAGACACCCTTAAGAGCATGACATACTGAACTCTTCTTCTTGATTCCATTTTAACTTATTCTCCAACTGGATCCCAAGGAAATTTACGTGTTATGTTTCATGTAGTGTACCATGATTAATGTCTACTTCTGGCCTTATCAGATCATTATTGCTTGTTTGAAACTGCATAATATGAATCTCTGTAAGCCTTGAACATTCATAGACCTGTTTAACTCTCATCTGAGCTGTACCTTCTGATGTTGAGATTTTACTCTTGATTAGCCACTTGCCATCATGAAACATACAGTACTTGAACCTCCCTTTAAAGACATTGGAAAATAATTTTATGTTAGTTAAGAGCAAGAGCTGTCCCAGTACCATTTCTTGTGGGACACTAATTGTTATTTTCCGCTATTCGAAGGTTAGTTTCATGCCTGTGATGTGATCTGTCAATGAGACCCTATGCTTTCTGTCGTGAAGATAAGACTACATCCATGCAAGAGGGATACCATTAATGCATAAAGTAGAATTTTGTGATCCATACAACTAAAGGCTTCAGCAAGGTCACAAAATATACCAACAGGATATTTTTTCTTGTGTAGCTCTGTCAGTATCTCATGTGTGAGAGTTCGTATTGTTTGCTCTGCAGAGGTATGAAAACCAAAGTGAGAGGCAGTTAATAGGTCCTGCTCAGTTTGATGAGATGGTATTCTGTCTTAGGCCACTTTTTTCAGCACTGGAAGGAACGTGGTTAGGGGTGGTTTTCTCATCTCTAATCTGAGAGATGAATGTTGCGTTCAGGTCTACAGTCCAAAGACTGAGTTGTTGCAGCTCCCTGTGCTAATAGTAATGTTATCATTGTTTATTCTCAAAGTTTAGATTTTATCAGGAATAGTGACTCTTAAATATTATCCTGTTCACTTTTAGTTGTCCATGGCTGTGGCAGTTTATGGACTTCTTCAGCAGATTGTGCAGTATCTGCTGGAAGACAAGTATTTAGCTCAATATTCATTTTTATAAATAAATAAGACTCTTCTCTTAAAGATATATACCATATATTCTTCAAGTGTAATGCAATATCTTCTCATGAAAAACAGCTGATTCTATTAGAACATTACCTGTAACATTGTAACTAGGAATGTGAATCACAGCTTGACATTTATACTCAGTACAGTACAATCTTGCTTTGTCTTCCAAAGTCAATCCTGGAATTGTTTGGCTTTGCTTTATACTCCAGCCTGGGCCAACAATACATGGAGAATACACAAGTACTCGCACAGGTACTTCCTCGCAAAGTAATTGCAATCACAGCACTGTTTTGAAGACACAAGTTGTCCCTTGACATGACTTACCACATGAAAATAATGAATTTGCACAGTACTTGTGCTCTCCTACAAAGTATTTTGTTTCACTGTTTTATTGTACATGTGTATTATTTGTTGGAAAGGCAAACCTAGGGTTACACATCACTCTTCTGAGGTGATGTGTAACACCATATAATCTATACCAGGGATGGCCAAGAACCCGGCTTGCATGTGGTGATCATGCACATATGGCAGTCTCTTTGGCCTGAGTGCAAGCTTCCCTCTCTGCCATGGCACTCTGTCTGAATGGGAAGAGGGGTAAACTGCAAAAGCATAGAATGCGGCTGTATTTCACATTTCTCAATAACATAGATCATAAATAAAATAAATTGCTTTTATTATTAGTTATTTTTGGTGTACTGAAGATACACAAAATTTTTTATCTGTCACAAACTGATAACATACAGACAAACACAGAAAGTTTTGCAGATTTTTGTCACTTAGGTTGCTACATAATCATCACTTACAAGTTTCATGATCGGAAATGCTTTTCACACACGCATGTTGATCAAAACATTGATATCGTGTTTGCAACCTTATTATGGATACATGGAAACTCTTCTTGTGGAAAACAATGTAAAGCTCCTGGGCAGTTTTAATGTAAAGGATTTGTCTTTTAAATGGAAATTACATTAAATATTGACCAATTCCGTCAGCAGATGCAGAGGGGCACTTTCAACTGAAATGGCAAACAGCCTCAAAAACAGACGTAAGATTGACAGTGTTCACAAACATATAGAAAACTATTCCTGGAACGTTTACATTGCCTAAACAGATTATTCAAAATTCACATGTTTTTTAATGTCAGTGAGCTTAGGGAAATGGACAGTTTCCCATGCCCGAAGTTGTGCCTTTCACAATGTGATTTTCTTTTTAAAGGTATCAACTTTCTCCATGAAATTAGAAATAAGCTGCTTCTCACCTGTCAATGCCATACTGAGGGCAATCTGCAGTCAAGCCTATTTAAAATGCATGGTCTGCAACCCATTCTGAATCTTCTAATTTTTGTCTTAAATCGAAAACTCATTCCAGGTATATCCTTTGACTCAAACAACATATTTTTCAGTAATGTATGAAATTTCCATACTCTTTGTTCAGCTCCATCTGAAACCATTGCCCCTGCTGAAGTAATAATATGTGCAACATCAGAAAATTTACTGTTACCACTACCAATACCTTCACTTGTTCTGTGTCTACATATTTAACATGAAGTGCTTTTTGATTTACAGAACAATGAATCCCTACTAAGTGTCTGTTGACCAATACAATTTTTAGCTCTTTCATCATCAATTATGTCTCTGAATTATTTCTGTATGGTGTTTTAAAACCATTTCATAGCAAAATTGTAGCAGCTTTCAATTATGTGTCTACCAAATAGGTACTGAGAGTTCTCATCATTCTCCTCTATGATTCTCATTCATTTTTAAAGAATTGTGTTGACAGGTCGCTGTTTTGGCTATTTTTTTGCAAGTGGCCACTGGAATTGTAAACCTCCTTTGTACCATGAACAAATATGAGGGATAAACAGGCCTTATACCACAATTCTGCCAAACTGAAGAAAGTCTTGCTGACCAAAATAATCTGCACCAAATGCTGGAAGAAAGTGTCGCATCGCACTGCTAAATGGAAAGTTGTGCTGCACTGAGAAGGACCAAGTAAATACAAGACGTACTGAATAGTGCCGAGATAGACTGAACCTCGGGCTGCACACGAGCAGCATATTGTGCGCAAGTGAAGTTTTACTTGCTGTGGACGAGCCTGATCTATCTAGTGCAAACCTCGTCAGTTCTGCTGCTTACTTTTGCCAATCTGTTGGCTCTGCCTACAATTTTAAATGTGCACACTTCCCTTCATAGTTATACTGATAATTTCTTGATGAGTCATGATGTGTCCCACCAACTGATCTCTTCTTTTAGTCAAGTTATGCAATAAATTCCTGTTCTTTGCTATTCAATTCAGTACCTTCTCATTAGTTATCTGATTACCCATTCAATCTTCAGCATTTTTCTGTAGTACCACATTTCAAAATCTTCTACTCTCTTCTTGTCTAATTATTTGTCATCCTTGTTTCACTTCCATAAAAGGCTACATTCCGACAAATGCCTTCAGAATATACTTTCTAACACTTAAATTTATATTTGATTTTAACATATTTATGTTTTTCATGAATACTTTTGTTACTGTTGCCAGTCTTCATTTTATATACTGTCTACTTCAGTCATGGTCAATTTTTTTTTGCTGTTCATACAAAAAGAAAACTTCATCAAGTACTTTCTTATCCAATATCCTCAGCATCACTTGAATAAATTTGACTACATTATATTACCCTAGTTTTACTCTTTTCAACTCCCCTGCAGGTCCAGGGGTTAGAATAGGCCCACAGTACTCCTGCCTGTTATAAGAGGTGACTAAAGAGTCTCACACTTTTTGGCCCTGGAAGTTCAGGCCTGCAATTCAACTATTTGGGTGAGGACACTATCCGGGGTATGTCATCTTCTTCTGTTGTCTCGTGTGCTCTTTCACCCCCATGACAGTATTCAATTTCTCTGTGCCCAATATCCAGCACAGTAGCCAGTCGGTTGTGGTGGGGCCATCATGTATCCATTTGGTGGTAGCCCCCTGACAGCACAGGGATTACACTGCTAATGCCTGAGCTGTAACCCCCACCCCCCACATGCCAAGGAGTAGATGCCCTTCTTCGCGGGGTATATGGACTCCTGACAATGGCCATCTTGCCAGGTGTCCTTTGCTGTGCCTGGGTGGCACCCGTGGATAGAGCCCCTGATCGGAGTGGGTGGCATCAGGGCAGATGACCTGCAATGAAGTGGACAAAGTCATTTCTTGCTGGTGATTGTATGGTGCCAGCAGTCTCTAAGAAGGGCAAGATTGAGTACAATGCTGACAGGTGTGACACTATATCGTTTCCCTCCCTCAATACACCACGCGAGGAACGGAGGGCATGTTGACAGGTGTGACACTATATCGTTTCCCTCCCTCACTACACCACGCGAGGAACAGAGGGCTACAGAAACAAGAGAGCCATATTCGCCTCAGTATTTAGTCTGTAGCAGAATGGATGGGTACTCCTTTCTACCTATGAAGCCTCAATTTTTTGTTGAACATCTTGAGGATAAGTTTGGGGAAGTGACAGTGGTGTCCAAGATGAGAAACAGTGCAGTTTTGATTTAGGCAGCATCGTCAGCCTAATCCCGAGTGTTACTCACCCTGTCACCAGCTGGGTGATTTTCCCTGTTTCTGTCACTCCCCATAAAAGCCTCAACACGTTCCAGGGGATTATTTTCCATTGTGACCTCCTCTTGCAGTCTGATGATAAGCTCCATGTCAATTTAGAGCAGCAGGGTGTTCATTTCATCCGGTGCATTTACAGGGGACCCAAAGATGGCAGGGTTCCTACTGGTGCCTTCATCTTGGCCTTTGAGGGTGATTCATTGTCCGAAAAGCTCTAACATTAAACCATATGTCCCACCCCCTATGTGGTGCTTTAAGTGCTGGAAATTCGGACCCGTCTTCCCGCTGCACTTCCAGCACCACAGGTTGAGACTGTGGACATCCACTGCATCCAGATACTCCCTGTGTACCCCCTCCCACTTGTATCAACAGTGAGAGCACCACTCTCCCTGCTTGCCAGACTGCACAGTATACCAAAAGGAGTGGAAAATCATGGAGTACAAGACCCCAGACAGGTTAACTTACCAAGATGCTAAACATAAATTTGGACGATTACACCCCATTCGGTTGATGTCTACATGTTCTGCAGCTACTTCAACATCGCCGTCACACGTACCAGTAGTTCCAAACTCTGTGACATGAACAGTTGGCCCTCTGGACTGCCAGAATACATCTGCCCCCTTGGTGGTAGGGGACAAAGCTCCTTCTGTTGCTCCCAAAGCACCTACTTTGGGGCAAGGCCCCCTCAAATGCAAAGGACATCGGTCCACTGCCCCCAGCCGGAGAAGCAATGGCCTCCTCTGCCAGCTCCTCTGTGCGGAAGGGATTCCTTGGGACCCTCTCGTCGAAGGTCTCCACTAATGCCACAGCGGACACTTGCCAGTGGCTAAAAGAGCTAAAAGCTGCTCAACAAAGAGCTTCACAGTCTTCCACTGTGTCTGAAGCTACTTCTGAGAAGTCCTCCCAACAAGCCCATAAAGAGAAGTGAGAGGACAAGCAAACCAAGAAGTCTGCTAAGAAACAGGACCCTCCGGTGGAACCAACACCACCAGTCCCTACCACTTCTGCATCTGAGGATGAGCTGATCTTAGCATCCCCTGAGAACCTGGATCTCACTGATGCCTCAACCGCAATAGGGATCAATCAGTGGCAGCAGGTGACCCTGAGACATAACCCACCTCCTTGCGCATTTCATGCCTTCCCAGCCTCACGATAATGTCATCCTCCAGTGGAATTGCTGTGGTTTTTTCCACCACAGGCTGCAACCTGTCTCCACTGTTGTTCATATTATTTATGGATCATATGTTGAAAACAATAGACTGGCTGGGTGAGATTAAGATATGTGAACACAAAATAAGCAGTCTCGCATATGCGGATGACTTAGTTGTGATGGCAGATTCGATTGGAAGTTTGCAAAGTAATATTTCAGAAATGTAAGGACTATGGCATGAAGATTAGCATCTCCAAAACGAAAGTAATGTCAGTGGGAAAGAGATATAAATGGGTTGAGTGCCAAATAGGAAGAACAAAGTTAGAACAGGTGGACAGCTTCAAGTACTTGGGATGCATAGTCTCACAGGATGGCAACATAGTGAAAGAACTGTAAGCGAGGTGTAGCAAAGCTAATGCGGTGAGTGCTCAGCTACGATCTAATTTCTTCTGCAAGAAGGAAGTCAGTATCAAGACTAAGTTATCTGTGCACCGTTCAATCTTTCGACCAACTTTGTTGTATGGGAGCGAAAGCTGGGTGGATTCAGGTTACCTTATCACTAAGGCTGAGGTTACACTTATGAAAGTAGCTAGGATGATTGCAGGTACTAGTAGATCGGAACAATGGCAGGAGGGTGTCCACAATGAGGAAATCAAAGAGAAACTGGGAATCAACGCTATAGATGTAGCAGTCAGGGCGAACAGGCTTAGATGGTGGGGGCATGTTACACGCATGGGAGAAGCAAGGTTACCCAAGAGGCTCATGGGTTCAGCAGTAGAGGGTAGGAGGAGTTGGGGTAGACCAAGGAGAAGATACCTGGATTCAGTTAAGAATGATTTTGAAGTAATAGGCTTAACATCAGAAGAGGCACCAATGTTAGCACTGAACAGGGGATCATGGAGGAATTTTATAAGGGGGACTCCAGACTGAATGCTGAAAGGCATAATCAGTCTTAAATGATGATGATGATGATGATGATGATGATGATGGCTGAGCTATGGCAGCTGTTAAGTTCACACCTACTTTCTGCATTGCTCTCCAGGAAACCTGGTTCCCGGCAAAGCAGACCCGTGCCCTCCGTGGCTATAGGGGATATTACAAGAACCACAGCGAATATAATAGTGTGTCAGGTGAAATTTGTGTCTATGTCCTGAACTTGGTATGTAGTGAACCTGTGGCCCTTTAAATCCCTCTTGCAGCTGTGGCTGTCAGAATAAGGACAATGCACAAAATAACAGTCTGCAATGTTCATCCAGATAGTGCAGTACTCCTGAACGTATTGGCTGCACTGATTCATCAATTCCCTAAACCTTTCCTGCTTTTGGGAGATTTTAATGCCCATAACCCCTTGTGGGATGGCACCATGCTTACTGGCTGAGGTAGAGATGTTGAAAATTTACTGTCTCAACTCGACCTTTGCCTCCTAAATACTGGGGCTGCCACACATTTCAGTGTGGTACATGGTACTTACTTAGCCACTGATTTATCACTTTGGAGCCCAGGACTTCTCCCATCTGTCCATTGGAGAGCCCATTATGACTTGTATGACCACTTCCCCATCTTCCTGTCACTCCCCGGTGTCATACACTCAGATGCCTACCCAGATGGGCTTTAAACAAGGCTGACTTTACCATCACCACTGAATCTCCTCCACACGGTAACATCAATGTGGTGGTTGAGTGAATCACCAGGACGATTTTTCCTGTGGTGGAAAATGCGATCCCTTGTTCCTTAGGGTGCCCCAGCGAAAGACAGTACCTTGGTGGTCACCAGAAACTGCTGAGGCCATTAAAGAGCGTAGGTGGGCTCTACAGCGACATAAGTGGCACCCTTCCCTGGAGTACGTAATAGATTTTAAATGGCTCTGTGCCTCCGTTCACCAGCTTATAAAAGGATAGAAACAGGAATGTTTGGAGAGGTACGTCTCAACCATTGGGTGCCACGTGTCACCTTCCCAAGTGAACGAAAATCAGATGTGTTTTTTGGTACCAGAACCCAACAGGTGTCCCTGGCATTAACATCAGTGGCTTGTTATCTAACAATGCAAATGCAATTGCCGAGCGCTTTGCTGAGCGCTATGCTCGAGCCTCTGCATCTTAGAATAACCCCCCCACACTCAAACGGCAGATGGAAGGAAAAATCCTCTTATTTATCACGCACCACAGTGAACTATATAATGCCCCATTTACAGAGAGGGAGCTCCTCAGCACCTTTGCACATTGCTTTGACACAGCTCCTGGGTCAGATTGAATCCACAATCAGATGATTAAACATCTCTCGTCTGACTACAAGCGACATCTCCTCATCATCTTCAACTGGATCTGGTATGACGGTGTCTTTCCATTGCAATGGCGGGAGAGCACCCGTCATTCCAGTGTTCAAACCCGCTAAACACCTGCTTGATGTGGATAGCTATCGGCCCATCAGCCTCACCAATGTTCTTTGTAAGCTGTTAGAATATGTGGTGAGTTGGCGGTTGTGTTGGGTCCTGGAGTCATGCGGCCTGCTGGCTCCATGCCAGGGCAGTTTCCGCCAGGGTTGCTGTACCACTGATAATCTTGTGCCCCTCAAGTCTGCCATCAAAATAGCATTTTCCAGATGCCAACTGCCGGATGCCGTCTTTTTTGATTCACGACCTGGCAACATCATATCCTTGCCACATTATATGAGTGGGGTCTCCGGGGCCCGCTCCCGATTTTTATCCAAAATTTCCTGTCGCTCCATACTTTCCATTTCCAAGTTGGTGCCTCCCATAGCTCCCCTCATATGCAGGAGAATGGGGTCCCATAGGGCTCTATATTGAGTGTCTCTCTATTTTTATTGGCCATTAACAGTCTAGCAGCTGCTGTAGGGCCATCCGTCTCACCTTTTCTGTATGCAGACGACTTCTGCATTTTGTACTGCTCCTCCAGTACTGGTGTTGCTGAACGGCACCTACAGGGAGCCATCCACAAGGCACAGTCATGGGCTGTAGGCCATGGCTTCCAGTTTTCTGCCATAAAGATGTGTGTCATGCATTTCCATTGGTCATACCATTCATCCGGAACCAGCATTTTACCATAATGACAATCCACTGACTGTAATGGAGACATATCGATTCTTAGGTCTGCTTTTTGATGCTCGTTTGACTTGGCTTCCACATCTTCATCAGCTTAAACGGAAGTGTTGGCAGCAGCTCAATGCCCTCCACTGCCTGAGCAACACCAACTGAAGTGCAGATCGCTCTATGCTGCTGCAGCTCTACAGAGCCCTTGTTCAATCCCACCTTGGCTGTGGGAATCTGGTTTATGATTCAGCAGTGCCCTTAAAGTTGCATTTACTCGACCCAGTGCACCACTGTGGAGTTCGACTAGTGATGTGAGCTATCAGGATGAGTCCGGTGACCAGTGTACTGGTGGAGGCTGGAGTCCCTCCATTACAGATCAGACATACACAACTGCTTGCCATTTATGTTGCATACATTCGTAGCTCTCCTGAGCATCCGAATTAGGGGCTATATTGAACAGAATTCCTTGCCCAATCACTGCAGTGTATTCACTGCAAAGCTAGTGGCCATATCTCGTGCACTTGAGTACATTCATGCCCTGGCGAGTCGTTTCTTCTCTGTACTGACTCCCTGAGCAGCTTACAAGCTATTGACCAATGCTACCCTTGCCATCCTTTTGTAACGACCATCCAAGAGTCCATCTGTACCCTGGAATGGTCCAGTTGTTCAGTGGTGTTTGTCTGGGCCCCAGGTCATGTCGGAATCCAGAAAATGAACTTGCTGACAGGCTGGCCAAAGAGGCTACACAGAAACCAGTTCTGGAGATCGGCATCCCTGTAACTGACCTGCATTCATTATTATGCTGCCAGGTTTTTCAGCTTTGGGAGACGCAAGGCTATAGTCTCAGTATGCACAACAAACTGCATGCCATTAAGGAGATTACGAATGTGTGGAAGTCCTCCATGTGGGCCTCTTGCTGGGACTCTGTGTTTCTCTGCCAGCTCCGCATTGGTCACACTTGGGTGATGGTGCGGCGCACGGTTGACTGTGTCTCGTATACTGTTAAGCTGTCCTCCTTTGGCTGCCCTGCATCATAATCTTCATTTACCGGACTCATTGCAGCTAATTTTAGCAGGCAACACCTTATCGGCTGATTTAGTTTTACATTTTATGCGTGAGGGGGAGTTTCATCTTTCTATCTAACTTTTAGTGCTTGTCCTTTGTCCCTCTGTTTTGTCTCCCCTACTGCTTTTAGGTTGGAGATTTTAATGTGTTGCAGAGTGGCTGGCTTATCCTTTTTATTCTTGTGATCAGCCAGCCATGGTAATCTACTCTCTTGTTTTAATCTCTTCTAGCTGTTTCTTTCGCTCTCTGTAGTTCTCTTGTCCTATTTTGTTCCTTGTAGTGTTTGTTGCCCTTCTGTTGTTCTTGTGCTTTTTCCTTTGCTCGGTATTGTGGTTTTCATCTTGTTCATTTTATTCTTTCCCTTGTGGAATTTTTTTAATATGAACAAGCAGTTTAGTCCCTCCCTCTCCTCCCCCCCTTCCAAGTCCTTTGCTGTATGTCACAGAATTACAATGTCACTGACAAACACCAATGCTTTTATTTATCCTCCTTGAACTGCTTTTCCAAATTTCTCCTAGTTGGTCTGCGTACAGACTGAATAATATGTGGGTATGATACAACCATTTCTCACTGAATTCTCGACTTCTGCTTCCCTTTTATATCATTACACTCTTATATTTGGCTTCTGTACAAATAGTAGGTAACCCTTTTCTCACTTTATTTTATCACTCCTCCCTTCAGAATTTCAAGGAATATATACCACTATAAGCGTTCGCAAGGGGGAGCAAGAGGTCGCACTTAAGCCCCATTGGAATAGGGGGTACAGAGTTTTTATAATATATTGAGTGGATAACCATCAATTCTCTGTGATAATACGTTTTACTGTCACCTAGAATAATTAGTTATTAGGGCATGACATGTCTCGAAACTGAAACTCATTTGTATGAAAAATGGCAATTTGGAGATTCCCCTCACCCTGAAAAGTTTATGCAGAAGCCCATGTATATCAGCCAGTGCATTCAGATGGGTGTTACCGCAGCATGTGTTTGAGAAAATATGCTCCAAGTCATTGACTGACTACAGAAAGAACAAGATTTTAATATTCTGCATGGGCAGCTGAATTACTTCTTGTTAATAACCTGATGAATTTTGCAATCTCCTTGGGGGCATTTTTGAGACTATCTTTTGTTGCTTGATGCATTTTCTGCACAATTAAATCTAAGGCTTGTGTTGTTTATTAATGGGTGCATGATTTACTGCTCTTTTGAGAAAGGACTCACTGAACTTATGGCCAATGATTTGAAAGTGTTATTTCTGCCAAACCATTTTCTGGGAGCTCAAGTTCTCTTGAATTATTATTTTTGCATGTTTCTTGTTAAATAATGTTCCAAACTACTTTTGTCTTATTCTTCTAGTCTTATGAGAAAGAGTTAAAGTTTTGAGCTACACTGTCTGCTTTATAAATTTCTTGCTGGTATTCATCTTGTAATTTATTTCTGAACATTGTGATTGAGTAATTGTCTATGATTCTTTTGCACATTATCTTTCTTTCCTATGAACTGTGCCTAACTGATCTAGTAAACTTCTACATCTGCATACATACTCTGCAAGCCACTGTACATTTCCTTTCCTGTTCCTCTTCACAATTAGAGGAAGGGAAATACGACTGTCTATAAGCCTTGATATGAGACGCAATTTCTCTCATCTTATCTTACGCAAAATGAATGTTGTCAGTAGTAAAATCATTCTGCGGTTGGCCTCAGTTGTTGGTTCTCTAAATTTTTGCAGTAATGACAAATGAAAAGTGTGTTGCCTTTCCTCTAGGGATTTCCATTTGAGTTCATGAAAATCTTCATTATACACACGAGCTGATCAAGCATACCAGTAACAAATCTAGCAGTATGCCTCTGAACTGCTTCAGTGTCTTCTATTAATCTGATGTGATGGGGAGCCCAGAAACTCAAACAGTACTCAAGAATCAGGTGCACTAGCATTCTGTATGCTATCTTCTTTATACTTGAGCCAAACTTTCCAAAAATTCTCCCAATAAAAAGAAGTTGAGCATTTGCTGTCCCTACTACTAACCTGACATACTTGTTACATTTCATATCACTTCAAAATGTTATGCCTAGATATTTAATTGATGTGAGTGTCAAGTGTCCACATTTTTATACATTTAGAATACACTGCCATTCATCACACCAGCTAGAAATTTTGTCGAACTGATCTTGTGTCCTTCTACAGTCGCAAATCATCAGCAAACAGCCTTAATTTGCTACTTAACCTATCAAATTTGCTACTTAACCTATCAATAGAATCATTCATGTATATAGAGAATAAGAGCGTTCCTATCTGCCATCCCTGGGGCACTATCATCGATACACTTCTTTCTGTTACTTTAAGAGTCTTCACTCACATATCTGGAAATCTAATCCATACTCATCATCAGTCTGCAATGGGACACCACATCAAACACTTTATGGAAATCGAGAACTATGGAATCTGCCTGTTACCCTCCATATGTGGTTTCTAGGATATCATGTGAGAAAAGGGCAAGCTGAGTTTCGCACTATACTTTTAATATCCCACCATCATGGTCAGATAAACTGTTGGCTACTAGTTACTGCTAAATCTCTGCATGATGTTTTTAATAGCTGTTTCACGATGCCCTTCAGTCCTCATAGGGAAATTTATTGAGGAAAGTAATCTCACTCCAAAGCTAGACAGCAACAACTATCACTACTATCTACCAGAAAGTAATCTCGGTTCAAAGCTAGACATCAACAACTGTCGCTACTATCTAACAGAAAGTTAACAATAAAGTCTCCACAGATAATTATTGTTCAGTGAAGTCTGCGTAATCTTTTAAGTCATTCTAGCATTTTGTGAAATGTAATATGCTTCCTGCTGGCAGCCTGTAAACTGCCAGTATTACAAGCTTGTTTGTCTCCAGATCCATACCATGGCACAGCACTGAAAAAAATTGTTCAACACACTATTTATTAACCTGAAGGGTCTCCACATTTTTTTTTTCATATATAGCTATTCCTCTTTTCTTCTTATTCATTCTGTGGTAGTATGATATTAGCTTGTGTCCATAAAGATGTCTTTTAATTTTCATGTGTAGAAATATGAAGTTCATAAATGCAGAAACAACAGCTGATGCAAGAAACTCTAATAATGCATACAAATCAGAAGGAAATATATATTCTTTGTTGTGGGCATTTAGTATAACAGCTGTTTAGTCATCATTCTATTTTCATAAATGTTATGTTCAAGAAACAAACAAACAATCGATTTAAATTGTGGCCATGTTGACCACAGTGGTATTCAGTGTGGAAACCACCAATAAATTGTAATGTGTTGTAAATATAAAAAGTAATAAAATAACAATGGCTAAAATTGACTCTGAGGAAGGGAGTCATATATTTAGAAAATAATAGTTTGAAAACAGGTGAGATGTGTATTTCCAATGTGCATATGGTCTCATATTGATCTCAGCGATACTAGGAGGGTTAATGACCCTACAGATGTTCTGATGGAAGACACTAAATGCATTTTCTTGTATATCCTTGACTTCGTGCAAGCTGCAGTGTTTTGTTTTGCAAGTAGCTGCAACAATATTCTGCAAATCTGCATTTCAGATGAACTTGCCTATTTTGGAAGATAAGACCAAGGGTACACATCAGGAATCACTAGGTTTGGTGTATACATAATGTAATGATAGACAGCAGTGTTGTACTTCCTAATACAATGCAGAAACATCAGCAGCAACACACACAGTGTAAGAGAATTTTTGGGAAATAAATTATTTATGTAATGTGTCCCAGACCTAACTGAAACTCACTAAAGCAGTCAACCAGTTGACATTGCATCTACTGAACTCTTAATTTGAAAGAGTTGTCTATTCAGGAAACTAATATTCATATTATGGTCAATTTTAGGAAAGTGAAACTACCAACAATTGTGATGGAATGTTGTGTGTCACATAGAGCAGGGATCTTGGCTTCAATACCCAGACTAAAAAAAAAAAAAATTACAACTGTAGGTGCTGTGAGCAGTTGAATGGCTTGTAACATCACAGAAATGGGCATGAGCTCCGCACTTGGAAATGTGGTACAAAATTAAAGACTGGTAAGGCTACATTTAAAAGGCTACCTTGGCCTAAGCAGTAAAGTGATGCCAGGGGGCTTTAACATAGCTAACCTTCAGAGCAGGTAGCGACTAAATATCATGAGATGGCAAAAAATCGCCCCAACACCTCTCCTCCCCCTTCCCCAGTAAGGTAAAGTTCCATGTTTTGATCCAGTTGGGCCCAACGGACAGCCGCGTCATCATCTGTCAATGGGGCCATTGGATACAGTATGGAGGGACATGTGGTCAGCACATTGCTCTCCCAGCCATTGTCAAGCTTCTTTACCATAGAACTGGTATTGATTTCCCCCCCCCCCCCCCTCCCCCAATTCCTCCCTCACAATAGCAGTTAGATAATGGTTAGTTCAAACTGCCTTGTGCTCACACCATGTACCCCATGTTCTCACAACAGCTGGATAGCATTTTCTGAGCCTGTGCACCATTCCGTAGAAACAAAATAATAAGGCCAAATAACATGTTTATCAGATGTGTAAACTTGCAGGCTGGAGAAATGAATCAATCATTAGTGCTCGTCTTCTGAGTAATGAGCCTTATTCACTGGAGGATCTACCTTGGCAAGTGGATGACAATGTGGGTCTTACCGTGGGAAGGTAAGGTATGGGTGACCCTTGATTTCCGTAGCTGGTTGTGGGAAGTAAATGACTCAAAATGCCCAGAACCAGATATCCCCTATTGGACTGGGTGGATCACTGGTTGTCTATACCACTCAACCACCATAGAGAGATCAGCAGACTTGTGCTCCAGAGTGAAAAGTTGCAGGATATATCTGTATTAAGGTGTATTTATTCTTATTAAAACTGAAGAAGGAGCAGTTGGCAAGATGTCACTTTTCTATACTTGCAAAGCACGAGAATGTATAAACTTTGTAAACTATGTTGTTACAGTAAAAGTGAAAAGGCTTAGGAATGAGGCTACTACAAGTACTAATAAAAACAACCACAGCTAAACAAACTGACCAGATACCTAAACACAAGCAGTTGTGGGAAAATCTTCTGTTGTGATGTAAAAGCACAGTTTCCTAAAAGTAAGCAAAGATGTTTCTCCTGCCACACCATTGTGAAACTGGTGCTAAAGAATTACTGAAGAAGTGTTCTTCCAAAGTAAGGTTCAAAGATTGTGAAGTGGGTCAATGACCAGCCAGAAAAGACTGCTCTGTGACTCACTGACCCTCCTGAACTGCTTAATGCATGATTCCTCTGTCAAAGTGTGGCTGTACCAAATTATATGGCTACACAACACTTGCATGTAGTGAATATACAACCCAGAAATGAGTCAGTTGTCTACTTCCTCTTCCTTCTTGTCAGTGTTCTTGATAAGTTCCTCTACTTCCTTTTCTTTCTTGTCAGTGTTCTCGATAATTTCTTCTCTGTACCAATACTATGGAGAACCTTCTCATTTCACATCTGTCCATCTATTTTTCAACATTCTTCTGTAGAACCGCATATCAAATGCTTTGATTCTCTTCTGTTTCAGTTTTTCTATAGTCCATGATCACTACCATACAATGTTTGACTTGTTTTGTCCTGGAATGCCCTCTTTGCCTGTGCTTGTGTACTTTTGTATATCATCTTTACATCATTCGTCATGTGTTATTTTGCTTCCTTAACATAATCTACTTCATGATCATCAATTTAATATTAAGTGTATCACTTATCTCATTTCTGCTGGTTCTCTCTAGTATTCCCCTTCTTTGGTCTACTCTCAGTCCATAGTCTGTACTCATTAGTCTGTTCATTCCATTCGACTGATATGTCATCGGCAAATCTTACCATTGTGTCACTTCTCCTTGACTTGTAATATCTGTATTGAACCTTTCTTTATTTCCATAATTACTTCTTCCATGCACAGATTGAACAATAGGGAACACTGCATCCCTGTCTTACACACTTATAATCCAAGTACTTTGATCTACATCTTCCATTTTTACTGCTCCACTCTTGATTCTTATACATATTGTGTATTACCTGTCTTTCCCTATAGCTTACTTTTTTTTTAGGATTTTGAGTATTTTGTACTATTGTAACACTTTTTCTAGTTCAACAAATTCTATGAATGTTTCTTGATTCTTGCTAAGTCTTTCATACAATGTATAGTGCAATGTCAGGACTGCATCTCTAGCGCCTTTACCCTCCTCTAACAGAGCCTCGATGTTCTTTTACATTCTTCTGCATACACAGTGTGTCCCAGTTCCAGTAGGACTGAGCTATGAAAAATATGTCATTAATTATGTTCACAAAAGCACAGTGTTTATTCAAAATAATCTCCTTCTGAATCTATACCCAGCTAAATTTGCTTTGAAAGCATTTTGAAACAGTCACTGTAGTCTGATTTTGGAATTGCCATTAGTACTGCAGTACAGTTTTCTTGGATGTTCTTAATTGCATTGTAACAGTGTCCTTTCACTGGCAGCTTCAGTCTGGGGAACAAGCAGAAATTGGCTGGGGCCAAATCCGACAAAGACAGTTGGTGATCCAGAAGTGTGATCCGCTTAGTGGCCAAAAACTTGTGCACATTCTTCACTCTGTGGGCTGTGGTGTTGGAGGTGACCAGGAACCTGCCTCTTGCTATTTGGGCTAAATTCAACAAATTCTTGCCCGCAAAAACACAAAACATAAAACTTGATGTTGCCTTGCTGCTCCAATGCCATTTTCTGATGAGTGTTTGGCATGTACTGTTACATTCGTGACCAGGACGTCTGCTGTAGTGATGCTAGTATGTTGGCCTTTTACATGGCTGTTTTGAAACTTCAAAGATCGTAATGCCATAACTCACCACAAGATAGCTTTACAGATTGAAATTTCTCACGAGCAATCCTGACAGAATTGAGACACTATTTTTCTTGTCAGCTACTCGATGGCATGAGATGTTAAGTTGAGTAAGCTGTAATTCTCATACTTACCTGCCTTTGCTTTCTTTTGGATTATGTGGATGACATTTCTCTAAAAGTCTGATGGTGTGTCTCCAGTCTCATAGATTATTCATACTAATTTGAACAGTCATTTGGTTGCCACTTCCCCTAATGATTTTAGAAATTCTTATGGAATATTGTATATCTCTTGTCTTATTTGATCAAAAGTCTTCCAAAGCTCAATTAAACTGTGATTCTTAATACCGGATATCCATTTCTTCTATGTCAAGTTCAGTTTCTTCTTCTAATGCATTATCAGACACTTCCTCTCTCTCAAAGTGACCTTCAGTGTACTCTTTCCACTTATCTACTTGTCCTTTGAATAAATGTTGATGCCCTTGCTTTTGATTCCACTAAAGATTGTTTTGACTTTTCTGTATGCTGTATCTGTTCTTCTGATGGCCATTTCTTTTTAGATTTATTTGCATTATTTCTGTAACCATTCTGCCTCAGTTTCCATGTAGTTCCTACTTCTTTCATTCTGTAATCCTCTCTTTCCCTGGATATTTTTATGCGACCTCCTTTTGTTGGTCAATTGAAATATTTCTTTTGTTGGTCAAGGTTTGTTTGCTGTTACCTTCCTTGTACCTATGTTTATTTGTTCAACATCTGTGATTCCCCGTTTTAGAGACACCCATCCATCTTCAATTGAAGTGACTACTTTGATATTAATTACTGCAATATCTACAGTCTCGGAGAACTTCAGATGCATCTAATCATTTCTCAGTACTTCAGTATTCCATCTGTTTTCCCACTGATTCTTGTGGATGATACTCTTAAACTTCAGTCTACTCTTCATCTTCAGTCTACTCTTCATCTTCACTAAATTATGATCTGAGTCTGTATCTGCTCCTGCATACGCCTTACATTCTAATATCAGTCCGTCTATGAAGTAATCCAGTTGAAATATTCCCATATCTCTGGGCCTTTCCTAAGTATGAGGGTAATCCCAAAAGTAAGGTCTCCTATTTTCTTTATAAGTACATAGACCTGTTTATTTCTACAATGGTTTACATCAGTTTACAGCTTGATCATTTAGCTATTTTTCAACATAATCACCATTTCTGTTGATGCATTTTTGTAGACGCTGTGGCAGTTTTTGTATGGCCACATCATCATACCAGCTCGTCCACCATGCTGTTCAGAAAGTTATGAACTTCTTCTTTCACCTCGTCATCGGAGCTGAATTGCTTTCTGGCCAAATGTTCTTTTAACCTAGGGAACAGGTGATAGTCACTGGGCGCCAAGTCAGGACTATAGGGTGGGTGGGTGATTATGTTTCACTGAAACTGTTGCAACGGGTTGCCGAGCGATGTGTGGGCAGGCATTGTCATGGAGAATGTGTACGCCCTTGGTCAACATTCCTCTTCTCCAGTTCTGAATTGCCCGTTTGAGTTTTTTCAGAGTCCCACAGTACCTGTCAGCGTTAATTGTGGTCCCAGTGGCTCAACCTTCAACACTGTCTCCTCAGAAATTGACGGTAGCCTGTTCATTTGTTCGTCGTGAATTTCTGTCTGACCAGATGCAAACTCTCTACACCACTTATGAACATTTTTGACATCTATGCATGACTCACCATACACTTCCATCAATTGGCAGTGGATTTTAATCGGCGCAGTACCCTTTGCGTTCAAAAACCGAATAACTGCGTGCAATGCGCACTTGGCGGTAACATCCAATGGGAGCTCCATTCTCAACGGCTGCCAAGCCAAGACTGAGCGCCTCAGTGAGGCGTGCGCATGTTTACAGAAGCATGTGAAGCACTCTTCATAACAGTGTGACCAACTGCCACACAAACAGAGTTCTGCACTTATAAAAAAAAATAGGAGACCTTACTTTTGGGATAACCCTCGTATACCTCTTACTCATGTAATTTTTTGAACCTGTGTAATTGCAACTACTAGCTGAAATATAGTCTGTCTTCTCTCATTTCCACAAGCAATCCCATATTCCTCCTTGTCTGTCTTCTATTCCTTCCCCTACTACTACATTCCAATCCTATATGAGCATTAGATTATCATCTCTCTTTACTTAGTGAATTACTCGTCCAGTAGAATGAAATTTTCACTCTACAGTGTGCTGATATGAAACTTCCTGGCAGGTTAAAACTGTGTGCCAGACCGAGACTCGAACTCGGGACCTTTGCCTTTCGTGGGCAAGTGCTCTACCAACTAAGTTACCCAAGCATGACTCATGCCCCATCCTCACAGCTTTAATTCTGCCAGTACCTCGTCTCTGTGCTTGGGTAGCTCAGTTAGTAGAGCGCTTGCCCGCGAAAGGCCAAGGTCCTGAGTTTGAATCTCGGTCCGGCACAGAGTTATAATCTGCCAGGAAGTTTCATATCAGCACACACTCCACTGTAGAGTGAAAATTTCATTGTAAAACCATCCCCTAGACTGTGGCTAAGCCATGTCTCCACAAAATACTTTCTTCCGGGAGTGCTAGTTTTGCAAGGTTTGCAGGAGAGCTTCTTTGAAGTTTGGAAGGTAGGAGATGAGGTACTGGCAGAATTAAAGCTGTGAGGACAGGGCGTGAGTTGTGCTTGGGTAGCTCAGTTGGTAAAGCACTTGCCCCCGAAAGGCAAAGGTTCCGAGTTCGAGTCTCTGTCCGGCACACAGTTTTAATCTACTCACCCAGTACCCACATAAACTTTCTCAGTCTCTGCATCCTCTGCTTGATATGACAGTGTGTGTACCTGGACTGCTGCTGTTGGCATTGATTTACTGTTGATTCAGATGAGAAGAACCGTATTACGGAACTTCTCATTCTAACTTCCTCTGCCTTACCTTCCTAATCATACTCAGTCATACTATCATGATACCATTTTCTGCTGCTGTTGATATTACCCCTTATTCATCTGGCCAGAAATCTTTATTGCCTTTCCATTTCAGTTTACTGATCCCCACTATATCCAGATGGATCATTTGTATTTTTCTTTTCAGATTTGCTAACTACCTTACTACATTCAAACTTCTGACATTCCATGCTCTCAACTCTTACAGTGATACCATTTTGTGGATTATGTAGTCTTTTTCTTTTTGTTACCTCGGTCTTGATATATGGCATCTGGAGATATGAATGGTGGTCTAATCCAGATTGTCTTTGCCAACATCATGATACTTCGTCAGTCATGGGCCATGTATCCTCTCGAAACACATTATGCATATTTAACACATTGGATTCCATCGCCTTCTGCATCCTCATGCTGTAGATCATTGTTGATTTGTCTGACATTGAGGGGCAGTTTCCTGCTACAGGTCATCAGGGAGTCCATAATCTCCCTCTGCTCTTCCACAGTTTTTGATGAAGCTCTTATATGGACTAGGGTGTCTCCTTACACCAGATGTTTTCGGCCACCATTGCTGGCGGTTTTTATTCTAAGTTTAAGTGTTGGCAGTAATCAAACCTGGGACATTTTAATTGTTAGTCAAAGCTGCTGATGCCTCAGATATTGGATCTGTTCCATGCTGTATGAATTTTTTAGCCTATTGTCGTACGCATAAAACAACCCTGTCTTTTTTGGACTATCTGTTTTTTGTTATGAATCTAATTTTATTGTGGCATGATAAAGCAAAAACCTAAGACAAGTGTCCAGAAACAAATGGAGACTTGAGTGACAACAAACTGAAAACAGGGGAAAGACAAAAAATTATTTTCTAATGATATGCCAATATTTAATGATTGACCTACCATTATCACTGAATTGTACAACCATCCTGACAGGCCTTTGAGAACTGAAAGACTGTTGTAAATGGTTCTAAATAACTTAAGATGCATTTTGCACAAGTAGTTGAGGGAACCAAATTGTTGACCACCTGTTTTCAGAGTGCAGTAAGTTAACAACAGAGAGGGACACTCTCAGGAATCAAGTAACTGAAAAAGGAGGTTGACAAGTCACCAATAAATCAGACTTTCATAACAAAATTTTATGAGTTTTGTAATTCAGTAAGATTTTCTGTTGAATGACAATACTTCATGTCAACTATAACTTCATGCATGCCCTGAAGAACCTGGATGTATGCTAGAAGCCTAACAGATTTGTACTCCTAACTCATACAGTCATTGACTGAGTTATTAGATTGTTTCACACCACAAAGTGCACATATATGTACTTCAGTGTTCATTTAAATTGTAAATAACTTAAATATTCATATGTGTACATGTTGATACAAATCTGATACTTCATTTAATGGTTAAGTTTTAATGCATTCTAATTTCACACTGGAAAGCAAGGCACTTGACGATACTGCATGAGTTGTATGATCCTTGTTGATCTCAAATTCTACAGATAACATTTTGTGTTAACTATCAAACATGTAATATTACATTGTAGTGAAACATGTTTAGTACATAAATAAAAAAAATGACAATTCTTATCTCTGTTTACACTTTTGTACTGGGAGTAGATAGAAAAGTGGCAGCAAGGTGCATGCACTCAGTGCAGTGCAGTGCAGTGCAGTCGGTGTCAGTACTATGGATCAAAAGTTCCTTAAACTTTGGCAACAATTACTGTCACTGCAGGAACAGCTGCAGCACTAGGAACAACTAAAACTGAAACAACAACAAATCATTCACAGGGTGCTAATATTTTCCAGCTCTTTTTCCAGAAGCAATGACATCTATCAGTGGTTACAGCTATGCTCCACTGACACTCACGTGCTTTGACTAGGCTCCAGAGACCTGGAATACAGCATTGTCTTGTTTACAGAGATTCTGATAGGTGGCAAAACATTTCACTCCTGCAATCTAGCAGTGATGGCCAAAGACTACCAACATAAGAAGTCACCTTCATTCAGCCAACGGCCTTGTCAAAGAGGGTGGAGGAAGCAACTGCTTTAAAGACACACAATTGTATCCACAGGACATGTGGCCTGTAATTGAAGAAGTGTCATGATGATCTCTCCATTGGCAAAAGATTCCGGAATAGTCCCCCATTCGTATCTCCAGGAGGGGACTGCCAAGGGGCAGGTGACCATGAGGAAAAGGTTGAATGACAAGCAAAATGATAACGTTCTGTGAGTCAAGGCAGGGAATGTCAGAAGTTTGAACATGATAGGGAAGATAGAAAGCTGGAAAGGTATATGCTAGGGCTCAATCTAGATATAGTGTGAGTCAGTGAAGTGAAATTGAGAGAAGACGAGGATTTTTGCTCAGACGAATATAGCGTAACAGCAACAGCAGCAGAAAATGGTATAACTGGAGTAGGATTCGTTATGAATAGGAAGACAGAGCATAGAGTGAGTTACTGAGAACAGTTCAGTGATAGGATTATTCTCATCAGAATCGACAGAAAACCAACAACAACGATGATAGTTCAGTTATACATGCCAATGTCAGGAGCAGAAGATGAAGAGATAGTGAAAGTATATGAGTAACTCAGTACATAAAGGGAGTTGAAAATCTAAGAGCCATGGAGGAATGGAATGCAGTTGTTGGGGAGGAGCAGAAGAAAGGGTTATTGGAGAATACTAACTTGGTACTAGTAACGAGAGAGGAGGATGGAGAATACTGACTTGGTACTGGAAATGAGAGAGGAGAAAGTCTAATCAAATTCTGCAATAAATTTCTACTAGGAATAGCGAATACCCTGTTCAAGAATCGCAAGAAGAGGAGGTATACACGGAAAAGGCCGGGAGATACAGGAAGATTTCAGTTATATTACGTCATGGTCAGGCAGAGATTTCAAAATCGGGTCCTGGATTGTAAGGCATACCCAGGTAATGAACATTTCTATAAAAGGTCAGTCACAGAAGCTGGAAAGAAAAGACATAGATTCAAGGAAGGTAACTGCGAAGAAACCATGGGTAACAGAAGAAGTACTTCAGTTGCTCAATGAAAGAAAGATGTACAAAAATGTGCAGGGGAATTCAAGAACACAGAAATACAAGTCCCTTAGAAATAAAATGAAAATAAAGTATATGGAACCTAAGGTGAAATGGCTGCATGAAAAATATGAATGAATCGAAAAAGAAATGATTTTCAGGAGGACTGATTTTGCATGTAGAAAAATCGAACTACCTTCAGTGAGAGTGAAAGCAAGGGTGGTAACATTAAGAGTGCAGTGGGAGAGAGAGAGAATAAGTGGAAAGAGTACAATGAAGGCCTCTATGAGGGGGAGTACCTGTCTGATGAAGTGATAGAAGGAGAAACAGGATAGAGATGGGGAATCCAGTATTAGGATTAAGACTTTAAAAGAGCTTTGGAAAACTCAAGATCAAATAATGTGGTAGCAATGGATAACATCCCATCAGAATTTCAAAAATCGTTGGGGGAAGCGGCAACAAATGATATTTATGTGTGAAAAATGTATGAGTCTGTCAATATACCATCTGACTTCCGGCAAATCACTATCCACACAATTCCCAAGATTGCATGAGCCAACAGGTGCAAGAATTATTGCACAATGAGCTTAAGAGTTCTTGCATCCTAGTTGCATAATATACTGAAGACTGGAAAAGAAAATTGAAAATGTGTTGGATGACAATCAGTTTGGCTTTGGGAAAGGTAAAAGCACAAGAAAGGCAATTCTGACATTTCGGTTGATAGTGGAAGCAAGACAGAAAAGTCAAGACACAGTTATTTAATTTGTCAACCTGAAAAAAGGGATCAACAGTGACAAATGGAGCAAGATATTCTGTGAAATATATGGGTAAGCTATAGGGAATATACACTATATACAAGACCCAAGAGGGAAAAATAATAATGGAAGACCAAGAAAGAAGTGCTCAGATTAAAAAGGGAGTAAGACAAGGATGCAGTCTTTTCCCATACTGTTCAGTTTATACATTCAAGAAGCACTGGTGGAAATAAAAGAAAGATTCAAGAGTGGAATTAAAATTCAAGGCGAAAGGATATCAATGGTAAGATTTCCTGATGACATTGTTGTCCTCAGTGAAAGTGAAGAAGAAGAAGAAGAAGAAGAAGAAGAAGACGGGGAAGAAGAAGAAGAATAGGATCTGCTGAATGGAATCAACATCCCACATCCGGCCATCCTGATTTAGGTTTTCTGTGATTTTCCTAAATTGCTCCAGGCAAATGCTGGGATGGTTCCTTTGAAATGGCACGGCTGACTTCCTTCCCCATCCTTCCCTAATCTGATGTGACCGATGACCTGGCAGTTTGTTATCTTCCCCCAAACAACCAAATGGAATGAACAGTCTAATGAGTACAGAATATGGATTGAGAATAAATAGAAGAAAGATCAAAGTAATAAGAATTAACAAAAATGAGAACAGCAAGAAACTTTATGTCAGGACTAGTGATCACAAAGTAGATGAAGTTCCTGAATTCTGCTATCTAGGCAGCAAAATAATCCATGATGGATGGAGCATGGAGGACATAAAAAGCACACTAGCCCTGGAAAAAAGGGCATTTATGGTGAAGAGTAGTCTATTAGTATTATACATGTGCCTTAATTTGAGGAAGAAATTCCTGATAATCTACATTTGGAGCACAGCATTGTATGGTTGTGAAACATGGGCTGTGGGAAATCCAGAAAAGAAGGGAATTGAAGAATTTGATAAGTGTTGCAATAGAAGAATGTTAAAATCAGATGGATTGATAAGATTAGGAATGAGGAGGTTCTTTGGATAATTGGCAAGGAAAGGAATACATGGAAAACATTGACAAGAAGAAGGGACAGGGTGGTAGGACATCTGTTAAGACATCAGGGAATAGCTTCTGTGGTACTAGAGGGCACTGCAGAGGGTAAAAACAGTATATAAAGAAACAGATTGGAATACATCCAGCAAATAATTGAGGACTTTGGCTGCAAGTGCTACTCTGAGATGAAGAGGTTGGTGCAGGAGACAAATTTTTGGTGGGTCGCATCGAATCAGTCAGATGAGTTGTGACTCAAAAAATTTCTAGCAGTCATTTGTACAAACTTGTGCAGAAATTGCAATCACTCACAAACCCCAGTGGACTATGTTTCAATAAATGTACTTTGTTAACAATTACTGTGGTATCAGGTGCACATGTAGCAGCTTGGCTAAAATTTAAAATATTGACTGCAGAATTTGTAATGATGGATTTTTCACTGCCAGGACAGGACAGGGCGTCAGGCAGAAGGTTTTGCTGTGGCCACCTGCAGACACACAGCATCAGACATAAGGTATTACCGTGGCTCATGACAGTCAATGTGTTAGTGTCATAAACAACATGGACAATCTTGTACAGCATGGATTGCTGACTTGCAGGGTTTTACATGACAGTGAAGGTTTCACTAGTTAAAGTTGTAAAAATCCAAAGGGGTATTACTGATTCATGATGCAGTTGTGCAATGAGTCCCCAGTTGGAAGTCATGGCTAGATCATAAGCCACATCCAATCCTAGAAAAGTGAAGTTCTTAAGATTGCTAAATCTTTTGAGGTTGCTTCCAAAGCTCACCATACCTTCACTAACAAAATTCAGGGCTCAAGAGTAGTTAGTTGCTGTCATGAGGAGTAGTCATTTGATGATTCTGATTCATCACCTTCTTCTTACATATCTATGTCATGCCAGATTCTTGAGAGAGTAATGTATGTCAATCATAATGATTTCCCATCAGTGTCAAGTAAACCCGTTTTACATCAGCTTTGTGTACAACATAGCCTGGTGAAGACACTTGTCTCCACACACCATTTCTGGCCAGTCATTGGCATTACAGCTGGACACTGGAGCTTCTTTGTCATTATTCGGGAGGACGACGGTTCAATCCCGTCTCCGGCCATCCTGATTTAGGTTTTCCTTGATTTCCCTAAATCGCTTCAGGAGAATGCCGGGATGGTTCCTTTGAAAGGGCCGATTTCCTTCCCCATTCTTCCCTCACCCGAGTCTCTAATGACCTTGTTGTCGACGGGACATTAAACACTAATCTCCTCTTCCTCTCCTCCTCCTTTGTCATTACTCAATGCAGGTGCGTATCGATGGCTCAGCTCGCCCTTGGCAAAAAGAGCTCAGAAACAGATCATGTCTTCCTGTCAGAAAGATAGTTCCTCTCCTCGGAATTGAGAATTGTTGCTTACAGCTAAGTACCCTTTATAACATTGGGTTCAAAACAGTAGACCATATAAAATTAAACTCTGAAGCAGTACCATTTACTGATCTTGCCTCTCTATGTGCTATGTATGACGAGATTTTCAAAGAATCACTAGATTATGGGAAAAAAAATTCTGCTCATGTATCTATGGAATCGTCCATAGTGCCCAAATTTATCCAGCTCGCTCTCTACCAATCATTGAAAGAGAAGCGCTCAAGCTGAGCTCACACATCTTCAGGAACTTGGTATGACTTCACTGTTATCAACGAGCCGGTGAAGCCACCGGTGTCATTAAACAAAATCCAATGGATCTATACACACTTCTGTTGATTTTAAAGTAACTAGAATGATCATTTGAATGTTGTAATATATCCTATACAATGTCCCTGAGGTCAATATTATTGAAAAATTTATGTAAAAAATGAATATCTGTAACTTCCATTAGATAGCGATTGAAAATAGTTACTAATCTTAAACATGCCATTTGCCATGTTCCTGTATAATTGTCTCCCCACCCCTGGGGGACTCACCACTTTTTGGTGAGTACATGCTTGGCGACCACAGGGCCCCAGCCCTAGCAGCACCACTTCTCTTTCTGTCCTGCTTGTCTCCTCTTCTCCTGTCCTTTTCCCCTCTCTTGGGGAGATGTCTCGTGCCTTCATGGGCTCTTGAAGCTCTTTTGCGCTGGTTTGCTTGTAGGAATATTTGCTCTTGTACTGCTCTGTTTCTGTACTGCTCTTTCCCAGTACCGCTCCTTCCCTGCACTGCTCTTTTCCTGTACTGCCGTTTCCCTGTACTGCATTTTGCTCTTTCCCTGTTTAGCTCTTTCTCTGTTCAGTTTTTTCCCTGTTCTGCTCTTTCCTTGTCCCTTTCTTTCCTTGTCCCTTTCTTTCCTTGTCCCTTTCTTTCCTTGTTCCTTTCTTTCCTTGTTCTGCTCTCTTTTTCCTCTGCTCCAGCATTTGAGGCCATCCTTTCTTTCTTCCTTTCCTTCTTGTGTTTTCTTCTCTTCCCTGCGAGGACCTGACAGCCACCCACGCATTTGACGCGTAGCAGGAGACTGGGTAATGAGTAATTCCCAGACCCGGGTTGGCATGTAGGGCCTGCACGTACCCCCTGGTACATTTCAGGCCTAGGGTGGGGTGATTGCCTGAGCTGTTACCTTCCTGCTCTGCCGACTGGTCCCTCCGTCTGTCGTTCGGGAGGTGTGACCTAAGGTGAGGACAGTCACCTAAGGTGAGGGGCTCCCCTTTGGAGGGACCCTGCTGGAAGGAGCATGCATCGTAGATGCTGGCAATCATGGGGGACTTCTTCCCAATGACTGATTTTCCTTCTCTTTCTCCAAGTGTTTCACATAAAAGAAAGTGGAATGAGGCTCCTGCCTCAATGTCTCTTCCTGTTGCGCCTCAATATCTAGTAGTCTCACGTTTAGATGAAAACCAGACTTTTGCTACTGTAAATGCCTTTGTTACACAGAAAGGTGTGGATGGCGTCACTGGCCCTGTGAAGTCATGCTCCATCTCCGCAGTGGAACTCTGCTTTTGGAAATTGATAGTGCTCTCCAGGCCCAGCAACTACTCAAGGCCTAACTCCTCCACAAATATCATATAAAAGTGGAGGCTCACAGGACACTTAACTTGTCCCATGATGTTATCTACACACAGTTGTTGAATTGTTTGACAGATGACGAAATAACTAATTATCTATCGGATCAGGCATTACTGCTGTTCATCGAGTTATGAAGAAGGAATCTACTGATTTGGTGCTCACTCGCACACTGTTCCTGACTTTCGATTGGTTAATGCTTTCTACCAAGATAAAGGCAGGCTATGAAGTCATCTCTGTGCGCCCTTACATTCCCGATCCGTTGAGGTATTATAAATGCCACCAGTTCAATCATACCAGCACGTCACGTAAAAATGCTGCCAAATGTGTCGCTTGTAGCAGGGATGCACATGAGGGCACCTGTCCACCTCCTTCCCCCCACTGTGTTAACTGTCATGGAGAACATGCTGCCTCTCCTCGTTCTTGTCCCATCTATCAAGATGAGCAGGCTGTTCAGGAGATAAGGGTGAAGGTACCTTTTCCTGTTGCCCGGAAACTGTTGGCGAGCCGTAAACTGAATGTCCCTTTGTCTGGAAGCTACAGCACCATGTTATCCTCTCTCCATCCCAAGAAAAACATGGCTATGCAAACTTGTGACTTCCAGTTCAGTTCAATGGTGGCATAGTCGCCTTGCCTTCAATCTGGCACTCTGTCTCCCGCTTCCCAGCTGTAGATTCTGTTACCCGTTCTTTGCCCTCACTGGCGAATACAGTTGCAACGCAGCCAGCAAACCATCAATTCGAAAAGGATTATTCCTGGGAAGATTTCTTGTGTACCTTGAGTTCGCAGCCATCTGGTTCTTCTGCCAGTCACCAAAAGTCAAAACAATCATCTGAAGGCAAATAGTCTTCCCCCTCTCTGACTCGTCAGCTCTCTTCGACTCGTCGGTGCTTTTCAACTGACCAACACTGGGGAAGCTCCGTTGATCCCGCTGAGTTGATGGACGAAGATCCTCCACCTGTGGATTCCAGTGGCCGTCCTCCCTCGAAGGCTTGCCCTAAGTGGCCATCGAGGTCTTAGCTTCTTCATTCTCTGGTGTTCCTAAATTTTATGACCTCTTTACAATGGAATATCCATTGACTTCAGTCAAACAGGATGGACCTTGAGCTGCTCCTGTGTTCGCAATATCCGCTTGTAGACTGTCTCCAGGAAACCAAGCTACGTCCTCAAGGCCATTTTCCTCTTTCCCATTTCACTTCACTTCAGATGGACCTTCTCCTTATGGTGGGGATTCCTGCTCATGGTGGGGATTCCTGCTCATGGTGGGATCATGCTGCTTCTACGAGATGATGTTTGTCATGTCCTATCCCCTTGCACACCCCCCTTCAGGGGGACAAGCTAAGAGAAGTCAAACCTCTCCCAACAGCATGGTCGACTTCCTCCTGGCCATCTTGCCATGAGGAAGTAATGTTAGCTCGGTTGCAAATAGGGCACTGCCACTTGTTGAGTGATGACCGTGCACCCAGCTGTCCTTTCTGTAGCCAGCCATTAACAGTCAGATATTTCCTGATTCTCTGCCCCTATTTTACCCACTTATGTCTCACGGTCGGGCTGCCGCCTGCTTTGCGGACATTTTAGTGGATGACGTGTGAGCTGTTGCTCGTGTTTTAAGTTGTTTAAAAAGCATTAATGTGACCAAAGATATTTGAATTCTACCTGATGACTCCAGTGTCATGTCGACATCTTTTAGATACTCTTCTGTAACATCTTGACATTTTAGATTTGTTTTTTCTTCCTTTCTGTATTGGACCTCGAAACAGTTTTTTACCCTCGCAGTCCCAGCATTCTATGCTTCTATACTGAGCACTTATGTCCTTAGATGTTTTGTGCCCTAAAACCCCAAAATAAAAAAAAATGTGTATAATTGCATCTCATTTGGTGTTTGTGTGACCAAGCCACTTACTCAGGATGTAGTTGAATTCGTTGTTCTGCCTTGCATGAACTGCTTAGATGATATCATTGCAACAGAGGTGATGCAGACAAAACACTTTAGGAATCTTAAATTTCTTTTAAAACGGCTCTTGGAAAGTCGGTTAACACTATCAGTAGGACAAGTGCACCTTTTTTTCCCTCATTGATGTCTTGCTGGCACCCAGTAACCTGAAACAAATTCACTCTTTTCTATGCAAAGTCACTTACTATGCAAAGTTTGCAAAGTTATACCCCATACAGCACAAACTGATTTTGGCTTTTGGGCCCAGTACTTTTCAGGATACAATCAATGAGGAGTGTTGTATGTTGCTTGACATAGACCAACAAGAATGTATTTTAGTCAGTGAAAAGATGGCGGTTTGTGATTTTAACACAGACATGACATTCATCGTGGATGATAGTTTTTTTTATCAGTTGATGATGGTTTTTTTTATCAACTGAGGAGGGCTGAGAACTTTTTCTAACCCAACCAACAGTTACTCTGCAATATTCTGTAACAACTCCATACACCACATGACATAGTGTTTTTGTACACCAGAAGACCAAAAGATGCAACTTAAAAGTTTCGAAACCGGTTGTGCGGGTCTATAATTGACATAAATAAATGCAGCTGCAGTGGGCTATTGGACTTTTCATGTCCTTTTATGTATAATAATTTTAACATCTTTATTAAAAGTGTTTATTACATGAACTGTCAATTGATCATGTATAACTACTTTAGCCGTGGTTGCCACAGTTATATAATTATCTGTAACTTCTTGTCAGTATTTTCCATATATTCATTTCCTTGCTAATTCTGCTGAGAACCTCCTCATTTCTTACCTCATCAGTCCATCTAAATTTCAATGTTCTTTTGCAGCACCACATCTCAAATGCTTTGATTCTCTTCTGTTCTGGTTTTCCAATGGTCCGTGTTTCACTACCACAAAATGCTGTGCACCAAACATGCATTCTCCAAAATTTCTTTCTCAAATTAAGGCCTATGTTTGATACTAGCAGACTACTCTTCACCAGGAATGCCTTTTTTGCCAGTGCTGGTCTGCTAACACTTGGTTCAAGAATCATAAAAGAAGGTTGTATACATGGAAGAATCCTGGAGGTACTAGAAGGTATCAGATAGATTATATAATGTTAAGACAGAGATTTAGGAACCAGGTATCAAATTGTAAGACATTTCCAGGGGCAGATGTGGACTCTTACCACAATCTATTGGTTATGAGCTGTAGATTAAAACTGAAGAAAGTGGAAAAAGGTGGGAATTTACGGAGATTGGACCTGGATAAACTGACTAAACCAGAGGTTGTAGAGAGTTTCAGGGAGAGCATAAGGGAACAATTGACAGGAATGGGGGAAAGAAATACAGTAGAAGAAGAATTGGTAGCTCTCAGGGATGAAGTAGTGAAGGCAGCAGAGGATCAAGTAGGTAAGAAGATGAGGGCTAGTAGAAATCCTTGGGTAACAGAAGAAATACGAATTTAATTGATGAAAGGAGAAAATACAAAAATGCAATAAATGAAGCAGGCAAAAAGGAATGCAAACATCTCAAAAATGAGATCGACAGGAAGTGCAAAATGGCTAAGCAGGGATGGCTTGAGGACAAATGTAAGGATGTAGAGGCTTATCTCACTAGGGGTAAGATAGATACTGCCTACAGGAAAATTAGAGAGACCTTTGGAGAAAAGAGAACCACTTGTATGAATATCAAGAGTTCAGATGGAAACCCAGTTCTAAGCAAAGAAGGGAAAGCAGGAAGGTGGAAGGAGTATGTAGAGGGTCTATACAGGGACGATGTACTTGAGGACAATATTATGGAAATGGAAGAGGATGTAGATGAAGATGAAATGGGAGATACGGTACTGCGTGAAGAGTTTGCCAGAGCACTGAAAGACCTGAGTCGAAAGAAGGCCCAGGGAGTAGACAACATTCCATTAGAACTACTGACGGCCTTGGGAGAGCCAGTCCTGACAAAACTCTACCATCTGGTGAGCAAGATGTATGAGACAGGCAAAATTCCCTCAGACTTCAAGAAGAATATAATAATTCCAATCCTAAAGAAATCAGGTGTTGACAGATGTGAAAATTACTGAACTATCAGTTTAATAAGTCACAGCTGCAACATACTAACATGAATTCTTTACAGACAAATGGAAAAATTGGTAGAAGCTGACCTCGGGGAAGATCAGTTTGGATTCTGTAGACATGTTGGAACACTTGAGGCAATACTGACCCTACGACTTATCTTAGAAAATAGATTAAGGAAAGGCAAACCTACATTTCTAGCATTTGTAGACTTAGAGAAAGCTTTTGACAATGTTGACTGGAATACTCTCTTTCAAATTTTAAGGGTGGCAGGGGTGAAATACAGGGAGCGAAAGGCTATTTGCAGTTTGTACAGAAACCAGATGGCAGTTGTAAGGGTGAAGGGGCATGAAAGGGAAGCAGTGGTTGGGAAGGGTGTGAGACACGGTTGTAGCCTCTCTTCGATGTTATTCAATCTGTATATTGAGCAAGCAGTGAAGGAAACAAAAGAGAAATTTGGAGTAGGTATTAAAATCCATGGAGAAGAAATAAAAACTTTGAGGTTTGCTAATGACATTGTAATACTGTCAGAGACAGCAAAGGACCTGGAAGAGCAGTTGCACGGAATGGGCAGTGTCTTGAAAGGAGGGTATAAGATGAACATCAACAAAAGCAAAACGAGGATAATGGAATGTAGTCGAGTTAACTCGGGTGATGCTGAGGGAATTAGATTAGGAAATGAGACACTTAAAGTAGTAATGGAGTTTTGCTATTTGGGGAGCAAAATAACTGATGATGGTCGAAGTAGAGAGGATATAAAATGTAGACTGGCAAGGAAAGAGTTTCTGAAGAAGAGAAATTTGTTAACATCGAGTATAGATTTAAGTGTCAGGAAGTTGTTTCTGAAAGTATTTGTATGGAGTGTAGCCATGTATGGAAGTGAAACATGGATGATAAATAGTTTGGACAAGAAGACAATAGAAGCTCTCAAAATGTGGTGCTACAGAAGAATGCTGAAGATTAGATGGGTAGATCACATAACTAATGAGGAGGTATTGAATAGAATTGGGGAGAAGAAGAGTTTGTGGCACAACTTGACAAGAAGAAGGGACCAGTTGGTAGGACATGTTTTTAGGCATCGAGGGGTCACAAATTTAGCATTGGAGGGCAGTGTGGAGGGTAAAAATCGTAGAGGGATGCCAAAAGATGAATACACTAAGCAGATTCAGAAGGTTGTAGGTTGCAGTAAGTACTGGGAGATGAAGCAGCTTGTACGGGATAGAATAGCAGGGAGAGCTGCATCAAACCAGTGTCAGGACTGAAGACCACAACAACAACAGTGGTCTGCTTTTTATGTCATCCTTGCTCCATCCATCATGGATTATCTTGCTGCCTATATATCAGAATTCCTTAACTTCATCTATTTTGTGATCACCAGTTCTGATAAGTTTTTCACTGTTCTCACTTTTACTACTTCTCATTACTTTCATCTTTCTTCAGTTTACCCTCAGTCCATATTCTGTACTCAGTCAACCTTTCATTCTCTTCAAAAGACTCTGTAATTCTTTTTAATTTTCACTCAGGATACCATTGTCATCAGCGAACCTTATGCCATATATCCTTTCATCTTGAATTTTAATCCCACTCTTGAACCTTTACATTATTTCAATCATTGCTTCTTCAATAGACTGAACAGTAGGGTGAAACTATTACGTTCTTGTCATGTTCCCATTTTTAATCTGAGTACTTCATTAATGGTCTTCCATCTTATTGCTCCCTCTTGGTTTGTGTACAAATTGTATACTGCCTGCCATTCCATATAGCTTACCCATATACTTCTCAGAATGTTGAACATCTTGCACCATTTCACACTTTTTCAATGTTGACAAGTCTTTCTAGCGTTTCTTGATTTTTCTTCAGACCTGCTTCCATTATCAGCTGCAATGTCAGAACTGCCTCACTTGTGCCTTTACCTTTCCTAAAGCCAAACTGATTGTTGTGTATCAGATCCTCAATTTTCTTTTCCATCCTTCTGTGTATTATTATTGTCAGCAACTTTGATGCATGAGCTGTTAAGCTGATTGTGCAATAATTCTTGCACTTGTCAGCTGTTGGTATCTTCAGAATTGTGTGGATGATTTTGTTGTTGTTTTGTTTTGAAATTCTGATGGTACATCATCAGTCTCATACATTCTATGCACTGATGTAAACAGTCATTTTGTTGCCACTTCACTCAGTGATGCTCAAAATTTGTGTGTGATGTTATCTACCCCTTCATTATTGGATCTTAAGTCTTCCAAAGCTCTTTTAAAATTTAATTCTAATACTGGATTCCCCATGTCTACCCTGTTGACTCCTGTTTCTCCTCCTATCCCATCATCAGATAAGTCCTCCCCCTCATAGTGGCCATCATTGTACTCTTTCCACCTATCTTCTCTCTCCTATTTAACTCTTAATGTTATCGCCCCTGCTTTTAATCTCACTGAAGGTAGTTTTGACTTTTCTTTATGCTGAGTCTCACTTTCAGACAATCATTTCTTTTTCAATTTGTTCACATTTTTTATGCAGCCATTTCACCTTAGCTCCCCTACACTTCCTATTTACTTCATTCCTAAGTGATTTTTATTACTGTATTCCTATGAGCTGTCCACTTTCTCTTCAATTGAACTGCCTACTGAGCTATACATTACCTCAATATCTATTGCCAAAGGGAGCTTCAAAAGTCTCTCTTTATTCCCTGTTGCTTCAGTATCCCACACCTTTGGGCATTTATACTTCCTGACTAGTCTCTTGAACTTCAGCTTACTCTTCATCATTACTAAATTGTGATCCGAGTCTATATATATCTGCTCTTGGTTATGCCGTACAGTCCAATATATGATTTCAGAATCTTTGCCTGACCATGATGTAATCTGACTGGAATCTTTCCATATTTCCTGTCCTTTTCCAAGGATACCCTCACCTCTTCTGATTCTTGAGCACAATATTTGCTATTACTAACCAACATTTATTGCAGAACGCAATTAGATCTTACCCTGTCTCACTCTTACTGCCAAGCCTATATTGTTCCATAACCCCCTCTTCCACGGCCTCCCCTACAACTGCATTCCAATCCTGCATGACTAATAGATTTTTATTTCCATTTATGTTCTGAATCACCCCTTCTATACCCTCATATACTTTCTGTATCTCTTCATACTCTACTTGTGACATCATGATGTATACCTGAACGGTTGTTGCCGGTGTCAGTTTATTGCTGAGTCTGATGAGAATAACCTTACCACTGAAATGTTCACTGTAACTCACTCTCTGCCCTCCCTTCCTATGCATAACAAATCCTACTCCAGTTGTACCATTTTCTGCTGCTATTGATATTACTCTGTACTCATCTGACCAGAAATCCTAGTCGTCTTATTCATTTCACTTCATTGACCCCCACTATGTCTAGACTGAGTCTTTGCATCTCCCATTCCACATTTTCTAGTTTCCCTACCATGATCAGATTTCTGACACTGCATGCCCTAACCCATATAACATTTTTCTTTTGTTGGATATTCAACCTTTTTCTCATAGTCACCTCCCCTGTGGCAGTCCCCTCCCATAGATATGAACAGGGGACTATTCTGGAACCTTTTGCCAATGCAAGATCATCATGACACTTCTTCAATTACAACCCACATGTCCAGTGGATACAATTATGTGTCTTTAATGCAGTGGTTTCCACTCCCTTCTGCAGCCTCATGCAATTGCTCAAAGCTGATTCTTCAGCCTTTTAGGTGAAGTTTCCTACCCCAAGTGCAAGAGAGCCCCCTGAACCTGAGTCTGCTCCTCCGCCCTCTTTGATGAGACTTATTGCAGGACAAGGGTGACTTTTTATGCTGGAAGTCTTTGGCAGCCATTGCTGAGGTTTTGTAATCAAAATTTAAGCAGTGACGAGATTCAAACCTGGGACCATGGATGTTTTGATTACTAGTCAAAGACACTACACCTAGGCCATGGGTGCAAGCCTACAATATCTACAGCTACATTTATACTCTGCAAGCAACCTTACAGTGTTTTGTATCACTGTCACTGCTCTCTTCTCCTGTTCTCATAATGAATGGTTTGCAGGAAGAATGATTGTTTTGTCTGACAATGATCCCCAGTTTACATTTTTACTGTTCGAGACCATGCCTACATCTACATCAGTACTTAAAAAGCCACCATATGGTGGTTGGCATAGGGTACCGTATACCATTATTAGTCATTTCGTTTCCTGTTCTACTTGCAAATGTTGTTGTTGTTGTGGTCTTCAGTCCTGAAACTGGTTTGATGCAGCTCTCCATGCTACTCTATCCTGTGCAAGCTTCTTCATCTCCCAATACTTACTGCAACCTACGTCCTTCTGAATCTGCTTAGTGTATTCATCTCTTGCTCTCCCTCTATGATTTTTACCATCCACACTGCCCTCCAATGCTAAATTTGTGATCCCTTGATGCCTCAGAACATGTCCTACCAACCGGTCCCTTCTTCTTGTCAAGTTGTGCCACAAACTCCTCTTCTCCCCAATTCTATTCAATACCTCCTCATTAGTTATGTGATCTACCCATCTAATCTTTAGCATTCTTCTGTTTCGAAAGCTTCTATTCTCTTCTTGTCTAAACTATTTATCGTCCATGTTTCACTTCCATACATGGCTACACTCCACACAAATACTTTCAGAAACAACTTCCTGACACTTAAATCTATACTCGATGTTAACAAATTTCTCTTCTTCAGAAACGCTTTTCTTGCCATTACCAGTCTACATTTTATATCCTCTCTACTTTGACCATCATCAGTTATTTTGCTCCCCAAATTACAAAACTCCTTTACTACTTTAAGTGTCTCATTCCCTAATCTAATTTCCTCAGCATCACCAGACTTAATTTGACTACATTCCATTACCCTCGTTTTGCTTTTGTTGATGTTCTTCTTATATCTTCCTTTCAAGACATTGTCCATTCCATTCAACTGCACATAATTGCACATTGCAAATAGAGGAAGGGAAAAACGACTGTCTATATGCCTCCATATGAGGCCTAATTTCTCATACCTTATCTTCATGGTCCTTACATGCAATGTATAGTGGTGGCAGTGGAATCATGTGACAGTCAGCTTCAAATGCCTATTCTCTAAATGTTCTCAACAGTGGTTGTCCAAATGGATGTCACCTTCCCTCGAGGGATTCCCATTTGAGTTCCCAAAGCATCTCTGTAACACTTACGTGTTGTTAGAACCTACCAGTAACAAATCTAGCAGCCTGCTGTGAATTGTTTCCATATCTTACTTCAATACTCTATCGCTTTAGATGACCCAAAGTGACGTGAAGTTGGATTGCAGAATTCACACCTCTCTCTCACACACACATCAGTTGACTTACTTGATCTGCACAGCCAATCTTCTCCTCTGGACTGCCAGCTCCGTTGATCTCCAAAACCTTCTCCTCCAAAGAATAATGCTGGTTACAGGAATTTATAAGACTCTTTCTCTACTTTTGAAATAATTTAGTACTCAAAGAATAGTTTTAGTTCATTCTTGGTATATTTCAGCCTCCACCAATAACATATTCATCATTTCTCACATTAATAGTCGAAAGTTTACAAGTTAACTGATTCGTTTTGTGTTAGACTCAATAAAATACATCTGCAATAAAATTGGTTTAACAACCAAATAATTTATGAACCCATCTTGCCTCATAACAAACTTCCAACCTGCACACAGAAACAGGTGGCACAGTAGATACATTTCCACTCTCCCACTTATATTTAAAATATCGGGTGTTCAAGATGGTAGAAGGATGAGTGGTTTTAGAATTTATGCAGAAATTCCCGAAGCACTAAAATACAACCTGGTACACGTCCCAAACACTTGAGCAGTGCTCAAGAATAGTTTGCACCAGTTTCCTTTGTGCAGTCTCCTTTAAAGGTGAACCACTCTTCCCTAAAATTCTCCCAATAAACTGAAGTCAACCATTCACCTTTACTACCACAATTCTCACATGCTCGTTCCATTTCATATCACTCTGAAACATTAAGCCTAGAAATTTAAATTACTTGACTGTGTCAAGCAGGACACTGGTAATGCTGTATCCAAACATACAGATTTGTTCTTCCTACTTAACTGCATTAACTTTTCCACATTAAGAGCTAGCTGTCATTCATCACACCAATTAAAAATTTTGTGTAGTTCATCTTGTATCTTTCTACAGTCACTCAACTTTGACACCTTTCCATACACCACAGCATCATCAACAAACAACTGCAGGTTGCTGCTCACCCTGTCCGCCAAACTGTTTATGTATATGGATAACGACTCCTATCACATGTCCCTGGGGCACTCCTGATGGTACCCTTGTCTTTGATGTACACTCTCCATTGAGAATAATGTACTGGGTTTTATTATGTAATAAGTCTTCGAGCATGTCACGTACCTGTGAACTTACTGTCTATGCTCATACCCTAATTAGCAGCATGTAATGGGGAACCATGTCAAACTCTTTCCAGAGACCTAAAAATATGGAATCTGCCTGTTTCCCTTTATCCACAGTTCACAGTACAGCATGTGAGAAAAGGGTAAGCTGAGTTTCGCACAAGTGATGTTTTGTAAAATCATGCTGAGCTGTGGACATAGGCCTCTCTGCCTCTGAAGTTCATTATATTCAAACTGAGAATATGTTAAAGGATTCTGCAGCAAACCAAAGTTAGGGATATTGGCCTGTAATTTTGCAGATCTGTTCTTTTGCCCTTCTTATATACTGTAGTCACCTGCACTTTTTTTCCATTAACTTGGCACTTTGTGCTGGGTGAGAGATTCACAATAAATGCAGGCTGGGTAAGGGGTCAATGTCGTAGAGTACTCTTTATATGTCAGTATAAGGCTACCATACAGCTGACCACCATCCCCTTCTCCAGCTCAGAGGCTGAATGGATGATCATGATGTCCACCACCACCCAAGGAAACACTAAATATTTTTCTTGCCTTGTAAAGGTCCGCTACCTCCAAAATATTACCTTAGTGTAGGCATCAAACCTTGCTTGACCTCCTACTGCCTATGGAGTGCACCAATTCCAAGTACAGGTCTTGCCTATGTACAGGGCACATGCATCTGGGTGTACATATTTAGCAAGCTCCCAGGGTGGACCCGGTTATATGTCATAGGGGAGTGCCAAGTGTCTGATGACATGGTAAGTCATGCACTCATGCAACCACCCACTTTGCTGTCAGTCTTAACCTTGTGCTGCCCTGACTCCTCACTCACTGTGGTGTAACTAGGGCTCATACTACTACACTTATATGCACATAGATGAGTGGGCTGCTGCAGTACGAAAGCCCTTGGATGTGAAACTACTCCAGCTACCCAGGCCCCCTCCTGTACCCTCTGACACTCTGCTAATACTGTTGTCCACACAGGACCAATCTGGGCCATTGGAGTTGGTCATGCCGCAAGAGGCCTTGCCACTCAATACAGTGACAGGGCAGGGAACTCCGCTACACCTCCTTCTGTCCTAACTTAAGCACTGGCATAAACCTGGCAATTATTGGCTCCTTGTGCCAATTAAAGGGGGAGGATCTGGTATCCCCACCTGCAGCAGGTATCGATAACAGCAGTAATGCAAAGATGCTTGAAACTGTCATCAGGAAAATTACCATGCCTTGCTACAAGAGCCGGGACCAGGTGTCACTTGAGTGCCGGTGTTAATGCTGATTTAAATTGACCTGCAGGCATGATTGGCATTCTTTTGGCTATCAATGGATTGCTACACATACAACAATCCTGCTTTGTTTTTGGACTGTCTCGTTTTGCTGTTGTTTTTGTTCAATGTGCAACTAATGATGATTCTTGCTCTGTTTACTTTTTATGCTTTCGTATTGGAGTAGACACAAAAGGGACACAGGGCAGGCCTTTGTGCCTGTGTGTACAAGAGATTCGTTTGAAAGAGTATTACTCTCCAATATTATGAGTTACAGCTCTGACAGAAAGGATGACTGCATTGGGGGCAGGGTTGAACATGGTGTAGCAACCTTTGTTAACAATAAAAACTAATCCTCTCCTCTTCTCCTCAACAGCAACTTGTAAGCAGTTGCTGCAATAGTGCTTATGCCATACAGGGTGAAACAATGCTCTCTTTACCTTCTCTTTTATTTATTTATTGTTCTGTGGGACCAAATTAAGGAGAAGTCTCCATGGTCATGGAAGGAGTCAATACATGAAATTATAACACAATAGTAGAAACAGATAAAGTGAAATATAAGAAACATATTCAGGCGACAAGTCGTAAGTTTAAATAAAGAAAATCAACAATGTAACACTGGAATTTGCTTATTTTTTCAGCTGTTCCAGGAGCTCCTCAACAGAATAGAAGGAGTGAGCCATGATGAAACTCTTCAGTTTAGACTTAAAAGTGTTTGGGCCACTGCTAAGATTTTTGAGTTCTTGTGGTAACTTATTGAAAATGGATGCAGCAGAATACTGCACTCCTTTCTGCACAAGAGTCAAGGAAGTGCATTCCACATGCAGATTTGATTTCTGCCTAGTATTAACTGAGTGAAAGCTGCTAATTCTTGGGAATAAGCTAATATTGCTAACAACAAACAACATTAAAGAAAATATATACTGTGAGGGCAATGTCAGAATTCCTAGATTATTGAATAGGGGTCGACAAGACGTTCTCGAACTTACATCCCATATAGCTTGAACAGCCCGTTTTTGAGCCAAAAATACCCTTTTTGAATCAGGAGAATTACCCCAAAAAATAATACCGTACGACATAAGCATATGAAAATATGTGAAGTAGACTACTTTTTGTGTTGAACTGTCACTTATTTCAGATACTGTTCTAATGGTAAATAAAGCAGCATTTAGTTTCTGAACAAGATCCTGAACATGGGCTTTCCGCAACAGCTTACTATCTATCCGAATGCCTAGGAACTTGAAGTGTTTCATCTCGCTTATAATATGCCCATTCTGTCTGATCAAAATATCAGTTCTTGTTGAATTGTGAGTCAGAAACTGTAAAAAACTGAGTTTACTGTGATTTAGCATAAAATTATTTTCCACAAGCCATGAACTTATTTAATGAACTACATTATTTGATACTGTTTCAGTATTACACACAAGATCCTTCACTACCAAGCTGGTGTCATCAGCAAACAGAAATATTTTTGAATCACCTGTAATACTAGAAGGCATATCATTTATATAAATAAGAAACAGCAGTGGCCCCAGAACCGACCCTTGGGGAACGTCCCACTTAACAGTGCCCCATTGGGACTGAACATCACTACCACTTTCAATATTGCGGAGAATTACCTTCTGCTTTCTGTTCTTAAAGTAAGAGGTGAACCAATTGTAAGCTACTCCTCTTACTCCATAATGGTCCAACTTCTGCAGTAATATTTAGTGGTCAACACAGTCAAAAGCCTTCATTAAATCAAAGAAAACAACTAGTGTTCACAACCTTTTATTTAATCCATCCAAAACCTCACAGAGAAAAGAGAATATAGCATTTTCAGTTGTTACACCATTTATAAAACCAAACTGTACATTTGACAGCAAATTATGTGAATTTAAATGCTCCAGTAACCTTGTATATACAACCTTCTCGATAACTTTAGCAAACACCGATGGCATAGAAATAGGTCTAAAATTGTCAACATTATCCTTGTCTCCCTTTTTATAAAGTGGCCTCACTACCTAGCACTTTATTGGTCAGGAAACCGATCACTCCTAAAGGAAAAGTTACAGATATTGCTAAGTACTGGGCTAACATACATAGAACAATACGTCAGAATTCTGCTAAATACCCCGTCATATCCATGAGAGTTCTTGGTCTTTAGTGATTTAATTATTAACTCAATCTCCATCTTGTCAGTATCATGGAGGAGCATTTCAGGTAACAGTCTCGGAATGGGACTAGGTTTCTATTTAGTTCACCTGCTATATTCAGAAAGTGATTATTAAATACTGTACATATATGCAACTTATCAGTAACATGGACATTCCCACTACACACTGATTATATATCCTCGACATGTCTCTGCAGACCAGCCACTTCGTTTACGACTGACCATATGATTTTAATTTTATCCTGAGACTTAGCTATTCTGTCTGCATATTACATACTTTTTGGGCTGCTGCATTTAGATTTTGACTGTTTTGATATAATTGCCACTTTGTTCTACAAGATATTCTTATCCGTCTAGTCAGCCACCCAGGCTGCCTGTTTGTGTTAGTACCCTGTTTTGAGCGTTCTAATGGAAAGCAACTTTCAAAGAGCATGAGAAATGTCTTGAGGAAAGCATTATATTTATCGTCTACTGCAACTGGGTCTACAGCTCGTGTTCGTGTGGTAGCGTTCTCGCTTTCCGCGCCCGGGTTCGATTCCCGGCGGGGTCAGGGATTTTCTCTGCCTCGTGATGACTGGGTGTTGTGTGCTGTCCTTAGGTTAGTTAGGTTTAAGTAGTTCTAAGTTCTAGGGGACTGATGACCATAAATGTTAAGTCCCATAGTGCTCAGAGCCATTTGAACCATTTTTGAACAGCAACTAGATCAGCTTTCCTAAACAGTTGATAACTATATTTAAGATGTGTTGCAGCACAAAAATCTTTTAGAATTAAAATTTGTGCATCATGATCTGAAAGGCCATTCACCTTTTTGCTAACAGAATGCCCTTCCAGTAATGAGGAATGAACAAAAATGTTGTCTGTGGTTGTTCTACTGTTCTCTTGCACTCTCATTGGAAAGAATATGGTTTGCATAAGATTATATGAATTAAGGAGGTCTACCAGCATCCTTTTCCATGCACAATCACTTATACAATTAATATTGAAGTCACCACTTATAACTATCTTTTTGTATTTCCTATAAAGTGAACCAAGAACCTCCTCTAGCTTTAGCAAAAATGTTGTGTAATCGGAATCTGGGGATCTATAAATAACAACAGTTAGAAGTTTAGCTCCACTAAAATTAACCACACTTGCACAGCATTCAAACACCTTTTCAGTGCAGTACTTTGAAACATCAACTGACTCAAATGGGATGCCGTTTTTCACATACATGGCTACTCCCCTACACTGCAAAGAGCTCCTAGAAAAGCTGCCAGCCAACCTGTATCCTGGTAAAGGAAGCCTCTGAATTATCTCTGTATTTAAGAGGTGTTCAGATATACCAATAATTTCAGAGTCAACATCTATAAGCAGTTCACTAACTTTATCTCTAATACCTTGTATATTTTGATGAAATATACTAATTCCCTCATTACTCGGATACCTAAGCTTTGTCGAAAGTGGTTCCTTTGTTAGAGAGACTTCCTCTAAGGAGGAATACCTATCAGCTGACTTCAATCTAAAAAAGGTGCATCTCTAACACCCACTACTACCGAAATTTTTCCATGAGTGATCCCACCACCCCAACCTATGCTGTCACCTATAAACTTTGCCAGCCTCCCCTTCCCATACTTGTTGAGGTGCAGGCCATGTCTAGTGTAACCCGTCCTGCTGCTAGACTCCACCGACACCACTGAAAAGTGACCCATGCCTTCTGTCATCAGTGCACCCCAAGTCTCATGTTATTACACCTGATGGCCGTATTAAGATGAGGCCGATCGTGACGCTGAAACAGTCCCACAAAATGCACATTCGTGTTGCCAGTCTGAGTGGCTATCTTTTTCCAGGTCACCATCTATGTCATACTCCCCATCCCTATCAATACTATTACCAGCCCCACCCACAATCACTACCTGATCCTTTTTAGTAAAATCCCTACATAACCCCCCTCTGTTAACAGTCACCTGAGCCAATCCTGGATTAGGCTTCACAACGCTGGTGACCTGGTACTCACTCCACAACACTTCCTGCAACTGCTGGCCTACACCTCTGCCATGAGAACTACCTAACAGCAGAACCTTCGTCTTTCTCTTCGACTTTGCAACTGTCCTAGCCACCATAACTGCTGAGGTCTGCTGCATACTTCCTACATCTACAGCTGCTAGAGATTCCTCTCCACTAGACTCTGACAGTTGATCTATTGCAAACACCAAAAGTAAAACTATCTGAAAATCTCCTTCTCCTAGCAGATCGCTTGCCAACAGCCAGCTCCAATTCCCCAATGCCCTTCTCCCTCCTCATCCTATCTAGCTCCTCCTGTGTGTTTTTCAACTGCACCTAAAGGGCACAGATCTTATGCTCCTGCTCCTCTATCAACTTACTCTTGCTACATAACCTGCAGTTCCAGGAGAGGATCTCACCCAAATGCCCATTGCCTTCCCCACTGCATTCCCCCTAGTGAAAATACTTTGAACAAGTCTCACACTGCATCCACTACTCACGAACCTACAGCAAAGCCCACACTTCTCACTCATGGTAAAATTTAACAGTTACTGAAACAAGAAAACTACTTTATCTAAGTTCTGCTACTACAATAAGAAGATGTTAAAAAACTGACTACAATAATCACAAACTTTCTCTACAAGGGAAGTAACTACTATTATTAACAGTATTAATCAACAACAAATGAGAATATAATAAAAGACTAACACAGAAAGAAAATAAAACATCTAATGACACAGTAAAGAAACTGAAAACAGTTCCCAAAAAGTTCTTCTGAAATGCTCACCAGAAAACACCAGGAACACCGGTTGAAGACTACTAAAGACTACTAAAGTCCCTAAATAAAGCACTATACACAAACAATTAATTAGTACTTAGCTTTCGATGCGCCACTACAGCTGCAACGGGTCAGCGCGGAATGTAAACACAGGTAAGAGGTTAAGTTGCTCGATGCGAAACACTCACAAATATCAGGTCACAACACAAGAAAGGCAAATGTAAATGAAGAAACCATTAATAAGTCACTTATATAGTAAATATTATCACAAAAACCGTTAAAATATGTATCTGAAACCTAAAAATATATAAAAACTTAGAGAGCGATCTCACACGCAGTCACGTGCTTATGACATCCTAAAAATGTTTTGTTTGAGAGTCTCTCATGGACCTTATTGTTTGCTCCAGAGCCTGTTCATCATCTATGGAGATGTAATCCTTATAATGAGGTAGTGTGTCTATGATCATTTGTCCTTAGCTCAACCCAGTCACAGAAAGAATTAGTGCAACAATGAGTCAGTTGGAAATATACCATGTTCTCATTTTTTTAAAAAAAAGTTAAAGCAAAGATTTAAGAGACCAAGAGACCCTCAGGGCTTTTGCACAATAATTTGCTAGGACAGTCTAAGGGGAATAAGTTTAACTATGGAGTTATGTTTGACAGTGCAACCACTTCAGCTAGAACTCAATGACAACTCTCTAATACACTGACTGCAATGGGCCTGCCAGCACACACAGCAGAGATTCATGCCTGATGCCATGTGTCTGCTGGCGGCCAGACACTCCACTAGTTCAATACATGGAGTGTAGCAGGTGGAATCTGGACCTAAAATTGAACCCCATGGGACTGCTTTGTGATTTCTCCCCAGCACAATTAACTGGTTACCAAGATTGTCAGACTTTGTGCCATTAGATTGTTGTTTATGAGGTTTAGGCAAAGTCTGGGGTGTACAAAAAAACAGTTGAGTACACAAGATGAACTGCTTGGTCACATCATGGATGCTGCTGCCCTCATTAGGAAATGTGCAGAGGCACTTAGACAAGCAACACAATATGTTCTTTCAAGAGTGTACAAATGCACTGAAACTGATGGTGGTATATTTGAACATTTATTGTGATCTTTACAACAGCTGTATGTGACATATGATAATGCTTAGAGGTGAATGAGTTAAAAACATGTATTTTGCAATTGGCACTTTGTGAAATGGATGCTGTAATGTGCAATGTCTGTTGTGCATGTGTACGTGTGTCAACCTGACAGCATACTGACTAATAGAGAAAATAATTAACAATGTATATTAAATGTGTTCTATCTTGGAAACTGTTTGGAATGGGCATTAGTCCATATGAAGATTTGTGCTTCAAATGATCATTCCTGTCATATAAACCATAATATGCTCATCAAGTGATTTCTTAGCTTTCACCTAAGTTTGCAAAATATAAATGAACGTGCATGCGATGTATATGATCTTCTCACATTAGCTATTATGAGTCATCCCACAAACTGCCGTAGAACAAACTTCCCCCCATCCACAAACATATCCAGTGCACTTATTTAATGTTATTTCATGATGTGTTAATATGTTAATAAAACTCACTTCAGCATGAAATGGTGTGTGGAGTAAAACTTAGGACACACGTCTGACTAGTGATGGTTTAAATCTCAGGAAATATGTCAGACACAACGGAAATAATTTTCTGATTCTTTGAAAATGAACTTTAAAACATTTAGTGAATTCTGTCACTTGTCACGTTGAAAGTATTTGTAGCTAATTCGGATTATAATCTCTTAATGGTATCGATATTCAAGTTCCAAGGTGACAACTCACAAGAAAAACTTGAGTATCTATACCACGTTGTGTAACCCCTCTGACAACCGATCCCACTTCATAACGGACTATTTTTGGTGTTGACTGTGCAGTGAAAGTGCGCTCTGTGGTTTCCAATCAAGTGGACGTGCTTTCTCAGTGTGTACCATTTCAGCATAACGAATTATTATTTGCCACTGTATTGTCTTGTATACATTCCACACCACACCCTCGCCATACAGACCTGTATTTGTGATCCTCGAAGACCATGAATTATGATATACATACACTGCACCAGATACTATGCATCAACAATGCAGCCACTTTTTATCCTCTGTGTGTCCCAATTCACGAATTACGCAAAATATGTGCAGTGCCTTACTATACAGTGCCTCGCAACCTGCCCTCTGACAGAGTGTATTCGTTAAAAGTCACAGAGACACTCGCCAGTGCTGTGCATCAACAATTGCCAAACAAATGGCGTTCTGCAACTGACTTATTGTATGACTTCACAGCTACCTTCATTTCGCAAGTGGTTCACTCCAAATCACTAGTACCAGACCAATCACACCCACAACTGCCCACTGTGAATGACGATTCTTCCATGTGGCGACACACACTCATGAAAGTGCACAGTCTGCCCACACTATCAACTGCACCATGTACAGAAATGGGACGTTTGCCTACATTACTGCAGCCAGTCCTCCTGTGGCAACCAGCACGGCCACACATACAGGCCACCTCCAACTGATTTAGTGCTCACCACAAGTACCACCATTCTGTTCTGTTCAGTCCTCTGTATGGTTCACCCTAGTGGTCAGCATCCTTGCCACCCATGAGATCACTCCTCAACATGCTGACATAATAAGCGACATCATCCTTGAACAACCAGCAGACAACAAATGTTTTACAGCAAAATCAGTACTTCTGCTATGCCTTTCCAGGATGCCGGAACAGTAGCTGCAACAAGTGATCTGCAATGCACAATTAAGAAAGAGAACTCTGCCAAAACTGTGCTGACAGTTACAAACATTAACTGACTTACAATTGATGCCCAACTATACACTGTGGCATTTTGCCTACCTGAACTCCCACCTCAATTGCAGATCGCCATAATCACCAACGAACAGGAACCATTTGAGTATAGACTTAAATTAGCAGATATAATTTTCACCATTACTTAACACCGGCAATGTATTAATTTAGTTGACCACAATGCCACAGCATTCAGCCAACAACACTAGTCCCACTGTGCTCTTCTTTCTGCAGTAACCAAATTGGCCTGATGACACTCAACTGCCACTGACTGAACGTTGTAGGCTCCATCCAGGACAATGATCTCCACGCAGTTGAGTAAGCAAAATAAACTACTGACAACTGCACCTCCCAGGCCGCTACCCCACCTGTCTGCTGCCACCAAACACAGCTTGGCAACACCACATGCAAATGCCGTCCTTCCTATGACCACCCAAAAGAGCCACGTGGCCCATGATAGGCACACCAGACTGTGATTACCATTAAAGGCACTGCAATGGACCAACACATGTTTCACCAATTCAGGATAACAGCAGACTCTATATTTTGAATCATCTCATATAAACCGTGGAAAACATACAGCCAGCTGAAGAAACTTGTGAACCAGCAGTGGCTATGAGAATTAGTAGAGAGGGACCTGATTGGTCTGAGTTAGTGAATTTTATCAAAGCTCAGAGTTAACAATTAAATTCTAGATTAGATGCACAAAGTAGAGAATTGGGCTTAATGAATGCCCAAAATGCTTCTTTCAAAAAAGGAACTAAGTGAAGAATTAGGCTTAATGAATGCCCAAAATGCTTCTTTAAGAAAGGAACTAAGTCTTAAATTGGACTCAGTAAATACTCATTAAATGACAGAATAGATCTCAGGAAGCAATACTATTTAGTAAATTCCTGCTCTGACATAAGTGCAGCTCCTCCAACTTCCCTGCCACAGCACATGACAACCAAGTCGTACCAGTCCACGCAGTGAACAACTCAGCAGTCAACATTTACAGGCTCCAAACCCCAAACGTTGGACCTAGGGTTCAGAACAATGGCCACATGGAACATTCTAATCATGGATGTCAGTGGACCAGTACATGGTGCCAATTTTCCCTGCAATTTCCAGCTCCTACTGGATCTGTGCAATGGCGCACTGATTCAACTCAACACCAGTCATGGGTCGCTTATACCATCTACCACTCTCTCCCAGTGGCACAACACATCTTTGCTACATCATCTCCAATTGACAAGCAGCAGCAGATGGATGATCAATCATCATCTATTTCACTGGGTCAATTCATTCGCTTAATCTCAACAAAACCAATTCAAGATCCACACAGAGTTCCTGCACCTCCAACAAGAGAATGAGAAAGTATGATTGGCAGTACAAGAAAGTCTGAGGAGCTCACTGCAGCATGACACCATCTACAAAATTCTTGACCAGTTTCACCCACCAACGATGATGCCATTGCACATGCACAACTCACTTCTGGTTCATCTACACCAGCCTCCATCCACACAGTCCTCATGGACCAATAAGGTTAGTAATGCACCTTCTGCACAAGTGTTACGTGCTGTCACCTCATGCATTAATCTACCTATTAATTCTCCCTGAGTATTATTTACCCAGTGAGCTATCACAATCAGAACAGTAAACAAGATCCCCACCACATTGCTGCTCCCTGGTCTGACTTGGACCATGACAACTACCACCAGACAAATTTCACATGGCCAAGAAGGTGCTCAAAGAATTTTCAAAAGCTGGAATAGTCAGCCCTTCAAATAGTTCATGGGGTTCACCTGTTAAATTAGTGGCAAAGGAAGATAGTACTTCACGTATATGTGGTGACTACAGAACTCTTCATGCACATATCATAGTTGATAGTTACCCTATACTGAAAACCTAGGAGCTTACTCACCACCTTGCAGGTGCATTTGACTTCATAGCCTTAGACTGCAAACAAGTTTTTCACTAGATACCAATGAGCCTAGAAGACACACAATTTGGCATTTTTACTCCTTAGGGCCTCAAAAATGCAGCCCAAACACTGCAACGGTTTTTGGATGGTATCCTGTTTAAGCTACCATTCTGTTATGCTTCTCTTGATGACATCCTCATTTTCTTCCAGGATAATGATACACACAAATCTCAAACAAGTTTTCGATATACTTACTGCAAATGGCGTCATAATTAATGATGAAAAAGTCAACTCCGGCAAAATGAGTTTACTTTTCTCAGTCTAGTTTCCAATGCCACTGTGTGTGTGTGTGTGTGTGTGTGTGTGTGTGTGTGTGTGTGTGTGTGTGTGTGTGTGTGTGTGTGTGTGTGTGAGAGAGAGAGAGAGAGAGAGAGAGAGAGAGAGAGAGAGAGAGAGAGAGAGAGGAGATACACAGTGTTTTTATAACAGTGGGATGATTTGAAACTCAATCATTTTGCCGCTCTTCTTGCTACATGTATAGCAATGGGCTGCTTACAGCGGTCGGTAACATTCTGTTGCTATTTCGAGTGTGTTTGAATATTTGGCACAAAGTACGAAAACGATGAAATTAGTGCAAAACGAGAAGACCTATGTGGAATATAGTGCGATTGATCTGGAGGATGGGGGAGGGAGACAGGTGTGATGCCAGTAGTTGCGCAACGATTTGCCAAAATTCTTACTCAAGAACTACTATAGTGTCTCTAGCTGCTGAGTACACAATGAGATGACAGATGACAAATGCCGTGGGATACCCCTTAATACCGTATCAGACCTTCTTTTGTCCTCGAAAGAAATTCTGAGCCATCCTGTCTCTACAGCCGTCCACAACTGCGGAAGTGTTGCAGGGGCAGGTTTTTGTGCATAAACTGATCTCTCGATTCTGTCCCATAAATGTTCGGTGTATTTCATGTTGGGTTATCTGGGCGGTTAAATCATTCGCTTGAACAGTCCAGAATGTTTTTCAAACCAATCGCGAACAACTGTGGCCCAGTGACATCGTGCATTTTCAACAATAAAAATTCCATTGCTGTTTAGGAACATGAAATTCATGAATGACTGCAAGTGGTCTCCAAGTAGCTGCACATAACCATTTCCAGTCAACGATCGGTTCAGTTGGACCAGAGGAGCCAGTCATTTCCGCATATCATTATCGAGTCACCACCAGCTTACCAGTACACAGCGCCTTGTTGGCAGCTTGGGTCTTTGGTTTCACAGGGTCTGCACCACACTCGAACCCTACCATCAGCACTTACCAACGGAAATTGGGATTCTCTGACCAGGCCACGGATATCCGGTCGTCTAGGGTCCAACCGATATGGTCACGAGCCCAGGAGAGGCGCTGCCGGCAATTTCGTGCTGTTAGCAAAGGCACTCGCATCGGTCGTCTGCTGCCTATTAACGCCAAATTTCGCCGCACTGTGCTTACAGATACATTCGTCGTATGTCCCATATCGATTCTGCAGTTATTTCACGTAGTGCTGCTTGTCTGTTACCACTGACAAGTCTAATAGAGTACGGAAATATACAGCGAGCGAAAACTTATCTACAGCTTGTAAAGAAAACAGACTACAGTTACAAGAGTCGAAGGAACGAAAGGGAAGCAGTGGTTGAGAGTGAAACAGGGCTGTAGACCATCCCTATTGTTATTTAATCTGTACATTGGAATAGTAGTAAAGGAAATCTAAGGAAAGTTTGGAAAGGAATTACAGTTCAGAGAGAAGAAATCAAACTGTGAGGTATACCGATGACACTGTCTTGCGAGAACAGCTGAACTGAATGGGTGGCTTCTTGAAAACAGGGTATGAGAAGAATATTGACAGAACTGAAAAAGGGGTAATGGAATGTAGTATAATTAAATCAGATGAAACTATGAAAGTGATAGAATTACGATTACCGGACATTGTCAGCAGGGAAGGTATCTCACAATACCAAAAATATAATTTTCTTGTTAGAGAAGTTGTATTTGCCCTGATGGCAGTAACTACACAAATAGATGACTAGTTGCTGCAAATTTTAATTTTCATCTTCAGATCGGAAAGAAATCTAAACAACAGTTTTTTTACTGTCTGATAATCGAAATTCAATTTGAAGAATATTTTTTCAACATATGTGAGTTACATACCATCTACATACATCAAATATTGTGCCAGTCCAAGTAGTGCACTATCATCAAGCCACTGACATATAGGAGATCAATTGTAATGTGGATAAAAGCAATTACGGAAAATCCAATGCCAAGATTACAATAAAACATGTGAGAGGTGCACATACTCTCTGGAGCAGATGCACAAGTGTAGCATCATACATCAAGTAACAAAATCATAATTGTGGTGACCAGTCACAAAAGTTACTGATAAAATGCAATTGGCAGATACGGTATCACTTGATCCGTCCTTGTTGACAGCTGACACTGCCAAACAATACTCAAATAGACTGTGTAGTATTACAGATTACTGCCAGAAGGCAGCAGTCTCCTATATGATAACTTAAGAACATAACACACCCACATTTTTCGTGTTTGTATAATATGTACAATAATGTCAATAATCTACAATTAAATATTTTTATATAAAATTTTAAAACAAATTCAGAAAAGAAATAGGAACTGGCATTGTCAATCAGTTGCAACAGGTGCAGGGTTTAAAAGTAGACAATCAAACTCATAAAAACATCATAAAAATACCTCGCAAGATTGCACGATTGAAACCAAGAAAGGACGTGGACTACATTACGTGACAGCAAGGGGCTCTTAGGAAGACGGTTTGTTTCTCTTCATGACACAACATTGCTTTACATTTACGCAAGCATTTACAATGTTTGTACATAAATTAATAGTATAACAGTAAATTACAGACAGAGTTCACGCTTGTTGACAGAAAGTATATATAAAAATATAACTGTGATCCGCACCTGTCACTCAAGAGTAACAGATTTACACAGAATGCTTTTATACTATTTAACATGGTCAGCGACATTCTGTTATAATGAACACGAAAAATTATTTGAAGTGGAATATCTAAAGTTTATTCATAATACAGTAGCTGTATACCCTGTTTTAATCGTGGCATCTTGTGAAATATTTTTATGATGTTTTGACAAGTTTTGGGTGACTTGGATTGTCTGCTTTTAAACGTTGCTCGTGTTGTAGCTGAATGACTCTGCCACTTCCTACCTCTTAACAAGAAACTGCATTGAAATTCTTTTAAAATGTTGTATAAGAAATATAATTGTAGATTATGTGATACATACAATGATGAAAATAAACAAGAAAAATATGGCTGTACTATGTTCCTAAGTTGTCATGTAGGAGACAGCTGCCATCTGATGGTACTCGGTAATATGATACAGTGCTTTTGCTATCGCTTGGTAGTGTGTCGTAGTAATACCGCATGGACTTAATGCATTTTATCAGTAACTTTAGTGAGTAGTCACCACAACTACAGTCTTACTACCAGATGTACTGGTGCGTCTGCTCCAACGAGGTATGTGCACCTCTGACATGTTTTATTATGATCTTGACGTTGGATTTTCCGTAATTGCTTTTGTCGAAGTTACAGTTGATCTACATGTTTATGACGAGACAACAGTCCACTGGATAGAATGACACAATATTTGATGTATGCAGATGGTCGGTAACGCTCATAACTTGCAAAAAAATATTCTTTGAAATGATTTTCGATTATTAGACTGTAAGATGGCAATTAAAATTAGTCGAAACATGTCGCCTGTATGTGTAATTATTCCGATATGGGCAAATAAAGCATCTATAACAAGAAGATTATATATTTAGTGATAGAATTAAATTAGGAAACAAGTCATCCACTATAGTCGATGAATTTTGCTTTTTGGGGCAGCAACATAACTGACATAGCCAAAATAAAGAGAATATGGAATACATACAGGCTTGCAGTTCTTAAAACAGAGAAATTTTTCAACATCAAACACAAATTTAAAAGTTATGAAACCTTCCTGAAAGCGTTTTTATGGAGTGTAGCTCTGTATGGAAGTGGAAGATAGATATCAAGCAGTTCAGACAAGAAGAGAATAGAAGTTCTGGAACGAAGAATGTCGAATGTTAGCTGGGTAGATCGAAAAACCAATCAGGAGATAGTGTACCGAATTGAGGGACAAAAGAAATTTGTTGCACAAATTGACTAAAACAAGTGATCGGTTCATAGTAGACATTCAGAGGCATCAAGGAACTTCCATTTGATAATGCAGGAAAGTGTGGGGGTAAAGATTGTAGAGGGAGACAAAAGCGTGAATACAGAAACAGGTTCAGATGGATGTAGGTTGCAGAAGCTACGCAGAGATGCCGGTTGGAGTGGCCGAGCGGTTCTAGGCGCTACAGTCTGGAACCGCACGACCGCTACGGTCGCAGGTTCGAATACTGCCTTGGGCATGGATGTGTGTGGTGAAGTCCCATAGAGCTCAGAGCCTTTTGAACCATTTATGCAGAGATGAAGAGGCTTGCACAGGGTAGACTAGCGTGGAGGGGTTGCGTCAAATCTGTCTTTGGACTGAAGAGGTCAACAACAACAACAGCAAAAAGGCGCATTTATAGATTGGGAAGAAGTAAAACACTGATATACTTTTACTTCCTTTCTTTTTCCTATGAAACCACAAACAGAAAAAAAAAAAGCAATTGGGTTGGTGCATAAGTTCGCAGCGTTTTCCCATAAGTTTAATAAACACAAAAAATACACGAAACAGATTTTAGTCGTCAGTATTATAATCTCCTCCACTATTTGCAACAATCTGTCAATGCTGGGGTATCTTTTCGATCCCGCGACTGTAGAAATCACGTCGTTTTGAGGCGAAGTACTCGTCGAGCCATGTTCAGAGCGCATTTTCATCCGGAAAGGAAGTTCCTTGAAGACTGTTCAATAGAGAACGGAAAAGGTGAAAATCTGATCGCGCGAGATCAGGTGAATAAGGTGGGAGGAGAATGACTTGTCAACTCCTGTACAGGATTTTTTTGTCAGTCTAGGTGAATAAGGGCCGGCGTTAACGCGGAGTAACATCACTTCCTGCAGTATTCCTGGTCGTTGTTCTCGGACTGCGTCTCGAAGAGGTCTCAGTCGTTGACAATAAATGCCAGCAGTGATGGTTACACCCTCGGGAAGCATTCGTAGTACACAACCCCATCACCTTTCCACCAGATGCGTAACATATATCTCTTGTGGACTCGCGCAGGTCCTTGTGTAGAGAGTTGCTGGGATCAACCATTCCGTTCTTTTCCATTTCTTGTCACCAACAACGATACAGGATAGCAATGGTTGGTGTTGTTCACGAGCCTATTGATGACGAACAAGCAGAGATGCAAATATGGCCACCCACTGATTTTTGTGATTTTGGCTTGGAGTATGCAATACCCATAACCCGATTTTTAAACCTTCCTCATTACATGCAAATGTCGCACGATGGTGGAATGATCACAGTTCATCACATTTGTCAGGTCTCGAGTACACTAACGTGCATCATTGTAGATTAAGACATTTAAACGATCTTCATCAAACCCCAAACGTCTTTCTGAGCGTGATGGGTCACTAGTGTCAAAACGATCCTTCTTAAAACGAGGAAAGCATTTTCTCTCCAATCTCTGTCCAGTGGCACTTTCACCATTCACGGCGCAAATATTTGTAAAAAAAAATTTGTTTTTAAAATTCAGTCTTGGTCGCACCACGTATGCTACAAGAACATAGGTGACTGGTTTTGGTCATATCACATGACCATCATCAGACCTGCAATTTAGTTTAGGAAGTAATAGAAACCTTACTAGGTTGACAGTAAAATATGACAAAATGCTTATAAAGATGAAATACAATAAGACTTGTTATACCCATGGCATCCTTTGAAGATGGTAGGTGGAGCACTCTTCTCAGCTGCTGTGATGTCAACTGGTGCCAGCAAAGGCAAAGGCTGTAATGTCACTTGCTGGCACCAGTTAACATCACAGCAGCTGAGCTATCTAAATTAAATTACAGGTCTGATGATGGTCATGTGATATGACCGAAACCGGTCACCTGTGTTCTTGTAGCATAACTTTTTAAAGATTTTTTGATTACTGTTCCAAAAATGTTTATTAAAATTGTGCAAACATTTCTGTCTGCCACCACTGCTATCACCCCTCTATTGATTTCAAACAATAGAATATGTCGACAACGTTCCGATTTCTCCATCTGGCATTCCATTTTCTAGCGTCCACAGCTCCACTCATTATCTCCATGCGATAAAATGACAATGTGTAAACTCAAAAGGCAACAGTGAACTACAAATAGAAACGGAAGTTGATAAACACGTAGCAACCAGAGAACTAAGACGCAAAACAAAATCGCTACGAACTGATATACCAACCTAATAGATTAAATTGACTAGTAAAATGTTTTGTAGCTCCATTCGCGTCTCGTCTTCTGAAATATAAGAGGCATCTTAAGGTGCTGGCAGCTTGTTGGGGCAGAGAAACGCAGTGTAACGGTTTGGCTGCAGGGCAGTTGTAAGAAATCTACAACGCAGACAGATGGCGGTGTTTGCCTTGTACCCGCGGGGCTCACAATTATATCAGGCTGTGGTGGCAGCGACCCGTGTGCCTTCGCTGGGATTCCAGACGCCTCAAGCAAATTGCAAACATTTGTCTGGCAGAAGTTGAGGATGTACTCCCCCCTACTGGAGGCTGCTTTGTTTTGCTGCAGCAGCGAGCGACCGCTCTGACGGCCCCGACTTCCTTCCGCGTCTGCTCGCATCTCCCTCTGCCTTTCCCCATTTAGCAAATTTCCGGAAGGCAGTACATCTTTGTGACTTGCAGAGCACGGATATACTTTCAGCTCTGTAATAGCGTCGTTCGTCTTCGCCGACGTTTTTCGAGGGTAATTAGAAATGGTATATTATCCATACTTCAGGGACTCAGAATCAAACTGACGGTGTGGCTGGAAAGCTGCTTCACATTCCCTGTTTTATTTACTACTATTGATAAAAAATCTTGTTGATGACCAGTGCATTCTTGTATCAAAGAAGCTGGTGATAAATCAGTACTTCCACGTACTCTTATCGCTCTTGCAAAAAATAGTAGTATTTTGGAGAATGACAATTATGTTATACGATTCAGTACATAACGGATGAACCAGATTAACTGTTTTTCACCCGTGAAACTAAGGTATTTTTTATAACAATATTGTATGGCTAAGTTCGGTAGTTCAAAAGAAAGCATTACACTAAAACGACTATTTCAAATACATAAACGTAAATGGAAAACGTACAGCGTTAACATCTTGGGCAAACACTAGTGGAGATTGGAGTACCACCTATCTCAGGTTAGGTTAGATCTTTGTCAGATATATTTGACGGAATATTTGATCACATCTTTGATCAAATCTTTGACAAAGAAATTTGATAGTGTAATACAGGCCTATTAGCAAGCATTCTTGCCTGAGCGCTACCAACAGTGGAAGATTAATACTGCCATCTACTGAGGGCTCACACATACTTCACGGAGCCAGATGAGTGCGCGAAGAACATATTTGCGTTTTTTTTCAAGGAGAACAAATTTTATTGATCAAATATCGAAGGTCCTTGGAAGCGACAACATATACAGTCCAGAATAGATAAGTACGTGTTCTTTAACAGGAGACTATTCTACTTTACAAAGTACATTTGTGTAATTCGAAAGCTTGAAAGTTACTACCGTAGTTTCGAGACTAATTCAGACATGGAACGTTTACGCGTTTCTGTTGGGCAACGTTTAAGTACTATTTTGCACTGCGATTCCAACTGATAGCCCAGTCAAGAAAACTTTAGGGCAACAATGGTTGGAAATGCAAACTAAAAAATTAAAGGCTTAGGAAAGTAAAAGGTAAAATACGCTAAAAAGCTATTGGAATCTAACGAATTTCAGGCAGTAAGAATTAATTCTTCGAGAACAAGGACTGATAAGGGCAAGAAATGGCTAAAAGCAAGAATAAGGAAAAATATGGGTAGACATTCTTTTAATATCATTAGTGTTCAGCTCAAAGACGGGTTTGGATATGGTAACTCTCCATGCCATCCTGCGTTCTGCCACCCTCTTCAAATCCAAATAATTTCCGCTACCCTTTATGTTGTCTACCATCTTGTATCTCTTCTTTTATCTCAATCTCTCACAAACTAGTCCATCCAAAGTCTTTGTTAGTAAGCACTCCTGTCTCAACAAATGCTCCATCCAGTTCTTCTTCCTTTCTCGTATAACCTGCAGCAGTATTATGTAGAGGATGCTTCAACTGCTTCAGATGATGCAACAAATCAAGAAAAAATTAGGAATGGATCCACTGCCTTAGACGCATCATAACAGGTGGCCTCACGCCCATTGTGTGCATAAATTACAACTCGGACAATGGTGATGAGCAGGTCATCAATCTTCACTGAAATTTCTGTGTAGGCCACATTACGCTAATAGGTGAAAGTTCGCAAAAAATTGTTTACTGCCAGTAAAATTTTTATGTTTTATCATTTTAATCGGTGTAAGTGAGACATTAATTTTGTTTGGTACCAACAAAACATATTTTGAAATGGTTAGTAGCGTGTTTTGTGTATTTATTATTGTGTTCTATGATAGTGTAAACATGCCCCCATACGTGCGTAGACTTGCCTTATTAGGGGCACGTTTACACACTCGACTTGAGCCATATAAAATTATTTTGCACTCTTAAATGTAATGTGAGTTACAAATGTGTATCTACCAAGTTATACTTTAATACTCATGCTATAAGACTAAAAAGTTTTAAATACGATAAACCTAACCAAAAAAATTAAAAAAATTCCTAAATGAAATCCTCTTAAATGTGGCCCAGTCCTCCCTACCAAACCCACACACCAGTATGTCCGCGTTTGTGAGATATGTTGATTAAAATTTCACCCTTGTGCATGTTTATTTTCAATACAGAAAAAAATCAAGTTTTTGCAGATGAAGAATGGTGCGAGTTCGTGATTGATATTGAGTGTGTCTAGAGTCAATGGAACTTATCTGGTGGCGATGGCTACACAGCATGCTGCATTTGTAGCTTATCGTCATCTTTCCTACTTTGAGAAAAGTTGAATCATTGGCATGAGGAACATCATAGCATCAGATCACAGACAGTTATCTGTAGAGCAACGAGTGCAGAGCGCATGGTGGACGAAATTGTTGAAGAGGCACAGGTGTTTCCAGAAGTACTGTGGCACGAGAAGATTGTAGAACTGTTCGATTGGCTCTGACGGATGACAGGGTGTCACCACGAACCATCGGGAAGAGATTACTGGAAGCTGAGTAGAGTTCTCGAGTTGTCATGTTTCGTTTACTGCTGATATCGTACCACAGGAAACGAAGACTTGCACATTGTAGCCATATTCAACTGGGTTGAGTGGCTTTCTTCGGTATTCGGCGTTGAGTCTTGCTTTCGTTTGTGAAGGTTAGATCGATGTTAACGTCTCCAAGGTCGACCAAGTCAAATGTCACAGGAGGCAGCGTTTCGCGAGACCTGTACGTCGCTAACGCCTGGAATAATGATTTAGCGAGCTATTGGATACGAGAACGGGACTGATTTGTAATGGTAAGAGGGAGGACAAATGTCCGCCAGAATGTTAGATGAATGGTAAAGCCTGTTATCATACAGTTCATGACTAGGGCATATTCCAACAGGATAATGCAAGACCCCACACTTAAGTGCACACCAAAATCGCCTTGAGGAATGTACGGATCCTTGTTAGTCTGCGTGGCAACACGATTTGTCACTCATGGAACATGCGTAGGATGCGTTGAGGAGACGTGTATTTTCATACCAGCTCCCAGCCAGCCATGTTCATGAACTGGCACAAGGCGTTTTTCAGGCGTCGCAAGAAATTCCTCAGTGTGACAGTCAGAGGTGGTTCGCTTTCATGCTGCAACGAAGACAGGAGCGTATTCTTGCTTGTGGAATCACACTCCAAACTGATGCTCAGTTCCGAATACAATGAACATTTCGTCTTCTAATACCCACCATGTGATGAAAATCTCCAAAAAGTTTGGTAAATATCGGACTGGTGCTTCATTGTATAGCACTTCCCATTTTTGTCAGTGTATAGATAAACGCTCTTTCGGGCTAAATCAGTGGCCGTCAAACTGCGAGCTGCGGTTCTCATGCGGCCCAAATTAAGTGTCCGTGCGGCCAGCGGTTCTCAGCCGCATTTTTATAATAACATACTTCTAGCAACTAAGAGCAGAAGTCAGAAGCGTGAACTACCTTTAGGAGCTTCTCAGTAATGTATTTTTCTTGTTCAATGACATACAAAAATATTTACAAAGATGGTAATATTTTAAGATGTGATTAATTTTAATTGTCGTTGGTGAATTTGGCCGTGAGCTAAGTAAAGTTTGCCAGTTACCACAGGGATATGGTGGTACGGTGTGTGGCCACTGCGGGGATAATAGAAGTGAGAGGGGGGGAATGCATTATTTTTCTCTCTTACAATGCTGACAACTATCGAGCGTGTGTAACTAGGAGCAAAGAGCTGCCAAACGTAACATTGATTCATGAATACGCATTATAAAGACAGTCACCTTTAAAACTGGCACATGTTTGTAGTAAGTAATATGAAATCCAATTAAGGGCGTTGTCATACAATGCAATGACTGAAAGAAAAACGACACTCAAAACATTTTGTGAACATTTGTGATAGTGTCTCATATAGCAATTACTGTTACTAATTCATATAACATACCTATTTATGTAGGTTACCAATTAACAGTAAGACCGGTAGGGGAAGGTGTGATGAAGTGGCCACGACGGGAAATGTAACCATTGCATTTTTTTTTTTCTTCTGAACAGTGCTGCTGCCTGCCGAAAAGTGGTCACACTAGTTTTAATATACGTCGCCATTATTGTTGTCAGTGAGATTGATGGAGGAACCTTGTTCCGTTGTTTTTCAGTAAAAAATTTTGTTTTTGATTCGTTTGATGTAAAGTTAAGTCATTTATGTTATTCTTGTTACCTCACTTGTACGAAGAGTTGTAATAATTCTTTTACAATAACGCCTTTAGGCCTACAAATGTAGTTACTTTTTATTCATTTTAATTTGTTAGTTTCTTCTGTGGATCACTAAAGCCGACGTGGTGCTCGGTCGGGGAAAGTGGCCACACTACTCGTCGGGAAAAGCGGTCAAGGTGTTCACCCCGATAAGAATTAGTTACTTGTAAAGACTCGCATAGTACAATGGATAAAGCAGACTACTGAATACTTTTACACACAAAGTCAACATCCGCCATACTGTCACTTTGTGAGAATTTCGATTTAATTAAGTTATATTATTTAAAACCGTCTCTGTTCTGTTATACACACGACAAAAAAAGTTTTGCATCACCTCTGTTCAGAGAGTTCCGGAACCTGTACAGAAAATTGGAATAGAGATCAACATAAACATCATTTCCGCCCTTTTTTATTGTTCGTGAAAACCACACACTGCATGTTGCACCACTATACAGCGAGACCTTCAGAGGTGGTGGTCCAGATTGCTGTACACACCAGTATCTCTAATACCCAGTCGCACGTCCTCTTGCATTGATGCATGCCTGCATTCGTCGTGCCATACTATCCACAAGTTCATCACGGCACTGTTGGTCTAGATTGTCCCACTCCTCAACGGGGATTCGGCGTAGATCCCTCAGAGTGGTTGGTGGGTCACGTCTTCCATAAGCAGCCCTTTTCAATCTATCGCAGGCATGTTCGATAGGGTTCATGTCTGTAGAACATGCTGGGAATTCTAATCGAGCTATTATTCTGAACGAAGTCATCCACAAGATGTGCACGATGGGGACGCGAACTGTTGTCCATGAAGACGAATACCTCGCCAATATGCTCCTGATATGGTTTCTCTATAGGTTGGAGGATGGCATTCACGTATCGTACAGCCGTTACGGCGCCTTCCATGACCACCTGCGGCGTACGTCGGCCCCACATAATGCCACCCTAAAGCATCAGGGGACCTCCACCTTGCTGCACTCGCTGGACAGTGTGTCTAAGGCGTTCAGCCTGATTGGGTTACCTCCAAACACGTCTCCGACGATTGTCTGGTTGAAGAAATATGCGACACTCATTGGTGAAGAGAACGTGACGCCGGTCCTGAGCAGGCCCATCTGTACCGAGTTGCATGGTGTCGTAGTTCCAAAGATGGACCTCGCCATGGACGTCGGAAGTGAAGTTGCGCATCATGCAGCCTATTTCGCACAGTTTGAGTCGTAACAAGACGTCCTGTGACTGCACGAAAAGCATTATTCAACATGGTGGCGTTGCTGTCAGGGTTTTTCCGAGCCGTAATCGGTAGGTAGCGGTCATCCACTGCAGTAGTAGCCCTCGGGCAGCCTGAGCGAGGCATGTCATCGACAGTTCCTGTCTCTCTGTATCTCCTCCATGGCTGAACAAAAATGCTTTGGCTCACTCCCGAGGCGCCTGGACACTTCCGTTATCGAGAGCCCTTCCTGGCACAACAGAACAATGCAGATGCGATCTAACTGTGGTATTGACGGTCTAGGCTTGGTTAACTACAGACTACACGTGCCATGTACCTCCTTCCTGGTGGAATGACCGGAAGTGATCGGCTGTCGGTCCCCCTCCGTCTAATAGGTGCTGCTCATGCATGGTTGTTTACGTCTTTGGGCGGTTCAAAAAATGGTTCAAATGGTTCTAAGCACTATGGGACTTAACATCTGAGGTCATCAGTCCCCTAGACTTTAACTACTTAAACCTAACCAACCTAAGGACATCACACACATCCATGCCTGAGGCAGGATTCGAACCTGCGACCGTAGCAGCAGCGCGGTTCCGGACTGTAGCGCCTAGAACCGCTCGTCCACAGCGACCGGCTCCTTGGGCGGGTTTAGCGATATCTCTGAACAGTCAAAGGGATTGTGCTTGTAATACAATATCCACAGTCAACGTCTATCTTCCGGAGTTCAGGGAACCAGGGTGATGCAAAGCTTTTTTTGATGTGTGTATTTGGACTAAACCAAAGTCCGACTGAAAATGGTCTCCTGCAGCCGCTTGGTACTGTTTCTGATACCAGTATGTGAAGATGCCTAGAAAATGCGCCAGGAAATCGGAAAAACAAACTTGATACCCTGTTGCGTTGGCACTGGTTACAGAATCCTCTGTGGTGCGAAAAATTGGTCACTATGTAGGAGTCCGGAGAATACATCATTTTCACTTAAAAATAAAGGTGTGATGCACTAGGACATTGAAAATGTGTAATTGGTAAGCTCCTATCAATAACCATGGCTTGGTGAAAATTGAATTTCTCTTTGAGTGACCACATTAACCCCCTTCCGCCCCTCCTGCTCTCGCTTGCCCTCAACACACACACACACACACACACACACACACACACACCGCCCTCCCTTCCTATGCGGCCCGAGGTGCCGGCATGGCATGTCAATATTGGCTCTTAAGCAAAAAGTTTGACGACCACTGTGTCTGGGCTGTCAAGAACTGCGCGTTGCGTCTAGACTATTTCATTTTATTAATGGAATAAAACTTTTTCTAAACAACCACCAACGTTCGCCACGATTACAGTCACGAGAAAACTATAACGTTTGAAACAAGACTAGAGTAGACGAAACATGGAAAACATCCTGACCAAATGCAGTCGAGACGTCTACTTCGTGTTTCTAGGCTTTTAGAAAATTCATTAGTCCCTTCTTTGGGTTTGATTGCTCGCGCCTTCTGTATCCAAAGGAAAATAAACAAACGAGAAAAAAAATCTGCTTTGATCGCGTTCGCCTCGCACCAAAAGGCTTGCCTGCTTTCGGTGAAAGACGTTTTAACGAAATTGAGGTAACCCGATTAATGGATTATCGCGGCCCAACTCAGCGAAGAAGGAAAATACGGAAATGCGATTTTCCGAGCAGTGCTTATCTACATAGAGTTTAAATAAACGTTTTGGATTGTTGCCAAGTTTTTACGAGGCTCCTGCCTTGTGTAAATGACTTGCTCTCGTAAAAATTATGGAGTTTTGACCTTCAGTAACACGAGGAATGAATTAAATTCCAAACATTAGTGTTGCATATTGTTTGTGTGACCCAGTCAGCTTCAGTTTCGTGAAATAAAAGTGAGAGACACGTGGACAACAATTACCAGTCATATTTTGCCCTTATGGACTAGATTTTCAATGTAATGATGGAGAAGACTAACTCTAAATGACAAACAATGTTCATTTACGAAAAGTTTGTCTTGCACTGGACTGCATACTTCGTTGCAAAGAGAAACACTAATGGTGTTAGAACAGCTCGCATTGCACTTAGAAGACAAAAATTTAGACTGGAATGCCGTGGTAATCAGGTTCTTGAATACAGCTGAAACACTAGAAAATAGAAAAAGAACACCCTGCGGGAATATTTCCACAAGAATAAAGTAATATAAATTTTTTGTATGTTGCTGATTAACAGCCATATAGTATTTTTTAAAAGAACACGCCGCTATTTGACTGCTTTATTGCTTATTTAAGTACAACCCAGGTTTCTGCCTTTTATGCCAATTTCGATTATTTGATTTTATGTATTTAACATATATGGCAGGACACTTAACGTGTTGTCAAGCTCAAAGCTGGCCATAAATTGAGGAGCCAATATTTTTCTTAATTTATTGTCAACTTTGAGCTTGACAACGTGTTAAGTGTCCTGCAATATATGTTAAACACATAAAATCAAATACTTGAAAATGGCATAACAGTCCGGAACCTGGGTTGTACTTAATCAATAGAACCGTCGAATGGCGGTGTGTTCCTTTAAAATAAACTTTATACATTTGTTACGTGGCACTCAGGTTTAGGACTACAGATCGTGATATTATTTGGAAGTGGTGCGACGACTGGAAACTTGTTTTAAATGTTCAGAAACATAAAATTGTACGATTCATAAATAACAAAAACATAGTATACTGTGACTTCAATACCAATGAGTCACAGTTAAAATCAAGCAACACACGCAAATATATGGGTGTAACACTGTGCATAAATATGAAATGGAATGACCAAATAAACTAGTCGTAGTAAAGGATGAGGCGAAAAACGGTTCGTTGATGGGATGACGCGAAAACGCAACACAATTACAAAGGAGATAGCCTACAAACCCCTCGTGGAACCCGGAGTAGAAATCGCTCAAGTGTGTGTTACCGGTGCCGTCTTCACCAGATACTTTGTTACTTTTTAGCTCTTTATTTCTTCTTCGTTTGGTGTTTGTGCATCAGGATTGGTTTTTAGGGTAATTACTGGTGGAAATCTTTCTACGGACTCAGGGCACACTAGACGTTTTTTGAAATATCTGCAATGTTATCAACAGTTTTCTTGGTTGTTAAGCGGCAACTGTTCAAATTTTCTTTCTTGAAGCAGAGATTTCGGGACTGCTACCCATTTAGCTTCGTTTGAAATGTTTTATAAGAAGTCCTGGTGTTGTTTTTTAGGAAGTATTCAATTTAACTGAGCTGTGCGTTCTGATATTGCTTTCTTGTTTCTGTTATTCATTAAGAAGATTATTTTGTAGATGTACCATGTGCATTTCTTGACTTGTTAATGTGCCACGTTGTAAATGCCTAGCCTTGCCTGTTCACGATCTTTATTTCATCGGTGTTGTTATTTTCTGTCTGTGTAAAGTAATTTGGTTTCAGGTAGTTCTGATAAACTTGCGTTCGAGCCATTCCCATTTTTGTGCTTATGTTTTGTCGAGTCGTTTGACAATAGTATTGGCTGGATTTCACTAGTGCCTAATGTCGGGATTCCTGACTCATTTTATTGAATTTGTGGAGCTTTAAATTAAGTTTCATTTGGGTTAGGTAGTGGTTCGCGTCAGTATTTGCTCCGTTGCAAACTTGAACGGTTAAAATCTCTGTGTGATGTGGGTACGAAGTGGTAATATGATCAATTTGAAATTCGTCTATATTCTTATTGGATGCTCACCTTGTTTCTCATTTTGGAGTTTCTTAGCGAGTTGACATAATTTTGAGGTTGAAATGGTTCTGAGCACTATGGGACTTAACATCTGAGGTCATCAGTCCCCTAGAACTTAGAACTACTTAAACCTAACTAACCTAAGGACATCACACACATCCATGCCCGAAGCAGGATACGAACCTGCGACCGTAGCGGCCACGCGGTTCCAAACTGAAGCGCTTAGAACCGCACGGCCACACAGGCCGGCTTTGAGGTTGAAATTCCTACACATTTCTACCAGTATCTCTCCATTTTGAAGGAATTCACCGTCGCTTCTTCTGAATTATCTCTTTTTCTCTAACAGTACATTAAAATTTCACCTTAAAATTTTTACATGATTTTGTGAAATTTTCAAGATTAAATTGCGTACAACGTCCCACGGCTTACTTACTATTTCCGGACTTGTTTTATTTTCGCGGTTGCTTAGCACGTGTGCATAATTACCGTGTACATTTTATTTCCGCATTTCAACGAAATTGTCATTAATTTGTCATTCACAGATTTTACCTCGGTTCTGGAACTAAGAATGTCTTGTGAAATTTTTAAGGCTAGTCTTTATCTGTTTTATTTTTGAACATTCTATTTTGCCAGAATCGATGGAATGCAGGGTTAAAATTTTAAATTTGTATTTTAAGCATGTTGCTTTATTTGTACATCTTCCCTGGCTCTAGCAGTGAACTAGTGTTGATTGTGACAAAGAAAGTTTTAATTTTGGGTTTGAGTTGGCCAGAAGGCAACAATTTCCTCTTATTTGGGATAGAATAAGGCAACCTATTTTCCCAGAGTCAAATAGACTAGTTACGTCACTAATAGAGGATGATTCATTATCTTCGGGTAAAATTTTGTGATTATTAAAACGCTTCATTGTTATACTTGGAATTACAGCACCGAGTTTGGGAAACACTCAATGGTAATCCAGGAGGGATAAATCCAGATTTTTAATTTCCGACCGCACACCTAGTGAACAAATCCCGACAACACTGCTGTTTGACCCAAGTAAAACGAAAAGTGGAATTTGTTAAATGAGCTGCCTCTTCTGCGAGTTCCATAGTACCAGATTAATTTTCTCCGCATTCACTATCGCTCAACTTGACACCTTACTACAGTGTTCTCACAAGGTTCGATCACTCGCGCCACGCGAGTCCCTTTTTCTTTATGAGGCTGTTACACCTCCACCTCCTTCCTCGTCATCTGCACGACGAGACACCGGATTTGTACTTGTGAAGGAAAGTTAATGTCTTTATTGGTTGTATTCCTCAGGTTCGTGGTTACGCACTTACAAAATTCTTCTGTATAAATGAGCTAAACATTTTTATTCATACTGATAAAATAACTTGAAGCAATAATCATGAGAGTAGTGACTTTCAACAAAAATATAAAATATTTCAAAATGTTTTGGTACGCAAATAGACGAGAGCGGTAAATGTTCTTCTCAGAACAGATGACAGACAAAAACTGGCTACTGCTAATGTGTAAACAGGGGCAGACATGGTAATTTAAGGGGAGCGCTCACGATTCCGTGGTTAGAAAACTCAAAGTGAAAGGTGTCTGATGGGAGTGAAAAGATGAAGATGACTGTCCTACAAAGCTAGTAGGGAAAATGGTTACCAAATTAAGACACAATGAATAATTCATTTCGGACAGGGCACACATTTTTCAATTGTTCCCATTGATATTTATAAACTCCTGTAAGAAGCTAAAAGTCTGATTTCATTGTAATTTCATATAAAGGATGATTAGCTGCCCCTACTGATTGGTCTTATGCAACCTGCAACAACTTCAAATAGCACATGCAAGATATTTATATTCTCTCGCCCACTACGCGCAAACTGATATTACTACAGAAAAAATTAACACGATCCTTTTGTAGGAAGTTTAAAATAGTTAAATTTTGAAGTAGGATACGTTTTTGATAGGGGCCGTAATTTTCGAATTATTCAAGCAAAACATGCAGAAGTGACCTTCAAACGCGTTTTGCTTGAATAACTCGAAAATTGTGGCTTCCAGCGAAAACGTGTCTCACTGCAAAATTTAGCTACATTAAATTTGCTACAAAACGACATGTTCATTTTTTCTGTAAGACTGGTAGTTTCTGTATAGCGAGCGACAGAATATGAAAATCTTGCACGTGATTTGAATGCGTTGCGGTTTGTACAAAATCCTTCAGCCTGTATCTACAAAAGACCTCACAGAGTTGTGTCTTGTTCAGTTACGTCACAAAAAAATCACAGATTACAGATCTGCAATAATAAGATAAAGGTAGAGTTGGGCCGTGGCGATGGCATGTCTGTCGACTGTGGACACTCATTGCACTCCTCATCAATAAATTAATAAATTAAAATAATGAGGGAGAGATACACTCAGGTAGCTTCATAATATCTAGTTGTACAGAAAATTTTATTAGAAGAAGTCTGGTGGAAACAACATGGTGATCTGATCGGGAAACCACGAGAGATTTGAAGAATTCACCTAAGACAACGGCGAGTGCGGATAGCCGTGGTCGAGTAGCTGTCGGTGTTGGCCACAAAAACGCAAGTCACCGGTGACGGGGACTCCATCCACGTGGTGAATGAACGAATGCTGGCGGAGATAGACTAGGCAAAAATACGACCTGGTGGAAGAACCCAAGGGCGTGTAGAAGGGAGAGGAAAAACAGTGGATGAAACAGTTACATACTCTCATACTCACGTAAAAAAAATCGAGACATAGAGAAGGAGTTGTGCAACATAAACTAAAATTGGTATACGTGTTTCTACGACTGAAAGATGATGTCTATTCAAATTTCGTGCCAATAGTATGAAAGTGGCGCTATTAGCACCACCATGAGGAAGCAAATAAGGTTTGCTTTAAACACACGCTGTAACGATCGTGAGCGTTGGTTACCTTTGAGACTGGACCTGGTGAGTTGATGTTAGTCAATAACCCCTTTAAGGTGACAATGACGACATTATCAACACCTTCCTGAGTTTGAACGAAGTCTTGTAATAGAGCTACGAGAAGCTGTATGTTCCTTCTGCGATACTTCTGCGATTCTGGAATGCAGCCACTGTACATGATTTCTGGCAGTGGTGGTCACGAGCATGTCCGGTCGCAAGAAGCCCGAGCTCCGGACAGCCTCGTGGCACTACAGAGAGGAAACACTATCGTGTTCGGCGTATATACACGGGGCCAGAAGTGGTAGCCAATTCTGGCGATCAGAAGTGGACGCCACCAATTTTACCGGCCAGTAAGCTTATACACGAAACCAATAATGGCTTCCAATATTTTCTCATCTGTGGCCGCCAGTGTGTCGTCACAGGTGGTAGAGTAAACAGTGTTAAGGGGCTCCGGAAAGGCTCAAAATCATGAAAAGTTCAATTTTTACTTTTTTGCGTTTTCTGAATCTGCAGACTATTACCTTTTAATAGATATATAATTTATTCAATTCTGAAGACTACAACTATTTTTAAATTTTTTTTGAAATGTGTTCTACATGGGCGTGACCCACTGTGGCGCTGTTAAACTGCTGTCAAATGGTGTTATTATTAACCAATTAATAATAATAATTAATAATAATTAATAATAATAATAATAATAATAATAATAATAACTGAACTGTTGAAAAAGTGTATTCACGGAAAAACTCAAAACCCCAATGAAAGTGTAAATAGTGTTATATGGTCGAGAATCCCCAAGACTGTATTTGTTGGAATAGAAACACTTCACTTTGGTGTGTATGATGCTGTTGCGACTTTCAATGATGGCAACATTGTAAGGTGCAAGGTATTTAGAAATATGGGAATGAAGATAGGTTCTAAATTGGTACGAGCGATGCTTGCTTTAGACAAGGAACGCCTTCAGGCTGCAGACAGGGCTGTAAAGAGTCTAGAAATACAAGCAAGAGTAAACAGGAGGAGGAACAAGAGGAAGCTGGAAGACTAGTTTGCAGAGGATGAAGATAATCCATCCTATGGACCTGGAATGCACTAAAAAGTTAATCCAATCTTTGTCGCTCGATTCCCAAAACTTCTATTTTCTCATACTAATTACATGTTTTCTAAGGATCTTCCAAACATATTTGTTTCAAACTTTCAGTAAATGTTACACAGTACCTTCTGCATAATTTAACACAGCATTTTTCCAAAAAACTGTATATTTTTGAATATATAAAGAAAAAATTGCAAAAAAATGTTGTGAATTTTCATTACAATTGAAAAAAAAATCATCTTTAATAACTGAACAAAAATTTTGTAAAATCCCTGTGTTAAGTTGTAGCCCATATTCCAATAAATAATCTGTAAAAAGTTCAACTTCCTACCTCAAATACTTTGTGAGGAAAGATGTAATTTATAAGCGTTATTTTAACATTGCAAGTATAGGGCGTTCCGGAGCCCCTTAAGTGTTTCTTGGTGAAAAATATGGAATGTGGCAGTGATAGTGAGTTTGAGGAGCCTTTTAACGAAGTGGTGGGTCAAATTGTTGTAACTTTAAGTGAGGAGGTGAGAACCATTTTAAATCAACATAGAGTGTGGGTAAAAGACTGGGTAGGTCGAAGAGAAACCCTTGGAGCATCGTCCACTTTGTTTCGTGAACTGTCAGTGGAAGATACAAGAGACAATTAAGAATGATTGTTGAACAATTTAATGAGATTTTGAGCATAATTGAAGCACAGGTAGCCAAGAGAGATACTATTATGGGAAATGCAATAACTCCCAAACAGAAACTAGAGGTTACGCTGCGGTATTTATCAACTGGCAATAGTTTTCAGTCTCTAGCATTATTATTTCGCATATCAGCCACCACAGTTTCAAGATTCATTCCTGAAGTTCTCCAGTCAATCATAAGTGGATTACAACACTACTTAAAGGTGAGTTTTACTTGTTGATTATTGTATAATTTGATAATAGTAGAATTTTAGAAAGTCGTCTAGCCATACCTTCTATTAATGATGTCATTATTTCAACTCATTATTTTATCAGTATTATTTATTAACAAAAAATCTTTATCCATAATCTACTATTACGATACTCTGTCAAGGCAAATAAAAAGTTCATCCGTTTTTTCCAAGGTATTATAATTGACCCAAAACTTTTTACAAATGAAACATTACTTTATACAAGCATTAACTCAGTCTTTATTTCTGGAGAAGTTACTGAAGTTTTCTTTATAGCATATCATCAACTGTGAATAGGTCTGAGTCCAAACTGGAAAAGTCTTCCTCTTCATCTGACGCCTGAGAAGAAGTACTTCGATATGGTGATGCAGAAGTAACTAGTGAATGTGGCGGCAAGTATTTTAGCTTTTCATTGGTGATAAGGCTCTGGAACTTTTCTTGTACGATTGCAGAGCTTCTGGCAGGAAGTGCTCTCAATTGGCCAACAATATGTTGGCCAAACAGTTCGTACTCGTCCACAATTTTTTTTGAAGATGATGGTCTATCCATTGCAATTTTTTGTAATTTGTTAATTGCACTTTCAACTTTGGAAAGTTTTGAAATGCGTCTTTTCTTTGCACTTGGCGTTGCAAACTGGTTCTCTTGCGCCGACGTTCCAGTTGCTTTTACTGAGCTCTTAGCAATGCTATCATCATCCGTGTCTTCAGTATTTTCTTCTTCATTTTCTTGAGGCTCAGTAAGGACACTAATGAGTTCCTGTTGTCCATCATCACATTCTTCAGTGGGACTTTTCTGAAAAATACAAATGCGACATTACAGAAATTTTGCGATGATTTTCAGGTTTAAGTAGTATATTGTTTGGATTTTTGACATAGACTAACAAATCAATAAATTATATTTTAATGTTTATTTATTTATTTTGTTGAAGGTACCTCAAACTTTGTAAGAGTGGAGACATATACAAAATAATTTTGAGATCAAATGGAATTTTCCATCCTGTTGTGGTGCATTGGATGGTAAACACATAGCCATCAAACGTCCACCTGGAAGTTGTGCAGAATTTTACAACTAAAAAGGGGGTTACAGCATAATATTGTTGGCTTTGGTTGACGCCGATTGTAAATTCATTTATGTAGATGTGGGAACAAATGGAAGGGCTAGTGGTGGAAGTGTGTTTAGACTGTCTACTTTGAAAACAGCCATTAACAAAAACAGCCTGAATTTGCCTCAGGAATACATTATTGTAGCAGATGACGCATTTCCCCTGTGTACAAATCTGATGAAACCATTCTCAAGAAGAAACTTGTCCTTAGAAGAACGCATATTCAACTACCGGTTATCAAGAGCACTAAGAGTTGTTGAGAACGCTTTCGGAATATTAGCAGCTAGATTTAGAATATTTCGAAAAGACATTGAAGTTAATTTATCCACAGTTGATGTAACTGTGCAAGCTGCATGTACGATTCACAACTGGTTACGTACAGTATCGCCAGGTTCGTACTTTGAAAGGGGTTGGGCTGATTATGAAGAGACAGAAACAGGAGTGCTGCATCCAGGACTATGGCACACACCTGGAACGGAGCTACCATCCATAAGTAGTTTTCGTACAGCAAACGCCTACTAAAAGCAGGCATCAGAAAAGAGGGATAAAATGGCTGCTTACTTCAACAAAGAAGGACAAGTTCCTTGGCAAATGAAGGCCATCGGAATGTAAATATGGTGGAAGATGTTTAGTAATTAAAACTTTTGATTTTACCTACTTTTGTACAACGACTTAGCTCTTTAGAATGTTAATTATATCTAATAAACAGTTCAATCTCGAGATATAGATGCTTGATAATACTTTTTAGTAAATAATCAATAAAAAATTGGTTCTCAAATTATTAAAAAAATTGTTTCATTTTACCATTGAAAGTTTTTGCTTACATTGGAAAATACAATTAAACATTTCCATGTGTTAACAATTCTAAAACCATAAAAAGCCAATTTTTAGCTATTTTTATATTTAGTAATTTTCAAGCCATGTACTTAGAATAGAATACGTTAACTTACCAAATTTGATTGAGAGTCTCGAATTACGACGACGCTGTTTAGAAACGTGTCAGCCGTTTTGAACCAAGCTAGCTTCGGCGTATAAACATCATCAGCCCTAGCTACGCTTCTTTTTGACGAGATAACTTTTAGTAACTCACTTCTGTATGTTGTCTTGATAGTCTTTATTCCAGCTCTCAAAAACGCAACATCGGGAACAATTACATCCTGACTTTCAAGGTCTTCTTTCAGTTTCAAAATACTACTTATTTTGGAACTGCATCCCATACACTGATATCCAGCACCTGTACGACATAATGCATACACGTTCGCATGCTTGCATTCAACATTCTGGTGGTTGCACTGGTTGTTGATGTACCAACATTTCACATTGACAATGGCTTATCTCGCGCTTACATTAAACAGTGAACTTGCGATGTTAATCTCTTAAATATGTTGCCTACACATATGTAGCCCCAAAATGTCATTACGGTGCTCTACATTATTTTTTGATGCTTCAATTTTTTTGTCACTGTAGCTGGGGAAAGTTTGTTGGGTATCATTCTGAGAGTGTCTCCCACGGAGCAACTGATGTAAATTATTGTGATATCAAAAGGATTAACAGTTCATAAAGTAGATGGCATGACGTCACTGCCGCCCAGGATGGGCAGAGAAAGAGTTGACGCGCAATTGTTAGGAATAACGCGGCTGTGACAATTGGAGCGGTCGGACGTGCGGTGAATGTCAGCTCCACAGTTACGGCATAATACGCCTTACTTTTGTGCATATTAAGTCACTAATGTCTATCAAATAAAGTCGCGTGGAACTGATTTTGTTTGACGTCGCCAAAGTATATTTTGATTTTGATGACTTACGCGGGCTTAGACGATGCGCAGAACTCATGCCAGGCTCAACTTCATCACTACAATTCACGTCATAAGAAGGATGTTTTGATTGTCCCGGTATTTACTGCCTCAGTGTTGTGAATTTATCGTCGCTGACGACCACTTGGTTGTGACAGGGAGATTTTTTATGTTTTGTTTTGTTTTATTTGGCCTCCAGAGTTTGTACAGTGTTTAGCCATCGAGAACACTTGTTTACATAGAATACATAACTGTACAAAGAAAATACAAAAACTCATTTTTACAGATCTGAAAGCTCAAGTCGTCAACTCTTACCACAGCAAATGTTTAATAAATACACTCCTGGAAATGGAAAAAAGAACACATTGACACCGGTGTGTCAGACCCACCATACTTGCTCCGGACACTGCGAGAGGGCTGTACAAGCAATGATCATACGCACGGCACAGCGGACACACCAGGAACCGCGGTGTTGGCCGTCGAATGGCGCTAGCTGCACAGAATTTGTGCACCGCCGCCGTCAGTGTCAGCCAGTTTGCCGTGGCAGACGGAGCTCCATCGCAGTCTTTAACACTGGTAGCATGCCGCGACAGCGTGGACGTGAACCGTATGTGCAGTTGACGGACTTTGAGTGAGGGCGTATAGTGGGCATGCGGGAGGCCGGGTGGACGAACCGCCGAATTGCTCAAAACGTGGGGCGTGAGGTCTCCACAGTACATCGATGTTGTCGCCAGTGGTCGGCGGAAGGTGCACGTGCCCGTCGACCTGGGACCGGACCGCAGCGACGCACGGATGCACGCCAAGACCGTAGGATCCTACGCAGTGCCGTAGGGGACCGCACCGCCACTTCCCAGCAAATTAGGGACACTGTTGCTCCTGGGGTATCGGCGAGGACCATTCGCAACCGTCTCCATGAAGCTGGGCTACGGTCCCGCACACCGTTAGGCCATCTTCCGCTCACGCCCCAACATCGTGCAGCCCGCCTCCAGTGGTGTCGCGACAGACGTGAATGGAGGGACGAATGGAGACGTGTCGTCTTCAGCGATGAGAGTCGCTTCTGCCTTGGTGCCAATGATGGTCGTATGCGTGTTTGGCGCCGTGCAGGTGAGCGCCACAATCAGGACTGCATACGACCGAGGCACACAGGGCCAACCCCGGCATCATGGTGTGGGGAGCGATCTCCTACACTGGCCGTACACCACTGGTGACCGTCGAGGGGACACTGAATAGTGCACGGTACATCCAAACCGTCATCGAACCCATCGTTCTACCATTCCTAGACCGGCAAGGGATCTTGCTGTTCCAACAGGACAATGCACGTCCGCATGTATCCCGTGCCACCCAACGTGCTCTAGAAGGTGTAAGTCAACTACCCTGGCCAGCAAGATCTCCGGATCTGTCCCCCATTGAGCATGTTTGGGACTGGATGAAGCGTCGTCTCACGCGGTCTGCACGTCCAGCACGAACGCTGGTCCAACTGAGGCGCCAGGTGGAAATGGCATGGCAAGCCGTTCCACAGGACTACATCCAGCATCTCTACGATCGTCTCCATGGGAGAATAGCAGCCTGCATTGCTGCGAAAGGTGGATATACACTGTACTAGTGCCGACATTGTGCATGCTCTGTTGCCTGTGTCTATGTGCCTGTGGTTCTGTCAGTGTGATCATGTGATGTATCTGACCCCGGGAATGTGTCAATAAAGTTTCCCCTTCCTGGGACAATGAATTCACGGTGTTCTTATTTCAATTTCCAGGAGTGTAGAATGGTAACTAAACTAAACAGATACAGATAAATCAAAATATAAGTCCAAGAGGTTTTTCGTTATAGTCTTAAGAAAACTCACAGTCACCTTACACAGGCGACTGTCTTTAGAAACCAAAGGAGAAGACGCTGATTGAGGGAAAAGGTAACCCTTACTCATCAAAGTTCTCAGAAATTTCGATCGTCCATTGTCAATTTTGGAACACGTCAGTATGATGTGCTTTATATCAGCTTCTGACTCGAAATCACCCACGCAGGGTAATCGTAAATATCGATTCTATACACACAGAGGAAATGAGGCATGGTTAAAACGGAGGATTTGTCTAAGCGATCGGTGGTCTTCAGAGTTGTGTTGGTCGGCAATACTTGCGCCTAATGTCTACGCAGCCAATTTATCCTGGATTAAGGAGGCATAGTTGCTGATGTGGGTGTTGGAGTGCTGTTCATTTCCTGGTGCTGTCTGTTCTCCTATTTGAGGATAAGGTACTCGATATTTGGTTGACATGTTTGCTCTCCTGTTGAAGTTGCTCGCTCTAAGCTGGACTGCTTTGTGGTTCTCTGTCACTCTGTGTCTAGTATTAGTTTTACTTCTTTGTGCTTTTGTTTGAAATTATTTGAGTGTCATATTTGATGTGTTTTAAAAGTTATTTTAATTGAAAATTGGCTAGTGTCCTCTTATCTTGTCATTCGGGCCTGAAATTAATTGTGTCATATGTTCTAGGCCGTCACGTGTATTAGTGACCACTGAGGTCGAAATTGAGTCTTATTTGTATTGGAGGTTGTTGGTTCCCTGACTGACGTAACAACTATAAAACTGCCTACCTCCGTTGTAGGAAAACGGTAGCGGCCCACTGAATCATCTTCGCTTATTTGCGTAGTTAAGTTTCATAACTCTGGTGAGATTTTGCCCCTTTAAAAAAATTAATATTTATCGCTCTAAATATTGTTAGTATTGTAGTTGTTTGAGCGTTAGCCTTCAAGATTTGCCTCTTACCTTTTAAGTCATTTAAGTTAATGAGATCGAGTAGCCCTGTGATTTGTTGGTTATTACATTAACTTCTTGTATTTTATTGTAAAATTAACCGGTTATTCTTCTTGGTAATACATACCGTAATGTTCTTGTAAGACGTAAAGTTGGTTGGGAGTTGGTACCACGCTGAAATTGAGTTTCTTGTCTTCGTATGAGCATTTCCATGTGTTATACACTGTGGAGCCAAAGAAGCTGGTGTATCTGCCTAATATCGTGTAGAGTCCCCGCGAGCACGGAGAAGTGCACAACATGACGTGGCATGGACTCGAGTAATGTCTGAAGTTGTGCGGGAGGGAACTGACACCATGAATCCTGCAGGGCTGTCCATAAATCCGTAAGAGTACGAGGGGGTGGAGGCCTCTTCTGAACAGCACGTTGCAAGACATCCCATATATGCTCAATAGTCTTCGTGTCTGGGGATTTTGGTGGCCAGCGGAAGTGTTTAAACTCAGAAGAGTGTTCCTGGAACCACTCTGTAGTAGTTCTGGACGTATGGGGCGTCGTATTGTCCTGATGGAATTGTCCTAGTCTGTCGGAATGCACAATGGACATGAGTGGATGCAGGTGATCAGACAGGATGTTTATGTGCGTGTCACCTGTCAGAATCGTATCTAGACGTGTCGGGGTCCCATATCACACCAACTGCACACGCCCCACACGATTACAGAACCTCCACCAGCTTGAGCAGTCCCCTGCTGACATGCAGGGCCCATGGATTCATGGAGTTTTCTCCATATCCGTACCCGTCCATCCGCTCGATACAATTCAAAACGAGACTCGTCCGACCAGGCAACATGTTTCCAGTCATCAACAATTCAATGTTGGTGTTGGCGGACCCAGGCGAGGCATAAAGCTTTGTGTTGTGCTGTCATCAAGAGTACAAGAGTGAGCCTTCGGCTCCGAAAGCCCATATCGAAGATGTTTCGTTGAATGGTCTGCACGATGGCACTTGTTGATGGCCGAGTATTGAAATCTGCAGCAATTTGCGGAAGGGTTGCACTTCTGTCACGTTGAACGATTCTATTCAGTCGTCGTTGGTCCCGTTCTTGTAGGATCTCTTTTCGGCCGCAGCGATGTCGGAGATTTGATGTTTTAACGGATTTCCGATGTTCACGGTACACTCGTGAAATAGTCGTACGGGAAAATCTCTGCTTCGTCGCTACCTCGGAGGTGCTGTGTTCCATAGCTCGTGCGCCGTTCAAACTTATTCAAATCTTGACAACCTGCCATTGTAGCAGCAGTAACCGATCTAACAGCTGCGCCAGACAATTGTCTTATATAGGCGTTGCCGGGCGCAGCGCCGTATTCTGCCTGTTTGCATATCTCTGTATTTGAATAAGCATGCCTGTTCCAGTTTCTTTGGTGCTTCAGTGTATGATTATTAATGCATGAATCGTACGCCTGCTTTTGTGCTCTTGGTTTTCCGATCTGTTCGTAGCGTTTGGAGACGCTGCCTCTGGATGTTACCTGTTGCTCACCGGTTCGTCGGGCGTAACCTGTTCGCGGGCTGTGTAAGTGAGCGCGTAGCCCCTGAGACGTCACGGCCTCCCGGCTTGCTACGGCATCCCTCATAAGTTGAGTTTCTATCTCGTAGAATCGGGCGTTAATTTGACATGAAGAGCTCGTCATTCTAAATCATTTTACTCAGTCCTGGCTGACCGTACCCGCCCATTTCATATTTTCCCTGTTTGAAGGTTGGTTTTAACGTAACAGTTTTAGTATTGGCATAACGCTCATTTTGTTAAATCGTATTTTATTGTTTTTCGACGTCAGTATCTTGATTAGTCCCAAGTGGCTTCTCTGATTGCTTTTCCTTAATTATTTTACCTAATTTTCTACAGAAATTTGAGCCAGTGTTAACGTATTAAATCTGTTGATGTCGCTATTATTGCCACTTATTAGTTGCGTTGGGGCGTCTACTAACATTTCAATGGTAGCTGCAGAGCTTGGTTGTCCTCTGATAGGTCATTTGTTGCTATTTATCTTCTACATTGTGCTAATACAAGGCATTATAATTGTTCTAGATTAGAGTCGGCGTGATGGAGAGAAGAGATTGCGTTGGGTTATACGAATTACGACTAAGGAAACAAGATGATAGTTGGGGGAAAGGAGGGGGGGGGGGCTGAAATAGTGGCTCGTTTGCGCGCCGTCTGATACAGTCCAGTTGACATCACGGCGCACCCTATTGACGAGACAGTAGGTGTCGCGATTTATACTTGTTCTTCTACCTTAGAGGAACTTGATCGAAATTTGAACTTTGAAATTTGAACTATTTCTAAGGATACAAGCTCAACTTTGCCATTGGAAGAATCGTTTGGCCGATTTAGGGAGTCTCCAACTCACTCAGTCGCAGCATGTGGTGGTTGATAAATTGCAGGATGAGGTTTAGAATTTTTTGATCTCAACTAATTCCTCAGCGTTGGAAGAACTCCTTGATAACCGGGTGCCTAGTACGGTGTCGGCTAACTTCAGTCAGTGGACTCGACCTAGGCTTTCTCTTGACAATGAAGCCCATGTTGCCTCTATCTTCGCCAGGTTGCCTAACCCCATTATGTATTTGTTAAAGGATGTATCAGAGTTGTCAGTTGATCAATTACATCAGATCGATTGTGTTGTGCTTAACTGTCCATTTCGAACATCATGCCGACGCTTTTATGATATCTCACGATGTTTTCCTCAGTTTGATGTACCCGCTAGCCCACGGCTCCTTCACAGTCGAGGTAATTTAAATGATTTGAGACGGCGTATTCCCCAAGAGAAATTGTCGGCGCGTGCCCGCAGTTAATTAGAACGGACACATTATTGGCGCCTTTAGGCGCCAAATGAGGCTTTGCTTCCCTATACAGAGCGTGTTCACACCGCGGTTGCCACATTACAGATGACCGTTGGGGAACAAGAGATAGTTTCTACCATCTTAGAAGGGACGAAACCTGAGCACCGGACACCGCGTAATTTTTGCCACCTTTTCTGAATAAATCTGTTGCGTCTAGGGATCCTGCCTACTCGGTTCGCTAGACTAACAATCAAACAACTGGTATTAATGACTTTTATTACAACAAAACAATACAATACTTAACTTTGATGAATGTGTCGAAAGCAAGGGGTGACATACAAAATGGTCAGTCTTCTTCAGAACAGTCCAACACAAGTCTGTGCTACAGAGAGATTCTTAGCAATGTGGCTGTCATTGAAGCTGCTATCAAAGTGGCCCTCCTGGAAGGGAGGTCGGTCAGCGTGCGATTGGCTGACTTCTTCTCACAGCCTTCTCTTCCCTGTCGTTCCCGACTGGCGTGCCGGCGTTTCACTTTACGCCGTAACAAAATCTATCAGTTAGCTGAATTAAAGCTTTAATGTTTGTTGATGAACAGTGGGGTCCGGATAAGGGGGAGCAAGTTTCAGGTCTTCCCTCACTTATCGAGTCTCGTCCTTTATGTGGCGAATACTCGCCGAGGCGGTGTTTTCGTTGTGGATCCAAATATCATTTGGTCCGGGAGTGTCCCGCGCCCACCGCGAACCGGAAGTTGACGCCATCAGAAAAAGAGGGGGAGCCGTCGGCGAAGAGGTTCAGCCGGTTGCGCCCGTATCGTTGCTGCTAACGATTCTTCCCTTCCCTTTGTTTGGTTGGTTGGTTGATTTTTTTGGGGGCGGGGGGAGGTGACCAAACAGCGAAGTCATCGGTCCCGTCGGGTTAGGAAAGGATGGGGAAGGAAGTCAGTCGTGCCCTTTCGAAGGAACCATCCCAGCATTTGCCTGAAGTGATTTAGTGAAATGATGTAAAACCTAAATCAGGACGGCCAGACGCGGGTTTGAACCGTCGTCCTATCTAATGCGAGTCCAGTGAGCAAACCAATGTACCACCTCGCTCGGTTCCCCTCTGTTTGTGCTAGTCTGAACGAAGAACCTGTTTGTACATTGCTGAATTACGATAGCGCCGCTTCTCTTCTTGATTGCAGGTGGTCTCCAGAGTTCAGGAACATCTTTAAATTTCCTCCCCTTTGAGCTCCTCCTCAGAGATGTCGTACTGCCAATGGGCAAGAGTTACCTCTGCTTGGGAAAGTAAAGGGGAAATTAACTATTTGTGGATTTTTCGTGGCCAGTGACCATTTTTCTCACGAAGAGTTTGTCTGTTACGCTAATTCTTGGGTGTCATTTCATACGGCGGACTGGCCTGGTGCCCGATTTCGGCCGTGACATCTTTTGTTTTAAATTTTCTCCCTTACAGAAAGCAGCGCTGTGTTCGTGCCGTTTTGCCGGAAGCGTTAATCCTGTTCAGCTTCAGGCCAATTTGACGTTGGCCATCTGGGAGGCAATGAAGAGCGGGTATTGTTAAGCGTTTTGCACGAGTTTTCTGATGTGTTGTCTGATAGATGCGCTGCTACTAATTTGATTCAGTAAAAGATCCGGCCCACTGACGACGTTCGGATACGACAGGCTCCTTACCGCCTATCTCCACCCAAGATAGCTGTCTGTCGCGAGAAGATAGATCTTAAGTTTCGCCTGGGCGCCATTCGACCATGTACTTCGCCCTATGCCTCCCCGATCGTTTTGGTTTCAAAGGCTCGAGGCAATGATTGTATGCCAGTGATTGATTATCATGCCCTCAATAAGAAAGTAGTGTTAGTCAGTGGCATTTTCCAATCTTCATAATGCTTTTACATGGTTTCCTGATGCTTCTTATTTTACGGTGTTAGATTTAAACCAAGTATGTTATCAGATACCCCTTATGAAAGATTCCAAGCCTGCACCGCTTGCTGTACTGACTGGAATCTGTGTGAATCCAACAGGGATCCTTTTGGTCTACCTGCTGGAATGGCTGTCCTGTCTTGGTTATTAGACCATGTGGTGGGGTATTTGAAGTTCCATTGTGTCTATAACTATCTGGACGAAGTAGTCATTTATATTCGGTCGTTCAGGCAACATCTTGAACACCTCTGTCAAGTTTTGACCAGGTTACAGAAAACTGGTCTGACCGTTCAACCATAAAAGATCACCTTAGCTAGGAGCCAGGTTTCCTTTTTGGGCACTTAGTGTCTGGTGACGGGATAAGAGTCGACCAGGAACGTACGGTTAGTGTAAGGAACTTTACCCCTCCGGTAAATAAGAAGGGTATTGCTAGATTTGTTGGCATAGCACATTATTTTCGTAAGTTCGTGCCTAATTTTGCCCACGTCGCTGCTCCCCTTAACAACTTTCGTTTGAAGCGCCAAGATTTCGTGTACGGGGAAAGCCAGCAAGCGACCTTTGATGCTATCAAAACTGCCTTTACTAACCCTCCGCTGTTGACCACCCCCGACACTGAAAAAAAGTTTATTGTCCAAACCGATGCCTTCATTGCCGCTGTGGCCGCGGTGTTTCTTCAGGAAGATAGAGGAGAGAGACATCCTTTTGCTTATATATCTAGAAGATTAGCTGGCCCCGAACTTCAGTACTCTGTTTAGTGTGAGGTGTTGGCTGTATTGTTCGCTCTCGTAAGATTTAAATTTTACCTAGAACACCGGGAGTTCGATCTCGAGACCGGCAACCAAGCCCTTAGTTGGGTCCTAGCCTGACCTGGAAAGACAGGAAGAATTGCTATGTGCGCTGTCCGTACCTCCGCTTTTTGTTTAAAGTGTAACATTTTAGAGGGTCTGATAACTTAAATGCTGACGCACTTAGTCGGAGGTGTGGGGCAGATAATGGCGCTTATGGGCAGCATTCTTACTGAGGCTCCCCAGCTTTTTTAGTGATTTCAAGGTTAAGAAGGATCATGACCTCGACCTAGCCCCTATTTTTAGGAAGCTGTTGGCTGGTATTTCGTTCCAGGCTATACCTTGAAAAAGGGCATCCTTTGCCGAGAAGTGGGTAGGCCTTTGCAACCCAAAATTTGTTTGCCTATTGAACTCGTTCCGTCCGTATTTCATTACTATCATGGTTCTTTGGCGAGAGGCCACTTAAGCATTCAAAAAACTATTGCAAAGATACGGCTCCATGTCACCTGGCCCAATCTTTCCAGGGATTTTCGCCGTCTAGTGGAGGAGTAAGAACATTTAAAATCGCCAAACCTAATCCCAATTCACTCCAACGCCCACTTTGTTCAGAAAGAGAACAACACCCCATGAATAAGCTGTTTATCGATTATGTTGGTCCCCTACCCTGTACTAAGTCTGGGACACCTTCTCCCACTTTCTTTAGCTTCTTCCTACCCGGGCGAAGGCGACACCTGTGACAATCTATCATTGACTGGTCCTCCTAGGACGCTAGCAAATGATAAAGCGCCTGCCTTTGTTTCCAGGGATTTTAAGCGGTTTTGTTTTGGCACTGGGCAATGGCTTCAAGCATATCACCACCAGTCCCCATTACCCACAGCCTTCCTTTGCGGGAAGAAACCTTAAGGCTGCCCTTATAATTTATAATGCAAGGTCTCAAACAATTGGGATAGTCCCATTCCCTGGATCAACCTTGCTTTTAATTCCACTGAGCACGATACCTCTGGGGCAGTCCCAGTCACCTTGATGCTTGATTTCCTCTTAATTCACCCTTGTTCAACCTTCCGAATGTCAATAATCTGCTGCCAGAAACTATCGATTCGAGTTTCATTAGGTAAAATTGGGGCCAGGCCTGGAGGAATATGAACTAATTGGTTGAAGAAGCGTTGTAATCAGGTGAAGACTCGTTTCAGGTTAAGCCAGGAGACAGGATCTTCATCCGAAATTTTAACCCTGTTGGGGGCTCGACAGGGGCTGGCTCTAATAAGCTCACCCCATGGTTTCTACGTCCTTTTAGTGTTTTGAGGGTTTTGAGCCTGGTAAACCTCCTGGTGCGTCAGCCCTGGCCTGGGATAACTTTGAGGGTCTATAATAGCCAAGTCAGGAGCGAACTCCACCTGTTGGGCGCCCGCAGAGGGGGTGGGGGGGGCAGTGTGTTTCTTTTCAGTGGGGGATGTTGATCCATGTCGGCTCGTTCTGTGTTCTTACATCTTTGCCCACTGGCGCCATCAAACAAAAAAAAAAAAGTTCAAATGTGTGTGAAATCTTATGGGACTTAACTGCTAAGGTCATCCGTCCCTAAGCTTACACACTACTTAACCTAAATCATCCTAAGGACAAACACACACACCCATGCCCGAAGGAGGACTCGAACCTCCGCCGGGACCAGCCGCACAGTCCATGACTGCAGCGCCTCAGACCGCTCGGCTAATCCTTCGCGGCACTGGCGCCATCCGTCTCTGTCTAGTCGCAGAGTGGCACATCAGTCGCATGTTAGTTGACTCTTTGGTTGTAGTTTCTTGGAGCGGGTTATTGACCACATGGGCAGGCAGTCAGTCGCTGTCAGTGAGAGAGTGAGATAAGAGTCACATGTGACGAACGGTGAGCTGTTAACGGAGCTTAAGGCCGCACGATTGTCTAAGCGGCCGGTGCTCAGTAGAGTTGTGCCGGTTGGCAATACTTGGGCCTTTGCTGATGTGGTTGTAGGGGTGCTGTTCATTTTCTGGTGCCGTCTGTTCTCATCTTTGAGGATAAGGTACTCGTTATTTGATTGACATATTTGCTCTCATTTTGAAGTTGTTCCCACTAAGCTGGACTGCATGTGGTTCTCTCTCACTCTGTATCGAGTGCAAAATTTACTTTCTTGTACTTCTGTTTGAAATCATTTGTGACATATTTGATGTGTTTTAAAATTTCTCTTAATTGCAACTTGTTCAATGTCTGCTTATCTTGCCATTCGGACCTGAAATTTCTTATGTCATATGTTTTAGGCCGCCACGTGTATTAGTGACCACTGATGTCGAAATTGAGTCTAATTTATATTGGAAGTTGTTGATTCCGTGATTGATGTAACAACTATAAAATTGCCTACGGTCGTTATAAGCAAACGCTAGTGGCCCAGTGAATCTTAGTTCATTTGTATAATTAAGTTCCATAACTCTAGTGAGATTTTGCTCCTTTCAAAGAAATTCATATTTATTGTTCTAAATACAATTACTATTGTAGTTGTTTGAGTGTAGGCCTTCAAGATATGCCGGTTACTCTTTAAGTCATTTAAGTTTATGTGTTTGAATACCCTGTGATTCCTAGATTATTATATTAATTCGTTGTTATATTTTGTTATAAGGTTAACTGGTTAATCTTCTTAGTAATTCATATGGTAATATTCTTGTTGTAATACGTAAGGTTGGTAGGAGCTTGGTGCCACGCTCACATTGAGTTTCTTGTCTTGGTTTGAGCATTTTCGTATGTTCTATGAGTATTATGCATGAATTATATGTGTGCTTGTGCGCTGTTGGCTTTCCGAGCTGTTCGTGGTGTTTGGAGGCGTGTTTTCTGTTACCTACTGGTTCATCATTATAGAGGGATGCTGACTCAGTTTTTCAGGATAGTAAATGGGAAGTGCGGTACAGAAAATGGCCCAGAGATCACCAGTGTGTGTGTGTGTGTGTGTGTGTGTGTGTGTGTAGTGAGTGAAGTGTTATGAAAAATATGTGTATAGTGTGTGCAGTGACTGATAGTGAGATATAAGTGAACAATGTGGTATTACGTTATTTAACAAGTTATTTGTAAAAAAAATGTATTGTATACCAGGAATAAATCTAATGATTGTCTCTAACTAGAAGTCTGTAAATATATGTATATACGAATCAGATTATTTTAAATTGATCTAAATTTGTAAATACTTTGATATGTCCTATATCCTTGTAAAATGAGTTCTACGGATGAATAAAGCTACTACTACTACTACTACTGCTATCATCGGGCGAAGCCCATCAGCGACGGCTGTGTACGTGCGCCGCTTCCCGCCTCACCGTAGCCTCTGAGACGTTGCGGCCTCCTGGCTTGGCACGGCATCCCTCATAAGCTGAGTTTCTACTTCGCAGCAATCGAGCTTTAACTTGACCTTAAGTGCCCGATATTCTAAACTATCTTACTCAGACCTGGCTTGCCGTACCTACCTCTTCCGTGTTTTACCTGTTTGAAGTCTGATTTTAACGTAATAGTTTTAATATTGGTGTAATGCTCTATTTGTTAAATAATATTTTATTATTTTTCTATGGCAGTATCATGATTATACCCATGGGGCTTCTCTGATTATCTTTCCTTATTTTATCTAATTTGCTACTGAAATTTGAGCCACTGTTAACATTTTAAATCTGTTGCTGTCACTGAGTATTGTCACTCGTTAGTTGCGCATTCTTAATTGCATTCACTGCAAGCAGCTATTGTCATTTGTATTTTATTAGTGTTTTTGGTATCTGTGAAATAAAAGACTGTTGGACTCTTGTGAAGTAGCAAATGACTTGCGATAAATGGCTTGGACCTTTCCCATGCCCGTTTAGTTGTTTCTTTATCATCTGGCATCCACTGACATTTCAATCACGTACAAAACATAACTGTTGGTGATTTTATTCCATCTTAGGAGTTGAATACTTTTAAGAACTACCTAGGAATCGGGCATGATCAATATTTTAAGAAGGAACGCGAAGATATTAACTTAGGTGCTGCACTTTTAGGCAGTTTGTAGGCCTCACTGGTTTGGATCTGAGAGCATAAAAAGCACATCCATTATGTTCCTCTTGTGGAATTTTCGATCCATCACTGTATATACAGATGCATTCAGGCCACTGAAATTCAATGAGACAATTAAATCTGCAGTTAATGTTCACACTCCCACTTACTTTGTCTTATTATAATAATAGACTGGAATATGGCAGCGGAGTGTGTCAAGATCATATTCAAATAGAGGCAAATGTGAAGAACATCCCATAGAATATATGACAGGATACCAAGAGTGAAAGCTTGTGCAGACGGCCAGAATTTTAGTTCTTCTGTTGGAATTCTGGCTTTGGGAGAATATCGGATGTTTACTTGACAGCAATTCCTTAACTTTCCTGGGGATGTGGTAGGAAGTCCCACATGGCACATAGCAATAATCATATGCCGCAACGCTTAATACAGTAGTGGCAGGTTAGCAATGTAAACTCGTGTGAAAGTAGCTTTCTCTTGATTATCGGTACGGTCAACAGTAAGAGATTAGGGTCGTATGAACTCCGTGAATATGCATTCACGTTCAGAAAAAACAGAACTCCTTGAACGTCTAGAGACAGGACGTTCATATTCAGAAGACAAGTACATTAGTACGTTCGGCAGAAATGATCAGCATATGAACCATGTCGGCCCGCGGGTTCAAGGTCAAAATCGATATTGCGGCGCAGCGCCGCCTACCGGTAAAATGTGCTTGCGGGCTTCCTTTGGCGATATAAACCGAAGGTGATGGATCAGTGTGATTTGAGCTGCCGTACAGGATGCCGTGCAGATGTATGCGCGAACCGTACCGTGAGATCAGTGAGTTTGAAAAAGAGCGCATTTTTGGCGAGAGAGAATATGATGCACTCATCCGAGAAATTGTTGTTTGTGTGGGACGAAGTATTTCGGCAGTGCAACGGGTTGGTGCAGAATGGTTCACAGAAGGCTCTAGAACACGACGAGATGGGTCGGGTCGCGCCACCCAAGACCCACCCCCCTCCCCCTCTTCGAGAAGATCGACACCTCATCCAAATGTCATTGCAGGCACTGCAGGAAAGATCTGAGTCCTTCTCGCCTCTGGTGCAACAGTTGCACGGTGCAACATATCGTTCGCTGTCAGGGGTGACATTCTGTCGCCGGTTATTACGGAATGGGCTACGTGCACGTTGTCTACCTACTTTTGACGAATATGCTAGACGACAGTGGTGTTTGGGACGATGAGATTCTGTTTGGTTTGTGGGCGCTCAACTGCACGGTCATCAGCGTCCCTACATAGTCCCAATTTTTACTAAGTTCAATTTTTTACGCAGTGCAGTGCAGCCACTGTCACTAATGATGATGAAATGATGAGGACAACACAAACACCCACTCCTCGGGCACAGAAAATGCCCATCCCAGCCGGGCATTGAAACGGGGACCCCGTGATCCAGAGGCAGCAACGCTAGCCACTAGACCACGAGCTCCAGAAGTTTGGAACGACGTCACTGGGGACAGGAATGGCATCAGACAGCGTTTTCGAACGAATCCAGGATCTGTTTTTTTTTTTTAATGATGGCCACATTTTGGTTTGCCGCAGACAGGGGGAGTGGTAACAGAGTGACTGCATTTGCACAAGACATACAGCGCCAACTACAGGCCTTACGGTGTGGTGTACTATTGGGTACAACCACAAATCACAAATGGTGCGTGTCCAGGGTGCTGTGATCAGTGTGACTTGCATGGATCACATGCTGCGACCAGTAGCCATGCCCTTTCTGCACGACACCCCAGACGCCATTTTTCAGCAAGACAATGCACGATCACATGTTGCTGCACGGACACGTGCCTTCTTGTTGTCACAGGTCACCAGACTTGTCGCCAGTTTAAAATGTGTGGAATGTGGTGAAACGACGGGTGCAGCGCTGTGACCCAATGCCGACAACTGCAGATGAACTTTGGCAGAGGTGGCTATCCCAAAGGACGCCATTCGTCCCTTAAACGCCTCGATGCTATCACCTATGGAACAAGTCATCAGGGCCCATGGCGGATCATGTGCCTGCGAAGTAACAGACACATGCTGAACAGAGATGACTGAAATGCTAATCATTTCTTCAGGTCATACTAATGTACGTGACCTGTGAATAAGAAAGCCCTATCTTTAGTCGTTCAAGATATTCTGTTTTCTTCTGAACATGAGTGTAGATTAAACTTGTTGTAATAATGTACCTACAAAATTGGAGGACACTGAGTCTTGACAATATTTTAAGCTTTCAGCAGATTTGTCTCTTATTCATTGATGGTTGTACCAACTTCCCCCAGTGTGTTGTTGTATCACAAGTCATTATCAGAGTTCATGTGATGGAGCGCAATGTACTTACTGGCAGCTGGACTGTAGGTAAGAGCAGTTGAGTTCAACAGGTCGAGAATGTGCTACTGGACGTCGAGGATACAGAACCGACAGGTAGATGTGCTATTCAGTAGAGTCACGCACCTCTCTCATGATGTGAAGGTCGATGGCACATTCATGACCTCACACAATTGCAGGATGCTTTTTGATCGGTACCCCTGAGATTTGCAGTGGGATGATAGAGGCTAGGATGTGTGGGGTGATTGTAGGAATCTGCAACATTCTACAATAATTAGTACTGGAACACTTTAGTAAATAACTTTTTCTTGACTTTGTCCTGCTACTGCACTCCAGGAACGTAACTAATAACAACTATCTTTCTTGAATACTAATGACTCATTAACAAACATTAACTGGATTATACAACAAGCAAGATAACACAGTTCTGGTATTACGTGCGTAATACATGCGTGAACTAGAGGCTGCGAATTTATCGAGCTGAAGGCTATTCTAATCTGACTTTGTTCACGACCTGTGCGACCGGTGCGATCTGCAAGTCTCTGTCTGTGCCATACAGCGGCGCTGCAAGCGTCAGCGAGTCCAGAGAGGTTACAATTGCTGGACCGCTATCGATAATCGCAACCTCTGGCGTGGTGTCTAACGTTGACACCATATCTCATACTTCTGCTTCCGGGTGCAGGTAGTTTGTTTATGGTACATTGTTGGTTAGGATTTGGACATAAGTTACTTTCTCTCGTAGTCAACCGATGAGTTTTGTTTGGTTTGCCAATAAAGAGTCTCAGGTTAAAATAACATAAAATACAAGGGGAAGTGGCACAGGATGTTTCAAAGTCTGTGGCGTAAGCACGTGAATGGGCTACTTGTTAGGCAACAGGCGGAGTGCAGCATTTCTTAATTGTAGCACTAGGAGGGGAAGGGTGGCAGGCCCATTCCTCTGGCCGCATTTCTCTCCTGAACAATTCCTGATACTCATTTGATGGGAGGCTGAGTGGTATCGTGGACTTTCCGATCGTGGACTTTGCAACCCATGACGTCAACAAGATGTTGGAGACCTCAGATACTTTAGCCCTAGATTTTCCGACCATTTTAGTAATAACGTCCGTTAACATTTTATCTAGGACTTGGGCTGACTATGCACATAAGTACAAAGATGTGTTTAAATGTTTTCCTTATTTTCATTATTTTTACCTTTTTCCTTTCTACAACATTACAGGTACTGCAGAAAAGATTAAACCTTTTGTCTCATTGCCAAAATTTCAATTTGTCATCAACTTTTTGTAAGAAATTCTCAGGTTCCAAACATCTTCTAAAATCCCCCGAGTCGTTAGATATTTATAGGCTATCTCTTAAACTCTTTCTGGTGAACAGCAGCGGGGGAGGCTATGGTCGTATTTCTACTCTACGGTCGAAAAATCCACGGAGGTGGCTTAGTGGACATGGGCCCTCCTGCAGTGACTTGAACGAGGAAAAATCGCAGCCCGTTTGCGGGATTGAAGACGGGACCGCCAGGGCCGGAGTCTAGTGCTCTTCCTGCTAGGTTAGCACGGCTGCATCTGCAACAGTATGTTTATTTATTTAAATTACGAGGGCACAGTTTTACAGGAGTAGAAGGAAAGAGAGAAGGAGACAAAGATACTCTGGAAAGAATTATTATTTTCGAACTACCATTATATAAATGATTTTACATGGGTCTTTGCCAAATGTCAGTTATTGGGTACTTTGAAAGTCAATAATGAACTATCAAAGGATTGCATGTCCATCTGTCTAACACACTCCACACCTGAGGAGGCCCATATCCGTTCCAATTTTTCTTGTCGTACCACCATGATATAATCACAGCACTTGCACATCTTCTAAAGTGTGTTTCTTGCAATAAGTTGAGACACTTCATCCATTTCTTATTGTTAACGATAGTAATCAAAGCTTAACCGTGAGTTCATCCTTTGAAGATGCCACGAAAGAATGCTTAATGTTACATCCTAAGCGACGACGCCATCCTCGTCAACTTCTTTCACACAAGCACTGAGTAGCGGAACTGCTGTGCAGTATTCTGCTGCAGTGTGTACATACGCAAAGGAAGCTCCATGTGCTACCTGCCAGCTTCTCCACCAGGTCCTCGCGTGTTTAAACGTTCTTAGCTGTGTTGGAGAGGCGTTTATGAAATGTCAGCGTTCTGTCTAATGTGACACCAAGGTATTTTGGCTTACTGTAGTATTTGGCTATGCCAAGAAGACCAACTGTGGATTCATCTTTGCTGATGCTAGACGATTAGAGAGGTGGAAAAGACGTACTTCTGTCTTAGAAACATTAGGGTAACTCGCCACGTCTTAAACTTGAACATAGATGTGAGAACCGTTAGTGGCACCGTCAGATCTACACCTATGTGCTGGAATCCAGCACTAGCGAACATCTATCCATTTCACCTTCATCGAAAGGCGCCTCTCTACAACCTTTGCCAGCAAGTTTCTAAAAAATGAGTCAATTCCTCTTCACAAATATTTACTCTAGTTGCCTAGGAAACGCCTCAGAACCAGAGAACCAGCATATGAAGGAGTCCAAATGCTCTCCACTGGGTTCGACCGTGACGCTGAGTGGAAACGTGAGTGGCAGGGCAGGAAAACCTGGAACCACGAACTTCCTGACAACCCAAATGTTACATTCCAGGCTTAAATCAAGCGAGGGAGATGCGGGTGCAACTTAACAGTTACTGGATTGAAGAAGGTGCTTGCAAATACAACATGGGAAAGTGGGGCCTTTGCGCTGACGCCAACTGCGACTGTGGTGGCATTCGGACAACGAGCCACATTATAAATGAGTATCCTAACAGACGTTTCCCCATGGCATCAAGATTCTACACGAAGAAGCCTACGAGGCGCTCGACTGAATTGAATCTTCCAACATTCGTGCGTAGTCTGAGCCGTTTGAGATTTACACACATAAAAAAAAAAAAATACATCACCCCGATTCCCAGAACTCCTTAAGATAGACGTTGACTGTGGATATTGTAACACAGACGCAATCCCTTTTACTGTTCAGAGATGTCACTAACCCCCCCCCCCCCAAAGACGTGACGGCCGTGGTGGTCTCGCGGTTCTAGGCGCGCAGTCCGGAACAGCGCGACTGCTACGGTCGCAGGTTCGAATCCTGCCTCGGGCATGGATGTGTGTGATGTCCTTAGGTTAGTTAGGTTTAAGTAGTTCTAAGTTCTAGGGGACTGATGACCACAGCTGTTAAGTTGTTAAGTCCCATAGTGCTCAGAGCCATTTTTTGAACCCAAAGACGTAAACAACCATGCCTGAGTAGCGCCTATAAGACGGAGGTGATCTGACAGCCGATCATTTATAGTCATTCCACCAGGATGGAGGTACATGGCTCGTGTTGTCTATAGTTCAACCATGCCTAGACGGTCAATACTGCGGTTCGTTCGCGTCCGCATTGTTACTTTGTGCCAGGAAGGGCTCTCAACAATGGAAGTGTCAGGGCATGGTTCAGGCCGCCCAAGGACTACTACTGCAGTGGGTGACTGCTACCTATGGATTATGGCTCGGAAGAAACCGTACAGCAAATCCACCATGTTGAATAATGCTTTTCATGCAGCCACAGGACGTCTTGTCACGACTCAGACTGTGCGCAATAGGCTGCATGATGCGCTACTTCACACCCGAAGTCCATGGCAAGGTCCATCTTTACAACCACGACACCACGCAGCGCGGTACATATGGGACCAACAACATGCCGAATGGACGGCTCGGGATTGGCATCAAGTTCTCTTCACTGATGTGTGTCGCATATGCCTTCAACCAGAAAATCGTCGGAGACGTGTTTGGAGGCAACCCGGTCAGGTTGAAGGCCTTAGACACGCTGTCCAGCGGGTGCAGCAAGGTGGCGGTTGCCTGCTGTTTTGGGGTGGCATTATGTGGGGCCGACGTACGCCGCGGGTGGCCATGGAAGGCTCCGTAACGGCTCTACGATACGTGAATGCCATCCTCCGAAAGATATTGCAACCGTATCGGCAGCATATTGGCGAGGCATTAGTCATCATGGACGACAATTCGCGCCCCCATCGTCCACATCTTGTGAATGACTTCCTTCAGGATAACAACATAGCTCGACTAGAGTGGCCAGCATGTTCTCCAGACATGAACCCTATCGAACATGCCCAGGATGGATTGAAAAGGGCTGTTTTTGGACGACGTGACCCTGAGGGATCTACGCCAAATCGCTGTATGGTGGTACAACATGCAATGTGTGGTTTTCATGAGCAATAAAAAGGGCGGAAATGATGTATATGTTGATCTCTGTTCCAATTTTCTGTACAGGTTCCGGAACTCTCGGAGCCGAGGTGATGCAAAACTTTTTTTTGATGTGTGTAATAGTGTAAATAGTTGCGTATGTGTATTGGATTGATGCATGCGATAATAGTAACAGTACCTTACTCAACAATGATTCAGGTGCTGGTAATGAAAGTAGCATCTGTTTGTTTTGGGACGAAATTATTTCCTTTGTCTTTAAGTCTTTACAGACCCACAACTGCTATTTTCATTCAGTAGAAAAAGGACGAAAGCATTATTTAAACTTTTAATGCTATGTATTACCAATAGAAATTTAAAATAATGCGTTTGAATTAGTACTGGGGAACAACTGCTAAAACATCTCTTAGCGAATATTTGCTCTCCAGCTGCGGAATAAAATGACATCTGTGACAGAGTGGGGGGGGGGGGGGGGGAGGGGGGAGGAGAGAGAGAGAGAGAGAGAGAGAGAGAGAGAGAGAGAGAGAGAATGAACATCACAAGATAGGGACAGAGACATATGACTACACAAGCGGAGGCCGAGCCTTTTTTTTTTCCAGCAATTCGCCTCCCTAAAAGGCGGCATCTCTTTCCAGAAGCTAAGACATAAGCAGCCGAAGTATGTCTGGAAATTGTTAAGAGTTTATATCAATCTTGGGCCATAGATAATAGAGACTGTGCATGAAGTCGTCATGTTGAAATCAACATCTGTTTGCAGAAGGCTTCTGGAAAAAAACTTTAATTTATCTTTATTGTAGTGTTTCTAGAAAAGTGTTTTTGTAGACGTGAAATCTTGTGCACATTTGGTTGTGCCGAAAAACACATGTAACAAAGATACAATTCTTAAAGAAAATGTGGACACATGTCAACGAATTACAGGCTGAAGTTAGGGAGCGATATTGTTACCAAGTAAATGTAAGTGCTGCTTGTGTGTAAATATTGAGAATTTAACGACGAGGGCTGTTATATATTTCACTCGTAAAAATGCACTCGAAAATTTACGAATTATTAATTATACTTTCTTTTCTTTTCTTTTACGTTATCTCAAAACTGATAATGTTTTCCCACTGCAGGTACACGGAAGAATATTTAGACGCTTATATTATGAAGACCCGCACGGATAGTCGAGCGCCTGGTTCCGGAAAGGAGGGACACCCAGGTCCCGTCGAATCCGCCCGGCGGATTAACACCGAGCGCTGGGTGCCAGCCAGCCGGGAGGCGCATTTTAGGCGGCTTCCCGCATGCTGCACCACTAGGTGAATGCCGGGCTGGTACCCATGTCACTCAGTTACACACTACCTGGGGGGTGGGGAGACGGAGGGCGGAGGGGGCGGGATAGGAGACTGGTGGCCTTAGATGTTTAGTCTCCTTAAACCCATAGTCAGGGGCAGAAGCAGCTCATCTTGAATTCTATAGAGATGAAACTTCCTGGCAGATTAAAACTGTGTGCCCGACCGAGACTCGAACTCGGGACCTTTGCCTTTCGCGGGCAAGTGCTCTACCATCTGAGCTACCGAAGCACGACTCACGCCCGGTACTCACAGCTTTACTTCTGCCAGTACCTCGTCTCCTACCTTCCAAACTTCTATAGAGATAATTTTGCAAACCGTCACGTAATGCTATTCAGCAAACATTTTTCACTTGAAGGGTTTGATACTGAGGCATTTAGATTCGGAAGCAAACTGTCATCAAATGTGCCCTATAAATTTTGATTCCCCTCTGCATTTAGCACCTAAAGAAACAAATACACAATGAGTGCCGTCTGCGTCGGAAAATAAAGTGTATCGTAACACTGCCAAGAAGACATTAGCTACATTACTCCTCTCCATATCTTATCTCTATTCGGACGCTCATAGACATTCCTTGAATTGTATATAATGAAACAAACAGTACAGAGTTTAACTGATTACAGTTAACGACGTTTCACAAACTCTATTGTTTATTATTGGTATTGTTCCTTAAAAAAAACAAAAAAACAGTTCAAACTACACTTTGATTTAGAACAATTCCTTGCTTCACAACATATACTTAACTTCTCATATCGAAACTTTAGATACAATGGAAACGCCAAGAGAATAATTAGACGGAAGGTATTCTTAGAGATGGATTCAGTTCTATCTCGATTATATCGAAACGTACGTATCTACCACGCGTCTGTATTTCAAGAACGCTGCCGAACAACTAGTTCCAATTCCTAATTTTACAACTGATAATTGTTAACTGGAGAATGTGTTCGACCTGCTGCTAGACGTCAACCTAGACCTTGCTTCTTAACGTTATGAGCTGGGACGGCTTTCGTTGTTGTAACGCTTTTCTTTTTCGAATGTCTGTCAGTCTTCATCTGGTTCCGTATACATCACACACTCCATCCTTTCGTCTGATTCTTGTTTGTTATTTACACGTTCTGCTTTGCCTGTTTGGTTCGCTCTTTGTGAGATTATGTCTACTTTTTTCTGTATTGCTGTAGTATATTATGAGAGTGCGCACGAAAGGGAGTTTGCGTCACGTAAAAGGGGAAAAAACAAGTCACTAACTGAAAGTGTTGTTTTGTGATAAAATAGTGTAAAATGTCGGTTACATTTTACGCGAGAGCTAATAATCGATGTCGCGCGCTTTTTTATTACGTGGTGCTGCGAGTCGCGGAATGAACAAAGATAATAACCTACTTCTGTCTGAAATGTCAGAGGAGACGGATGTATTGTAGATACGCGGAAAAAAAGGAATCTTGAATTGTTACCGGCAGACACGCTTCAATTTTCAATTACTGAGATTTTGATGTTAAAATATATATGGCAAGAAGAATAACTAACGATTGTAAAAGGACTATTTAAACTGTAAAAAACTAAGACAAAATAATTTTATTTAAAGGAAAAAGAGAGTTTCATCTCAGTCATCACTAAGTACGAAGTTCAAGTGCTGATATGACTCGAGTAAACTAAGCAGAGAAACGTTTATTGGAAACTCGGGGAGAACCTGCAGCTTACGCGGTAAAATTCATCTTTGAAAGTGGGTAACACTCGTTTCACAACAATTCCTGCAAACGTGACCTCAATATCGACGACAGCATGATCGGCTGTCGACTTTGTGACAAGGATGACTATCAATATATTTGCTCCTTGATTTAATCGCAGCAGTTTAAGCTGTCCTCTTAGGTTCCTGCCTAACCACACCCTCGGAAAACTCCACACATTCGTAAATAAACAGCGAAATATTTGTGTCAAGGAAGAATATGAATGTTGATGCTCTTCGTTTCACTCGCAGCAATTTAAACTCTCCACTTAGGTTCCTGCCTAACCAAACACTCAAAAAGCGGTACATATTCGGCAATAAAGAGCCAAATATTTGTGACAAGGAAGAACGTAAATGTTATTGTTTTTCTTTTCAAATGTTTCAAATGGCTCTAAGCACTATGGGACTTAACATCTGAGGTCACCAGTCTCCTAGACTTAGAACTACTTAAACCTAACTAGCCTAAGGACTTCACACACATCCATGCCCGAGGCAGGATTCGAACCTGGGACCCTAGTAGCAGCTAGGTTCCGGACTGAAGCGCCTAGAACAGCTCGGCCACCGTGGCCGGCGTTTTCCTTTTCAATTGGAGCAATTTAAACTGCTCTCTTGGGTTCCTGTTTAATGACATACTCGGAGATCGCTAAATATTTATTTCATCCTGTGTTCTCAGATCAGACTGAATGTAAATAACGTCAAATATTACAGGACATGCTTGTATTACGTTCAAAATAAAGTAACGGAACTTGTTAACAACGCTACCATGAAAAAAAAAATTGCTTGGAACGGGATGCGAACCAGCAACTTTCCACTCCAAAAACCACGACGTTATTCATTACGCTAGCACTTAACAAGAATTCTGGTCTTGGTTATCATATTCTGTCATGAAGGCTTGTATCGTTGATGCGTTATTGGCATTTAATGACCATGGTGATGTGTTTCTTATAGATTTGCACTCGTACCTTACATTGAAACGGCATACTACAAATTATAAACAAGTGTGTTTGAGTCTTAGTTTGTAAATTATTGACGATAGTAACTCATTCCCATGGAAATTTCCTGTTCTGCCTTACGGCAGGTCTTGTCATCGGGGAGGCCTCGTCGGAGAAGTCCACCGCATGAGCGTCTAGGGAAGTGATTCCAGTGGTGGTTTTACGTTGCCTTCCACTGGTGATGATGAAATGATAATGAGGAGAACACAATACTCAGTCCCTCAGCGGACAAAATCTCCGACCCAGCCGGAAATCGAACCCGGGCCCCTTGGCGTGACAGACCGCCACGCAGACCACTCAGCTATCGGGGCGGACTCACTCCGATGAGAGCAATCTTATATAAAGACATTAACCGTCGACAAATCATTACGTGACCTTTTATTATATCAAAAATTATAACAAATCATTCAAAGAATGGCGTGTTTTTGTAAATCTCTATTACGCGCGCGTGAAATCTTGTGAGAGGCCCGTATCGAATGCTAACGGTTGTCGATAGCCGACCATGTGGTCGTCGATATTGTGTGTGACGTCAGAATAGGTCACAGGCTGATTGCTTTTTTTGAGTTGCAGGAAATCATCAGACAAGTCAATCAAAGAACAACTGATAAGCTCAACCTACAACGACCTGATCATTGTAGTAAATTATTTTGGGGTTAGAAACGCCAGAGTCTCTGACAAAGCTATAGTCTCGTTTCATGTTTGGCTAACTTCCATTGCTGCTTTTGTTACCCCTCATTCAACTCTTTTTCCTTTTTTTCTAATTATTGCTAATTTTTCCTTTACTGTTGGAACTAAAAAATTCTGATACTTGGTGGATCAATAATCTTTTGCTAATTCCGCTATCACTGGGAAATTGCATTCACTTTCAGTACCTAGCCCTACAACTCTGTTAAATCACCTGATACATTTTTTAATTTTCGCTTCCTGGGTATGGCCGTCTTAACGGCAAGATCGTCTTCACTTCTCACAGATTTTATTGGTTCGACAATGGGATTAATACAAAAGCTATTCCAAAAGTAAGAAATGAAATCTTTATTCAATATAATGAAAGAAAACTTATTATACAACACATTTTTATATCTTACATATTTTTCTAAGGAGTGGCCGATGAAATTCAAAAATTTATCGTACTGCGTCATAAGCTTTTTTATGCATTTCATTGCTGCCTACATGTTGAACCTGACAATAACGTCCTCGTTCAATTCGTTAGCATTTCGACAGTGTTTTTCTGTTATCCCACCCCGGCGATTTTGAAAGCCCGCCGGAGGGAATGGAACTGCATGACGACCGCTAGACGGCAATACTACACTCCTGGAAATGGAAAAAAGAACACATTGACACCGGTGTGTCAGACCCACCATACTTGCTCCGGACACTGCGAGAGGGCTGTACAAGCAATGATCACACGCACGGCACAGCGGACACACCAGGAACCGCGGTGTTGGCCGTCGAATGGCGCTAGCTGCGCAGCATTTGTGCACCGCCGCCGTCAGTGTCAGCCAGTTTGCCGTGGCATACGGAGCTCCATCGCAGTCTTTAACACTGGTAGCATGCCGCGACAGCGTGGACGTGAACCGTATGTGCAGTTGACGGACTTTGAGCGAGGGCGTATAGTGGGCATGCGGGAGGCCGGGTGGACGTACCGCCGAATTGCTCAAGACGTGGGGCGTGAGGTCTCCACAGTACATCGATGTTGTCGCCAGTGGTCGGCGGAAGGTGCACGTGCCCGTCGACCTGGGACCGGACCGCAGCGACGCACGGATGCACGCCAAGACCGTAGGATCCTACGCAGTGCCGTAGGGGACCGCACCGCCACTTCCCAGCAAATTAGGGACACTGTTGCTCCTGGGGTATCGGCGAGGACCATTCGCAACCGTCTCCATGAAGCTGGGCTACGGTCCGGCACACCGTTAGGCCGTCTTCCGCTCACGCCCCAACATCGTGCAGCCCGCCTCCAGTGGTGTCGCGACAGGCGTGAATGGAGTGACGAATGGAGACGTGTCGTCTTCAGCGATGAGAGTCGCTTCTGCCTTGGTGCCAATGATGGTCGTATGCGTGTTTGGCGCCGTGCAGGTGAGCGCCACAATCAGGACTGCATACGACCGAGGCACACAGGGCCAACACCCGGCATCATGGTGTGGGGAGCGATCTCCTACACTGGCCGTACACCACTGGTGATCGTCGAGGGGACACTGAATAGTGCACGGTACATCCAAACCGTCATCGAACCCATCGTTCTACCATTCCTAGACCGGCAAGGGAACTTGCTGTTCCAACAGGACAATGCACGTCCGCATGTATCCCGTGCCACCCAACGTGCTCTAGAAGGTGTAAGTCAACTACCCTGACCAGCAAGATCTCCGGATCTGTCCCCCATTGAGCATGTTTGGGACTGGATGAAGCGTCGTCTCACGCGGTCTGCACGTCCAGCACGAACGCTGGTCCAACTGAGGCGCCAGGTGGAAATGGCATGGCAAGCCGTTCCACAGGACTACATCCAGCATCTCTACGATCGTCTCCATGGGAGAATAGCAGCCTGCATTGCTGCGAAAGGTGGATATACACTGTACTAGTGCCGACATTGTGCATGCCCTGTTGCCTGTGTCTACGTGCCTGTGGTTCTGTCAGTGTGATCATGTGATGTATCTGACCCCAGGAATGTGTCAATAAAGTTTCCCCTTCCTGGGACAATGAATTCACGGTGTTCTTATTTCAATTTCCACGAGTGTACATCTGCCAGCACCAGTATCTGCTCTGCGTTTCCGTGGTGCCGGTCAGTTAGTGCTCTCGGCTCCACTACATACTGAGCTGACAAAAGTAATGGATAGCGATATGCATGGACGCAAATGATGGTAGTATCGCGTACACAAGGTATAAAAGGGCCACTGCAGCGGCGCAGCTGTCATTTGTGCTCAGGCGATTCACGTGAAAAGGCTTCCGTCATGATTATGGTCACACGATGGGTATTAAAAGATTTCGATCACCGAATGGTAATTGGAACTAGACTCAAAGGAAATCGCTAGGAAATTCAGTATTCCGAGATACACAGTGTCAAGAGTAGGCCAAGAATATCAAATTTCAGGCAATGCAGTGCTGGACGACCTTTACTTAGCGGTATTTGGGAAGAATTGTCAGTGCTAACAGACAAGCAACACTAAGTAAAATATCTGCAGAAATCTATGTGGGACGTACGGCGAACGTATTCGTTAGGAAAGTGCGGCGAAATTTGGCCTTAAGGGCCAGACGACCGATGCGTGTTTCTTTGCTACACGACATCGCTGGCAGCGACTCTCCTGGGCTTGTGACCATATCGGTTGGACCCTAGACGACTGGGACGGCCGCGGTGGTCTAGTGAAAGTCAATAATGAACTATCAAAGGATTGCATGCACATCTGTCTAACACACTCCACACCCGAGGGGGCCCATATCCGTTCCAATTTTTCTTGTCGTACCACCATGATATAATCACAGCACTTGCACATCTTCTAAAGTGTGTTTCTTGCAATAAGTTGAGACACTTCATCCATTTCTTATTGTTAACGATAGTAATCAAAGCTTAACCGTGAGTTCATCCTTTGAAGTTGCCACGAAAGAATGCTTAATGTTACATCTTTCACACGAGCACTGAGTAGCGGAACTGCTATGCAGTATTCTGCTGCAGTGTATACATACGCAAAGGAAGCTCCATGTGCTACCTGCCAGCTTCTCCACCAGGTCTTCTAGTGTTTAAACGTTCTTAGCTGTGTTGGAGAGGCGTTTATGAATGGTCAGCGTTCTGTCTAATGTGACACCAAGGTATTTTGGCTTACTGTAGTATTTGGCTATGCCAAGAAGAACAACTGTGGATTCATCTTTGCTGATGCTAGACGATTAGAGAGGTGGAAAAGACGTACTTCTGTCTTAGAAACATTAGGGTAACTCGCCACGTCTTAAAACTGAACACAGATGTGAGAACCGTTAGTGGCATCGTCAGATCTACACCTATGTGCTGGAAGCCAGCACTAGCGAACATCTATCCATTTCACCTTCATCGAAAGGCGCCTCTCTACAACATTTGCCAGCAAGTTTCTAAAAATGAGTCAATTCCTCTTCACAAATATTTACTCTAGTTGCCTAGGAAACGCCTCAAAACCAGAGAACCAGCATATGAAGGAGTCCAAATGCTCTCCACTGGGTTCGACCGTGACGCTGAGTGGAAACGTGAGTGGCAGGCCAGGAAAACCTGGAACCACGAACTTCCTGACAACCCAAATGTTAACATTCCAGGCTTACATCAAGCGAGGGAAATGCGGGTGCAACTTAACAGTTACTGGATTGAAGAAGGTGCTTGCAAATACAACATGGGCAAGTGGGGCCTTTGCGCTGACGCCAACTGCGACTGTGGTGGCATTCGGACAATGAGCCACATTATAAATGAGTATCCTAACAGACGTTTCCCCATGGCATCAAGATTCTACACGAAGAAGCCTATGAGGCGCTCGACTGAATTGAATCTTCCAACATTCGTGCCTAGTCTGAGCCGTTTGAGATTTACACACATAAAAAAAAAAAAAAAAAAAAATACATCACCCCGATTCCCAGAACTCCTTAAGACAGACGTTGACTGTGGATATTGTAACACAGACGCAGTTCCTTTTACTGTTCAGAGATGTCACTAACCCCCCCCCCCCCCCCCCCCCCAAAGACGTGCCGGCCGCGGTGGTCTCGCGGTTCTAGGCGCGCAGTCCGGAACCGCGCGACTGCTACGGTCGCAGGTTCGAATCCTGCCTCGGGCATGGATGTGTGTGATGTCCTTAGGTTAGTTTGGTTTAAGTAGTTCTAAGTTCTAGGTGACTGATGACCACAGAAGTTAAGTCCCATAGTGCTCAGAGCCATTTTTGAACCTAGACGACTGGAAACCGTGGTCTGGCCAGATAAATCCCGATTTCATTTGGTGAGGGCTGATTGTAGGGTTCGACTGTGGTGCAGACCCCACGAAGCCGTGTGCCCAAGTTGTCAACAAGGCACCGTGAAAGCTGGTGGTGGCTCCATAATGGTGTGGGCTGTGTTTACATGGAACTGACTGAGTCCTCTGGTCCAAATGAAGCCATCATTGATTAGTGTGTTATGTTCGGCTACTTGGAAACCATTTGCAGCCATTCGTGGATTTCATTTTCACTAACAACGATGGAATTTTATGTATGAAATGCGCCATGTCAGAGCATTCTGGACAATTCTAGCGAATCATTTGGCCACCGAGATCGCCCATCGAACGTCTATGGGACGTAATCTAGAGCTCAGTTCGTGCACAAAATCCTGCACCGGCAACACATTCACAATTATGGATGACTATAGAGGCAGCGTGGTTCAATATTTCCATGCCACGTCGAGCTGCTGCACTTTTATGGGCGAAAGGAGCTCCGACATGGTGCTAGGAGGTATCCCACGACTTTTGTTACCTCAGTGTAACGCTAGCCGCTTAGCGGCCCTGCCGTCAGTTGAGTTTTCGTTACGCTGTCGTATAGTTCTCATAATAAAGCATTGGTTTAGTCTCAGATTTTGTTATGTCTTAAGTTTTCAATTTTGGATTACTTGTTTGGATTTGGATATTCTGCTATGCTGTCTCCATTGTTCGTTTTGCTTTTGTTTTTGTCCTCCTCTTCACACTCAGTGAACTGCTGTGGGCGACCCCGCGTGGGTCAGTCCAATCCCAGTGGGTTCTCTGGTTGTTCCGGGCTTTCTGCTGCATCTCGGTCACTATACTTTCCGCCGTAAACATCATTCAATATAGTTTGAGAGCTGGTTTCTCAGGTTGGTCGGGGCCGTAATCAGTTACTCTAGGTTGCACAACAAACATGTAAACTTTATTTAAAGAAATAAAAATTTTAAAACAATCTCTTAAAAAACGCAATTGACTGTATGACGGCTGAAGGCCTTATCAAAAAAAAAAAAAATCACAATTTTGGGGCCGAAGACTACCAACAATAACCTCAAACAACAAACGGCTGAAGGCCTGAATTAGAAGTCAGAAGAACAATTCTAAATAGCACACATTTCAACAAATACTTGCTTTTAAAACAAGGTTGCTTTAAAAAAACTTATTGTAACATGGCTGAAAGCCGTATTATAAAAGAAGTGAAATTATTATTCAGCTGAAGGCCACAAACAATTTCATATAACAATCGGCTGAAGGCCTGAATTAGAAGTCAGGAAAACAATTCCAAATAGCAGTTTTAAAATAAATTCCTTGCTTTTAAAGCAAGTTTGCTTAAAAAACTTACTTTAACACGGCTGAAGGCCTGATCACGAAAGAAGTGAAATTATTGCTCGGCTGAAGGACACACCAGCAATAATAATAAAATTACAAATACCCTTAAAACAACATCACAATCTAAGGAATCAGGCCAAGCGGTTCTCTGCGAGTGTTCCAAGGGTCGGCCTTGGAAGGTAACGAAAAGACAAGATAAGGTGAGATAGGCAGCCAAGTGTTGTACTCTCGTAACAGGATGGCAACTCAACTGGGGCAGCTTAAGCGCCGACCGACCAATTAACCAATCCACCTAAAATATGATCACCGGTACAACTATGGAATATTTTTAGGCAAGGGTGAAGAGACAGACAGCACTACGTCTTCAGAAATCACCCAAGGCTGAATGAAACACTATAATCAAGGCAGACCTCCCAAAAAATATGCAGAGTACAATACAAGAGGCTGTCGAACTACACACTGTGTCCGACAGCATCAACATGACGAGGAAAGGTACACTGCCGGAAGAGTGTGCTAACCTCCAGGGCAGGTAACTGCGACGTTAGAGGCCACAAGGCAGGTAATACCGCTGGTTGTACTTCACTAATAAGAATAATACTAAATTCAATGATGAATAACAAATAGAGAAAGACGGTTGCAATACTTCAACGCCTCGAAACACTCCACTTGTGGCCGCCGTGCTCAGCGGCCCTGGGAGTAACACCCGCCGACCAAAGGCGAGATCTCAGAATAGTCGGGGTTGCATTAGCAGTTAACTCTTGACTCAAACGTCCAGGGTTCGGTGTGCAACAGAGTCGTCGCTCTCGCAGCCACTCTTCCTCGATCCGGCAGCAGCCAGCAGCCCCGGCTTGCCCTCCCGCTGCACGGACCTGCTCGCTGCTGTGCCCCAACCGAACTGATGTCTGTTCGCAACCTTTCACCAAATCCAGTACGCAGACAGCACTAGAATAACTGCTCACTCAAAACCACAAGATACACACGGATCTGGGAAAACAGTTCCACCAACAACTCACAACACTAAAACCAGTCATTGTGAAACAACACGGACGAATTATAAGTCGGCAAAAACACAAAGAAGCTAGAGGCGGCCGGAAAACCAAATGCACGTCGTCCGCTGCGACGAACGACCGAACGACCAACCAACGGTCGTCCCCACTCAAGTCAGGCACGGGAAAGATTCCAGTGTAAATCGTCGACCGACAACTTATTGCCATGAGGTCACTTCGACGGGCGGACACACACACACACACACACACACACACACACACACACACACACACGCACACACGCACACACACACACACACACACACACACACAGATGAAAGTTGCACTACTCGAATATCTCGGTCCATTCATCTAAAACTCGCTGAATCCGGTCCTTGACGTGGTCGTGCACTCTCGCGACCATGTGCTTCCGTCGGACAGTACATGTGTATCGCCAGCAGTCGGGCGAGTACTGGCTGTCCGGACCTCACTGCTGCTCCGTCCCAACTCAACTCGCTCGACACACGACGACCCGGAAATACTAGAGGCAGCGCCAAAGATGGTACCACAGTACGCGCTATCGATAAGCGCTGCTGCTGCTACTCACGGACAGACAAGGCGAGTAAACGTAGTGGCGCCAATGAACACACTAAGCAAACGAGACGCCACAGTTGCTACTACAAGATGCCAAGCTACGAACGGCATCAACGCGAGCCGCACACGGCTCAACGTTCAGACCAAGTCTGGGCTGTAATGTGGATATTCAAAAACATCTCAAAATTTTGAAGCAAATCATTCGTCAACGTAACAAAATGCAGGCGGGCGTTATCGTTAGAACCACGTTGCCTCTAGACAACAATCCACACCATTTGTATTAAATGGCGTGATGTACACTCCTGGAAATGGAAAAAAGAACACATTGACACCGGTGTGTCAGACCCATCATACTTGCTCCGGACACTGCGAGAGGGCTGTACAAGCAATGATCACACGCACGGCACAGCGGACACACCAGGAACCGCGGTGTTGGCCGTCGAATGGCGCTAGCTGCGCAGCATTTGTGCACCGCCGCCGTCAGTGTCAGCCAGTTTGCCGTGGCATACGGAGCTCCATCGCAGTCTTTAACACTGGTAGCATGCCGCGACAGCGTGGACGTGAACCGTATGTGCAGTTGACGGACTTTGAGCGAGGGCGTATAGTGGGCATGCGGGAGGCCGGGTGGATGTACCGCCGAATTGCTCAACACGTGGGGCGTGAGGTCTCCACAGTACATCGATGTTGTCGCCAGTGGTTGGCGGAAGGTGCACATGCCCGTCGACCTGGGACCGGACCGCAGCGACGCACGGATGCACGCCAAGACCGTAGGATCCTACGCAGTGCCGTAGGGGACCGCACCGCCACTTCCCAGCAAATTAGGGACACTGTTGCTCCTGGGGTATCGGCGAGGACCATTCGCAACCGTCTCCATGAAGCTGGGCTACGGTCCCGCACACCGGTAGGCCGTCTTCCGCTCACGCCCCAACATCGTGCAGCCCGCCTCCAGTGGTGTCGCGACAGGCGTGAATGGAGGGACGAATGGAGACGTGTCGTCGTCAGCGATGAGAGTCGCTTCTGCCTTGGTGCCAATGATGGTCGTATGCGTGTTTGGCGCCGTGCAGGTGAGCGCCACAATCAGGACTGCATACGACCGAGGCACACAGGGCCAACACCCGGCATCATGGTGTGGGGAGCGATCTCCTACACTGGCCGTACACCACTGGTGATCGTCGAGGGGGCACTGAATAGTGCACGGTACATCCAAACCGTCATCGAACCCATCGTTCTACCATTCCTAGACCGGCAAGGGAACTTGCTGTTCCAACAGGACAATGCACGTCCGCATGTATCCCGTGCCACCCAACGTGCTCTAGAAGGTGTAAATCAACTACCCTGGCCAGCAAGATCTCCGGATCTGTCCTCCATTGAGCATGTTTGGGACTGGATGAAGCGTCGTCTCACACGGTCTGCACGTCCAGCACGAACGCTGGTCCAACTGAGGCGCCAGGTGGAAATTGCATGGCAAGCCGTTCCACAGGACTACATCCAGCATCTCTACGATCGTCTCCATGGGAGAATAGCAGCCTGCATTGCTGCGAAAGGTGGATATACACTGTACTAGTGCCGACATTGTGCATGCTCTGTTGCCTGTGTCTATGTGCCTGTGGTTCTGTCAGTGTGATCATGTGATGTATCTGACCCCAGGAATGTGTCAATAAAGTTTCCCCTTCCTGGGACAATGAATTCACGGTGTTCTTATTTCAATTTCCAGGAGTGTATTTAGTGAGTGTCTTACAGCAGGCCGCTGCATTTACGGTTTTCATCTAGGCAAAAGGTCGATGAGTAGGACGCTCGGTAAATCCCAAAACACCGTGGCCATAACTTTTTTGGTACTGAAGATCTGTTTAGCTGATTTTCGTATTATTCGGGATGGCGAATGATACCGTTCCATTGACTGACACTTTGTTTCTGGACATTCACGCGAAACGCAGTTCTTATCATCCATCAGTAACAACGAGGTTCAAAAACTTCTAGCCATACTAGTCAATATGGAGTGAGAACCGTCAGTGCAAATTCTGTTCGCTGTTTTTTTTGCGTTCAGCTGTCAAAAGTCGAGAAATCCAGCCGCCACACACTTTTCTGTAGCACGAATGACCACTAACAGTTTCACGAATAACTCATCGAAAAAAATTCAGGAAAGCACACGCTCAGTACGTCAATAGCGAAACATCTACCCAGTTCGGTTACCTCCCTGCAAATATCGATAAGCCGGCCGGAGTGGCCGAGCGGTTAAAGGCGCTACAGTCTGGAACCGCACGACCGCTACGGTCGCAGGTTCGAATCCTGCCTCGGGCATGGATGTGTGTGATGTCCTTAGGTTAGTTAGGTTTAAGTAGTTCTAAGTTCTAGGGGACTTATGACCACAGGAATTGACTCCCATAGTGCTCAGAGCCATTTTTTGAAATATCGATATTGTGGAAATTTTTTTCATTCAGAAACAGCGTTATAGCACGAACCTCACACATGACATGATTGTTAATCTTTTTACGCATTTAAAATTCGTACAAATAAACAGTAAACGACCATCACTGTTCGCTGTTAGCCTCAGACTGGCGCCGGTGACTACGAAGGCCTGTGAGACGACGGTGGGGTCGTGAGCCGGCCGCGATGCCGAGCGGTTCTAGGCGCTTCAGTCAGGAACCACGCGACTCCTATGGTCGCAGGTTCGAATCCTGCCTCGGGCATGGATGTGTGTGAGGTCCTTAGGTTAGTTAGGTTTAAGCAGTTCTAAGTTCTAGGCGGCTGATGACCTCAGATGTTAAGTCTCATAGTGCTCAGAGCCATTTGAACTATTTCTGGGGTCGTGAGAATTACGAGGCTCGACCAAGACGTTCTTGTTAGAATGATACTCATACCAGGGCCTCTGTGTATGAGAACTGTTCCTCTACTTGCACTTGAGTGTCTACACTTATCTGTTCTGACATGATGTGATGATGATGATGCTTGGTTTGTGGGGCGCTCAACTGCGTGGTTATCAGCGCCCGTACAATTACCCAGTCTTTGCTCAGTCCAATTTCGCCACTTTCCTGGATGATGATGAAATGATGAGGACAACACAAACACCCAGTCATCTCGAGGCAGGTGAAAATCCCTGACCCCGCCGGGAATCGAACCCGGGACCCCGTGCTCGGGAAGCGAGAACGCTACCGCGAGACCACGAGCGGCGGACTGTTCTGACGAAAGTATCTCAGCAGTAGTTGGTGCTCCTTTGAGCGGCACTCGGTGCGTCTGCATTTATAGACTGAGGAACTAGGCGCTTCTCGAACACATCGCTGTCTACGCCAACTTGTTGGATCTCGGATTGTGTTTTGGCTACAGATCCAGTCCGGTAACCAGCCAAGGCTACATTATTTTAGCGACATGGTTACTGTTATGTGCGGCCGGGTGTCTAGGCCAACCGAAGTAAGTGGTTAATGCTCTGTATCCCGAAAGCTTAATGAAAAATGGGATATGTTTCGTGAGTTCAGTCCAGGAAGAAGAAACTTCCTACTTTTCTTCATAAACAGAGTACACATCCCCATAGGGTGCTAAAACACTGCTTCAACATCTACATCTACGTGACTACTCTGCAATTCACAATTAAGTCACTCCCAGAGTGTTCACTGAACCACCTTCAAGCTATTTCGCTACGATTACACTCTGGAATAGCGCGCGGAAAAAACGAACACTCAAATCTTTCCTGGCGATCTTTGATTTCGCTTATGATGATCTTTCTTCCCTGTGTAGGTGGGCACCAACAAAACATTTACACACTCTGAGAACAAATTTGGTGACTGAAATTTCATGAAAAGATCCTGCCGCAACGAAAAACGCCTTTGTTTTGAAGATTGCCACCCCAATTAGCGTCTCATATCCGTGGCACTCTCCCCCCTGTTTCGCGAAAATACGAAACGAGCGGGCCTCCTTTGAACTTTTTCAATGTCATCCGTCGATCATATCTGACGTAGATCCCATGCCTTACAGCAATACTCCAAAAGAGGGTGGGCAAGCGTAGTGTAAGCAGTGTTTTTAGTAGCCCTGTTGCATTTTCTAAGCGTTCTGCCAATAAATCGCAGTCTTTGGTTTGTTTTCCTCGCAACATTATGTATGTGATCGTTCCAGTTTAAGATATTCGTAATTATAATGAATGTATGACCAAACAGGAAAGGAAGTTCAAAAGTTCAACTAGTTCGATACTGTAACCCATCTTGAGAAACTTTCACATCAATAACGACATCATTCAAATTGGTAAACTTTAAACAACCATCACTCTCCTCCACAATTCTGCAATACATTTTTTTAAAATTTTTCAGCTTCACACAATCAATGGTGGCAAAATGTGAGACATGAGTTTCAACTACACTATGTGATCAAAAGTATTCAGACACCCGCAACAACATACGTTTTTCATATTAGGTGGATTATGCTGCCACCTAATGTCAGGTACTCCATATCAGCAGAATGGGGCACTCCACGGAACTCTCGGACTTAGAACGTGGTCAGGTGATTGGGTGTCACTTGTGTCATACGTCTGTACGCAAGATTTCCACGCTCCTGAACATTCATAGGTCCACTATTTCCGTTGTGATAGTGAAGTGGAAACCTGAAGGGACACGAACAGCACTAAAGCTGAAAGGGTACAGTACCGCCCGACACTGAAAATAGGTACAACATACTTCATTATTTTTGTCAGAACAACACATTTTTTTGTAGAATAACTCAATTTCAATTAATACAGCGAAGCCGGATACCAGTGTGGGAAAGAATGACAATTTATTTATTTAATTGATCACATGTGCACTCCCACAAAGTAAATCCCTACATCCAGTTTGGTGAGATCTGTGAAATGAATGAGTGTATGGTCGTCTGCTAACCGCAGATAGTGAACGTGAATATATGATCATCTTTGAGACGATCCTTTGGCCACCTTTGGTGGGACCAAAGAGATGAAATTTACCTGAGCTTTGAGCGCCTGAAATGTGGCTGACCAATACGGTAGCAAGGTGCTCTTGCTCCCCCACTTCAGCAGAGGTGCTAGAGGACCTGAAGAACGGCCATGTTTCGGCACTCTGCCGCTGGATCTTGTGCTGTTAAGACCGGTTTTAGTTGTGCTCCTTAAAGACGAAAGAGTGGAGACATGGTATGCATGTGGAATATTTAAGAGTAGTTTGAAATAATAATTTCTCTATTTCAGGAACTTTTGTGGGGAGAATTAAATGTCAGGCAGGTAATATTAATGGGATCGTAGTAATCTTCGGAAGCGACCAACGGTCACAATGAAACACCGTGTAGCAATAAGTTGAAATACTTCCGTGTGCTTAAGTTAAGCTGAATTACTAGCATGTGTACAATAAATTGAAATATTTAAGAAATAGCGTGTGTACCATAAGTTGAAATATTTAAGAAATGGCGTGTGCAGGACTTGAAATTAGAGACGAGTACTTCCACGTGGTGAGTACTGTGTGAGTCTCAATCTGTGTATGAGACAAAGGATAAAGTGAAGTACTCATCCATGGTATCAGTTGAGGACTCGCGTGTGTGATGAATATGTTCTTAATATTACTTTGCATGATATGATTCCGTGTGACGCTTGATTCAAACTATAAAACTCTGAGAGAGAAGCAAGGTGAGTCGGTCGTCTATCCAGCAACGCCACTTGGCTTGCATTGCACAGGATGACGTGCATATATCTCCAGAGTTCGTAGTAGGAAAGTAGAATTACAAAGTGGGGCAGTGTCGTGTGAAACTGGGATAAATATTAATTGAAGTGGGAAAGCTGAAAGTGATAATGTTGTGACTAATCCCTGTGTTGTATTTCATGTTGTAGTGTGGTGTATGTCATGTAATTTAAGTATGTGTGGTTTGCATGGGAGAGTAGCAAGGTAGTTTCAGAGGTAGTGGGTTATGCATGTTCCTTTTGTACTGCTCGGTCTGGAGGAAAGTTTCGTGATGATGATTGTGAGAGTCGAAGTGTCAGAAATAATAAAAGATCCACCATCCTATCCAGAAAGTGCACTGTAGCGTTAAATAATTACGAGACCGTAAGGTAGAGAATTACCAATGTAAAGCCATGCCCACTGGGCGGAATTTCTCATGTGTTATTGTTGTAGGTTATAGAATTTGTGTGTTTAGGTTATAGAATTTATCGGAATAAATAAGATAGTGAAAAGAAAAAGATTGGTGGCCTTTTCCTTCGAATTGTATGTTGTCATGATATCCAGAATTTATAATGGGTGCGCCATTCATATTCAGTGCGATGGCCACGTGTTGATAAAAGCGGTTAAATAAAGAAAAAAAGAAAATGTGGTATTGCTAGAGCGTAGTGAACAGTCAGAGTTCTGTAAATTACTGATAGTCAGATGTGCGTTTCCGTTGCGTATTATTCATATAGGAGGATAATTTGTAACTTAGTTGTGAGTACGAGAGTTCATGTTACTCGATAAATAAGAATGAATCCACTCGCTTGGCAGACCACTCATCTTGCAGGCCTGACTGCTTGATGCCTCAGTATGAGCAAGGCATGTGGGTGCCTCTCAAAGCATACAGGCCGATCTCGTCTGTTGACTGACAGAGACCGCCGACATTTGAAGAGGGCCGTAATGTGTAATAGCCAGACTTTTGTATCCCGCCTGTATAGGCGGTGCGTGGGTCTGCTGCTGCTAACTGCTTCTGTAATATAGGCCGAGAGTGAAGGAAGCGAGTAGGAGCAGGAGAGGCGAAGCACATCGGTACTGCATGCAACTTTAACACTTTTAATAGAGTCAGAGACACATGTAAATATCAAATGCATACATGACTTTGGCTAGGATGAGCACGTAGGTGTGAAGCCGTAGTCCATGTCTAACCCTGTGAAGTTAGGATGACTGTTCTGCATAATCTCTAAACTAACAAATGTTGCTGTCCAAACTTTAACTGAAAGTAACTAATACAAAGTCTCAATAGCAAGGTAGCCCACTCGGCAGTAGAAGCGATATTTCCAGGCCGTCTGCTCTTGATCAAATGGGATGAAATCAAGACGGCACTCGCTGAGCTCCACAGTGTCGGCCAGAGGGCTCTGTCGTCAGCGCAGTCAGTCTTCTCTCGTAGTGACAACTTACGAGAGCGTGCACTTACGTTGTGGCATCATAACTGTCGACGCCACACAGACATCTATCCAGACCATCATACAGGAATTTCAAACTGCATCAGGATCCACTGGAAGTACTGTGACAATTAGGTGAAAGGTGAGAAAACTTTGATTTCATGGTCGAGGTGCTGCTCGTAAGCCACACATCACGCGGGTAAATGCCAAAGTGTGCTCGCTTGGTGTAAGGAGCGTAAACATTGTACGATTGAAAAGTGGGAAAACGTTGTGTGGAGTGACGAATCACGGTACACAATGTGGCCATCTAATGGCAGGGTGTGGGTATGGCGAATGCCCGGTGAAAGTCATCTGCCAGCGTGTGTAGTGCCAACAGTAAAATTCGGAGGCGATGTTGTTATGGTGTGGTCGTGTTTTCATGGGGGGAACTTGAACCCCTTGTTGTTTTGCGTGGTACTACCACAGCACAGGCCTACACTGATGTTTTAAGCACCTTCTTGCTTCCCACTGTTGAAGAGCAATTCGGGAATGGCGATTACATCTTCCAACACGATCGGGCAATTGTTCATAATGCATGGCCTGTGGCGGAGCGGTTACACGACAATAACAACCCTGGCCTGCACAGAGTCCTGACCTGAATCCTACTGAACACCTCTCGGATGTTTTGGAATGCCGATTTCGTACCAGGCCTCACCGACCGATATCTATACCTTTCCTCAGTGCAGCACTCTGTGAAGAATGGGCTGCCATTCCCCAAGAAACCTTCCAGCACCTGATTGAACGTATGCCTGCGAGAGTGAGAGCTGTCGCCAAGGCTAAGGGTGGGCCAACAGCATATTGAATTCCAGCATTACCGATGGAGGGGGCCGCGAACTTTAAGTAATTTTCAGCCAAGTTTCCGGATACTTTTGATCATAATAGCATATGTGTTCTAAAGCTATTCTAATCTTTTCGGTAACAAACATGTTAATTTCATGAACAGAGGGCTTAGGATATTGACGATCAAATATTAACTTCTTCCTCGAGATCGACAACATTCTCAGAAACTGCACATAATTATACCTAACTTAACCTCACCAACACTACCACTAACTATAGAATAAAGATGTACATGAAATACTTACTGAATTCAACAGCAGAAAACTTCTGAACAACTGATGAGCTTGGCTTGTTAGCAGTATAAACTGACCAGTATGCCATGATGACTCAATCCAGACTAGGTAGTAGATGAGGTTTGCTGTTTGGGAATCAAAGTAACTGACGACGGCCGAATTAGAAAGGATAGAAAAAGCAAGCTGGCAGTAGCAAGAAAAGATTTTCCGAAAATGAGAATGTTACTCATATCGAACATAGATTTAAATGTTAGGAACTCATTTTTGAAGGTACTTGTTTGTAGCCTATGGAAGTGATGCGTGAGTGATAAGCAGTTCAGTCATAAAGAGAAGCTTTTGAAATGTGATGCAAGTGGAGAATTCTCGTGTGGCGAGAAAAGAAATTTATTGTATAACTTGACCAGAAAGGATCTGTTGATACGCCACATCCTGAGGCATCAAAGAATTGTCGGTTTGGTAATGGTGGGAAGGGGAGACGAATAAAAATGAGAGAGGGAGACAAAGGCTTGATCACACTAAGCATGTTTAAACCAGTGCTGTTTGCTATTGTTAGGCAGAGACGAAGAGGTGTGCACAAGATAGACTAGCGTCGGGAGCAACGTAAAACCAGTTTTCGGGCTAAATACTACAACAACATACAACAACATTCTCAGCACGAAGGTGCAAGGATGTTGCAAATGGGCATGTACAAAAGTAAGAAATACGTGGAGGTGTCATTACCAGCGGAAATAAGCTCCTATTGGAAAAAGAGGCAATTATGCTCCTGTTTAAAAGACTGACTAAAAAGTAGGGTACCTGCTGCCTTATTCCTGCGTCGTCAGCACCTTTTGGCACGCGAACGCATTCGCGCTCTCTTCAACATACAACTCACCTCTCACTCCCTCAAGTTCCCCTAACTGTAACTCGCTCACACCCATTAGTCCGCCATGGTAAGTCGCTCATACGCATTCACTCCTAATTTCTCATCCTCACATATTGATTCAGTCCAAGTCATTGTCATTATCTCCTGTCTCACAGCCACAGCCACCGTCCACTGTGTTCCACTGCCACTGTGTACCTCTTTTTCACTCACACTGCCATTGCCCTCTTTACTCTTTCTGTACCAAAACCACTGTATACTGTCTTCCAGTATTTAGTACTTTTCCATCTCTTTCCCACTGCCACTGTCTCCTTCTCTCTCAGCATAAAAAAGTGGGAATATATTTGTATTCCAAAATAATTGGGAAAATTTTTAAAGGTGCTGAGGAAGGTAGAATGAGGCAGTCTTGTAAACAAGAGCATATTCGCCTTTCTTGTGCTGCGATAGGAGCAGTTTTCCGCAGGGTCTCTTCTTTTCAGTGCAACAGCAAGGTATTCACACGAAAGGAACTTGATGGGCCAGTAAAATTTTGATGGTTTGTTAATGTGAAATTCAAATAACGCAAAACTAATTCTATACCTCAGGCCGGATTTTACGGGAAGAAAAATTTTACAAGTGCTTTTGTACTACAATATGGGGTCCTAGAACCCTTCTGACGATAACGGAGACTTTACAGCATATTTCTCGGTGCTACATCACTTGCGAATCTACGTTTTCGCCTCACACAGGAATTTATGGCGTATTTTACGTGTACAAATAGGGTAACTTTGAACATCTGTATCTCGGAAATTGATAAAGATATAAAGAAACTTTTGAAGGTTTTTCGAAATAGGAGGATTAGGAACATGTACTAAATTTTTTCAGCCATTGGCGGTGCATAGCCGTCTTGGAATTCGCGGCTAGGTTTCGATGCGAAAAAAAGGTAAAAAACCCAATTTTTGGGGTTTGCTAGGGAACCGCCCATGAAGTAATGATGCTTCCATGAGTCCCTTAAGGCCCACCGTAGATCACATCAGATGTTCTATTTGCCTAAGCAGGAGGAAGGGTGTAACACTCATACTTTGACCGTTTAGTGTAGGGTAATGAAACTAAGACGGTCGTTCTGTTGGCTGTACAAGTGATCCGTAGCCCAAGGGCAATCCAGATCACATGACACATGACCCTACCTGTCTATCACCTATATAACCCAAGGTATGAGACCCGAAAGAAACACTTTTTTCTTGCACGGCGTTTTCGAACATATTAGGTAGCGCATGCTGTCGTATGCGTAACGATGAAAGCTGTCCCCAAAATTTCTTTACCAGTTATCGATCAATGCAACATACCCCACTCATCCAAAAAATATTGAGATTGGATTTATTGGAGGTTTATTGCTTCAGGTGTTCTACACAATGTTCGTAAACCATGTGAAATAGCCAGAAAAGTCCTCATTTGGGATGTTGTTCAAATCGCATGTCACAGTGGCTTCAACTTCGGCTATACCAGAAAACATTATCCTTATCCCTTCTTGTGTGAATTTCTGCACTTTGTCATTTTCTGGTAGGTTCGTATTGATGACACATGTCTTGTCAACTGCGACGGTTTTAACCAGCGAAGAACTGTACGCGTTTTGCATTAGAACCAAGTCGCGGCAAGGGTCCACGCGTTGTTGTTTTTATTCTGGTCTACAGTTTTCTCTTCTTCAAAATGTTCTGGAAATTGTCCTGTACACTTTATTAAGAAATGTTGCTCCATTGTGATCTGTGGCACAACGACGTTGGCGTACTTCTGCTGCATGTCCGCTATTTAATAGTGCTTGCTCGCAGCTGTCCGGTCGAATCACATTTGTTCCTTACAGTTGTTAATTCGAGCCGCCAGAGCAGTTAAAGCGACGGGGTTATAACGCTACCGTCTGCTACTGCTATACCATAACCTCAAAACTGGAGGCAATTTGCAAAACAGAATTATTTTGTTGGAGTAATAATGGTATAAAGCAACAGAGCAGTGTTACCCCCTGAGAGGAATTTTGTTATGTTGACCGTGTTGTACCTAACGGAGGTGGCTTATCGGAAGTTAAAGTCAGAATTACGTAAATATTTGAACAGTAACAAACAAAATTTTGCCTATCTGCACTGTTTAACTGATAAAGAAAACGGTCGCCAGCCTAACTAGGCAAGAGAATGATTAACATTCTCGTTTAAGAAAGTAGGTATAAGTAACTATAAAGGATAAACACAACCTATACTTTGTCACACGTGAGTGCAGTGAACTCTGACACATACATATGTTTACGGTAAGATTGAAACTAACAGAGCAGCAGAAACTATTTGCAAAATTATAAGAGACACCGAAACACACAATTACTTTCAATGTAAGATACTGACTCACCTTCTGCGATTTACAAGCAGTAATGTGATCATTTATTAAGCAAAACTTTATAAGCCTCAGTCTTAAGAATTTTTAATTTGAAGTTGGCAACAACACGTTAATAAGCAGTTTTACTAGGAAAATTATATTCAGCAAGCATCATTGACTTTAACTCACTCTCTTGCCACATTAACTTTAACTTTCTCTTTACTATGTTCAAGAGGCATTAATTAGAGAAAAAACACTGGTTTTTAATGTTCTTTCAGTAGAGACACTCGGTAATCACTTTAGTTCAAAGGGAGAGGACCCTGAGAGGTGTTATGATAAGGAGAAAAATCAAGGTAGGTACATAAATTCAGATATAAATTACCTTATATTTGAGCACACTACCACATCCATTAAGCTGATCCTTCACTGTACATCATTGTAGTATTCCGATGTAATGATTGCGCAATGTGGTGGCAACTGCATGTTGTTAGGTGGAATTGCAGGTAGAATTGCTGGACTCTGTCATTTCTTGGTGGCGATGATAGATACAAATTCCAGAATAGTTCCAGCTATTTATCCATCCATCCGAGGCATTGGAAGGTAGCAGAAAAAGCCTCTCTCGGAACCAGCACAATATGGATCTTTTACATGGCAGTGCACAGACTCGTAGCTTGTCCCCGACTCGTAGCTCGTCCCCGACTCGTAGCTTGTCCCCGACTCGTAGCTCGTCTCCGACTGACTATCAGTTCCACCTTTTCTACATAGGCCAACCACAATTTGCGCGCGCTACACAGTTCCGTTCCCGAGGGGAACCACTACACCTTTTACATACAAACTAACTAAGAACCCTAAGTGAGGATCAGCAGTTTACATAACAGCAACCAAATACATTAAATAAGACAGAACATTTGCACATATTGACATTTCTACCAAAAAATTATTCACACAAAATTACAATTATATACAGTAAGTTTTTGTTCCTTACAAATGGGACAAAGATTTTAAATTACAGATACACTACTTTGCATAGAATCAAATCACGACATCAAAGGTTTGACAAAGAAAAGAGTATACAATTTTGTGTTATCTGTTCAATCAAACAGATTTACAGAAGCTCAAGGTCGTAATATTAAATAAAACAAAAGCAAAATAAATCCATACAGCAGAAGACCTATGGTGTTACAGGGTCGCTTATTCCTCAGGAATAAAATCAGTCTCGGAACTTGATATATGTACGGTTTACATGTGCTGCAGTGTCACGAGAGTGAAATTTCGCATAGAGCTGCTCTGGTGTTAATGGGCAATCAAGCGCACAATGCGGAAAGCACACAGAAACGTAATTACACGCTGCTTTACGTTTGCAGTCGTGTTGCCACGGCGTCCACTCGTAACGGCTGCGGACCGAGGCCTCGTGAGTCTGCATTCGGCTGGGGAGAGAGGCAGAGCGCCAGGAGTCGCTGAGACGCCTGCACTCGCTGTTTACCTCTTTGTCAAGGACTTGAGAAACTGCAGAGCTTCTGCCGCCCAACTTTAGAGCCCCCACAGCTCCACATAATACGACAATTAAATCCACGGCTCCAAAGGAAACGGTAGAGCAGCTTTCCTTTCTCTTTTTCTGGCGCGCTCGGTTTGCGAAGCCGCTCGTTCAACAGCGCCGTGGAATTTCTTCTGTGGACCTGTGGTGCAGCACTTGTCAGTTCCCCCTCCCTCCTCCATCCCCCCCTCGTCTTGGCCCGCCCCTCTGCGGAGCGCCCTCTGACAGCGGTAACAAGTTTTCGAGGGCGTTAGTCGCTAATGTTGAGGAGCGGCATTCGCGTTCACCGCTCCGTTTCCGCCCAACTCCAGCATTTCCGTCCGAATTCCCACCACTGGTAGCTACAGAGACTGTTCACAGACATTATGCGCCACAAACGAGTCACTGAACACTCGCGAATATATTCCGCTTTTCGTGAAACCGTAGCGCTTTCAGTCTGTGCTTCGTTCGACTGCGTAACAACAGCTCCTCACCTTTTAACCGAAGCGCCATTCAGGTCAGTATACGGCTCGGAAAAAAATGAACACGAGAAGGCCCAGAGCCCTGCATGATGCAGAACGGCCGCCGTGTCATCCTCTTCCTTCTGACGTCAATTGGATGCCGTATTTAGGTGCACATCGCATTCCCGGCCGTTGTCGATTTTCCACACCTTGGAGCCGTTACCTCTCAGTCACGTAGCTCCTCAACTGGCATCACGAGGCTGAGTGCACCACGGTACAGTCCTTGAAGCACTGGTAGTTGCGGGAATCGAACCCAGGTCCTCCACATGACTGTCAGCTACAAAGGTGGACATGACTCTCACATAGTTAACGTCGGCCTTTGGAACCGGCTCCGCTACTCGTATTTTAAGCAGGTTCTCATAAGACTGAGTGCTATCGCCTCCCAAATTCCTCCACAGAAAGTTGTTTGACAGCTCCAGACATCGAGCCCTGGTTCCACGTGTCTTAGTAGGAAACTCTGACTGCTTTGTTGCAAGGCAGCTCAAGAACAACAAAATATACATTTATGTACTGACGTCAATCAGCAAAACTATAAAACCAGCCTCTTTAACAACTGAAGGGTCAGGGGAGAAAACGAGGTATGTCACTTTTTTTTCGAAGCTGAATTTATCCTACAGCACTGATCATACTCATCTGATGAGAGATTGAAACTGGGAAAAAGCCAAGCGAGTCCAGATATATTACTATTGAAAGTTCTGCTGTAAGGGGAAAGAACCGAGTAAGTGAGTTTTTCACGGGAAAGAAGCAGCTAAGTTGGCAGTGACTCCTGCCCCCCACCCCCACCCCCTCTCCCCAGTAAACAGGAGAAAAAGAAAAACAAAAAAAGGTGTCTGTTTGCGTAGAATTTGCAGTTCGTTCAGTATCAATGTTATTGCAACAGACGAATTATTTCTTTATATATTTATGCTACATGCACTGCGCAAAAGGGTGCTAATGAAGTGGAGTCACTCCTTTTTTTCACTTCATCACTCATGATTTTGATGATGACATTGAAGAGCTCTATACAGGTTGTCCCAGGAGGAACGCTAAGTGTTCTGGGAGATGACAGGAACGATTACTCGAAGCAAAAGAACTCTAGTAAACATGGCTCTAAAATGCATACCTTAAGAGCTATGAGCAGTTGTTTTTCTTCACACCTCATCTACTGAAAAAGTGCTCTTAGCTCTTAAAGTGTGTACTATAGACCTGTGTTTATTAGACATTTCGAATGATCATTCTTATCATATCCTGAACACTGACCATTCCTCTTGGGATACCTTGCATATTTTGTGATTTTGCTGGTTGTCAAAATAACAACTACACCGCTTTCCCCTTCATGCATTATGCAACTCCCAATCAAATTATTCACCTGAAGAAGATCAAAATTACATTCCTTGTGCGTGGCTGTTGAAAAACCTGAAGATTACAAGGAAATGATAGACGCGTCCAGATGTAAGCCGTCTCCTTTGGCTGTGGCCAATGTTAACGAAGAAATGGACAACCTCGTTTAATTCAAAGATCAGTCGCTGTAAAATGCACTTTCAAAACTCAGTCTCTTAAGATAATATTATCTGAATCTAGCCATTGTCGTATGCTGAAATATCAAACGCCCTATCACAGAGGAATGCAAAAAGGCCACAAAAAGGCACCATAAAAGTGTCAGCCTCTGATGCGCTGTTTGAACCACACATATCTACTTATACTGGTATGCTTAACATCAGACTTTCTTACCTGTCTCGTGCACAATAGCTTTACATTTATTTTTTGTTCGCTATTATATAACTCGAACGAATCCATTATTTATTCTAGATCTCCTTCCAGTTTCCACGCTCAAATACAGGGTCGACGTCAATAAAACCGACAAACTGCAGGGACGGATTCCTAAATGAAAATGGAGGGAAAAAGTTCCTATGAATATGTGTCGGGAAACCCATCGTTGCCACGGTAGATCGTGCTGAAGAATGACAATTCTTCTGACGACGTGCAGTGTGTTCCATGCGTTGCAGGCTGTGTGCTTGGCGCAGCGTACTGTAACCAACAGAACTGTCCGGTATTCATGTCGGGAACAAGCCGAGATGGCTTTTGTGTACGACCAGGCAGATGGAAACGTGTGAGAGGTAGCATGGCCATAGCAAAACAAGTACCCTCGCGGACACCAACCACACCACACAACATTTCAAGCCCTTGAATGAGATTTTCACTCTGCAGCGGAGTGTGCGATGATATGAAACTTCCTGGCCGATTAAAACTGTGTGCCGGACCGATACTCGAAATCGGGACCTTCGCCTTTCGCGGGCAAGTGCTCTACCATCTGAGGTCATTCGCTTACGTCAATCTGTTGTAGAATAATGGAACATGTTTTGTGTTCTCGTATTATGACGTTCTTAGATAATACAAATCTCCTTCATCATAACCAACATGGATTCCGCAAACAGAGATCATGTGAAACTCAGCTCGCCCTATTTGCCCAAGAAATTCACAGTGCCGTAGACACTGGCGAGCAGATTGATGCCGTATTCCTGGACTTCAGGAAGGCATTTGATACGGTTCCGCACTTACGTTTAGTGAAAAAAATACGAGCTTACGGAATATCGGACCAGGTTTGTGATTGGATTCAGGATTTCCTAGAAGAAAGAACACAACATGTCATTCTTAACGGTTCAAAATCTGCAGATGTAGAGGTAATTTCGGGAGTACCGCAAGGAAGCGTGAGGCTATTTGCAGATGACACGGTTGTCTACAAGAAAGTAGCAACATCAGAAGACTCGTACGTACTCCAGGAAGACCTGCAGAGGATTAATGCATGGTGCGACAGCTGGCAGCTTTCCCTAAACGTAGATAAATGTAATATAATGCGCATACATAGGGGCAGAAATCCATTCCAGTACGATTATGCCATAGGTGGTAAATCATTGGAAGCGGTAACGACCGTAAAATACTTAGGAGTTACTATCCGGAGCGATCTGAAGTGGAATGATCACATAAAACAAATAGTGGGAAAAGCAGGCGCCAGGTTGAGATTCATAGGAAGAATTCTAAGAAAATGTGACTCATCGACGAAAGAAGTAGCTTACAAAACGCTTGTTCGTCCGATTCTTGAATATTGCTCATCAGTATGGGACCCTTACCAGGTTGGATTAATAGAAGAGATAGACATGATCCAGCGAAAAGCAGCGCGATTCGTCATGGGGACATTTAGTCAGCGCGAGAGCGTTACGGAGATGCTGAACAAGCTCCAGTGGCGGACACTTCAAGAAAGGCGTTACGCAATACGGAGAGGTTTATTATCGAAATTACGAGAGAGCACATTCCGGGAAGAGATGGGCAACATATTACTACCGCCCACATATATCTCGCGTAATGATCACAACGAAAAGATCCGAGAAATTAGAGCAAATACGGAGACTTACAAGCAGTCGTTCTTCCCACGCACAATTCGTGAATGGAACAGGGAAGGGGGGATCAGATAGTGGTACAATAAGTACCCTCCGCCACACACCGTAAGGTGGCTCGCGGAGTATAGATGTAGATGTAGATGTAGATGTAGATGAGGTACTGGCAGAAGTAAAGCTGTGAGGACAGGGCGTGAGTCGTGGTTGGGTGGCTCAGTTGGTAGAGCACTTGCCCGCGAAATGCAAGGGTCCCGAGTTCGAGTGTCCGGCACACAGTATTAATCTGCCAGGAAGCTTCATTTAAAGTCCTTTTTCGGCGTTTATGTGACCATTTGTTCTTTCAGACAGACGAACTTGCAGGGAAGCGGTGGATTGTGTGTATATCAGATTCGATGGATATTGAGATGAATCGTAGTACGAGCTCCAGGAAAGTGGCCCGCCAACACGGTGTGAGCCAAAGTACTATTACGTGATTCCTGCGTGACAACCACTACTGGTATGTGGCGCCGTTGGCGCCAGTTGCTTCTCTGTTTCCGTTTAAGATCTGTGCGATCGACTCTGTATCGCGTGCCCGCGGTTTTCTTCTTTGGTCGCTTTTCGGCTACTTAAGCGCATGACGCTGTGGGGGAGAGGGCTGGTTTTGGTTGGTCGGTTGGTTGTCGGTCCGGTGTGCAGTCTGGTTGTCAGCGGTCGCTCTGTGCGCATGCTCTGCCTCTTTGTCACGTGGGCAGTAGGGCTGCGGGCGGAGACGTGGGTGCGGCCGGGAGTGTGTACTGCGTCTAGTGAGAGGGCGATGGTCTCGTCTGCTAAGTGATGTGAACATGTGAAAGTAGCTTTGGAATGTACCAGCCGCCAACCGAATACACTACAGAATCAAATGGTGGGAGCTATTCAGGTTCTTAAAGCCCTGCTGTATATACAGGGTGTTTCAAAAATGACAGGTATATTTGAAACGGCAACAAAAACTAAACGAGCAGAGATAGAAATACACCGTTTGTTGCAATATGCTTGGGACAACAGTACATTTTCAGGCAGACAAACTTTCGAAATTACAGTAGTTACAATTTTCAACAACAGATGGCGTTGCGGTCTAGCAAACTCTATAGTACGATATTTTCCACATATCCACCATGCGTAGCAATAATATGGCGTAGTCTCTGAATGAAATTACCCGAAACCTTTAACGTGTCTGGTGGAATGGCTTCATATGCAGATGAGATGTACTGCTTCAGCTGTTCAATTGTTTCTGGATTCTGGCGGTACACCTGGTCTTTCAAGTGTCCCCACAGAAAGAAGTCACAGGGGTTTATGTCTGGCGAATAGGCAGGCCAATCCACGCCGCCTCCTGTATGTTTCGGATAGCCCAAAGCAATCACACGATCATGAAATATTCATTCAGGAAATTAAAGACGTCGGCCGTGCGATGTGGCCGGGCACCATCTTGCATAAACAACGAGGTGTTCGCAGTGTCGTCTAAGGCAGTTTGTACCGCCACAAATTCACGAAGAATGTCCAGATAGCGTGATGCAGTAATCGTTTCGGATCTGAAAAATGGGCCAATGATTCCTTTGGAAGAAATGGCGGCCCAGACCAGTACTTTTTGAGGATGCAGGGACGATGGGACTGCAACATGGGGCTTTTCGGTTCCCCATATGCGCCAGTTCTGTTTATTGACGAAGCCGTCCAGGTAAAAATAAGCTTCGTCAGTAAACCAAATGCTGCCCACATGCATATCGCCGTCATCAATCCTGTACACAATATCGTTAGCGAATGTCTCTCATGCAGCAATGGTAGCGGCGCTGAGGGGTTGCCGCGTTTGAATTTTGTATGGATAGAGGTGTAAACTCTGGCGCATGAGACGATACGTGGACGTTGGCGTCATTTGGACCGCAGCTGCAACACGGCGAACGGAAACCCGAGGCCGCTGTTGGATCACCTGCTGCACTAGCTGCGCGTTGCCCTCTGTGGTTGCCATACGCGGTCGCCCTGCCTTTCCAGCACGTTCATCCATCACGTTCCCAGTCCGTTGAAATTTTTCAAACAGATCCTTTATTGTATCGCTTTTCGGTCCTTTGGTTACATTAAACCTCCGTTGAAAACTTCGTCTTGTCGCAACAACACTGTGTTCTAGGCGGTGGAATTCCAACACCAGAAAAATCCTCTGTTCTAAGGAATAAACCATGTTGTCTACAGCACACTTGCACGTTGTGAACAGCACACGCTTACAGCAGAAAGACGACGTACAGAATGGCGCAGCCACAGACTGCATTGTCTTCTATATCGTACACATCACTTGCAGCGCCATCTGTTGTTGAAAATTGTAACTACTGTAATTTCGAAAGTTTGTCCGCCTGAAAATGTACTGTTGTCCCAAGCATATTGCTACAAACGGTGTATTTCTATCGCTTCTCGTTTAGTTTTTATTGCCGTTTCAAATATACCGGTCATTTTTGAAACACCCTGTATGTATGTTGAATTTCGTGCTGTTTGCAGTTAACGGCTCTCCAGTGTTTGGACGCCCATGTTATCTGTTTCATGTTGACCACTGGTGCACACCTTACTGAACAGAGAAAGAAATGATAATTAAATCAATACCCTAAGCTGTTGACAGGCGTTCTTATACGTCAACGGGGACAGTTGAAAATGTGTGCCCCGAGCAGGACTCGAACCCGGGACTTACATGGCAGACGCTCTATCAATCTGAGCCACCGAGGGCACAGAGGATAGTGCGACTGCTGGGACTTATCCCTTGAACGCCCCCCTTTAGACCCACATTCCCAACTTAATGTCCACACACTACATTAGTAGTGTACCTGCTCACTACACTCAATACTCGCGGCAGACAATCTTGCCGAGTCCCGTTAGAGTTCGGGCAATGCGTGTGCATCCAGCACAGAAGAAGGTCAATGGCCGGTTAGCCTTAACTATATGGAGATGGTATCTGCTCTTTCAAAAAATGTTCAAATGTGTGTGAAATCTTATGGGACTTAACTGCTAAGGTCATCAGTCCCTAACCTTACACACTACTTAACCTAAATTATCCTAAGGACAAACGCACACACCCATACCCGAGGGATGACTGCAGCGCCTAAGACCGCTCGGCTAATCCCGCGCGGCATCTGTTCTTTCAGACATGCTCAGATGGATAGAGCGTCTGCCATGCAAGCAGGAGAGCCAGGGTTCGAACCCCGGTTGGGGCACACATTTTCAACTGTCCCCGTTGATGTATATCAACGCCTGTCGACAGCTTAGGGTATTGATTTAATTATCATTTCATTCTCGGGAGTTGCATGGTTACCGATGGTATCTGGGGGACGACCATCTCCATATAGTTAACGCTAACCGGCCATTGACCTTCTTTTGTGCGGATGCACACGCATTGCCCGAACTCTTACGGGACTCGTTAAGACTGTCTGCCGTGAGTAAAGAGTGTAGTAGGCAGGGGCACTAGGAATGTAATGTGTGGACATTAAGTTGGGAATGTGGGTCTCACGGGGAGCGTGGCCGGCACGGTAGCTCATCGTGTTCGGTCAGAGTGCTGTAATAAAAAACTGAGTGAAAGGGTCAACAACGAATTTGAACGGATGTCATGTGACGTCTGCAACGACCAAACACAACGATCAACAACGAACAAAATGAGAAAACAAAAGAAAAAAAACAAACGAACAAAAAGGTGGATAGAGCGTCTGCCATGTAAGTAGGGGATCCCGGGTTCGAGTCCCGATCGGGGCACACAGTTTCAACTGTCCCCGTTGATGTATATGAACACCTGTCGACAGCCTGGGATATTGATTTAATTATCATTTCATTCTCGAGACCTGCATGGTCACGATATATTACTGAACAGTGGTTACCTGTGTGAATGAGGGTTGCTTGTTTTGGACGCACTTGAGATACTGGCAAGAAGTATATATCTAAGCGTGTGTGTGTGCACTCCGAAATAATTATGAAATGGTTTTTCTTCTTGTATGTAACTGTTATTTAGGGTTATGAGACAGAGTATGTGATCTGGTTCCTACGCATTCTGCAGTGTTCTCATGTATCGTGGTTCCTGTGCAAAGGGAGTGTGAACTGTTGTTGCAGACAGTGATTGCAAGAGATTTAATTTGGCTGCAAAGAGTAATTGTATTCCTGTTTTGAAATTTTACTGCCGGCCGGAGTGGCCGTGCGGTTCTAGGCGCTACAGTCTGGAACCGAGCGACCGCTACGGTCGCAGGTTCGAATCCTGCCTCGGGCATGGATGTGTGTGATGTCCTGAGGTTAGTTAGGTTTAATTGGTTGTAAATCCTAGGCGACTGATGACCTCAGAAGTTAAGTCGCATAGTGCTCAGAGCCATTTGAACCATTTTTTTGAAATTTTACTCATTTGTTAAGGATTGTATTACTCTGGATACTGCCCAGTTGCTGTGTGGTTTTATGTTGTTGTTTCAGTGGTGTAATCAGCTGTGTGCGTCGTCCGTTGTAGCTGGTCGTGTAACTGGGGGACGACGCCTTGGCGGCGGCCAGTTTGAATTGTAACTGATAGCGCGATCGCTGTGTTTATCAGTGCTATAGTAGTATTCAATGAACTGTGGATGAAGCCCGACAACAGACATTACATGCATCGAGCGAAAATGATAGTGCATTGAGAATGGCTAGCTTCTAGCTGAAATCCAGACCTGCGCAATAAAATTTAAAAAGGACGACTGATCGCTGCAATCTGTAATTTGAAATTCAATACAACAGTTACTGAGAGCAACACCTTTCTGAGTGGAAGGTAACCTGATTTTATTATTTGTTCCTGGTGACGGCGAGGCGCCCGTCTTTCTTCTTCACCGTTCCTTTCGGCTTTCATTCACGCTTGATGTGATTTGTAGTTTCCGCACACCTCTGATGTGCCATTACTTGTCACTGAAATTTTGTAATACCTGAAAGATGCCTTTCATTGTACTGGGTTTTTAGTGTCTTATTCAGAAAGAGAAATTGTGAGTTGTTTCTGTTGTTATATCTTAAAAAGTGTCCTGCTTCTGTGGGAGTTTCTCTTAGTAAACCATTTGTTGTTTGTATGGTTCTTATTATTTATGTAAAGAAGGTTTTGAAATTATTTAGTGTTTGGGGTGGGCTTTGACACCTGTAGACATTTTGTCTGTTTAGTAATGTTTCAAATTCTAGTGCAATTATGTATATTATTCTGGGGTAACAGCAGTTTGCTGTCGTCATACAATTGTTAAATAAAATCTATTGGAAATTAGACCAGAGTTTGTGTTGAATTCGTAATTATTGCCTTGTCTCTCAAGAGTTAGCCGGCCGGTGTGGCCGTGCGGTTCTAGGCGCTTCAGTCTGGAACCGCGTGACCGCTATGGTCGCAGGTTCGAATCCTGCCGCCGGCATTGATGTGTGTGATGTCCTTAGGTAAGTTAGGTTTAAGTAGTTCTAAGTTCTAGGGGACTGTTGACCACAGATGTTAAGTCCCATAGTGCTCAGAGCCATCTCTCAAGAGTTGAAATATCCTTGAGCTTGTGTTCCACGTCTTAACTGGTAACAGAGCTCTGATCTGCGGGGCGGGGGTGAGTGATTTAATTTCTCCTGGCTTGTAGTTTCTTTCTATTGTCTTTTGTAGCTATTTTGATTTGTTAGCCGATATTTATCTGTTGTTTACATTCACAGGAACCATGGCCACGGTTAACGCAGGCGCCATACCGGCATTGCGCACTTGCGACGCGAACGTCTGCTTCACGAACTACGAGTAAGAATACGCGGATTACCGACAGATGGAGCGTGTGTTCCACGTCTCAACTACTATCCTCATCGCCTGCAACCAAATGGATGCCACTTTGAACATCTGTTGTGTTGTGGACGTGATGCAGCTCTGAACTGCATTCCAGGACGAATTGTTGTCCTTGCACGCACACTGTACATTTCCGGACACCAGTTCATAGAATTTTTTCCCCCATTTCCAGTCAGGAATCAGTACCTGCAATTTGTCAATTTTATTAATATTCACCCTGTATAAAAATTTGAAAAAGCTCGATTAAGTTTTTCCGTCTTGGTGGTGAGACGTTCTTAAATCAGCTGCCCCACACTTAAATATGCGTGATATGAATACTGACGTTGTATTATCAGAACCGGAAATTTCTTTGGTTGTGATTAGTATGGATTTTCTGCGTCTGGCTCACTTGACTTACCTCTTTCATTCTTCCTACAGAGTGACATTTTGTAGCAGTTTGGGGACATTTTGGACGCCAGTAATGCTGTTTCCACCTTACATGCACTCAAGATTTTTTATTCGTGAAGTAAAAAGTATTGTATGTTCTTATGTAGTGAGGTAATTACAGTTACAAATTTAAAACCAGTTTTTCTCGAGTTTCATGAAAACCGACCTACCTGGATCTTTTCCCTGACCCTTTAATTGTGGATTTAGTACACATAAATCAAAACTAATAAAGTATAAATAATCCAAGAATAATTTTAAATATGGTGTTAAATTGGCAATGATAATCAGCTCATTTATTAATTTATAAAACAGCGTTTCCCTGAGAGAAATGGGAAGCTCAAATTTTTTAAAATTATTTTACCGTTTCCTTGCAGTAAAATGGGCACTTGGTCATGAAAATACCTTCCTCTAAGAGACGGAAAGGTTGTATCAGGAGACCTATCCCCGCCAACAACAACTACAGCATTCAATGTTACCAACAGCGTTTCAAATTGTTCAAATGGCTCTGAGCACTATGGGACTTAACATCTGAGGTCATCAGTCCCCTAGAACTTAGAACTACTTAAACTTAACTAACCTAAGAACATCACACACATCCGTAACCGAGGCAGGATTCGAACCTGCGGCTGTAGCGGTCGCGCGGTTCCAGACTGAAGCGCCTAGAACCGCTCGGTCACACTGGCCGGCTCAAATAGCGTTTCGCTGTTTGTCTGAGACAGGATCGTTTCAGCAAGCAAGAAATCATGAAGGACGTATCCGAAATGTTCGGACACCAGACTTGGAGGAAAATGTGAATAACGCTGTGGAAGGCGACCGCCATGTCAGTACCAGACAGTTATCGCGCCATGATAGGGTAAGCCACACGACCGTGTGGAACATTCTCCATGACAATTGTTACTACCCTCATCACTAACAGCATGCAGGGCTTACTAGCGACAGACTTTCCACATCGAGAGCAGTTTTGCTTTCTTCACAAAGCAACCACGAATCCGGGATTTCTGTCATCCATCCTATTCACAGAAGAGGCCACCTTTACGCGGAGTGGTATCTTCAACTTTCTTAACAGTCATCTGTGGGATAGTATGCAGAATCCCCATGGTTTGGTGACAGCGAATCATCAGCATCGGTGCAAGTGGAATGTGTAGATCGTATTTTGGGATCAGTCTTCCTTTCACGTCGCCTAGCAGGCCAGAACTATCGGCGTTTCTTCCGGGTGATTTTGCCTTTGCTGCCGGAAGAAGTGCCATTGGTGATTCGAAGGGTTATGTGGCTCCTACATGATGGTGCTCCAGCTCACTTCGCCGTTGACCACTCGCTCACAGAAAGACACGTACCTAAAGACTGGAAAATTGCTCAAGTCACAAAAATACCCAAAAAGGGAAGTAGGAGTAATCCGCTGAATTACAGGCCTATATCACTAACGTAGATTTGCAGTAGGTTCAAATGGCTCTGAGCACTATGGGACTCAACTTCTGAGGTCATTAGTCCCCTAGAACTTAGAACTAGTTAAATCTAACTAACCTAAGGACATCACACACATCCATGCCCGAGGCAGGACTCGAACCTGCGACCGTAGCGGTCTCGCGGTTCCAGACTGAAGCGCCTAGAACCGCACGACCACTGCGGCCGGCATTTGCAGTAGGGTTTTTGAACATATACTGTATTGGAACATTATGAATAACCTCGAAGAAAACGATTTTTTGACACATAGCACGGTTTCAGAAATAATCGTTCTTGTGAAACACAACTAGCTCTTTATACTCATGAAGTAATAAGCGCTATCGACAGGGGATGTCAAATTGATCCCATATTTTTAGATTTCCAGAAGGCTTTCGACACCGTTCCTCACAAGCGTCTTCTAACCAAACTGCGTGCCTACGGAGTATCGCCTCAGTTGTGCGACTGGATTCGTGATTTCCTGTCAGAAAGGTCACAGTTCGTAATAATAGACGGAAAGTCATCGAGTAAAACAGAAGTAATATCAAGCGTTCCCCAAGGAAGTGTTACAGGCCCTCTATAGTTCCTGATCTATATTAACGACATAGGAGACAATCTGAGTAGCCGTCTTAGAATGTTTGCAGATGATGCTGTCGTTTACCGTCTTGTAAAGTCATCAGATGATCAAAACGACCTGCAAAATGATTCAGATAAGATATCTGTATGGTGTTAAAAGTGGCAATTGACTCTGAATAAGGAAAAGTGTGAAGTTATTCTCATGAGTACTAAAAGAAATAAGCTAAATTTTCTATTACACGATAAGTCACACAAATCTGAAGGCTGTAAATTCAACTAAATACTTAGGGATTGCAATTACAAATAACCTAAATTGGAACGATCACAAGGATAATATTGTGGGTAGAGCAAACCAAAGACTGCGATTCATTGGCAGAACACTTACAAGGTGCAACAGGTTTGCTACACCACGCTTGTCCTCCTTATTCAGGAGTATTGCTGTGCGGTATGGGATCCGCATCAGGTGGGACTGACGGATGATATCGAAAAAGTACAAAGTATGGCAGCTCGTTTGTATTATCGCGAAATAAGGGAGATAGTGTCACAGATACGATACGTGAATTGGAGTGGCAATCAGTAAAAAGGCGTTTTTCGTTGCGACGGGATCTTCCCATGAAATTTCAATCACCAGTTTTCTCCTCCGACTGCGAAAACATTCCGTTGGCACCCACCTACATAGGGAGAAATGATCATCACGATAAAATAAGAGAAATCAGGGCTCGCACAGAAAAATTTAAGTGCTCGTTTTCCCGCGTGCCGATCGAGAGTGGAACGGAAGAGAGACAACTTGAAGGTGGTTCATTGCACCCTCTGCCAGGCACTTTATTGTGAATAGCAGAGTAATCACGTAGATGCACGTAGATGTAAACGCAGTCGTCTCTTCCCTGGTCGATGAATCGGACGAGAGGGTCCAGTTGCATGGCCTTGTCGTTCACCGGATCTCAACCCGTGCGATTTCTGATTATGGGACCATCTCAAAAGTATCCTTTATGCAAACCCTATCCCAGATGTGGAGACACTGGAGAAGCGTGTTCATTCCGCCTCTGACTCTGTTTGGTTTGGATGTAGCCTGGCCGATGTCAACGTGTGAGACAGAACATGCTATGGCGCGTCCATGCGTTGATGCACATGGAAACCATTTTAGACACATAGTACAAGTGTGGCTGCATGATACAGCGCGTATCAGACCGCAGTCTCTGTAACAAAGCATGACTGAATAAATAGTCTCTAACATGGAAACCATGTATTTCCGTATCCTCTCATCGATCAATCCCTACAGTTTGGACACGGTGGAAAAAATCACCCTATATGAACGCATCGGAGTCTCACTACGTTGTATACAGGGTGTTACAAAAAGGTACGGCCAAACTTCCAGGAAACATTCCTCACACACAAAGAAACAAAATATGTTATGTGGACATGTGTCCGGAAACGCTTACTTTCCATGTTAGAGCTCATTTTATTACTTCTCTTCAAATCACATTAATCATGGAATGGAAACACACAGCAACAGAACGTACCAGCGTGACTTCAAACACTTTGTTACAGGAAATGTTCAAAATGTCCTCCGTTAGCGAGGATACATGCATCCACCCTCCGTCGCATGGAATCCCTGATGCGCTGATGCAGCTCTGGAGAATGGCGTATTGTATCACAGCCGTCCACAATACGAGCACGAAGAGTCTCTACATTTGGCACCGGGGTTGCGTAGACAAAAGCTTTCAAATGCCCCCATAAATGAAAGTCAAGAGGGTTGAGGTCAGGAGAGCGTGGAGGCCAGGGAATTGGTCCGCCTCTACCAATCCATCGGTCACCGAATCTGTTGTTGAAAAGCGTACGAACACTTCGACTGAAATGTGCAGGAGCTCCATCGTGCATGAACCACATGTTGTGTCGTACTTGTAAAGGCACATGTTCTAGCAGCACAGGTAGAGTATCCCGTATGAAATCATGATAACGTGCTCCATTGAGCGTAGGTGGAAGAACATGGGGCCCAATCAAGACATCACCAACAAAGCCTGCCCAAACGTTCACAGAAAATCTGTGTTGATGACGTGATTGCACAATTGCATGCGGATTCTCGTCAGCCCACACATGTTGAGTGTGAAAATTTACAATTTGATCACGTTGGAATGAAGCCTCATCCGTAAAGAGAACATTTGCACTGAAATGAGTATTGACACATTGTTGGATGAACCATTCGCAGAAGTGTACGCGTGGAGGCCAATCAGCTGCTGATAGTCCCTGCACACGCTGTACATGGTACGGAAACAACTGCTCTCCCGTAACACTCTCCATACAGTGACGTGGTCAACGTTACCTTGTACAGCAGCAACTTCTCTGGCGCTGACATTAGGGTTATCGTCAACTGCACGAAGAATTGCCTCGTTCATTGCAGGTGTCCTCGTCGTTCTAGGTCTTCCCCAGTCGCAAGTCATAGGCTGGAATGTTCCGTGCTCCCTAAGACGCCGATCAATTGCTTCGAACGTCTTCTTGTCGGGACACTTTCGTTCTGGAAATCTGTCTCGATACAAACGTACCGCGCCACGGCTATTGCCTCGTGCTAATCCATACATCAAATGGGCATCTGCCAACTCCGCATTTGTAAACATTGCACTGGCTGCAAAACCACGTTCGTGATGAACTCTAACCTGTTGATGCTACGTACTGATGTGCTTGATGCTAGTACTGTAGAGCAATGAGTCGCATGTCAACACAAGCACCGAAGTCAACATTACCTTCTTTCAATTGGGCCAACTGGCCGTGAATCGAGGAAGTACAGTACATACTGATGAAAGCGCCTTTTCCGAGTTAATTGGCATTGAAGTTAGCCAATCAGGCCGTAGCGCGTGGAAATTCAAGCGGCTAGCCAGATGCAATTAGTTGTTCTCATAGTGCAGATGATAGAGATGAAACGACAATTTTTGTGTCGTTCTCTTGTCCAGTTTTAGGAAGCAAACGAAGAAGACGTTCGGCAACATCGTCTCTGGCGGGCCATATGAATTTGCGCACGCAACTGCCTGACTGGCCAGCTTCACTGCTAACAAAGTCAGAAACAAATTCGGCGCAACGTATCGAATTTCTTCCTTAACAGTTATTTCTCAGCACAACCTGTGCTGCAACACTCTCACAAGAATTTCAGATTGTTTCTCACCACCCTGTATAGTATAACACGTGTGAAAGTAGCTCTGTTGCATTTTCACGATTAAACAGTAGAACCAATTTCGATGAAATTTGGTATGGTGATAGCTTGAACCCCGAGCAAGAGCATACGCTACTGTAGAAAGTAAAAAATAGAAAAAAAGTAGACATCTGCAAGTGTGAAGTACGGGATAGAACACCTTTTTTTACATAAATGAATATACATCGTGTTGAAAAATATTAAATTTGTTGAATAATATACACATTGTATAATATACAGCTACTTCAACAGTGCAATGCATAGATGCAGGCTCCTTACCAGTCCGTCTGCATGCACCTCTTGGCAGCACTGTGTGCTTGCCGCATCGTCGTGCATTGGACTAGTTGGAGGGGTGGAGGAGTGAGGGCAGAGAGTGCGCACATCATGAGCTCTTCTTAACCCAACAGCCAGAGACTTGAGGGCAGCTGACGTTATTGCAAATACCATAGCTAAATGTAAATGCTGTGTGGCTAGGGCCTCCCGTCGGGTAGACCGTTCGCCTGGTGCAAGTCTTTCGAGTTGACACCACTTCCACGACTTGCGTGTCGATGGAGATGAAATGATGATGATAAGGACAACACAACACCTATTCCCTGAGCGTAAAAAATTTCTGACCCAGCCGGGAATCGAACCCGTGGCGTTAGGAATGACATTATGTTGCGCTGACCACTTCTTTTTTTTCGTTCTTGATCGTTGTGTTTGCTCTTTGCGGACGTCACAGGACATCCGTTTAAATTCGTTTGTTGATCCTTCTACTCAGTTTTTTACTACAGAGACCAACCAGCTCTCTGACCGAAGACGCTTTTTTTTTTTTTTTTTTGCAGTTTGTTCATTGTTGATCATTGTGTTTGGTCGTTGCGGACGTCACATGACACCCGTTTAAGTTCGTATGTTGATCTTTCCACTCCGTTTTTTTTTTTTTTTTTATTACAGAGGCCAAACGTCTCTCTGATCGAACACGCTGAGCTACCGTGCCGGCTACCACTCAACTACCAGGGACTGACAATATGATAGCTTGCCTACACTCACGCATCATAACAAAACTATTGACAGGCGAGTGCGCTTGTGGATAACAGCAGACACTAATAATCATGGGGTTTTCACAGGTAACTTAATCGTAGTTTGGAGCAATCAGAGCATGGAAAAAGAAATATCGTGATTTAAAGTTTTATCTAAAACTTTCATTTCTATATATTTGTCTGCTTGAACACGCTAATCTCCAAAACTACTAGACAAATTATCATGAAGTTTTCATGCGTAACGTGAGTGTAACTCGGGTCTGCATATAACCTTTATTTCATCAAAATCGGATTGCAGGAGTAAAGATATCGTAATTTAAAATTTTATCGAAAATCGTCTACTCAACTTAATAATTTGAATTTTTAATGATCATGGTGTAGTATGAGACCCAGTAGATGACGCTGTTACTTCCATGGTACACCAAAGACCCATTAGATGGCGCCATTAGCTTCTTTGCCGAAATGACAGATATATTTCCGGAAGTTTACGTCGGTGACAAATTTAAGCGCTGCAATCTCATCTTTACAAAGACAGACTAACAGTCAGTTTATATGGCTAGGATATATGGATTTACTGATTTCGCTTTGTGTACTAAAATCTTAGTGACATTGCTTTGCTTGGAAAAACGAGTTTATTAAACATGTGGGTCTCTACTCATTACATTTAGATTTCATTTTGTTTACAAATAAAAGTCTGAAAAACCTACTAGTCTTTCTGAATACACCAGAACGGCCAAAAGACCGAGGACTAAGTAGTCTCAAGAATCGAATGGAGATAGCGAGGAGAGACTTGCTGTGGCTCGAGAACGTTCGGCTTTAGTCATTCTTTGAAAACTCCTTCTCTGATCGAGAGCGTTATGCATTATCTCGCACCTCAGAATTCTTCACTCACAGACGCTTGAAGGTACTTCTCTCCGACGTAACATCATGGAAGCAGAAATTTTGACGTTTAGTGGCGCAGTCGAGATAGGCGCAGTCGAACGAGTTTTTATACCGCAAATGACGCTTATACTTCAAAATTTACCAGTTCGCTTTAAACCTGTACAATTCCCGGTGAGCTTGTGTTATGACCATAAACAAAGAAAAGACTCTGTTTGATGCGGACGTGCAACTTATTTGACGTAGCTTTTTGCAGGGTCAGTTCCAAGAGGCTCCCTCCTGTGTTAGTGAAGCAAACAAGCTCCTCGTTCACGCCCCCGATCATACTACTTTGAACGTTTTATACAAAGCAGCTTCTTAAGTAAAAAATAAATCCGATACTTATGAAGTCTCAGGCATAGCTGTAAATAAATACCCAAAAAACGCCAGGTTTTTGTTAGTAATAAAGTATAATCTGTTGCGTTCTATTATCATAATAAATAATAGAAAATCAAATGATATTACGTCTGACAGACATATGACGCCAGTCACGAGTAGCGAAGATCGGAATTCATTAAAACATAACTAATTACTGTTATCTACGATAAAATTCCATGAACTCGGCATTGGCCTACACAGATATTTCATTAATATATTATGCAAAGTACTGATATGTCATCAAAAGCTGTTACTGACAGTTATGTTCATGAAACACCTGAGTGTATGTGCGTGGAACATGTATAGAACATGATCCTTGAGTCATGAGCATTGACGACAAGAATGACCACAGTTGTTAACAAGCTCCACTACTCACAGTTTATGAGACTCTATGTGACTGTAATACCTGTGATGCTATTTGATCTTGTGTTGGTTATAACTGAAACAGATTTATGGACTTTTCCGTCTCTTTTTGGTAGAACAATTTCTTATTAAAGTTGCAAAGAAACAAACTGAATAACTGTTTCATTAATATTACTAGAAGAAAATAGAAATTTGTTTGTTTTTCAACCATAAATATAACAGAATTATCGAAAGCACAATATTACCTATGTTGCACACGCATGCTTGACGTTTCACAACAATCGATGATAGGTGCTCTAGAAACGAGTAGAGGATAAAATTTTTGTTTCACCAGAAATTTATCTTGATGATAACGTTCTGAAAAAGTTGTATGTTGTGTTTAGATTCTGTGTTTATTGCAGTTGATGAAATACTGATATAATGTTTTTTGATTTATGTGATATTTTGGTGTGGGTACTTGAGTTTCTAGCGGTGTATAAACTGTAGCCACTATATTAAAGGGCTGGTTGTTATACAGGGTGAGCACAAAGTCTTGCCCTAATTACAACAATTTATTACAGAATAACCGTTTGACATAATAATTTACATTTGATGCTTTTACATATGTTGTGTTACAAGTTTTTTTTAAAGACCACTTACGTTAATAGACCTCAACGTGTGCTCCCCTGGTAGCCCGGAGAATGTCGAGGCGGTATTCCACTTCCCGCCAGGTGTTCGTAACAGGGGAGTAATGTCCGGATCGGTGGATTGGAAGGAACGGTCCAACAACCTGGCCATCCCGCTCTCCAAACATTACGCCCCTTGATTTTTTTTCTGGGGCTATATCAAGGACAGAGTCTTCGTCACACCAGTTACACCAGTTGCTGACGTCGACGAACTGAAGACTGGGATGCAAGATGCTGTGGGTACTGTGACAGAACACTTGTTACGAAACAGCTGGCGGGCACTGGAATACCTCCTCGACATTCTCCGAGCTACCAAGGGAACACACGTTGAGGTTTACCAACGTAAGTGATCCTAAAAAGAAACTAGTAACACTAACCTATGTAACGGCATCCAAATGTAACTTATTATGTCAAACGGTTATTCTGTTATAAATTTTCATAATCAGGGCAAGACTTTGTACTCACTCTGTATGTAAAATATGTAGTCTGGAAGCACACAATGTTTCACAAAACTTACGTAAGAGCAGGAGAAATACTTCAAATAAAAATATGGATGCGAAATAATACCAACAAGAATGTTTCGAATGGTACAGAATTATCATTTAAAGAAACTAAACATAAACACTATTAACTCAAAATCCAAAGCTCGTCTCTCAAACAATAGTTTTAAGAATTTGTTTGTGTCTTTATAAATGTTTTTTCTTCTGTAGTTACAGAAGTTAAAAAACTTCATTGAACGAAACTTCGTATTATTACAGAAAAATATAATCATTTCTAACATTCCTTGTTGATGTGCATATAGTCATGACATTAGAATCGTTCAATGCACCAGCATACGGCACGACTTTCAGATAACCCAGTTACGTAATTTTGCCTCAGTAGATGAAGAGCTGAATGTGACGACAAATTGCACCACGACGTGAGTACCGCCGTCCATACCAAATCAGTTGACATTTAGCACATTGTTTCCACGTTTCGTTGAAATTGCATTGACAGTACCACAGTAGAGCCTGCATACGAACTAGTGACGTTTCTAACTATAACATCTGCATTTGACCGAAAAGAAGATACCATCAAAATCAAACTACTGCCACAAATACATGGGAGCTCAGGTTATAATGGCTTGTGTAGCCTCACAAATGCGATACCTTCAAGTTTGTATGATATTCAGTGGTCCTTGTTGTTAAAGAAAGAGCTGACGAGAAGTCGAATTATTGACAGCTACCATTTTTGAGTTGTCGTTGTTGTGGTCTTCAGTCCTGAGACTGGTTTGATGCAGCTCTCCATGATACTCTATCCTGTGCAAGCTTCTTCATCTCCCAGTACCTACCACAACCTACATCCGTCTGAATCTGCTTAGTGTATTCATCTCTTGGTCTCCCCCTACGATTTTTACCCTCCACGCTGCCCTCCGATACTAAATTGGTGATCCCTTGATGGCTTAGATCATGTCCTACCAACCGATCCCTTCTTCTAGTCAAGTTGTGCCACAAAATTCTCTTCTCCCCAATCCTATTCAATACTTGCTCATTAGTGCGTATAGTCTACCCATCTAATCTTCAGCATTCTTCTGTAGCACCACATTTCAAAAGCTTCTATTCTCTTCTTGTCCAAACTATTTATCGTCCGTGTTTCACTTCCATACATGGCTACACTCCATACAAATACTTTCAAAAATGACTTCCTGACACTTAAATCTATACTCTTCTTCAGAAACGCTTTCCTTGTCATTGTCAGTCTACATTTTATATCCTCTCTACTTCGACGGTCATCAGTTATTTTGCTCCCCAAATAGCAAAACTCCTTTACTACTTTAAGTGTCTCATTTCCTGATCTAATTCCCTCAACATCACCCGACTTAATTCGACTACATTCCATTACTTTCGTTTTGCTTTTTTTGATGCTCATCTTATATCCTCCTTTCAAGACACTATCCATTCCGTTCAACTGCTCTTCATTTTTGAGTAGCGAAGAAATTATATTCGACCCAGGAACGTAAGTACGTGTCGTTCGAAGCTTCGATTATTTACAGTCTAGCGAAGCGTACCTCATTAAATGGGAAAGGACTGTACTTACAGAAACAGTTACGATGGATGAGATTATTCTTCAAAGAATCTAACTCCCTTTTATAAAACAGCTTTAAACAAATAATTTCTTTACAAATGAGTTAATGTGTTAAATATTGACGTTAAGCACGTAAAGCCTTCTTGATTTAAGCTGTAAAACCCTACTTATATTCGTTTTATTACCTTAGGATTATTCACCCATAGAATAATGAGTAAGTCAAACCGAAAACCGCAGGAACAATTATGAGGGGCGATGAACTGTTTTCCTTCCATTATTTTGTAGGGCTGTAAGAGAGAAGAAGTTTATAAAATGTTTTGTACTCGAATTCTTTATAAGTCCTCGTTTTATCAAAAGAGCTAATATTATTTTCGCTCCTCCTATCTGCTGGCACGATGCTAATTAGGATTTAATACTTGAGAATATGGTTACGAATAAAAATGATCTTTTAAATAAAAGGATGAGGCGGGAGATTCTTCTTAGTCTTAGTTACTATGAGATTTATATTCTTGTATCATGTAACTGCCTTCCAGATACGGTTCAGTTCGATTATAAAGCATTAATTCTGAAACTCTTTGAAATCTCGTCAGGGGCAGTGAATTAATCAATTTCTTAATATTATCTGAATTGAAAAGAACGTAATGGGGACACGTACACTATTTCATGCTTCAATAATTAAACACTTATGTTGCAACAAACGGATATCTTTTCCTAAGTCGACTGTACTCCTCAAAAAACTAAAAATGGGTTGGGTTTTACAATGTTCTTTAGTGACCAGTGAGTCATGTCAAAGTTGTCAAATAGTTACATAATCTCCGGGCATTTAGAGAGTTTCTAAATTTAATATTTTGCTTATTGTGTTAAATCTCTACGTAAAATTATGCCTCTTAATGAGTAGATTATGGCAGCATTTTAAATTTTTAAATTTGGTCACCGGTTACATGAAATACTGACAATCAAATTTTTGTTGCACCTGGAAGCCATAGAAATAAGAGCCCCTTGTCTTTTATCTGTTACTTCCTCATATACTCCATTCCAGATATGTAGAAAATTATCAAAACAGCACAAGGACACGTGGAATGCAGATGTCACTAATTTACATGGTAGCTGCGCTTAAAATCTCAAATCTGAATCAACTCAGTGTTGCTAAAATGAAAGACAGCCACCCCACCTCCCTCCCCATTCTCTTGTACAACTTGATTACTTCTGTAGCATACTTCATATCTACACAATCTTACATTAGCTTCTTGCTAAAATTACATTCAGTTTGATATTGCAAAAAAAAAAAAAAGAAACAAAATAATGCTAGCCATTAAAACTGCAACACAACGCAGACGGCATACTAAAAACGTCAAATTGGTATGATGAGGTGAACTACAAGCATGAATACACTATTGATTAACAAAGCATATAAGAGTAACGCCATCTACATTGTGTATACTATCCTACCACAATATTATTGCACTTCACTTAGTATGGCGCCCGCATCTCGTGGTCGTGCGGTAGCGTTCTCGCTTCCCACGCCGGGGTTCCCGGGTTCGATTCCCGGCGGGGTCAGGGATTTTCTCTCCCTCGTGATGGCTGGGTGTTGTGTGCTGTCCTTAAGTTAGTTAGGTTTAAGTATTTCTCAGTTCTAGGGGACTGATGACCATAGATGTTAAGTCCCATAGTGCTCAGAGCCATTTTTGAACCACTTAGTATGGCTGCTGTCGGGAACACGCGGTTACATTACCGTAAACAAGTACAGTGGTGATTAAGGTAAATACATTGCACTGTGAATGCCTTCAGGACCTTATGAACGAAAACACACGCAACACTGACGTAATGTTGTTTGTTTTACAAACCGATTTCCGGCTGTTATAGCGCAGGTACTAAGACAAGTATGTGTTACACTGAAATATTGTTGATTCAAAGATTTTAAACTAGTGCATCTAGAGAGTATCTGCATTTCCAGAGATGAAAAATGTTAACATTAGGTTTAGGAATATAACAAGTGGGATTATTTCAGTGTAAATGCGATGTAATAATACTCAACTACTACAAAATATGTGACATAGTGACTAATGCATTATAAAGGGTGATACAAAATGGTACGGCCAAAATTTCAGGAAACATTCCTCACACACAAAGAAAGAAAATACACTCCTGGAAATGGAAAAAAGAACACATTGACACCGGTGTGTCAGACCCACCATACTTGCTCCGGACACTGCGAGAGGGCTGTACAAGCAATGATCACACGCACGGCACAGCGGACACACCAGGAACCGCGGTGTTGGCCGTCGAATGGCGCTAGCTGCGCAGCATTTGTGCACCGCCGCCGTCAGTGTCAGCCAGTTTGCCGTGGCATACGGAGCTCCATCGCAGTCTTTAACACTGGTAGCATGCCGCGACAGCGTGGACGTGAACCGTATGTGCAGTTGACGGACTTTGAGCGAGGGCGTATAGTGGGCATGCGGGAGGCCGGGTGGACGTACCGCCGAATTGCTCAACACGTGGGGCGTGAGGTCTCCACAGTACATCGATGTTGTCGCCAGTGGTCGGCGGAAGGTGCACGTGCCCGTCGACCTGGGACCGGACCGCAGCGACGCACGGATGCACGCCAAGACCGTAGGATCCTACGCAGTGCCGTAGGGGACCGCACCGCCACTTCCCAGCAAATTAGGGACACTGTTGCTCCTGGGGTATCGGCGAGGACCATTCGCAACCGTCTCCATGAAGCCGGGCTACGGTCCCGCACACCGTTAGGCCGTCTTCCGCTCACGCCCCAACATCGTGCAGCCCGCCTCCAGTGGTGTCGCGACAGGCGTGAATGGAGGGACGAATGGAGACGTGTCGTCTTCAGCGATGAGAGTCGCTTCTGCCTTGGTGCCAATGATGGTCGTATGCGTGTTTGGCGCCGTGCAGGTGAGCGCCACAATCAGGACTGCATACGACCGAGGCACACAGGGCCAACACCCGGCATCACGGTGTGGGGAGCGATCTCCTACACTGGCCGTACACCACTGGTGATCGTCGAGGGGACACTGAATAGTGCACGGTACATCCAAACCGTCATCGAACCCATCGTTCTACCATTCCTAGACCGGCAAGGGAACTTGCTGTTCCAACAGGACAATGCACGTCCGCATGTATCCCGTGCCACCCAACGTGCTGTAGAAGGTGTAAGTCAACTACCCTGGCCAGCAAGATCTCCGGATCTGTCCCCCATTGAGCATGTTTGGGACTGGATGAAGCGTCGTCTCACGCGGTCTGCACGTCCAGCACGAACGCTGGTCCAACTGAGGCGCCAGGTGGAAATGGCATGGCAAGCCGTTCCACAGGACTACATCCAGCATCTCTACGATCGTCTCCATGGGAGAATAGCAGCCTGCATTGCTGCGAAAGGTGGATATACACTGTACTAGTGCCGACATTGTGCATGCTCTGTTGCCTGTGTCTATGTGCCTGTGGTTCTGTCAGTGTGATCATGTGATGTATCTGACCCCAGGAATGTGTCAATAAAGTTTCCCCTTCCTGGGACAATGAATTCACGGTGTTCTTATTTCAATTTCCAGGAGTGTATGGTATGTGGACATGTGTCCGGAAATGCTTACTTTCCATATTAGAGCTCATTTTATTACTTCTCTTCAAATCACATTAATCATGGAATGGAAACACACAGCAACAGAACGTACCAGTGTGACTTCGAACACTTTGTTACAGGAAATGTTCAAAATGTCCTCCGTTAGCGAGGATACATGCATCCACCCTCCGTCGCATGGAATCCCTGATGCGCTGATGCAGCCGCGGAGAATGGCTTATTGTATCACAGCCGTCCACAATACGATCACGAAGAGTCTCTACATTTGGTACCGGGGTTGCGTAGACAAGAGCTTTCAAATGCCCCCATAAATGAAAGTCAAGAGGGTTGAGGCCAGAAGAGCGTGGAGGCCATGGAATTGGTCCGCCTCTACCAATCCATCGGTCACCGAATCTGTTGTTGAGAAGCGTACGAACACTTCGACTGAAATGTGCAGGAAAATGGTTCAAATGGCTCTGAGCACTATGGGACTTAACATCTATGGTCATCAGTCCCCTAGAACTGAGAACTTCTTAAACCTAACGAACCCAAGGACATCACACACATCCATGCCCCAGGCAGGATTCGAACCTGCGACCGTAGCAGTCGCGCGGCTCCGGACTGAGCGCCTAGAACCGCTAAAATGTGCAGGAGCTCCATCGTGCATGAACGACATATTGTGTCGTACTTGTAAAGGCACATGTTCTAGTAGCACAGGTAGAGTATCCCGTATGAAATCATGATAACGTGCTCCATTGAGCGGAGGTGGAAGAAACTAAAATGAGCTCTAACACGGAAATTAAGCGTTTCCGGACACATGCCCACATAACATCTTTTCTTTATTTGTGTGTGAGGAATGTTTCCTGAACGTTTGGCCGTACCTTTTTGTAACACCCTGTATACAAACTACAACAGTTGCTTGTAGAGAACAATAAATTGAACAATAAATATTGGTGACGAGTTCTAAAGGCTTAACAAAATAACCTTGTCTTTAGTAGGTCCCAAATTACAAGCAGATAATATATACTACTGAGATTAAGCAGGTAAGTGAAGCAGTTGTGATTATATAAAGTAAAATTATTTAACACTACAAGTGAAATTAGAACAACTGAAATAAAGGAAAGTGGCGCATGTAAGAGGGGTTATTTAAAACATGACCTGAATAGGATTGTGAGTACTATCTACAGTTGAAATGGCGGGTACGGAAACTGTGTCCGGTCATTCAGTACTAAGTCTGGACTGATGGAAGTATGCTTAATAATTTCCATTATTTTATCGTGTCCGCCCCTGGTAGCTGAGTGGTCATCGCGACGGAATGTCATACCTAACGGCCCGGGTTCGATTCCCGGCTGGGTCGGAGATTTTCTCCGCTCAGGGACTGGGTGTTGTGTTGTCCTCCTCATCATCATTTCATGCCCATCGACACGCAAGTCGCCGAAGTGGCGTCAGCTCGAAAGACTTGCACCAGGCGAACGGTCTACCCGACGGGAGGCCCTAGCCACACGGCATTTCCGTATTATTTCAAGGTAGTTCATCTTCCTTCGTTTATGGAAACGACGTAATACTTCAAGTTACACGAAGCAAGTGTTCTGAAAAAGACGAGCCTTTTCCAAGTAATGTTCCTTCAAGTGGATGCATATTGCCCTGCCAGACTGATCTATACCGAATTTGCCACGATTGCAAGTAATTTTTGTATTCTACTCTTTCCCAAAGCTGCAGTGCTGTCTTACCATTGGCCAAATAGTATTCAAAAGTGTTCTGCACGTAAAATGTCTTTGCGTTTTTGGTTTAAGCTTCCTGTTTAAATCTAATGAGACTTTCCCTAAACAAGGAACTGTGCACCATTTATTGTGCTCGTGAGGTGGTGGGTCGAGAACATGGTAAAAAAGACAGTAAACCTTTGTTTCTGCTGTTTGTGGAGTCCGCCAAGGTGGGGGAGGGGAGGGGGGTTGCTATTGTTTGATGCTATTTGTTTGATTGCGTTTAATACCATTCCTTCAGCACAGTTGTGCACATACTAGCAATTAGTTCAGCGTGTTAATATCACAATACAATTCACGATAAACAGACCGAAACGCCCTCACTCACAGGTTCTGTAATATTGAGGATACCGAATACAGAGGAAGCTCATGCAGCATTCAGAAATCGCGACTGAATGTTGTTTGTTTGTTTGTGAGAAGATAGGAGAATGTCTGTCAGCACTTGCCGGAATTCGACGGCGGTACTATCGTGGCCTAATACACTACTGGCCATTAAAATTGCTACACAACGAAGATGACGTGAAAAAGTCGCGAAATTTAACCGACAGGAAGAAGATGCTGTGATATGCAAATGATTAGCTTTTCAGAGCATTCACACAAGGTTGGCGCCGGTGGCGACACCTACAACGTGCTGAAATGAGGAAAGTTTCCAACCGATTTCTCTTACACAAACAACAGTTGACAGGCGTTGCCTGGTGAAACGTTGTTGTGATGCCTCGTGTAAGGAGCAGAAATGCGTACCATCACGTTTCCGAGTTTGATGAAGGTCGGATGGCAGCCTATCGCGATTGCGGTTTATCGTATCGCGACATTGCTGCTCGCGCTGGTCGAGATCCGATGACTGTTAACAGAATATGGAATCGGTGGATTCAGGAGGGTAATACGGAACGCCGTGCTGGATCCCAACGGCATCGTATCACTAGCAGTCGAGATGACAGGCATCTTATCCGCATGGCTGTAAGGGATCGTGCAGCCTCGTCTCGATCCCCGAATCAACAGATGGGGACGTTTGCAAGACAACAACCATCTGCACGAACAGTTCGACGACGTTTGCAGCAGCTTGGACTATCAACTCGGAGACCATGGCTGCGGTTACCCTTGACGCTGCATCACAGACAGGAGCGCCTGCGATGGTGTACTCAACGACGAACCTGGGTGCACGAATGGCAAAACGTCATATTTTCGGATGAATCCAGGTCGCATCCGTGTTTGGCGACATCGCGGTGAACGCACATTGGAAGCGTGTATTCGTCATCGCCATACTGGCGTATCATCCGGCGTGATGGTATGGGGTGCCATTGGTTACACGTCTCGGTCACCTCTTATTAGCATTGACGACACTTTGAACAGTGGACGTTACATTTCAGATGTGTTAATACCCGTAGCTCTACCCTTCATTCGATCCCTGCGAAACCCTACATTTCAGCAGGATAATGCACGACCGCATGTTGCAGTTCCTGTACGGTCCTTTCTGGATACAGATAATGTTCGACTGCTGCCCTGGCCAGCACATTCTCCAGATCTCTCACCAAATGGAAACGTCTGGTCAATGGTGGCCGAGCAACTGGCTCGTCACAATACGCCAGTCACTACTCTTGATGAACTGTGGTATCGTGTTCAAGCTGCATGAGCAGCTGTACCTGTACACGCCATCCAAGCTGTGTTTGACACAATGCCCAGGCGTATCAAGCCCGTTATTACGGCGAGAGGTGGTTGTTCTCGGTACTGATTTCTCAGGATCTATGCACCCAAATTGCGTGAAAATGTAATCACATGTCAGTTCTAGTATAATATATTTGTCCAATGAATACCCGTTTATCATCTGAATTTCTTCCTGGTGTTGCAGTTTTAATGGCCAGTAGTGTACTTGATAATTTTTCGGGAAAAATACTGTAAATAATATATATATATATATATACATATTATTTACAGTATATATATATATATATATATATATATATATATATATATATATATATTGTGTTAACCTCGTGTGTGTGTGTTCTATTTTTTTCTGTTGACACGTTACACATCCTAACGGGTAACTACTGAGACCGCGGTTTACCATTCCGCGATATCATGGCTCTCGTTGCTCGAGATTCCAAGCCTGAGATGTGAATGTGGAATCGATACGTAAACGAAAGGCGTAATCGACGCTATCAAATGTTTCAACGGAACCACACAACTAGTATTCAAGAGTACAAACACACAGTATTTGGTGAAACGTATCGTGACACCCCTACGTAATCCGGAACTGGCAAGATGACACGAGAGGCGAAGCCACCACTGCAATAGGAGGCGGAGGTATTGTGCTGTGAATAGAGAAGTGGAAACTGCAGTATGGGTCAGGATAGCTCAGTGATTTCGAACGTGGACTAATCATCTAATCAGTGCTAAGCGACGTTTGATGTGGTGTAGAGCGACGTCACTGTACAGTGAATGACTGAAAACGAGCGATCCGCAGCGATGAATCACGGTGGATCCTGTGGCAATCCGATGGACCAGATCTCAGCTTCCAACGTCACTATTTTTTATGGTTTCGGCTCCTAAGGAAAAACGGGCTGCCACCGTTATAGACAGCCAGACATGTCACTGAAAGTGTCCGCAGCAGAGTTCAACGGGGCTCACTCCAAATGGGCTCACTCCAAATATGAGTCCACTAACAGGTGTCCGGATACTTTTGATCAGACAGTGTATTGATCGCTCGGGTGTGCAGGGTCATTCGACCACGTGGGGTACCTTGAGTGAGGAAATGAGCTCGTTTGCCGCAAGACTGACGGGCATTGCCATGTCGTGGTGTAAACGTGGCCGTCTATGCTTTCTCTGTGGACCCAAAGGCATTAGTCGGAAAAGGGACAGGACGCTTCCCGGGATAGAAGGTAAAAAAAAGCTTTGAATTTTCGTTGAATTTCAAAGATGTTTTCTTGAGGAGAACTATCCTAGAACTCCAGAGGGTGGCAACATCACTGAACATGGAATTAGAGTGATACAGATTATCTAACGAAATGGTACTCATGTAGTCCTAGAGCTTGCAGTTTAATTGACACATATAAAGTTACTGCTCATTCAGAGTTGTCCACACAAGAGCGTAGACTTTCAGCCACTCCAGTACATTGGACGTTTACTTGTGGAGCGTTTCCTTCTCTTCACACCACTTGCTCCTCTGATCGCGGTATGCGAACTGTACGAAGTCTACCGCGACATTGTGCTCGTTGGGAACGATCCAGTGTCTGAAAGTCTCTGCAACGGACTGCTGAACATTTTTTTCAGGTTAAGTGCGGCGTAGAAGACATCGTTCGGCCTACAAAACATGTATCTGTCAACTAACCCATACCAGAGTACCATGTTGAGATCTGAGTATATTTATATGAAAGGGCATTTGTCCCAAATGTACTGTTCCTGTGGATGGACTTATCTCTGTTGGTTGTATTTTTCTCCAGGATTGCAGGTTCACAGCCTCATTTAACATTAGAAATTATAGATAGAGTTGGATGTAATAGTCAAAAACTTTGTGGAACATTCGTTTTTATTGGCTTCCATCCATCCATACATACATATAAACCGACACAAGCGAGGGATTCGGAAACACATTCCCTGAAAAAATAAACTGACAGAAAAGAATCGAAACACCAAAAAATAATCAGTGTAATAAAATTTCTGGAATACATTTGACTAGGTAACATATTTAAGTGATTATCATTGCAGTGGCTATTGTGCTGACCTTATTATCACTGACGCGCAAATCGCCCAATGTGGCATGGCCTGAAATAAGACTTGCAAACCGGCAGCCAGACTTCTCCGGATGAGGCCTCCCGGCCATCAGAGCCACACGATCATTTCATTTTAACAGCCATCATCTTTCAGATGTAGAAACGCGCCTACCAGCTTTCATTTATATCGCACAACTCTTTCTTGATGCTGCGATTTTTTTTTTTTTGAGAGTTTTGCTAATGCCCACAGCAGGCTTTGAATACACTGCATTGATTACATGGGCCTTGTGACTAGATACACTCCTGGAAATTGAAATAAGAACACCGTGAATTCATTGTCCCAGGAAGGGGAAACTTTATTGACACATTCCTGGGGTCAGATACATCACATGATCACACTGACAGAACCACAGGCACATAGACACAGGCAACAGAGCATGCACAATGTCGGCACTAGTACAGTGTATATCCACCTTTCGCAGCAATGCAGGCTGCTATTCTCCCATGGAGACGATCGTAGAGATGCTGGATGTAGTCCTGTGGAACGGCTTGCCATGCCATTTCCACCTGGCGCCTCAGTTGGACCAGCGTTCGTGCTGGACGTGCAGACCGCGTGAGACGACGCTTCATCCAGTCCCAAACATGCTCAATGGGGGACAGATCAGGAGATCTTGCTGGCCAGGGTAGTTGACTTACACCTTCTAGAGCACGTTGGGTGGCACGGGATACATGCGGACGTGCATTGTCCTGTTGGAACAGCAAGTTCCCTTGCCGGTCTAGGAATGGTAGAATGATGGGTTCGATGACGGGTTGGATGTACCGTGCACTATTCAGTGTCCCCTCGACGATCACCAGTGGTGTACGGCCAGTGTAGGAGATCGCTCCCCACACCATGAGGCCGGGTGTTGGCCCTGTGTGCCTCGGTCGTATGCAGTCCTGATTGTGGCGCTCACCTGCACGGTGCCAAACACGCATACGACCATCATTGGCACCAAGGCAGAAGCGACTCTCATCGCTGAAGACGACACGTCTCCATTCGTCCCTCCATTCACGCCTGTCGCGACACCACTGGAGGCGGGCTGCACGATGTTGGGGCGTGAGCGGAAGACGGCCTAACGGTGTGCGGGACCGTAGCCCAGCTTCATGGAGACGGTTGCGAATGGTCCTCGCCGATACCCCAGGAGCAACAGTGTCCCTAATTTGCTGGGAAGTGGCGGTGCGGTCCCCTACGGCACTGCGTAGGATCCTACGGTCTTGGCGTGCATCCGTGCGTCGCTGCGGTCCGGTCCCAGGTCGACGGGCACGTGCACCTTCCGCCGACCACTGGCGACAACATCGATGTACTGTGGAGACCTCACGCCCCACGTGTTGAGCAATTCGGCGGTACGTCCACCCGGCCTCCCGCATGCCCACTATACGCCCTCGCTCAAAGTCCGTCAACTGCACATACGGTTCACGTCCACGCTGTCGCGGCATGCTACCAGTGTTAAAGACTGCGATGGAGCTCCGTATGCCACGGCAAACTGGCTGACACTGACGGCGGCGGTGCACAAATGCTGCGCAGCTAGCGCCATTCGACGGCCAACACCGCGGTTCCTGGTGTGTCCGCTGTGCCGTGCGTGTGATCATTGCTTGTACAGCCCTCTCGCAGTGTCCGGAGCAAGTATGGTGGGTCTGACACACCGGTGTCAATGTGTTCTTTTTTCCATTTCCAGGAGTGTATTTTTGAGTGGGAAGTATTCTTATGTTTATTCTGTTGCAAACATATGGATTTTACATGTCAGTTCTTGCTACACACGTAACACTGTGCTTGTCCAGATGGGCAGTCTTGGTGTTTGTGCTGTGAATAGAACCAAGGGTAAGAATTAGTTGTGCTCGCCTATTTAGAGAACTGTTTATGCGGTGTGGCATGTGCACGCAGTTGCGAGCAAGGGACAACTCAACCCGACAAACTAGTGCCTGGTCAGATTTATTGGTCGACACAGCACCTGAGTTGTACCAATCTAAAACTTGCACTACATGATTGAATGACTAATTGAACTGTTTCAAAATCTGTTGAATCTATAACCTGCTCATATCAAAGTTCATTCAGAGATGTATTAGGACATAGCTTCCGAATGAGTCTAAACACTGCACTTCCTACCACGGATAATAAATGCGGGAGTTTCAGAGTACCTGGTACGTTGTGAGCAATTGCGTGGGCTTCAAACTGTTGCAACCACACGAGGCATTCCTCTTCTTGTTCATGAAACTCGCGAAAAGGCGGTATGACACTCAGAGCCTAGAAAGTTCTTGTCTTAAAGTTAAATCAGTAAGTGAATCGAAATAGCGTGTCCAGACAATCTGGGATGATAATGGCATTGAAACAGAGGATGACACACGTACCACTGAAATACTAAACACCTTTTCCCAAAGCTGTTTCACAGAGGAAGACCGCACTGCAGTTCCTTCTCTAAATCATCACATGAACGAAAAAATGGCCGACATCGAAATAAGTGTCCAAGGAATAGAAAAGCAACTGAAATCACTCAACAGAGAAAAGTCCACTGGACCTGTCGGGATACCAATTCGATTCTACACACAGTACGCGGAAGAACTTGCCACCCTTCTAACAGCCGTGTACCGCAAGTCTCTAGAGGAACGGAAGGTTCCAAATAATTGGAAAAGAGCACAGGTAGTTCCAGTTTTCAAGAAGGGTCGTCGAGCAGATGCGCAAAACTATAGGTCTATATCTCTGACATCGATCTGTTGTAGAATTTTAGAACATGTTTTCTGCTCGCGTGTCATGTCATTTCTGGAAACCCAGAATCTATTCTGTAGGAATCAACATGGATTCCGGAAACAGCGATCGTGTGAGACCCAGCTCACTTTATTTGGTCGGGAGACTCAGAAAATATTAGATACAGGCTCCCAGGTAGATGCCATTTTCCTTGACTTCCGGAAGGCGTTCGATACAGTTCCGCATTGTCGCCTGATAAACAAAGTAAGAGCCTATGGAATATCAGACCAGCTGTGTGACTGGATTGAAGAGCTTTTAGCAAACAGAACACAACATGTTGTTCTCAATGGAGAGACGTCTACAGACGTTGAAGTAACCTCTGGCGTGCCACAGTGGAGTGTTATGGGACCATTGCTTTTCAAAATATATATAAATGACCTAGTAGATAGTGTCGGAAGTTCCATGCGGCTTTTCGCGGATGATGCTGTAGTATACAGAGAAGTTGCAGCATTAGAAAATTGCAGCGAAATGCAGGAAGATCTGCAGCGGATAGGCACTTGGTGCAGGGAGTGGCAACTGACCCTTAACATAGACAAATGTAATGTATTGCGAATACATAGAAAGAAGGATCCCTTATTGTATGATTATATGATAGCAGAACAAACACTGGTAGCAGTTACTTCTGTAAAATATCTGGGAGTATGTGTAAGGAACGATTTGAAATGGAATGATCATAAGCCGGCCGTTGTGGCCGTGCGGGTCTAGGCGCTTCAGTCTGGAACCGCGTGACCGCTACGGTCGCAGGTTCGAAACCTGCCTCGGGCATGGATGTGTGTGATGTCCTTAGGTTAATTAGGTTTAAGTAGTTCTAAGTTCTAAGGGACTGATGACCACATATGTTAAGTTCCATAGTGGTCAGAGCCATTTTTTGGAATGATCATATAAAATTAACTGTTGGTAAGGCGGGTGCCAGGTTGAGATTCATTGGGAGAGTCCTTAGAAAATGTAATCCATCAACAAAGGAGGTGGCTTACAAAACACTCGTTCGACCTATACTTGAGTATTGCTCATCAGTGTGGGTTCCGTACCAGGTCGGGTTGCCAGAGGAGATAGAGAAGATCCAAAGAAGAGCGGTGCGTTTCGTCACAAGGTACTTTGGTAAGCGTGATAGCGTTACGGTGATGTTTAGCAAACTCAAGTGGCAGACTCTGCAAGAGAGGCGCTCTGCATCGCGGTGTAGTTTGCTGTCCAGGTTTCGAGAGGGTGCGTTTCTGGATGAGGTATCGAATATATTGCTTCCCCTACTTGTACCCCCCGAGGAGATCACGAGTGTAGAATTAGAGAGATTCGAGCGCCCACTGAGGCTTTCCGGCAGTCGTTCTTCCCGCGAACCATACGCGACTGGAAGAGGAAAGGGAGATAATGACAGTGGCACGTAAAGTGCCCTCCGCCACACACAGTTTGGTGGCTTGCGGAGTATAAACGTAGATGTAGATGTAGATGTAGATAGAGCCACGGTTGTTGCCTGTGGCACTGTTTTGGTGGCTTGATTGGCGAGGAGCTGCTGTACTGTGTTTAGCAGTGTTGAGATTTGCTGCGTCTGAAACAAACATCTGTGTTAGCTGTGTTGCATCGGTCACTTGCAGTTGAGGAGCCTGAGCAGGCGGCGGGAGAGGTGTGATGCACATAGTGGGACAGGTAAATGCATTTTTATTGCTTTTCTTGCCTGTTTATTAAGCACACAAGGAAAAAAAAATTCTGCATCACCTACCTGGAAACACTGAATAGAAAAAAAACGCTATAAGACAATGTTAAACATGAAAACACACCCCTTCGAAGAAAAGGCACGGTAGAATTAAGGCGCCAGCAAAACACAAAATCCCATGCAAACAAAACAGAAACTATCTGTGGTTGCTCTGAAGCGATAACAGGTTGTCACTATGGGATTCGTTGACCTCTCGTTGCTAAATGTTAAATCCAGCCTAGTCATCAAATACAGGGTGTTTAGGAAACCTGCTTTCTCGGATCGCTAGACAACAGTCGAACAAATAATATCATTGAGTTTTATTACAAAATGAAAAAAAATACAATACTTAACTTTGCGTTACACAGATTTGTCGCAAGCAAATGGTGACAGACAAAATAAGAAATCTCTTCAGTATAACCCAAGTCCGTGTTACACAGACAGTGCAAGCAAGTGATTAGAATTGACGTTTCTGTCCATGTTGCTAGTCTTGAAGCTGCTGCGGAACTGAGCCGCGACTTATCGGGCACGGCGCTTATGTCCTCTTCACACAGGGGCCACTGCTGTTGCATTGTCGTGCTGGAGAGGGGTCGGTCAGCGTGCGATTGGCTGACGTCGTCTAACGACCTCTCTCGTTCCCGACTGCCATGACGGCACTGACGTTGCGCCATAACGGATGCTGTCTTTGAGTTCACATACTGTGTGCGGATTTATTTCATAGACACTGCTCTTCCAAGTGCATCATACGTTGTTAGGCCAGCGAACGTGGTGGTCATAAACGTTTAGTGACCGTCCATTTCTCAGTGAAGACATCATGGACTCGTTCCAGGGATACCTTAGATGTGTGGCGAGTTACCACATTTCGTTGGAAGAAGCAGTGTTGCCTTTCATGTACGCTGAGTTGAGCAAAAATTTCCATGTATGCAACTGCGTTGAGGGCAGTGTCAAAAAATATCCGTTCAATAATACTTGTTCCTGTAGCATCACACCAAACGCTGACACACGATCTTAGGGCTCCTGATTGTCCAGTACCCAGCCTTTTGTGAATTCACATGACGGAAAGATGAAACTGTTATGTAATGAAAAGGGTCTAACAAACCATCGTTGATGTTATTCAAATGCCACGTGCAATAATCTATATATTTCTGAGTGTCATCCTCCTGTAATTTCTGCACAACTGTCACACAATATGGCTTCAAATTAAGCCTCTCAGTATCGGCTGGCAACTCCTCCCAGTTACACGGTCCTGTTAGGCCAATTAACATATAGACTTCTTTGGGAATTGAATAATTCGTCGGAGGATGTCTGCGATAACTTCCAGTGCGAGAACAGAAGGAATTCTTGGTCATTTTTCATTTTGCACAGATCTACAGGTGTTCCAGTTTTTATACAGACTCTGTTTTGCTCTCTTTGCTGGTAGTCCTCTATCCGGATACCTGACCTCGAAAATTTCGCGAGTTTCCTTAATCGAACCTATTATGAAATATGCTTCCACAATTTCAATTCTTTATTGCATAGAGAAAGTCATTCTGCAGACCGCAAAGAGAAACGTGTGACTTCAGTGAAGAAATAAACCGAAATGCTGACAGAAGAATACTAACAACCCATTATTGCATAAAACTATTTTTGTAGCCGTCTATTCTGTCTCAGAAGTCGAAGTATTGCATTCGCATACAAGGGAGTGGGGGTGACACTTTTGACTGTATTAAATGAGTTTTCTACACCAAGGAAAGAAAACGCGAAACGGATATCAGGCTCCTGAAATTTAGATCGACTGATCAGAGTGTACACTTTATTAAATATTTGCTGCTGACACTCACGGTACGTGAGGTCAGATTCACAGGAGGGGCAGCGTGCTGCTATGCACATTGTGGCGAAGTTCAATGAACTAAATAGTGCACCAAAAATATTTATTTACCAAGGCGGAGCGTACTCCTGAAATGCATTTAACATGGAAAACATATAAAATCACAATACAGTTCTTCAGAAGCAAACTTAATGATCATAATTATCCAGCCAGGATTGGGTTGACTAAGGGACGCAGCATGAATGCGCAATTGTTCACACAAAAAGATTCAGACTCATAAAATAAACGAAAGCAGAGTTCACTACTTCTCGGTAATGGTTGAAGTGTCAAAGCCGATATTTGGCTCGTACCGAAAAGAATCATGAAAGTTAACTGGGCAAACAATGCATGAACTGAATCGTGGTCGATTAAAGAATAAGTTCCTTTGCACATGAACCTAAGTAAAACGGTAGCGGAAAAATCACTACACTGCTCCTAACGACAGAGTTTAATCGTTACAGAAATTCTTCCAATCCATATGTGGCATACAGCAAACCAGTGCTTAACAATATTGGTTAAAAACAGTCCTGGTTGCAATTTTTTTTTCTCGGTCCTATGAACGGGAACGCGTTATGCAGGTCTTGTTGTCACTTGCGTCCACGTAGAAAAGTTTTTACTGAGTTTAACGAAGGCGATGTTGGCCTGATATATTCGACGATGCTCTTTGGCTACACTGACTAAAGGATCCTTCTAAGAAACACCAAATTAAGATAACCTGAAGATACCTAAATAAGGCGAAACGCGTAGTTGAAAAATAAAAAAACTAAAATTGCAACCAAGACTGTTTTTAACCAATACTTCAATCGTTATAGAGAATCATAGCTCAAAACTGAACTATCCCCCATCCAAAGTCGCTTGTATAGTGTGCACAGAAACAGCACGTTGTACTTACGTAACCACGCAACAATGACTCTGCTGCGATTCTATTCGTCAGTGCTCCAGTAACTTTCGCCTAAAATTCAATCTGCCGTGCTTCCAAGCACTGACAAGGAACACAATGAGTGCGAAGTCGCAAAAGGCCAATGATGTTTACGGCAATTGACGCCCCACACTTTGTCTACCATGCAACTACAATATTGGCTGCTAATGTCAACAAGGGGCGGGACTGGAGGTATCCAGCATAGTTGAACTGTTTATCGTCGAGTAAATCACGACAGTACTGCAGTGCTAGTGGTGGCGATAGAAAGCAGAGCAAAGACAACAATAAAGAAAGAAAACATTGCATTCTACCTGCAATGACAGTTGCTGAAGTTGACATTTCGTCAGGAAGAAATCCAAAGAATTTTGCAGAGTGAGAAAGAAGTGGCAGACGACATATTAATGTTTCTGCAAGATGATTCAGTGGTGTGTTTGACGTCGCATACGCTCGACTGTACAGACAATGTACATGATAAATGCAATGATAACGATACGTGTTTAACAAGTGAAAGTGGTACCGAAAGAGGTGTCGAGCCATGCAATTCATCACTCTTGTCGGACAGGGAACCATAAATCCGTCTCCAGTGAGATGTAGTAAAGGACAATCGTTGTCCAAGGAGCAAGTGCTAAACACACAGAAGTTGAAACTTCCTGGCAGATTAAGACTGTGTGCCGGACCGAGACTCGAACTCGGGACCTTTGCCTTTTCAGGGAAAGTGCTATACCATCTGAGCTACCCAAGCACGACTCACGCCCCGTCCTCACAGCTTTACTTCTGTCAGTATCTCGTCTCCTACCTTCCAAACTTTACAGAAGCTCTCCTGCGAACCTTGCAGAACTAGCACTTCTGAAAGAAAGGATATTGCGGAGACATGGCTTAGCCACAGCCTGGGGGATGTTTCCAGAATGCGATTTTCACTCTACAGTGGAGTGAGTGCTGATATGAAACTTCCTGGCAGATTAAAACTGTGTGCCGGACCGAGTCTCAGTTTTAATCTGCCAGGAAGTTTCATATCAGACCGCTACGGTCGCAGGTTCGAATCCTGCCTCGGGCATGGATGTGTGTGATGTCCTTAGGTTAGTTAGGTTTAACTAGTTCTAAGTTCTAGGGGACTAATGACCTCAGAAGTTGAGTCCCATAGTGCTCAGAGCCATTTTTCGAAGTTTCATATCAGCGCACACTCCGCTGCAGAGTGAAAATCTCATTCTGGATACAGAAGTTATATACAAGGAAGATCATCTGCAAAATAGTAAAACAGCAGTTATGAACAGATTTTGAATAATTCCGCTTCAATACGACCGTGTTGTGAATAAGAAAAACTGCGGAAAAACTGCGGATACTCAAGGGAGGACAAAGCGCGCTCGTTACAAGAACTAGTGTGTGCGCGTTTCAAGGATCCTAGACACAATTTACAGGATATGCTTGATTACCTACAACGTTATGCACGCCGAGTTGATTTCAAAGGAAGCCGTGGATGGTTGCATAATTTGAAAGAGTGCTACAGAAATGGAAGAATTAAGATAACGAAATTTGAAACAAAGCTTCAACTTGATGATGCAAAGCAAACTGCGGAATCGGCCCGAAAATTTGTTGAGGAGATAAAGAAACTTATTCCACGGTTTAGCACGGAATTTGTTTTCAGCTCCGACCAGCTGGGATTTGAAGAGGAATGCATATGGAAGGAGCCCTGGAAATTAGAGACGCGAAGAGAGTTGTTTCAAGATCAACTAACCTCAATACCTTAACCCATTCGTATGCAGTTATGTCGACTGTCGATGTGGATGGTAAATTGGCGGGAAAGTTATTTATTGCACAGTGAGAAGTTGGAGGTGTTCTACTCCCTCTGATTCTTTCTCGTGTCCGTGATCTCCCAAGGGCAGTAGAGAATATTTACTCCACAGCAAGCAACAACGAAAATGGGCGTAAGAGAGCTACATCTATGGTATGAGCACTGCTTCTGGCCAATAGCTGATCAAAATAACTTGGTTTTATTTGATTCCTGGTCTGCGTAGAAAATCGTACTGCTTTAGAGCGAACTATCCTTCCTGGAAAGTGTGTGACATTGCAGTTGTTACTACATGGAATCACTGGACAAATTCATTCTCTGGATGTTTTTTTCCGTGGCTATCTGCAACTACTCCTTAAAGGATAGCCAGTTTAACGATAAGCTCCAACACTGTTTCGCATTCGGTTACATGCCATCACATTCCATCGCTTCTCATCACCCCGTTGCAACAACATGATTCTGTATGCAGTCTTTAAGAGCGGATATCTATCTGAATGTCCTGCACGATTTGTAGCTTCTTGGTAGTTGACGTTCATTATTGTTGGTGCGGACCTCTTTGATCACTGTGGCGCGCCATTTTTCATTCGGTATTCATGGTGCAAGTTAATGGTTTGGTTCAAATGGCTCTGAGCACTACGCGACTTAACTTCTGAGGTCATCAGTCGCCTAGAACTTAGAACTAATTAGACCTAACTAACCTAAGGACATCACACACACCCATGCCCGAGGCAGGATTCGAATCTGCGACCGTAGCGGTCGCTCGGTTCCAGACTGCAGCGTCTAGAACCGCACGGCCACTCCGGCCGGCGTTAATGGTTTGTTTTGAACATTTCTTGAATGTTGACGATGTCCATTTTGTGGAGTTAAAATGGTTCAAATGGCTCTGAGCGCTATGGGACTTAACATCTGAGATCATCAGTTCCCTAGAACTTAGAACTACTTAAACCTAACGAACTTAAGGACATCACACACATCCATGCCCGAGGCAGGATTCGAACCTGCGACCTTAGTGGTTGCGCGGTTCCAGACTGTAGCGCCTAGAACCGCTCGGCCACACTGGCCGGCTTTTGTGGAGTGTAACACATACATCCTACAGGTTGATCTGTGCACCACCCGGACACACGTTGTCTGTCGTCGTCGTCGTGATGGACGTGGTGAGTCATTAGCAGCTAATTTTTTTCCTGTCATAATTGTTAATACAGCACTTTTTTTCCCTTTTTCCTAAGGGACTAAACTTCTGAGGTCATCGGTACTTAGACCTACACACTACTTAAACTAACTTAAAGCTAAGGACAACACTCATACCCATGCCCAAGGGAGGACTCGAACCTCCGGCGAGAGGGGCCGCACGATTAATGACATGGAGTCTCTAACCGCGCGGCCACTCCGCGCCCTAACACAGCATTTTCAAATGAGCCTTATTAAAGATTAAACTTGCGACGTCGCACTCAAGGGGTACCTTGTGAGAGTAAACAGACTTAGAGGGGGTGCACGGCCAATCACCATGATGAATTTGCCAGTGGCAGGTGGCGTCTCCTTCAATCGGAAGACAGGAGAGACAATGCCTGGTTTCCTCGCCACAGAGTTTTCCACTCGATTCAATGTCCAAAATTCGAACACGACTTCCCTAGCATATCGGTCCAGAAGAACCAGTCACGTTGCCGCTCGTTTAAAACGCTTGGCCACACGACTGTCACAGCTGCCTGACGCCGTGGGTCTGCTCCGAAGATTGCATTTTCCCATGCTGCTACTGAAAAGTTAAACCAAGACCTCTACCTGAAATCACCCAACAGCATGCGGTGTAATTACACCCACATTCACTCAATCCGGCGATCATCCCTGCTAGGACAGGTGTTTACAGACACATATTATGCTGAATGTCAAATGTCTTCGACGATCCAAACCCGCGTCCAGCCATTTTGATCTAGGATTTCCGTGATTTTCCTAAATTACTTCCATTGAAAGGGCACGTCTGACTTCCTTCCCCATCCCTTCCCAGACCGATGCGACCGACGACCTAGCTGTTTGGTTCCCTCCCCCACATGAACCAACCAACAACCAGATGTCGGAAAATCGAGATTAAAACACCTCAAATTTCGGTTCGCAGTGCGATCTTCCTCCGCCGCATATAAAAATATGAGGAAATACAAGCAAAGATAGGATGCTTTGCCTACTTTATCAGACCAAGAAATTATGAAATCACAAAGTTATTCAGTGTGAACATTAATAAAAACTGCAGGGACTGATTCCTGATAGGAAATGGAGGGAAAAAGGGTCCAGTGAACATGTGTCCGGAAATGCATCGTTTCCCCGGCAGATGGCGATGATGGATGAAAGTTGTTCGGACCACGTGCTGTGTGCTCCTTATGTGTTGCAGGCTGAGGTAATTGACGTAGCGTACTGTAAGCAGCGGAATGGTATGGTATTCATGGCGGGAACAAACCGAAATGGTGTTTGATACAGCCAAGCAGATGGAAATGTCGAGACACAGCACGGCTATACAAAAAAGGTACCCTTACAGACACCAAACACAACATTTATAGCCCTTGTATGATCATGAATCCTTTCAGACAGAGAAACGTGCAGGGAGCAGGGCAACGTGCGTACTCCAGATTTAGAGGATCGGGTCTACATCTCCATCTACATCTACATGGATACTCTGCAAATCACATTTAAGTGCCTGGCAGAGGGTTCATCGAAACTCCTTCAGACTTCTCTATCATTCCAGTCTCGTATAGCGCGCGGAAAGAATGACAAGCTATATCTTTTCTTACGAACTCTGATTTCCCTTATTTTATCTTGGTGATCGTTCCTCCCTATGTAAGCCGGTGTCAACAAAATACTTTCGCATTCGGAGGAGAAAGTTGGTGATTGGAATTTCGTCAGAAGATTCCGTCGCAACGAAAAACGCCTTTCTAATAATGACGTCCATCCCAAATCCTGTATCATTTCTGTGACGCTCTCTGCCATATTTCACGATAATACAAAACGAGTTTCTTTGAACTTTTTCGATGTACTCTGGTAGCCCTATCTGGCAAGGATCCCAAACCGCGCAGCAGTATTCTAAAAGAGGACGGACAAACGTAGTGTAGGCAGTCTCTTTAGTAGGTCTGTTACATTTTCTTAGTGTCCTGCCAATAAAACGCAATCTTTGGTTAGCCTACCCCACAACATTTTCTATGTGTTCCTTCCAATTAAAGTTGTTCGTAATTGTAATACCTAGGTATTTAGTTGAATTTACGGCTTTTAGATTAGACTGATTTATCGTGTAACCGAAGTTTAACGAGTTCCTTTTAGCACTCATGTGGATGACCTCACACTTTTCGTTATTTAAGGTCAACTGCCACTTCTCGCACCATTCCGATGTTTTTCCTAAATCGTTTTGCAGTTTGTTTTGATCTTCTGAAGACTTTATTAGTCGATAAACGACCGCGTCATCTCTAAACAACCGAAGACGGCTGCTCAGATTGTCTCCCAAATCGTTTATATATATAAGGAACAGCAAAGGGTCTATAACACTACCTTGGGAAACGCCAGAACCACTTCTGTTTTACTCGATGACTTTCCATCAGTTACTACGAACTGTGATCTCTCTGACAGGAAATCACAGATCCAGTCACATAACTGAGTCGATATTCCATTAGCACGCAATTTCACTACGAGCCGCTTGTGTGGCACAGTGTCAAAAGCCTTTCGGAAATCTCGAAATACAGAATCGATTTGTAATCCCTTGTCAATAGCACTCAACACTTTGAAACGTCCCCTTAGAACAATTTATACACGACTGTGCTTAAACTGACACACAGTAATTTTAGCGCAACGCAATCTGACTATCAAAGATCCCTGCAAAAGAATGGCCCTGACTAACATTAAACTATACCTTTAATAAATAACTTACCTCACAAAAATCTTCATTACTCGAACTACTGCAATACAGCGAGCGCCACTATTGCCAGCTAAATAAAAGATTCAAACTACGGAAGTCACTAACTACTGACAGGGATAGTTAGCAAATGAAAGATTTTAATAGAGAACAAACACTGTATTTCCCTTAATATTCATAATTGACATCCAGTATTACAAATTATCAAAACTCCGCCATCTCTCTCCCCACATCCACCACTGCTGGCGGCTCACCTCCAACTGCGCAACGCTACGCGCTGTTCACATCCAGCTGCCCAACAATACAATGGCAGACAACAATGCAAACTAGCCACAGACTGCACACAGCACAGCCAGTGATTTTCATACAAAGCGCTACGTAACGTTGCCAATAAGAAACATAAACTGCCTACTTACATTAAAGAAAGCATAAACAGCCTACTTACATAGCCCCAATGCTCCCCACAAAAAATTTTACAAATTTTTTTGGCCAGCGGCCAATAATGATTTGATAAAAATTTTCATAAATACAATAACACAGATATCAAATGCACACACTTATTGATACAATGTTGGTCAAAAGCTAAAATTTTCTCACAGTCCATAAAGACAGTCCAGATTGTTCATCACAGTAAAATTTCAGTGTTTTTTTTTCTAAGTCTGAGCAGTAAAAGACAATGCACACGGAAGTAGTGGATTTCCATGCAGTCGTGAAGAAGTAGTGTTGTCCTTCCAACGGAAAGACTGTGCTGACTCTTGACATGCAGACAGGTAATGGGCCACAACAGAGCAAACCCACAGCAGAGTCAGTCGAAGTTGATGAATATTGGTAGGTAGGTCATCACAGAGCAGACCCACTGTAGTCCTGGTAGAGATTACGGTATTGGTGGGCCACCAGAGGTGTAGACCCACTGCAGTCCTTGTAGAAATAATGGTATTGGTGAGTCATCAAAGGTGTAGACCCACTGTCGTCCTTGTAGAAATAATGGTATTGGTGGGTCATTAAAGATGCAGACCCACTGTAGTCCTTGTAGAGACGGCCAGCAGCCATCTGTTGTGACTGTGCGGGTGCACAATCACCATTGAAGAGTCTTGCAGTTAATATAGCAAGTCCATAACCACCACTTGTGCACTCACAAACTTTTTGGAGTTGTCCTTAGAACCAGCAATGCTGTTATCCAGTCCCTTGCTGAATTATTAACACACGTGCAAACACTAACAGTCCCTACTTCTCACATAGTGTCCATATACTACGACCAACAGAAATGTGTGCAGTGAAATGTAACTGGTGTCAATTACAATTTTATAACATAAAAATACAATTACAAAGGTACAAAATACATCATTAAAGAACATAACAATACAGATAACATTTGTAGTAATACAGGCTTTACAAAAGAATCGAAATAACATATACATCAGTGTTACAGGAATTATAAGTACATACATAAAAGATCAGAATAACTTGCGAAACATCAACTTCACATATGAGCAACAAAACAGAACAGATAAATAATGTCTAAACATCTTTACAAGGTAAATAACATATTATTAACGCCAATTATATTTGAGGAGAACAGTATTCCTCATCATAGTGAATGTAGCTTAATATTAGAAGAAGAAAAAATTCTATGGAACTACACAGAGACAGGAAGAAAACAAATACACAAGGGTACAGAAACACATAGTGGGATAACACAAAAGGAAAGGACAGGGTTTGTTTCATTGCAGTATTTTGCAAACAAAACTTTCTTTGCTTCTTGGAGATCTCCCTTCATTCATCATTATTCCCAAAAGTACTATCTAAGCCTGCCTTCTGTATTCTGTTCACATCCTCTGTCAAAAATAGTTTTTCTCCACTGTACAGTATCCTTTTTTTTTTTTGCCCAAACCATTTTCATATAGCTTCTCAATACATTTCTTCCAAGTCATCATAGTTAGTTTCTTATATAGTCTACCCCCTCTTAAGCTAACTTAAATCTACTGTGCTCAGATGCTAAACTAAGGGACGAGGCAATGCAGCAGCATACAACAAATCAACACAAACAGCAATGACAAAAAATGCCAATTTGCAAAGCAAGCAGCAGTAAATCTAAATTAACAGATAAAATGCAAAATTACAACTAATATGAGCCAATGTGCAGCAACAAGAAAAGCTTAACAGAGTAATACAAAGTTAAATTCAATAACACTATGCCTGGCAAACAGCAGCAACTTATACCTAAACATGACATAGCGCAAGCAGAAAAATATTACAGTAAAAACAACAATGCAGACAAGGGAAATGTCTATTCACATCTTAATGTCTATGTAATTAAAGTGGTGCACCACAACAACTTATTGTAAAAAGAAATATTACCATGTACTTGAAAAGAAAATTATGTGTTACTGTTACTAGTTCCTTCTTATTGTTCTTTCCTTTCCAAGTGCTCCTTTTTTAAAGAATGTGGATCATAAAATAATTATTTAATAGATCTGTTGACAGAAAGTGTTCACATTAGCAAATGCATTTTATTTTATAAAAGCAATGCTGCAACACAGCTGGAAACCAGATATCAAATGAAATAAGCAATTACGCAAACCAAAGCATAAAAATACCATTCAATAGTCATGTGGCATTTCGTAAGTCAGTAGCTCTCAACTCTCGTAGAAAGACACTTGTCATAGTCAGGTGTGCAGATGTACGAATATTTCCCATCAATTCATAAGCATTTCAGTAATTAGCACAAAGTATGAGTAATCATATGTTTTCAGGTAATGAGCGTGTAATATTTGCGATGCTTTCTACAGAGGAATGTCAATAGCAAGGTTAATGGAAGTAATGAGGGTGTCGCATTTGCAATATTTTCTCTAAAGGAATGTCAATGGCGAGGATAAAGGCCTGCCTTTTTTCTTTTTTTTCTACCTGTGCTTCCGGAAAGGCACACCCTAATGGCTTGTTCTCCAGGTGTTTGACACAGCTGTGTGCCCACGACGCATTACGTGCAGGTGGTCACTTAACTTTCTTACGGAAATATTTATGACACCAGTTTCCGCTACAGTGACAGTCTCATATGAAAATTTCACAGGTCGAAAATTTACGTCACAAGTGTGTAGAAACAAAATCCTATGAATATAACAGTGTCCAAAAAAATTTTCGCCGGCATTGTGATACATTGACGCATTTACACACATATCATAACTCTTAAAGTACGATTCTTGGTTTCCAACATCCTTTTTCACAAGTCAAGAGTCCCTAACTTCTATTCATTATTCATATACAAATAAACACGTAATCACATTCCTCATATATGGTAGCATCATCTTATTGACATAAACATACCTCAACAGCATAATACACATCGTCGTCATAAAAATAACATCATAACACTCCAGTCAAATCTCAAAAAAGTCGTAGCTTCCTCCAATAATTTCAAAACCTAAAAAGAATTCTCTGCTCATTTAAATAGTGTCATCTACCTCAAACGTACTTTAAAAATCATGATCTCATACCAAATACATCATTCAAAGCTCTCATAGTATCACAATGGGTCCGAAGAAATATGAACAGTTCACAAAGTACAGACAAAATACAATTTCGTAAATGTGAAATTATCCAATGGTGTAATCACGTAAACATCTGTCACTGACATAGTAAAAAACATGTTTATCTCTCAGTTAAATGATCAGATAGCTGTGTAATTTATGTTTTAGAGAAATATGGTACCAATGTGTAAAGTTGTATAACCAAATACCATATTAGCTAGGGTTCCTTGTGCTTGCCAAACACATGGTACACAAAGTAAGCGTGTACCCCCCTGAGGATTATTGTAATTATACCCTCAGGTGTTACAGATTAGAGCAATGGAATGAAATGTATCACGGAAAACTTTCTTTGTAATTCAAAAATCTTTAAAAATAAATGTTTTAAGTACAAAATTAATCACTCAAATACGTGTCCTGTAGCGCTAAATATGCGTCTTGCTGTAAGATAATCTCTGTGGAAGTGTCGTAGTTATTGTCCTCCGAAAGCTAAGTTCTGCAGAAGACAATGTACTTACCTCATGATAAACAAAAGTGAAATGCTTTGCGTATAGATTTCTTAGTCATTACACTTATTGTTGTGATGAAGAAATTACTGTGCTGTAACGTATTGTTGTGCTACAGAAAAGGCTGTCTCATTGTAGCTATACCACAAAAGTTACTACTAAAACATGTTTTGCTTTCCAGAAGGATTCAGAAAAAACTGTGCCGATATAAAACAGATACACCGCAAAAGCAACATTGTAAATTGTCACTCATTAGTAACATCGTGATATAATCGTGTAGCTGTCACATAAACTAACCACTGTGTCATCTGGTATCTCTCAGAAAGTACTTTAATTCCGAATGTATTTTCAAGTAAACCAAAATGTTGCATTAAAATCTCATTAGCAGTACTAGATATAATGTTATTTTTCTCGGAGCCAGCCGGCGCACGTGTATGCCTGCGGTGCGAGTCATTGTCTATCTCTCTGTTGCCGCGCGTCGTTACTGGGATTAGGAGGCCTAACTTTCACAAATTCGCCTTGCCGAGAGGGCCCAGCTCTGTTAGAAACCCGCCAGTCCTGATGAAATTCACGTCTGTCGTTTTGTCGGTAGTTTACATAGTTTCTTTCTTGTCGGTCACTTGGTGGAGAATTTCTCCCTGAATCGTAACTGCGCGCTGGACCGTTGCGTCTGAAGTTATTCTGTCTCCCGTGATAATAATAGTTCTGGTTGCCATATTGTCTGTTTCTATGATTGTCTCTGTCATATTCATTACTATGGAAGTGCGATCTTTCTCTGTAACTATTATTACTCTGCCAGTGGTTGTCATACGGGTGGTGTCTATTTTGGTCACGGTTTGTGTGGTGAGAATAGCCTTGTCGCGTCCAGTTATCATTTCTGTCGTCACGGAATTGTGACGGATGTGACCTGTAGTGATTGTTTTCCTGTTTTCGCATCCCGCGACTGTCTGTGTCAATTTCTAATTCTTGTAACAGTCCCTGAAAAGCTTCAATGTCGTCTTTGCAACGTCCTGCTAAAATAATATGCCGTAAATGATCAGGTAATTTGATTGAACAAATGCGGATGAGTTCTGAGGGGCTGTATGGGTTTGACAGGTACTGATTCTTGTGCAACATGCCTTCAAAATATTTGACAAGACTGGAAAATTCAGATTGTTCAAAGTGTTTCATCATCATGATGCTATGTTTTACTCGGTCTTGTGTAGCTTGTGACCAATATGCTGCGAGGAACGCATGGTAAAATTCTCCTTCACTGTGACAATCGTGAATGACCGATCGCATTCTTACAGCTGGTTCATTCTCCAAGTAGCCACACATAAATTCTAATCTGTGTTCTAATGACCAGTTGGGAGGAAAACAATGAGAGAATTGATGGAGCCACACTTGTGGATGAATGTCGTTGGCAGAATGCTTAAACGTTTTGAATTTACGTGTCGTAATGAACAGCTTATAGTCAAAATCATCGTGTCGGCGAGTAGCATATCGGTCATTGTTACGTCGTGTCGGCGGTTCCATCTCAAAATTCGGTGTACCTTGCCAATTTCTTTCATAATTACCGAAATGCCCTGTGTTATTATTTTGTGGCTTTTCCGTATTTCTAAGTTCCTCTTCCCGTATTGGAGCGCGAGTGTCCTCTGAAATATGTAATTCTTGTATTACCTGTGTCAGCTGATCTTGTACTTCCCGGATTTCTCTTTGGTGTTGCGTATTAATTTGATTCAGATTTTGTTTCAGTTTCCTAATTTGTTCGCACTCTTCTGTGTCATTAAAGACTACCAGTTTTGTGTCATTCAGATTATCATCTACCTTCGCAGATAAATTATTTAGCTGATCCGAAAGTTCAACTACTTTCTCTGATAATGAACTAATTTCCTCCATGTGTCTTTCTGAACCAATTTTCAGAGTATCTAATGTGTCCTTTAAGTTTTCCTGAGTTTTTGCAAGTTGCGTAACCGAATCGGTAGATGCAACTGAGTCAATTTTAGCTTGCAAGGTCTCATGATTTTCATGAACAATAGTTTGCAGTTCTTTTATGGCTGCTTCGTGATTCTGTAATGCATTTTCATGACGCGAAAAAATAGGTTGGAAATGCTCACAAATTTGTGTTTTTACGTCATTACAGACTTTTTGACATTTCGATTCGATGTTATGTAACTCAGTAGTTAAATCTTCACGTGTTTGTTCAAGTGTGGTGTCTAACTTTTGAAGATTTTGTTCCATTGTGTCTAACTTTTTAAGATTTTGTTCCACTGTGTCTAACGTTTTAAGATTTTGTTCCACTGTGTCTAACTGTTGCTGTGTTTGTCTCTGGTATTGTTCCATTGTGTCTAACTTTTGAAGCTTTTGCTGTGTTTGTCTCTGATTTTGTTCCATTGTGTCTAACTTTTGAAGATTTTGTCCCATTTGTCTCTGATTTTGTTCCATTTGTTGCATTAATTGCAACAGTAATGTATTAGTGTCTGGAATCTGTTTCTCTATGCTTTTTGGCAGTGCATTTTCACCGGCAACATTCACATTTTGACAAGCAGAAAATGTGTCTAGACTCATTTGAGAAAACGGTGAGGACCCAAAACCGAAGTCTACAGTATTTGCAGTATTGTGTTCTGTCATTTCGGATTCCTGAGGCGAGCTGTTGCCGACCGATCGATCGATAATTCTTTCCTGTTCACTACCTGTTTCACTGTCTACACCATTATTTGCCGCCCGCTCCATTTCCCTATGCACAGTTACCAAATTACTACTTCGAATGTCTGTTAATTCACTACCCAGTGGTGCTGATAAGCTACGCTCGTCGTCACTATTATTTCTCAGTTTACTTTGGAGCCGAGTGTTACGTTTTTCACACGCCATTATTGTCACAATATTTCACACGATAACACAGAAAAGCACAATTTGAATAGCAAAAATAAGAGAACACATTAACATAGCACTGAAAATAATACGTAGTTAATTGCAAGCGCAGCTGCGAAATACTTGGTGCAAATCTACATACGTGCCACAACGGTATTACTGTGCAACAATGAAAAATCACAACTACAAAGGAAATTCTCTCTATAATTACGCACTAGCAATAAACAAAAGCTACACTAAATACACAAACTACAAGAAAAAATCAGAAGATTCCAGTGAGGTATCCTAGGCTAAGGGTCGACATATGAAACGTCCCCTTAGAACAATTTATACACGACTGTGCTTAAACTGACACACAGTAATTTTAGCGCAACGCAATCTGACTATCAAAGATCCCTGCAAAAGAATGGCCCTGACTAACATTAAACTATACCTTTCATAAATAACTTACCTCACAAAAATCTTCATTACTCGAACTACTGCAATACAGCGAGCGCCACTATTGCCAGCTAAATAAAAGATTCAAACTACGGAAGTCACTAACTACTGATAGGGATAGTTAGCAAATGAAAGATTTTAATAGAGAACAAACACTGTATTTTCCTTAATATTCATAATTGACATCCAGTATTACAAATTATCAAAACTCCGCCATCTCTCTCCCCGCATCCACCACTGCTGGCGGCTCACCTCCAACTGTGCAACGCTACGCGCTGTTCACATCCAGCTGCCCAACAATACAATGGCAGACAACAATGCAAACTAGCCACAGACTGCACACAGCACAGCCAGTGATTTTCATACAAAGCGCTACGTAACGTTGCCAATAAGAAACATAAACTGCCTACTTACATTAAAGAAAGCATAAACAGCCTACTTACAACTTAATGCGAGTAAAAAGCTAGTTGTGTTTCACAAGAACGATGTTCTCTAAACCTGTGTTGACTGTGTGTCAAGAGACCGTTTTCTTAGAGGTAATTCATTATGATCGAACAGAATATATGTTCTAAAGTCCTGCTGCATATCGACGTTAACGATATGGCCTGTAATTTAGTGGATTACTCCTACTACTTTTCTTGAATATTGGTGTGCCCCTGTGCATTCCTACAGGATATAGGGACTAACTCTGGTACAAGCTCCAGGCAAGTGGCCCGCCAACATAGTGTAAGCCAAAGTACGTTTATGTTTATCCTGCACGACAACCGTTACTATCCCTATCACCTGGAACGAGTGCAGGGATTGTGAGCAGCGGATTTCCCTCTACGGGAAGGACTTTGTCTATGGTGTTTTTACCAGAGAGACTGGATAGGATGCGGAGGTCCTGTAGCGTGGCCTGCTAGATCATTGGACTTAAACGCCCAGGGTTTTTACCTCTGGGGACATCTGGAAAGCTTTGTGTATTCTGAACCGGTTCCTAGTGTGTACGCCCTTCAAAGCCTGTTCACGACGCGTCTGACGCTATTCAGAGAGAGATCGGAACTTGCGAAATAGTGTGGCAATCCCTGATGCGACCTGCGAACGCGTTGATTGCATCTCTTGTCACATGATTGCGCTACAGCGCTGTACTGTGTTCAGGGACGATTTGTTGTCATTGCACGCACGCCGTCCACTTCCGGACACATGTTCATAGCACCTTTTTTTTCTCCATTTCCAGCCAGAAAACCGTCCCTGCAGTTAGTCGGTATGAAAGGTGAATTGACTGCAGTGTTTCAATATTTTAGGATTTTTTTCCTCCTTTCTACCAGTACTGTATCTTGTAAGGGTATGTAATACTCCTTAACGCTATGTGTAGCAAGTTACAAAATGAAAAAGGCGTCGAATAGCAATAAATATTATGTGAACCTCTGAGAAGAATCACACAGCATTTCTTAACTGCGAATAGCTTTGCACTACTACTATCTATAAATGATTCGTTAAACGAAGTATAAAAGCCTGCTCGACAATGGTACAAGACTGAATTTCATTACCGTAACAAAGCAGTGGCAGTATTTTTTAGAGTTTCAATAACAAGTGAGTGCTACCACCAATGGAGCAGAATCGACGTGAAAATTGAGTTTGCGGTCTAAATAGAGGCAGAATAAAATAAATGTTTTCTCTGAATTCAGAGCGCGGAACGGCGTGACAACAGACGAGGTAGAAAGCGTTACCATGGCAACCGCGCAGGGACAACCTCCGGGCTTCTGTTCGCTGCGACCAATGATTCTGTTCTCGTCGATTGCTTAAAGCTACAATAACTCTGTTCTGTACTCTTGCCACTTTAAGACGGGGATGAGCAACGGGTCATTCTCTGCCATCGTTTCGCTGTAGTTCTGGCATCTGTACGTCCATGACACGAAAGCATATTTTGATTATTTAGTACTGTACTCGACGAATGAAAGGTAGGGGAACATGATTAATCGATAGTTCGCAAAGCCCAGTAACCTCTCTCTCCGATTCATAAAAGAAGCGATCTCCCGAATATAAAACAGTTCAAACGTCAGATTGCTTGACGAGGACGTTCTGAAATGTAATGCATCCGAGTTTTTTATGTGAAAATTCTTAAAGCTTTTTGAATAAAACCAACTTTATTATCGTTCTATATCTTTATTCTTCGTGTATAAATATTTATTTCTCAAACAGTCACACTGGAGATGAAGACATTCCTCCCAACGAGAGACCATTTTGTTCGTACTGTCATTGTAGAATGTTTGACTTTGTTGGCGGAGCCGCAATCTCAGCTCTGCTTGCACTTCTTCATCAGTCTCAAAGTGAAGCGTTCAAAGGTCTTCTTTAAGTCTTGGATACAGATGAAAATTGTAGGGGACAGTGCGCGACTGTAGGGAGATGATAGGTGACAGTGAATACAAAGCGTCGGATTGATGCAGATGTCGCAGCGCTCGTGTGTGGATTGGAATTGTTATGCTGAAGGATGTGTGGATGGACTCTGAGAATTCGAAACACGATTACATCACGTCGTTTCTCACACACCGACATAGTTGCGTCACACACCGCCATGTTATACCCTATATTTCGGAGTCCTCTAGCAGCAGACGGCTGCAAATATGTAGACATGAAAAGTAAAGATGCAGAACGTTAACAGCGTTTTTTTAAAGCTTAAAGGATTATCAAATAAAAATTTCGTAGGCACTGCTTTTCAGCACGCTCTCGTACAGATGTGTTAATGTGTTAAATATTTGATGTGAAACACGCAAAATCTTTATTGTTGATGTTATTTGTTAGATTCAGATTGAGACACGTAGGCTAATGAAAAAGTCAAAACCAGAACTCGTAAAGCAAAAAAGTGGTAACCCCTTTCTATGATAGTGTAAGTACTTTTTGGTGCTCCGTTGTAACAGAAGCTATTTTCCCACATATCTTAATGTTTATATCTCCCGAACTATGTATCGTACAATGAAATAATTTTGCGAGTAGATTCGGTGTATATGTTTGTACTAAGTGCAATAAATAGTAATAAAGCAGTAATAAATTAGAACGTCATACCTGATGCTGAAGTTTTACTACACGAACAGAGAAAATGTAGTAAGCGATGAAACTTCTTGCTTCCATTATTTTGTGGGTGGTATCAGCGGGGAAATGTGTCGAAAAAGTTTAAAATTACGTGTAAAGTTGGTTGGAAGTCGTTAAACGCTTCATTCTCAAATAATGGATGAATAATATCCGGATAATCTGCCATAAGTTACGCTCCCTCAAGCCGTTAATATTTAATGCGTTAAATCTTTTACATAAGGTCATACGACTTAATAGGTAGATTATAACGGAATGTTATTTTTTAAAATTTGTTCAATAATTATATGAAATACTGAAAACAAAATTTTTGTGCTCTCTGGAAGTCGTTATATAGGGAACCTGCAACTGTATTCGGGCGACATTGTGATTGTTTAAGTCATTGTATACATTACATTGTCAGCAGCAGAAAATGGGTTTCACAAAAAATGCAATGGAAAAACGATACTTTTTATTAAATACAGAAGAAGTTAATGTCAGAATTCCTACATTATTCATCAGAGGAGTAATAAGCTCACAAACTCCTGTCTGTCACTTGTCCTCAGGATTTCAGACAGCTATTTAAAGAGATAGGTCTTAATTTTTCTTTCTGGTACCGTACTCAAGTTATTACTTATCGATTGTCATTTTTGTTTTTGTGTTCAAGTTGTCAAGTAATGCTTGAGTGTACATAAATGGATTTTTCAACTGCGACTGTGATCGTGATTTGGCGTTCCTGTAAGGATTTATTAATGGAAAGTGATATATCCCTCATGGGGGTACAGGCTAAAATGTGATTTAGCTTCAACAAGTTTACTGACAACAAGAATGCACGGAGGTGACAAAAGTCATGGGATACCTCCTAATATTGTGTCGGACCTCAATTTGCCCGGCGTAGTGCGACAACTCGCGTGGCACGGACGTAGCAAGTAGTTGGAGGTCGTCTGCTGAAATATTGAGTCATGCTGTCTCTATAGACGTCCATAATTGCGAAAGTGTTGCCGGCGCAAGATGTTTTGCACGACCTGACCTCTCGATTATGTCCCATAAGTGTTCGATGGGATTCACGTCGAGTGATCTGGGTGCCAAATCATTCGCCCAAACTGTCCAGAATATTCTTTAAACCAGTTGCGAACAGTTCTGGCCCAGTAACGTGCCGCATTGTCATCCATAAATGAATGGCTGTAAATGGTCTCCAGGTAGGCGAACACAATCATTTCCAGTGGATAATCGGTTCACCTGGACCAGAGGGCCCACTTCATTCCTTGTAGACAAAGCCTAACCCATTATCATCATCATTTCATCCCCATACGGCGCGCAGGTCGCCCAATGTGGTGTCGAGTGTAATAAGATCTGCATCAAGTCGGCCGGACCTGTCCCGTAAGGGACCTCCCGGCCAATGACGCCAAACGCTCATTTCATTTCATGGAGCTACCACCAGCTTGCACAGTGCCTTGTTTACAACTTGCGTCCATGGCTTCGTGGCGTCTGCGCCACTGTCGAACCCCACCATCAGCTGTTACGAACTGAAATCGGTACTTATCTGACCAGGCCACAGTTTTTCAGTCGTATGGAGACTAACCCTTTCCCTGCTACGGTCGCAGGTTCGAATCCTGCCTCGGGCGTGGATGTGTGTGATGTCCTTAGGTTGGTTAGGTTTAAGTAGTTCTAAGTTATAGGGGACTGATGACCACAGATGTTAAGTCCCATAGTGCTCAGAGCCATTTGAACCATTTGAGACTAACCCATGTGGTCACGAGGCCAAGAGAGGAGCTGCAGACGACGTCGTGCTGTTACCAAAGGCACTCACATTGGTAATATGCTGCCATAAGCCATTAACGCCAAATTTTCGGCACTGTTCCTCGTGTGTCCCACATTGATTTCTGCGATTATTTTACGTAGTGTTGCTTGTCTGTTAGCACTGACAACTCTACGTACACGCTGCTGCTTTCGGTCGTTAAGTGAAGGCCGTCGGCCACTGTGTCGTCTGTGGTGAGAGGTAGTGCATTAAATGTGCTAGTCTCGGGACACTCTTCACTCCGTGAATCTGAGAATACTGAATTCTCCAATGATTTTCGAAATGGAACTTTCTGTGTGTCTAGCTCCAACTATCATTCTACATTCAAAGCCTGTTAATTCTCGTTGTGCAGTCATAATTAAGTTGGAAACCTCTCCATGTGAATCACCTGAGTACAAATAATAGCTCCTCGAGTGCACTGCCCTTTTATACCTTGTGTACGCGATATTGCCGCCATATATCTAAGTGCGTATCGCTATCCCATGACTTTAGTTGCCTCAGTGTACGTCTGCTTCGACGGTAAGAATATTCGTAAAAAGCACAAAAAGTAGCGCCTCATTAAGTACTGGTGCAGAGGCTATAAAAGTCCCCCGACTTTCTAGTATAGCATCACTAGGAGCTTCGTAGGAAAATACGCTTGCAGGGAAATAATCCAAGTTCCGAGAATATCGTCCTGATTAGGTCCAAAACAGGTCCAGAAAAGCCTGTCAATGTAGTCTAAGTACAAAGAGGTAACAACAATGAAAGCTGAGAACAACGGCGTTGGCTCCTAAGATGGTCTTCGAGAGCACCGTGAGACAATGAAATAAGTAGTACCCCCCTGGAGACCAAGAGAGGCTCTCGAAGTTTGAAGAACTGGCTCGTGTAGTCCATGCGCCGAACTTTATAGCTGCCGGCGACGAAATACCCGTGACACTATTTTCTTGTCACGTATTGCGCGGACGCGAATAGGTCCCTCAGGTGTGGCGGCTTTTGCCAGCGCTGGTACTGCCGCTTCGTGTCCGGTCGTGACTGAGAGCTCGCGATGCTGTGGCGTGCAGGGGCCATGTAGACTGCACGTGTGCCCGAGGTGGCCGAGGGGTTGCCGCTCCGTTTTTCGTAGATATCCGATGCAGCAGAAGGTCTGCTGCTGCGTGTAAGGAATACAACAGAAGTTTCCTAACCGCAGAGTACCAGACTCAAGAGTGTTCACTCGTGTTTTCACGACACTAAGTGAGACTGACCCAGCAGTCTTATATCATCTGAACGTGCGTATCTTTCAACAAGCAAGCGCTGAATTTCTACATGTATTGGTTTCAAACATACAAGAATGTGGTCTATGTTTCGAATTCACAGCCTCTACCCTAACCATTTACAGCGGGTTTAACACCGTCGAGAAGAAGATGAAAGCAGACGGTTGGAATTTTGTCGCTGGCTAATTGCTTAGCAACGAGTAATCCCACAATTACTGTCAGCAGATGAAGCCACTTTCACTCGCACCGTTATCAATAAAATTCGTAACGCAAATCGGTGGTCCGATGGAAACCCACTTGCCTTTGTGGAGACAGAAGGGCTGGAACTTTAATAGCGGCAACTATTTATTTACAGCTCGTACAAAATAGATACGTGTTTCAAAGTTTTACTGATCTCCAAAGTAGCCACCAGCATTGTGTATAATCCGTTGCCAGCGATGTGGAAGTCGTAGGATATTCTTAGCATTGCCAATTGTAGTGACAGTTCGAGCGGCGCGGTCTATTTCCCGACGAATTTGCAGCAGTTCTGAAGCGAATGCCGTGAAGTGTTTCCTTCAGTTTATAAATCGAGTTGAACTCTAGTGGGCTTAAGCCAGGGGAGTGCAATAGGTGGTATAGCACTTGGCAGCCCCATCAGTAAAAGAAATCAGTACAGCTTGCACTGTATGTGCTTGAGCATTGTCCTGCAAAATGATGGTCAGGACCTGCTGAAAGTGTAATCACTTCTGTCTCTAAGCTGGTTGTAGGTTGTGTTCCAAAAATGAACAGCATAGAGACAGAAGTGATGACACTTTCTTCAGGACCTGACCATCATTTTGCAGGACAATGCTCAAGCACGTACAGTGCAAGCTGTTACTGATTTGAAACTTCCTGGCAGATTAAAACTGTGTGCCCGACCGAGACTCGAACTCGGGACCTTTGCCTTTCGCGGGCAAGTGCTCTACCAACTGAGCTACCGAAGCACGACTCACGCCCGGTACTCACAGTTTTACTTCTGCCAGTACCTCGTCTCCTACCTTCCAAACTTTACAGAAGCTCTCCTGCGAGTTTGGAAGGTAGGAGACGAGGTACTGGCAGAAGTAAAACTGTGAGTACCGGGCGTGAGTCGTGCTTCGGTAGCTAAGTTGGTAGAGCACTTGCCCGCGAAAGGCAAAGGTCCCGAGTTCGAGTCTCGGTCGGGCACACAGTTTTAATCTGCCAGGAAGTTTCATATCAGCGCACACTCCGCTGCAGAGTGAAAATCTCATTCTGGAAACATCCCCCAGGCTGTGGCTAAGCCATGTCTCCGCAATATCCTTTCTTTCAGGAGTGCTAGTTCTGCAAGGTTCGCAGGAGAGCTTCTGTAAAGTTTGGAAGGTAGGAGACGAGGTACTGGCTGAAGTAAAACTGTGAGTACCGGGCGTGAGTCGTGCTTCGGTAGCTCAGTTGGTAGAGCACTTGCCCGCGAAAGGCAAAGGTCCCGAGTTCGAGTCTCTGTCGGTCACACAGTTTTAATCTGCCAGGAAGTTTCATATCAGCGCACACTCCGCTGCAGAGTGAAAATCTCATTGGGTTACTGATTTGTTTGAGTGATGGGGCTGCTAAGTGCTATACCACCTACTGCACTCCCCTGGCTTAAGCCCTCTAGAGTTCAACTCGATTTATAAACTGAAGGAAACACTTCACGGCATTCGCTTCAGAACTGCTACAAATTCGTAGGGCAATAGACCGCGCCCCTCGAACTGTCAATACAACTGGCACTCCTAAGAGTACCCTACGACTTCCACACCGCTGGCAACGGGTTATAAACAATGCTGGTGAGACTGATGACCACAGATGTTAAGTCCCATAGCGCTCAGAGCCATTTGAACCACAATTCTGGTGACTGCTTTGAAGATCAGTAAAACTGTGAAACACGTATCTGTTTTGTACGAGCTGTAAATAAATAGCTGCCACTATTAAAGTTCCAACCCTCGTAGACTGTCAAGATCGTTTCTCCGTAAAAGTGCGATATTCTTGCTTGGGCCTGTTATGTGAGGTAGCGCATCACTTTACAGGACATCGTTGTCTAAACTTTCTTGAAAACGAGCATCTAGCATTATTCGAAGACGTTGCTTTGGCTGCAAGGATGGCTTTGTTCTTCAGCATCCAACCCCGCATATTCTAGTTATCAAATGACATAATCTATACGTAACATCCCCGGGAGATGAATCGACAGAAATGATAACGTTTCTTGGGCACCAAGATCTGAAGACCTTACCGCTTTAGATTTTTGCCTGCACGGATAGTTCAAAGACTAGGTCTATAAAAAAAAAAGTAAACATAACAGACGAATTGATCATACGTATTACGCATATTCCCAACCTGTCAAAAATGTCGAAGTGACTTCAGAAGTTGTGCTGGCAATAGAATTTGAAAGTTGACAGAAGTCGGAGACGGATCATATGAAAAATTTTAATCGTTTAATTTTGCTTAACAACTTCTGTGGGTTGCACTCTAACAGCCATATCTCTGTGAGTCATAAAAATTGGGCACATTTTATACTTCACATTAAAATGAGAGGGTAACGTTTTTTAAACACCGTAATTGTCTCCCATTGCGAATCACAAGTTTGAAATTTGGCTTAAAGACGCCTTCCTCAGTAATGGAAAGGCACCCTGCGATCCCACCCTCGGGTTCAAGGACGCTTCAAATAGCATGGAGTCGACATATGCGAATGAAGGTCACAGCTCAGAAGTCAATGTGACGTGTAACGACTGTTGGAGATATCACATGGCACTGACGTCACAGGGGACGTGTCACACGATGGCAAGGTCGTCACACCCCCTATTACTCAGACCGCACGACATTTTTTGACGCCTATGTGGTCAGAACCGAAACGGCCATACTTGCAGTCCCGCGTTTTTCTTGTGGGTGGCCGACGAAAAGATTTTAGACCCACCGCCGCTCAGTATCAACAAGAAAAGGCCACAGGAGATAGCATTAAGGACGTCAATGAAAAGACTCTTTCCCTAGGGGCGTTGATTCCTGCGAATTTCGACAGTTTATAGTGCAATGAGCAACAGCAACAGGACACGTTCCTGTCAACTTTCAACACTGCTGATACCCCTCCTCTCGGACGATTGAGTCTTTCTCTGAGGACATCGTGGGACTGCAGCCACAGTGAACGTATATGACCTCTTCGGAGTATAACGCGACCACCAATTTTGCTCTAGTGTCCAGGGTGGAACCACAAGGGAACGTTAAAAACTATTCGACGAAATTTGAACGTCAACCGAAGCAGCAAAGGATGTTTATGCTTTTTCAGCTCTCCTGTTTTGTGCTCTCTTACGGCATGTTCACGCGGGGGGGAAGGGGGGGGGTAACATTGACAAATGCATGAATACAATGGCAATGGATCTCTCTAAGACCCCCCATCCCCACCCAGTTCAGTGCCATCCACACACCTTCATTGAGGGTCTTAAAAATATACCTGTGTAGAGAATTTGACACCCGTTCAGCTGAGTGACAACCTGCTGCTGCTCTAGCGCCTGAGGGCAGTCAACACGTTGAACACCCCTTAGATTCCACAGGTCCGTAGTAAGGTGCTAGAGCAACAGCGAAGCACCATTCAGCTGAATGGTGACGATGTCTTTGTACAGCACATTTTTAAATTGCTCAAAAAAGGTGCACGGGTGGTACCGAGGATGTTGCCGATATGGTGCGTCTTAAAGGGACCCTTAGCTGTTTTGTATAAGAACGTGTCAATGGTGACCTTCCCCCTCCCGTGATCACCTCACAGGAGGGCGCGCCACGAAACAGGAGGGCTGAAAAAGCATAAACATCCATTGCTGCTTCGGATCAAGTATAAATTTCGCCCATAAGTTTTGAACTGTCTCTCTTGACTCCATACTGTTGGGGTTGGGTTGTTTTGGGGAAGGAGACCAGACAGCGAGGTCATCAGTCTCATCGGATTAGGGAAGGACGGGGAAGGAAGTCGGCCGTGCCCTTTGAAAGGAACCATCCCGGCATTTGCCTGGAGCGATTTAGGGAAATCACGGAAAACCTAAATCAGGATGGCCGGACGCGGTATTGAACCGTCGTCCTCCCGAATGCGAGTCCTGTGTCTAACCACTGCACCACATCGCTCGGTGACTCCATACTGTATACTACAGAAAAAATTACAGTTGCGCAAAACTCCAGAGGAGACAGTCATGTTTAAAGAGGACAAGGCACCACAATATCATTACTGGAGGAGTGAAACATCCGAAAATGTCAGCAGTGTCAAAGGTTGTTAATAATATCTACCTGTTATTCATCGCACTGTGACCTGTCGTTTCCGACCGCGGAATATATGGGATTCAACGCCACAGGGAAAGGGATGGTTTTGTTGACCCCCTTTATTTCTCCTCCTGTTGACTTCGCATGTCGATTCTGGCCGACGATATTTCTGAAATGTTTCCCTCATCCGCCCATAAGAAAACCGCGTGATTCCAATGCTGGGCGTTGCGGCTCTTACCTCCATCGAACAGATGTCAAAAGAAGGGGTGAAATGTCGGTAAGAGGGCATGTGAGGACCATCCCATCATGTGGTACGTCCACAGTGGCGTCAGGCAGAATTGAGGTGAAATTTGGCGCCAATGTGACATCATTTATCCACCTTACACCTCATATAAACTTTTTAGCTGTAGCCTTATTCGCATGCGTCGCCATCCTCCTGCTTGAAGTGTTGCCGAACCCGAAGGTGACGTCGCATCGTCGCAGTGGGAGACAATTCTGGGATTTCGAAAAGTGGCCCTCTAAATACTAACACACACACACACACACACACACTCACACACACACACACGCATGTCCGGAGGAACTTTGCATCGTACTTCGGAACAAAAAAGGCACTGAAATATGGTATTTATCCACTAAAACCGGGCAAGAAACTTTAAATTAAATTATCTCGTCTGTACAGCACTACGCATATGGACTGCACGAGCGCAGTTCCGTAGGAATGGGCACTGCAGCGACTACGATCTTTATGAAATGTATTCGCATTTGCGAATATGGACATCCATCAGTTGTATAATGGAATGACGACAATGGTAAGGCGACCGCTCGCGATAAGCGGCAAATCCGGGTTCGAATCCCGGTCCGACAGAAGTTTTCATTGTCGTCATTCCGTTACACGACTGATGGTTGTCCGTATTCGCAACTGCGAATACATGTCATGTGCTTATACATTTTACATTTCATCAAGATCCATCAACAGCAGTAAGTTGCACGGCATAAACTATTTAAAAACATATATTTCAAGAGTTCTTAGAGATATTGATTTCTTCATCTACCATTAGCTTATACTGTTATAATCAGGGTCCACCTTTTCGTGTAGAGTGCGCTTCAGATACTGACGAATACGTAGCTAAAACTAAAGAACTAAACTCCATCCGAACAGGCCTTGATGGCCCAACGATACCGACAGACCGCCGTGTCATCCTCAAACCATAGGCGTCACTGGATGCGGTTATGGACTGTTCCCCCAGTAGTTGTCAGTTTTTGTGACCGGAGGCTCTACGCCCAGTCAAGTTACTCCTCAGTTGGTCTCTCAAGGGCCGGGTCCACCCCGCTTGCCAACAGCGCTCGGCAGACCGGACGGTCTTCCATCCATGTGCTAGCCAAGCCCGACACCGCTTAACTCAGTAATATGACGGGAACCAGTATTACCACTGCGCAGGCCGCTGTGACCGAGTGGTTCCAGGCGCTTCAGTGCGGAATCGTTCTGCTGCTACTGTCGCAGGATCGAATCCTGCCTTGGGCATGCATGTGTGTGATGTCCTTAGGTTATTTAGGTTTAAGTAGTTCTAAGTCTAGGGGACTGAAGACCTCAGATTTTGAGTCTCATAGTGCTTAGAGCCATTTGAAACAGTTTGTACTTTAGGTTTAAGTAGTTGCTCTCTGAGTTTACGATGTCAGTACGACTAACACTGCCTCTAGAGTTTTCTAGAAACATTATGTCGGGACAATTTGTTGATGTCGTACAAAATGGTTCAAATGGCTCTAAGCACTATGGGACTTAACATCTGAGGTCATAGGTCCCCTAGCCTTAGAACTACTTAAACCTAACTAACCTAAGGACATCACACACATCCATGCCCGAGGCAGTTTTCGAACCTGCGACCGTAGCAGCAGCGCGGTTCCAGACTGAAGCACCTAGAACCGCTCGGCCACAGCGGCCTGCGATGTTGTACAAACTGGTAGTATTGTTTGGTCACAATATGTTTGGCACTTGCTATTTTAAAGTATGCTTCGTACTTTGTAATATGGTCGTTTTACTCCAGAAATCAAGTAGTGTTTCAATGAAAGTTTTTGGTGCACCGTTATCGCAAATGAGTCAAGCCAAATTTATATTGTGGTCCTGTCAAATTTTTGCATTGTCTCTACAATGTTTCACCGATGCTTACATGCGCAAGGATTAAATTAGTGAAGTGATCGAAACCAAAACTTACAGAAATTTATTAGTTATTAAATAATAAAATTTGGATATTAATTTTATGAATGCTCCTGAGACGACCTAGAGATAACAACTTAATGATGTTCTTCAAGTACAGGGATGTAACTCCAAGATTTTGATGTCTAATGCCGTTAATAAGTTACAAATTATCGACAAGATATATCTAAGTGTCCGCCTTCATATGCAGAGATACGTATGATAATTCAAATTGGACTGGTGGTGGCAGGAGCCTAGGCGTAAAGTTGGTAGTTTTCCTGAGTGCTGAAGCCACAGAAGCTTAGAGAAGGCAACAGCTTTGAGAAGCAATCATTTTCAACGGATTACTGCTCGCAGGTCGCGATAACTCCTTGGCTAATATAACGATGGTGCCACGGTTGCACTACCGTCAGCGAGTCACAAGACCATCCATACAGCCGCCCAGGTAGCCCCAAATGTTCTACTGCTCTCCCTCGCCTCATTATCGAATGCACGTTATTACCGGTGATTTCCATTATCCAATAGTCCCAGTAATTTCGGCTGGATTTACACTTGTAATCAGATTAAGAGACCTAATCTTTCCTACTTATGCCAGTGCTATCAGTATTATTCAGTCGGTGTGCTTTATTTGTATATGCACCTGAATATCAAAACTTATCTGTATTATTCGAATCTACAGTAAGCACGACTCTCATCTGATTAGTGTTGTGCAGCTCCATCCTGTTCTATTATTCTGTGTGTAACTTTAATCATGGGTACTGTGACTGAACTGAACGTGTGGGCTCTAAAGTGTTACTTTCAAAGTAAATGAGAACTGTCTAGTTTTAGTAGAAACAGTTATTTCAGTAGTACATCACAGAAACTTACATCTTAACGTAGAAAACGCCTTTGTGAAAACCTTTTTGATGGAATGATATTTGCGTTTAATTTCCGTGAAATCTGTAAAAAGGAGCATATTAAATATCGGGGGGACAAGATGAAGAAGAACTGCGCTTCTAGTGTCTGCAGCCAGCTCCTCACTCTGTTGTCTGAGGTTTTGCAGGAAACATGTGAGTTTTTTTGTATTTTAATTTAACTGAATAATTATGGTAATATCTGACATATTACCGTGTCGGGCATTTCAGTTCCATTACTATACGATTTCTTCTCAAGCAAATAATTTTTATTGTGTTCTTAAAATTTTATTTCGGGCTTAAAATAAGAAGATATTGGTGACACGTTGTTGGAAGACGAACGACTGAATTCATATTACTTACTTCTTTAAACGAAATTAAAGCGTCCATGAGATATTTTGGACCGATAAATCTTCCGCCCCATACGTGATATTTTTCGTGAGGATTGTCGTCGGTTGATCGGTCACCCACTATCTAACAAATACGTTAGCAAATTTGCTCACTGGTCTGATGTGAAGTCAAGAGAAGAGGCAGCCTTTGAGGTAAAAAGTACTTAGTTGATGTTAACTACATCTATCGCACTGAAAGATAAGTTGCAGTAAAGCATATTTCTGGCCCCCATCTTCAATGAGGCTACGTTGCTTACCTGTCAGTTAATTACGATTAAATGGTTATATACGAAATGCCTCATCTGGGCTCCATTCATCCCTACCGGTACGAAATGAAATCTGATGCTCCCTATGGCAGTCAGTATAGAATGATATCAATCAGGTTCCCAGTTTCAGTGAAAGTTAGCTGGGTGCAAAGGAAACATTTGCTGTTATTTTGTCAGCCAACAGTTTGTAGCCTTCTTACAGATAGTTGTTAGCAAAAGTGAGATATTTTGCGGTGTGGTTCTGATAGTGTCTTAACGCAGTTGCTTGGTCTTATACGGGGTGGTCCATTGATAGTGACCGGGCCAAATACCTCACGAAATAAGCATCAAACGAGAAAACTACAAAGAACGAAACTTGTCTAGCTTGAAGGGGGAAACCAGATGGCGGTATAGTTGGCCCGCTAGATGGCGCTGCCGTAGGTCAAACGGATATCAGCTGCGTTTTTTAAAATACGAACCCCCATTTTTATTACATATTCGTGTAGTATGTAAAGAAATATTAATGTTTTAGTTGGACCACTTTTTTCGCCTTGTGATAGATGTCGCTGTAATAGTCGCAAACATATGGCTCACAAATTTAGACGAACAGTTGGTAACAGGTAGGTTTTTTAAATTAAAATAAAGAACGTAGGTACGTTTAATGTGGTATTTACAGGTAATCACGCTGTAACAGCATGCGCTCTCAGAAATAAGTTGACAAAGGTATTTGTACCACATTGGAACAACGGAAATAAAATATTCAAACGTACCTACGTTCTTTATTTTAATCTAAAAAACCTACCTGTTACCAACTGTTCGTCTAAAATTGTGAGCCATATGTTTGTGACTATTGCAGCGCCATCTATCACAAAGCAAAGAAAGTGGTCCAACTAAAAAAACATTCATATTTCTTTGCGTACTACACGAATATGTAATAAAAATGGGGGTTCCTATTAAAAAAAAAAAAGAAAAAAACAGTTGATATCCGTTACCTATGGCAGCGCCATCTGGCGGGCCAACCATAGCGCCATCTGGTTTCCCCCTTCAAGCTACACGAGTTTCGTTCTTTGTAGTTTTTTCGTTTGAGCTCATTTCGTGAGATATTTGGTCCGGTCACTACCAATGGACCACCCCGTATACTTGAAACAATCAGCTGCTTTGGACCCAACCAGTAGTATGATCCTTCTGGAACGATGAAATGAAAGGCGTCAGTCACTCTGCCTCTCATGCAGTACTGGTGGTGTAAACAGGCAGGAGGCCCCACTGACTGTCGCCGGATTCGAACTTGGGTTCTGTGCTCGGCGTGAGGAAGAGGATGGTGGGGGTATGTCCACGGATGGCTCCTGATGACATAACATTTACTGATCAACTGCGATACATTTGTCGTTGGTTCTCCAAGTGAGGACCGCATGCGCTCGTAATATTCTCGGCGACAATAAATGTGGCCGGCGGACGCTCACACTTGCGCCCGCTACTGCGACTATAGCTGCGCTGCTGTAACTGGAATCCGCTGCCTCGACAGCGGCGCTACGGCCTCGGTGGGTAGTACTGTGGTGTCTGGAACCACGCGCCACGGGCCTCTGTTGTGATCGCGGCTGGTGGGCGTGGCGGCAGTGTCAGCTGGACAGGTCAGTGCCCTTCCTCAGCGACCATCCCCGGCGGCGGCTGCCTGGCGTCAGCGGGACAGGGCCAGTAACCCCAGACTTTGCGGGGGCAGCGTCCGAGAACGAAGGCGACAGTGCGTAACCACAATGCATCTCAGGCGGTGACTCCCATTACAAGCGGCTGCCTACCAAGGGCGACCAAAGATAGTATAGCTGATGACTGCAGCGGCGGCGTCACCCTTTCGCCTCCTAGGCGACTGTCTGCATTACGAAGGTGACTTATGATGAGTGCGATGACAGTGTCGACTACGAGCTGGTGGCGGCGTTGAGTGACACAGGCTCCCGATGGTCGTTGATGATGAACTGGCTGCTGGTCCTTAAACACGGCTTTCTGCTGCTGATGTTTACGGTTCTTCCTCAAGAATAGGTCGCTGGAATATTCTGGTGTTTCTCGGCTGGCGTAACTGAACCAATTACCATGATCGAAGTTGACGCACTGTCACGTCCTGTCACGTCCTCCGCTAGTCAGTAAAACTGTTCAACTTCGTGTTGCTTAACTTGGCGCTCCGCCGGCACACTTGCGTCACAGTACCATGCCACTAAGCCGTGCAACACATTGCAACGCACAAACAACTTCTGGCTTCAAATATTCCTTCACGTTTAAACTAACTTCATTTCTGTAAAACTCCTACTTTTAACTAACTTGTTGAATCCTTCCTAGTCGTGGAATATGGGGTGTCTAGGAAACCTGCTTTCTTGGATCGCTAGACAACAAGTCAAGCAAATCGTACACTACTGGCCATTAAAATTGCTACACCAAGAAGAAATGCAGATGATAAACGGGTATTCATTGGAAAAATACATTATACTAGAACTGACACGTGATTACATTTTCACGCAATTTGGTTGCATAGATCCTGAGAAATCACTACCCAGAACAACCACCTCTGGCCGTAATGACGGCCTTGATACGCCAGGGCATTGAGTCAAACAGAGCTTGGATCGCTTGTACAGGTACAGCTGCCCGTGCAGCTTCAACACGATACTACATTTCACCAAGAGTAGTGAATTACGTATTGTGACGAGCCAGTTGCTCGGCCACCACTGACCAGACGTTTTCAGTTGGTGAGAGATCTGGAGAATGTGGTGGCCAGCGCAGCAGTCGAACATTTTCTGTATCCTGAAAGACACGTACAGGGCCTGCAACATGCGGTCGTGCATTATCCTGCTGAAATGTAGGGTTTCGCAGGGACTGAATGAAGGATAGAGCCACGGGTCGTAACACATCTGAAATGTAACGTCCACTGTTGAAAGTGCCGTCAATGCGGACAAGAGGTGACTGAGACGTGTAACCAATGGCACCCCATACCATCACGCTGGGTGATACGCCAGTATGGCGACGACGAATACATGCTTCCAATGTTCGTTCACCGCGATGTCGCCAAACACGGATGCGACCGTCATGATGCTGCAAACAGAACCTGGATTCATCCGAAAAAATCACGTTTTGCCATTCGTGCTCCCAAGTTCGTCGTTGAGTACACCATCGCAGGCGCTCCTGTCTGTGATGCAGCGTCGAGGGTAACCGCAGCCATGGTCTTCGAGCTGATAGTCCATGCTGCTGCAAACGTCGTCGAACTGTTCGTGCAAATGGTTGTTGTCTTGCAAACGTCCCTATCTGTTGACTCCGGGATCGAGAAGTGGCTGCACGATCCGTTACAGCCATGCGGATAAGACGCTTGTCATCTCGACTGCTAATGATACGAGGCCGTTGGGATCCAGCACGGCGTTCCGTATTACCCTCCTGAACCCACCGATTCCATATTCTGCTAACAGTCATTGCATCTCGACCAGTGCGAGCAGCAATGTCGCGATACGATAAACCGCAATCGCGATAGGCTACAATCCGACGTCGGAAACGTGATGGTACGCATTTCTCCTCCTTACACGAGGCATCACAACGTTTCACTAGGCAACACCGGTCAACTGCTGTTTGTGTATGAGAAATCGGTTGGAAACTTTCCTCATGTCAGCACGTTGTAGGTGTCGCCACCGGCACCAACCTTGTGTGAATGCTCTGAAAAGCTAATCATTTGCATATCACAGCATCTTCTTCCTGTCGGTTAAATTTCGCGTCTGTAGCACGTCATCTTCGGTGTGTAGCAATTTTAATGGACAGTAGTGTATTCCTTCACAGTTCGTTTCTGTAAAACTCCTACTTTCTACTAAACTTGTCGAATCCTTCCTAGCCGTCGGATATGTGGTGTCTAGGAAACCTGCTTTCTCGGATCGCTAGACAACAATTCAAGCAAATCGTATTAATGGGTTTATTACGAAAAGTAAACAACAATACTTAGTTATGAGAATACATAGATGTTTCGCGAGCAGTGGGTGACATCCGGAATAAACGAGCTACTTCAGTATGTAGTTTGAGCTACATAGAATGTACAAGCAAAGTAACTGGCGTGTATGCTGCTGTGGAACTGGGCCGCGGCCAGTCGTTCGCGGCGCTTACGTTCTCTTCGCACAGAGGCCGCTGCTGCCACGTTTTCGTCCTGGAGAGGGGTCGGTCGATGTGCAATTTGGCTGACTTCTTCTTCGCAGCCCTCTCTGCTCTCTCGTTCCCAACCGGCACGCCGGCGGTTGACTTTACGCCGTAACAAAACTTGATCACTTTTCCATTAGACCCTCTACTGAGGATTTGCCTAATAAATTTCTGCGGAATATCATCTGCCTGCATTTGCTAGTATTTTCCATGGTCACATCTTCCATGCCAAGGAGGAAGGTCATGATGGAAATCTGAACTTATGTGTCTTTTTTTTGAGGTAATCAGTCTTCTGACTGCTTTGATGCGGCCCGCCATAAATTCCTCTCCTGTAGCCAACCTCTTCATCTCAGAGTAGCACTTGCAACTCACGTCCTGAATTATTTGGTGAATGTGTTCCAATCTCTGTCTTCCTCTTCAGTTTTTGCCCTTTGCAGTTCCCTCTAGTATCATGGAAGTCATTTCCTCATGTCTTAACAGATGCCCTATCATCCTGTCGGCTCTCCTCATCATTGTTTTCCACATATTCCTTTCCTCTCCGATTCTGCGCAGAATCTCCTCATTCGTTATCAGTCTGCTTAATTTTCAACATTCGTCTGTAGCACCACATCTCAAATGCTTAGATTCTTTTCTGTTCCGGTTTTCCCACAGTCCATGTTCCAATACCAGACAAAACAGTACTCCAGACGTAACTTCCTAGAAATTTCTTCCTCAAATTAAGGCCTGTGTTTGATACTAGTAGACTTCTCTTGGCCAGGAATACCCTTCTAGCCATTGCTAGTCTGCTTTTGATGTCCTCCTTGCTCTGTCCGTCATTCATTATTTTACTGTCTAGGTAGAATAATTCCTTAACTTCATCTACTTCGAGGCCATCAATCCTGATGTTAAGTTTCTCATTTTCACTGCAACTCATTCTTCGACTTACTTTCAGTCCATATTCTGTACTCATTACATTGTTCATTCCGTTCAGCAGATCATGTAATTCTTCTTCACTTTCACTCAGGATAGCAATGTCATCGGCGAATCGTATCATTAATATCCTTTCACCTTTAATTTTAATTCCACTTCTGAACCTTTCTTTTATTTCCATCATTGGTTCCTCGATGTACAGATTGAACAGAAGGGCGGGGGGGGGGGGGAGAGTACCGTATTGTCGTACATCCTTTTAAATCCGAGCAGTTCCTTCTTGGTCGTCCACTTTTATTATTCTTGCACATATTATGTATTAGCCGTCTCTTCCTATAGCTTACCACTATTTTTCTCAGAATTTCGAACATCTTGCATCATTTTACATTGCCGAAGGCTTTCTCCAGGACGACGAATCCTATGAAAGTGTCTTGATTTTTCTTTAATCTTGCTTCCATTATAAACTGCATCAGAATTGCCTCTCTCGTGCCTTTACCTTTTCTAAACCCAAACTGATCGTCATCTAGCACATCCTCAGTTTTCTTTTCCGTTCTTCTGTATATTATTCTTGTCAGTAACTTGGATGCATGAGCCGTTAAGCTGATTGTGCGATAATTCTCGCATTTGTCAGTTCTTGCAGTCTTCGGTATTGTGTGGATGATATTTTTCTGAAAGTCAGATGGTATGTCGCCAGACTCATACATTCTACTCACCAATGTGAGTAGTCGTTTTGTTGCCACTTCCCCCAATGGTTTTAGAAATTATGATCCCTTCTGCTTTATTTGATCTACAGTCCTCCAAACCTCTTTTAAATTCTGATTCTACAAATAATACTGGGTCCTCTTTCTCTTCTAACTCGACTCCTGTTTCCTCTTCTATCACACCATACAAATCTTCGCTCTCATCGAGGCTTTCAATGTATTCTTTCCACCTATCCGCTCTCTCCTCTGCAGTTAGCAGTGGAATTCCCGTTGCACTCTTAATGTTACAACACTTTCTTTTAATGTCGCCGAGGTTGTTTTGACTTTCCCGTATGCTGAGTCTGTCCTTCCGACAATCATTTCTTTTTCGATTTCTTCACATTTTTCATGCAGCCATTTCATCTTAGCTTCCCTGTTTCCTATTTGTTTCACTCCTCAGCGACATGTATTTCTGATTTTCTGAGTTTCCCGGAACATTTTTGTACTTCCTCCTTTCATCGATCAAATTAAATACCGGCATTTCTTCTGTTACCCATGGTTTCTTAGCAGTTACCATCTTTGTACCTAAGTTTTTTTCCGACTTCTGTGATGGCCCTGTTTAGAGATGTCCATTCCTATCCAACTGTACTGCCTGCTGAGCTATTCCTTATTGCTGTATCTATAGCGTTAGATAACTTCAAGCGGATCTCGTCATTCCTTAGTTCTTCTGTATCCCACTTCTTTGCGTATTGATTCTTCCTGCATAATGTCTTAAACTTCAGTCTACTCTCCATCACCACTATATTTTGATCTGAGTCAATGACTGCTCCTCGGTACGCCTTAAATTCCAGTATCTGATTTCGGAATCTCTGTCTGACCAAGACGTAATGTAACTGAAATCTTCCCGTATCACCCGGAGTTTCTCAAGTATACCTCCTCCTCTTGTGATTCTTGAACAGAGTATTCGCTATTACTAGCTGAAACTTGTTACAGAACTCAAATAGTCTTTCTCCTCTCTTAGTCCTTGTCCCAAGCCCATATTCTCTTGTAACCTCTTCGTCTACTCCTTCGCCTACAACTGCATTCCGGTCCCCCATGACTATTAGAGTCACCCTTTACGTACTGTATTACCCTTTCAATATCCTCATATACTTTATCTATCATTTCATCTTCAGCTTGTGACGTCAGCATACATACCTGAACTATCATTGTTGGTGTTGGTTTGCTGTCGATTCTGTTAAGAACGATCCTATCACTGAACTGTTCACAGTAACGCACTCTCTGCCCTACCTTGCTATTCATTAAGAATCCTACTCCCCTTATACCATTTTCTGCTGCTGTTGATATTACCCGATACTCATCTGATCAGAAATCCTTGTCTTCTTCCCATTTCACTTAACTGGCCCTTACTATATCTAAATTGGGCCTTTGCATTTCCCTTTTCAGATTTTCTAGTTTCCGTACTAGGTTCAAGCTTCTGACATACCATATATCGATTCGTAGAACGTTATCCTTTCGTTGATTATTCAATCTATTCAATTTCTCATGGTCACCTTCCCCTTGGCAGTCCCCTCACGGAGATCACAATGGGAGACTATTCCCGAATCTTTTGCCAATGGAGAGATCATCATGAAACTTTTCAATTACAGGCCACATGTCCTTTGGATACACGCTACGTGTTTTTAATGCAGTGGTTTCCATTGCATTCTGCATCCATGCCGTTGATCACTGCTGATCCTTCCGCCTTTAGGGACAGTTTCCCACCCCTAGGACAATAGATTGCCCCTAACCTCTGTCCGCTTCTCCGCCCTTTTTGACAAGGCCGTTGGAAGAACGAGAATGACCTTCTAATGCCGGAAGTCTTCGGCCGCCAACGCTAATTATTAATCAAAATTTAAGTAGTGCTGGTATTCGAACATGGAAACAGAAAAGATTGTAACAACTACAGAAGTATCTCTTTAATCAGCGTTGTGGGTAAAATCTTCTCAGGTATTGTTGAAAAGAAAGTGCGAGTATTAATTGAGGACAAGTTGGATGAAAATCAGAGTGGCTTTAGGCCTCTTAGAGGTTGTCAGGACCAGATCTTTAGCTTACGGCAAATAATGGAGGAGTGTTACAGGGAATTGTATCTATGCTTTATAGATCCAGAAAAGGCATATGACCGGGTTCCTAGGAGGAAGTTATTGTCTGTTCCATGAGACGAGATTATGGAATAGGAGGCGAACTTTTGCAAGCAATTAAAGGTCTTTACAAAGATAGTCCGGCAGCCGTTAGAGTTGACGGTAAATTGAGTTCATGGTTCAGAGTGGTTTCAGGGGTAAGACAAGGCTGCAACCTGTCTCCACTGTTGTTCATATTATTTATGGATCATATGCTGAAAACAATAGACTGGCTGGGTGAGATTAAGATAATGTGAACACAAAATAAGCAGTCTTGCATATGCGGATGACTTAGTTGTGACGGCAGATTCGACTGAAAGCTTGCAAAGTAATGTTTCAGAGCTAGATCATAAATGTAGGGACTATGGTATGAAGATTAGCATCTCCAAAACGAAAGTAATGTCAGTGGGAAAGAGATATAAACGGATTGAGTGCCAAATAGGAGGAACAAAGTTAGAACAGGTGGACGGTTTCAAGTACTTAGGATGCATATTCTCACAGGATGGCAACATAGTAAAAGAACTGGAAGCGAGGTGTTGCAAAGCTGATGCAGTGAGCACTCAGCTACGATCTAATTTCTTCTGCAAGAAGGAAGTCAGTACCAAGACTAAGTTATCTGTACACCGTTCAATCTTTCGACCAACTTTGTTGCATGGGAGCGAAAGCTGGGTGGACTCAGGTTACCTTATCAATAAGGTTGAGGTTACGGATATGAAAGTAGCTTGGCTGATTGCTGGTACTAGTAGATGGGAACAATGGCAGGAGGGTGTCCACAATGAGGAAATCAAAGAAAAACTGGGAATGAACTCTATAGATGTAGCTGTCAGGGCGGACAGGCTTAGATGGTGGGGTAATGTTATACGCATTGGAGAAGCAAGGTTACCCACGAGACTCATGGGTTCAGCAGTAGAGGGTAGGAGGAGTCGGGGTGGACCAAGGAGAAGGTACCTGGATTCGGTTGAGAATGATTTTGAAGTAATAGGCTTAACATCAGAAGAGGCTCCAATGTTAGCACTGAATAGGGGATCATGGAGGAATTTTATAAGGGGGACTATGCTCCAGACTGAACGCTGAAAGGCATAATCAGTCTTAAATGATGATGATGATGATGGTATTCGAATCAGGGACCGAGGACGTTCTGATCACTAATCAAAAACATTACCTTTTTTTTTTGCTGGTCTCATATATGTTCGGGGCGGACGTCCCGCGACATCTGTTAAAGTTCATCGTTGGTCCGTTCACTCAGTTTTATATTACAGAGGGCAGCTAACCCCTTGAACCTCTAGACCACGTGTTTCTTTATTCTAACCTTCCTTACAATTGCCAGTCAGTGCAACGTTTACTTATTACCACTTGTCCCACACATGAATGATCGCTCATTCTGAATGACTTTCCATGCAATAACAAATACATGCAACTAGGCAATTTCAGGGGGAAGCTCTTGGTTTATCTTCGCAGCTGCAACCTGGAAAGGTAGTTGAATGTTATTTTCGTAGCCCACTCCGGTGGCGACACTCTGGTTACAAGCGTGGCACATCTACAGGCATGGAGCCTCGAATACGAGCGATGGGAACGCTATCATTTCGAAGTTCAACCGTTGAATGGGTTCTTCTGATTCGAGGAAACACCTGCTGTGTCTAAAAGAAGCAGTCTAGGTGGTGGTCAGTACGTCCCCACCAAATTTTGTCACTCACAGTACCCAGAGTCGAGACGTTGAAGATTTAGAGAGAATTTATCAATACAGGGAAGAGACCAGTCGCAGTGAGCAGCTGCTGCTCTGTGATCAAGTAAGCAGTGACGGGACTCAGTTTCAGTTTTAAGTTAGGTTTCGATGTGACGACGAAACTCCATCATTACGAGCAATGCGGAAGTCTCGTGAATGATGATTTCAGTATCGTTTTATGGTGTCGCATATGGAACCGGATTCAGTGTTTGATCGGTCATGCAGCACTTCATGTAACGTGAGCTCGATTGATTGTCATGATAGTTTCCGCTGAGAGTTACGAACTGGCTTCACTGTTTCATTTAGTAATGGAACCTGGTGAACTTTGCTTTGGAATCTTTGTATGTGGGCAATAACGCGTACATGCTGTGCTTCCTTAATCCATCCGTCCTTCACTGACAAATGATGGGTACGGTAGTACTGTTTTCTCGTACGGAGGCATAGAATTAATATTTTTATGTGTGTTCCACGTAACTGCAGTTTTAGGAATACGTTCTGAAACGTCCCCTTAGAAAAATTGTACATGACTGTGCTTAAACTGACACACAATATTTTTTTTAGCGCAACACAGTCTGACTTTCAGTAAACCCTACAAGAGAATGGCCCTGACTAAATTAACCTATACGTTTCACAAATCACTTACCTCACAAAAATCTTCGTTACTCGAACTACTGCAATACAGCGAGCGCTACTACTGCCAGTTAAATAAAAGATTCAAACTACGGAAGGCACTAACTACTGATATGCATAGGTAGCAAATGAAAGAATTTAATAGAGAACAAACAATGTATTTACCTTAATAGTCATAATATATATAGCAGTTCATGACATTCATTCTTACAAATTTACTGTTTCTGATGGACACACCTCCAGATTATCCATTGTCAAAAATCGGCCATCTCACTTCCCCACATCCACCACTGCTGGCGGCTCGCCTCCAACTGCGCAACGCTACGCGCTGTTAACATCCAGCTGCCCAATACTACAATAGCCAACAACAATGCAAACCAGCCACAGACTGCACACAGCACAGCCAGTGATTTTCATACAGAGCGCTACATGGCGTTACCAATAAAAAAACCTACACAGCCTATTTACAGTTCCATCTGTGGAATAAATGTTGATAATGCAGCAACTTAGGTAGTTAAACTTCTCTCCGATGACCACGCCAGGACGTTTTCCCTTGTCCTGTAATCTTTAACATACTGTATCCTGTGAGAGAAAGTCACTTGATATTTTTTAGCAAAGTATGATTCCTTATGAGTCGTTCTTGAGTTATAATCAAAATTAGGTTGTGCAATTTTCTCTTCATGATAGAGATTAGGACAAATAATCAATTAAAATTCGTGAGACTATAGACAATATGTCATTCAGGGCCGAGTAAATAATGCTAAGCACGGTTTTTATGCGTAGTTAGCGCTGAGATAAGCAAAGTCTTTGTTATACGGCGAAGTGAACTTTGTTATGAAAGGTGAACTTCACTTTTGATATTATTGGTTAGTTTCAATGGGATGTAAGCTGTGAAAGGGTATCAATATAGTTATCTGAGGGAAAGATATAAAGGCTGGTCATGAAACAGTGTAAAAAGCTTGCAAAGATGTTCGAGATGTTGTGCTGAGAAATAACTGTTAAGAAAAAAATTCGATACGTCGCTCGTTTCTGAATTAATTAGCACTGAAGTTAGCCTATCAGGACGTTGAGTCTGCAAATTGAAGTGGCTCGCCAAACATGGCGCCGCCACGCGTGTTCTTCGTTTGGTTTCCCAAAACGGAACAAGAGAGCGACACAACAATTTGGCATGCGACGGCAGTAAGGACAGAACCAGAGACAAAGGATGAGCAGTTTCAACGTCTCGAATTTTTTTCTTAACAATTATTTCTCAGCACAACGTACCCTGCAACACCCTTACAAGCTTTATGTCAGTTTTCGTGACTTGTGTCCCTACTTCTCAATCAAGTAGCTCCTCAGGTGGCCTCACAAGGGCTGAGTGCACCCCGCTTGCCAAGAGCACTCGGCAGACGTGGATCGTCACCCAATCAAGTGCTAGCCCAGGAAACAGATGACTTTTGAATAATGATACGATCTGCTAAAATGCAGCATCGCATACATTTTAGAGACAAATGTAAATATGGTGTGACTAGGGGCTCCCGTCGGGTAGACCGTTCGCCGGGTGCAAGTCTTTCGATTTGGCGCTACTTCGGCGACTTGTGCGTCGATGGGGATGAAATGATGATGATTAGGAGAAAATATTGAACGCAGCTGGGAATCGAACCCGGGCCCTTAGGATTGACATTCTGTCGCGCTGACCACTTCTTTTTATCTCATTTTATTCTATGTTGTTCGTTGGATTTGTTCGTGGCGGACGTCCGATGACACTCATTCAGGTTGTTCGTTGATCCGTGCACTCAGTTTTTTTTAACTAATTTTTTTTATTTTTTATTACAGAGGGTAGCTAACGCTGAGCTACCGTGCCGACGGACATTTTAGAGATATTACATAATGATATGCCTGTAAATGTAGGGTTTGTGCCGCAAAACACTAAAGAGTACTGGAAATGTAAACAAAGAAATACTAGAGGTATGCTGATATCCCATTTCCCAATATTTATTTCAACAGGCTGTACCGAAAAAGCAATGCATTATTGCTAGATCAAAATGCTCCAGTGCCCAACATACAAGTTAGATTACTAAAATCACCAAATAATGCAGCTTAATTAGTACACGGTGGAATACAATACGAATTAAAAGATGCCCTGCTTTGACAAACAGCACTTCACGCGATCGAATTACAAAGGTGACAGACAGAATATTCTACAGGCCGAATATCTAAATAGTTTCGATATGCTTGTGGCCACTTAAGCCCAGTAGAATGACTTTCAAGATGTCAGTGCTCGCACGTAGCCACCATAATGGCGGTTCATTTCGTCGGCTGGGCGGTGAATACCAACCTGGCTGTTACCTTGGTTCCACCAACCCAGCACCCGCTGCAGTCAGATTCCATCACGATCCATTCTACCGTTGTATAGTAAGCGGTAGACGGTGGATGATCTTCAAGTAAAACACAATCAGCAGCTATAGTCAGTGGTATAGGGTTAACATTATTTTGCTTACAATTTTTTTATGAAATGAAATGATGTATTGTTGTGATCTTTAGTCACAAGGTTGATATGGTGTAGCTTTCCATGCTAGTCTACACTTAAGTGGCGACGGCCTTGCCGCAATGGATACACCGGTTCCCGTCAGACCACAGAAATTAAGCACTGTCGGGCGTGGCCGGCACTTGGATGGGTAACCATCCGGATCGCCCTGCTCTGGTGCCATTTTTCGGGGTGCTCTCAGCCTCGTGATGCCAACTGAGGGGCTACTCGACGGAATGGTAGCGGCTCCGGTCAAAGAAAACTAACGTAACGACCGGGAGGGCGGTGTGCTGACTACGTGCCCCTCCTATCCGCATCCTCAGCTGACGATGACGCGATGGTCGGGTGGTCCCAATGGGCCACTTGTGGCCTGACGACGGAGTGCCACAAAAGTCGTGGGATGCCTCCCATTATCCATTATCGTGTCGGACCTCCTTCGCCCCGCCTCGTGCAGCACCTCGATTGGGCATGTCAACAAGAGTTTGGAAGACCTTCCTCTCGAATATGTCCCATAAATTTTCGATGGGATTCATGTCGGGAGATCTGGGTGACCGACTCATTCGCTCGAACTGTCCAGAACGTTCTTCAAACCAACCGTGAACAACTGTAGCCCAATGACATGGTCATCCATAAAAATTCCATTGTTGTTTGAGAACGTGAAGTTCACGAACGTCTATAAATGGTCTCCATGCAGCCCAACATTACCATTTACTGTCAATGATCTGTTCAGCTGGGCCACAGGACCCACTCCATTCCATGTAAACACAGACGACACCATTATGGAGCCATCACCAGCTTGTGCAGTGCCTTGTTGACAAGATGGGTCCAAGGTTTCGTGGGGTCTGCACCGCAAAGGAACCTTGCCATCAGCTCTTACCAAATGAAATGGGCATTCACCTGACCACACCGCGGTTTTCTAATCTTTTATGGTTGAACTGATACGGTCATGAGCCCGGAAGAGGCGCTGCAGGCGATGTGCTCCTGGAAAAGGCACTCGCATTGGTCGTCTGCTGCCATAGCCCATTAACACCAAATATCGCCGTACTGTCCTAAGCGATACGTTCGTGGTGTGTCCCACATAGATTTCTGCGGTTAGTTCAACCAGTGTTGCTGGTCTGTTAGAGCAGACAACCGTACACGAACGCTGCTGCTCTCAGACGTGAAGGAAAGGCCATCTAACCATGAACTGCCTGGTGAGAGGTAATGCCTAAAATTTGGTATTTTCGGCTTAATCTTGTCACAGCGGATATCGGGAGGTTGAATTCCCTAAAGATTCCTTAATTGGAATCTCCGATGAGCCTAGTTCCAACTGCCATTCCGCGTTGAAAGTCTATTAATTCCGTCCGGCGGCCATAATCACGTCGGAAACCTCTTCGTATAAATCATGTGAGTAAAAATGAGAGCCCCGCCAAAGCGTTTACCTTTTACGAGGGTTGTCGAGAAAGTAAGTTCCGATCGGTCGCTAAATGGAAACCACAGTGAAAAATAGTCGCCGCTCCAACTTAGACATTTGTCGGAGCGTTACACCAAATTTACAACACCATCGTCATAGAAGGCAGCCGCCTGTGCTTTCCCATAATTCTCTGCGCTGGTCTATAGCGCGTAGCCTGCGCCCAAGTGTTGTCTTCGTATCCAGCGTTTCATGTGAACAGAGATGATACTCAGGACGAGCCAATTAGGGCTGTGTTGTGGGTGATGGAACACTTCCCATTGGAAAGGCTGCAGGAGCGTCTTCACTGCCCCTGCAGAGTGTGGCTGAGAATTGCCACGAAGAAGGAAGTGCGTGACAGTTGTGTTATGTGGGCTGCATTCATTAAGGCGAAGCCTCTCAGCGGACCCTCCCACTTGGCGGGAGACATTGTTCTTCTAGGCACCTCCACTCGCTCACAGTGCGCTCACAACTGAAAAGAGCGTCTTTATGCGATCGGCGGTCATACTAGAGACACTACCCAACACATCTGTGCAAAGCTTCATCAGGTTTTCACTGTGGTGTCCATTTCGCGACCGATTGGAACTTACTTTCTGGACAACCCTCGTATACCTTGTGTTCGCGATACCACCGCCATCTGTATATATGCATACTGCTATCCCATGGCTTTTATCACGTCAGCGTATATCGTGAGTCGCCTAATCTCTAGGCGACCACTGAAACGTATATCAATCACAATCTTCTTACTGTTATCAAGCCTTCTATAGTTTTTATTCCACCACTTCCCTCTGTTACCACACTGACGAATCATTGATGCCCTAAGTTGTATCTCACCTATTGAACCGTTGTATTAATCAAGTTCTGCTGAAAATTTCTTTTCTCCTCAATTCAATTCCTCTGCAATAGTTATCTGATCTAGCCACCTAATCATCAGCATTTTTTGTAGCACCCATTTAACAATCTTCTATTCTCAAACTCATCTACTTTCATTGTCTCATTTCCCAGTCTAATTTCCTCAGCATCGCCTGATTTAATTCGCTTTTTTTAATTTTTGTCTTGTAAATTGCGTTCAAGACGCTATTCATCCAGTTCAACATCTCTTCCAAGTCCTTTGTCGTTCTGAAAGGGTTACAGTGCCATCGGGTAACCTCAAAGATTTTATTTTTTATCTCTCGACGTGAACTCCCTTTATAAATTTCCTCCTGGTTTCCTTCTTAGCTTGCTCATTGTACAGATTGAATAACGTCGGGAATGGAATAACAAGTTGCAGATAAGCTTTCGCTCCGCGTATTTTATCCCTACTATTTTCAGAAGTTTAAACGGTGTATTCTATTTATCACTATCATAAGCTTCCTGTAAATCTGTAAATACTACGAGGGCGTGATGAAAAGTAATGCCTCCAAATTTTTTATGTGAAAACTCTTAAGGATTTTAAAATAAAACAAACGTTATTAACATTCTACATCGTTATTATTCATGTCTACATATTTGCAGCTCTCTGCCGGTCAAGGACTTCGAATTGTAGTGTGTAACATTGAGGTGTGTAATGTAGCTACGAAGGCACTTGAGAATCAGCGTACCATAATCGAGTTTCGAAATCGAAGAATTTGCCCACAGACTGAGCACTCTCTACTTCAGCGTGACAATGCCAAAGCACAGACGAGTTCTGCTACGTCTGGAGCAATCCGGGTTCACTGTCGTTGATCATCCTCCATACAGTCCCGACTTGGTCCCATTCGATTTTCCTGTTTCGAAAGCTTAAAGAACATGTTCGAGAACTTCGCTTTCGTGAGTGACGAAGCGGTGCAAGCAGACGTGAGCTTGTGGTTCCGTCAACCAAGTCAAACATTTTAGAGTGACAGAATTAACTAAATGGTCCGTCGTTGGGAGAAATGAGTTCGTAGCCAGATTGACTAAGCCGAGAAATGAATATATAGACATGAAGAGTAAAGATATAGAATGTTAATAATGTTTATTTTGTTTAAAAAAGATTTAAGAGTTTTCACATAAAAAATTCTGAGGTATTACGTTGCAGCACGCCCTAGTATAAACATATGTTTGCCTTTCTCCTATCCGTCTTCCAAACTAAGTCGTAGGGTCTCTATTTCAAGTGCTGGTGTATTCGTAATTCATGAAGGCGTTTTAAATTTATGTGTGGAACAGGAGAGCTTTAATCTGAAAGAATCCGAAAAAAATGTAGAAATTTGGCTTGGTTTCTGAAAAAAAAAGCAATTTTCTCTGTATATATTACAATCTTTCGTAACAATCATTGTAATACTGTGTTATAACTGACACATCTTTTTTACCAAGAGATTGATGATAGTAGTAACCATTACTTCTTCCCGGGCTGTGTACCAGCGGGCGACCTAACATGTCGTGCAGGATCTTGAAAACTGATCCATGACTGATTTGCGCATTTCCCTCCATTTCGTGGATTGTGATAGGCCGGTTTTAGAATACCAGTGCCTCCACTTCACTTCTTGTTCCCTGTTATTCTCAGAGAAATAGTCTGCTACTTCATTCTTCGTCATTAAAGCTTGTTTAACCTCACTGTAAGCCTCTGGAGTGTCATACACTGAAGAGCCAAAGAAGCTGGTACACGTGCCTAATATCATGTAGGGCCCCCGCGAGCACGCAGAAGTGCCGCAACACGACGTGGCTTGGGCTCGACTAATATCTGAAGTAGTGCTGGAGGGAACTGACACCACGAATCCTGCAGGTCTGTCCATAAATCCCGAAGGCAAGGAGAGGGTTGAGATCTCTTCTGAACATCACGTTGCAAAGCATCCCAGATATGCTCAATACGTTCATGTCTGGGGAGTTTGGAGGCCAGCGCAAGTGTTTAAACTCAGAAGGGTGTTTCTGGAGCCACTCTGTAGCGATTATGGGCGTATGGGGTGTCGCGTTGTCCTGCTGGAATTGCTCAAGTCCGTCAGAATGCACAATGGACATGAATGGATGCAGTAGATCAGACAAGATGCTTCGGTACGTATCACCTGTCAGACTCGTATCTAAACGTAGCAGGTGTCCCATATCAATCCAACTGCTCACGCCCTACACTATTACAGAGCCTCCATCAGCTAGAACAGTCCCCAGCTGACATGCAGAGTCCATGGATTCATAACATTTTCTCCATACCCGTACACGTCCATCCGCTCGGTATAATCTGAAACGAGACGCGTCCGACCATGCAACATTTTTCCAGTCATCATCAGTCCAATGTCAGTGTTGACGCGCCCAGGCGAGGCTTAAAGCTTTGTGTCACGCAGTCATCAAGGCTACATGAGTGGGTCTTCGGCTCCTTAAGCTCATATCGAATATGTTTCGTTGGATTGTTCGCATACTGACACTTGTTGATGGTCCAGCATGGAAATCTGCAGCAATTTGCGGAAGGGTTGCACTTCTGTCACGTTGAACGATTCTCTTCAGTCGTTGGTATCGTTGTTGCAGGGTCTTTTGGCCGCGGTGATGTCGGAGATTTGATGTTTTACCGGATTCCCGATATTCACGGTACGCTCGTGAAATGGTGGTACTGGAAAATCCTCACTTCATCGCTACCTCGGAGATGCTGTGTCCCATCGCTCGTGCGCCGACTACAACAGCGCGTTTAAACCCACTTAAATCTTGATAACCTGCCGTCGCAGCAGCAATAACCGATCTGACAACTGCGCCGGACAGTTTTTGCCTTATATAGGCGTTGCCGACCGCAGTGCCATCTTCTGCCAGTTTACATGTCTCTGTATTTGAATATGCATGCCTATACCAGTTTCTTCGGCGTTTCAGTGTATGATGATACCTTGCTGCTTTCAACAATTTAGCACGGATTGCTTCAGCGTTGTTGCCCTTCAAATGTAGAAAACTAACTACTGCGAAATATTCCACTTCATCAGTGGGCTGAGCCATTTTGTTTTGGGTCTCTAGCAGTGTGCTAGGGTACTGTGTCGCGGGTATTTCACTATGTACTGGGACTGCAGTCATGTGCCTGTAAAGACATACAGTATTAATTATCTATCTACACTCATGCTCATAAATTAAGGATCATGCTGATACATGGTAAAACAACGATCTAGTGGGCGGTTTGCTGGTTTAAATCACCGCGGGATATGACCATGCGGTGCATTTGACCTGCGGTTGTCGCACGGTGGCGCTGGCAGCAGTCCACATACGCAGAGGTGTGTTGATGCATGTCAGAGTACGGTGCAGCGAATAAGTGTGCAGACGTTTTCGGACGTGCTAATGGTGACTGTGTGTTGAAAATGGCTCAAAGAACACATACTGATGACGTTATGAGGGGTAGTATACTAGGGCGACTGGAGGCTGGTCAAACACAGCAGGTCGTAGCATGGGCCCTCCGTGTGCCACAAAGTGTGATCTCAAGATTATGGCAACGATTCCAGCAGACAGGAAACGTGTCCAGGCGCTACAGTACGGGACGTCCACAGTGTACAATACCACAAGAAGACCGATATCTCACCAACAGTGCCCGCAGACGGCCATGGAGTACTGCAGGTAGCCTTGCTTGGGACCTTACCGCAGCCACTGGAACAGCTGTCTCCAGACACACAGTCTACAACGACTATTCAGACATGGTTATTTCGCCCGGAGACCTGCAAGGTGCATTTCACTGACCCCTGGTCACAGGAGAGCCCGTAAAGCCTGGTGTCAATGGCCATTGGAACAGTGGTCCCAGGTTATGTTCACGGACGAGTCCAGCTGTAGTCTGAACAGTGATTCTCACCGGGTTTTCATCTGGAGTGAACCAAGAACTAGATACCAACCCCTTAATGTCGTTGAAAGGGACCTGTGTGGAGGTCGTGCTTTGATGGTATCGGGTGGGATTATTATTGGTGCACATACACCCCTGCATGTCTTTGACAGAGGAACTGTAACAGGTCAGGTGTATCGAGACTTCATTTTGCACCATTATGTCCGCCTTTTCAGGGGTGCAGTGGATCCCACCTTCCTCCTGATGGATGATGATGCACGGCCCCACCGAGCTGACATCATGGAGGAGTACCTTGAAACAGAAGATATCAGGCGTATGGAGTAGCCTGCCTTTTCTCCAGACCTAAATTCCATCGAGCACGTCTGGGACGCTCTTGGTCGACGTATCACTGCACGTCTTCAAACCCCTATTACACTTCAGGAGCTCCGACAGGCACTGATGCAAGAATGGGAGGCTATACCCCAGCAGCTGCTCGATCACCTGATCCAGAGTATGCCGACCCGTTGTGCGGCCTGTGAACGTGTGCATGGTGATGATATCGCATATTGATGTCGGGGTACACGCGCAGGAAACAGTGGCGTTTTGTAGCACATGTGTTTCGGGACGGTTTTCTCAACTTATCACCAATATCGTGGACTTACAGATCTGTGTCGTGTGGGTTTCCTATGTGCCTATGCTATTAGCGTCAGTTTTGTGTAGTGCCACGTTGTGTGGCACCACATTCTGCAATTGTCCTTAATTTATGAGCATGAGTGTATATTTATTTGAGGCGCCAATTAAAATCGATTGACTACCTCTTGTACAGCTCTTTTAATCGGGCCTGGGCACCAGGTTAGTTTGTGGTCGAGGTCCGCGATTGATTTTTGGGTAACAGACATTACGCAGAGGGGTGAAGTTACTAACGTGGGTCCTCAGGGACCGTTGGGAAGGTTGGAGGATGGGGTGGTAGGAAAGGGTCGTGTCGTTGGAATACTGGAGTTACACTCCTGGAAATGGAAAAAAGAACACATTGACACCGGTGTGTCAGACCCACCATACTTGCTCCGGACACTGCGAGAGGGCTGTACAAGCAATGATCACACGCACGGCACATCCGACACACCAGGAACCGCGGTGTTGGCCGTAGAATGGCGCTAGCTGCGCAGCATTTGTGCACCGCCACCGTCAGTGTCAGCCAGTTTGCCGTGGCATACGGAGCTCCATCACAGTCTATAACACTGGCAGCATGCCGCAACAGCGTGGACGTGAACCGTATGTGCAGTTGACGGACTTTGTCGAGGGCGTATAGTGGGCATGCGGGAGGCCGGGTGGACGTACCGCCGAATTGCTCAACACGTGGGGCGTGAGGTCTCCACAGTACATCGATGTTGTCGCCAGTGGTCGGCGGAAGGTGCACGTGCCCGTCGACCTGGGACCGGACCGCAGCGACGCACGGATGCACGCCAAGACCGTAGGATCCTACGCAGTGCCGTAGGGGACCGCACCGCCACTTCCCAGCAAATTAGGGACACTGTTGCTCCTGGGGTATCGGCGAGGACCATTCGCAACCGTCTCCATGAAGCTGGGCTACGGTCCCGCACACCGTTAGGCCGTCTTCCGCTCACGCCCCAACATCGTGCAGCCCGCCTCCAGTGGTGTCGCGACAGGCGTGAATGGAGGGACGAATGGAGACGTGTCGTCTTCAGCGATGAGAGTCACTTCTGCCTTGGTGCCAATGATGGTCGTATGCGTGTTTGGCGCCGTGCAGGTGAGCGCCACAATCAGGACTGCATACGACCGAGGCACACAAGGCCAACACCCGGCATCATGGTGTAGGGAGCGATCTCCTACACTGGCCGTACACCACTGGTGATCGTCGAGGGGACACTGAATAGTGCACGGTACATCCAAACCGTCATCGAACCCATCGTTCTACCATTCCTAGACCGGCAAGGGAACTTGCTGTTCCAACAGGACAATGCACGTCCGCATGTATCCCGTGCCACCCAACGTGCTCTAGAAGGTGTAAGTCAACTATCCTGGCCAGCAAGATCTCCGGATCTGTCCCCCATTGAGCATGTTTGGGACTGGATGAAGCGTCGTCTCACGCGGTCTGCACGTCCAGCACGAACGCTGGTCCAACTGAGGCGCCAGGTGGAAATGGCATGGCAAGCCGTTCCACAGGACTACATCCAGCATCTCTACGATCGTCTCCATGGGAGAATAGCAGCCTGCATTGCTGCGAAAGGTGGATATACACTGTACTAGTGCCGACATTGTGCATGCTCTGTTGCCTGTGTCTATGTGCCTGTGGTTCTGTCAGTGTGATCATGTGATGTATCTGAGCCCAGGAATGTGTCAATAAAGTTTCCCCTTCCTAGGACAATGAATTCACGGTGTTCTTATTTCAATTTCCAGGAGTGTAGTTATACCTACACTCATCTCCTTACAAGCGTGGATTGTTGCAACTGGAATGAGAAAACATTTGAAGGCCTTTGGCCGAAGTGTAATGTGGAGTAGAGGAGGTACTACCCGGAAAATTAGCTTTTACATGTATATAAACCGGAGGAAGAAATCAGTATCCCGCCATAATGGTAATTCTTCTACACGTGATCACAAGGTTGTATGCGGAGACAAAGAGGTCGCTGGGAGGGGCGCGTTGTTCATTACGCGCTGTTGGCGGTACTTCCGCTTGGGCCGTCGCCGCCGGGTGCGCTGCGTTCGACTGGTTCGTTACGCGCTTTTATCAATCAGGCATCGTGGGTGGGCGTCGGGAGTCGGGTGGCGTCGCTTTTTCCCTGTGAACGATCGGCGCCGCACCGTGGGCGGACTTCCATCGCTTTGACGGCCACTGGAGGGCGAAATTGCGGAACACTCTCGCGGCGACAACGCGCCACCGCCGAATGCGTTCAAGTACCCACGCGCGAACGAGCACGCGCTGTGCTCCCAGCCAATCAGCACTCTTGTCCCAACTGGAGTTGGCCAGATTTACCGTACGTGCGAGGTATGCGCGGCACTCGAAAGATACTTCAGTCAGCGCCTGAAGCATGTGAAGTAATTCCAATGATCCCGCAGCTCTCAACATTCAGAGACGAAAAGCAGGCACGCAATCGATATTCTCACTGATTGGCTCTGACTAAAAATACTGTGATTTAGTTCTGGTGTAACATAACATACAGTTCACACTACAGCACATGACTGCTTGAAAATTTTACTTTCACACCAATTACTTTACATGTGGCAAGGGCCTTATCAACCATACGCCTGCTCTATGAGCCTCTTCCACTTGTGCCTATCCAATGCACTGTTTATCCAGTTGTTGTTGCTGTTCATCCTAGTTGTGTCCTCCCGAATGTTTTCCCGCCATCTGATTCTGGGTCTCGCTCTTCCTCTCGTTCCATCTATCGTTCTGCTAAATGTCATTCTAGGTAGTCTATTCTCTGTCATTCTTGCTATATGGCCTAGCCAATTCAACCTTCTCCTCTTGAACACTTCGACGTATTTGTACAGCCCTCTTAATTCTTCATTTCTTCTTATTCTCCATTCCATGTTATTTTCGTCGTATACAGGTCCAAACATTTTCCTTAGTACTTTTCTTTCGAATATTAACATTTTTTCTTCATCTTTCTTTCCAAATATTAATGTTTTACATCCATATAAAGTCACAATTATAATGGCCGAATGACATAAGCGGATTTTAAAGCTACTGCCAAGTGATCTTTTTCTTAGACTTTTGATTAAACTAAAAAGTGTCTTGTATGCTGTTGATAAAGGGACATCTATTTCTATATCTGTTCTATTGGTGTAACTAAAAAGACTTCGTAAGCACATGAAGAGGTAAACAGTCTTGAAATTGAATTCATCTACGGTCAGATGTGCATCTTTTCTGGTTTTCTTACTTATGGGCAGGTATTCTGTCTTTTCTTCATTAACCTGCAATCCTGTTTTCTCAGCAATTTTGTAGTAATTTTGCATCACTCTGATTAATTCTATTTTGGAAATACTTATTAGTGCTACATCATCTGCATAGGCAACTCTTGCAATGTTCACATCCTGTAGCTGGATCCCTTGTGGATTGGTTTTAGAAAATTCTCTATCGATATTCTCTAGGACAAGGTTAAATAAAATAGGTGAAATGGCATCGCCTTGTCACAATCCAGTGTACACCTTAAAATCTTCAGTTTCTCCCACCGGTGTCTTTATGCGACATAAAGTTTCATCTATGCACATTATGGCGGCTAAAGAGGGGAAGAAATCCAGTGCGCACTCCGTGTGCATTCCGGGTGGAGTCATTCCTGATGTGGAAAGGGTCCTTCCGGATGCCATGAAGAGCACAGTGTGCAGCCAGCTGCAGGTGATGGCACATGTCGGCACTAATGACGTGTGTCGCTTTGGATCTGAGAAAATTCTCTCAGGATTCCAGCGGCTATCTGATTTGATGAAGGCTGCCGGTCTTGCTTACGAGATGAAGGCAGAGCTCACCATCTGCAGCATTGTTGACAGAACCGACTGCGGACCTTTGGTGCAGAGCCGGGTGGACGGTCTGAATCAGAGGTTCAGACGGTTTTGCGACCGTGTTGGCTGCAGATTCCTTGACTTGCGCCATAGGGTGGTGGGGTTTCAGGTTCCGCTGAATAGGTCAGGAGTTCACTACACTCAGCTGGCGGCTACACGGGTAGCGGAGGCTGTGTGGCATGGACTGGGCGGTTTTTTAGGTTAGAAGGCCTCGGGAAAGTACGGGGTGGGCTGCAATCTCAAAGGGTGCATGGCAAATACAGGACGTGCTTGGATCAAGGAACATTCGGAATTGTAGTTGTAAATTGTTGTAGTTGTGCTGGGAAAGTCCCTGAGCTTCAAGCGCTAATAGAAAGCACAGAAGCTGAAATCGTTATAGGTACAGGAAGCTGGCTAAAGCCTGAAATAAGTTCTGCAGAAATGTTTACGAAGTCTCAGACGGTGTTCAGGAAAGATAGATTAGGCAGAATTGGTGGTGGAGTGTTTGTGTCTGTCAGTAGTGGTTTATCTTGTAGTGAAGTCGAAGTAGATACTCCGTGCGAATTGGTGTGGGTGGAGGTTATACTTAACAGCCGAACTAAGTTAATAATTGGCTCCTTCTACCGACGCCCAGACTCCGATGATATAGTTGCTGAACAGTTCAGAGAAAATTTGAGTCTCGTAACAAATAAATAACCCACTCATACGGTTATAGTTGGTGGGGACTTCAACCTTCCCTCGATATGTTGGCAAAAATACTTGTTCAAAACCGGTGGTAGGCAGAAAACATCTTCCGAGATTGTCCTAAATGCTTTCTCCGAAAATTATTTCGAGCAGTTAGTCCACGAACCCACGCGAATTGTAAATGGTTGCGAAAACACACTTGACCTCTTAGCCACAAACAATCCAGAGCATCATGACTGATACAGGGATTAGTGATCACAAGGTCGTTGTAGCTAGGCTCAATACCGTTTCTTCCAAATCCACCAGAAACAAACGCAAAATAATTTTATTTACAAAAGCGGATAAAGTGTCACTAGAAGCCTTCCTAAGAGACAATCTCCATTCCTTCCGAACTGACTATGAAAATGTAGACGAGATGTGGCTCAAATTCAAAGATACAGTAGCAACAGCAATAGAGAGATTCATACCACATAAATTTGTAAGAGATGGAACTGATCCCCCATGGTTCACAAAACAGGTCCGAACGCTGTTGCACAGGCAACGGAAAAAGCATGCGAAGTTAAGAAGAACGCGAAATCCCGAAGATTGGCTAAAATTTACAGACGCGCGAAATTTGGCACGGACTTCAATGCGAGATGCCTTTAATAGGTTCCACAACGAAACATTGTCTCGAAATTTGGTAGAAAATCCGAAGAAATTCTGGTCGTATGTAAAGTACACAAGCGGCTGCGCAGTGCCGATGGTACTGTTACCGACGACTGTGCCGCTAAAGCGGGGTTATTGAACGCAGTTTTCCGAAATTCCTTCACCAGAATTTGAAACACGAACAGCTGCTAGCATGAGTTTCTTAGAAGTAGATACCTTAGAGGTTTTGAAGCAACTCAAATCGCTTGATACGGGCAAGTCTTCAGGTCCAGATAGTATACTGATTAGGTTCCTTTCAGATTACGCTGATACAATAGCTCCCTACTTAGCAATCATATACAACCGCTCGCTCACCGATAGATCAGTACCTAGAGATTGGAAAATTGCGCAGGTCGTACCAGTGTTTAAGAAGGGTATTAGGAGTAATCCATCGAACTACAGGCCTATATCATTGACGTCGGTTTGCAGTAGTGTTTTGGAGCATATACTGTATTCAAACATTATGAATCACCTCGAAGGGAACGATCTATTGATACGTAATCAGCATGGTTTCAGGAAACATCGTTCTTGTGCAACGAAGCTAGCTCTTTATTCGCCCGAAGTAATGGCCGCTATCGACAGGGGATCTCAGGTTGATTCCGTATTTCTAGATTTCCGGAAAGCTTTTGACACCGTTCCTCACAAGCGACTTCTAATCAAGCTGCGGGCCTATGGGGTATCGTCTCAGTTGTGCGACTGGATTCGTGATTTCCTGTCAGGAAGGTCGCAGTTCGTAGTAATAGACGGCAAATCATCGAGTAAAACTGAAGTGATATCAGGTGTTCCCCAGGGAAGCGTCCTGGGACCTCTGCTGTTCCTGATCTATATATAAGTGACTTGGGTGACAATCTAAGCAGTTCTCTTAGGTTGTTCGCAGATGATGCTGTAATTTACCGTCTAGTAAGGTCATCCGAAGACCAGTATCAGTTGCAAAGCGATTTAGAAAAGATTGCTGTATGGTGTGGCGGGTGGCAGTTGACGCTAAATAACGAAAAGTGTGAGGTGATCTACATGAGTTCCAAAAGAAATCCGTTGGAATTCGATTACTCGATAAATAGTACAATTCTCAAGGCTGTCAATTCAACTAAGTACCTGGGTGTTAAAATTACGAACAACTTCAGTTGGAAAGACCACATAGATAATATTGTGAGGAAGGCGAGCCAAAGTGGCAGGACACTTAGAAGATGCAACAAGTCCACTAAAGAGACAGCTTACACTACACTCGTTTGTCCTCTGTTAGAATATAGCTGCACGGTGTGGGATCCTTACCAGGTGGGATTGACGGAGGACATCGAAAGGGTGCAAAAAAGGGCAGCTCGTTTTGTATTATCACGTAATAGGGGAGAGAGTGTGGCAGATATGATACGCGAGTTGGGATGGAAGTCATTAAAGCAAAGACGTTTTCGTCGCGGCGAGATCTATTTACGAAATTTCAGTCACCAACTTTATCTTCCGAATGCGAAAATATTTTGTTGAGCCCAACGTACATAGGTAGGAAACATCATCAAAATAAAATAAGAGAAATCAGAGCTCGAACAGAAAGGTTTAGGTGCTCGTTTTTCCCGCGCGCTGTTCGGGAGTGGAATGGTAGAGAGATAGTATGATTGTGGTTCGATGAACCCTCTGCCAAGCACTTAATTGTGAATTGCAGAGTAGTCATGTAGATGTAGATGTAGATTTTAACAAACCTGTTAATTTTGATGGTATTTTAAATTCCTTCATTATATTTAGGAGTGTCTGTCGGTGTATGCTAACAAAGGCCTTTTCAAAATCTCTGAATAATATGTGGACATCTACATTGAATTCCCACGCCTCCTCAGTTACTTGTCTTAGGGTGAATAAGTGATGTAATATGGATCTGTTTCTGCGGAAATCGCATTGCTAGTCCCCAATCAGTTCTTCCGTTATTGGTATCAGCCTGTTTAATAGGCAGCACGATAAGATTTTGTAGGTGACATCCAGTAAAGCAATTCCTCTGTAGTTATCACAGACAAGTGGATCATTCTTCTTAAATATGTGGCACACGACTGTAGTTTTGCACTCTGCAGGAATGGTTTCAGTCTCCCAAATCGTTTCTATTAACGCCTGTATTTCTAAAAAATATGGAGACTCAAAAGCACAATACATTACTAACCTTAATACGGTGTAGGAAACCCGCTGCCATTCAAAAAAAGCTGCCAGTTGTCTCTGAATGGATGAATGCAGGTCCTGTATGTTTTTTTTAAGGAATGCTACTACCATTCTACCTGCAAAATCGGCTAACGATGATGGAGGCTGTTAGCATTCACGCACACATCTCTCCAAGGTAGAGCATGGAGGCTCAGTAATACAGAGATCCGGATCGTGTGATGGCCAGATGAGATGTGACAATTCTGTGTGAACAGGGATCCTGTCATCTTGGAGAACAACGTCTCCATTGGGGAACATAGATTGTGCCATGGTATGGACCTGCACAACCAAAATGTTCACATAATCCTTCGCAGTGATGAGAACTTGCAGAGTAACCGAGGGGCCCAAAGAATACTACGACACGGCTGCTCAAATCATCACCGCACCCATCCATGTTTCACTCTTGGGACGTAAACTCGGCCAAAAGTTGGAAACAGTGTGAAACAAGACTCATCCCACCAAATGAATTTCTTCCATTGCTCCAAAGTCTAGGTTGTACAGCTTCAGCACCACGTCTTGTTGTTACGAGCATTTTAATCACCTATGAGTGGTTTTGGAATTCTAGTTCGCCCTGCAGTTTTACAGTTTCTGCTTACGGAGCACCCTTCGTGTTATTTTGGTGCTGATCGGGTTCGCGGTAGCTACATTCGGCTCTACGGTGACTTTTTCAGCGGTCCCCTCATTTTTCGTCACGCCTCGATCATTCAACACACTGTGACTTAGCGGATGATGATATTTTCGTGGTTATCCTGTGTGCGGTATAAATTTTCGATACACTACGTATTCAAACACCGGCTCCCTTAGTAACCCAGGTACACACGATACGAGCACCCACAATTTGACCACGTTCAGTTTCGCTTCACTCCAACATAACGCACTCATAACTACACAGAACGCTGTTCTGACCATGACTAACACTTGCAACGTATTGAGGATATTGCACGGGTGTCGTCTGTGCTGAAAAGCAGCAGCACAACCTGCGTGCTTGTGTAGAATCTGCATTTATGTTCAATCTTGCATTTCTTCTGGTGTTTACATATTTTTGTCCAAACCCTGGATGAATTCCATCAGATGTCAATATAAGAACGCTGGACAAAATGTTAAGATTTCTAGGAGAAATCACGCTAATACCATGTAACAACGTCTAGATAATGGGCTTCATTAGGCGATTTAGTTTCTTCGGGACTAACATATCCAGCTGAAGCCATTCATTGACGGCTACGAATAGATCCCATAGACTTACGGATGTGAGTGGATGTTGCTGCTGCATTTACCCGCTGTTCCAACACACGAGGCATTTTCTACGACGTCAGCGTTGGGTTATTTCAGCCAAAATTTTTTTTTTGGGAGTTTGTGGGACGTTCTGTGGGACCAGACTGCTGAGGTCAACGGTTGAGAGAGGATAAGTTACTCTCTCACCGATTTTTCATAAATATTTTGTACGACAAACAATTTTTTTTACAACGTTACGCAATTGGTGCGAGACCCCAGAAAGTTAACGGCCTGTGCGGGCGTTGATGGAGCTAGAAGCATGAAGAATGTTTATGGTTATTAGTTCTTAGAAACGGCGTGTTTGAAGTTGAAAGCAAGTGGCGGTGAGCCATCCCTCAGTAAATCTTGCCGGACAGGACCACGGCCGCTTAGGGGCCGGCAGAGCACTCCCTAGTCGAGACGTGTTTCCAGCAGGACAATGTCCGCCTTACCTGCATCGGCGCCAGCCGAAATCTGGGCTGGGGTCGCCGGACTGAAGGGACGCGTCTACACATTGGGGTTGTAAACCGGTCATTGTGGACTGCGCCATGCCCAATAAAAACTTACAAGTTTTCGTATTCGCCGAAACTGCAAAGGGGCCTGTGACCCACTTCCATCGCCCGCCTTCGTTGTAAAGGTAACGCTGGCGTCTGGGAAACGTTTAGAGATAGAATCTTTATTACACCTCATAGCTAGAACTAACTTGCTCGAAGGCACAGGCAATTAAGATAAAGATCTATAAGATTATTGCGACGTGACTTCAGAGAAAAACATGTTCTTCCACCGCGTAAACTTAAAATTGTCAGTAATAGGCGGTTTCTTTTTTTCCCAGATATGCAGGTCTCATAACTTTTGCGCTGGTTGGTCGTTAGTTTGTACTGGCGTGTAGGAGGGGAAATTTAGCACCTCTAAAGCTCTGTGGTTGGCTCAAGACGGAATGGAAGACGTCGTTAGTGTACTGTGCGGAAAAACGGGAATTTTTGTTTCTCTGGAGAGGGCACTCTGGCTCTGGACTTTGGTCTGTGAAGCAACGTCTGGTCGAAGCTCTTGAGGGTGTGGTTGGTTGTCGGGACCTGTCCTAAGACTGACTCAATTCGCGAGAAGTTGGACTGGGGAGCATGAGTGAAGTTTTCACTGTACCGACAGTGTGACTTCAATAGTCTTTGACTGCTCGTTTGTCGAGGGCACACTTATTCGATTTGGTTTACCAGTCTCGACGTTCGGCGTCCTTGGGCACTCTGCCGTATAAGTGAGCAGAATTGGTCCTTGGTGCGACCAGCGAACGTGTGTATCACACACTGAGATATTCCGTGATTTCAGGGTTCTAGTAGGGAGTAAATTGCGATCCGTCTGCCCGATCGCTAGATCGTGGGGTTTTTCATATCTTTCGTGGCGCGACTCGCCACTGCCGCACACAACTCGCCAGCTGCAAGTTACATAGCTGCACGAAGCAAGCAGGGTAAAGTACTGCTGCTCCGGCCTTGTATAGGCGTACAAACCCCAACCGCCACTTGCTCTCAGCTACACCCGCATAGTCTAATGTAGATTGAACAGTCAAAGTCTGCTCAGCGTCAGAACAATTAAAGATTGCGTTATCCACATTTTTTTAGGGTCAGCGTATTTAACTCACATTTGCCACCCAGGATCCTTGTCCATTGTGGTCTTAAACCACCTGTTAGTTGTTTACAATATTCGAAAATAATCTGTTTAGGTTTAATTAGCCCTGTCTTTGTTTCTTTTGTTTTTTGTATGTTTGGAAAAACAAATGTTGCCAGTAAACTAAATTTTGCTTGCCTTCTCAATCAAATCATCACTTTAATATAGTCACCCCAAGTGTTAACTTTCATTGTGTACGACTCTGCTATTTAGCGGACCCTGTCAGAAAAATTTTCGTAACTGTTCCGTTTAGCGTACCCTGTCAGAAGCATAAAATTTCGTAATCATTCTATTTAGCGTACCCTGTCAGTATAACTTTCATTTTTAACGTTCCCTAACAAGTGATAACTTGCAATGTGACGTCCCCTGTCAGGATAACTTTCAATGTGGCATCCCCTGTCAGGATAGCTTTCACGGTCCCTAGGCTTACACACTACCTAATCTAAATTAAACTAACTTACGCTAAGGACAATACACACACCCATGCCCAAGGGAGGACTCGAACCTCCGACGGGGGAAACCGCGCGAACCGTAGCAATGCGCCCCAGATTGCACGGCTACCCCACGCGGCTGATTTCAGCCAATCAAGGTGCGATAGAGTGCTTGGGTATTCGTCAAACCAGTAATGGGTGCGTTCAGGTCTGTTGTCATCTTGGAAGTGGTGACAGTCTTCATAACACTCTCCATGAAGCTGCAGAAGAAGGTGGAACAATAGGTCACAGAGAATACTGAATGTACAAGATAACATGAACGAGTGGGCCAAAGTCAGGATGCAGAAAACACCATAGGAACGTCACAGAATCAGCTCCGTCCTGAACTACGCTCTACACAAACTGCTGGTTGAATGCCTCAAAGGGCCGTCGTGGACTCAACGCCGTTCACCATTTGAAAAGAGGCAGAATTAGCACATCTCAGACCAGAGCAGACACCTTCATCAGCTAACATCCAGTGGTGTTTAGCCCTTTGACGACATGCTACTTTATGTGCTGCCGCAAGTGATTTTTAGGAGTACCCGACTCCAAATGTCAATTTATGCAGTTCCCCAAACAATTTTCGCTTGGATACTGCTTGAGAGTGACTAGCATAATTGGATAGCAGCATTTCCTGTCGCATATGAAACCGATAGTCATTAACAAGGATACTTCGCTCCAGTCTCTGTGTGTGAGGATCTTCTTACAATGACTCTTCTTACGCAGTGTTATGTTACTGTGCTAATACCATAGAACTGACTGATACATACACCACTTCACTGCCTTGACTTACTTCAGCGGTGGAGAGTCACGTAACCACCTGATGCCTGTTCTACAGCACCCTATCTGATCGAAAATATCCGGAAACCCATACGTAATACAGAAATGACAACAAGATGTCAAGAGAGGCGGATCCACCAGTCTAATAGGAGACAAAGAATATTGTGTTGCCAGTAGAGAAGGAGTAACAGCAGAATGGATCGGTCAGGAGACCTCAGTGATTTTAAACATCGACCAGTTAGTGAAGTCACCTGAGTAACAAATACATCATGGACAATTCAACCTTTCTAAAGTTACAGTTAGTTAGTTAGTTAGTTGGTTGCGTGTTCCATCGATCAATAGCACGGTACGGTGGCCGTTATGATGTGGAACGTGTCCAGTGCACAAGAAATGCACAATACGCAAGCCGACTGCTGCGTTTGCGAAGAGGAAAGGCGAAGTAGGAGTCACATTTAAATCAAGACAAGGCCGATCTCATATGAGGACTAAAACAGACTGTACAGTATTGTGGAAGGTAATTGTAGAATACACATGAAATCAGAGGAAGGAATCACTTCTGAGTTCCAATGTGCTACTAGCCATCCAACTACTACAATGTGTGAGAGTAAAAAACAAGGGGAGCAATGGTTGAGCAGCTCTTAACAAGTCAAACATATTCTTAGTTGATGCTAAGCGACGCTTGAGGTGGCATAAGAGTGACACCACTCAGCGATGGGTGACTGGACTCGTGTGATTACATCTCGCTATACCTTCTGGTGATCCGATGGAAGCCTTTGGATTCCGCGAATGCCTCTAAGATTTTACCTGCTATCATGTGTACTAAAAAAAAAAAAAAACTCCGTCACTCAGTCGGAGGAGGCCTTGTAAGGCCCAGTGGGACCGACCGGTCGCCGTGTCACCCTTTCAGCCGAAGGGCGTTACTGGATGCGGATATGGAGGGAATGTGGTCAGCACAACGCTCTCCCGGGCGTTGTCAGTTCTCGGGACCGGAGCCGCTACTTCTCAGTCAAGTAGCTCTTCAGTTTGCCTCACAAGGGCTGAGTGCACCCCGCTTAGCGCTCGGCAGACCGGACGGTCACCCATTCAAGTGCTAACCCAGCCCAACAGTGCTTAACTTCGGTGATCTGACAGGAACCGTTGTTACCACAGCGGCAAGGCCGTTCACGCCATGTGCACTGCCAATATGAAAATAATGAAAAAGTGGTGTTATGGTATAGGGATCTTCTTCAAAAATATCCAAATGTGTGTGAAATCTTATGGGACTTAACTGCTAAGGTCATCAGTCCCTAAGCTTACACACTACTTAACCTAAATTATCCTAAGGACAAACACACACACCCATGCCCGAGGGAGGACTCGAACCTTCTCTGGGATCAGCCTCACAGGATCTTCTTCGTGGTCCTCTTCCTGCGCTTAAGAAGGTGCTATATGTTTAATGATACGAAATGCCTTCACAAAAGAAGACGAAGTAAATATTCCAGAATTCGAATCGAGAACAGCTGCCAACATGAGTAAAGTAGAAGTAAATATCCGCGGAGTAGTGAAGCAACTTAAATCACTTAATAAAAGCAAGTCTTCTGGCCCAGACTGTACACCAATTAGGTTCCTTTCGGAGTATGCTGATGCATTAGCTCCATACTTAACAATCATATACAACCGTTCGCTCGACGAAAGATCCGTACCCAAAGATTGGAAAGTTGCACAGGGATGAATTAGTCTATTGACACACAGTCAACTTGGGTTTAGAAAATGTCGTTCTTGTGAAACACAACTATCTCTTTATTCACATGAAGTGTAGAGTGCTATTGACAATGGATTTCAGATCGATTACGTATCTATGGATTTCCGGAAGGCTTTTGACACTGTACCACACAAACAACTCGTAGTGAAATTGCGTACTTATGGAATATCGTCTCAGTTATGTGACTGGATTTGTGATTTCCTGTCAGAGAGGTCACAGTTCGTAGTAATTGATGGAAAGTCATCGAGTAAAACAGAAGTGATTTCTGGCGTTCCCCAAGGTAGTGTTATAGGCCCTTTGCTGTTCCTTATCTATATTAACGATTTTGGAGACAATCTGAGCAGCCGTCTTCGGTTGTTTACAGATGATGTTGTCGTTTATCGACTAATAAAGCCGTCAGAAGACCAAAAAAAACTGCAAAACGATTTAGAAAAGATATCTGAATTGTGCCAAAAGTGGCAGTTGACCCTAAATAACGAAAAGTGTGAGGTCATCCTCATGAGTGTTAAAAGGAACTCGTTAAACTTCGGTTACGCGATAAGTCAGTTTAATCTAAAAGCCGTAAATTCAACTAAATACCTAGGTATTACAATTCAGGACAATTTAAATTGGAAGGAACACACAGAAAATGTTGTGGGGAAGGCTAAACAAAGACTGCGTTTTATTGGCAGGACACTTAGAAAATGTTACAGATCTACTAAGGAGACTGCCTACACTACACTTGTCCGTCCTCTTTTAGAACACTGCTGCGCGGTGTGGGATCCTTACCAGAAAGGCAGCACGTTTTGTACTATCGTGAAATATGGGAGAGAGTGTCACAGAAATGATACAGGATTTGGGCTGGACATCATTAAAAGAAAGGCGACAGAATCTTCTCACGAAATTGCAATCACCAACTTTCTCCTCCGAATGCGAAAATATTTTGTTGACATCGACCTACATAGGGAGGAACGATCACCAAGATAAAATAAGGGAAATCAGAGCTCGTACGGAAAGATACAGGTGTTCATTCTTTCCGCGCGCTGTACGATATTGGAATAATAGAGAATTGTGAAGGTGGTGCGATGAACCCTCTGCCAGGCACTTAAATGTGATTTGCAGAGTATCCATGTAGATGTAGATGTAGAACACATTTTACTGCTTTGTTTACTACATCCAGTAGAGGAGTTGTTCGGAGCCGATAATTATTTGTGTTAGTACGACAATGCAACCAGTAGTGAAGCAGCATCTGTGGGCAGTAATTGGTGAACAGTAACAGTTCTGAAATGAACTGACCTGCCAAAATTCCCTATCTGAACCCAATGGAACGCCATTGCATTGCATTATGACGTCGATTTCGCTCCAAACACCAGCCTCCAAGGTCCGTACCTTCTCTGGTTTGGCTCCAGAGGAAGAATGGGCTGTCGTTCCGTCCCAGACATGCAGACGCCTCATTAAAAGTGTCTCCGGCAGAGTTCAAGCCGTCATAAAGGGAAAGGTGGATACACGCCATACTAAGGTCTACTAACAGGTGTCCGGATAATTTTGATTAGATGGTGTACGTACAACGCTTCACAGTGACCAGGGATGATAAATATTTTGATTCGTGATGTTATGATCCACATTGTCGTTATTAGTTTCCTATTGTTTATTATTCCTATTGTTCTAACATTTATTGATGACCAGAACCACATTTTATTCGCAATGAGGCTCAAATGGCTCTGAGCACTATGGGACTCAACATCTTAGGTCATAAGTCCCCTAGAACTTAGAACTACTTAAACCTAACTAACCTAAGGACATCACACACACCCATGCCCGAGGCAGGATTCGAACCTGCGACCGTAGCAGTCCCGCGGTTCCGGACTGCAGCGCCAGAACCGCTAGACCACTGCGGCCGGCTCGCAATGAGGAAATAGTTATATATACATGAGGGCAGTGCAGTACTTGGTTTTAGATACTTTCCAGTAAGATCAAAGTACTTTGGTTTAGACACTTAGTTTGGCACAGGACGATGTTTTAATTGGTGTAAATGAACCAAGACATGAGTGTGAATACATCGATAACTCTGATGCAAGGTACCTGGAGAAAACATGATTACAGGTTCTAACAACCCTACCACAACAAAGGTCAGCATTTAATAACGATTGTGGTGTTGCTCACGCTGCTAAATACTGCATTTTCGGGCAACAACAGTCATATTATGCGGCAGGTGTCATTGAAATGAAATGAAATGAAGTCCCATGCTTCTTTACAGAGCATGCGGGAGACCCGCACCGCCTTATTAGGCAAGGTCCTAATGGAGGTGGTTTGCCGTTACCTTCCTCCGACCGTAATGGGAATGAATGATGATGATGATGACGACACAACAACACCCAGTCATCACGAGGCAGGAAAAATTCCTGACCCCGCCGGGAATCGAACCCGTGACCCCGTGCTCGGGAAGCGAGAACGCTACCGCGAGACCACGAGGGGCGGACCGGCAGGTGTCATTAGAGTACAGTTAATAAAGTCATTTCATGTAATAATAAAAAAAACTAGGCACTCATGTTTTTGTGTTTCCCACGCTGGTCTCGTATTATCATGGCTCAATTGCTGAAAATCTAGGTGGTTATGATTCCAAGCTCGGATGCAAAGAGGCCTAGGTTTTATCCTGCTATATTCAAAAGTTATGTAGATGCGCTTCACAAATCATTCTTGAAGATTACACTTTTGTAGGACAATGCTGATGTAAAAAAAGCAATCAGCACTCCGAATTTAAGTTACACTTCCTTTTAATTGCAATATCACGTAAACACAAAACATCACTTCACAATACAAAACATACTTGAAAACATCTTTCTCACAGTCACTGTTAAAGTTCACATTTTATAAGCGGACTACAATACGCGTATTTCCAACATGACGTCCAAGACTTGACTTTTTCAAGGTCCGACTCTCTAACAACTCAACAACTAACTTAACTATCACTTACGCGCCCAAAAATCAGAGTTACAAGTACGTCAAAGATCATAGTGACGAAAGAGAGAATACACATAAGAATAATATCATTGCAATATAAACATATCGATGTATCAAATATGAAATCAAATCTGAATGTTGTCTCAGAAATATGTTAAGTAGTTAACAGAAATACAGTAGAATATTACTGGTATCGAGAGGTTCAGATGAGGTGCCGTAATGGTTACGTAATTCAAGTACCATTACAAGGTACATATTCCCTTTATCAAATGTTATCATTTGATGCACATGACATACTGTTAATTTCAATTGCGTTTTGCTAACATTATGGAATTTTTTAAAAAAATATTTCTAGTACCACCATCTTCATATCAGTCTGGTTCAATATATATGGTATAACCATGTAGTACCAACAGTTTTTTAGGAGCGGAGTTTTATTTTATGCGATACTGTATGAAACTGAAAATTAGCTTCCAGATTAGATTAACAATTTACCAAATGTAAATTAGTTAAGGGGGAATAGGATAGTAGAGCGTTTACGAGCCAAGGACCAAAGGCGATAGGCAACCCGCACATCTGCTGATAAGACAACGCTGTAGCTCGTAAGTAGTAGGTTTTCAGTGCCCCTAACAGTGCAGATGACGATCATGTCTCAACATTATGTACTGTTAAGATAAGGTTTCACATCTGTTGTTGGGTTACGCAGGTGAACTGGTCGTAATGAAGGCCACCCCCCCTCCCTACCTGCCCCCCCCTCTCCCAAGGGAACCACTGGCTTTTGTTCAAGGTCACCCAGGCGAACACCTGTCCTACACATGAACTTTAGGCAAGTGGACTAGGCCATGACGTAACTTGATTCTCGTCACAAGGTGTGGCATATGAAAAAGGTGGGAAACCCCTCCTTCTCCCCTCAATACTAAGATTTGAGTTCTTCCTCACCCTTATCATCCTTTATAGCTAGTCCAGTTGCATAGGCCTCTTCATTTGGAGTCTATGCATCATAGGGAGATGGTCAAGTCTGTCATAAAGTAATTGTTATTAACAATAATTCTATAGCGAAAGAGTTTGGACACAATAATTAATGGTATATTATTAACAATTTCTTTTTCAATGCAATTTATTAGTAGTATTTTATATTAACATTTTTTTGTTCTCGTGATTTGTTTACAAAGCCTTTTTCTTGCATACATAAAATAATTTCCAAAGCTAATTTTCGTTGGTTTATTCATAAAGTTATTTGTTTTTTATATATAATAATTGGCAAAGCATTTATTTTTATAACATATACACATTAATTCATTCACACCAAAAAACTGCCTTCAGCGTTTGCTTCTAGGTCACTTGAAAAAAAAAAAAGTTGTTTATCACTTACACAGAGGGAGGGAAACGCATGAAGCCACACATACAACTAGAAATAGGAAAGCGTTATACGAACAGAGTAATGAGAAATGCTTTAGAGTGGAGCTATAGGTCCTTAACGTAGCGACTAGATATGAGAGAGGAAATGACATTACATATGCAATGAAAGTCGAGATACAGTGCATTCTAGAGAGAGAGACATGAAGACAAGACGAAATTGTCATACACCCACTAGTTCTCTCTGAGTGTGTGTGTTTGTTTGTGTAGGAGGAAATAGCAATGTTAGCTTTTTGGATTCCAAAAGTTGCAAGATATACGTATTTGGAATCGTAACATATTTGGAAGCAGTTTAAAGTGGCATGATTCCATAAACGACATGCGATACTCACGAATCGTTTATTGACACTACTACACATTAAATTCCGTTAAGTTTGCTGATCACAGGTAGCATACATTTCCTCTACATGACTTAGAGTATTACCTAATACTATTGTTCGATGTTTATCTAATTTTTAAACTGTAAATTTTTTGTCATTTTATTTTTCGATTGGTCTCTGCACCGCTATAAGTGCCGCTTTCAACAAATATGCTACTTTGATCGTTTAGGAGGAGAGTTAACACACCCTGAAGAGAGAGGAGTGCGGAGACGCTGTCAGCTCGATTGCTGTCCATATCTAATTGTTATGATGGGTAAGGTTAGGTCTGCCTCTGCTGATTTGTCAAGGCCACCTGGTACTGTTATCTGCCAGCCTGTAAGCTGCTGTTATAGTGTAAGACGTGTATATTTCTCTTGTCTGTTGTCAAACCACAATTTATGAAAGATGTTTTTATTTTATTAATAGGATTAAGCAGGAATCCTAAGGGAAGGTTTCATAGGTTGTTGTGGAAGGGAAGGTTGCGTAACAAAAGAGATATCGAGGAGACATGAAGGTTTCAATAGTCTTATGGTTTTAATGTTTACTATTTAACCTACATGCATTATTATTATTATTATTATTATTATTTAAACAAACAAATACAATGCTGCTATAAAGTGGACTTGGGTGCCGTTAAAAATGATTTTCCTCCATTAGCGTACATTCTGGTGTGCTGAGCAACATTAAGCGTAAAAAAAAATGGCCCAAGGGTGTTCATGTCGCAGGAGACACAAATTACATCCACACTTAGAAGGTATGATCGAAAGTGCTGCCATCTTGTGTCTTTTGCTACCAATATGCATAATAAAGTAACCTGCGCTTATCAGGTGATGGTCTAATGCAAAATATTGTCTGTCAGTCTATAATTTTAATTATTTGATGTGAAAATGGATTACGAAAACTCAAGCTGTTTGTGTACTTGCATAAAATACCACGGAACGATTTATAAACGTTCCGCAAAGACTTTTGGTAAGAAATGCCATTCGAGTTTTATTACATTTTTAACACATGCCAGAGGATACGGCCATGCCCCTCCCCCCAAATTCTATAAGTCCCTCCAGATCCTCGAGTGCCATGCACTCCACCTCGCCTTTCATATACGCCTCCTGTCCCCCATGCAGATCCTCTACGACCTGATTCCTTTCCCCCATCTGCTCCTATTCCTCGAATATATCTGCATACTCTACACCTCCTGCCGCCTTGATCCCCCTCATCCCCTGGTTGCTCCTCTCCTCTCCAACCCCGCCCTCTGCCACGCCTTCACTGTTGTGTCCCCCTGCCCTCCGTCTCTACACCCTTCATCTCCTTTCCCAAGGTAGCTTCCGGCAACTCCCCCTCCCGGATGATGCTCTCTCTCCCTCCATTTATCCCTCCTATCAACTCTGATCCTCACCTCCCCCTCCTTCTTCTGTCCTTTTCCCAAGCTCCCTCTTCCCCCCCTTCCATCCTATTTTTTCCCTGCCTATCCTCTCTCTGCCTCCCTTCTCTCCCCTGAGTCCTTCCTGCTCTCCCTCCACTGCCTTTCCCACTCCTTTTTGCACCTGCCCAGCCCCCCCCCCCTTTTTCTATGTCCCCTCCTCCATTGGCTCCCCCTTTTTTCTTTTCCTCTCCTCCCCCCTTTTCCCCCTCATAGGTCCGGGTCCTCCCCCCCCCTATCTGCCGCTGTGTCACCTGTATAGTACTGTTATAAGTGAGTTTTCAGTGTTGTGCGTCCTCTGTCAGTGTCGTGAACAGCCACCATAGTGTCACTAATTGTGTTTTTTTAAAATCTCGTGCGAACAGAAACCAGACTGTCGCCATGTTTTTTAATTGTGCCTGTCTACTTCTTGTCATCATCACTGCAGTGTTTTTATATTTTAAATTCCACAACTTACCGCCATTTCACAGTTTTTTACATGTCACCGTTTTATCGCCTGTTTTTCTTGTGTCTTTCTATTCTTATTATGTTTTTTAACTTTTCTGTACGCTGTAGAGCAGCATATTACGCTGCTGCCACCCCGCCACCTCCCGTCGGGCGGGGGGGGGGGGGGGTGAATTGAAATCCAATAGAAAAAACTAGGGCCATCATTATACAGATGTGAAACGCTATGTCCAGATAACGAGCAGCTCATGCAGGGCCGTGGGCGCACTGTGCGCGATCATAGCTGTCCGCTAGCTGATGCTGCACTGCTGTAAGGTTTTCTCTCACTGCTGGAATAGGAAACTGTTCTCACTACCTCCTGTCACAGATATTGTGGAAGTGGGGTATACTACGATAGCTACCAGACTCTGGGGAACAACTGATACTTACATACGACCGTTGTGGTTTCTGTGCTAGCAAACACCTGCAAAGTCCCGTTATTAAAATATATATGACACTTTTTGAAAGGAGCCGTCAGCTGCTCTGAGGCATGATAATACTTGCGGATAACAATCACGACATGCAGCACGTTTCAAACCATCAGAAAATTATTATTCTCTTGCAATAGCAGGTTTACCACTAACGTCATGGACCACCAAGCGTATCTGTACTGAAATATAATCCCATATTTAAGAACACTGACGGAAGTGGTGTAAAGTAGCCTTGCCTACGCACTTCCGTGACCCTAGGCTATCGCGCCTAGAACCACGTGGCTGGAGATAAGCACACTCTATTACTATTGGCTGAAATAACCAAATGAGTGTCGTTTTGGCTATAAATACAAGTCGTTTCACCATGAAAAGCCATTCTATTCTGAGATCAACTAGCAGCAACATAAACAGCGCCTATAAAATCAGCAGAGATGAAATGCCCTAATGGAAATGGTTATGGTGATGATTCATCAGGGGCTAAGAAGCGTCTCTAATTTGGCTCTAGTGATAGTATAGGTAGATATTTAAGATGATTTCGTTCATTTTTGTGTGTATGTTCGTTATACCTGCAATATCATGGTTAATTTCTTCTTCTTCTGTTGATAATCTGATGGAAATGTGCTGCAACCTCAATAACTACTCCACCATCTGACATGATGATGATGCATTCATCGCCCCAGCCCAGTTTATCAATGGTGTATTTGCAGCATCTGCAAACATCACCACAACCCAATCCATAATCATCCCAATGGTATGGGCTGATGACACCAGTTCGTTTGGCAATGCAGCCACTCCCCGCGCCATGGACCATCTCACAATCACCATGGATCTTTATTTCTACACACGCTCGATGATAATTTTCCTGGTGCGAAAGCACCACCGCAACTGGCTCCACAATCATCAATGTGGTACGGGCTTATTATGTAGCCCGTCTGCTGATGGAGCCATGATCTCAGTGCCATGGCCGTATCGCAGTCGTCGCCATTGTGTGATGTACCTTTTGCATTTCTTGCTTTTATGTTTTCATTTTCTTTAAAGGTAAAGAGAAAATGTGAAGCGGTAGCCCAGCATAGAGCCTGCAAATAACTTAATGCACTTTTGATTTTCAAATGTTAAAAAACATAAAATGTTTTTCCTGTTCCTTGGTAAGAGGAAGGACTCTCTCTCTGCTAATGAACGAGGGTAGACACACCTTATTTTAGAGCGTAATCAGCGATAGCCATTTTGGTTATGAGAATAAGTGAAATGTCTGTATTTTTGATGTGTGTAAAAGAAATAATACGTCGGTATTTCGTTGTGAAAAATTGAGTTATTATTCCAAGTAGTACTGGAATAAGAAGAATTGAAGCCCACCTGTGTACTTTGGAAGATCCGATTACCATACCATGCACACAGTCAAGATTTTGTAGGTGGATATAGCAATCGGACGTAGTATTATTAATTGGTAAGCATAAATCTACAGCAAGAAAAAGACTGTTAGGTCCGTGCAGAACTAATATGGACTCATTTATAGGCATAGCCTAGTTTATTGTGCTTGTTCGAGCGTTAAAAAATTAATCTCATTAATTCCATACATCTTAACATTTTTTATTATATATATTTTTCATTATATTATAAAGTGGCGACAGTGACAGGACGATACATAATGGGCAAAACTGTGAGTACTAGTATTGTTGAGACAATGAATATACATGTATGTTAATATTTTCTTTGTGTTCCTTTATGCTAATGACATGACGAAGACAATGATGTAACACTGGAAAAATACTAACTGTAAGAAAAAGAAATAATAAATAAATTAGAAGGAAGAAGACAACAATACAAAGAGTGGACAACTAAAACTACAATAGAGGGCAGTACCAGTTACAAGCCAACAATAAGGTATGACCGCGCCATGCATGTAGAAAATGCGTTTCTAGTAGACTTAATAGAAAGTTCAAGCACATATTTCCTAAAATCCAGAACCTAAAGCTTCAGAGGTTAACGCAATTGCAATGAAGTAGAGAAAATGACATTTCGTCATCAGTACGAAAAGCATATGGAGTGAACAACAATTGAAATTACATATCGCTGTATATACATTCTGTCGCGCGAGAAATAGCGCGGAAATAAAATTTCAAACAGAGAAAACATTAATTTTCGTAACTCCAGAGGTGTGAAGATTTCTGTAATGGACGCACAAAACCATAATGAAATGTCATTTCAAAATCGTAATGCCAATGTAGTAGACCTGCATTTGAAAAACGTAACAATGGGGGGTTTGGAACTGCCAAGCGGTGATTATTTGGATGCTGGGCGCGACATATTCAACGCCCATGAATACGGAACATTTCATTATAAGCAATACATTGATCACAGTAGACGAAATTAATGACACCTCAAGGCAAAGGAATATTTTTAATGAAAGTAGTACGAGTAGTACAGACAGACGTAGGCCAGAAGTGACTAGGGAAGATATGCAAGCCATATTGCGACCCTTAACAGGAATACAAACAGACATAAACGCAATGAAAACAGATATGAAGACAATAAATTCAAAAATGTCGAGTTTAGAAACAATACAAGCAGACATGAACACAATCAATTCAAAGATGGCGAGTTTAGACACAATACAAACATACATCAATAATATGAAAGCAGACATGACCAAGGTAAACTCCGAGATCGGGAAGGTACACTACTGGCCATTAAAATTGCTACACCACGAATATGACGTGCTACAGACGCGAAATTTAACCGAGAGGAAGTAGATGCTATGATATGCAAATGATTAGCTTTTCACAGCATTCACACAAGGTTGGTGCCTGTGGCGACACCTACAAAGTGCTGACATGAGGAAAGTTTGCAACCGATTTGTCATACACAAACAGCAGTTGAACGGCGTTGCATGGTGAAACGTTGTTGTGATCCCTCCTGTAAGGAGGAGAAATGCGGTCCATCATGTTTCCGACTTTGATAAAGGTCGGATTGTAGCCTATCGCGATTGCGGTTTATCGTATCGCGACATTGCTGCTCACGTTGGTCGAGATCCAATGACTGTTAGCAGAATATGGAATCGGTGGATTCAGGAGGGTAATACGGAACGCCGTGCTGGATCCGAACGGCCTCGTATCAAATGGTTCAAATGGCTCTGAGCACTATGGGACAACATTTGTGGTCATCAGTCCCCTAGAACTTAGAACTACTTAAACCTAACTAACCTAAGGACATCACACACATCCATGCCAGAGGCAGGATTCGAACCTGTGACCGTAGCGGTCACGCGGTTCCAGACTGAAGCGCCTAGAACCGCACGGCCACACCGGCCGGCTGCCTCGTATCTCCAGCACTCGAGATGACTGGCATCTTATCCGCATGGCTGTAACGGATCGTGCAGCCACGTCTCGATCCCTGAGTCAACAGATGGGGACGTTTGCAAGACAACAACCATCTGCACGAACAGTTCGACGACGTTTGTAGCAGCATGGGCTATCAGCTCGGAGACCGTGGCTGCGGTTACCCCTGACGCTGCATCACAGACAGGAGCGCCTGCGATGGTGTACTCAACGACAAACCTAGGTGCACGAATGACAAAACGTCTTTTTTTGATGAATCCAGGTTCTGTTTACAGCATCATGATAGTCGCATCCGTGTTTGGCGACATCGCGGTGAACGCACATTGGAAGCGTGTATTCGTCATCGACATACTGGCTTGTCACCCGGCGTGATGGTATGGGGTGCCACTGATTACACGTCTCGGTCACCTCTTGTTCGCATTGACGGCACTTTGAACAGAGGACGTTACATTTCAGATGTGTTACGACCCGTGGCTCTACCCTTCATTAGATCCCTGCGAAACCCTACATTTCAGCAGGATAATGCACGACTGCGTGTTGCAGGTCCTGTACGGGCCTAACTGGATACAGAAAATTTTCGACTGCTGCCCTGGCCAGCACATTCTCCAGATCTCTCACCAATTGGAAACGTCTGATCAATGGTGGCCGAGCAACTGGCTCGTCACAATACGCCAGTCACTACTCTTGATGAACTGTGGTATCGTGTTGAAGTTGCATGGGCAGCTGTACCTGTTTGAATCAATGCCCAGGCGTATCAAGGCCGTTATTATGACCAGAGGTGGTTGTTCTGGGTGCTGATTTCTCAGGATCTATGCATCCAAATTGCGTGAAAATGTAATCACATGTCAGTTCTAGTATAATATATTTTTCCAATGAATACCCGTTTATCATCTGCATTTCTTCTTGGTGTAGCAATTTTAATGGCCAGTAGTGTAAATACAAACGTGACACACATTTCAGGCGAGGTAAAAAATTTGCGCACAAAACTCAGTAATCTGGATACGAAATTCACACTGCAGATTTCCCAAATCTCCACGGAAGTGGATAGGAAAATTAAAAACTTCAGTTCACGATATGAGTGGGTAATTAAAAGGCATAATGGAAGAAAAATTTGAAACACTAACACGCACGTATGGACAGGAGCTATCCGGAATCAGAGAAAGTCAGAATTATTTACAGGTAATGCAAAAGAATACGCAGGTTAACATAGATAATGGTTCAAATGGCTCTGAGCACTATGGGACTCAACTGCTAAGGTCATTAGTCCCCTAGAACTTAGAACAAGTTAAACCTAACTAACCTAAGGACATCACAAACATTCATGCCCGAGGCAGGATTCGAACCTGCGACCGTAGCGGTCTCGCGGTTCCAGGCTGCAGCGCCTTTAACCGCACGGCCACTTCGGCCGGCAACATAGATAATGTACAAATAGAAGTAGCGAAACTGCATTCTTTCTGTGACGACTTACCAGAAAATGTAGAGAAATATCACAGTGGAGATAGGATTACTTAAGTTAGAACGTAAAGGAATCAACTCAGGCATTGTGCAGCTTTACGAAACAGTAAAGGGCAATACAAAAGATGAAAACACAATTTTCGCGGAAAAATGTGCACGGGAACAGCGTGCTTATGTGGAAGCGTTAAAGGAAGTAATGGGGGACAAGGAAGAAGAAATTTTAAAACGCGTAGAACATGATATCAAACAGGTAGAGCAAAGATTATTGGACGCAATAGCTAACGAACAAACTACGGTAATATCATCGCCGGGGGCGGTAAACGGAGCTATAAACAGCCGTCCGCCGGTGAGAGAAATTAGTGGCGAGGACAACAGTGCCCAACCCCCGCCGCGCGACCGAATGCCGAAGCGCGACTCGAGCAAAGGGCAAAGCTTTTATGAGACAGATATGTCATCAACGCATGTAAATGCTGTTCAGTCCTGCTGGACACCGTTGTTAATGGACGATAGTTTAATAAAACATCGACAGTTTCCTGTATTTTCAAATGAAACAAAGCGAACTCTCCCGGTAGTGCTTGTCCGAGCCTTTAGGAATGTACTGTCTAGGACTTGGACAGAAGCTCAAAAGATCAAATATGTGGTAGGACACACAGAAGGCGAAGGCCTTTTGTGGGCTACAGAGATGTCGGAATTTGAGAATGCGTTTTTAGATAAATACTGGTCAACAGCTATCCAGGAGAAATTAAGACGAGAGGTATTTAACCCAGTATCGTATCATCCAAAATTCGGAGGGCTAAGAAACTTTTCTGAAACATATCTAAACAAGACCCGCTACTGGAATAATCCGATATCTCCTGTCGACGTACTGAAAATCTTAAAGAACAAGTTGCCTGCAAATGTTAGGGAAAAATTAGTAACCATTCCCGAATATGATCTCGAGTATTTTCTCTCAGTGCTCGAGTAAATTGATCTAATTCATGACGATGGGCAAGCCATGTCTAGTTATCGTAACGGTAACGAACACAACCCAACTGGGAGGAACAACAACGGTAACGGCAATGGCTTTGGAAACTATAAAAGGTCGTGTGCTTATGAATGAATGGCATCCTTCTGCATCACCGCACCACAACGGAAATCAGTACAATCGGTTTACCTCTCAGCTACAGGGTGACCGAAGGTACGAAAATAAATATCGGCCCATTGGTATGGCAATGGTCGAGATAGGAGAAATGCGAGAGAAAATTTTGATACTAGGAGACAAGGAAATGCAAATTACCAGGATCGGAATGTGGAACACAGGGATCAAAGAAGAAACCGGCAGCCCGTACAGTCAAACCGAAACAACCGCGACACGAACAACATACGGTGAACATAGCAGATGTGACGGCAGAAAATGAAACACTACCTTTACCGCCTCCAGGAAATAGCAATAATCGGGTATGACTAGAGGAAGTAGGTAATGAACTGCCAGTGCGCCACAATAACAATATTAGCGACATAACCACTAATATGAACAGAAATGGAAAAGAGGAAGTAGACACTCAAGCAGACTTACACGTACAGCATATTCGTAATCTATTTTTAAGGTATAATAAGGAAGCAGAAGTACCCACGCTACCTGTAGAGAACTTTAAGATCGTAAAGGCGATGGGAAGCAAATCTAAAGTTATAAAATTACGGGCCATCATATCCATTAGCATATGTGGTGTATTTTTGCAGTGTACTTTCTTGTTGGTAGGCAAACTTATATTGAACTGTACACTTGGTATGGAGGTGTTCAGAAGATATGGGGGAAAACAGACAAACTTACAGTGAACTGTACACTTGGTATGGAGGTGTTCAGAAGATATGGGGGAAAAATAGACATCGGCAGTGGCGAATGTCAATTTCACGTAGGAGAGCGCAGACTGTCAGTAGACTTAATAAGAACTCTACAATGACAAATCAGACAAGGCAGTCACATGACATTAATGTGAAACTTATCTACCCTCAGATCTTAATGGCAAATGAAATGGAACGTGATGATGCTGGCGGGGAGACAGTAAATAAGTAAATCCACTTGTCTTAACAATGAACAGCGTAGTGAACTGACAAAATTACTCTTTAAATATCATAGCATTTTTCGTAAACAACCCAGTGTTATTAAGATTAAAAATGGTTCAAATGGCTCTGAGCCCTATGGGACTCAACTTCTGAAGTCATCACTTCCCTAGAACTTAGAACTACTTAAACCTAACTAACCTAAGGACATCATACGCATCCATATCCGAGGCAGGATACGAACCTGCGACCGTAGCGGTCGCACTGTTCCAGACAGTAGCGCCTAGAACCGCTCGGTCACTCCGACTGGCTGTTATTAAGAGATACGAATATAAAATGGAAGTGTACCCGCATGAAACCTATTGTAGAACGTCATATGGCATTCCTTGGGCGAAGAAGGAGGCAGTAAGTCAAGATTCGATGGAAGGTTATTGAAACATCGCACTCACCTTACTGCAGTCCGATTCTCGCAGTTGGTAAAACTGTCGGAATGGTGCGGTTGGTGTTAGACTCGAGAGAAATAGACGGAATCATCATATTTATAAGAACAAGGCCAGAGAATTTAGAAGATCAGTTATTAAAGTTTCATGGCGTTAGGTACTTAACATCCCTCGATTTGAAGATATCATACTGGCACATTTTATTGCATGAAGAGAGTAGAAAGTATACAGCTTTCATAAATGCTGGTAGAAGCTTCCAGTTCACGTTGCTACCCTTCGGATTACACGTGAGCGCTGGTGTATTTAGTGAAGCATTAGACAAAGTACTTTGACCGGAACTGCTTAGTCAGGTTACACTCTTTGTTGATCACCTATTAATTGCGACCCAAACATGAAATGAACAGGTAAGTATTTTGGAAAAGGTTTTTCAAAAATTTGATGAATACGATGTTACAGTTAACTTTAAAAAGTCTAAATTCGGAAAAGACAAAATAAAATTCTTAGGGCATATCATTTCACCAGTAGGAATTCTATCTACTAGATGTGATACCCAATGTCCGAACACCCTACACAAAGAAACAATTAAAAGGTTTTCTGGGACTGGCCTCGTTTTTCAGGGAATTTCTGCCACAACAACTATTGATCATTAGTTCACTATCAAACGTACTGTGTAAAAACCACAGTTGGTTGTGGACTAAAGAATGCAAAAAAGGTTTTTAAGCAGATTAAGCAGGCGCTGAATAACGCACGTATCCTTAAAAACCCAGATATGGTGTTGGACTTCTGTTTAAACACCATGCTTGTTATAAGCGGCTCGATGCGTGTCTGTTTCAAATAATAACAAAGAATGGTAAAGAAAAAGTCAATATAATCAGTTTTGCTGGTATAACCCACACGGAATGTGAAAAATTTATTCCGTAACTGAGCTAGAAGCGTTAGCAGCCGTTTGGACGTTTCGCAGATTTCAATATTACCTTTGGGGAAATCATGCTAAAGTTTACTATGATCATCAAGCTTTGTCCTTTCTTCTGATGTGTAAGTTTTTGCATAAGAGAATAGCTAGGTGATGGATGTATGTCCAGGAGTTTGATTTTCAAATAGTGTACATAGAAGGGGAACAGAATGTTTTGGCAGATGCACTATCACTGTTACCTCAAGGCCTCATCAATCTCCCTGAGTTAGAAGAACAAACATCAGATTTAAAGGTACTTTTGATAAATGATCGAACTTTTAAACCACATTATATCAAAAAGTGCAAAAACATGCAACGCTTGCAGAAAGAAGACCCGAGATCGAGCGAGGTAATAAACAATTTGCAGGCTAGAACACACGAACATTTACAGGAGTATTACATTATACATAATGGCGTCCTTTATCATAGAAGAGATCGACGAATGGATAAGTGGTGTGTGTGCATACATCAGGAATGTGTGGACAACTTGAAACGTCCCCTTAGAAAAATTTATGAGTTACTGTGCTAGTAAAATCCTTACGTCATTTGATTTTCAAACAGCTGAGCAGAACTGAACGTACTCAGACATTTCTCTCTTTACATATTCTGATCAACACTAAACTGACACACAATATTTTTAGCGCAACGCAATCTGACTTTCAATAATCCCTACAAAAGAATGGCCCTGACTAACAATAACCTATACCTTTCATGAATCACTTACCTCACAAAAATCTTCGTTATTCGAACTACTGCAATACAGCGAGCGCCAATACTGCCAGCTAAATAAAAGATTCCAACTACGGAAGGCACTAACTACTGATAGGCATAGTCAGCAAATGAAAGATTTTGATAGAGAACAAACAATGTATTTACCTTAATAGTGTTCAAAAGTCATTATATATAAATCAGTTCATGACATCCAGTTTTATAAATTTTCTCTCTCTGATGGACACACGTCCAGATCATCCACTCTCAAAACTCCGCCATCTCTCTCCCCACATCCCCCACTGCTGGCGGCTCACCTCCAACTGCGCAACGCTACACTCTGATCACATCCAACTGCCCATCAATACAATAGCAAAAATTCCAACAATGCAAACCAGCCACAGACTTCACACAGCACGGTCAGTGATTTTCATATAGAGCGCTACCTGGCGTTACCAACATAAAAACCTAAACATCCTACTTACATAGCCCACATGCTACCCACAAAAAATTTTACAAATTGTTTTGGGCAGTGGCCAATATTGATTTGATAAAATTTTTCATAATTACAATAACAAAGATATCAAATGCACACTCTTATTAATGCAATGTTGGTCAAAAGCAAAAATTGTTCTCATAAAGACAGTCCTGATCATTCATCACAATATTAATTACAGTTTTCTTTTTCTTCTTTCCTCAATGTCTGAGCTGTAAAAGGAAATGCACTTGCAAGCAGTGGATTTCCATAGTCTTGAAGAAGTAGTGTTGTCCTTCCAATGGAAAGACAGTGCTGTCTCTTGACATGCAGACAGGTAATGGGCCACAACAGAGCAAACCCACAGCAGAGTCAGTCGAAGTTTTGAAGAATATTGGTAGGTAGGTCATCACAGAGCAGACCCACTGTAGTCCTGGTAGAGAGTATGGTATTGGTGGGCCGTCAAAGGTGCAGACCCACTGCAGTCCTTGTACAGACCTCCAGCAGCCATCTGTTGTGACTGTGCAGGTGCACAATCACCATCGAAGAGTCTTGCGGACAATATAGCAAGTCCATTAACCACCAATTGTGCACTCACAAAGTTTTTGGAATTGTCCTTAGAACCAGCAATGCTGTTAACCAGTCCCTTGCAGAATTATTGACACACGTGCAAACGCTAACAGTCCCAACTTCTCACATATTGTGCATATAATATGACCAAGAGAAATGTGTGCAGTGAAATGAAACTTAATTTGAAGAGCTGGTGTCTATACAATTATAAATTTACAACATAAGAATACAATTATAAAGATACATAATACAGCATTAAAGAACATAATAGTACAGATAACATTTGTAGTAATACAAGCTTTACAAAAGAATAGAAACAAACATTTACATCAGTGTTACAGGAATTATGCCATAAGTACGAGGGTCGGTCAAAAAGTAATGCCTCCCATTTTTTTTCTACTTAAAGAAATTAAGTTAAGTGAAAAATTTGAATTTGGCGCCATTCCTCAAACCTTCTTCTGCAATCCACTGCAGTAGTAACTTTCTGTGTCAACAGGTGGCAGCACAGCAGAAGTTTGTAAGATGGCCGACATCGATGTTCGTTTGAGACAGCGTTGTGTGATTGAATTCTTGAATGCAGAAGGTGAAACGCCCATACGCATTCATGAAAGACTGAAGAAGGTGTATGGTGTTGTGACAGTGGATGTCAGCACTGTTAGACGATGGGTTCGTCGTTGTAAGGAAGCTGAAGGGCAAACACCGTTGACTGACGAAAAGCGGAGCGGCAGGCCGGTGAGTGCAGTGACTCCACACAACATTCAGCAAGTTGATGACATCATTCGTGGTGACCGTCGGGTGACTGCGGATGAAGTGTGTCGCATTATTTCTCTTAGTAAAGGCAGTGTGATCACGATTATTAAACAATTGGGGTACTCAAAAGTTTGTGCACGGTGGTTTCCAAGAATGTTAACCGATCAGAATAAAGAGGCAAGGAAAACAATAGCCTCCCAACACTTGCAGCGCTTCCGTTTGGAGGGAGATGAGTTTCTGAAAAAAATTGTGACCGGGGACGAAACATGGGTGCATTTTTTTGAACCCGAATCAAAGAGGCAGTCAATGGAGTGGCGTCACACAAGCTCGCCGAGGAAGAAAAAATTCAAAACTGTGCGATCGGCAGGGAAAGTTATGGCAACAGTTTTCTGGGATACAGAGGGTGTGATTCTGGTTGATTTTTTGGAGCAGGGATGCACAATAAATTCTGTTCAATACGTCACAACCCTCAACAAACTTAAAGCACGTCTTCAGAGAGTTCGCCCAACAAAATCAATGGCAGATGTTCTTCTTTTGCATGACAATGCAAGACCACACACCAGTCGTCACACCTCTGACGAGATTGTCAAAATTGGATGGGAAGTTTTGCCTCATCCCCCATACAGCCCTGACCTGGCACCATCAGACTTCCATCTGTTCGGGCCACTAAAAGAAGCTCATCGTGGGATTCATTTTGAAGATGAGGAGGCCGTCAAAACATCCGTGCGTCAATGGCTTAGGAAGCAGAGCTGTGATTTTTACCGTGCTGGGATACATGCCCTTGTTCAAAGATGGACCAAAATTGTAGAGATGGGCGGAGATTACATTGAAAAATGACAAAATGATCCTCAATGTTGTGGTTTTCAACCTATGTAATTGCATTTAAATTTCCTGACAATTAAACGTAGAAAAAAAAATAGGAGGCATTACTTTTTGACTGACCCTCGTAAATAAATAAAAAAATGAGAATAGTTTTCGAAACATTAATTTCACACATGAGCATTAAAACAAAACAGAATAAATAATGTCTAAACATCTTTACAAAGTAAATAACATATTATTGGAAAAATTCTATAACATAACTCTTGTCAGATAAACACATAAAGACAGGAAGAACACAAATACACAAGGGTTCAGGATAACAATTGGTACTGTAGTCCAACCCAAAACTTCATTCCATAGATCTTTCCTCTTATTTCAACATTTGTTCCCGCAAAAAAAAAAAAAAAAAAAAAAAATCCTATCTAAGCATGCTTTCTGTATTTTCTATTATCTTACCTCATCATTTGTTTCCAAGAAAATCCTATCTAAACCTGTTAACCCTAAACCTTTACTTTTTTGTTCATATCCTCTTCCAGCTTCTGGCCGAACTTATGTTTGAAAAGGTGAAACTATCAATTGGTAAAACCAATACCTAAATTAGAGCACAAAGACGTAGCCTTTGATGAGAAAGTATGACAAGCGTTAATAACATTGGAGGGTGAAGCTCAATTAAAGAAAGGAATTGACGACAGGAAACTGAAAAACGTAACAGAATTCCAGATTGAACAGTAGGTACTACTAAGAACTCATCCAAAATCATCATAGTTAAAAGCATTGAATAAAAAATGGCACTTGTTATATGTTGGTCAATATATCATTGTGACAAGTCACATACTGGTTGCTACTTGAAGGAAAATATAAGAAATGGTAAAATAAAAGGCTTGTATCCACATAAAGATCTGCGGAAATTTGTTAAATGAACATTCAAGTCTCGTTCTTTCCTTATCTCTTATATCAGTAAAACACAAGAAGGTAGGAGGTTTGTCATCCTTTGACGAATAAACCGACTGGCGCTCGGTTCCTCTCCAGCTAGGGGATACAGTATTTATATTTCCGGTACCTCTCCCTCTTCTACTATCCTGTTTAGCCAATAAGGGACGTTCAATTTTCTTCTAATATCTAACACGCAAAGAATGAGATGCAATCTAGTGAATAAAATTTTTCCTTGTATTTTGATATTGTACTTTCTTAAAACTTAAATATCTGTAGAAGAAAAGGAAACCTTTTGACATTCCTTAAGGAAACACGGAATATACAACAAGAACTAAAACAGCTACACACAATACTGCTGTGTGGCTGGATTGAAGAGTTTTTAGCAAACAGAACACAGCATGTTATTATCAACAGAGAGACGTCTACAGACGTTAAAGTAACCTCTGGTGTGCCACAGGGGAGTGTTATGGGACCATTGCTTTTCACAATATATATAAATGACGTAGTAGATAGTGTCGGAAGTTCCATGCGGCTTTTCGCAGATGATGCTGTAGTATACAGAGAAGTTGCAGCATTAGAAAATTGTAGCGAAATGCAGGAAGATCTGCAGCGGATAGGCACTTGGTGCAGGGAGTGGCAACTGACCCTTAACATAGACAAATGTAATGTATTGCGAATACATAGAAAGAAGGATCCTTTATTGTATGATTATATGATAGCGGAACAAACACTGGTAGCAGTTACTTCTGTAAAATATCTGGGAGTATGCGTGCGGAACGATTTGAAGTGGAATGATCATATAAAATTAATTGTTGGTAAGGCGGGTACCAGGTTGAGATTCATTGGGAGAGTCCTTAGAAAATGTAGTCCATCAACAAAGGAGGTGGCTTACAAAACACTCGTTCGACCTATACTTGAGTATTGCTCATCAGTGTGGGATCCGTACCAGATCGGGTTGACGGAGGAGATAGAGAAGATTCAAAGAAGAGCGGCGCGTTTCGTCACAGGGTTATTTGGTAACCGTGATAGCGTTACGGAGATGTTTAACAAACTCAAGTGGCAGACTCTGCAAGAGAGGCGCTCTGCATCGCGGTGTAGCTTGCTGTCCAGGTTTCGAGAGGGTGCTTTTCTGGATGAGGTATCGAATATATTGCTTCCCCCTACTTACACCTCCCGAGGAGATCACGAAAGTAAAATCAGAGAGATTAGAGCGCGCACAGAGGCCTTCAGACAGTCGTTCTTCCCGCGAACCATACGCGACTGGAACAGGAAAGGGAGGTAATGACAGTGGCACGTAAAGTGCCCTCCGCCACACACCGTTGGGTGGCTTGCGGAGTATAAATGTAGATGTAGATGTAGATGAACGAGTGAAATCCATTAGATGACGTAGTTATAGTACATCAGGTGCAAAAACTTGAGTAAGAGTGATGGAAAAGGAAGGAATTCACAGCGCACGAGGTTTAAGTGAGAGTCATGAGAGTTGATGTATACTGATAGGCGCAGCCGCGCTTAAAGCGGAGTGTGGCATAACAACTATACGCGAAGTGGCTAACAGCTGATCGTAGGGGCAGAATACGCAAAATGAAAAGTTGAGTTTAGTGTCCCCTTAAGATGCGCAAACACACACTGTGCACCGCGACGGAAACCATTTTAGAGTTTAAGCAAGTCGGCATCCACGGCCCGCAGCCAACTGGACAAAACAGAAGCGATATGAGATGGAGTACCTATCACATGATTTTTATGATATAAATCAGTTACACAAACACAACGAATAGAGACATTTATTCCTAAGTCGGAGACTGTACTGTAAAGAGCACTAATTTTAAGAGTATATCATTAGGTCAAGCATATGTTTTTTTTGGTCATCAGTCTACTGACTGGTTTGATGCGGCCCGCCATGAATTCCTTTCCTATGCTAACCTCTTCATCTCAGAGTAGCACTTGCAACCTCGTCCTCAATTATTTGCTTGACGTATTCCAATCTCTGTCTTCCTCTACAGTTTTTACCCTCTACAGCTCCCTCTAGTACCATGGAAGTCATTCCCTCATGTCTTAGCAGATGTCCTATCATCCTGTCCCTTCTCCTTATCAGTGTTTTCCACATGTTCCTTTCCTCTCCGATTCTGCGTAGAACCTCCTCATTCCTTACCTTATCAGTCCACCTAATTTTCAACATTCTTCGATAGCACCACATCTCAAATGCTTCGATTCTCTTCTCTTCCGGTTTTCCCACAGTCCATGTTTCACTACCATACAATGCTGTACTCCAGACGTACATCCTCAGAAATTTCTTCCTCAAATTAAGGCCGGTATTTGATATTAGTAGACTTCTCTTGGCCAGAAATGCCTTTTTTGCCATAGCGAGTCTGCTTTTGATGTCCTCCTTGCTCCGTCCGTCATTGGTTATTTTACTGCCTAGGTAGCAGAATTCCTTAACTTCATTGACTTCGTGACCATCAGTCCTGATATTGAGTTTCTCGCTGTTCTCATTTCTACTACTTCTCATTACCTTCATCTTTCTCCGATTTACTCTCAAACCATACTGTGTACTCATTAGACTGTTCATTCCGTTCAGCAGATCATTTAATTCTTCTTCACTTTCACTCAGGATAGCAATGTCATCAGCGAATCACATCATTGATATCCTTTCACCTTGTATTTTAATTCCACTCTTGAACCTTTCGTTTATTTCCATCATTGCTTCCTCGATGTACAGATTGAAGAGTAGGGGCGAAAGGCTTCAGCCTTGCCTTACACCCTTCTTAATACGAGCACTTCGTTCTTGATCGTCCACTCTTATTATTCCCTCTTGGTTGTTGTACATATTGTATATGACCCGTCTCTCCCTATAGCTTACCCCTGCTTTTTTTAGAATCTCGAACAGCTTGCACCATTTTATATTATCGAACGCTTTTTCCAGATCGACAAATCCTATGAATGTGTCTTGATTTTTCTTTAGCCTTTCTTTCATTTTTAGCCATAACGTCAGAATTGCCTCTCTCGTCCCTTTACTTTTTCTAAAGCCAAACTGATCGTCACCTAGCGCATTCTCAATGTTCTTTTCCATTCTTCTGTATATTATTCTTGTAAGCAGCTTCGATGCATGATCTGTTAAGCTGATTGAGCGATAATTCTCGCACTTGTCAGCTCTTGCCGTCTTCGGAATTGTGTGGATGATGCTTTTCCGAAAGTCAGATGGTATATCGCCAGACTCATATATTCTACACACCAACGTGAATAGTCGTTTTGTTGTCACTTCCCCCAATGATTTTAGAAATTCTGATGGAATGTTATCTAGCCCTTCTGCCTTATTTGACCGTAAGTCCTCCAAAGCTCTTTTAAATTCCGATTCTAATACTGGATCCCCTATCTCTTCAAAATCGACTCCTGTTTCTTCTTCTATCACATCAGCCAAAACTTCACCCTCATAGAGGCTTTCAATGTATTCTTTCCACCTATCTGCTCTCTCCTCTGCATTTAACAGTGGAATTCCCGTTGCACTCTTAATGTTACCACCGTTGCTTTTAATGTCACCAAAGGTTGTATTGATTTTCCTGTATGCTGAGTCTGTCCTTCCAACAATCATATCTTTTTCGATGTCTTCACATTTTTCCTGCAGCCATTTCGTCTTAGCTTCCCTGCACTTCCTATTTATTTCATTCCTCAGCGACTTGTATTTCTGTATTCCTGATTTTCCCGGAACATGTTTGTACTACCTCCTTTCATCAATCAGCTGAAGTATTTCTTCTGTTACCCATGGTTTCTTCGCAGCTACCTTCTTTGTACCTATGTTTTCCTTCCCAACTTCTGTGATGGCCCTTTCTAGAGATGTCCATTCCTCTTCAACTGTACTGCGTACTATGCTATTCCTTATTGCTGTATCTATAGCGTTAGAGAACTTCAAACGTATCTCGTCATTCTTTAGTACTTCTGTATCCCATTTCTTTGCGTATTGATTCTTCCTGACTAACGTCTTGAACTTCAGCCTACTCTTCATCACTACTATATTGTGATCTGAGTCTATATCTGCTCCTGGGTACGCCTTACAATCCAGTATCTGATTTCGGAATCTCTGTCTGACCATGCTGTAATCTATTTGAAATCTTCCCGTATCTCCCGGCCTTTTCCAAGTATACCTCCTCCCCTTGTGATTCTTGAACAGGGTATTCGCTATTACTAGCTGAAACTTGTTACAGAACTCAATTAGTCTTTCTCCTCTTTCATTCCTTGTCCCAAGCCCATATTCTCCTGTAACCTTTTCTTCTACTCCTTCCCCTACACCTGCATTCCAGTCGCCCATGACTATTAGATTTTCGTCCCCCTTTACATACTGCATTACCCTTTCAATATCCTCATACACTTTCTCTGTCTGTTCATCTTCAGCTTGCGACGTCGGCATGTATACCTGAACTATCGTTGTCGGTGTTGGTCTGCTGTCGATTCTGATTAGAACAACTTGGTCACTGAACTGTTCACAGTAACACACCCTCTGCCCTACCTTCCTATTCATAACGAATCCTGCACCTGTTATACCATTTTCTGCGGCTGTTGATATTACCCGATACTCATCTGACCAGAAATCCTTGTCCTCCTTCCACTTTGTAAGTAGGCTGTTTATGTTTTCTTATTGGCAACGTTACATAGCGCTCTATATGAAAATCACTGGCTGTGCTGTGTGCAGTCTGTGAATAGTTTGCATTGTTGTCTGCCATTGTAGTGTTGGGCAGCGGCAGTTGGATATGAACAGCGCGTAGCGTTGCGCAGTTGGAGGTGAGCCGCCAGCGGTGGTGGATGTGGGGAGAGAGATGGCGGAGTTTTGTAATTTGTTATACTGGATACTATGAACTGCTATGTATATTATGCTTTTTCAACACTATTAAGGTAAATACATTGTTTGTTCCTTATTAAAATTTTTCATCCAAGCAATGCAACATTACAACTAATATGAGCCAATGTGCAGCAACAAGAAAAATAAATCAGTAGTAAACTGGCTTAGAAGAGTAACACATAGTCAAATTCAGTAATACTATGCCTGCCAAACAGCAGCAGAAATAACTTATATCTAAACATGACACAGCTCAAGCAGAAAAAAAAACATTACACTAAAGACAACAATGCAGACAAGGGAAATGTGTATTCACATCTTAATGTCTATGTAATTAAAGTGGTGCACCACAACTATTTCTACAAAAGAAATTACCAGGTACTTGAAAAGAAAATTATATATGCAGTTATTGTTATCAGTCCCTTCTTATTGTTCTTTCCATTCCAACAGCTCCTTTTTCGAAGAATGTGGATCATAAAATAATTATTTAATAGATCTGTTGACAGAAAGTGTTCACATTAGCAAATGCATCTAAGTTTATTTTATAAAACTAATGCTGCAACACAGCTGGAAACAAGATATCAAATGAAATGAGCAATCTCTTAACTACAAAGACAATAGATGTAAAATGTTTCTAATCATTTCATTAGGCATTTTAGTAAATATCATAAATTACGAACTCCACAGTATGCTTTCAACAAGGAAATGTCAATTGCGAGGATAATGGCCTCCACTTTCTTTTTTTCTAGCTGTGCCTCTGACGAGGCACTCACTAATGACTTGTTCTCCCGGCGTCTGACACAGCTGGGTGCCCACGACGCATTATGTGCAGGTGGTCACTTAACTTTCTTACAGAAATATTTACAACAGCAGTTTCCGCTACACTGACAGTCTCATATACAAAATTTCACGGGTCGAGAATTTGCGTTGCAAATGTGTAGAAACAAAATCTTATGAATATAACAGTGTCCAAAAAATTTTTTGCCGGCATTGTGATACATTTACGCATTTACACACATTTCATAACTCTTACAAGTACGATTCTTGGTTTCCAACAACCTTTTTCACAAATCAGAGTGCCTAACCACTACTCCTTATTCCTTACCTTGTTACACATATACATATTCGTCGACATTCTTCAATATTTCATCATTATAAATATGTAGCATAATCAAATTTCTCATATAGCATCAGCTTATTAATCATAAACATACCGCAACAGCATAATACACATAGTCATCGTAATAATAACATCATAACACCTCAGTCAAATCTCAAAATCGTCGTAGCTTCCTCGAATAATTAAAAAAAATTCTCTGCTCATGTCAAAAGTGTCACCTGCCTCAAACGTACTTTAAAAATCATGATCTCATACCAAATACATCATTCAAAGCTCTCATAGTATCACAATGGTTCTGAAAAGATATGAACAGTTCACAAAGTACAGACAAAATACCATTTCATAAGTGTGAAGTTATCCAACTGTGTAGTTGCGTAAACATCTGTCACTGACATAGTAAAAATAAAGTTTATCTCTCAGTTAAATAATCAGGTGGCTGTGTAATTCTGTGTTGGAGAAATATGGTACCGATGTGTAAAGTTGTATAAGCAAATACCATATTAACTAGGGCTCCTTGTGCTTGCCAGACACATGGTACACAAAGTAGGCGTGTACCCCCCTGAGGATTAATGTAATTATACCCTCAGGTGTTACAGATTACAGCAATGGAATGAAATGTGTTACGGAAAACCTTTGTATCGTTGTACTTCAAATATCTTTAAAAATAAATGTTTTAAGTACAAAATTAATCACTCAAATACGTGTCCTGTAGCGCTAAATGTGCTTCTTGCTGTAAGATAATCTCTGTGGAAGTGTCGTAGTTATTTTCCTCCGAAAGCTAAGTTCTTCAGAAGTCAATGTACTTACCTCATGATAAACAAAAGTGAAATGCTTTGCGTATAGATATCTTAGTTGTTATGCTTATTGTTGTGATGAAGAAATTACTGTGCTGTAACGTATTGTTGTGCTACGGAAAAGGCTGTGTCATTGTAGCTATACCACAAAAGTTACTACTAAAACACGTTTTACTTTCCAGAATATCACAGAAAACTGTGCAGATATAAAACAGAAACACCGCAAAAGCAACATTGTAAATTGTCACTCATTAGTAGCGTCGTGATAAAATCGTGTAGCTGTCACATAAACTAACCACTGTCTCATCTGGTATCTCACAGAAAGTACCTTAAATCCAGAATGTATTTTCAAGTAAACCAAAATGTTGCATTAGAATCTCATTAGCAGTACTGGTAAATGTTCTAAGCATGTGAGCCTTATAATCGTTACGTAATCGTGCAACTAACAAGGAAGAATGTACAAATAACAACACTATGTCGTCTGTTCACTATAACAATGCAGTGGTAATTACTGTCTAAGTTCCCTAGGTTCTTGACTGGATAGTTAACTTTATAACATTGTTGCATGTTAACAGTTTGTAAGTGTGACAAAGAGTACTAGTAACTTGAAGTGAAAAATTTTATAGCAAAGACTAAATTAAAAAACAGTTTATCTCTCAATAAACGGTTTTACATGTGAGATGTGGTGTAACTCTTTGCTCTTCTCAGTATGCAGAGTTTCTACTTGAATGCAATTATCATGCGGTATTCGTCCGTAAAGAATACTGGAATTTTGCTCAAGGTTAGCGTCAATGTTATTTTTCCCTGAGCCAGCGGGCACAAGTGGCTGCCTGCGGTGCGAGTCATTGTCTGTTCCTTTGTTGGCGCGCGTCGTTATTGGTATTAGGAGACCTAGCTTCTTCAAATTCACGTTGTCGAAAGTGCCTTGCTCTGTTTGAGTCCCGCCAGTTCTGATGCAATTCAGGTCTGTCGTTACGATTATCTCGTCTGTCGTCACGTCGGTAGATTTCATAATTTCTTTCTTGTCGGTCATGTGGTGGAGAATTCCTTCCTGAATCATAACTGCGCGCTGAACTGTTGCGTCTGAAGTTATTCTGTCTCCCTTGATAATAATTGTTTTGGTTCCCATATTGTCTGTTTCTAAGGTAATCTCTGACATATTCATTACGACGGAAATGCGATCTTTCTCTGTAACTATTATTACTCTGCCAGTGGTTGTCATATGGGTGGTGTCTGTTTTGTCATTCACAATCGTGAATGACCGATCGCATTCTTACAGCTGGTTCATTCTCTAAGTAGCCACACATAAATTCTAACCTGTGCTCCAATGACCTGTTGGGAGGAAAACAATGAGAGAATTGATGGAGCCACGCTTGTGGATGAATGTCGTTGGCAGAATTCTTAAACGTTTTGAATTTATGTGTAGTAATGAACAGCTTATAGTCAAAATCATCATGTCGGCGAGTTGCATGTCGGTCATTGTTACGTCGTGTCGGCGGTTCCATCTCAAAATTCGGTGCACATTGCCAATTTCTTTCATAACTTCCGAAATGCCCTGTGTTATTATTTTGTGGCTGTTCCGTATTTCTATGTCCCTCTTCCCGTATTGGAGCGCGAGTGTCCTCTGAAATACGTAATTCTTGTATTACCTGTGTCAGCTGATCTTGTACTTCCCGGATTTCTCTTTGGTGTTGTGTATTAATTTGATTCTGATTTTGTTTGAATTTCCTAATTTGTTCGCACTCTTCTGTGTCATTAAAGACTACTGGTTTTGTGTCATTCAGATTATCATGTACCTTCGTAGATAAATTATTTAGCTGATCCGAAAGTTCAACTACTTTCTCTGATAATGAACTAATTTCCTCCATGTGTCTTTCTACTGTGTCCTTTAAGTTTTCCTGAGTTTTTGCAAGTTACGTAACCGAATCGGTAGATGCAACTGAGTCCATTTTAGCTTGCAAGGTCTCATGATTTTCATGAACAATAGTTTGCAGTTCTTTTATGGCTGCATCGTGATTCTGTAGTGCATTTTCATGACGCGATAAAATAGTTTGAAAATGCTCACAAATTTGTGTTTTTACGTCATTACAGACTTTTTGACATTTAGATTCAATGTTATGTAACTCAGTAGTTAAATCCTCACGTGTTTGTTGAAGCGTGGTGTGAAGATTTTGTTCCATTGCGGTCCCCTTTGAAAAATTATACAAGACTGTGCTTAAACTGACACACAATATTTTTAGCGCAACGCAATCTGACTTTCAAAATTCCCTACAAAAGAATGGCCCTGACTAACATTAATCTATACCTTTCACAAATCACTTACCTCACAAAAATCTTCGTTACTCGAACTACTGCAATACAGCGAGCGCCACTACTGCCAGCGAAATAAAAGATTCAAACTACGGAAGGCACTAACTACTGATAGGGATAGTTAGCAAATGAAAGATTTTAATAGAGAACAAACAATGTATTTACCTTAATAGTCATAATATATGATATCCAGTATTACAAACTTCAAAACTCCGCCATCTCTCTCTCCACATCCACCACTGCTGGCGGCTCATCTCCAACTGCGCAACGCTACGCGCTGTTCACATCCAGCTGCCGCTGCCCAACACTACAATGGCAGACAACAATGCAAACTAGCCACAGACTGCACACAGCACAGCCAGTGATTTTCATACAGAGAGCTACGTAACGTTGCCAATAAGAAAACATAAACAGCCTACTTACATAGCCCCCATGCTCCCCACAAAAAGTTTACAAATTGTTTTGGACAGTGGCCAATACAGATTTGAAAAAAATTTTCATAATTACAATAACAAAGCAATCAAATGCACACACTTATTAATACAATGTTGGTCAATAGCTAAAATTTTCTCACAGTCCATAAAGATAGTCCTGATCATTCATCATAATAGTAATTACAGTTTTTTTTCACAAAGTCTCATGAGTATAAATGTAGATGTAGATGTAGTACAAGAAATTGCACACAGAAGTAGTGGATTTCCATGCAGTCTTGAAGACGTAGTGTTGTCCTTCCAATGGAAAGACAGTGCTGACTCTTGACATGCAGACAGGTAGTGGGCCACAACAGAGTAAACCCACAGCAGAGTCATTCGACGTTTTGAAGAAGATTGGTAGGTAGGTCATCACAGAGCAGACCCACTGTAGTCCTGGTAGAGAGTATGGTATTGGTGGGTCACCAGAGGTGCAGACCCACTGCAGTCCTTGTAGAAATAATGATATTGGTGAGTCAGCAAAGGTGTAGACCCACTGTAGTCCATGTAGAGACGGCCAGCAGCCATCTGTTGCGACTGTGCAGGTGCACATTCACCATCGAAGAGTCTTGCGGAGAATATAGCAAGTCTATAAACCACCACTTGTGCACTCACAAAGTTTTTGGAATTGTCCTTAGAACCAGCAATGCTGTTATCCAGTCCCTTGCTGAATTAGTAACACATGTGCAAACACTAACAGTCCCTACTTCTCACATATTGTCCATATACTATGACCAACAGAAACGTGTGCAGTGAAATGTAACTTACAAGTTAATTTGATGAACTTGTGTCAATTACAATTTTATAACATAAGAATACAATAACAAAGGTACAAAATACATCATTAAAGAACATAACAATACAGATAACATTTGTAGTAAAACAGGCTTTACAAAAGAATAGAAATGACATATACATCAGTGTTACAGGAATTATGACATAAGTAAATATATAAAAGATCAGAATAACTTTTGAAACATCAACTTCACACATGAGCATTAAAACAGAATAGAATAAATAATGTCTAAACATCTTTACAAAGAAAATAACATATTATTAATGCAAATTATATTTGAGGATAACAGTATTCCTCATCATAGTTCATGTAGCTGAGTATTAGAAAAATTCTACACCATAAGTCTTATCAGGTAAACATATAAAGACTGGAAAAACACAAATACACAAGGGTACACAAACACATAGTCGGATAACACAAAAGGAAAGGACAGGTTTCGTTTTCAGTGTAACATTTGGTACTGCAGTCCAACCCAAAACTTCATCCCATAGATCGTTCGTCTTATTTCAATATTTGCTCCAGTCAAAAAAATCCTATCCAAGCGTGCTTTCTGTATTTTTCTCGTATAATCTTTCATTTGCTAACTATGCCTATCAGTAGTTAGTGCCTTCAGTAGTTTGGATCTTTTATTTAGCTGGCAGTAGTGGCGCTCGCTGTATTGCAGTAGTTCGAGTAACGAAGATTTATGGTGAGGTAAGTGATTTGTGAAAGGTATAGGTTAATGTTAGTCAGGGCCATTCTTTTGTAGGGAATTTTGAAAGTCAGATTGCGTTGCGCTAAAAATATTGTGTGTCAGTTTAAGCACAGTCGTGTACAATTGTTCTAAGGGGACGTTTCAACTTCACTTCACTGACCCCTACTATATCTAGATTGAGCCTTTGCATTTCCCTTTTCAGATTTTCTAGTTTCCCTACCACGTTCAAGCTTCTGACATTCCACGCTCCGACTCGTAGAACGTTATCCTTTCGTTGATTATTCAATCTTTTTCTCATGGTAACCTCCCCCTTGGCAGTCCCCTCCCGGAGATCCGAATGGGGGACTATTCCGGAATCTTTTGCCAATGGAGAGATCATCATGACACTTCTTCAATTACAGGCCACATGTCCTGTGGATACACGTTACGTGCATATGTAGTTTTAAGAAAAGGGGTGCATCGGCGCAAGTAAACTATAAGGAGTGTAGAATACGCTAAATTTGTGAACTTAACATAGGCTATTGAGTGTACATAGTTAGAAATAAGTATAAGACTTCAATATAAAAGAGAATGTACACAGGTAGTGACCTATCCTACTATATACAACAGGAATGAAACAAGTTTAAAAGAGAAGGTACGCTTAAAAGAACTTGGTTAGCACAGAACTTAAGAACTAGGTGACTTACATACAACACGTAAGTAAGCGACGATGAGAAAGGTAGAATGAAATACACGCACAGAAAAATGCGTGTGACTGGGATGTTAACTATAAAATAACCTGTCGTTCAAGATTTAGCGAGAGGAACAGTTGTGCAGTTATAGAACTACACTTCTTTACAGACAACATTAGAAGTAGTGAGCTTAATGCACAAGGAGAATACATACCCACAAATTTGCTATTACAGAACTCACTAATGTTAGTTGCTATTAATTACATGGTACCTTATAGGAAAAGCGTAAGCAGCAAAATAAAACTGTGAACACCAATCGTACAACATGCGGGAGATAAACTAAGTAAATCCGAAAACAAACCAATACGCACACAACGTAATTTCATGAACTTTAACACAATAATTGAGGTAAGTATTGTAGCTTTAAAAAGTAATATGGAGGAATAAATGAAATTTCACTGTTGGATAATACTTGGAAGTGGAGAGAGTGTGAAAGATTTTAGATTCAACTGGAGGTATTAATTAGTTAATCTACATTCGTGGTGACACATCATACATGGAGTGAAACTAGGAAGAGATTGAAAGTGTATTAGAGTAATATGAGTTTATTTATATCTGTGGCAAGAAATAAAAAGGGTGGTGATGCTAGTGTGAAAACCCCATAGGTAATACATGGGTATAATACATGTGTATAAATGGAGATTTATGTGGAAGATTTTTAATGAATAATTATATGGGTATACGGCGATGAATATGAAGATGAATATTACAGGGGTATCTAGGAAAGGGCCACGAAGGCGACGTAAGAAAAAATAGATTATATAGTTTTAAGTTACAGAATGAATGATAGTATGAGTGTGGAAAGCGAAGTATGATGATACATGTACGGTAAGTAATTGTGAAAACGAACATCTCGAAGAAGTAGTGAAGAGTAAAGAAGGGACAGTGAAGTCAACAGCAACAAAGGTACACGGTACATTTAACGTACACCACAGCACAGTAATTTGCTACACATACATCAGAATGTAAACAACTTAGTATGAAAAACATTTCCTTAGTGACTAACTGTTACAGCTTGAGCAACTATAAGGTGAATATGAATGAAACTATGAGATACAATTCGTACGAGGGATGAACACAAAATGCGGGGAAACAATATTTTCTACACTGAGTTCTTGACACACGCAGAAGCTAAAGAAGTTCGTTTAGCTTAAGCACCTTCTTCTGTAGCGGGAATGAATTATGAGTGGAATTACATGTGACAAAAAGACTGTAAAATCATCGGTCACACGTTACGAAGCTAAACATGTATATGTCGTCGCATCAATAAGGCAGAAATACGGCTTGAAATATGTGTACATGAATGTGAAATATTACGACGAATAACAAGCAGTATACTCGTTGCACTTGTAAATATTGTACATAGAATGAAGATTTATCAAATGCCAAGGACAGAATAAATACACTAACGACCCACTACAAGTAGCAATCCTAAAGGCAGCTTGATCTCTAAAGCAGACCCTAGCAGATCCTCTTTTTTCCATGTAGTGAGTAGTGCTGGAATGTATTTTCTGTGTGTACTTGTGAAGATAAAAACGCGCAGGAGGTCGGCCCTGCAAGACAATAAAAGAAAATGCAAATATTCGGAATAAATGCAAGATTCCATCTAATTTCCTTATTAGTGTGTAAGATGATGCTTGTCATGGAGTCTATATATGAAATGTGAATGTGAATTGTACATTTATTTGTCAACTTTATTATTGTCTAAGTCTATGTGAAACGTATGTCCTATTGTGAATTTTATGTGAAATTTATTCTTGAAGGAGAACCATTTATGTATGTATGTGAAGTGTAGCGAGATGGACGAGTAAAATACTGGCATGTGTGAAGTGATACAAAAACAAGGCCTGATAATAATGAAAACAATGGCTGAGCCGTGATAAGAGTAAACGCTACAGTCTAGCAAAGTGAGTACAGAGACTGTGATGGGTGTGCGACGGAGAAATCAGAGGAAATCCGTACAAACACTAACTGGTGTGTGAGGACCGCCGAACTACAATGCACAACGGAAGACAATGGCGAGTCCTGCAGTGCCGCCCTTACCATCAATTTCACTGCCCGAAAACTTCGTCCAGGTGCGAGATGAGGTATTGGTGTTCTTCGGGTTGAGCGTGGGAGCCGAATCCATCGTATCGAATTTCCGGACTGGAGGGCATACACAACAACGACTTCATAAGCCTGGAGCGACATTACAGTGGATTCGCGGGCAGTGCTAGTGCTCACGTGGCGCTTGGGTCATAAGTGCAGCGAACAATGGGAGATCGTGTGCCGAAAGGACACCTTCTAAGAATTGCCAGTGAACTGAAAGCAAGTGAGAAAAGCAATTGTTAGAACAGGGTGGAAGAGCATTTTAGGAAATTAAAAATTTTGCCCCTGCTCACATCGTACAGCTTAACAAATGTTAGGATAAATAACTGACTAAGACATTATCACAACATGGACGTGCAATTATGTAATATAAGTATATGTGAATGTATTTATGCGTATGAATTTGCAATGGACAAAGAAATGAAGCTATGTAGACTTTCTTGTAGTAGTATAAGGATATTAAAACTCCAATGACGTGCACTAAGTGACCAAACTATGAGCCCCACGTAAATAAGGCTATTGTCTACTGTCTCCCTAAATAAAGAGACTTATTTCCGACAGTATACAGTAGCGGGGGGGGGGGGGGGGCACTTGTGATGTACCTTTTGCATTTCTTGCTTTCACTGGGTTATTACAAACGATTGAAGCGATTTCACAGCTCTACAATAACTTTATTATTTGAGATATTTTCACAATGCTTTGCACACACATACAAAAACTCAAAAAGTTTTTTTAGGCATTCACAAATGTTCTATATGTGCCCCTTTAGTGATTCGGCAGACATCAAGCCGATAATCAAGTTCCTCCCACACTCGGCGCAGCATGTCCCCATCAATGAGTTCGAAAGTATCGTTGATGCGAGCTTGTAGTTCTGGCACGTTTCTTGGTAGAGGAGGTTTAAACACTGAATCTTTCACATAACCCCACAGAAAGAAATCGCATGGGGTTAAGTCGGGAGAGCGTGGAGGCCATGACATGAATTGCTGATCATGATCTCCACCACGACCGATGCATCGGTTTTCCAATCTCCTGTTTAAGAAATGCCGAACATCATGATGGAAGTGCGGTGGAGCACCATCCTGTTGAAAGATGAAGTCGGCGCTGTCGGTTCCCAGTTGTTGCATGAGCCAATTTTCCAGTATGTCCAGATACACGTGTCCTGTAACGCTTTTTTCGCAAAGGAAAAAGGGGCCGTAAACTTTAAACCGTGAGATTGCACAAAACACGTTAACTTTTGGTGAATTGCGAATTTGCTGCACGAATGCGCGAGGATTCTCTACCGCCCAGATTCGCACATTGTGTCTATTCACTTCACCATTAAGAAAAAATGTTGCTTCATCACTGAAAACAAGTTTCGCACTGAACGCATCCTCTTCCATGAGCTGTTGCAACCGCGCCGAAAATTCAAAGCGTTTGACTTTGTCATCGGGTGTCAGGGCTTGTAGCAATTGTAAACGGTAAGGCTTCTGCTTTAGCCTTTTCCGTAAGATTTTCCAAACCGTCGGCTGTGGTACGTTTAGCTCCCTGCTTGCTTTATTCGTCGACTTCCGCGGGCTACGCGTGAAACTTGAGCGCACGCGTTCAACCGTTTCTTCGCTCACTGCAGGCCGACCCGTTGATTTCCCCTTACAGAGGCATCCAGAAGCTTTAAACTGCGCATACCATCGCCGAATGGAGTTAGCAGTTGGTGGATCTTTGTTAAACTTCGTCCTGAAGTGTCGTTGCACTGTTATGATTGATGTGAGTGCATTTCAAGCACGACATACGCTTTCTCGGCTCCTGTCGCCATTTTGTCTCACTGCGCTCTCGAGCGCTCTGGCAGCAGAAACCTGAAGTGCGGCTTCAGCCGAACAAAACTTTATGAGTTTTTCTAGGTATCTGTAGTGTGTCGTGACCATATGTCAATGAATGGAGCTACAGTGAATTTATGAAATCGCTTCAATCATTTGTAATAGCCCTGTATGTTTTCGTTTTCTTTAAAGGCAAAGAGAAAAGCAGAAGCGGTAGCCCAACCTAGAGCCTGCGCCTACCGTCATGTATTTTTGATTTTCAAATGTTAAAAAACGTAAGATGTTTTTCCCGTTCCTCCCAAGAGCAAGGAATCTCTCTCTGCTAATGAGCGAGGGTAGACGCGCGTTATTTTAGAGCGTAATCGGCGATAGCCATTTTGGTTATGAGAACAAGTGAAAAGTCTGTATTTTTAATGTCTGTAAAAGAAATAATGCATTCGTATTTCGTTAGTAAAAATTGAGTTATTATTCCAAGTAGTACTGTAACAAGAAGAATTGAAGCCCTTCTGGGTACTTCGGAGTTACCACGAAGAACCGATTACCGTATCATGGACACAGTCAAGATTTTGCAGGTGGATATGGCGATCGGACGTAGTATTATTAATTGGTAAGCATAAATCTACAGTAAGAGAAAGGCTATTTCGTCCTTGCAGAACATGAACTCATTTACAGCCATAGACCAGTTTATGGTGGTTGTCCGAGTGCCAAAAAATTAATCTCATTAATTCCATACATCGTAGCTTTTTTATTGTACATATTTTTATTATATTGTAATTGGACATCATGTCGACATCAGTCTGGGCCTAGCAGCAGCAGTATCTCTTCCTGCTTAGTTACGTGTCACCAAGTCAGTCCTGCAGCCACATTGATTAGGTATGTGATTGCTGGTGCTTTTGGCAACACGAATGCGGGCTATCCAGATCCTGCAACTTTTCTTGATGTCTGCCAAGGCGTTTTGGAATGGGTGCCCCCTAAAATAGTCAGCAACCCTCAGTATCCAAATCTGTGGAAGAAATGACGTGATATCGTGGGGTGATTCAGTCACATAATGGTTCAGAACTTTTGTCAAGAGAATCATACTCTGCTGGGTAAAGCACTCAGCTGTGTACTCCAGCTTGATGTTTACTGGTATCTTTGTGATCCAGTTAATAAGGTGTTCAGTTTATCAATCTTACGAAAGTGTTGCCACTGAATGGGCATGCGTGAATGTCCAGAAACCGGATGAGGGCGATTAATATTGCTTTGCACGGTCAGTTCTGACTACCGATGGAAATTACCCGAAACATGTACAGTGTACAAGTAAATACGAAACATCTTGTGTCTGAGGGCATCATAATTTGAAAGGTATCAATTCTAGCACCTACTGTAATTATAGAGGCAGAACCCTAATTATTCAGTTCGCATTTACGGCCTGTACGATTATGACAGCACTCTAGAAGAAGAAGAAGAAGAAGAAGAAGAAAAAGAAGAAGTAGAAAGACAAAAAGATGATGACCAAGAGCACTCTCTGCAGAATAGAGAACTCAAGCATAAAGTAGTTGGACCTCTATACCTTTCAAAATTGGTTGGTCAGTGCTCCAAATAGGTTGCTGTTCTCAGTCGACGAGAAGCAACACTATGTGTGGATCAAAAGGGTGTTTTGCCTACTTTCCACCCAATTGAGTACAAATAATGTGCAAGCTGTTTTTGCCGTAGATGTCTCAGCTCTTTTGCAAAGAACGAGATCTTGAAAGGCACCTCACTGACTGCTCGAGCCAGGAACAGGTATGTGTGGAAATGCCTACATAAAATGAAAGTTCTTAAAGTTTAAGAACGTTCACCACCAGGAGAGACGTTTCTTCATCCTGTACTCCAGCTTCGAATGTCTCCTAGCTCCTGTAGTGTCTTGTGAAGGCGACTCCAATACCTTTCATATTACCTTCACAGAAAGACGTGAACCAGATGTGGTATCGTATCAGCTTATATGCGTGTATGACTCCAGTCGCAACAAATTTCAATCATACGTCAGGGATAACCCAACGAGATAACTACCCTCGGACCTCGAAAATATTGCGTGGTAAGTTAATGGAATTTGTCGCAACAACATCCCATATTCGAAGATTCAGAAGAATGATGTTTTGTACGAGCCGGAAATGGGTTTCATATTTGTGGGCTGCCGTTGGATGGGGAAGCAGAAACCAGATAGAGAGAGCATTGCGATCTAACGGGGAGATTCCGAGGCGCAGCTCACAACACAAGCAATTTGAAGTACCATTAGCCATGGCGTATACCTGTCATCTTCAAGAATTAGAGGAGATGTGATGTCCACTTCCTCGTCGAGAACTTGGATGATTTCAGTTTGAATGCTGACACGGTGAGTGTCATTTCCGACAATGCTGAAAAGTACATTTCATTTTCCAAGAGAATCACGCCTAGAATAACGCTCCACTTCTTGGATTCGCTACGTTTCATCAATGCGACTCATCGGAAACTTTCTGAGAGAGTCCATAAGGAAGAAATGTATATCACCAGAGCCTTATATCGTGATGATGCCAAGTTTCAGCTTGTGACGAAGAATGGAATGTTTCCTTAGGGATACATTGATTCAGTGGAGAGACTCTACGAAACCATGTTGCTCGACATAGCTGCATTGTCCAGAAAACTGACCAGCACTGCCATAATGAATGTCGAATTTCAGCTAGGAGTTCAATATCCCTGACATAGGGAATAGGCAATATTATACACGAACACTGATGTACGTCTGCTCACAGACATTGAGAAATTTTGGACTGCACGCTTAGGAACTCACTTCCTGGAAACAGCCTTGCATTTCACAACATTAAGACTTATGTGGGACGAAATATTAAGAACCTGCGTCAGCAACGAACTGCTGACCGATATTGAGATGTTGCTCTTCTTTGAATGTGGGATTCGCAGTGGCTTCGACTGTGCGTCCACAGGTAAGCCGTAGCGAATAACCCGTGAATGAGCGATAAGGATTCAAGTTACATCATTTAATTGGATATAAACAATATTTAGGGGCAAGCCACGCAGCAATCTCTGCCAATTGGGAGGTTCCAACAGGTGTCCGAATGGGAATCGTCAGACTGAGGTAAAAGATCCATGATGTGGCTGAGGATTCTAGCGAGGGATATGCCTTGCAGGTGGACCTGGAATTGTTGCATGAGACCCACAGTGACTTGCAGCTGTGTCCGACGCGCCTAGTCCCGTGCACCAGGTTCCGTTCCCACCCTAATCACAAAGCTGGGGAACAAACAGCATGTCTTCTACACTACATAAATCTCCAGCAATGTCTCAGTTCACAATCTTTCGCGGCATCTTCTTCGATCATTCACGCGGGCTGTAGGAGTACATAGATTTAAACACTGAAGAGAGGACTTTTATGATGTGTGATTTCGAAAACGATTTTTCCAGATTAATGAACGCCTCAGTTTTCGGAGAACAATGGAAAACGTTAGAGAATATTGCGAAATTCATTCAGTATAGTGTTGGGATGGACGCTGTGGTGTAAGAGATTAAATCACCAGACCAGATCTCAAGCAGGTCATTATCTTCAATCAAGGACTAGTCGCTCGAGATGGCTAAGGTTTCAGTGCAGTTCACCAAGTCTCTTTACTTTGATATGTGTGTTCTGGACCTCTCCAAACTCCACAAGTACAGATTCCACTATGTGTTTGCGAAATCAAATTTCGCCGATCCCAGATTACTTTAAATTGATACGGGCTGTTTCATCTACTGGGTGGAAAGCTGCAATTCATATGAAGTAATTAGGTAAATCACGAAGAATTTGACATGTCTGAATATGCCGCCAATAATAGTTTTAGAATAACACCTCAAGCGTCATCTGCATGACGAAAGACGTGGCGAATCCTTACCCCACTTCTGGTTGGCACCTGCAGCTACGCAGAATGTATACATCTTTGACCTGAGCCCTACAAACTCCGCATTCTGCAAACAGAATGTGGAGTTTGTGGTGCTCAGGTCAAAGATGTACACATCCTGCGTAGCTGCAGGTGCCAACAAGACGTGGGGTAAGGATGTGCTCCTTGCAGCCTCAAGTGCTATTTCGATATACGATTACAAGAGGTGCTTGCTCAAGAGCATTGGCAACGATCCACGTATGGTGTTCCAAGCACTCCTTTCGAAATGCCATGAAGTACATACTGCACTGCAGCTGAAATTCAAGCTATCACACCATGATGACAAACAGTTCATCAATGATGATGGGATCAGGACCCTTCAAAATGGTTCAAATGGCTCTTAGCACTATGGGACTTAACATTTGAGGTCATCAGTCCCCTAGACTTAGAACTACTCAAACCTAACTAACCTAAGGACATCATACACGTCAATCCTGAGGCAGGATTCGAACCTGCGACAGTAGCAGCAGCGCGGTTCCGGACTGAAGCGCCTAGAACCGCTCGGTCACAGCGGCTGGCTCACGACCCTTCCATACTCACACTATTCGTTGAGAGATTGAGTGTGTAGTTCGTTAAACTATTTGTAAACAATAGATATATGTGTGGAGTAATTGGATGAATCACTTGTCGTAGTTGTGGGTCTGTACATGTGCGTGCGTGCATGTGGTTTTTCTTCGCCTGCTGCTTTAGTCCTCATTTCCCATATGCATCTTGAGTATAGAGAGGAAACTAATTAAAATGTAAACACTGCATGTAGAATGATCAAAAAGAAAATGTAAATGCTGTTGGTAGAATGAAAAACAACTTAAAATAGGAAACGTAGTATTTAAATTTTTTAGTGTGATGTGTATAAGCCTTCAGCAAAAAATAATAGTTTTGTAAGTAAACCAACAAAAAATTAAAAACTGCTGGATACAACAAAACAAAAAATTGTTTTATACTACAAAACAAAACTTTGTCAATAAATTAACCAAAATAAATGGTTAATAAAAGATACTGTTAACACATTACATTGCAATAGAAATTGCTAATAATAAACCTTTTGTTGATTTGTTGTATCACTATTATTATTTGGAAGCCCTGTCATTATGGAATTATTGTTAATAATAATTTGTTAACAAACCTCTCTCTCTCTCTCTCTCTCTCTCTCTCTCTCTCTCTCTGCTAAGCACTTAATTGAGAATTGCAGAGTAATCATGTAGATATAGACGTAGATGCACAGATCTTCAATGAAGAGATCTATGCAGGTGAACTGGTTATGAAGGACGATAAGAGGGATGGGGAGGTTGAATCTTATTGGTCTCCGGGGATTTCCCACCGTTTTAATATGCTCCGATTGGTCCAGGATTTTCCCACCAATTTTATATCACGTGACCTGTAACGAGTTATGTCATGACCTAGTCCACTTGTGTAAGATTAGTAGTTAGGACAGAAGCTCCACCTGCTGACTTAGAACAACTCCCGGTGGTTCCTCAGGGGGGACTGATGTTGGGTGTCCCTTGATTATAACTAGCGTAACTGTGTAATGTGACACTAGATGTGTAATCTAATACCCATCTTATCTTAACAGTGACGCTGAGACAAGATCATTATCTGCACTCCTACTGACAGTGGTAATGTACTATCAGTTAGCGTTTAGCGTTATTTTATGACCGGACATGCAGTTGCCTACCTCTTGTTCCTGGGCTTGCACATTCCGTACTAACCTGCTAAAGAGTCACGCCGCTCTTTACGATGTGCGGCATGTGTGATGCATTAGCAATGAAGACATGTGCCACAGCTTAAAAGGAGCTTCCTTATCTGAATGTGGTCACAGTATGCCAATTATGGGTAGAGAAACGATGTGTACTTCGATGACAGATTTTTAATATTGGCATATGACTTCATCAGGGATGCTAAACATCCAACAGCCGTTTCTCATCATAGCTACAGATTTGCTGTAAAGTGCTCTTCATAACATTGTCCCTCAATTACAGGTGTTATTGATGAATGACAGCAGAGACGATGAGCATTTGTTATAAAGAACATCGTCCTTGGTAAAAATCAGTTGTCATGTTGCTTTTTTGCTTTTGTATCATGTGAAGCGCTCTCTGTTGTCCTTTTGTACACTTTTTTTGGTTTCAATAAAACCCCCATATCATTTAGAGCGTATTGTTAATTTTTACATTCTGTGAAGTACTGAATTTTCAAATGTTAAAGGAGATATGGAACACACTGTATATAAATGGCTTTATATATGAATTACGTTATACATGTTGTTCCTAAGTAGTAATACGACGACATGTCCAACTTCCTTGTAAAAATGATCTATGAATGAACAGAACTGCTATGACTACTACTACTACTACTACTACTACTACTACAACTACTACTACCACCACCACCACCTCCACCACCATCACTATTACTACGTATCATTTACGGATGTCGGACGCCTCTTGTCACTATCGAGGCTACTTTGAGTGTTGTGCAGAAGCGGCACGGGATTCTCCAATCCAACCATACAATCAACAACGCGACGAACGAGCACCTCATCCCACCTCATGAACACCCTCCACTTTCAGGGATCAGCTGCATGGAGCGGCCTACGGTAGACGCCGATACGGTCCATGTTCACAACCAGTTCAGATCTGCAGTGTGCAGTTGCAGCAACTAACCACACAGACTAGGAAACCCCAGAAAAGGTATGAGGAATCGAAAGACAAATGTCGATTTTCGATGTAGTCTAGTATCGCTGTAATATGTTGATGTCGACAATTAATCGGTGAATAATATTGATGTTTCAGTATATTGGCTCCAAATATGTAGTTTTAAAATTCGGATTATAACTTATGATTACAGATGTTATTTAAAACTATGACGTGTACGTTTTATGAATTCTTGAACTAATAAATAAGGACAACCAAATTTAATTAGACATTATTTTTCATGAAAATAGAGAAACCACGGGAAAAACAAAACAAGTTATTCTTCTGTATGTGATAAAACAGACAGAAAAAATAGACGAGGAAAATCACTCAAAATATAGATTATACAAATAAAAAATATTATTTCCAAAACTGACTCTTAACATAGACAAATGTAATGTATTGCGAATACATAGAAAGAAGGATCCTTTACTGTATGATTATATGATAGCGGAACAAACACTGGTAGCAGTTACTTCTGTAAAATATCTGGGAATATACGTACGGAACGATTTGAACTGGAATGATCATATAAAATTAACTGTTCGTAAGGCGGGTGCCAGGTTGAGATTCATTGGGAGAGTCCTTAGAAAATGTAGCCCATCAAGAAAGGAGGTGGCTTACAAAACACTCATTCGACCTATACTTGAGTATTCCTCATCAGTGTGGGATCCGTACCAGGTCCGGTTGACAGAGGAGATAGAGAAGATCCAAAGAAGAGCGGCGTGTTTCGTCACAGGGTTATTTGGTAAGCGTGATAGCGTTACGGAGATGTTTAGCAAACTCAAGTGGCAGACTCTGAAGGAGCGGCGCTCTGCATCGCAGTGTAGCTTGCTGTCCAGGTTTCGAGAGGGTGCGTTTCTGGATGAGGTATCGAATATATGCCTCCCGAGGAGATCACGAATGTAAAATTAGAGAGATTCGAGCGCCCACTGAGGCTTTCCGGCAGTCGTTCTTCCCGCGAACAATACGCGACTGGAACAGGAAATGGAGGTAATGACAGTGGCACGTAAAGTGCCCTCCGCACACCCCGTTGGGTGGCTTTCGGAGTATAAATGTAGATGTAGATTTTCTAAAGAACTTAAGAGTGTTATTTCGTTGGCATGTTCTGTTTTTAATCTACTCCTTCGAACAGAAATCACTTCACCAGTTTTGAAAACAGTGTTTCTGCTAGAACTTAAGTCTCTACAGCTGTGGTATGATTTAGAATGCTTTTACACTTTTCAGAGGTAATTCCTTTTTTTTTGCCTTCACACTACAAAATCACTAATATAAGCACACAGCGATCAACTAACTACACACACAGAAGAAGTTTCCAGAATTATGTTTCAAACGTTTCTACCAATCTTACTTCAGGGTGAGTGGAAATTGCTAAAACAAAAAGTCACGATTTCTCTGAGAACTTCAAGGTAAAAAACTGTAGACAATGTTCCTTATACTGTGAATATTTCAATTTAAAAAAAAGTAGATTTGAATTTTCTCTTTAATGAGCTAGGTGATGATAGTAATAATACTATCCAATTACATCGCCATGAAATACCGACGTTATCAAATATCGGCCAGACGAATATCGATTAAAAATGATTTCGATATATTGATATCTGGCTATAGCGCTGTCCAACATCCCACCTTCACCCCACCACAGCCGCCGTCGTAGTGTATCACAGGTTTTAGCAGTAAGGTCGAGTTGTGGACAGCATGCTAAGGAGGATGCAAGCAATTTGCAATGCACAATAGGAAACAACATGGTATTAAACGTTACCCCGCTGTACATTCCGATTTCAAAAATGTGCAAAGATTTGCCGACGGTATCGAAACCAGCCTGCTGCTTGGCGTTTTAAAAGTGATTTATTTCTCTAACGCAAAACTGGGCTGTAACAAACTGGGTTTCTATGTGGGGAATAGTTCATGCTATTTTCCAAGACGTGTAACGCTTTATTTTTACAATCATGTTGCTTTTGTATCTGGTAAGAGCTCAGAATCTTTAGTTTTATTCTTTGGCTTAGCTTGCGCTAGCCGCAGAAACTTGTATTGTAGATTTTCTGTTCTTCCGCGGCCACTGGGGCGTTGTCGTGTCACGGTGACAATGCTTGCAGCAGTGAGCAGGCGGAGTCAGCAGTCAGCAGTGATTTTAAAGTTAGAAGACGAGATCGGTCGACATAATACCTGGGAATAGAGTCGCGGGAAATGGATGCATGAAAATTAAGGTAGGAACTATCTAAACAGCTGTATCGACGGTATTTTATTTGATTTGCGAAGGGTAATTAGAGGATGTGAATTGGAGAAACTTTGGCATAGCAAAAGAGTAAATTTACGGGGCCAGAAAAGCTATTTGTGTGAACACTGGCACGCGGAACAATTTATGGACGGCGTTGGTCCATTTATAATCAGAACTATACTGGAACAACGTGAACGAACTGTGGCTTTTGTGAAATAAACTGTTTTCATTTCTGAAATATCAGTGTATACGAGCTGGACGTAGTTAGGCATATTCTGTTACTCGAAGATTAATAAACTAAGTCAATGGACATTGTATTTTTTGCGAAGGATCCATTTCAGCGATAGTTCTTCATTCTTTTGCGTGGTAGTTAATTGCAAGCAAATCGCAGGTAGTAAGCACAGGGTTTTCTCATTTTCCCAGTATTATCAACTTGTAAGCTCTCTCTCCTCGAAAGATCCTACTGCCTTCAAATTAAATGAACTGCTGTATTTCGAGATGAAGAGGAAGCTTATTATCTCCAGATTTAATTCGAGTGGACTCAAGTATCGTTGTACTACTTTTGTTGATGTTCTCTGTCCAACCTTTTCATAACACTAAACACTCCGTTCAAATGATCATTGCAGTTTGTGATACAATCGCGATGTCATGGGCAAACTTTAAAGCTTTTATTTCTTCTCTCTTATATAAGTGCGACTGATAATTTTGTTTGCACGTGCGTCCGTAGCCTCCACATTGTCCAAATCAAAACATTATCCTTTATGGATGGTACAGTTTCCAATTTATTTGCTAAGGGCCAACTTTGAATTTGTAACCATTATCGAGGAACATTAAAATAATTTTTATGTAACATGTCTCAACACATTAACAGGCAAACAGTGTACCAGCCCACATGTGGATCCACTTACAAACATTAAAGTGATATGTCTCAGATAGGGACAGAACTTTATAATGCATGTGGGAGGACGACGTACAACTTAAGGGTGTATTGAACAACAAATCAGTGAGAGTCCACATAATATCATACACTGACATTAAACGTACTTTCGCGGTATGTCCACATGCATTTCAGTCGGCCTGTTATTTCCGTGTCCTAACCTTTTGCGTTTCCTTTACTACTTGCTCCACGTACAGAACAAATAAAATTGGGGACTGACTACAAACCCGTTCCACTCGCCTCTGTAATAGTGCTTCCCTTTGATGCCCTTCAGGTCTTAAAATTGCGGTATGGTTTCACTGTATAAATTAAAAAAAAACCTTTTCACTCCTTGTATCTTAAATTTATCTGTGTTAACTTGTAGGGTGTTTCGAAGTCTTTACAACAAACGTCTAGGGGTGATGGATTACTTCATGGGAATAATTTTTGTTAGATACGCAATATTAACTGGTACTTCCCGACACTAGGCGTCCTTTTGTATTGTTTATGCCTCTGTGAGAGGTAGCATAGTGCGGCATGCAAATGCCCCGTGTGTTGCCTATAGGGTGATGGACTGCCGAGTTCCGCTTAATAGATCAGCGGCCCACTATACACGGGAAGTGGCTACGCGGGTAGTAGGGCCTGTGTGGAGGCAATTGGGCGTTTTTTTTTCTTTAGGTTAGATGGTCTCGGGAAACTACAGAAAACGACTATTAATCAAATTGTGTGCATATGCGGTATCGTCTCAGTTGTGTGACTGGATTCGTGATTTCCTCACAAAGAGGTCACAGTTCGTAGTAAATAAATGAATATGCCGTGTGACTAGGGCCTCCCGTCGGGTAGACCGTTCGTCGGGTGCAAGTCTTTCGATTTGAGGCCACTTCGGCAATTTGCGCGTCGATGGGGATGACATGATGATGATTAGTACAACACAACACCCAGTCCCTGAGTGGAGAAAATCTCCGACCCAGCCGGGAATCGAACCCGGGCCCTTAGGATTGACTTTCTGTCGCGCTGACTATTCAGCTACCAGGGGCGGACACAGCTCGTAGTGATAGGCGGTAAATCATCGAGTAGAACAGAAGTGATATAAGGCGTTCCGCAAGGTAGTGTCATAGGCCTCTGCTGTTCCTGATTTACATAAATGATCTAGGTGACAATCTGAGCAGCCTCCTTGGATTGTTTGCAGATGACGCTGTAATTTACCGTCTATTAAAATCATCAGACGATTAATTCTAATTACAAAATGAACTTGAGAGAATTTCTGTATGGTGCGAAAAGTGGAAATTGGCACTAAACAAAGAAAAGTGCTAGGTCATCCACATGGGTACTAAAAGAAATCCGATAAATTTAGGGTATACGATAAATCGCACAAACCTAAGGGCCGTTAATTCGACTAAATACCTAGGAATTACAATTACGAGCAACTTAAATTGGAAGGACCACATAGATAACAATGTGGGGAAGGCGAAACAAAGGGTGCGCTTTGTTGGCAGAACACTTAGAAGTTGCGACAAACCCACTACAGAGACAGCCTACATTACACTTGTCCGTCCTCCGCTGGAATATTGCTGCGCGGTGTGCAATCCTTACAAGGTAGGACTGACGGAAGACATCGAAAAATTGCAAAGAAGGGAAGCTCGTTTCGTGTTATCGCGCAGTAGGGGTGAGAGTGTCACTGATATGATAAGCGAGTTGGGGTGGCAGTCACTGAAACAAAGGCGGTCTTCTTTGCGGTGAGATCTATTTGCGAAATTTCAATCACCAACTTCCTCTTCAGAGTGCGACAATATTTTGTTAACGCTCACCTACGTAGAGAGAAATGATCATCATACCAAGAGAAATCAGAGCCCGAACGGAAAGATTTAGGTGTTCCTTTTTCCCACGCGCCATGCGAGAGTGGAATGATAGAGAAGTAGTATGAAAATGGTTCGATGAACCCTCTGCCAGGCACTTAAGTGTGAACTGCAGAGTAACCATGTAGATGTAGATGGAGATGTAGATGTAGAAAGGGCGTCAGTCTAAAACGGCGCAGGAAAAACACTAGAAAGTAGACCTAGAAACAATTAGTATTCTAATTGTAAATTGTCTTTGCTTTGTTGGAAAAGAACCAGAGCTCCAACCGCTAATAGAAAGCACTGAAGCTTGTAACCTCCCCACAAAAAATAATAATAAAATGAACCAAGTGTAACCTCCCACGGAAATAAGAATAAAATGAATTTTAAATATTGTAACCTCTGAACAAAATTTGTTCCCATTTATTATCTCCGTTCAGAAATGCATTCACATCTAATTTTCCCACAAAATTCTTTTCTCATTTAATGTTAAGTTCGAAACAGAAAAATTCCTAAACACCAAAATAATAAAAAAAAAATTCAGTAACCTGGTAAATTTTATGACGACAGCAGCGCTGCGCCTCGGCCCTGTATTCAGAATAAAGAAAAGCAAAAATTCTTACCTCAATAAAAACTGCGAATATATCTGCTCTTAAATAAAAAAAATTTCGGCACATCTCCGTGCAATGCTGGCCTATGCTTTGTGATTCATGAAAGGAAAGATAATCCATTGAATAAAATCTTTAAATTGAAATGAATGCTTTTTTTTAAAAAAATTACTTTGTATTATAAAAATTATTATTGGGACTTTTTTTTTTAAAAAGAAATTGGATGACAGTTAACATACATTACTAGATATGCGCAAGGCTGCTTCTTTACCTTCTACAACAATACTCATCCTCCAGAGTCCCGACCAGGGCAGACTGCCGACACGCGCAGACTCCTGCCGACTCACGCAGACTACTGCATACTAGCACAGACTAATGCCGACTAGCGACAAGCAACAACTAACTACATACTGCTCTCTGGTCAGAGACTCTCCTAAGTCTTGCCTGTTGCAGGCAGCGCATATAGCGCATACCTCTTACACGCTCAAACCGTTATAGGTACGAAAAGCTGGCTAAAGCTGGAAATAAGTTCAGGCGAAATTTTTACAAAGAGCTTAACAGTGTTTATAAAGGATAGATAAATACAGTTAATGATGTAGTGGTTATTGCTGTCAGAAGTAGTTTACCTTGTAATGAAATCATGTATATAGGTTCCTGTGAGTTAAGTATGAGTAGTGGTTATACCTGACAACCGTAATAAATTAATAACTGGTTCCTTTTACCGATCCCCTGACGCAGATGATACAGTTACTGAGCAGTTCAAAGAAAACTTGAGTCTCATTTCAAGTAGGTGCCCCACTCATACAATAATAGTTGGTGGTGACTTCAATCTGTCCTCTATGTGTTGGCGAAAATACACTCCTGGAAATTGAAATAAGAACACCGTGAATTCATTGTCCCAGGAAGGGGAAACTTTATTGACACATTCCTGGGGTCAGATACATCACATGATCACACTGACAGAACCACAGGCACATAGACACAGGCAAAAGAGCATGCACAATGTCGGCACTAGTACAGTGTATATCCACCTTTCGCAGCAATGCAGGCTGCTATTCTCCCATGGAGACGATCGTAGAGATGCTGGATGTAGTCCTGTGGAACGGCTTGCCATGCCATTTCCACCTGGCGCCTCAGTTGGACCAGCGTTCGTGCTGGACGTGCAGACCGCGTGAGACGACGCTTCATCCAGTCCCAAACATGCTCAATGGGGGACAGATCCGGAGATCTTGCTGGCCAGGGTAGTTGACTTACACCTTCTAGAGCACGTTGGGTGGCACGGGATACATGCGGACGTGCATTGTCCTGTTGGAACAGCAAGTTCCCTTGCCGGTCTAGGAATGGTAGAACGATGGGTTCGATGACGGTTTGGATGTACCGTGCACTATTCAGTGTCCCCTCGACGATCACCAGTGGTGTACGGCCAGTGTAGGAGATCGCTCCCCACACCATGATGCCGGGTGTTGGCCCTGTGTGCCTCGGTCGTATGCAGTCCTGATTGTGGCGCTCACCTGCACGGCGCCAAACACGCATACGACCATCACTGGCACCAAGGCAGAAGCGACTCTCATCGCTGAAGACGACACGTCTCCATTCGTCCCTCCATTCACGCCTGTCGCGACACCACTGGAGGCGGGCTGCACGATGTTGGGGCGTGAGCGGAAGACGGCCTAACGGTGTGCGGGACCGTAGCCCAGCTTCATGGAGACGGTTGCGAATGGTCCTCGCCGATACCCCAGGAGCAACAGTGTCCCTAATTTGCTGGGAAGTGGCGGTGCGGTCCCCTACGGCACTGCGTAGGATCCTACGGTCTTGGCGTGCATCCGTGCGTCGCTGCGGTCCGGTCCCAGGTCGACGGGCACGTGCACCTTCCGCCGACCACTGGCGACAACATCGATGTACTGTGGAGACCTCACGCCCCACGTGTTGAGCAATTCGGCGGTACGTCCACCCGGCCTCCCGCATGCCCACTATACGCCCTCGCTCAAAGTCCGTCAACTGCACATACGGTTCACGTCCACGCTGTCGCGGCATGCTACCAGTGTTAAAGACTGCGATGGAGCTCCGTATGCCACGGCAAACTGGCTGACACTGACGGCGGCGGTGCATAAATGCTGCGCAGCTAGCGCCATTCGACGGCCAACACCGTGGTTCCTGGTGTGTCCGCTGTGCCGTGCGTGTGATCATTGCTTGTACAGCCCTCTCGCAGTGTCCGGAGCAAGTATGGTGGGTCTGACACACCGGTGTCAATGTGTTCTTTTTTCCATTTCCAGGAGTGTACATGTTCAAAGTCGGAGGTAGGCGCAAAACATGGTCTGAAATCGTTCTGAAAGTGTCCTCAGAAAATTACTCGTATTTTAAACAATTAGTTCATGAGCTCATTCTAAGTGTAAATGATTACGAAAACGTACTTGAACTCTTAGCAACAAGTAATTCTATGCAAGTAGGAAATATCGTGACGGATACAGGGATTAGTGTCCAGAAGGTTGTTGTAGCGAGACTCAATACCGTAGCATCCAAGCCCTCAAAAATAAACGAAAAATACATCTATTTTTTAAAAAAAGGAGATAAAAATTCGCTTGAGGCCCTCCTAAGAGTCTGCACTCCTTACAATTTGAATACGTAAGCGCATACCAGATGTGATTTAAATTCTACGAAATAGCATCGACGGCTATTCAGAGACATATACCACATAAGTTAATAAGAGATGGTACTGATCCACCATGGTACACAAAACAAGTCAGAACACTACTATAAAAACAACGAAAAAAGCATGCCAAATTTAAAAGAACGCAAAACCTTCAAGACTGTCGAAGTTTTGCAGAGGATCGAAATGTATCGAGAACTTCAATGCGAGATGCTTTTAATACTTTCCACAACGAAACTATGTCTCATAATCTAGCAGAAAACCCAGAGAGATTCTGGTCATATGTAAAGTACACCAGCGGAAAGGCACAATCACTACCTTCACTGTGTGATAACAATGGAGATGTTACAGAGGTCAGTACCACTTACGCAGAGTTGCTAAATACGATTTTCCGAAATTCATTCACCAAAGAAGTCGAAGTAAGTATTCTGGAATGCGAACCAAGAAGAACTGCCAACATGAGTAACTTATAACTAGATATCCTCGGTTTAACAAAGCTGCTGAAATCACTTAATAAAGGTAAGGCCTCCGGTCCTGATTGCATACCAGTCAGGTTCCTTTCGGGGTATACTGATACAGTAGCTCCATATATAGCAGTCATATACAACCGATGGCTCTTCGAAAGATCCATTTCTCAAGACTGGAAAGTTTCACAAGTCACACCACTACTCAAGAAAGGAAATACGAGTAATTCGCTGAATTACAGACCCATATCGCTAAAGTCTATTTGCAGTAGGATTTTGGAATATATACTGTGTTCGAACATTATAAGTTACCTCTAAGAAAACGATTTATAGACAAACAGCCAACACAGATTCAGAAAGTATCGTTCTCGTGAGACAATTAGCTCTTTATTCTCACGAAGTAATGAGTGCTATTGGCAGATGATGTCAAATTGATTCAATATTTTCTCATTTCCAGAAGACTTTCGATACTGTAAGCCACAAGTGACTTTTAAAGAAATTGCATGCCTATGGATTATCGTCTCAGCTGTGCGACCAGAATCGTGATTTCCTGTCAGAAAGATGACAAAAACAAACAAATACCTTTTGAACAGGGCTTGAAGGTTCAACAGCACTAACCAACCCCCGTGTCATCCTCAGCCCTTAGGCGTCAACGGATGCGGATACGGAGAGGCATGTGGTCAGCACACCGCTCTCCCGGCTATTGTCAGTTTTCGTTATCGGTCCAGCTAGTTCTGAATCAAGTAGCTCCTTAATTGGCCTCACAAGGGCTGAGCGCACCCCGCTTGCCAACAACACTCGGCGCACTCGGACGGTGACCCATCCAGGTGCTAGCCGAGGTCGACAGCGCTTAACTTCGGTGATCTGACGGCACCCGGCATTACCACTGCGGCAGTTCGCAGTAACTGACGGAAAGACATCGAGTAAAACTGAAGTGATCCGAGGGAGGTGTTATAGGTCCTCAGCTGTCCCTATTTTATATAAACGATCTGGGAGAAAATCTGAGTATACCCTTAGATTGTTTGCAGACGATGCTGTCATTTACCCTCTTATAAAGTCATCAGATGATCAAAAAAAATTGCAAAACGATGTAGGCAAGATCTGTATAATGCGAAAAGTGGCAATTGACTCTAAATAATGAAAAGGGCGAAGTCATCCACATGAGTACCAAAAGGAATCCCCTAAATTTCGGTTAGACGATAAATCACACAACCCTAAAGGCTGTAAATTTAATTTAATACTTAGGGATGATGATGACCAATAACTTAAATTGAAACGATCACATAGATAATGTTGTGGGGAGAGCAAACCAAAGACTACGATGTATTGGGGAACACTGAGGAAAAGCAGCAGGTCAACTAAAGAGACTGCCTACATTACACTTGTATGTCCTCTTCTGCAGTGCTGCTATGCAGTGTGGGACCCGCATGAGACAGGATCGACGGAGGATATCGATAAAGTTCCAAGAAGGGCAGCTTGTTTTGTACTGTCGCGAAATAGGGGAGAGAGCGCCGTGGATATGATACGTGAATTGAGGTGGCAGTCATCAAAACAAAGCCGTTTTTCGTTGAGGCACGAGCTCCTCATCAATTTTCGATCACCAAGTTTCTCCTCAGAGTGTGAAAATATTTTGTTGACGCCCACCTATATAGCTTGAAGGTGGTTCGATGAACTCTCTGCTACGCACTTGATTGCAGAGTAATTATGTGGGTGTAAGTGTATAATCCAGTTAACTGCCCAGTATAAAAGTGTGTAGACGCCGCAAAATTATAGTTCCTGATTCGCTTCTGGAACATCTTTCTTCTCTTAGGGACCATCATTGTTAAGGTTTTCTTGTTGAAAATAACTCTGTCAATTTACTGGGCTAGGTAATATGCAGCACACCGTGCTAGTTCACTGATATCTCGTCGTTGACCTGTGAATACTAAGGAACGCCTAGTGTCCACAGGAAACATCAGCGAACATTGTGTCTGCATGTTGTGATCTATAGTGCTAGACGTTTGATGAAAGACTTCGGAACACCCTATACTCGTACATGCACACGCACACCCACGCATATGGTGTGCCTCCTATGGGTTATCAGACACATTTTCCCGGGTGTTTCGGCAGGTGTTTGCAATTTTGTTTTTGTAGTGTGTAGCTGGAGTCAGCCAAACAAATACCTACTACTCGTGCCGGCCGGAGTGCCCGAGCGGTTCTAGGCGCTACAGTCTGGAACCACGCGACCGCTACGGTCGTAGGTTCGAATCCTGCCTCGGGCATGGATGTGTGTGATATCCTTAGGTTGTTAGGTTTAAGTAGGTCTAAGTTCTAGCGGACTGATGACCTCAGAAGTAAGTCCTATAGTGCTCAGAGCCATTTGAACCAGTTTTTGAACCTACTGCTCGTCGCATCTTTCATGCGACTTCCAGTGTTGACGAAAGCATCGATTTATTCCCCGTTGCAAACAAAATGATTTTTAAGGCAGGTTTTTACTTTTACATTAGAGAGCGAGGTCACAAATTAGCCTAGTGCGATATTAGTTATAGCCATATATAGGGCGTTTCCGGAAGAGAGTGCAAAAATTTAACAGGGCATAGAGGTTTCTCTACTGAAAAAATTGAGGTAGAGAACCTGGGGTCGGAGGAGGCAGCTTAAGGAGATATGGAAGTAAGCTTGTCTACCGCTTTGTCTAGCATTACTATTTTCCAGCTAATTTACAGCTAACATGCGTACAACTTTACACTTACTGTGCTGCTAATTTACATGAACAGTCGTGGACAAAACGAGCGAGACCCCTCGCCTTTTCCTTACGGTGATCCGCACAGCTTTAAAGCCTGCGACACAGCATAACAGGCAAGGCGACGAAGTGCTACCAACATACTATGCACAGGCGTCAAATTGACAAACTATCCGAACTTTGTCAGACTCTTTCCAATCATGTGTAAGACTATATTAATGCTGATTAGTGTTTTAATCACAACACGTAAATATAAGATATAAATGAAAGAAGAAACGCTAATTAGTATGAACTGTACTAAAAAAATGAATTTCAGCTTATCGAGATAACATAACTGTTTTAGTAAGACAAAGTACCCCAGACCGTTACGAATTAGCAAAATATTATGCGCATTCGGTTGTGCAACGGTCTGTGTCAACGTTAAGACCAGTCATACTGGATTACCGTTGCTGACCTACCACGAAAGTGTGCAAATTTAGCAATGCGTGAAGATTCATAACGAAATTCAGTTAAAAATGATTCTGTGCCAAACATAAGTCAATTAAATTACTGACAGAAGCGGAAAAAGTATGAAGTAACAAGTATGAAATTCTACAAGGTCTTCATATTTATATCCACAGGGCGCCAGTACAGAATAAAGGTAGCAATAAAACGAATTGGGGGCGCGAGAATTTCTTAAAATTGCTTTGCTGATAGTCTACCTGCCTCCATTGAGATTAGAACCGAAAACAAACCAGACCTCCCTTGCAGTAGCAAACACCTTTCACTACGATAGCAGACAACCCAGGCAAACAGCCCTCTATTATTACCCCAGACATGAATAAGCCGGCAATTTCGAAATGAAAATGGCAAAATGATCTGCAGTTTCTGTTGCGTAGAGCTTTCTGGACTCAAAAACAAGAATTTTCTACCTTTATGTCACCGCTTATGTGACAATCATTTGGGATGTTTATCGAAATGACAAAATACTGTTATTAACGAGTAAATTTAGTAGGGCAATTCTGCACCACCCCAGGAATAACGGCTACATGGTTGCCAAACGTATTCTACAATGTTTCGAATTTTCCATTAGACTCGCCACAGCCAAAAGATGTTCATTAGCCGAAGTGTTTCTTAAGCTCGCTAGCAATGGGAATGCTCGCAGTTCTAAAAAGCGGTGGCATTAATACTGGGATCTGAATTACCACGTGTGTTGGCAAATGGATTTTATTTGCATTCCTGTAAACGTGATTTGGATCGAAGTAATCGAGTAATATGCTGATGTATCGACTACAACTACACTCCTGGAAATGGAAAAAAGAACACATTGACACCGGTGTGTCAGACCCACCATACTTGCTCCGGACACTGCGAGAGGGCTGTACAAGCAATGATCACACGCACGGCACAGCGGACACACCAGGAACCGCGGTGTTGGCCGTCGAATGGCGCTAGCTGAGCAGCATTTGTGCACCGCCGCCGTCAGTGTCAGCCAGTTTGCCGTGGCATACGGAGCTCCATCGCAGTCTTTAACACTGGTAGCATGCCGCGACAGCGTGGACGTGAACCGTATGTGCAGTTGACGGACTTTGAGCGAGGGCGTATAGTGGGCATCCGGCAGGCCGGGTGGACGTACCGCCGAATTGCTCAACACGTGGGGCGTGAGGTCTCCACAGTACATCGATGTTGTCGCTAGTGGTCGGCGGAAGGTGCACGTGCCCGTCGACCTGGGACCGGACCGCAGCGACGCACGGATGCACGCCAAGACTGTAGGATCCTACGCAGTGCCGTAGGGGACCGCACCGCCACTTCCCAGCAAATTAGGGACACTGTTGCTCCTGGGGTATCGGCGAGGACCATTCGCAACCGTCTCCATGAAGCTGGGCTACAGTCCCGCACACCGTTAGGCCGTCTTCCGCTCACGCCCCAACATCGTGCAGCCCGCTTCCAGTGGTGTCGCGACAGGCGTGAATGGAGGGACGAATGGAGACGTGTCGTCTTCAGCGATGAGAGTCGCTTCTGCCTTGGTGCCAATGATGGTCGTATGCGTGTTTGGCGCCGTGCAGGTGAGCGCCACAATCAGGACTGCATACGTCCGAGGCACACAGTGCCAACACCCGGCATCATGGTGTGGGGAGCGATCTCCTACACTGGCCGTACACCACTGGTGATCGTCGAGGGGACACTGAATAGTGCACGGTACATCCAAACCGTCATCGAACCCATCGTTCTACCATTCCTAGACCGGCAAGGGAACTTGCTGTTCCAACAGGACAATGCACGTCCGCATGTATCCCGTGCCACCCAACGTGCTCTAGAAGGTGTAAGTCAACGACCCTGGCCAGCAAGATCTCCGGATCTGTCCCCTATTGAGCATGTTTGGGACTGGATGAAGCGTCGTCTCACGCGGTCTGCACGTCCAGGACGAACGCTGGTCCAACTGAGGCGCCAGGTGGAAATGGCATGGCAAGCCGTTCCACAGGACTACATCCAGCATCTCTACGATCGTCTCCATGGGAGAATAGCAGCCTGCATTGCTGCGAAAGGTGGATATAGACTGTACTAGTGCCGACATTGTGCATGCTCTGTTGCCTGTGTCTATGTGCCTGTGGTTCTGTCAGTGTGATCATGTGATGTATCTGACCCCAGGAATGTGTCAATAAAGTTTCCCCTTCCTGGGACAATGAATTCACGGTGTTCTTATTTCAATTTCCAGGAGTGTAGAACATTTCCAATAAAGAGTAGGGGAATTATTTATGCGGCCCTCATCTTCAGTAACCGTCGTAGCTATTTTCCTTGTTAAGATTTCGTCACCTAAATCGGTAAAAATAGTTTGTCAATTTCACGCCTGTGCATAGTATGTTGGTAGCAATTCGTCGCCTTGACTGTTGTGCTGTGTTGCAGGCTTTAAAGCTGTGCGGATCAGCATAAGGAAAAGGCGAGGGGTCTCGCTCGTTTTGTCCACGACTGTACATTCTTTATTTCCCGTGAAGAAAGAAGGAGGAAGGAGGACGAGCCGTATCTTCTGCCTGGCTGTCTGAATGGCCACCTGTACTTGACGTACGTGCAAAGAGCTCTGCCTGAGTTGTTGGACAACGTAGCCTTGGCTGTTCATGTGAGGATGTGCATACGGTGCACCGCCTCGCTTCAGTGTGTATGTCTGCGACCATCTCATGTGCTGTATTTCCTGGTCGATGGATTGGAAGCGGAAGTCCTATTTAATGACCTGCGAGGTCACCTAATGTGAATCCCCTTGATCATTTCTTATTGGGATATCTAAAGTCACTCGTGTATGAGACCCCAGTGGATACGGAGGTGGAATAAGTGTCACAATTGTAGCTGCCTGTGACGCGATTCGAAACACGCCTGGGATATATGTCAGGGTACGTCAGAATCTTGTTCGCTGGTGTCGTGCTTGCATTGCGGTTGACGGCCGTCAGTTTCAACACATTTTGTGAGTTACGATGGTACGTTCATTGTGTCACTGCAGTTAACTGTATCTAATGTGAACAAAACAGTGCACAGTAATGTGAGTTTATTCCTACTATCTCCTTCTCGGACCCCAGGTTCCCTACCTCAGATTGTTCAGTGGAGCATCCTCTATATCCTGTAAAATTTTCACACATTCTTACGGAAACGCACTGCATATTGTCAGCAACGGTACTCCAGGAGCGACTGAGCAGCGCTACTGCGTGACGGTAGCAGTCAGAGCCGGCCAGGGAAGCGGTAAGTCGCTGCTGCTGTACTGGTTATACTTCGTGTCTTAATGTTCCTGATTACACGTATCACTGAAACGATTATCACACTAGGCTAATTTGTGACAACAACGCTTTAAAAATCAATTTGTTTGTAACGGTAAATAGACCGAGGTTTTCCTACATCACTGGACGTCTCATGAAAGACGTGCCGAGGAATATTTGATTGGGCTGATTCCAGCTAGACACTACAAAAACAAAATTGCAAACATCTGCCAAAACACCAGGGAAAATTTGCCCTACGACTTTATATTCCTATAGTGATTCATTTGAGTGGAAGGCTGTATTTCATGATGAGACTTACGGGGGATGATGTGGTAATGAATCGAATTAATAAGATGTTTGAATTTTGAATGTAAAATGAGATTCTCATAACGCTTGAATACTGACACCATGAGGTGTCGGGTATTGTGCTGGATATCAGTGTTGTCTATGTACAATATTTTGACAGAGTGACTCGTTAGCTTCACGTGAGACTGCCTCAGGTAGCACGTGATTAAGATAACGTCTCACACTGTCGAAATTTCGTGGGTGAATGACGCTAATATCCGGCAGAATTCCTGACGCCTCAAGACGTAAACAAATAGAGAGGAAAGCCTGAAGAATTGGCAACACTTTAATAGTGTTTGTAGATTTATGAGGCGTTTGCTATGAGACGCTTTAAATGCTTTTCCTCGTGTGGATATGTGTGAATCAAATGTACACTTTCAGTACTCGTTCTTGTCTACATAGCAAATTATGCTAAAATTTTCAAACAGTGGGAACACCCATTCTTCTTGGTGTTATAATGGGATTTTGAGGAGTGCTGCATTGAACTGCTTCAACATACACGACACGTGATCTGCAGAGGTTATATTACTTAATTTTCAAAAATGGTTCAAATGGCTCTGAGCACTATGGGACTCAACATCTTAGGTCATAAGTCCCCTAGAAATTAGAACTACTTAAACCTAACTAACCTAGGGACATCACACACACCCATGCCCGAGGCAGGATTCGAACCTGCGACCGTAGCAGTCCCGCGGTTCCGGACTGCAGCGCCAGAACCGCTAGACCACCGCGGCTGGCACTTAATTTTGATCGCATGACAAGTTAGTATCGTACCTCAAAAACTACATTGTACCTTAAGAATTATATTGTGCCTCAACAACTATACTGTATTTGTGTGAACTGAATAAACAAAAAAAATTCATCGCCATACGTCTTTGTTGTTATTTACAAAAAGACCTATCCCCTGTTTCATTATGCATGTCTATGAATATAAAGGCTGCGCAAGTCACAAATGACATTAGTTTTGATGAAGCTGAGTGCTATTAAGGAGGTGAAGTTTAAGATCGGAGATAACAAAATATATAGAATGGTTGTGTGGAGTTACGCCTATCGTGCAACACGAATTAAGTTATGGCAGCAGGAGGCAAGTGACCGTGTCCGCTTCCAAAGATATATAGCAGACATGTCTAAAATTATATCTCCTGTGTTAAAAGATGACCACAGACATAGCATGTGGTTAAAACTGTACACTGTGAAAGCGGGAACAGGGTTGAAAAAAGAACACAGAGGTTGTGGGGTAAAAATTCATTTATTTCTCATTCAACTTAAAAGTAATTTTACGTTTTCATAAGCAGACACATATACACTATTTTCATACATATTTTTCTTCTTCTTGAGACTATGGAGAGAAGGACACCCATAGACTTCCAGGTCTTGAACAGCATCGAACTCAAGATTCGACGCATCCATGAGATCTTCTCCTTCCCCTGCACGTAGATAACGGTATCCATGTGGTTAAATAATTGAAGAGACGTCACCATATCTTTATAGGGTTTGTCAGGGTCATTCCAGTGAATCCCATCGTAGATACTTTGCACTCTTCTGGGTCTTAACTCACCTCAAATACTTGAAAGACCTCAGTGATGCAATGTTTGCTGAGAATGTCTCTATTATTCCTGCATCGTCTGTGTACGCTACGAATGCAACATCTTTAAATATGAACTGTCTATGCTCACCATCATAGAACTCCTCAGCGTCTGCAATGATGTTCACGCCTTGAGATGTCATTGTGGAATGCTCAGGTGCAGCACCTGTTCATTTATACAGCTCATTGCACAACACCGATGAGCGGGCAGTAGTTGATCACACGGTCATGTAGATCTACAGCATACACAGCAATGTGCTCTGGGAAATTTGTCGAAGATTCAAATTCAGTTAGCAAATTTAGAGGTCCAGACTTAGGGAAATTTGTCAAAGATTCAAATTCAGTTAGCAAATTTAGAGGTCCAGACTTAATTATCTCATTCTGTTTCGAGAGGTCTATTATGATGATCAGTGATAGCTCCTTGAACTTCCATGAACTGAGTAGGCACCCTTCTCCATCTTCTTCAGCACTTTCATAGTAAGAAGCACGAAACCTTGCATACATGTCATATGCTAGATTGTATACATTTTCATTGCACTGCAGGTGTAAATTGTCATACAGAGAATTCTGAAATCAGGTAGACTTTGGCATTAGTTAACCTGCAGTTGTCGAACACGGTGGAATTATTTGCTGTATTCCCTCTTCTATCAGTCTGAAACGCAAGTATGATGAATCTATGTGTCTCTATCTGCGAAGAGGTTTTAATAGCCCATGTCTGTCTGCTCGCAGTCGGTAACACTGGGTACTCGAAAAACTCCAACGAGCGAAATATCAGTGACAGGAATGCACCGGAATTCAGGACTTTTAGGACCTTCGAACGCTCCTCGTCTGATACGCTGATGTAAGGTATTTTCCATATTGTCTTGCTGATTGTAATCATATTCTCCTCTTGAGCTCCTCGAATGTATGAGTTATTATTCGTCGCACTTGTACCAGAATGAGTTCCTGTTTAGCGTTCATAATAATCTGCCTCATGTCCTCAAAGTGCCCTATAACTATTTTTAGAGGCATGCATTCAGTAAATCGCTTGTACTCTGCAACAGTTCTATCCTCTGGATCGTCTATGAATCATCCCGCATTTTCTAAACAATGCAAATCCGACGGTGATGCAGAGACGTATGTTTTAAGGGTGTATGTTATCTCGGCATTGCATGTACCATCGATATCAGACCCATTAAGTTCATAGTGTATCTTCTGGAACAGGAATACTAAAGCATTACGTGTAAGCTTGGATCCCACTGTATCGCTGCCGTATGTTTCCTTGAATGACCCCTCTAGATATATGAAACTCTTGCATGGACGTGTCAATGCGTCTTGGTGCTGGATGACAATCCTAATTTCACCATGGTTGTTAAATGTGGTTGAAGCATAAGGTTTATGCGAGAAGTATTCCTGAAGTATAATTCTCTCATCAAACTCTAATGGACTGGTTATATTGAGTAAGGATGTCATTGCGAGGTTTCAAGCCAACTGATTTAAGAAACTCGTAGTTTGCACATGTTACCACTTTGAGATTCGGGAGAGAAGTGACGTGCTGTGGATTGTGTACACTGGTTTTATACCGTACGCCCATCCTACCTTAGATGTAATCATACAATGATTTCCTTACCACAAAAGTCAACAAGTTCATTATTTTGGTCCACAATACGCAACTCCAAATAGTCCAGTGTGTGAGTTGTCACTGGAATGTATATTGCATTGGCAGGAGTCTCAACAATCTTATACCCCGTTGCAACTGACGGGAAGAATCCGCAAATAGTATGAATCAGACTGTCGTTGAGATAGAAGTTCGTTGCAATGTTCCACTCGGATTGTGCTGACAGGCATTATGTCCACAGTTTGATCTGACTTGTAAAATATACTTGAATGCTTCTTCAAAACCTGCCCTTTTGTGAAACCCAGTAGGCGCCCTATTGAACCTTTCTGGTTAAAGTCAATCATTACATTGACTGTCCTTATTTCAGATTTAAGTGTATTGATGTTTGCACGTAGCTCAATACCTTTTCCAGACTATTGTAGCACTTCGTTTAAATCGTCGATATCGTATGCAACCGGTTTCATTTCCATAATGTCTTTTTCATCATTAATATCAGGATGCAGTCTGTTGCTAGTCTTGGTGATATTTGGGATGCTGTTGTACGTCTCTAGTCAAATCAATGGAATACTCCATTCACCAAAGCTCAAATCAACTGGGGGGAAGTAATTTGCACACAGTACAGTTGTTCGTTCTTTTAAAGTCAAAGTGTATGACACTGCATCTGAACTTCAACTGATGAAGGAATGTTTAAAGCTCCTCCTTATACAGTGTGCTACTTTTTCTTTGTAAACTTCAAGAGAGACATGATGCATAGATGTCCGCATACCTCTCTCTCTAAACTTTGATTATTGAAACAGCCTCCTTCGAATGAACAGTATTACCTGCAGCAGTTGATGCCATGAGTAGCCGTAGTCGATCTATTAGATCGTTGGGGTCGTCATCATATATATAATGCGGGATTCGATTGTTCACTGCTTTATGCTCAATGTCAATACCATCACCGCTGCTGTTGTTGATGTTGTTTTCGCCATCAAGTATATGTTTCATAATTGTTTTATATTTCTTGTTGCTCAGGCTTTTTGCGATGTTATGTGCATCAGTCAAATGCAGTATTTCACAGTACATTTCCCTATCACTAACTGAATAAATTATAGGTTTTTTTTAGGTCTTAGGAAAATAGGATTCATTAGGCTACATGTTCTCTCAAACCGCCTATCGCCGATCTGTATTGTGTTATCAGTTACATTTATAGGATGCATGCCTAACATGTACGATCTCCCCTGCTAAAGCCGAATGTTCCATCTATCTGACCAGGGACGTGACGGATAATGAATTCGTCGATGACAACACCGTCGTTATAGTGTGGTTTTGTTTTTTCTGGGAGCTGCCTGAGAGATTCAGTAACCGGCTTAAAGGTCTCTCTTAGTGTTTGCTGTCGATCCATATGCCCTGACCTTAGCAACCGTAATTTCTTTCGAACCGCTTTCCGCCCTTGAATGACTTTCTGCTTCGTTGACATCTCGGTGTATACTAATCAGACGTGTCCACAGCGTGAGGCTTTATATATCCGCTCTTCTTCTTCCTCTTACTGTGTGCCTGCTCCCCCTTCTCAACAACAAGGAACACTCCATCTATTGTCTCCTCAATAGCCTCGACCTTTACAATTAAGCCGGTTACTTTCTTACCGCTTGCATTAACTAACTCATTTAACACACTGACCATTCTCAGAAGAGTCTGGTAATACGTCTCTCGTTCCCTGCGCATACCTTCAACTTTATGCACAATAGCCTGAATTTTCGCACCCATGTACAGGCGAATGCTATGTCTGTGTACAACCATTCTCTTGGGTTGACAGCTAGACTTGCGCTCGAATTTGTCCATGTTGCAACGTATATTGATGTCCTAACCTCTCTTACAAGGCTATATGTGCAGAAACTCTTGAAAGTTTCACCTGTACCTACCGTCATTCAGTTTTGTTGTTTTAGTAGTAACGCGAAACGCATACTGTGAATGATTCCAGCAATCATCACGTATCTTTACAAAATCATTGAACGACATGTCAGTTCCTACATGCGCCTGGTAAATGTGATTTAAATTCAGATTGTCCTGTTTAAAGACTATAACTAGATTTGCATTATCCCTAACCAACTGTTTTGGAATTTGTTTGGCTTAGATAAAATACATCAGCACCCATATGACGACCGAAACAGAAATATTTTCGAATTTGCTCTTGGTTTTCCAAAGCAACATCGTCGAATGGGAAGACCGTGTTTGGCTTTGCTTTTTCAGGTGGGGTGATATCACCGATTTTACTGAATGTTGTGTATATAGCACCCTTTACATCGCGCAATATCTCCTGTAATAGCTGATATTTGGCCTAAAACAGTGCTTTTGAGATGACACAAATATGTTCAAATCGGACTCCATCTATATGTGTTAGCAGCGTCATAAGGACATTAGTCTTGTCACCATTGGATGGATCTACAGTAATTGCTCGTATACCATCAGGAAGGAGAATTCGGTTCTTCTTCTTCTTCAGGTCAGAGCCATTTGAACCATTTGAACCTTCTGATTGCGGTTCACTCTCTCCACAAACGAAGATCTTGGATAGAATGGCTTAGTCATGGAATGAGTTGTTGCGAGAGTAAGGCAGAAGCGTTGTCACTTATTATGGAGCAGGGAGAGCAATATATGGAAATGTGACTAACAGTTAACCTAGAGGTCATCTTACTATTGGGCACTAACTAGACAACACTGGAGAAGGCATCAGCCATGACCAGAATGTACAGCTGCCGCTACGAGTACGCAGCAGGGGGCCTACATAGTCTATAAAGAGCTTATTTATGTGAAAGTGCTCTCTTAAAGATAATAAAAAAGAAGGGTTTAGAAATTTTACGTTCATGGTGCTCCTCCACCAAACTCCGTATATCTTTATTCAAGGTAGGACAAGTAAGAAGTTCCCTACGTTGCTAAGTATCCGACCGATTCCTAAATGACCTCCAAAGTCCTTACGAAAGTAATGGAAAATGGTGGGAACGAAGTCTCCAGGAATACAAATTTGGCCTGATTGTCCCACTTGTCACGGTAATCCTGTGCTCCCTTTGCAGGGTATATCCCAGCACTGATTTGTCGTTTAATAAATTTCGCTTTATCTTACACAGAGCACGGTCTTGGTCTTGTCTGAGCTCCAGATTATGAAATAACTCGGGGACCTCAGTTGACATCTCAGAAACGCAACCTGGTTCTTCTGTTTCCTGTTCCTCACTGTCGTGACTAGACTGCTGTCCGAACGTCCGACCAAATAAGTCCGTTACGGTTTTGTCGGTTACCCTAATATGCCTGACTGTAAAGCGAAACGCAGAAATGCGTGCGGCACACCGGGTGATTAATCCCACCTTCCTGTGAACGGCCAGGTCCCATCTTAAGGCTTGGTTGTCGGTTTTAAGACAAAATTTCCGGTGCTCGAGACAGAACTGAAACACTACATAGAACGAACACTACTTCCAAGGCCTCACGCTCGTAAACAGAACACTTCAGTTCTGCCAGCGAAAGGGATCTCGAAGCGTATGCAATTGGTTTACGTTCTCCCTGATTTTCCTGCAAGAGTACTACAGCGTTATTCGAATTTGACGCGTCGCTCTGCACGACAAAGGGATGAGCAAAGTCGAGAATAGCTAGCACTGTAGGATTAAACTGTTGTGACTCTCTCCACGCAACTAGTTCTAGGGGCCGCTCTTTGAGCAAAATTACGGACGAACTTTCGAAAAAATATCGCCATCCCAGTGAACCAGACCACACCTGTCTTGGTCTCAGGAGGCGGAGATTTCTGTAAGTCCTTGATCCTCTCCTGATCTATTCGGATCCTGCCACCAGAAACCAAATGACCAAGGAAACAAATCTCCTGCCTTGCTAAACTGATTTTGGAAGACTTCTCAGTAAGATCAGCAACATGAAAGTAGCTCAAAACCTCCTCCAGGTGTTGCAAATGTTTTGCGAACGTAGCACTATAAATTAGCACATCATCTAAGTAATGATAAACTAATTTAAATTTTTGGTCTCCCGGAACATTATCTAAAAGTCTGGCGAGAGCAGTAGCCCCAGATGATAAGTCAAAATCTTTACAAAACTCCATTACCTGTCTAGATTCTTCGGTCAATGGGATCTGGTTGTAAGCCTAATTAAGATCGAAAATGGAAACAAAAACGGTTACCAGAAAACCAAGTGAAACAGTGCAAGTTGGGTAGCAGCACAGATTCATGGATAACCTTCTTATTTAAAAGTTTGTAATCAACCGCTGGTCGATACCTTGATCCCTGAGCCTTTGGAACTAGAAAGACTGGAGAGGTAGAAGGCCTAATGACCTCATCATGGAGCATCTGCTTCACCGGATTTTGCAAAATTTTCATTTTGTGTGGTGACAACCTATAAGGGGACTGACTCACCGGAACATCGTCAGTAAGTTGGACCTTATATTGTATTCTGTTGGCAACAGCTAATTTGTCGGTTAAGGCACCCGGGAAATCACCCAGAAGGCACAACATCACTTCAGCCTCACTATCACCAAGATGACCTACCTTAAATTTTCAGTCTTGTGCAGTAACGGTGTTAGTCCCTGCTATCAGAATACATTGGCACAATTTGAAGTTATTTTCGGGGTACATTTTAAAAGAAAACGTCATATCCACATAATTCAAGATCAAACTAAGATCAAATCCAATCGCAGTTCAAGAGAATTGGCCAAGAAAACCCTTGCACAGAAATAATCACCAAGCAGCGACCAATCAGAAGTAACACCTGCCGACTGGCAGTACGAAATCCCTAAAAGGCAGGTTGTAAACTAGGAAACTTACAAATACTGGGATTGAAAATATAGCTGTCATTATTAACCAATGAAAGGCTACTGCCTGAATCAATTTAGGCACACACGGGTTCATGATATACTGCAGCGCAAACAAAGGGTAAAAATGAATTGAAACAAGCTCTGATGCTGATATAGCGTTTAATAGGAGATTCAGATTTCAACGCACCCGCAAGCTTCTGCCGTCATCTGGTCGGACACATGTCCAGGATCACCGCAACGGAAACATCGCTTGGTCTTAACCAATCCAGCATCCTGACTATTCTCCACTCCCTGCCTAACGGTCGGTTGCTCAGCCAAACTCCACTCACCTTTCCTCTTAGTATCGGCAGAAACGAATACAATCAGTCTTAAGCACTAAACTGTCTAATTCCGCAAAAGTCATCAGCTTATTACAGAAAACAAACGCGACTGATCTTCGGGCTTAACCCGTTCCAGAATGTTTTATATCACTTCCTCCTCACTCACTCAATCACTCACTCACTCACTCACTCACGTCAAGTTCTAAAGCGATACGTGCCCCTTCTATATATTCCTTTGAGGTAGTAGCTGTTAGTCAATTCATTTTTGCTACGGGGAGGCATTTTATCCCTAACAGTGCTCTTCCTCAAATTCTGCAACGTCCCTTGATCATGTACTACCTCCACAAGGTTAGAACTTAACTTCCCTTTGACCAGAGGATACAATTGAAGAGTAACTCGGTGCTTTGTGCCTAGGGCTTCAGCTTGCCGCTCTAAACGAACTAAAAGCCACAGTACTGCCACGACCTGTTATACGTCTTCAATCTGTAAGACATTAAAGCCCTGGTGTAAGCAGAGAATCGGGCAGGGTAATTTAGCAAAGGGTTGATTCCTCCATTTCTCGATTCCTAACAAGGGAACTATAACGACTTGTTTCTCCAGCCGTGCTCAACCACAATACCTTCTTCCTGCCAACCCAAGTCACTAATATTCAGTTGTAACTCCGTGGCTTGATTGAGGAACTTTTCAGGGTTCAGGTGCGACCTTGTGTTCTTTGCTGATATCTAATTGTTTCAGATCACGAAGCCTATTCAGCACATGGTTAATCTGTACATTAATCCTATTAACCGAGTAGACGAAGGTCTACTCTCCTGCAAAATTTCAACACTATCACACACACCAGAAAGACATGCAGCACACTAGGGTAATTGATTTGAGCAAGTTTAACCAGTGAGTGCATGGACAAAACAATGCAAATTTCTTCCTGTATGAAATGGTCGAATGAAATGCTGATTACACAGTAAACAATTAGTAGTTAAGAAAAATACATCACAAGACTTAGTAAAGCAGATGTTCACAAGAATTTCAGTAAATTTTAGGTTTAAGAAAGTATGCGCCTAGAGCTTACGAAACTATCTGCCAATAACAATTTATATTTTCAAAACAAACTGAATAGTTTGTAAGCAGATGTTCATAAGAATTTCAGTAAATTTTAGATTTAAAAAAGAATGTGCACCTATCGCTTACTAAACAATCTGTCAATAACAATTTATCTCTAAAAAAATGATTATTATGCGCAATTTTGGAAAAATGCGCACCTGGCGATTACCAAACTCTGTTAATAACCTTCCCATTAACAACTGTAATTAAGAAACACACGACACTGGCCGCATCCAATCCAATTTCCTCACTGCCTCTCCTTTTCAAAGTGCGGCGCCCCCTTTGTATCCCACGACCTCACTCGTTGCCGACGTACCACTCACACGCTCTCTCGAACTTTCCTCACACCATCAGCCAGCCAATTCTGCTTGTAAGAATCGCGAACCAGCCCGCTAGCGATACATAGAATTGAGATCCACGGCTCATAAACATCATTTTTCATGCAGACTTCGTCTCCTTGTCAATGATTCGGAGAGGACTCTGATGGGGGAAAAATTACATAAATTTCCATCTAACATAAATATGGAATGACAACCAATTCTAAAGAAAACATGAACATACTTCGTTAGCCGCTCTTTCTAAAAATCGTCTGATGAAGAGGATGGGCATCCAGCCACAAAGATAAAACAAAATAAAAAGTATCATGGAAAGGCTGGACTCAGTAAGACTTCATAAGCGCCAAGATAGATAGATAGGTAGGTGGATATGTAGAGAGAGAGAGAGAGAGAGAGAGAGAGAGAGAGAGAGAGAGAGAGAGAGATTCATTTTTTAAATGATATCATCCTGCTTTCAGCTGCGTTTCATCTTACGATTGCATTTCCAAGCAACTACAAAACAGAATAAAACTTAATGAGAACAATGTAAAGTGGGATTAAGAGTATATACAACCAATTTTGTAATTTGTATGTTGTCATGCTGACGTTAGTAATTTTGTTGCACATATAGATAAAGAAGTAACACTAACAAGATAAGCAGAACGAGAAAAAGAAACTATATACATAGTTTTACCTTACTTTGGCACCATATCAGACAGAACAGACGATAATTTTAAGAAAACTAATGTTCGATTCGGGTGCCGCACGAACTGTTGGGACAGTAGTCAGTCACCCATAAAAGAAGGCCATTTACATAATCAGAGATTTATAAAATCAAATGTGGAGAATGGAAACATTTCTATGGGGGGAAAAAGTCGATTTTTCTGCACCACATGCAGACTGCACTCAAGCATAGATGAGAACTGTAAATCTTCTGTACATCGGTTTGTTGATATTCATATACTTAAAAGATTTTTTTGAAATTTAGGCAGAGTTAACAACAGAATACGCACATCCAAGGACAAGTAGTCAGTGACACTAGTTGATATTCCCTTTTATGTACTGCAATTTTGAGTGGATCGTATATACAGGGTGAGTCACCTAACATTACCGCTGTATATATTTCGTAAACCACATCAAATACTGACGAATCGATTCCACAGACCGAACGTGAGGAGAGGGGCTAGTGTAATTGGTTAATACAAACCATAAAAAGTGCACGGACGTATGTTTTTTAACACAAACCTCTGTTTTTTTTTTAAAATGGAACCCCGTTAGTTTTGTTAGCACATCTGAACATATAAACAAATACGTAATCAGTGCCATTTGTTGCATTGTAAAATGTTAATTACATCCGGAGATATTGTAACCTAAAGTTGACGCTTGAGTACCACTCCTCCGCTGTTCGATCGTGTGTATCGGAGAGCACCGAATTACGTAGGGATCCAAAGGGAACGGTGATGGACCTTAGGTACAGAAGAGACTGGAACAGCACACTACGTCCACATGCTAACACCTTTTTATTGGTCTTTTTCACTGACGCACATGTACATTACCATGAGGGGTGAGGTACACGTACACACGTGGTTTCCGTTTACAATTACAGAGTGGAATAGAGTGTGTCCCGACATGTCAGGCCAATAGATGTTCAATGTGGTGTCCATCATTTGCTGCACACAATTGCAATCTCTGGCGTAATGAATGTCGTACACGCCGCAGTACATCTGGTGTAATGTCGCCTCAGGCTGCCACAATACGTTGTTTCATATCCTCGGGGGTTGTAGGCACGTCACGGTACACATTCTCCTTTAACGTACCCCACAAAAAGAAGTCCAGAAGTGTAAGATCAGGAGAAGGGCTGGCCAATTTATGCCTCCTCCACGTCCTATGAAACGCCCGTCGAACATCCTGTCAAGGGTCAGCCTAGTGTTAATTGCGGAATGTGCAGGTGCACCATCATGCTGATACCACATACGTCGACGCGTTTCCAGTGGGACATTTTCGAGCAACGTTGGCAGATCATTCTGTAGAAACGCGATGTAGGTTGCAGCTGTTTGGGCCCCTGCAATGAAGTGAGGACCAATGAGGTGGTCGCCAATGATTCCGCACCATACATTTACAGTCCACGGTCGCTGTCGCTCTACCTGTCTGAGCCAGCGAGGATTGTGCACGGACCAGTAATGCATGTTCCGTAGAGTCACTGCCCCGTAGTTTGTGAAACACGCTTCATCGGTAAACAGGTAGAACTGCAACGCATTCTCTGTTAATGCCCATTGACACAATTGCACTCGATGATTAAAGTCATCACCATGTAATTGCTGATGTAGCGATGCATGAATCGGGTGAAAGCGGTGACGATGCAGTATGCGCATGACACTACTTTGCCTCAGTCCGCCGGCTCTCGCAATGTCCCGTGTACTCATGTGTGGGTTCATGGCAACAGCAGCTAGCACACCAACTGCACCCGCTTCTCCTGTGACGGGCCTGTTACGGACCCGTTTGCGTGCTACGACCATACCTGTTGCATACAGTTGGCGGTAGATGTTTTGCAATGTGCGTCACGTTGGATGCTCTCTGTCCGGGTACCGTTCTGCATACACCCTGCAGGCTTCAGCTGCATTTCGTCGACACTCGCCATAGATGAGTATCATCTCCGCCTTTTCAGAGTTCGAATACACCATGGTCACAGTTCCTACAACACTACACTATCACAGACGTCTGGTAACACGGTGTACTGCAGATGGTCTGCGTGCGGAGACGAATGCAGAATAACAATAGCAGCAAGCGCTACATGCGCACACTGCGACAGCTAGACCAAACCACAACAGTGCACTACAGCCACACTCGTAAACACGGTCGTCATCGTAAACATGTCCCTGCAGATGCTGCTCGCCGACCGCGGGCCGTGTTTGTTACAACACGCAACTGAACGTCTGAGGTTTCAAGCGTCAACTTAAGGTTACAATATCTCCGGATGTAATTAACATTTTACAATGCAACAAACGGCACTGATTACGTATTTGTTTATATGTTCAGATGTGCTAACAAAACTGACGTGGTTCCATTTAAAAAAACCGTAGGTTTGTGTTAAAAACGTACTTCCGTGCATTTTTGTATGGTTTGTAGGAAACAATTACACTAGACCCTCTCCTCACGTTCGGTCTGTGGAATCGGTTCGTCAGTATTTGATGTGGTTTTCGAAATATATCCAGCGGTAACGTTAGATGACTCATCCTGTATATCAAAATCTAAAAGTGTGCACTGATAATACATTAGAGTCTGTTTGTCCATTGAGTGTGTACGGTGGTTGCTCTTTGAAGGCTCTATAAACTTCAATGTCTTCCAGAGCATCCATTAATCTGCCTTTTCTGTCCCATGTAGTATTTTTAAAACTCCTCAATGCTGATGCCATTGAAATTACCAAAGAGGCGAGCATACTAAAACATATAGCAACAAATAACTGCTGCAATGCTGATATGGTAAGCAAATCGTATACTACAAAAAGACATAACAAAAGCAACAATTTAGATAAAGAAATAACAGTAACAAGAGAAACGGAGAAAAAACGAAGTACATTGCTTTACTTTATTATGATACCGTATCAGACAGAGTATCCGATAATTTTCATAAATATAAGATACGAAACTGGTTCTGTACCAACAAAAATATAGTTGCAATAGTCAGACACGCAACCCACGAAACTAAGCTGTTTACATAGTCAGGGATTTATAAAATCAAATGTGGAGAACGAGAAAATTTCTGTAAGGGGGAAACAGATTCAGAGCGAACACAAACATAAGCGAGTTCCATAAATCTTCATTTAGTACACTTCCATGAAACTACAGTCGTAACACCAGCAACATAGAGGAGGCTTTGAAGATAAGGCATGCAGTAATTAATGGATGCTCTAGGAATCGAAATTTATACCGCCTTCAAAGAACAACCGCAGTACATACTAAATGAACAGACCTCAGAAATAAAAACTTTCTCAATTGTTTCTGACACTTACTCTAATGTAGTGTCAGTGCACACTTTTAGATGTGTGGTATACAGACAATCCACTCAAAATTGCAGTACATTAAATGGAATATTGATTAGTAACGCTGAATAGCCGTTCTTTGATGTGCATATTACGTTGTTATCTCTGTCTAACGTAAACCTATAGCGCTATGTCAAAATATTGTAAGTGTATGGGTGTCAACAAACTGCAAAACTGGTTGTATACACTGTTAATCACACTTCATTGTTGTCATTACGTTGTATTATATTATGTAGATGCTTGAAAATGGCTTAGTGTCGAAAACGCATCGTAGAAATACGCAGACAGCTGAAAGCAAGATGGCATCATTCACAAAATTTATAGAAGCCGTGCACCTATGGTACAAGAAAGAGATATTCTGCAATGCGGTCTTATTAATAACGAAGACAGCATATTAAAAGTTGTAATAAATTACTTGGAAACAAAATTAGGCTTTGCTTACGAGTTTACCCATTCTTCTCGAAAAGCATTATGTTACATCCGTAGCTATAGTTGTTGCTATGGCTAGTTTAACTGACAAGACGTCGTGATGTGCAATGACAAACAACTAAATTACCTAAAGAAGTCAGTCTTGAACGTTATTTTGTCTTTATCAATATTCTGCATTTCATTGCATTCTATATGGCAAGACTCATATATCGAGATCGTATGACAGAAGACGAAGTAAAAAATCTTGTTCATTCCATGAGCTCTAGCAACGTGAAAGAAGTAACGTCTTTTCATCTCACACGACATTTTCCATGAAACATTCAAAAGGTACGAGTTAATCGCATACATGGGGCGCAAAACTTGTGGAAGAGATCCTCGTTTTTTATTATCGTTAAAATCTGCTGTTCCCCGAATATAGCCAATAACGGTTTTTGTCAAACATCTGTCGGTACTAATTGGTTCCCATAAATATTTGCAGAATCCGATAAATGCAACAAAAATGGAAATCGGCGACCCGATGTTGCTCGCATTTCACTGATGGTACATTCAAAGTGCATGAGTACGTGATGAAAATTCTAGCAGACCATCACTTGTGGCACTAACTTTAAAATTTATGTATGCGTTATCTGTGCGTCAGAAGAAAAAAATATGCATCAGCAGCTGCTGTTCTTCCTTGTATTTTCTTCCTCTGTTAAAATTAAATGGCTCTAAGCACTATGGGACTTAACATCGGAGGTCATCAGTCCCCTAGACTTAGAATTACTTAAACCTAACACACATCCATGCCCGAGGCAGGATTCGAACCTGTGACCGTAGCAGCCGCGTGGTTCCAGACTGAAATGCCTAGAACCGCATGGCCACAGTGGCCGGCGCTTCCTCTGTTTTGCAGCTGCTTGTACATGTGTGTAGTCTTCACCTCACCAGGGAACAGCTGTTGCATTGAAGCAGCAAGATGAGCCTGGCAGAAATATGTCTTGCGCAGTGTTAACAACGCCAGTTGAAGCCTCTCATGTCGTATGTGCAGTATTTTATTGTAACTATCATCAGGCAATGGGAAGTAGGAGACGGTGGGGTAAAGTGGCTACTCTGACATTGAATTTTCGTGAAGCCATAGCTATTTATAGAAGCTTGTGGCGTATAGATCTCGAATCTGCATACAGTAAGGTATCAAATCAAATATTTCTAGCAAAGGTGAAATACATTTTATAGGATATGTAAACGCTTTTCCGAATGCTTAGGTAGTGGCCACTTTTGCCTTCCTAATTGGGTAAAGTGGCCAGTCCTTTGCCACCATTCCCAAATGGAGTGTTTATTTTAAAAAGTGGGTAGGCTTATCTTTTTTATTTCACCACTGATTATTGTTAGGAGAACAATAACACAAATGAGAAAGAAACCTGCTCCAATAAAATTTTGGCACAAAAAGATCAACAAATGAGTATTAATTACTCCTAATGATGTAAATAGAGAAATCAACAACCAGCTATGGGTTACTATTTCAGTCTAATTCCTTCACAATTTATCCTTTCAGAAACCATGTAAAGTCATGTACAAAATTCACAGGTGAAGTTTCATCGTCCTCATCACATACAGTGCACAGTTCACGAGCCTAGTGTTTACAGCTCCGACGTCTTATCCATTCCTAATTTTCTTTAGATCTACAAAACGTTTCCTTGCAGTAAAAGGAGTCTGTGACGCTGGTCTTCACAAGTGGAATTTACTTCTTCCAATTCTTCTTGAAATAGTTCCTGTTTAGTAGAAACTCCCTCAGCTTTTGGTCCCACTTTTAGCATGTTACCTTTGTTTTGTGTTGCCTTACACTGTAGAATATTGGTCTAGTATGTTTGTTTTTCTTCGCACTTCCTTTTTTCCATTAACAGCTTTTCATCTTTCTTTCTTTTAGCTTCGGCTAACCCTTTTTTACAAGCGTTTGAAGTGATTACGGCTGTCCATCGTCTTTTACTCCTAATTTGCCTTTCATTCATACTTTGTTTCCTAGGCAAAAGTTTTGCATCCTCTAGGCTTATGTGGAATCCACCTGTTGGATACTCAGAGGGAGATTCTTAAGCGGTAGGACGCTGAGGGGAACCTTCTATTGGAGAAGGCTTGTCACTTATAATCTGAAGGCAGCCTGCACTTGAAGACAGCTAAGTTGGTTCCTGAAATGAACCCCTAGGCCTATTTGAAGAAGACACAGCAGTTTGGCGTCCAGAGGGACCAGCATTTGCAGAAGACTCAGCAGTTTCTCAATGAGCAGGACGAATATTTGAACAAGACAAAATACTAGTGTCCCTATCCAAAGGAAGGTCAGTAACCTCAGCTGCAGTATAGTCTTCATTGGTAAACATGTTAGGGTCTACAAGGAAAACTCAACACTCTCTAAAGCCAATGATTACTTTCATTGGAATGGTTGCACGAGGAAACACTTCATCCAAGAGTACAATTGTTTGAAACTTTGTAATAGTTCTTCCTGGATTATTGCGAAGAAATTTTTCACAAGCTTGTGTAGAAAGTTTTAAAAGGAGACATGAATGCCATATAAAAAATTGGTGCTCGCGGCTACAGCGTGGAGGCAAGCGCAAATCAGTTGTATGGTTTTTTGCGGCCTTATCAATTAGATATATGTTCTTAGTATGGGTACAGCGACCATCTAAAGTTAGTAGAACTGGATCTCGAGCATTTGGTTTTGCATGCTTTAAAAATATTCAAACCAGTCCAAATCTGCTTCCACCCGCTGGGGTGGCAGCAAATTAGGCTTCTGGAGGAGCCAGTTTTTAACGTCAACCTTCACTCTTTGCCTAGGGAAGACTGCAAAAGGGGAAATGAAACTTCCTCTTGAGGACATGTACACTACAAAATCCGACATCAAACTTCTATCAGCTGAAGTAGTGGCTCCGACTTGTCGTCTTCTTTTGAGTGCAAACGCTTTCCTGTTCTTGGGCCGAAGCGTCAAAAGACAGGTATCAGCTACATTATATACTGAATTGATTTGCTGCTGCTGAAAAAGGCATGTTATCATTCTTTACTGCTTCAATTGTCGTTTGCATTGCAACAGGGTCCTATGCCTGTTATTCTGCTTTCCAGATGTATTTTGTAGGCATCTCGAAGCTCTTGCAAACCCTTGCAAAAGAGCAGAATAATGGATATTAGTTTTGTGCATAAAACGGTTTGTAATGTTTTGATTTGGTCACGTTACCCTTATTTCTCCTATAGCTATTTCCATAATGAAAGAGTAACATATTTCAAATTTTGCTCAGTATTTCTCTTCATTAAAGACAGTCTAAGAGAAAAACAAAACTGATTATGGAGCTTGTAACACCTCTTCGAGGTCGACATCTATAGTGTAATACGAACTAAAGTCTATTGTGAAAGCCACACTACTCAAATTGGCCGAAAACAAATATTTATCAACAAACGGGTCAAATGTTTTATTTTTCTACCTCTTACAGATCCTGTCTGTAAACTCATTATGGAGAGAAACTGTTTTGATGAAAGTGTACCAGAATCTCTAGGTAGCTGCAAGCTGTTACCTTTCAAATCCAGCGAAGAAAGGTAGAAATAGAAATGAGGAAAATTCGAAGAATCTTGTTATAAAAATTTCTGTCGTTGACGTTGGTAATCGTACATATTGGTCATACGACGTATGCGAATGATGATCGGTGGTTAGCAAAGAGTTTGTGGTACAAGGAAATGTGTCCAGAAAATTTCCACTTTCAAGTCCACGGGAACGTCTGCCAGAAACTGTCAAGTGAAGGGATTAAGTATGAGGTGGTAAGATGTCGAGGAACAAAATGATGAGGATTTTTGCACTTCGTACTGGAATACAGAATTGAGAAATAGAAAATTTGATGATGAAAAGCTAGCAACAATTAGCTACTTCAACTACATATGTGTAATTTCGTAAGGAGTGGAATTTTTCCAGTTCAGTGTTTGTACACGTTTAGCTACATTGCTACAGCATTTAACGAATGTGGATTGTTATGAATATACATTTCAACAATAATCTCGTCTTTTGTTGTAGTTTTTCCTGTCAGTACAGCTCTATGTCTTTCCTGTCTCCAATACCGTTCGTTCGTTTGTTAGTTACATGATCCATAAATTACGTATATGCAACGTTGTGAGTCAATTGTGAAGTGGAACGAGTCGTTTCACAATTATTTAAAGTTTTTTTTTAAATTACCGCTACCAGTCACAAACTTTGTCAACTATTGTATTACTTATTTATTTAGCGACGTGTTTGGAGGTAATACCTCATCTTCAGGCTAAATGGCATTATAAAAACAACTTTACAATAAGGCCATACTGATGTTACATAGTCTTTTCGTAAATGCTGTGGTCATCTTTTTTCTCCTGTCGTGGCAGTCTCTTGATGCGCTGGGGTGTTACCATTTCCGTGGCTCTCTTGGTCACTGTTCACAAACATTTCGTCCGCCATTTTGTCCACTGCATTACAGAACTGTTTGTGATCGTGTTTCCAAGTTACTGCTCTGTTAGTGACAATTTGTGAGCAGTGACCAAGAGAGCCACGGAAATGGAAACACCCCATCGCATCACGAGGCTGCCACGCAGGAGAAAAAAGATGACCACAGCATTTACGAAAAGACTATGTAACATCAGTATGGTCTTATTGTAAAGTTGTTTTTGTAATGCCATTTAGCCTGAAGATGAGGTATTACCTCGAAACATGTCGATAAATAAATAAGTAATACAATAGCTGACAAAGATTGGGACTGGTAGCGGTAATTTACAAAAATCTTTACATATTTCTTGAGGCAGTCGTGGTCGAAAAATAGTCAAAACAGCTTCAAATTCATTTCATAATTCATTTTTATGCAGTAGTACAAAAAATACTTTGGTAATAGCAAGCAAGTAAGTATTCTTTTATTATATACACGTTAAAGTTTCCATGTGAGTTTTTCCTAAAAAAAAGTGTAGAAGAAATATTTTCAGTTTCCTGTTAAATATGGTTCAATCTGTTCAGCAATTTCTAATACTGTTGTTATTGTTGTGGTCTTAAATTTGAAGACCGCTCTGATGCAGCTTTCCATGTTAGTCTGACCTTCGTGAATCTCTTCATTTCTGCACAGCTGTTGAAATGTGCATCCATCTGAACCTGTTTACTATAGTCAGACCCTGATCTCCTTCAACAACTTTTACCCCCAGCCTCACACTTTTCTCCATTTACAAATTAACTGTTTCTCTATGATTTCTATTGAGCGATCCTTGTTTTAGTCAAGTTGTGCCATAAATTTCTTTCCTCATCGATTCTATTGAGTACCTCCTCTTTAATTACCAAATCTAGTCATTTAATATTTGGAATTCTTCTGTGGTACCCCATTTAAGATGCTTCTATTCTTTCTTGCTCATAGCCTATTTTTCACTTTTGTAGAAGGCTACACTTTGGACAAATACTTTTAGAAAAGACTTCCTAAGATTTAAATTTACCTTAGATGTTACGAAATTTATATGTTTCAGAAATGCTTTTCTTGATATTGACAGTCTGTGTTTTATATTCTCTCCTCTGCACGAGTCCGGTCCCAGACTCCTACAGTCACCAGGAGAGAGCTGAGCGAGATGTGGTCGTGAGGACCCAGTTACCCTCAAGAGCTGCAAGATAGCATCATTAACAATATTAGGCAGTAATACAGGACTGCCTTCCAAAGTGCGTGCCTCAGCTGGGCCTGTGGAGTAGCACCTCATCACTAGCGGGAAGCTAGGGTGGGCTCAGCTGTTATAACATGGATCGCGCATCGACTCGCGGATGCCGGCAGCCTCCAATTTTTCGATCTCCAGGGCGCACGCTTTGACGTAAAGATCTGCACTCAAGAGTCAGTCTCCAAGTCCATCTGAAGTACTCGCTGGTTCACAGCAGCTCTCAATCTCTGATCAGAAAAAGGAGCCAGCAGCATCGGTGTCTGCAACAGCTTCAGTGCCCTCTCTGGATGACGGAGGACGGACACCACCCAGATCACGCTGATCGAGCCTCCAGCAGGCCTGCAAGGTGATGGCGGCCTCTGAGCCCCATATTTATTACCACGGAAGTTGGCAGCACAGCTCGAAGCAGCAGTGTATTTCCAGTGGTACTCGTAGTTTCATAGACGATCGAAGTCAGCTAGGCGTTCCAAGGGTAGATCTCCACAGCCTCCCCTCACAGTGGATAGCGGCAACTGACACAATGACTGAGCAGTCGGCACTCTGCAACGATACCTTTGTTAAGAAGGGTGGGGTATGTATGTTGGTGCCTCCCGTGCGCTTTGCCGTAATGGGGATGGTTATGATATCATGTGTCCTGGTTTTCCCTCGCTGTCAGCTTTCCTAGTGACGTCAGACTTTCGCAACTTCACCTTTCGGAGGTTCTCTTCTGCTGGCTCGTTAGCTGAATTGTCATTGTTGGGTTGAACCTAGCCTTCCTTACGAACTCAACTTCCATGATGTCTTTGCTTCGCTTGCAAGGTAAATTTGAACGAATTTTTGGTGTGTGACGGGGATACTGTCGCGGGCCATAAGGCTAGTTTTTGGCATCGTCAGTTATTTTGCTGCCGAAATGGCAAATATCATCGGTTTATCATTTTATGATGTTTTTACTTCAGCGTAAGATGTAAAGTATATGATTAAAAATACTCAAACAAAAACCGTCACATTTGTTCAGAAATGATTTGTCTAGATGTTGGAAATAAAACAGATTAGAGAAATATGAGGTGCCGATTAAGAATTTAAAGTTAAGTCTTTGAAATTAGAATTTTAAGGAGTACTAGTGGATGTTGCTCTGGCTGATTATGTAGTCTGCTGTTGTGTGGCGTTGAAATGCTATTGCTAAGTGAAGTCAAGTGATTAAATATTTTACCAATAGATAAACACTGAACGTTTGATTCTCAGTCGTCACCAATTTGCTGTACATGATTTTGAGTTCATTCGAAGGAACGTCAGATATTTCTCTAATCTGTTTTATTTCCCGCTTTTTAACAAAGCATTTGATCGTATTTGAAAATTTTTATTTTAAATTTTCCTTTCACTTCACTAATATTTAACTTTTTATTAATTACTCTGCTTACTTTCAAGTAATTAAATATTTTTATGCTAAATTAGTTATCAAGCAAATCAAATTGAAACTTCGTTTGTGCATTTTCCACCCTTCGTTTGGCTAAGAAAATTTGGACGAAAATACATAGTGTAATTTCCAGGGAGTCTTGTTTTCGCAGCTCTCAAACAGATTTAAAAAAAATGAAATCTTGGATAGCCCCTTGTTTCAATGGAGGAGACTTAAAAGAAACGTAGTGAAATTAATGAACTGCCCTATTGTTTTAATTTGAGATACTAATAGTTCTTCTGCAGTGTGACGACTTATTTGGAACAAATTTCTTTAGATCATATTCGTAATTTGAATCTATAGTTCAACTGGACATGAGTACAATATTACAGCAAGAGACTACTAAAGATTATTTTTATGATATGTTTATTTATAATAAATAAGGGTCAGTTACAACAGAAAAATATTACACATGAAAACCGTGACAGTCAACATGAAGATATGGAAATTTATTGATTTACTTGTGTCTGACACTTGCAACGACAACAATTTCACAACGTTCTTAATATTGATGTTGAATAAGCTTCAAAACCTCTACGTTCCAATTTACAATATATTCTACAAAAAGTTTTTCTTCAAACAATTTATACAAAAGTTTCCTAAATTCAAAATTAATATTGTGTCCAGTGATGCGCAGCACGACATTCACTGCGACTTCTAGATGTCGAGGAAAACGGTTATAGCGATTCCATTAAAAAGTCATGGTCTTTTCTTTCGTTTCCGTATGATAATACCATTGCATAGAATATCTGAATCATTATCTAGACGTCTCCTGTAGGCAATCCTCTTCCCTTTCCAGCCAAAATTCCTTCTCTCCTCCTCCCTCCACCCCCCCCCCCCTACGCTTTGAATGTGTTTCTCGATATCTCCTGTCTCTCCCTCTCTCTCTCTCTCTCTCTCTCTCTCTTTGTGTGTGTGTGTGTGTGTGTGTCTGTGTGTGTGTGTGTGTGTGTGTGTGCGCGCGCGCGCGTGCGCGAGCGTGAGTAGAGTGACATGTAACGTGAGTGATTTGCTTTGCTCTTTCGGGGAGGGGTGAGGATGCAGCTGCATGTTAATCATATCCTCACATAAAGTACATGTATATTGTACTTACATACATTAACACTATATTTCCTTAGATTTCTAATAGACGGAATGTATAAATAAATGAATACAATAGTGATTGTAGCTGCATCATCAATACATTGGTAAACAGAATGCCTAATACCAAAGACGTTACGTCTTAAATTACTGACTGCCTCGTCCATAGCCACAGCATTACTTCAAAAACAGCGAAGATAAACTTTTTGCCGCCACGTGGAGCGCAACATATCAGTTTCCCTAATCGCTATCCAATTTCAGGGAACGGGCTTTTAACGAGAGAGCGCAGCGCGGTATGACCCCGGACATCATTTGCTTCTCGATGTTTGTCGCCTGGTCCGCTCACAGGAATTTGCATGTTGTTATGGTTGCCACACCACGTTCAGATTACCGATGCTAATGGTACTGGGAGACCAGTGTACCAGTACTATTAAGTATTGGCTCGTGGCTGAATCTAAAATCGTCCGTTGCCTCGTATAGTATTGGCTGTTGCTCTGATATTTGTGTACAAGGCTGCAAATGTTATTTGCCTTGGACAGGGTGATTAGTCACCCCACTCATGGGCGGCTGTTCATCTTAAATTAGTAGACTATCACCATAAACGGTTAATACACACTGACGGGAAAGAATCGCAATCTTAAGAAGGAGTTGTGTGACATAAACGAAAGTTGGTAGACGTGTTTCTACATCTGAAAGGCTGAGCCTATTCAGATTTCGCACCAGTCTCATAAAGTAGAGTTAGTAGCTCCCCTATGAGGATGCAAATAAGGTTTACTTTAAATACATGTTGTAACGGTCGTGAGAGTTAGTTGCCTTTGAGTCTGGGCATACTGAGCTATTGTTAGCTCGGTTAGGGTAGGAAGGTGAAGGAAATCGGCCGTGGCTTTTCAAAGGAACGATCCCAGCTTTTACCTGAAGCGACTCAGAGAAATCACGGAAAACCTAAATCAGGATGGCCGGACGCGGGTTTGAACCGTCTTCCTTCCGAATGCGAGTCCAGTGTGCTAAACACCTACCCCAACTCGCTCGGCAAGAATGCCTTTAAGGTGACACAGAAGCCATTATCAACATCTCACAGAGAGGTCTTGTAACAGGGCTACGAGAAGCTGGATGTTCCTTCTGCGATATTGGAGAAAGGCTTTGCAGGAATGTATCCAAGGTACAACACCATGATGACAGCGGTGGTTACGAGAATGTACGGTCGCAAGGTGACCGGGCCACGTGGCACACTGCATCTGCAGCAGCAATTTGAGCAGGAGTTGGCATTGAGTGACACAACCAACTGTAAAAGTCGGTTACTTCAAGGACAGCACAGGGCCAGATGCCCTATAATATGCACCCCACAGACTCCAAACTACTGCCATTTGTTATTTCAGTGGTATCAAGCGAGAGATAATTGGAGTGCAGTGCAGAGTTCTGTTATGTTTTCTGATGACAGCTGGTGCCAGTGATGCCCGTGGTTGGTTAGAAGGAGGCCAGTTGATGGCCTGAACCAACCTGGAGTTATGGTCTGGGGTGTGATTCCTTATGACAGCACGAGCGCTCTCGTGGTTATTCCAGGCATCTTGCCTGCAAATTTGTACCTCAGTCTGGTGGTGATTCGACGTGTTGTGCTGCCACTCATGAACAGCATTCCAGAGGGTGTTTTCCAACAGGACAACGCTGGCCCTCATACCTTTGTTTTAAAACAGCTTGCTATACAGACTGTCGACATGTTGCCCTGGCCTCCTCGATCGCCAGATCTGTCTCCAATGGAGCCCATATTGGACATGATCGGACGACCACTTCAGCGTCATCCTCAACGAGCATTAACCGTCCCCGTACTGACCGATCAAGAGCAACAGCCATGGAACTCCATCATACAGACTGACATCCGGCACGTGTTCAACACAATGCATACACGTCTGTATGCATACGTTCAACATTCTGGTGGTTATACCGTTTATTAATGTCCCAGCATTTCACATTAACAAAGACTTGTCTCGCGCCTACATTAACCAGTGATTTTGCAGTCACTTAAATATGTTACCTAGAGAACTGTATTTCAGGAATTTCATTGGGCTAAATTAACTATTTTTTGATGTTTCGATTTTGTCCGTCAGTGTATTCGCTGAATTAGTACGGAACTTCAGACTTGAAAGGGAATTCGTTTCGTGCTCTTCAAAGGTGCCGTCCTCTTGATCGCCATCCTGTCCAGGATTAATGTCCACAACGCAGGAGGCATGGACAACTTTTTGTGGCCTGCGGGCCTGGTTCAAACACTTTCTTACTATCGCGGGCAGTATCGTCACCTGTCGCGACAGCTGCTCTCCTAATGTATGAAATAAAAACTTTAACGTCAGAGTCGTTAATGGTTCAAATAGCTCTGAGCACTATGGGACTTAACATCTGAGGTCATCAGTCCCCTAGAACATAGAACTACTTAAACCTAACTAACCTAAGGACATCACACATATCCATCCCCGAGGCAAGATTCGAACCTGCGTCCGTAGCGGTCGCGTGGTTCCGAACTGAAGCGCCTAGAACGCTCGGCCACAGCGGCCGGCTCTAACTGTTGAAGCTCAAAGTATTTTACAATGAATTAGCTACAACAAATTGCGTTTATAGGCATTCATTTTTCCGTGATGACGTTTCAAGATTTGTGGTAACCCATTTTCAGATGTTTACACTTGTTTAATTTGTGAACACTGTTTCTTCACTAAAATCGTTGCAGAGTTTTGCAACAGAAGTTTAAAAGAGCTATCGTAAAACACCGTAGTATACAATATTCTCGACGTATAAACAAATATAAACATCTAAAGATGGAGAGTTCGTAATACGTATGATCTCTCAAAAGCGCAAGATTTGACGCATAATTTGTTGGAGAGGCATGTTGGGAAAGGGCTACTAATCATATTGCTGCGTTACACCGTAAACATTAACGACAGCCGCCCGTTGTGGCCCAGCGGTTCTAGGCGCTTCAGTCTGGAACCGCGCGACCGCTACGGTCGCAGCTTCGAATCTTGCCTCGGGCATGGATATGTGTGATGTCCTTAAGTTAGCTAGGTTTGAGTAGTTCTATGTTCTAGGCGACTGATGACTTCTGATGTTAAGTCCCATAGTGCTTAGAGCCATTTGAACCATTTTTCCTCAACAGTTACAGTGTCCCAATATGTCCGTAGTGCATGACAATTATTTGCTAATGTTAATACGAGAAATTATAGAAAAATAAATTATCGCAAAGACATTTTAATTGCAGTCGACAAACAATTAGGAGTAACTTTGACAATTTCTTCCGCGGGCCGGAATGCCCAGTCGTGGTACAGAGTATAGACGGTGTGGAAAGAAGCTGAAATCGCGTTCACTGCTGTGCGACTTGAAAACGAGCATTCACTATCTTAGCATCTGCTCAGACTCTGCCTAAATCATCAAATTCATCTCCTACTACAGGCATGATTCAACTTTGTTTCCCTAATCAAAGGGAGTAAACCAGACGTGACGATGGATTTAGGACTAAAGGGAGGTAAAAAGACTCTAAATAAGGGTCTACTACAGATTCAAATATGAATATTTTGATAAAGATCAACAAATAAATTAATAATAAAGCTCAGACGACTGAACAAGACAAACACGAAACGAAATAATTGGCAAAAGTGCTGGGATATAAGATAGTTATTAGTGGATCAGGACTATACTCGGTTAATAAGGAATAAACAAACAACCAGTTATGGGGCATGGTAGTAGTACGTGGCACGTTACCCCTGCTAAGGCATTGAGGCGTCAGCGATCCAGATGTCACCGTAATTACGAGTTCCCATGATGATCTATGTGTTACAACTGGTGAGCAACGAGAGTGTTAACTGTTTCTTCCACTAACTGGTAATCTTTTATCATCTTTCCAGTGCCGACCGACAGCCGGGTCTTCCTCCGCTAATGACGTCATTGGGTGCGTATGCAGGGATGTCGGGTCAGCACATCGCTCGCCCGGACGTTGTAAATTTTCGTGACGTTAAGCCACAACTACTCTATCAAACAGCACATGAACTGGCCTCGCGAATCTGTGTGCACACCGTTCAAGTACTGCCAGCAACTAAAAATTTCTGGCTGTGGCAGGAATCGAACGCAGGTCCTTCAAATGCCAGTCAATCGCGCTAGCCACCCAGCTACAGAGCGGCCTTGCGTGTCTGTTGCATTCATTTAAACTGTGTCAGTATGGTGTGGAAACTGACTATACCAACTATAGAAACTCCACGGGAGAAGAATTCGGGCGCCAGTTAGGCAGAGATCTTACTCTGCGGTTTACTTAGCACCTCGAGCTTCGAAGAAAACAGTCAATTGCGCAAAGGGCTCAACTTCCATTGCCAACCTAACTGCACTCACCTGATTGGTATTGCGCAGCCTCTCAAGTTGTGTTAAGCTGCCACACACTGACTTTTTCTAATGGCCAGATTCGCTTCGAGGACGAAGGACCATTCAAACTCGACACATAGGGCTCGAATAGAACGAAAACCGCCATGTTGGCGAAAATTACTGACTGCTGAATTAACTTTGTTTACGAACACCAAAAGCTGTGGACAATCCTTCTATACCGCGGCACCATTACTGTCTATTTAACACCTCTCTTCCGCCCTCGCAAAGCAGATAAAATCACGAATCAAATTAAAGCGGAAATTAGTTACGTCATAGAAAATTATCATTGCTGGTCTCAAAGGCTAGTTAATGTCTAACTACACTAATCATTGGATGGGGAAATAGTTGACACCAATAGACAGCGTGGCATCACAACCGCTTTTGTAAACTGTTATGCGCGGGCTTTCGATACCGGAGCCAATGTCTATAAAAGTCTGGTCCGTGTGTGAGAGTATTATATGCGATAAAACTACTGACGATTCGGGTGCTTTTGCAGGTAGTCTTCGTCAGCAGCCTATCATGTTTGCAGATTCGCCTGCCGCCCCCCCCCCCCCCCCGCCCCCTCTCCACGCCACTAACACGCCCCGAACACCACAACGCTGGAAACAGGAAGCTCTGACAGGTCCCAGTCGCCAACGATCAGTACGTAAGCAGCACTTCATTAAGATGTCGATTACAACTGGATTCGTTAATGGCAACCAATACAAATTAACAAAATATTCACACCAAGAAGCATCCGATTACCTTGCCCCTTGACGCTGTAACACAATCAGAACATTGTATTTCAGGATGCCCAGTCATTTTCAAACAGTATGCAGCGAGTTTCAAAGCCTTTGCATCAAACGTTTAAGGGTGATAGATGACGTCGTGGTGAACAACTTTCGTTAGGGACAAAATGTTTGTTGCCGCTTCCCGGCGACGCTAGGCGCCCTTTGGGCGACGACATTTCACCGAACAAACAGGATCTACTGACCAGGTGAGTTGCATTTGCATACTTCCTAATCTTGTAATTTATTAGAGTGGTTTTCAAGAAGAAAACCTTAAGTATGAGTGCCTGTAAGTGGGGAAAGTTCTCTAGAAAGCTTGGCCTACCCCTTTTCACATCGAGCAGATGACTGGATTATAGGCAACACACACTGCTTACTAATTACACAGTCGGCTTACGCTCTGCCGGCCTAATGTAGCCGGGAAGCCTTAGCGAAGATTTTTTCTTTAACGAAAATTGTTCCCCATGATGTGATTCATCACCACTAGATGTTTGATGCAAACATATTGAAACATAGCAGTAAGCACTATCACAAGTAGTCACCCTGATGAAAGCAGCAAAAATAAATATATAAATAAATAAATAAAAAATTAAAAAATAAATTGCGTATGATATTTTAATTGTTACCTATGCATTTATGCATGGAGGTAATTAATTTTGTGGATATAATATGAATGCAACATGAAGGTTATACACTAATATGAGAATACATAAATATAAACTCTCCTCGACGTACATTTCGTTTTGGATCTCTTCAGCTCTTCACTTCAACTTAACTATATTTGTTAGTCACAGTATTTTATTTACACCTCATTTTCACATTTTTATCAAAACTACGTGGAAGAATATCTTTACAGGCTACATACGCAGAACTGCTTTGTGCACTAACCATTTACGGGTGACTATATACCTCAAGGTCTAACCGGAATAAAACAATATATTTTTCTCTTTAGTATAGTTAACGATTTACTGAAATTAGCTTTTTATGCTATCTGTACATGTAAAACTAATTATTAATTGAAAATTCGCCTACGGAATGGAAGAAATAGCCGAGAAGAAGTAGTTTTCAGGCTAGATTTAAAATCTGTTTTCCTACCTGTCAGTAACTTTATGTTGTAAAAAATGCATATTTGAACCATCAGCTGTTTTCATCAGCAGTCCTGATCTTATCTTCAGTACTGATCTGTATAAAATTAGTATTCGGATGTTTGCTTTTAAAGTCCAATGTCATAGATTTATATTCATGGGATGCGCTACACATTTTAAGCAATGACTAATGCAATACCGTGGCTTAAACCATTTTAACCCTACATCCGTGAAGGTGGTCAAGGACCGAAACAAGTATAATTTGGGTTTAAAATAGAAACAGCTGATGGTTCAAATATGAATTTTTTACATTACTTAACGGCTGTTGGCAGTCACCACCCAAAAATGTTTAAAATTTTATGTTATTGCGCAAATGACTAACATTTTTGAGCCTACTTAGAGGACTCCTAACTGAGTTATAGTCTGAGTCTTTTTCTTGAACTGTTTTAGCTGTGCTAATAAATATTCTTCTCAAACACTTCTGGATTACTTATGATGAATTTCAACTAGATTCTTGCAAAGATGTTCGAAGACTGCGCATGGAGAGTGTGAATCCTCGATGCCATAGGAATGGTACAAGCAAGGGCACACTGTCACAATGTTGACCCTTGATTGTCCGTGACTGTAGCAGAAATGGAGCTACATATTTATGACCGCAAACATTCACATTACATTATGAATTCATACGTTTTTATTGCTGATACGGATCTATCTATCAGTTCGCGTTTCGGACTTGCGCTCAACGTCTGTACGTTGTAAAATAAAATATATCCTTACTTAACCTTTTATAGCAGACTCGAACAGAAAATTAAGATACAAAATGTTTTACTTTATTTTAAAGCGTATAAATGTTTTTTAGTAAAGTTAAGGCGTAATATGTCATCATATGATTGACAGAAGTTCGAGAAACGTTGTACTCTGCCCATACAAGCCATACAACAAACAACGGTCTGTTACTGTTTACATGCACCTATATACACTAGTACATCCAATGAAACAACAATCGTCCCTTCCAATAAGCTTGCTTACTTTAGGAATAGAACGTTATACATCCGTATGTGATACCGTGAAATTCTCTGTTCGTAATAATATAGTGCGGTATCACGCCACCAAAACTCCACTCTCTGTGACAGTAAAATGAATAGCGACCATGATACGCCTCCAGATTAGCAGAATTTGCATTCTGAGTGGGAGCTCTTGAGATCTTGCTTTTCCCTCGCTAATCTACAAGCTTTGCGGAAATCAGATTCACAGAAGTGGAAAATGAGAGGCGCATCCAGTCTGAACACCGGAGGTCATACCCCTAGTCGGTATATCGTCTACTATGCAAGTTGGAGCCACTGACGATCAATGAGATGCCTCACGGTGGCAGGATGTGACCGTCAACATGCCGATACCTATGCTGACCAACGAGACGTCCTGATAAGCATTCACCAACCTGGCGCCGCAGTTGAAAGATCAGAGGAGAATCTGTTTCGCAAAATGACGGTTATTTAAGAAGACGCTAAGGCAGTTTCAAGAGTTGACAGCAAGAGGAGAAATTAAAAGCGTGATGAACCATAGGTATGTTAGGGCTTAAAGAGATTTTCCATCAGGCGACAACCGTCATGGGATGTCAAATATAATACAGCATAACATCGTGTTTGTAGCAGCAGCAATTAGTGCTTAATCTGCATTTAATATAACGCCCAAAATTTTAAACTGTCTAATCCACACTGTTTATTGATTGGCACTGCCTTACACTTTTCGATTATACATAATTTTTCAAAGGAACACACAAGTTCCTTCACATTAAAAACACTGCATGTACTAAACGTATGGTACTTAGTACCTAGTCACCTGTTGCAAGCAACAGCCAAGTGCAGTTCGCATATACATGTAGAGTCTGGTCGTTTAGCGGTAAAGTGCGTGCTTGGAAGACGAGAAGTTTCGGGTTTGACTCCCGGCCGGACGGAATTTTCAGTTTTCTTTTTAATTTAGGCTTCAGCTCTCAACGATGTGAGGGGTCGCTGGAAATAACACATGGTTCGGACTCCACGTTAAACGGTTCCCCTTTGGCCAGTCGGATTACTGGGGTAGGTTAGGGACACGAATCTCGCCGATGTGGCGTCCAATTGAAAGACTTGCACTAGGGCAAATTATTATTATTATCTGAATACGTGATTACGTGTGTACGGAAATCTCAGAGGGGGAGTCCAACTCACACTTGTACGGTTTTTAGACGATATCTGTCGTCGAATCTTTGTCGAATGCTTATTCAGGAAATAAAACAAAGTAAGAGAAAAAAATAAAATTTCTTTCCACTAATAATCTTTTACTTTCCGGAACGAATATTTTGACTGAATTATTACGCACGAAAAGTGAACATTCGCCTGTCTTGGGTCGCCTGCGAACCCCAGCTCGCTGACTCAAGATCTTGGTTGTTAAATGATTGATCGTTTAGCCGATAGAATGAACTTCACATTATAATTCTTTTTGTGCATAAAGGAGTAAGAAAATTAAAAAGCGTGAATAGATGAATAATATTAAATTTTTGTAACAACTTACATTTTAGGGGTCCAGTAACTGTTCCATTTTAAATGAAATCGTTCTGTTTTTTCAGTCTCCGTTTCGAAAATGAATCTGTGTGGAATTGGAAACTCTTGTGTCAAAGCCGGCCTGGGTTGCCGAGCGGTTCTAGGCGCTACAGTCTGGAACCGCGCGACCGCTACGGTCGCAGGTTCGACTCCTGCCTCGAGCATGGATGTGTGTGTTGTCCTTAAGTTAGTTAGGTTTAAGTAGTTCTAGGGGACTGATGACCTCAGAAGTTAAGCCCCATAGTGCTTACAGCCATTTTTTTTCTTGTGTGAAAGCTATGAAGATTTGATTATATATCACCTGTAATGTGTTGAATTATATATGAGAACACAGGACGCATAATTCAGTACATAAATGGAGATGTAAATCTAATATTCATGGGGGATTGGAATACCGTTGTAGAGGAAGGAGTAGAAGTAAGGATTACGGGACGATGTGGACTTGGTACTAGGAGTAAGAGAGGAGAAAGAGTAATTGAACTCTGCAGCAAATTTTAGCTAGTAACAGCGAATACTCTGGTCAAGAATCACAAGAGAAGGAGGTATACTTCGAAAAGGCAGAGAGATAAGGGAAGATTGCAGTAAGGTTACGTCATGGTCAGCTAGAGATTCCGAAATCAGATTCTGGATTGTAAGGTGCAGATCACAATTTTGTAGTGCTGAAGAGTAGGCTGAGATTTAAGAGGCTAGTCAATGTGAATAAATACGCAAAGAAGTGGGATACGGAAGTACTAAGAAATGACGGTGTAAGAGGTCCATGAATAAGGAATTTATTGCTAGCGCACTCGAGAAGATGTAACTTCGATGGAATGAACACGCGCTGCCTGCGATATGTATGCTTTTCCCCACAACAGCAACAAAACCAACCGGTTAGCATACCTAACCAACAATATAATGTGCAGGGTCAACCAAGCTTTAATGTTTCGCTGCCTACATGTATAGCGTCGGCTCCGCCAAATAATAACGCACAACAACAAGGAAATCACTGCGTGCGAAGAGACATCATTTCAACCCCTATAGCAACGCACCGTGTAGTAATGACTCTCATGACAGACATAAAAGTAATGAGAACAGTTTTCAGAGCACGTTTAATAACAGCAGGTTTTATCAGCAGCAGAATCAACCACAACAACAGATTATCATGAATGAACCAGACAGTCGGTATCAGCCACAGCCAAATACGTCAGGACGAAATAACAGAACAGTACAAATAGTCGAAATGCCACAGCATCCTCCTGCAAATAACAGCACGCCAGAAAGAATTTGACTAGATACAGTACAGGTTGTATCTTCCAGCAACGTAAGCAATACTTTTGATACACAGAATTTTGTTCACGAAAATGTTATTACTTTTGAGACACCCGAGACACGTTTTTACATGAAAAACCAATTATACAAAAAACCATTTCCCATCCTGTTAGTGACGTAAAGATTTTATCATCCACATTTACAGCAGTAATCGATTCTGGATCACCTATGTCAGTTATAAATTACTCAAAACTAAAGTAAAAGGAGCAGTATCTGGTAAAGGAGTAGATGTAAAATTACAGACACACTTATCATTTTGTATGGCAGGTCATACGTCCCACTCAAATTTTTGGATTGTTCCGTTATTGACGACAGACATTATTTTAAGTACTAATTTTTTGGTACAACATGACACAATTATTGACGTTCAAAGTTCCTATTTGATGTTAAAGGATGAAAAGGTACAACTGGCATTAGAATTTCAGCACGCTTTATCAGCAGAAGAACAGGCAATTAATCGGACAGAGGTCATTTCTACATCGCGTAACACAGACTGTCATTCCACATTGTTCACAGATGCGTATGTACACAATTATAATACACCAGATACAGATGATGAACGTACTCAATTACGCCATATTATTTTACAGCAAGCTTCATTTCTGACAACATCCCTGGTACTATGTCCGGTTTTATGTATGAATTTCAAGTTAAACAGCATGACACATTTAAAGCCAAACATTATCCCATTCCACATATCCACAGAGAACACGTTAAGAAAGAATTGCAAGCTTTGCTTGACCAAGATATTATTGAACAGGCAGTTAGTCCGTACATAAACCCGCTCCATTTTGTTAAGAAAAAGGACGGCTCACTTTACCTCGTACTTGATTCGCGTCATGTCAACGACATTATTATTAATGAAACAGATCGCCCACAGACACTAGAAGAACTTCTACAGAAATTTCATGGTGCTGCTATTCATTCCACATTAGATTTAAAATTGGGAATTTGGCAAATTCAGCTCCATACGAACTGCAGAAAGTACACAGCATTTCTCTGTTTTGGTGATTGTTATCAGTTTTGCAAATTACCGTTCGATCTGACAATTTCTTCAGCAGCATTTATTCGCGGTTTGAATACTATAGTTCTGGCAGAACTTAAAGACAGAATCACAACGTATGTAGACGACATCCTTAGCGCAGAAGCTAACTGGTCGGAACACAATTTGATTCTCGAACAACTGTTGCAAACTTTTCATGCACAAGGACTCACAGTTAATCTTAGCAAATCGCACTTAGGCAAAACTTCCATAAAATTTCTTGGGCATGTAATTTCAGCAGAAAGCATTGCCCCTGACCCGGAAAAACTTCAAGCTTTACGTGAAATTATTGCTCCAAAGACCAAGAAACAACTACGCATATTTCTGGGCTTAATTAACTTTTTCCGTAAATTTATTCATTACTCTGCTTTAGACACCCCTAGATTATGCAAGTTGACGGGTAAAAACATTATTTGGTCCTGGGATAGCCGAGCACAGTCCGAGTTTGTTAATCTGAAACATGCCTTGTTGAACGCACCACATTTATCACACCCAGAGCCTACCAGAAATTTTTCCATGGTCACCAACAGTTCTAACATATCTTTAGGCGTACACATTTTTCAGGAAATTGAAGAAGACGGTACTACAGTAATTAAAAGCATCGCCTTTGCAAGTCACATTCTGTCACCTGCTGAACGCAATTATTCTGTTACAGGACTTGAAACATTGTGTGTTGTATGGGCATTTACCAGATTTAGGTATTTTCTTTATGGAAGACATACTACCAATTTCACAAATCATAGAGCTATACAGTTTTTGCTTTCTGCTAAATTTACACATGACAGGTTAAGCAGATGGAAACTTTATTTAAAGGAATTTAATTTTACAATTGTTCACATTCCCGGTACACAAAATATTGTAGCAGACACACTATTCCGTTCTTTCAGCAACAATCAACAAGACGTCGCAACCAACTTTTGCCAAACAAATTTCAGCCTCATATATATTCAAAAAGTTGCATTTGAAAATTTCATTCCGTCGTCATTACGAGACAAGCACAAGAGCATAGCAGAGACAACGTATGGAAAGAAATTAAACACCTTTGCAAGATAGGAATAACGTTACCATTAGAAACAATTATACTGTATTCAACAACATTCTGTTTCGCTGCTCTCACCCTGACAGCAACAACTGGTTATTATGCATTCCCGACGAGCTTGTTAACAAATTAATTTGGTATACTCATTTAAGTTACGCACATTATGGAGCCAGAAAATGTTTTCTTATACTGAGACAGAAGTGTTATTTTGCCAACACGGAGAAACGTATTCGACGAGTTTTAGTGTCATGTATAATCTGCCAGAAAGATAAATCAGTCACGACTTCACATATTCCTCCATTATATCCCATTGTACCGATTAAATTGAGACATATGGCCGTTGTAGACTTTTTGGACCGATTCCCAGATCTAATAAAAAAAGAGGAGGAGGAGATTAGTGTTTAATGTCCCGTCGACAACGAGGTCATTAGAGACGGAGCGCAAGCTCGGGTAAGGGAAGGATGGGGAAGGAAATCGGCCGTGCCCTTTCAAAGGAACCTTCCCGGCATTTGCCTGAAGCGATTTAGGGAAATCACAGAAAACCTAAATCAGGATGGCCGGAGACGGGATTGAACCGTCGTCCTCCCGAATGCAGATCTAATAAAACTTTTTTGTTACATCTTTGACGCTGTTGAACTCACTTCGACATTTGTTACCTTTACTCCGTTACACAAAGCTGCTGCTAAATCTATTTTGAATGCATTTGTAAAGAAATTTCATGTAGGGCCTGTATTGAAAGTAATTTCCGACAATGGACCACAATTGCGATCTGCGATATGAACACGAATTTTGTGATCTAGAAACATTTCTCAGATCTAAATATCCAGGCATCACGCTTCTTCGAATCCTTCTGAACGATTGATGAAAGAATTTGGTAAACTATGTAGAATATACTGCCATGAAAGACATATTGATTGGGACACTCACATAATCTCATTCCAGGAAGTAATTGACGCCATACCAAATGAATCTACTATGCTTTTTCTGATTGTTATATTGAAAAATGTTGAACCACCCAACAAAATTTAAGAATTAGTATCTTTTCCTACATCTTTTCGACTACGTCACCATGAAATAATTGACATTCAGCTCAACAACATCAAACGTGCCGCAGAACGCCGCAGAAGACAGCAAAAACAGGTTTGTACACGCCATGACTTTCACATAGGACAGGAGATATTAGTACACACACACTATTTATCCAACAGAGGAAAGAGTAGATGCAGTAAATTTGAGCTTCTATACGCTGGTCCATATAGAATTCGCAGCATTCCTCGTCCTAATGTAGTACATGTCGAAACTTTGGGAACCAGAAAAACCAAGGACAATCACCATATTTCCAGTACTAAACCCTTTGAATGAATTAACATACTTTACGATTTTCAACACTTTAATGTCATTTCCTGATACTTTTATGAGCACTTATTGATGATAATCATATTTTTTCTTGGCAAGTACCCGGCAAGGTAAGGTTAGGAGGTCGCTTTTCTTGTCGTTATATATCAGACCATGCACATTTTCCGTTTTTTACGTATATATGATGGTTTTCCTATGGAAAATAAAATTTTCTATGTATGCACTATGAGATCTTTAAGATATAACAAACACCAGTTGACTTTGACATTTTGCCTTATGATATTCCAATATCTTCACTATTCTACATTTTTTGCTACTACATTATGATACTGGGTGTACCTTTTTACACATGAAAATTGTCTATGGTTTTGACCTAATACACTCCTGGAAATGGAAAAAAGAACACATTGACACCGGTGTGTCAGACCCACCATACTTGCTCCGGACACTGCGAGAGGGCTGTACAAGCAATGATCACACGCACGGCACAGCGGACACACCAGGAACCGCGGTGTTGGCCGTCGAATGGCGCTAGCTGCGCAGCATTTGTGCACCGCCGCCGTCAGTGTCAGCCAGTTTGCCGTGGCATACGGAGCTCCATCGCAGTCTTTAACACTGGTAGCATGCCGCGACAGCGTGGACGTGAACCGTATGTGCAGTTGACGGACTTTGAGCGAGGGCGTATAGTGGGCATGCGGGAGGCCGGGTGGACGTACCGCCGAATTGCTCAACACGTGGGGCGTGAGGTCTCCACAGTACATCGATGTTGTCGCCAGTGGTCGGCGGAAGGTGCACGTGCCCGTCGACCTGGGACCGGACCGCAGCGACGCACGGATGCACGCCAAGACCGTAGGATCCTACGCAGTGCCGTAGGGGACTGCACCGCCACTTCCCAGCAAATTAGGGACACTGTTGCTCCTGGGGTATCGGCGAGGACCATTCGCAACCGTCTCCATGAAGCTGGGCTACGGTCCCGCACACCGTTAGGCCGTTTTCCGCTCACGCCCCAACATCGTGCAGCCCGCCTCCAGTGGTGTCGCGTCAGGCGTGAATGGAGGGACGAATGGAGACGTGTCGTCTTCAGCGATGAGAGTCGCTTCTGCCTTGGTGCCAATGATGGTCGTACGCGTGTTCAGCGCCGTGCAGGTGAGCGCCACAATCAGGACTGCATACGACCGAGGCACACAGGGCCAACACCCGGCATCATGGTGTGGGGAGCGATCTCCTACACTGGCCGTACACCACTGGTGATCGTCGAGGGGACACTGAATAGTGCACGGTACATCCAAACCGTCATCGAACCCATCGTTCTACCATTCCTAGACCGGCAAGGGAACTTGCTGTTCCAACAGGACAATGCACGTCCGCATGTATCACGTGCCACCCAACGTGCTCTAGAAGGTGTAAGTCAACTACCCTGGCCAGCAAGATCTCCGGATCTGTCCCCCATTGAGCATGTTTGGGACTGGATGAAGCGTCGCCTCACGCGGTCTGCACGTCCAGCACGAACGCTGGTCCAACTGAGGCGCCAGGTGGAAATGGCATGGCAAGCCGTTCCACAGGACTACATCCAGCATCTCTACGATCGTCTCCATGGGAGAATAGCAGCCTGCATTGCTGCGAAAGGTGGATATACACTGTACTAGTGCCGACATTGTGCATGCTCTGTTGCCTGTGTCTATGTGCCTGTGGTTCTGTCAGTGTGATCACGTGATGTATCTGACCCCAGGAATGTGTCAATAAAGTTTCCCCTTCCTGGGACAATGAATTCACGGTGTTCTTATTTCAATTTCCAGGAGTGTATGTTTTCTGTCATGCTGTGCTGTATGCTTATATTCATCATTTTCAGAAAGCAACACAGTGTAAAAGAAATAAATTACACAACAACAGAGGTTTACTATGAAATGGAAATTTTACCATCAGAATGAAAGAAAGAAGATATAATACTTTGTCATGAAAAGTAGATGGATCAGAATTAACAAGCATTAACAAGAATATACTATACACACTGTATGATAGCTGTCTTGACTAATTATTTTTCTTTCAGAATATGAGGCGATTGTGGTAGCCTGCAGACAAAACTACACATGTTAATTTTAGTGACGAAATATGCTAGTAGTAAGAAACTATATAATATATGAAATAATGAATGATAATGAATATTTGTATGAAGAAAATGGTAATATGAATAATGAAGTGTCTATTTTTTGCAAATGATAAAAAGTAATGATTAGTAGTTATATGAAGAATATGGTAATATGAATAATGAAGTTTTTCTTTGCAGATGATGATAATGATGAAGTTTATATGTTTTATATTAGTTAAGAGATGCTATGTAGTTATTTAAGTATTTGTTGCAGTTCTTTTTGACAGTATGTCATATGTCACATAGTATAATGACTGAACGTTTTGGGAAAGACAGCTAGAGTACATACATATTAAGTACACGTTTCATTACCTGTTAATTCGAAGTTTACTATTTTGCAACATAATATGAATACATTTCTTCTTTCAGCTCGATAATCCACTTTGTATTTCCAGGAGAAGCTTTTCGTGAGGTTAAAATGATTTTTGAAATATGTAATTACGTTATATGCTACAAGCACTTAGTTATTAAACCTGTTCTAGTACTTGCATTTATTTTTTACCCAGTTGCCTCTATCATTCATGAACGTGATCACATATACTGTACTTCTTTGATAACCTTGCTACAACTGACCCATGACGAATGACATTAATAATCCTTATTTCCAGCTATAAGTCAAAAGCAAATATTTTCATGCTCCAGCAATTGACTATAGATCCCAATGCAATGCATTGTTAGCAAAAAAATTATTACTAGTCCCAATTACTACCAGTATACAACTAAATAATGTTACCAGTTTAAGATATATTTCTAGTCCTAAATATAATGCAAATTTTTCTGATATATTGATTCCATTATGTCTATGTATTATTGGACAAAACATCTTGAGTACTGGTTCCAATATCTTACATTTAAATCTGTCTTATGTCACTTGCATGATATCAAATATACTCACTAGCAGCTTGTTGCTACACTCAGTAACTCGTGTTTTGAATGATGATTTCTGAATAATACATAATAAATGCTTTGTAACTGGCCAATGAGTGCCAATAATAGTGCAATAAGATGACTTCTTAATAATGTTTTGTTGTACTCCATAAATGCTATGCCAATAATTACTGTAATGAGAGGACTTATGAATAATGTTTTGTAATAGTCCATAAATGATTGCCAATAATTACTGCAATGAAATGACTTCTTAATAATGTTTTGTTATACTCCATAAATGCTATGCCAATAATTACTGTAATGAGATGACTTATGAATAATGTTTAGTAATACTCCATGTATGCAATTCCAATAATTATTGAAATGAGTGACTTATGAATAATGTTTTGTAATACTGCATAAATACTATGCCAATAATTACTGCAATGAGATGACTTATGAATGATGTCTTGTAATACTCCATACATACTACAAACATGCTTTGTAATGGGCCAATGAGTGCCAATAATTATTCAAATCAGATGATACACTAGTTTAGTTCCGAATGACGACTAGCATAAGACTTAATGTGGCCTTCACCTTCTGACGTAATTATCACCAATTACTGCGATATCCGTATTTACTGTCCATCCTCATGATCATAGAGCATTATATTTTTGCACAAGTTCTACGTTGATGTAAGAGTACGAATTCTACAAGAATGTGGTGTTCACATCAAGCTGTCCACCACCTTGAATGATGGAGATGTTATTATGGACCTACTGTTTGGTGTACCTAATGTACTACCAAAATGATAGCATACAATATTAATACATCATTTCTGTGTCTTGGCTACACTGATAAATACTTCAGGGAAGAGAACTTTAGATTGTCTCACTTGGTGTTGTGCTTATGTAGAGAGATATGGACTTTTAGTGCAGCTATGTGCAACCCACTGTGCTACAACCATGATGCTATCCTTCCCATTCCTTTCCTAGTTCTTGTAAAAATGCTAAAGACTTATACACTGCGAATGCGCTTCATTTCATTTCTCAATGTGTTCAGTTCTTGTAAACTGCTAAAGACTTACACAATGCGTGGGAACTTTATTTCATTTCTCAATGTGTTTAATTCTTGTAAAATCCTAAAGACTTTTACAGTGCGTTTGCACTTTATTTCATTTCTGAATGTGTTCACTTCTTGTAAAATGCTAATGACTTATATAGTGCGTATGCACTTCATTTCATTTGTTAATATGATCAGTTCTCGTAAAAATGTTAAAGACTTTTACAGTGAATGGGCACTTTATTTCATTTCTCAATGTATTTAAATTCTTGTAAAAATGCTAAAGACATATACAGTGCGTGTGCACTTTATTTCATTTTTCAATATGATCAGTTCTTACAAAAATGCTAAAGACTTATACAGTGCGTGTGCATTTTATTTCATCTCTTCATGTGTTCAGTTCTTGTAAAAATGCTAAAGACGTATACAGTGCGTGTGTACTCTATTTCATTTCTTAATATGTTCTGTACTCATTGCGTGTGCACTTTATGTCATTTCTCAATATGTTCTGTACTTGTATTATTTATCAATAATGTTATATATATACATGTATACTCTGTGACTGTAGACTTAGTAAACTAAATAAGTTATAGAAAAATTTGTTGCTCATGGCAAGTCCAATTGACTTGCCATCGCTGCCCCCCAGTGGAGGGTTATGTAAGAGGTCCATGAATAAGCAATTTATTGGTAGCGCACTCGAGCAGATGTAACTTCGATGGATTGCTCATGCGCTGCCTGCGATATGTAAGGTATAAGAGAATCTCAGACCAGAGAGCAGTGTTGACAGCAGTTGTGACAGTAGTAGCTCGCAGTCGTGTGAGCGAGCAAGTTGTGGAGAGCGATGGGGGTGCCCGAGCGATGTAGTGTAAGGTAAAAGCAGCCGTGCACATATGTAATTTGTAACAACTGATTTTGTACTATTGGTATATCACGTCCGATGTAAATGTTTTTAAGAAAACTTAATAATAATCTTTCTTATAAAGATAACTTTTGACAATCATTCATCTGAATTTGAAGATGTTAGTAATTTCTCCTATACATGGTCATCCCGATTATCGTAAAGAAAAATCAGTTGTTTCTTTTTATACATAACAAATCTAGTGGCCAGCACTGCACTGGGCTGTGCCAGAAAAATTTCTTATAGGAGCAGATATATACGCGTTATTCGGCGACTTCATTGAGGTAAGAATTTTCAGTTTATTCAGAATGATTTTTCAGGGCCACGACGCAGCATTGCTGACGTCCAGATTTACCAGCTTAGGTTCACAGTCAGTTAATTATCGAAAGGTTTCATATTAGTCACATTTTCATTGGGAGGTTAGTCAGATTTTTATTGCGAGGTTACGGAATTTAAACTGTTGGGAGGTTACAACGGGATATGCTTGAAGTTCTCTAAGGCTATAGATATTTTGATAAGGCAGTACAGCTGAAGCGAAAGGGAAATCTCTAAAAAGGGAAATAAAGGAAGTCGGAAAGAAAAAAAACTGGCCACAAAGAAGATAACTGCGAAGAAATCATGGGAAACAGAAGAAGAACTTCATTTGATCAGTGAAAGAAAGAAGTTCAAACATATTCAGGGAAACTGAGGAATACGGAAATGCAAGTGGCTTAGGAATGAAGTAAATAGGAAGTGCAGGGAAGCTAAGGTGAAATGGCTGCATGGAAAATGTGAAGAAATCAAAAAAGATATGGTTGCCGGAAGGACTGACTCAGCATTTAGAAAACTCAAAACAACCTTCAGTGAAATTAAAGGCAGTAGCGTTAACATTAAGAGTACAATGGGATTTCCATTGCTAAATGCAGAGGAGAGAGCGGGTAGTTGGAAAGAGTACATTGAGGGGAAGACTTGTCTGATGTGATAGGAGAAGAAACAGGAATCGACATAAAAGAGATAGGAGATCCAGTATTAGAGTCAGAATTTAAAAGAGCTTTGAAGGACTTAAGATCGAACAAGGCAGAAGGGACAGATAACATTACATCAGAATTTCTAAAATAATTGGCAGAAGTGGCAACAAAACGACTATTCATGTTGGTGTTCAGAATTTATGAGTCTGGTAATATACCATTAGACTTTCGGAAAAATATAGGCTCACAATTCCGAAAATTCTAAGACTGCAAGAGTTGAAAAGTGCAAGAATTATCTCACAATCAGCTTAACCGCTCAAGCATCCAAATAGCTGGCATTAATAATATGCAGAAGAATGGAAAAGAAAATTGACGATCTGTTATATGACGATCAATATGACTTTAGGAAGGGTAACGGCATCAAAGAAGGAATTCTGAAATTGTGGTTGATGATGGAAGCAAGACTAAAGAAAAATTAAGACACGTTCATATGATTTGTGAACTGGAAATAGCGTTCGACAATGTCAAATTTTGCAAGATATTCGAAATTGTGAAGGAAATTCGGATAAACGGTAGGGAGAGACGGGTATTATACAACTTGTACAAGAACCAAGAGGGAATAATAAAATGGAAGGCCAAGAACGAAGTTCTCATACTACAAAGGGTGTAACACGGGGATGCAGTCTTTCGCCCCTACTCTTCAATCTACACATCGAAGAAGCAATTATGGAAATAAAAGAAAGGGTCACGAGTGGAATTAAAATTCAAGGTGAAAAGATATCAATGATAGGATTAGCTGATGACATTGCTGTCCTCAGTAAAAGTGAAGAAGAATTACAGGATATTCTGCATGGAATGAACTCTCTAACGAGTACAGACTGAGAGTAAATCGAAGAAAGACGAAAGTAGTGAAAAGTAGCAGGAATGAGAACTGCGAGAAACTTAACGTCAGGATTGATGGTCACGAAGTAGATGGAATTATGCTATTTAAGCAGCATAATAACCCATGACGGACGAAGCAAGGAGGACATCAAAAGCAGAGTAATGTTGACAAGAAGCGAATTCCTGCCCAAGACAAGTCTACTAGTATCAAACATAGGCATTAATTTGCGGAAGATATTTCTGAGAATGTACACTCTTTGACATAAAACTCGACCGGCGGCCGGCCGCTTCAGAGGCTAAGTCCGCGCCGATCGCGACATGGGACAAAAAAACTGGCCAACTCGCTAATTCTCTAAGTCCGGTTATCTGCACAATCTGGCAACACTGTAGACTTCCGCACTTCCTGGAGGAAAACTTGTCCCAAGATAGAGAGACTCTAGGCTGATTACGCCTGTGGTCTAGCGGTAGCGTGCGTTGTTTCTGTTCATAATGTCAGTGGATCGAGAGCAGCTGGCATAAAATATTTTTATAGCCTCTTGTGTCTGAATGCTGAAGACGTGAATGTAATGGTAGCGCAGATTCAATCTATTTCGCTTTGTGACACACCGATAGCAAAATTTTATCTAGTAACGATTTTGCGGCAGATTTCCTGCAGACTGTCCTTCTCTGGACGCCGTATGCGGCAAAGCTCCGGGATCCATTTGCTGGCTACTGGCAGCGGCCGTGGCGAAAGCAGCGGCGCTGCACTCCCCCGTTCTTTATCGAAAGCGCCTGCTACCGCTCATCGCTTTTGAAGATTTAAAACGCTTTATTATGAAATGTTGCTCCACAGAAAATTTCTACAATTTCCATTCACGCTCAAAAGCAACGGAGACAGACGCCCTGATTAGTAGGCGGGTAATCGGCAAGAGCTGAGTATGGCCCGAAATTAATTTTATAGACTGGGACGAAATTAAACCACCTCACTACATTCGATGAATTTATAAATGCTTCATACCTCGTTTCTTTTCCTTTCAAACTTAATTATTTGTGCAACTTTTGGTCAATGTTTGGATGTTTTCGTCAAGCCAGAGTGAGCGTCTGTGGTGTAAAGTGTATTACAGTTCTTGTTTCATTCCTTATGGTAAGTCTATGCGATAAACTGTGTGAATACCTTGCAATGCATGCTCTGTAGCAGTGCAGGCACACTGCACATTTGGAGTTCCATGTATGGGTTCATGAAGTATTTATTGTTGATCGGAAGTGATAGTGAAGGTCATCAGATTTAAACCAGAAAAATGTGTCGTTTTGAAGGTTTCAGAGAACGGAAAGGAATTGCTAACGCCGGTGTTAGAAAACGTCTACAGTTAAATGCTATTGCAAAAATGTAGAAGATGGAACTATATTAATGAACATGTGCACTTCATAAACAACCTTCTGACATGTTAGACCTATATGACGAACAAAGCTCAAATTTATATCGTTGACAGTCGGTTTGAATCTTTTCAGGACCTATTTTACAGTGAAGCACCTTGGAATTTGCAAAGCAGAAATCCATGATATTAACTTAATTTACTAAGTCGAAATCGGACGAAGATTGATGTTTAAAGGCATTCTTCAGATTTCGCATAAGAAATTTTTACTAGCAGTTTGCAACTCCATTAATTAAAATGGAAAATAAAAGGTTGTAGTCAGCGGCTTCTACCGTGATTCGAACTTATAGTACAAGCACTGCAACGCACAAGGGAACCTCTGAGCTAACGACACACTGGCGGCCAGAGGCGGACTATAGTCACTGCGATGTTGCCTGAGCCTCAAAACGCAACCTTAAACACACAAACAGAGGAGGTGGAGATTACTGTTTTAACGTCCCGTTGACAACGATGTCATTAGAGACGGAGCACAAGCTCGGATTAGGGAAGGATGGGGAAGGAAATCAGCCGTGCCCTTCCTAAGGAACCATCCCGGCATTTGCCTGAAGCGATTTAGGGAAATCATTGGAAACCTAAATCAGGATGGCCGGGTGCGGGATTGCACCGTCGTCCTCCCGAATGCACACACAAACAGGTGTTACTTATGTGAAGAACGCCGTTCTTGGAGTCCAGAAATTAAATATACTTTCTAATTGTGTCTTCTTGCAGTGGATTATATCGTACGAGTCTTCGATGTGGAAAACGAATGTCAAGTGAATTTAGCGAGGTAACGCCGACCTACACCCGGAAGTAAATGCACTATCAGAGTGTTGACAAATACTTGCTACGACGCTGCCATTTCTCGGCTCTCTGACGAGGCAGCTCTTCAGCGAAATGCTTGCCGTGATTCTCCGATACGGTTCTTCAGAGTGGAGACGCGCGCGCACGTTTGGTTTTTATGCGGCGTTCTCCCCTGATGGTTTCTGACGTCGCCTTGTGGGCTATGTATACATATGAGACATTCAATTATCATTAATCCAGAATGATACAAGTTTCAGCTTCCGGCGTGGAAGAAGGCTGTTGACGCCGACATTATATCATTTCAACGTAGGGAAAGCAAAACGAATCATTCAATGTTTCTCATTCAACATAAAGCATGTGAGATAAATTTCCGTAACGTTCATAATCATCTAAAAATACAAACGAAGTAAAAATACACCGGAAGCTTATTCGAATTGAATATAATGTAAGATACCAAACGCTTTGCACCTCGATGTCGAATTTGTCCACTTGCAATCGTTTGCAGCATGCACATAGAATGTCATGATTACCACGAGAATGAAGAAATATGTTGGTAAGGATGGAAGCAAGAAGAGACGCAGTCAGCAAATATTCTATTCCTCATGACATTCATTTCATTTGACACGTAAGAAGAGGTAAAGCGGGAATTTACTTTCGTTAACACGAAAGATATGCCGCACATATTGATAACGAGGAAGTCTGCGTCTTCATACGTTTCCTCCTTGAAATCTGTATGCTCTATTATATACTAAGTAGCCCGATCATTGTTTCAATAATGTTACCCTCTTGTTTGACCCCGTAACGATGAACAGATTCCAAATGCATGTCTCTGCGTGAAAGTAGCTGTTCGAACCCTTCCTGGGTTGTTTTTTGTGTTTTATTGCTTGGAATTCCTGAAGCAGACCACTGTGCCTTCCCCCCTCGTGGGTTAGGTCTCAAAACTAAACCGCTTTGTATCCAATGGCATAATTTATTCATACTGCATCAGCATAAGACTCTTGCGAGTGAGAGAATGACAATAACAATCGTAACAAGAACAAGCAAATAATGAATGATGTTTATTCCAACGCAGAACGAGAATGGCTTTAAATATAAAAATCTATATCTATATCCATATCTATTGATCTTTGAGTTGGCACAATGCAAATATATTCTTAGCATTTAGTTACTGAATTTAGTTCTGGATGTTTGCAGAGAAAAGGAAAAGTCGATACTTCTCGCTAGTGTAATATAATGTGAACCAGCAACTACCCTTTCCTTAGAACACGACTCAAGCAGGTCCTCAAGTAGGCACTGCTGCATTCTGTTCCCTGACATTGCTCTGATGACGGTTAATGCAGATAGTTCCGATTATGAAATACAAAACGTATTGCAGGTTAGTTCCTAGGATAGTAACATTAAATTTGCGTTGTAGACGGCACATGAACGTGACAACTATCCATATTACTCATCAATATAAAAAGACAATATTTTGGGAATTTAGCAGGATTACTCAAAATGAATTCTGAAATTGGGTGACTGACCGCACAGGTGCTAAACGTCGTCAAGAGTATACGATGTCCTAATCGCATTAGGAATATGAAGATCGTCTTCGACAGCTCGCAACTTTCACATTGCTATCTCCACCCTACTCCAGACAGCTCTCGGTGGAGTTGCACTACGTTGCCGATGTTATGGAAGGCCTTCAAACCGACAACAGACCACATATTGAAAAATACAAGCGAATTCTCTTGCAGCGTAAGCTTATTGTAACTAATCTAAAAATTATTGGAGAGGAACATTGTCCTATTCAAAAAAAGTAAAATGTTACACACTGTTGACGTCAAACGGACATTATCTATGTCCTGTCTTGTGTCCTACTCATCTATAATATCAAGTGTACTGTGAAAATGATTATATATAATGGATTATAAGGTAATGCATTGATACCAGATGGTGGGGGCCGGCCGATGTGGCCGTGCGGTTCTAGGCGCTTCAGTCTGGAACCGCGTGACCGCTACGGTCGCAGGTTCGAATCCTGCCTCGGGCATGGATGTGTGTGATGTCCTTAGGTTAGTTAGGTTTAAGTAGTTCTAAGTTCTAGGGGACTGATGACCTTAGAAGTTAAGTCCCATAGTGCTCAGAGCCATTTGAACTATTTAACACAAAATTACATTAAAAATTTAAGTTATTCACGAGCAGCTAGTTGAGAATATGTATGAACATTAAATGACACGACGAACCGTCTTGTTCTGCATATGGATTCAAACCCAGCTCATGCAGACTAAGCAAAGATTTCGTGACTGACGGAAACTAACAGTCATGCCTGATTAGGCATACAGAGAGTGATATACCTCGATTTTAGACAGTATCGGTTAGCAAATATCAACTTTAAATTGCATAACGCAAACATTTTCAACAGACGCGAATTCCTACCCAGCATCTACTGTCCCTGTTAACGAACTACGAGAGATGTTAAATATTGCTTCTTCACAAGTAACTTACTTGAAATGCCGTGAGGTAAAGCTGTGTGTTGGACACGGATTCGAACCCGGAACCTAATCGGATTGCTATCGAAGCACAGTCAAATGTGACATATCGGAATTTCGCGGCAGTAACTAGATGTTTTAACTGAAATGACGAGACGAAACATTAATTTTTTCCTTCCCAGGACTCCAACCCGGCCCCTATCGCTGTTATATTCTAGAGAAAACTAATGTTAAATATGGGTTTGTTGCACCAGCAGTGACATGTGAGCATGTTTGAACTGAAATAATATGACGAAGAGTTCAGCGCTCACTGGGAATAGAGCCCCACACATATCGTTGTTGACTACGCACAAAGAGACGTCAGCTACCGAATTTTTCTCCACCAGCTGCTCAGAATAGCATCTTGAACTTACAGTCATCTCGCAAATAGTTCTGTGTCTCACTGGGAGTTAAAAACGTCAGATATCGTTAGTGTTGACAGCGAATGAAAATACATTAAAAATCAAAATTATTATCCACCAGCAGATAGGTTTTGTCATGCTAGAGCTTGATAATACATAATTAAATCTTTAGTGCCGGGCCAGGATTCGATCCCATTCACGCATAATATGTGAAGGTGTTGAGGAATCTGCAGTTTTGAACAAACAACAAATTGTAGCCGAGCTGTATTGCCACGAAGGGATCAAATTCCGCGTTAAGGGCGGTCTGAGTTGCATTCCCAGTTCAGAACCAATTTTATCGACATACAGAAGCTCAAATAAAAGATGGAATAAGTGTCCTGTGACCATACATAGCGTTTGTGTCGTCACTTGAAATAAATAACTAGTATAAGAAAGGTTACTGGTGATAGAGTTTCTACATGTCGCCACTCCAGACTTTATTGTGGTTCAACCTACCGTCTACTTGGTAAAGAAGGAATATCATCTTTAATGTGAATTTTCAGACCACGCAGCCATTATATCTCCTTCACTTGGTGTAGCCAGGAGAGAATGGAATCTGTCTCTCCCTATCTAAAATCATTGACAGAAGTGGGAATCGAACCCAGACCATAGGTATAACAACCTACCATCCGTCCAACAGACCACGAAATCCTCTTCTCTGCGAGTCATTTTTCTATCGTAACGCAGTTGCGCCACACTGGATGAGAATTCTGACACACAGGCTCCCTGTAGTAATTTGCAGCATGTTCAGTAAATTCATTTACTTGGTTGACCGAATCACCATGAACTAGCTGCCTCGGCTACCCAGTGCATACATTCGACTATTTTGTAATCACAGAAATAAAATCACGTTACTGCCACCTACACACAACTGCCAACATTGTAGGATGCAGAAGTTTAAATAGGAAGTGTTCCTTTCCACTTGAGCTATTCTATTGCGCTATCTGTTACTAGAAAACGTCGTTCAGTCCAAAAGAAAAGCTGTAACTGTTTGTCTCTCAGAAGTCAAGACCTGGCCATATGCATAATCTCACAGTGCTGTGGAATCCAAAAGTTCTGGAGGAATAGTTGCCGAGCTCTGGAGCTGTTGTAGCTACGTGTCAGCTTGTAGCATAGATAAGATGTCGCGAGTTCGAATACATTCAGTGCTACATTTTTTAAAACGCAATTCTGCTCTCTGCTGAAGTTATCAATCCAATGGAACTTTGAACATAATTCCCTTCACTTCTCAACCCAAAGTAGTCGCATGTGGAAAAAGGACTAACTACTGTGACATTTTGTTCTATTCAGGTTTAATAGACAGCAGGCAGCAGATGCATCTCGAAGATGTGCAGGGATAGCGCATCGTGCCATAATATGTCAGAAAAGTATTTTCTACATTAGCCGTCGTGTGGTAGTGATATTTTATTCTTCTTCAAACTTTGATTGACAGCTTTAACTCAGAACAAATTTTCTACATGCATGTAATCAATAAACTGCATGTGCATTGTCAGACTGTCATAGGTAACATCAGAGAATTCGCATATATCGTTGATGATTAATTTCTCTCTCATGTTTACTATTGTTTTAACAACACTAAAGGAAACCTTACGAAAATTGTGCACTGTATTATAAGAAATGAAATAAAACTAACCATGATAACCTTACGACGAAAGTATCTGTACACAAGCATGCCTCTATCGACACGAATTAGTAAAATACTACTCACCTAGATTTTGATTGGGTCTGTGTTTAATTGGTATGCTGTGTCATACTCAAAAGGTATGCAAATGTGGCATTTCATAAATATAGTTACGTATTCCTAGAAACCCAAAATTCGCTTGTCAGCAGCGGGAAGAGGCATTACCTGTTGTGCAGCATTGTAAGTTTTTCAACATTGCACTATGAGCTGAAAGCATTAGGAAGTTTCATATCAGCGCACACTCCGCTGCAGAGTGAAAATTTCATTCTGAAAGCATTTTCTTGCGATTTCCTTATTGATGTTTGATCTGACTGCTTGTAGCTCTTTCACAGAAGGGATAAAAACGTTTCAGTCAGTGAGACCGGAACTGCGAACCGTAACAGACGCTGTTTCACAGGTCAGCACGTTACCACAGAGCTGGCGAGGAGGTATGGGTCTCAAATTCCTATTACGACGGCAATAGGAACTAGAACTCGTAAACCGCTATTTAAAGGTCGAGATTAGTTGCGATTTCCACCTGCAACGACTTTCCTGGGCTGAAAACCGTAAATTTTCAATCTTTTGTTACCCTTCAAGCTATAATAACTCAGATTATTCAATGGAAATGACAGGTAAAATCAAGTGACCTTTGAGGCTTAATTCCGTGCACACCAGGAAGTAACTCGTCGATCACAGAGTTGCCAAACATACGTTGCCTTGTTGCCAAATCTCAGTTACAGTACCAGCAGGAAGAAGACGAACCGATGTGATCCTACAGCGGTCTGGGAAGTGACCATAGCTGGTGTCTCCAAGTCGCGGCTGCTACGGCCTGGAATACGTAATGCGTCTGATTCGCTTTCTGTAACTAGGTTTAGGGACTGGAGCGTAGTTACTAATAATACTCAGAACTGACTGCAAACTGAGCATCATAAATCAGTAACTCTCATTGTTGTTTTTATATTTCTTTCGTAAGTGCACTAAAAACTAAGGAAGTCATTCACAGGCGTTTTCGTGCCTCGCCGATAGTCGAGCACAACATACAAATAAAAATAAAAAAGAATGTGTGTGTGTGTGTGTGTGTGTGTGTGTGTGTGTGTGTGTGTGAGTGAGAGTGAGAGAGAGAGAGAGAGAGAGAGAGAGAGAGAGAAATAAAAAGCAATGAGAGAGAGTGTAAAAAATTGTTGTAAAGAAATTGAATCAAGGTATTTAAAGAAATCTTTCATTAAAATGACACGTTCCACATCATTACGAAATGTCGTATTCATGATCTACGGAACAAGAGTTAATCTAATGTAATATAATCTAATCTAATCACATCATATTGATGATTAGCCATGAAGAGTCACGAATTACCGAAATTTTTGCCAATACCATTAACCAAATCTAAACTTGAAAATAAAAGACGACAATTTTTGTAATAAACCGTGACTCCTATCAAGACCCTTTCATCCCTGTTATCTAACCACGAAAGATGTCTGATATACCTCCATTCTGAAGTAACAAAGTGTGCATGCATTTAAAGATGAAGTGCATGATGTGAAGTTCTGTGATGGAGATACGAACCCAACACGTAATCCGATTGTTAACTAAGAAAAATCAAATGTTACGTATCGGTTTTTCTTACGAGCTGCTATGTGTCTGAATCTAAAATAAGGATACAAACTTTTGTGCCTAAGCGACAATCGAACTGCACACCTACCGTGCATCCACGAATATAGCTTAAGTATCAGTTGCTTACTCATGAACAGTAAGATGTGTGCGTGTTTGACCAGAAATAACGACACCTGTTGCGATTGTTGGCAACACATGAACAGACTTTGAAATTGCGCGTTAATTTTCACTAGCAGGTGGGTGTGCACTTGATAAAGCTAGAAATGAAAATATGAATATTTTTGTACTGGATCAGGTTTCAGACCCACATACTTACCTTTGGAGGAGACCTAGAGAAGATTGCAGTCTTGGGAAAAGGAACGAAATGACTGAACTATACTGTTCCGAGAGATTCAGATCCTCGAAAGAGGAGATACGAATTCGAATCACAGTCCAGCACCAAATTTTTAAACGTCTCTAGTTCAATCAAGTACAAGTAAAATAAGAGCCCTGTCCCTTTAAATGGCTATCGGTTCATCAAATAAAATAAAATTTTCTAATGTAAGTAAGCTTACTGGCGACTGTATTTCTTTTTACCATGACTTCCGCTGTGTCATTTCCCAACGTAAACCGGCTCTGGCCAGTTGGTAATGAAGGAACGTGATGTTTAATGCGGATTCTGGATTACAACGTCTTTCTCTTGAGGTTACCAGAGGTAAAATAAATCTGTTTGTGCCTCTTAAAAGTAAATGCCTGAACCCACGCATTGCACCTGTGACAGCTCGTTCCACCAGACCATTGTGGCCACATTACCCAGCCCCAGGAGTGTGCTTTAACGGATGATGTGCTTAGCTTACAAAATTAGTCACGGTGGAAAACATGCGAGTCTATTAAATGGTCAAGTAGAAGCAAGCTTCTGACGCAGAGATTATGCTATTCTCATGTCAGCAGCATGTAAAGACTCTTCTAGGCATCATAGGCTGGATGTGACGCCATTTTGATTTTTCACAAATTCAGCAAATTTCTTAGTTCGAGAAAATCCACTGTGAAGTGTGAAGTTGCCGGATAATTCGATTATTACTGTTATTATTAATATCATTTTATTCATACTGCTGCTGTAATACAAGTGCTTGAACATCATTTAGTGCCTTTTGGTCACTATAGAAGTAGTTTCCCAAGAACAGGTTCTTTCCCTGTCTACGGAATCCTTTTCATGTTAATATCAAACACCAGCAATTACTCGTAGATTACATTAAAACTAAAGTAATTGACGAAGACGTTACTTGGTAACAGAAACGCACTGCCTTTCTTCATTTACTTTCGCCTAGGAATGGCTATCGAGTTCTGACAAACCAAAAGGCAAGAGATCTTACTGCCTTCCGATATGCGTTGCTGTTAGTTCTTCCACATGATTTGGTCGACATGACCTGTTTCAAATAGTGTATGACAGACAGTGTTTTAGAAAATCTATTGTTTCCCTTTGCAATAAACAGAAGTATTTTCATTCTAAGCTGTCCAAGTACAAAATTTTCGTAATATTAGTGAAAATTTAATATTCGCTTCTATAATGTATAAAAGTATTTCACAGTCGCAAAACTCGCATCCGAAACGTTGACCTTACACTTAGTCGCTGACCATAAATTCTAGCTCAGAGTGACACCAGTTTAAATAACCTAATGTAGCGAAGACTGTTTGCCAGTGCTCTTTCTCACCGGAAAATACGCAATTGACTCATTTGGCTCCATAAGTACACTGTAACAGTAATTTCTGTGTGAAATTTGTCAGTAAGCTTTCGCCTTCCAACCGGCAAAATACGGAAGAGTACGGCCGGTAAACAATTCACAAACCACGATTTAGTGCCGATAAGACGATTTCTTTAAACATTGTCGAAGCTGAGGGAATTTAGTTTCTTTTTAAATCGTATTAAGCAGCAACGTTCACAGATATCTCAAATAGGACAAAGCTGAATATCCAGGTACGAAGGTTGTAAAACAAACTTCCCACAGTTTGTGTCAGGTTGATCTTTTCGTCTGATAACACTGCTTAAGTATTTTGTCTAAGAGGTATCACAAGTAGTATCCCTGTAGCTGTGGGAATCATTGGTTGAAAACGAGTTTAACACCAATGGGTACAGTGCTGCTATATTTTCAAAATTATTATCAACCTAAGTCTGCGTTCATCCACAAACTGAGGCGTATTTATAATATTGAAGCTAGACTGTGTATTCTTGTCTTTCTTGAGTGGTCATTGGAAGGCGTTTACACACACGTATACAATACTATGAATACTTCGAACGCTATGGTTAACGTTGCTCTCATAAACAACTTTTTTTTTTATTCTTCTGGGTCTTAAGCGTGCAATATGTGTTGTAGATACAGTCTCAGACCAAAAAATTGACCGCCGAGTCGTTCACGTAAGGTGGACAATACAGTCATGCTCCTCTCAGAATTCTATGTCTGGCAATTGCTCGATCTAGCAACATGTAGACTGCGGCACCTCCCAGAGGAAGTCTTGACTCCAGTCTTAGTACATTAGTACATTACTCTTGACTACGACCGTAGTCTTGAGGTTAAACGGGAGACCAGCTAATATGATATTGGAGATTCGCTTGAATTACACTCATAGCTTCAGCACCGAGAAGAAAGGGGCGATAAAAATTTTGTCGATATGTGCTTTCGGTCGCCAGACGTCATATTAGCTGGTCTCGCGTTTTACCTCAAGACTACGGTCGTGTTCCATCAGCGGTACGAATAAAATGATAGTAATAATAACAGTAATAATCGAATTATCCGGCAACTTCACACTTCACAGTGGATTTTCTCGAACTAAGAAATTTGCTGAATTTGTGAAAAATCAAAATGGCGTCACATCCAGCCTATGATGCCTAGAAGAGTCTTTACATGCTGCTGACATGAGAATAGCATAATCTCTGCGTCAGAAGCTTGCTTCTACTTGACCATTTAATAGACTCGCATGTTTTCCACCGTGACTAATTTTGTAAGCTAAGCACATCATCCGTTACAGCACACTCCTGGGGCTGGGTAATGTGGCCACAATGGTCTGGTGGAACGAGCTGTCACAGGTGCAATGCGTGGGTTCAGGCATTTACTTTTAAGAGGCACAAACAGATTTATTTTACCTCTGGTAACCTCAAGAGAAAGACGTTGTAATCCAGAATCCGCATTAAACATCACGTTCCTTCATTACCAACTGGCCAGAGCCGGTTTACGTTGGGAAATGACACAGCGGAAGTCATGGTAAAAAGAAATACAGTCGCCAGTAAGCTTACTTACATTAGAAAATTTTATTTTATTTGATGAACCGATAGCCATTTAAAGGGACAGGGCTCTTATTTTACTTGTACTTGATTGAACTAGAGACGTTTAAAAATTTGGTGCTGGACTGTGATTCGAATTCGTATCTCCTCTTTCGAGGATCTGAATCTCTCGGAACAGTATAGTTCAGTCATTTCGTTCCTTTTCCCAAGACTGCAATCTTCTCTAGGTCTCCTCCAAAGGTAAGTATGTGGGTCTGAAACCTGATCCAGTACAAAAATATTCATATTTTCATTTCTAGCTTTATCAAGTGCACACCCACCTGCTAGTGAAAATTAACGCGCAATTTCAAAGTCTGTTCATGTGTTGCCAGCAATCGCAACAGGTGTCGTTATTTCTGGTCAAACACGCACACATCTTACTGTTCATGAGTAAGCAACTGATACTTAAGCTATATTCGTGGATGCACGGTAGGTGTGCAGTTCGATTGTCGCTTAGGCACAAAAGTTTGTATCCTTATTTTAGATTCAGACACATAGCAGCTCGTAAGAAAAACCGATACGTAACATTTGATTTTTCTTAGTTAACAATCGGATTACGTGTTGGGTTCGTATCTCCATCACAGAACTTCACATCATGCACTTCATCTTTAAATGCATGCACACTTTGTTACTTCAGAATGGAGGTATATCAGACATCTTTCGTGGTTAGATAACAGGGATGAAAGGGTCTTGATAGGAGTCACGGTTTATTACAAAAATTGTCGTCTTTTATTTTCAAGTTTAGATTTGGTTAATGGTATTGGCAAAAATTTCGGTAATTCATGACTCTTCATGGCTAATCATCAATATGATGCGATTAGATTAGATTATATTACATTAGATTAACTCTTGTTCCATAGATCATGGATACGACATTTCGTAATGATGTGGAACGTGTCATTTTAATGAAAGATTTCTTTAAATACCATGATTCAATTTCTTTACAACAATTTTTTACACTCTCTCTCATTGCTTTTTATTTCTCTCTCTCTCTCTCTCTCTCTCTCTCACTCACACACACACACACACACACACACACACACACACACACACACACATTCTTTTTATTTTTATTTGTATGTTGTGCTCGACTATCGGCGAGGCACGAAAACGCCTGTGAATGACTTCCTTAGTTTTGAGTGCACTTACGAAAGAAATATAAAAACAACAATGAGAGTTACTGATTTATGATGCTCAGTTTGCAGTCAGTTCTGAGTATTATTAGTAACTACGCTCCAGTCCCTAAACCTAGTTACAGAAAGCGAATCAGACGCATTACGTATTCCAGGCCGTAGCAGCCGCGACTTGGAGACACCAGCTATGGTCACTTCCCAGACCGCTGTAGGATCACATCGGTTCGTCTTCTTCCTGCTGGTACTGTAACTGAGATTTGGCAACAAGGCAACGTATGTTTGGCAACTCTGTGATCGACGAGTTACTTCCTGGTGTGCACGGAATTAAGCCTCAAAGGTCACTTGATTTTACCTGTCATTTCCATTGAATAATCTGAGTTATTATAGCTTGAAGGGTAACAAAAGATTGAAAATTTACGGTTTTCAGCCCAGGAAAGTCGTTGCAGGTGGAAATCGCAACTAATCTCGACCTTTAAATAGCGGTTTACGAGTTCTAGTTCCTATTGCCGTCGTAATAGGAATTTGAGACCCATACCTCCTCGCCAGCTCTGTGGTAACGTGCTGACCTGTGAAACAGCGTCTGTTACGGTTCGCAGTTCCGGTCTCACTGACTGAAACGTTTTTATCCCTTCTGTGAAAGAGCTACAAGCAGTCAGATCAAACATCAATAAGGAAATCGCAAGAAAATGCTTTCAGCTCATAGTGCAATGTTGAAAAACTTACAATGCTGCACAACAGGTAACGCCTCTTCCCGCTGCTGACAAGCGAATTTTGGGTTTCTAGGAATACGTAACTATATTTATGAAATGCCACATTTGCATACCTCTTGAGTATGACACAGCATACCAATTAAACACAGACCCAATCAAAATCTAGGTGAGTAGTATTTTACTAATTCGTGTCGATAGAGGCATGCTTGTGTACAGATACTTTCGTCGTAAGGTTATCATGGTTAGTTTTATTTCATTTCTTATAATACAGTGCACAATTTTCGTAAGGTTTCCTTTAGTGTTGTTAAAACAATAGTAAACATGAGAGAGAAATTAATCATCAACGATATATGCGAATTCTCTGATGTTACCTATGACAGTCTGACAATGCACATGCAGTTTATTGATTACATGCATGTAGAAAATTTGTTCTGAGTTAAAGCTGTCAATCAAAGTTTGAAGAAGAATAAAATATCACTACCACACGACGGCTAATGTAGAAAATACTTTTCTGACATATTATGGCACGATGCGCTATCCCTGCACATCTTCGAGATGCATCTGCTGCCTGCTGTCTATTAAACCCGAATAGAACAAAATGTCACAGTAGTTAGTCCTTTTTCCACATGCGACTACTTTGGGTTGAGAAGTGAAGGGAATTATGTTCAAAGTTCCATTGGATTGATAACTTCAGCAGAGAGCAGAATTGCGTTTTAAAAAATGTAGCACTGAATGTATTCGAACTCGCGACATCTTATCTATGCTACAAGCTGACACGTAGCTACAACAGCTCCAGAGCTCGGCAACTATTCCTCCAGAACTTTTGGATTCCACAGCACTGTGAGATTATGCATATGGCCAGGTCTTGACTTCTGAGAGACAAACAGTTACAGCTTTTCTTTTGGACTGAACGACGTTTTCTAGTAACAGATAGCGCAATAGAATAGCTCAAGTGGAAAGGAACACTTCCTATTTAAACTTCTGCATCCTACAATGTTGGCAGTTGTGTGTAGGTGGCAGTAACGTGATTTTATTTCTGTGATTACAAAATAGTCGAATGTATGCACTGGGTAGCCGAGGCAGCTAGTTCATGGTGATTCGGTCAACCAAGTAAATGAATTTACTGAACATGCTGCAAATTACTACAGGGAACCTGTGTGTCAGAATTCTCATCCAGTGTGGCGCAACTGCGTTACGATAGAAAAATGACTCGCAGAGAAGAGGATTTCGTGGTCTGTTGGACGGATGGTAGGTTGTTATACCTATGGTCTGGGTTCGATTCCCACTTCTGTCAATGATTTTAGATAGGGAGAGACAGATTCCATTCTCTCCTGGCTACACCAAGTGAAGGAGATATAATGGCTGCGTGGTCTGAAAATTCACATTAAAGATGATATTCCTTCTTTACCAAGTAGACGGTAGGTTGAACCACAATAAAGTCTGGAGTGGCGACATGTAGAAACTCTATCACCAGTAACCTTTCTTATACTAGTTATTTATTTCAAGTGACGACACAAACGCTATGTATGGTCACAGGACACTTATTCCATCTTTTATTTGAGCTTCTGTATGTCGATAAAATTGGTTCTGAACTGGGAATGCAACTCAGACCGCCCTTAACGCGGAATTTGATCCCTTCGTGGCAATACAGCTCGGCTACAATTTGTTGTTTGTTCAAAACTGCAGATTCCTCAACACCTTCACATATTATGCGTGAATGGGATCGAATCCTGGCCCGGCACTAAAGATTTAATTATGTATTATCAAGCTCTAGCATGACAAAACCTATCTGCTGGTGGATAATAATTTTGATTTTTAATGTATTTTCATTCGCTGTCAACACTAACATGCTCACATGTCACTGCTGGTGCAACAAACCTATATTTAACGTTAGTTTTCTCTAGAATATAACAGCGATAGGGGCCGGGTTGGAGTCCTGGGAAGGAAAAAATTAATGTTTCGTCTCGTCATTTCAGTTAAAACATCTAGTTACTGCCGCGAAATTCCGATATGTCACATTTGACTGTGCTTCGATAGCAATCCGATTAGGTTCCGGGTTCGAATCCGTGTCCAACACACAGCTTTACCTCACGGCATTTCAAGTAAGTTACTTGTGAAGAAGCAATATTTAACATCTCTCGTAGTTCGTTAACAGGGACAGTAGATGCTGGGTAGGAATTCGCGTCTGTTGAAAATGTTTGCGTTATGCAATTTAAAGTTGATATTTGCTAACCGATACTGTCTAAAATCGAGGTATATCACTCTCTGTATGCCTAATCAGGCATGACTGTTAGTTTCCGTCAGTCACGAAATCTTTGCTTAGTCTGCATGAGCTGGGTTTGAATCCATATGCAGAACAAGACGGTTCGTCGTGTCATTTAATGTTCATACATATTCTCAACTAGCTGCTCGTGAATAACTTAAATTTTTAATGTAATTTTGTGTTAAATAGTTCAAATGGCTCTGAGCACTATGGGACTTAACTTCTAAGGTCATCAGTCCCCTAGAACTTAGAACTACTTAAACCTAACTAACCTAAGGACATCACACACATCCATGCCCGAGGCAGGATTCGAACCTGCGACCGTAGCGGTCACGCGGTTCCAGACTGAAGCGCCTAGAACCGCACGGCCACATCGGCCGGCCCCCACCATCTGGTATCAATGCATTACCTTATAATCCATTATATATAATCATTTTCACAGTACACTTGATATTATAGATGAGTAGGACACAAGACAGGACATAGATAATGTCCGTTTGACGTCAACAGTGTGTAACATTTTACTTTTTTTGAATAGGACAATGTTCCTCTCCAATAATTTTTAGATTAGTTACAATAAGCTTACGCTGCAAGAGAATTCGCTTGTATTTTTCAATATGTGGTCTGTTGTCGGTTTGAAGGCCTTCCATAACATCGGCAACGTAGTGCAACTCCACCGAGAGCTGTCTGGAGTAGGGTGGAGATAGCAATGTGAAAGTTGCGAGCTGTCGAAGACGATCTTCATATTCCTAATGCGATTAGGACATCGTATACTCTTGACGACGTTTAGCACCTGTGCGGTCAGTCACCCAATTTCAGAATTCATTTTGAGTAATCCTGCTAAATTCCCAAAATATTGTCTTTTTATATTGATGAGTAATATGGATAGTTGTCACGTTCATGTGCCGTCTACAACGCAAATTTAATGTTACTATCCTAGGAACTAACCTGCAATACGTTTTGTATTTCATAATCGGAACTATCTGCATTAACCGTCATCAGAGCAATGTCAGGGAACAGAATGCAGCAGTGCCTACTTGAGGACCTGCTTGAGTCGTGTTCTAAGGAAAGGGTAGTTGCTGGTTCACATTATATTACACTAGCGAGAAGTATCGACTTTTCCTTTTCTCTGCAAACATCCAGAACTAAATTCAGTAACTAAATGCTAAGAATATATTTGCATTGTGCCAACTCAAAGATCAATAGATATGGATATAGATATAGATTTTTATATTTAAAGCCATTCTCGTTCTGCGTTGGAATAAACATCATTCATTATTTGCTTGTTCTTGTTACGATTGTTATTGTCATTCTCTCACTCGCAAGAGTCTTATGCTGATGCAGTATGAATAAATTATGCCATTGGATACAAAGCGGTTTAGTTTTGAGACCTAACCCACGAGGGGGGAAGGCACAGTGGTCTGCTTCAGGAATTCCAAGCAATAAAACACAAAAAACAACCCAGGAAGGGTTCGAACAGCTACTTTCACGCAGAGACATGCATTTGGAATCTGTTCATCGTTACGGGGTCAAACAAGAGGGTAACATTATTGAAACAATGATCGGGCTACTTAGTATATAATAGAGCATACAGATTTCAAGGAGGAAACGTATGAAGACGCAGACTTCCTCGTTATCAATATGTGCGGCATATCTTTCGTGTTAACGAAAGTAAATTCCCGCTTTACCTCTTCTTACGTGTCAAATGAAATGAATGTCATGAGGAATAGAATATTTGCTGACTGCGTCTCTTCTTGCTTCCATCCTTACCAACATATTTCTTCATTCTCGTGGTAATCATGACATTCTATGTGCATGCTGCAAACGATTGCAAGTGGACAAATTCGACATCGAGGTGCAAAGCGTTTGGTATCTTACATTATATTCAATTCGAATAAGCTTCCGGTGTATTTTTACTTCGTTTGTATTTTTAGATGATTATGAACGTTACGGAAATTTATCTCACATGCTTTATGTTGAATGAGAAACATTGAATGATTCGTTTTGCTTTCCCTACGTTGAAATGATATAATGTCGGCGTCAACAGCCTTCTTCCACGCCGGAAGCTGAAACTTGTATCATTCTGGATTAATGATAATTGAATGTCTCATATGTATACATAGCCCACAAGGCGACGTCAGAAACCATCAGGGGAGAACGCCGCATAAAAACCAAACGTGCGCGCGCGTCTCCACTCTGAAGAACCGTATCGGAGAATCACGGCAAGCATTTCGCTGAAGAGCTGCCTCGTCAGAGAGCCGAGAAATGGCAGCGTCGTAGCAAGTATTTGTCAACACTCTGATAGTGCATTTACTTCCGGGTGTAGGTCGGCGTTACCTCGCTAAATTCACTTGACATTCGTTTTCCACATCGAAGACTCGTACGATATAATCCACTGCAAGAAGACACAATTAGAAAGTATATTTAATTTCTGGACTCCAAGAACGGCGTTCTTCACATAAGTAACACCTGTTTGTGTGTGCATTCGGGAGGACGACGGTGCAATCCCGCACCCGGCCATCCTGATTTAGGTTTCCAATGATTTCCCTAAATCGCTTCAGGCAAATGCCGGGATGGTTCCTTAGGAAGGGCACGGCTGATTTCCTTCCCCATCCTTCCCTAATCCGAGCTTGTGCTCCGTCTCTAATGACATCGTTGTCAACGGGACGTTAAAACAGTAATCTCCACCTCCTCTGTTTGTGTGTTTAAGGTTGCGTTTTGAGGCTCAGGCAACATCGCAGTGACTATAGTCCGCCTCTGGCCGCCAGTGTGTCGTTAGCTCAGAGGTTCCCTTGTGCGTTGCAGTGCTTGTACTATAAGTTCGAATCACGGTAGAAGCCGCTGACTACAACCTTTTATTTTCCATTTTAATTAATGGAGTTGCAAACTGCTAGTAAAAATTTCTTATGCGAAATCTGAAGAATGCCTTTAAACATCAATCTTCGTCCGATTTCGACTTAGTAAATTAAGTTAATATCATGGATTTCTGCTTTGCAAATTCCAAGGTGCTTCACTGTAAAATAGGTCCTGAAAAGATTCAAACCGACTGTCAACGATATAAATTTGAGCTTTGTTCGTCATATAGGTCTAACATGTCAGAAGGTTGTTTATGAAGTGCACATGTTCATTAATATAGTTCCATCTTCTACATTTTTGCAATAGCATTTAACTGTAGACGTTTTCTAACACCGGCGTTAGCAATTCCTTTCCGTTCTCTGAAACCTTCAAAACGACACATTTTTCTGGTTTAAATCTGATGACCTTCACTATCACTTCCGATCAACAATAAATACTTCATGAACCCATACATGGAACTCCAAATGTGCAGTGTGCCTGCACTGCTACAGAGCATGCATTGCAAGGTATTCACACAGTTTATCGCATAGACTTACCATAAGGAATGAAACAAGAACTGTAATACACTTTACACCACAGACGCTCACTCTGGCTTGACGAAAACATCCAAACATTGACCAAAAGTTGCACAAATAATTAAGTTTGAAAGGAAAAGAAACGAGGTATGAAGCATTTATAAATTCATCGAATGTAGTGAGGTGGTTTAATTTCGTCCCAGTCTATAAAATTAATTTCGGGCCATACTCAGCTCTTGCCGATTACCCGCCTACTAATCAGGGCGTCTGTCTCCGTTGCTTTTGAGCGTGAATGGAAATTGTAGAAATTTTCTGTGGAGCAACATTTCATAATAAAGCGTTTTAAATCTTCAAAAGCGATGAGCGGTAGCAGGCGCTTTCGATAAAGAACGGGGGAGTGCAGCGCCGCTGCTGTCGCCACGGCCGCTGCCAGTAGCCAGCAAATGGATCCCGGAGCTTTGCCGCATACGGCGTCCAGAGGAGGACAGTCTGCAGGAAATCTGCCGCAAAATCGTTACTAGATAAAATTTTGCTATCGGTGTGTCACAAAGCGAAATAGATTGAATCTGCGCTATCATTACATTCACGTCTTCAGCATTCAGACACAAGAGGCTATAAAAATATTTTATGCCAGCTGCTCTCGATCCACTGACATTATGAACAGAAACAACGCACGCTACCGCTAGACCACAGGCGTAATCAGCCTAGAGTCTCTCTATCTTGGGACAAGTTTTCCTCCAGGAAGTGCGGAAGTCTACAGTGTTGCCAGATTGTGCAGATAACCGGACTTAGAGAATTAGCGAGTTGGCCAGTTTTTTTGTCCCATGTCGCGATCGGCGCGGACTTAGCCTCTGAAGCGGCCGGCCGCCGGTCGAGTTTTATGTCAAAGAGTGTACGTCTGGAGCACCGCATTGTATGGTAGTGAAACATGGACGGTGGAAAAACTGCGGCACAAGAGAATCGAAGCATTTGGGATGTGGTGCGACAGACGGATGTTGAAAGGTAGGTGGACTGATAAGGTAAGGAATGAGGAGGTTCTGCGCAGGATCAGAGAGGAAAGGATTATATGGAGAACGCTGACAAGAAGAAGGGTCAGGATGATAAACCATCTGTTAAGACGTCATGGAATGACTCCCATGGTACTAGAGGGAGATGTAGAGGGCAAAAACTGTAGAGGAAGACAGAGGTTAGGATACATTGAGGAAATAATTGAGGACGTATGTTGCTGGTGCTAGTCTGAGATGAAGAGGTTAGCACGAGACAGAAATTCGTGGCTGGCCGCATCAGACTAGTCAATAAATAAATAAATAAATGCCATGTGATAATTAGCGGCTAATTTTGATGTTGCGTAGTGACACGTATGTGAACGAGCGTATAAGGCAGGTTTTAGGGAAGGCGAATGGTTTAATGGGAGAATTACAGGGAAGTACAGTTCGGGTATAAACGCACAAACGCCTGTATATCCATTTTTGAGTGCCGTATGAGCGTTTAGGAGCCCCAGCAGAATGGTTTAAAGGAAGACATCGAAGGAACTCAAGTTGTAACAAGAAGCGGAATGACTAGCATTGGTACAAGGTACCCTAAGCCATGTAGTATGTGGTGCCTTGCGGAGTATGTAAGTGGATATATGTTCCGAAGATTCCTTAGACACGTCCTAATTAGTTAATTTTCAGTTCTAATTCTCTCATCGGACACATAAATACGCTATATATATTAAATAAAAGAGTAGGTGAGATTTCATATCTATATGTGGAGATGTTTTAGGAACTGCAGACTTGGTGATGGAAGGCAGTGAAGTCACAGAGCGAAAATTTCGACAGATAGTATTGCAAATTAAGAAAGGCGTAGCGATCCGGTTTAGACCGAAGGGAAAAGATTGTTAAGACTGTAACGGACTACTGGGGAAGCGCAAGTCATTGTCAAAATTGGGCTCGCCATTTTGAAAACCCTATAAGGGACAATCAAAAAGTTTCAGTCTGAGGGCACTGCTGCAGCGCATCGCAACGTAGCTCGACTCTTTGCGGGTATATAAACACCGCCATACAGGCAAGGGATTATTGTGGATTCGTGTCGTTCGGTCTCGCATGTGTTAAATGCAGCAAAGTGAACGATGGCAAAGTTATTACCAAATGCTTCCACATAGGATCAGCGTGCTTCCGTAGGGGAAGCAGCCAGATGCACACACCGAGAAATAAATATCTACATTCTTTTATAAAGTTTTATTTTACGGAATACTCTAATTCAAACGGCCAGTTGAAAAATTAAAAACAACAATAAAGATTACCTGGGGAAACAATTACGAGGGCAGTTCAATAAGTAATGCAACACATTTTTTTTCTGAAACAGGGGTTGTTTTATTCAGCATTGAAATACACCAGGTTATTCCCCAATCTTTTAGCTACACAACACTGTTTTTCAACGTAATCTCCATTCAATGCTACGGCCTTACGCCACCTTGAAATGAGGGCCTGTATGCCTGCACGGTACCATTCCACTGGTCGATGTCGGAGCCAACGTCGTACTGCATCAATAACTTCTTCATCATCCGCGTAGTGCGTCCCACGGATTGCGTCCTTCATTGGGCCAAACATATGGAAATCCGACGGTGCGAGATCGGGGCTGTAGGGTGCATGAGGAAGAACAGTCCACTGAAGTTTTGTGAGCTCCTCTCGGGTGCGAAGACTTGTGTGAGGTCTTGCGTTGTCATGAAGAAGGAGAAGTTCGTTCTGATTTTTGTGCCTACGAACACGCTGAAGTCGTTTCTTCAATTTCTGAAGAGTAGCACAATACACTTCAGAGTTGATCGTTTGACCATGGGGAAGGACATCGAACAGAATAACCCCTTCAGCGTCCCAGAAGACTGTAACCATGACTTTACCGGCTGAGGGTATGGCTTTAAACTTTTTCTTGGTAGGGGAGTGGGTGTGGAGCCACTCCATTGATTGCCGTTTTGTTTCAGGTTCGAAGTGATGAACCCATGTTTCATCGCCTGTAACAATCTTTGACAAGAAATTGTCACCCTCAGCCACATGACGAGCAAGCAATTCCGCACAGATGGTTCTCCTTTGCTCTTTATGGTGTTCGGTTAGACAACGAGGCACCCAGCGGGAACAAACCTTTGAATATCCCAACTGGTGAACAATTGTGACAGCACTACCAACAGAGATGTCAAGTTGAGCACTGAGTTGTTTGATGGTGATCCGTCGATCATCTCGAACGAGTGTGTTCGCCGCTCCGCCATTGCAGGAGTCACAGCTGTGCACGGCCGGCCCGCACGCGGGAGATCAGACAGTCTTGCTTGACCTTGCGGCGATGATGACACACGCTTTGCCCCACGACTCACCGTGCTTTTGTCCACTGCCAGATCACCGTAGACATTCTGCCAGCGCCTATGAATATCTGAGATGCCCTGGTTTTCCGCCAAAAGAAACTCGATCACTGCCCGTTGTTTGCAACGCACATCCGTTACAGACGCCATTTTAACAGCTCCGTACAGCGCTGCCACCTGTCGGAAGTCAATGAAACTATACGAGACGAAGCGGGAATGTTTGAAAATATTCCACAAGAAATTTCAGGTTTTTTCAACCAAAATTGGCCGAGAAAAAAATGTGTTGCATTACTTATTGAACTGCCCTCGTATTTTCCATTAAGAGATGTACAATGTAAACATTTCTTTGTGGAATCCAACTGCTCATATCAGCATCGAATAACCGCCAGAGCTGGCGTTCCAGAATGCAGTGGGCTGTCTCAAACAGCTTAATTACGATACGTAGAGCATCTAGTAATCTAAAACACACGTAAGAAACAATTACAACACATGTCTTAAAATGAAACAAGCAAGTGCGTGCTTTACACTCGAAAGCAAGGAGAATGCTTTCTAGATCTACATCTTCGTGATTACTTTGCTAATCACAATAAAGTGCCTGGCAGAGGGTTCAATGAACCACCTTCAAGCTGTCTCTCTACCTTTCCACTCCCGAACGGCACGCGGGAAAAACGACCACATCATTTTTTCTGTGCGAGCCCTGATTTCTGTTATTTTATCGTGATGATCATTTATCCTTATGTAGGTGGGTGCCAACAGTATGTTTTCGCAATCGGAGGAGAAAACTGGTGATTGAAATTTCATTAGAAGATCCTGACGCAACGAAAAACGCCTTTGTTTTAATGATTGTCACTCCAATTCACGTATCATGTCTGTGACACTATCTCCCCTACTTCGCGATAATACAAAACGAGCTGCCCTTCTTTGTACTTTTTCGATATCATCCGTCAGTCCCTCCTGATGCGGATCCAACACCTCACAGCAATACTCCAGAATAGGGCGGACAAGCGTGGTGTAAGCGGCCTCTTTAGTAGACCTGGTGCAACTTCTAAGTGTTCTGCCAGTGAATCGCAGTCTTTGGTTTGTTCTACGCACAATACTATCTATGTGATTGTTCCAATTTAGGTTATTTGTAATTGTAATCCCTAAGTATTTAGTTGAATTTACAGCCTTCAGATTTGTGTGACTTATCGCGTAATCGAAATTTAGGTGATTTCTTTTAGTACTCATTTGAATAACTTCACACTTTTCCTTATTCAGGGTCAATAGCCACTTTTCCCACCGTACAGATATCTTATCTAAATCGTTTTGCAAGTCGTTTTCATCATCTGATGACTTTAAAGGCGATAAATGACAGTCTCATCTGCAAACAATCTAAGACGGCTACTCAGATTGTGTCCTATGTCGTTAGTATAAATCAGGAATAATAGAGGGCCTATAACACTTCCTTGGGAAACGCCGGATATTACTTCTGTTTTACTCGATGACTTTCCGTCTGTTAATACGAACTGTGATGTTTCTAACAGGAAATTACGAATCCAGTTGCATATCTGAGGCCATACTCCGTAGGAGCGCAGTTTGGTAAGAAGACGCTTGTGAGGAACGGTGTCGAAAGCATTCTGAAAATATAAAAATATGGAATCAATTTGAAATCCCCTGTCGATAGCACTTATTACTTCATGAGTACAAAGAGCTAGTTGTGTTTCACAAGAACGATATTTTCTGAAACAGTGCTGACTATGTGTCAATAAATCGTTTTCTTCGAAGTACTTCATAATGTTGGAATACAATAAGTGTTCCAAAACCCTAATGCAAATCGATGTTAGTGATACAGACCTGTAATTCAGCGGATTACTCCTACTTCCCTTTTTGGGTATTGGTGTGACTTGAGCAATTTTCCAGTCTTTAGGTACGGATCTTCCTGTGAACGAGTGGTTGTATATAACTGCTAAATATGGAGCTATTGTATGAGCATACTCTGAGAGCAACGTAACCGGTATACAATCTGGACCGGAGGCCATGCCTTTATTAAGTGATTTCAGCTGCTTCGTTACTCCGAGGTTATCTATTTCTGCGGTTCTCATCTTGGAAGTTTACTTCGTCTTCTTTGGTGAAGGAGTTTCGGAAAACCGTGTTTAATAACTCTGCTTTAGTGGCACTGTCATCAGTGACTTCACCGTTGTTATCGCGCAGTGAAGGTATTGACTGCGTCTTGCCACTGGTGTGCTTTATGTACGACCAGAATCTTTGGATTTTCTGCCTGATTTCGAGACAGAATGTCATTGTGGACATTATTAAAAGCATCTCGCATTGAAGTACGCACCATATTTCGAACGTCCTTAAAACTTTGCCAATCTTGTAGGTTTTGCGTTCTTTTAAATTTGGCATGCTTTTTTCATTGCTTCTGCAACAACGATCTGACCCGTTTTGTGTACCATGGGGGATCAGTACCCTCACTTATTAATTTATGTAGTGTATATATCTCTCAATTTCTGTCGATACTATCTCTTTGAAAACATTCCACAACGTTTCCTCACTTACATGATCAGATCGGAAGGAGTGAAGACTGTCTCTTAAAAAGGCGTTAAGAGCATTTTTATCAGCTTTTTTAAGTAGATATACTTTGTGTTTCTTTTTGATGGTTGTAGGTTTTACGGTATTCAGCCTAGCAGCAACTGCCTTGAGATCGCTAATTCCTGTATTCGTCGCAATACTCATTATTTGTCCAGGATTATTTGTTGCTAAAAGGTCAAGTATGCTTTCGCAAAAATTTACGCTTCGAGAGGGCTCATGAACTAATTGTTCAAAACAATTTTCTGAAAAAGCATTCAGTACAATTTCGGATGACGTTTTATGCCTGCCGCCGGCTTTAAACGTATAATTTTTCCAGCATATCGAGGGTAGATTATAGTCACCGCCGACTATAATTGTATGAGCGAGGTACTTATTTGAAATGAGACTCAAGTTTTCTTTGAACTGTTCAGCAACTATATCTTCTGAGTCGGTAAAACGATCCAATTAATAGTTTAGTCCGATTGTCAGGTATAACCTCTACCAATACTATTTCACACGAACTATCTACTTCAATTTCGCTACAAGTCAAACTACCTCTGACAGCAATAAATACTCCACCACCAATAGTATTTAATCTATCCTTACTGAACACTGTTAGATCATTTGAAAAAATTTCGGCTGAACTTATTTCCGGCTTTAGCCAGTTTTCTGTACCTACAGCTATTACTTGGGTAATATAATCTTAAAACCCAGTAGCGCAACTAAAACCAATTTTAAACAAGAATACCCATAAAATAAAATGCTACTCTTTACTATGGATTAGATAACAATCTTTTACCAATGGTGGGACGAATATCAGGCAGTAAAAGAATAAAATAACTTTGACACAATATGATTCCAAAAGCACCTTGCTTGGCATGAATCACGGTGTACCTGAAATTCTAAGAGGGGAAGACCACTAATCTTAGCCACGAGCAGTGTCATAAAATATACTTACTTTTAAAACAACCTATAGGAGAAACAGCAAGTGAAGGGCCTGCTCATGTAAACAGATCTTTTGTAACAAAAAAACAGACTAATAAACATCGACATTAGTACACAAAACTTTACGGCACTCTGACTAAACAGAACGCAAAAAATGGGGGAATCGTCTGGTCGTAGTGTGTACCACTAACAATATAGATTTGAACATAATGCTCTCAAAACAGTGAGACACTTAAACAGGATTAATCGATGGCATCTATAATACTGAAGCTGACAAATGTTCGTATATCAAACTGTAAAGCTCGCCGTCTCCTCGTTTGCGCTGTGCTTTCCGTGTTCCGATGACAACCACAGGCAATAGCCGGTGACATTCCGTCAAATTATCAAATGACACGAGCCGTACTCTTTGCGCCTGTTGTCCGTAAGTTAAAGCAGGCAACCCATACATGAGCATATACACTCACAAATTGTACAGTGGTTTAGCCGGGCTGGCAAGCATAATACCTTCCTGTCAATGCTCAGTTTCTGCTCCACGTATAACTCGAACTTCACTTCACGTGCAGATGACCCTGCGAAACTCTATTACAAATGCCCGACCTTCCGACCAAGGTAACACTGTGCCAACGCCTCAGCATCAACTGCACATGCTAACAGCTTCCTTCCTGCCCCAAAAGACTCACTCGCTCTTACATTAGCTGCAGGTGACAAGACCCTCAGCCGATGCGTGTACGGCGCTTCAACCCCTCACCGCACAACCCATCCCCCGCTTAAGGCGTTACCGCTAGATCCCACTCCGACATATTTGAGTATTGACAGCGGCTCGGTTTGTTATGTAACATGAAAACGTTATGTCGCCGAATAAGGACGCGTTTTTTCGTGTCCTCAAATGTAAAATTTTGTAGACAGAAGCTAACGATTTGAGAAATCATTGTACAGGGAAGTACGTACATGAGCCAAAACATTATGAGCAATAGTCACCTCGAAAGGGAACGCCGCGGTAAAGTGAGTGTATGAGCGATGCAGAGACAATTGAGGAATCATTCCAGCGACAATATGAGCCGCAAATGGAGATAATGGCTAACATAAGCAACTCTGACAAAGGAAAAATTACTACGGAGCAGCGCCTGGGAAGGAAATTCTCGGAAACGGTGAGGCTGGTCGACCGTTACGGTGTCAAGATTGTGATAATCTATGGAAAGTGGTCGAAGTTTAGTGAAATCACGTATGGGTCTCAAGGTGTTGGAGATCCTCGCCTCTCCACAGAAGGCTCAGCTCAGCTGCATAGGCGATAACCTGCTGCAGATCTGATGATGCTGGCGCAGACACAAGTGCTTCGGTGCAGGGAGCACAGCGTCGGTTGTTGAACGTGGTTGCTTCGTAGCAGATGACATCTACCTGCATCCTGCTGGCTTAACGACATCGTCGATGACGACTGTAGTGGAAATGGGATCTTCGAAACTGCACTGTGCATCAGTGGAAACGTGTCACCTTACTACAGCAGTCACTGTATGTCAATCTTTGTACATGATGGTGGTTGGAACTTCGGCTGGTCAGTTGAGCTCTTTAATAAGCTACCGGTTTCGATGTTACATTGTATCATCATCAGGCCCCCGTATAAATATTAATGTAATCAAGAGTGACAATAAAGAAGAGGACAATTATCTGATAACGAATAATAGTTGGGAGAAATAAATATTGCTAATGGAATTAATATCGTAGGGAGGTTAACAATAAACACCTTTACAAAATACTTCATTATTACAGAGATAAAACACCTTACACTGTTGGAGATTTGTCGTTTACCGTCTGTTAACTTTGAGCTCATATGTGTTGATGTTTGTTACTCTATACTATTTATATGTTTTGGGTACAATGTATATCTTTCCCCCATTACTTCCAATTATTTTACATTTTATATGGATTCCGCTTTAATATTAATAATTATTGTATCCACATTGGTGCGACACCTTGCTTAATTTTGGAAATTACTTTCTGTTAACCTACCTCTTACATTAACTGGTTCTTATATATTTATTATATTAACCCTTTCGTAATATTTGCTTCTCCCAAACACTTTTTCCTTCAACACACAATCGTCCTCTTCATAACTGTTAATTGTTGCACCTTCATACAGGGACCTGATGACAATGTAAATGACAATGAAACCAGTGGCTTTATACTGAGTTCAAAAATTTACTGTTGAAGATGTACTGCTGGAGAAGCCCCTACGGAATTCTCTTTTCCATCTTGTAGTAATTTTGAAACAGTTCACAAGCAATAGGGCGCTGTGCGTTTAGATACTAATTCAGAAAATGAAGTCTGAGAAATTCAGTGATTGAAGAAAAAAGTGCAAGCTGAAATTTTTTTACTGTAGTGATTGGTAACTGAATTAGTGCATTAAATGCTCATCGAATTATTTAGAACACGGATAAGAAAGTGAACCACACTCCGCAAACCTTTTGGCAGGGCCAGCAGCGTGGAATACAGAGGAAAGAGTGGAGACCGTACAAAGGGAGGAGCGATCCGCGGCGAGTCGCTAGCGGGGAATTGCTTGTCGCGCCGGAAGTGGATTCGATTACAGGCGACAGCTAAAGCTACTTACCGTTGTCGGCGTTGAGCCTTTTCCCATGTTAAACACCGGCTGTGCAAGAGCGCTAAGGATGGGTTGGGCGCACAATGCGGCGGTCCAGCTGAAACGCCTTGCACTGCGGATAGCCGCCCTGATTAGGCGATACTGCAAGCACGTAACTTGCTGAAGAAGTTCCTAGTAATTTTTGTGCGAAGCACTACACTTATCAGGAATATATTCAAATACTCAGGCACTGTTGCATCTATTTGAAACGTTATTTCCGTGTGTGTTACGTATTTTAGTTTCATCGACTTTCATATTCGTACTGTGAACAGTACAATAAAAAAAAGGGATGTTATCCGAATGGGACGAAAATAGGTAATTTCAGAAAAAGAGAAACAGGTTTACAACTGAGCAAATCAGTAATGCGTTGGTCATTATGCAAGTAATTATTCGACTTCGCATTGATCAATAGTGTAAGGTGGCCATAATTTCTCACCTTACAAGCACCCATTCGTATACTTTGCCCTGAGCTACAAAGACAATTAGGTATCATGTGATAGGTTATACATCGTGTATATGAATATATAAAGGAGACTGATGTTGTCACGTACGCCTTGTAAATAATTGTTAACGCTTGTAGCATGAAAGGTGACGGAGTGTCTTTATTATCATACTAATAGAGGTTGGAGCAACAGTGGAAATGAAACGGCAGGTGGAACTCAAGCCCTGGGTGGAAGGCCCACACAGGTGTGTTGGTGCTGCTTAAACACAGGAAGTAGCAAGACGGACGTCGGAACACCTGAGTGCTGGCGCACAATAGAGTCGCGACCGCCCCGGTGTTGTAGCCGGATTGGAAGGATTAAACTTCGGAAATTACGAAAAGCTTGGATGCAGCAGAGAGGAACGTGGAAGCGTCACCTATGAAACCACGCAGGCTGGGTTATTTCCAAGGATTTTTACTCAGAAGCGTACCATTGTATGAGTATAGGCTTTTCCTTCTCAAACTTTCCGCACTGGACGACAAAAGACTAAAATATGGTTGGGCGGCGTTCGGAAGAATCTGCAGAGAGGGAGAATATTCCGTGGTTTCGGGAATATGATTCGTTCTCGGAATTACGATGGTGGGGAGCCGAGCCTTGCTGGGAGGCCAGCAGTGGAGAGACGAGGGCTTCCGTTGTGAGCTCCCCTGTTGACGGACGCTCGATAACAGCTTTGTTGGTACAGTCCGACTTGCTGTCTTTGCCCTCAGGAGAGTTTGTAGTTAGAACAGTTAGGCACTGTACTGTTGCGAACCTATACGATTCTGGACTTCACCTCCGGGTTGGAAGCCGTCGTTGAGTATGCACCGTTCAGTAATTGAGAGCAATTCCTCTGCCTATAGTTAAGTTGAGACTTTATATGAACTCCGTTATTGTGGCTGGGAGTTCGCGTTTCTCGTCTGTAGAACACAAAGAGGAGAAGACAGTACTAGAGTATATTAGTCAGAGGACCGCCTTCTGCCGTCCTAGTGTTTAAAAGTTTATTTGTGACTAGACTTCTTCCATCGTCGCAGACAAGTACGAGAACCATCACTTCGACGCACCGGACACGGTACATACGGTCATATCGCAAATTGCTTCGGCTTATTAGTGCTATAAAAGCTAAACAGCTGTGATCACATTAGTTTATTTCTACTGAGGTTCCACACCACCGTAGATCTTCTTTGAAAGTAGTGTCTTCTAGTGTTTGGTGCGTAGATGATGTCAGTCATTTCGCATTATTGCAATTAGATCGCGCAGTCATAATAAGGGGCAGAGGTGGGCAACTGATTAGTAGTTTTACTTAGGAAATGTAAACTTTGTAATATAAAGGTTTTTTCTTAATCTGCATTAAATATATAAACGTTTAGCATTTAGTTGTATTAGTTGCCTTTATCATTCATTTATGTTTAGGTTGTAATTTATATGATAAAGTCCATTAAGAGATCCTAAGATCTGCTTCAGGGGGTTGTCAGATTGGGCCAAATCTTCATTTTAGCGTTTATTATTTTCCGTTGCGCACACCCGCCTGGAGTAGCATCTTGGAATAGTGTTGTTGGATATCATCCTAGAGATTTCAAGCCCAATTTAGTCCAAGTGGCACGTCTGATGTCAAATTACCGAGATGGTTGGAGGGCCATGCCCATAATGTTCCAAATGTTCTCAATTGGAGACAGCCTGGGCGACCTTGCTGGCCAACGGTGAGTAGTACAAGCCCGAAGACAAGCAGTAGAAACTCCTTCCTCGTGCGGACGGGCATTATCTTACTGAATGAAATGTAAGCCCAGGATGCCTTGCCATCAAGGGCAACAAAACGGATGTAGAATATCGTTGACATACCGCTATGTTGTAAGGCTGCCGCGTATGACAATCAGAGGGGTCCTGCTATCAAAAGAAATGGTGTCCCAAATACGTCTTCGGCCAGGAATCTCATTGACTGGCGTAGAAATGTCTTCAGAGTGAGTCCCGCTTCGAACTGAGCTCAGATGACGTGTCTGGAGACGCCCAGACAGCAGTGCGATACCAAACTGACCGCCGCCTGCCATACGACCCCGAGAACCAGGAGTGATGGTCTGGGGCGCCATTTCAGTTCATAGCAAGACCTCTTTGATTGTCACCCGCGGTACTCTTACAACACAGTAGTGCGTCGACGATATTCTACGCTCCGTTTTGTTGCCTTTGCAGGCAATTCATCCTGGGCTTAAATTTCAACTTTTCTTCACGTTTGCCAAAAATTACCTTGGCCAACATTATGGGTAGGATTCTCCAGCCATTTCGGGATTTTGGTAATCTAATTCGCCAAATGGACAGAGTTTGACACGGTATCTTTACTGCTTCTAGAAGGGCCAGAGGTGGGCCAATGCGTTGTTAACTTCACGACGTTCTTTCTCTTGAAAAAATGATCCAACCTTTATGTAACTGTAATCATTTTTTTGGCTGTAATTTACATCACGTCTGTCCGCAGCTCGTGGTCGTGCGGTAGCGTTTTCGCTTCCCACGCCCGGGTTCCCGGGTTCGATTCTCGGCGGGGTCAGGGATTTTCTCTGCCTCGTGATGACTAGTTGTTGTGTGATGTCCTTAGGTTAGTTAGGTTTAAGTAGCTCTAAGTTCTAGGGGACTGATGACCATAGATGTTAAGTCCCATAGTGCTCCGAGCCATTTGAACCATTTTTTTTACATCACGTCTACCGGTTTTCGTCCCATTCGGACAGTTTCTTCGAGGCGCGTCTTTTTTGTTTTATTTTAATAGAAGGAATCATGGTACAATTTAGAACGTTTTAAATGAAGTGCTTCTACATTAGAGCCTATTGTGAACCACATTTTCTTTTATTAAGCATTTGCAGACTGTGGATTCCCTCAAAAACCATTTCTTTTGAATTTAGTACTACTTCTACTTTTGTAACACTTTCCTCAGGCTGGAACTTCCACACACGGAATTCATTACGGGTAAATTTCGGAGAGCTCCTCTCTTTGTACAGTCCTCTTCCCACGCTTCTCTGAATGTGCAGCTGGCCTTGCCCACAGGCTTGCAGGCTATGATTTCTGATTGTTGTTCTAAATAATTCAGTGTGAATTTAGTGCACAAATTCAGTTACCAATGCCAAATGTCAATGCGAAGTAAGCCCACTGCTTAAGAAATCAGTCAGTTCAGAGGCCTTCACGCCAATACTGTGTAATTCAGCTTCAAGCTTTGTTGATGGACTCAGTTCGCAAGTTTCTTCAGGTAAGCAATATCGAGCTGAAGACATTCATTTGAGGGGATCTTGATTCCTATATTTCACCAGTCGTTGCGTAAAAGATCGGATGATTTAGAAGCCGATTGGAGGGGCTGCGAAATACCTGTGCGTTCATCAAATCACGAACGTAGGCGTGCAGCCCTGTAGAATAAAGGTTAAACCTGCTTGCCGAGAATAAAAGTCTTTTTGCATGTCACGGCAACCTGAAAGAGTGGGCTCAAGCTGACCCGTGTGGTGCTTCCATATCAACTACAAACTATGGTGTAATCATTTTGTCCGCATACCTAAGCAACTGCGGCCGTTGCAACCCATGCAGGGAGCATGCGCGCTCTCCACTACTTCGATTTATCGGCGTTGCACATGAGCTCACTCTGATTCACAACCGATCCAAGTCCAGGTATTATCAGTCAAGTGGCACGAGGATGCTATGAGAATTTACCGAAGTTGAATATGACTTTGAGTGAACGTGTGATTTTCTAATCAACAAACTTATATGACAAAAAAGCACGTCGTTCGGATTTGGGATTTGGTGAAAGAGGGACTTGGAACTTTGTCTGCTATTTGTGCCTACAGAATTCACGGACAAATCGGGATTAGTTAGCCGTAGTCATCGACGCTTGTTGGGCTTATTTGATGAGTAAGTAAGTGTGCTAATTGTATCAGCAGTTATTTGAAGGTATTCGTCGTGCTGTAGGATCCTTTAAATTAAAAGGGGTGAGAAAAATATGGAATCACCACAAACTTAATATATTAAAATGTCTAATAAGGAATAGAAAAGTGTTTACATTCAAAACCACTTCCAAAGTAGGTCACAAAGTGTCAATAATATTGATATCTGGTGACTGGGGTGGCCAGGAGAAATGCGACAATTCATCCTCAAGCTCACAAAACCGGTCCTGGACTATGAAAGCTGTGTGAAAAGGAGACCTGCCGCTTTGGAACACAGCAGCACGAATGGGGACCAAACATTGTACTATGAGATGGACCTGATGAGCCAAAATGGTCACATAATACTACGCAGTAATGCGACCTTGCAGAGTTACCATGGAGCCTATGGAATATCACGATATGGCTGCCAAAATCATCACCGAACTCGTGCCGTGTTTCACTCTTGGGATGTAAACTCGGCCATAAATTGGAAACAGTGTCGAACAAGACATATCCAATTACATGACACTCCTCCGCCGCTCCTTATTCCAAATTTTATGGTTTCGGCGCCAAGGTTTCCTTTTACGACTATTTGCGTCACCGATCAGTGATTTTGAAACTCCAGCTCGCTCTGCAATTCCACTTTTCTGAAGCTCCGTTCTACATCTACATCTGCATCCATACTCCGCAAGCCACCTGACGGTGTGTGGCGGAGGGTACCTTGAGTACCTCTATCGGTTTTGTTGCTGACAGGGTTCGCGAGTGCGACATTCCTGCAGTGACTTTTCCAGCTGTCATCCTCTTATTTGCCATCACAGTCCACTTCTATGATGGTCCGTTACCATCACAAGACACACTATTTCGTCCTCGTTTTGACTTAGCGGATACTGTTTTTCAGCTTTCCCAGTATGTGATAAAAATTTCCGACACGGTGCCTCTTGAAACATCAAACACTTCGGACTCCTTTGTTACAGAAGCACCAACCATACTAGCAGCGACAATTTTGCCAAGCTATAATTCACTTAGGTCCGTCATAATGCTCTGACAACTTCACAGATCACTGTTCTGACCACGACTGATACAAAGTGTTGAGGACGCTGCAGGCTTGTCGAGCATCTGCATTTATCTTGAAGCAAGCATTTCTCACGGCGTTGCCTTATTTTTCTCTAGCCCCTGTATGCGTATCACATTGTTTTAGGCTTACGTTAACCCAGATTTTATTTAAAGACTTCACGGGTTCCAACTTCCCTAACTTACTTCGATAAAATTGTTTATGCAACAGTTACCTCTCACTGGTTGTGCAGCTCCTTTTTAACGGGTTTGAGCACTGTTGGTGATTTATGAACATTGTATGCGCTGGTTATTTGTAATTTATTTTATGCTCAGGGTGAACGTAAGTTCAGTTTCACTAACTGCTGCTCTAATTCAAGCCATATGGGCATTGACTGAATTTTATTTATACAATTTGTGATATAACTAGCCTATCATAACAGAAAACCAAGCTACGTACATTGGTACATTCTATCTTGGCTGAGATTGGCTTTCTACCTAATTGCGTGTTTGGCTATTTGTTTCTAATCTCTGGATCTTTCATTTATTAGGGTTCAAATAACGTTTCTCTGATTTGCGTAAAGGTTATATTTCACGTTTCACGTCTATAGCTGCTCATTTCCTCTTGCGATCTGGTATGCTACGGTTGTTAACTGATGTGTTAATTAAATTTTTATTGATGCATAATATGTTGTTCTGCAACATTTGTTAACTGAAACCATATCTGTCTGTTCTTGTACTACCTGAATTCATTCTTTGCTTTATTCAATTTGTTTTGAGTCAGAACCACTTGATTGAGGTGAAATCTCAGATTAAAATTGATCAAATGTGAAATACATAATATTTATTTCTGATTTTCCTCGATAATTGTGAATAATTACATTCATATGAGTTTCTGTATATTGAGCAAGCAGTAAAGGAAACAAAAGAAAAATTCGGAGTAGGTATTAAAATTCATGGAGAAGAAGTAAAAACTTTGAGGTTCGCCGATGACGTTGTAATTCTGTCAGAGACAGCAAAGGACTTGGAAGAGCAGTTGAACGGAATGGACAGTGTCTTGAAAGGAGGATATAAGATGAACATCAACAAAAGCAAAACGAGGATAATGGAATGTAGTCGAATTAAGTCGGGTGATCCTGAGGGAATTAGATTAGGAAATGAGACACTTAAAGTAGTAAAGGAGTTTTGCTATTTAGGGAGTAAAATAACCGATGATGGTCGAAGTAGAGAGGATATAAAATGTAGACTGGCAATGGCAAGGAAAGCGTTTCTCAAGAAGAGAAATTTGTTAACATCGAGTATAGATTTAAATGTCAGGAAGTCGTTTCTGAAAGTATTTGTATGGAGTGCAGCCATGTATGGAAGTGAGACATGGACGATAACTAGTTTGGACAAGAAGAGAATAGAAGCTTTCGAAATGTGGTGCTACAGAAGAATGCTGAAGATAACGTGGGTAGATCACGTAACTAATGAGGAGGTATTGAACAGGATTGGGGAGAAGAGGTGTTTGTGGCACAACTTGACTAGAAGAAGGGATCGGTTGGTAGGACATGTTCTGAGGCATCGAGGGATCACAAATTTAGCATTGGAGGGCAGCGTGGAGGGTAAAAATCGTAGAGGGAGACCAAGAGATCAATACACTAAGCAGATTCAGAAGGATGTAGGTTGCAGTAGGTACTGGGAGATGAAGAAGCTTGCACAGGATAGAGTAGCATGGAGAGCTGCATCAAACCAGTCTCAGGACTGAAGACCACAACAACAACAACATGAGTTTCTCAAATGTAGAATTTAAAAAAACCCGTAGTAAACGTTTGTAGAGGTTATTAAATAAAATCAGTTTATCTTTTACGTTTTTCTTTTCTTTTTTTGTGGCTGGCACCTTACCACTCGTAGCTCCCCGCTCACTATCGTCACAATACGAGAAACACCGTCAAAACATCAAACACACACCTCCAGTCTGAACTAAACCCTCCACACACCGTGGATTAAACACCTCATTGGCCCTTTATTGCATCAAACGGTGTGCATTATTTGTAAAGAGGAGAAATCGCGATTCACAGAATTAATGTGCAACGGCTCGAAGTAGCTCTTGTCAGTTTTCTGTTGTTAGGCACTTTGAAGACGTGCAATTTTAGGCGTTGTTGTGAGTAATGGTCTTTTGCGTGGTATCCTGCTCCAAATGTCTCCTACATACAATTCCCTTCGGAATTTTCGCCTGGAAATTGGTTGAGGTACACATGCATTGACTGTAAGCAGCAGTGAGTATTATGATACGGAACATATTTCTGTGTGTGTGTGTGTTTCATTGTTTGTCTGCTTTCACCAACATCACCTAGAGACAAGGTCAAACAACAGCATCGTGATGTCATAGCCAAGCGGCGATCGATAAATGATATTTTTATATTGGTGCCAAATGTTATATTTTCGAGTTATAGACCTGCCATCTCTGCCTTTTGTACCACCGCCTTTAGCTACGTTTCGTCTCTATCTTGTTGCGCCGGCCGGAGTGGCCGAGCAGTTCTAGACGCTTCAGTCTGGAATCGCGTGACCGCTACGGTCCCAGGTTCGAATCCTATCTCGGTCATAGATATGTGTGATGTCTTTAGGTTAGTTAAGTTTAAGTAGTTCTAAGTTCTAGGGGACTGATTACCTCCGCTGTTGAGTCCCATAGTGCTCAGAGCCATTTGAACCATTTTTTTATTTTGTTGCACTTCCGTTTTTGATAGTGTTCGTTGAATTTAACATAGGAGAAGTTCTCCTTGCTTATACTGAAGTGACAAAAGTCTTGAGATACTTCCTGATAACGTGTGGCAACAAATCGACGTGGCATGGGCCGAGCTGTCTCGACAGCTGTCCGTAATGGCGGAAGTGCCGCCGTTACAGGATTTTGTACGCGAACTGACTTCTTCATTATATCCCATGAATGTTCGATGGGATTCATGTCATGCGATCTGAGTGGCCAATGGCCATACCATTCGCTCGAATTGTCAAGAACATTCTTCAAACAAATCCTGAACAACTGCAGCCCGTGACATAGCGCACAATCATCCATAAAAATTCCATTGTTGTTTAGGAATGAGTGCAAATGGTATCCAGGCTGCCGAACATCCAGAGGACCCAGTCCATTCCATGTAAACACAGCCCACAGCATTATAGAACCACCATCAGCTTGCACAGTGCCTTTTCGACAACTTGGGGCCATGGCTTTGTTGTGTCAGCAACACACTCGAAACCTGCCATCAGCTCTTACCAACTGAAATCGGTGCTCATCTGACCAGACCACTGTTTTCCAATCGGCTAGAGTCCAACTGATATGGTAATGAGGGCGCGTGAGGCACTGCAAGCGATGCCGTGCTGTTGGTGTGGTATCATTTATCGATACCACCATATACTTGGAGAAATGCAAGTTAAGTAAATCTTCTCTTTGTTGTTTTAACTTGTTCGGCAGTCATTTCTACTCCTGTCTAGTTTTTCCTACGGCGACAGTTCCTGCACCACTCTGTAGCCCACCTCTCCTTACTGTTGTGTACAAAATTGTACACAACGGTTAACAAAGGCACTCTCGTCGGTCGTCCGCTGCCGTAGCTCATTAACACCAAATATCGCCGCCCTGTCGTAACGGACACATTCGTCGTACGTCCGACATTGACCTTCCCGATTATTTCGGACAGTGTTGTTTGTCTGTTAGCACTGACACCTCTACGTAAACGCAGCTGCTCTCGGATGTTAAGTGAAGGCCGTCAGCCTCTGCGTTGTCCATTGTGAGAGGTAATGCCTGAAGTCTGGTATTCTCGGCGCTCTCTGGACACAGTGGAGCTCGGAATACTGAATGCCTTCACTATTTCCGAAACAGTTTTTCCTATGCATCTAATTCAAACTACCATTACGCATTCAAGATCTGTTAACTCCCATCGTACGGCCATAATAACGCCGGAAATCTTTTCACATGAGTCACCTGCATAGGTAAAAGACTTTCCTTAACCTAATAAAATATATACAGCAAGGCACACGAAAATAAAAATTAAAAAACACAAACATATTTTAAGTCTTCTGCTACGTATCACAAGACTTTCGACGCCTCAGTGGTGTCTGAATTGCAGAATAATGCACATAAACATATGAAAACAGAATCACACAAACCACAAGCTACAACGCAAATATTATTTTTTTCAACTTTTGTGGAGTATAAGAAACACGCAGAAAATATTTTCAGTTCGAATCGAAGTAGATCTAAGTGGTGTGTTACGTACGCGTGCTAAATTCTGCCCTCAGGCCAGTGTCCGGTAGCCCAGAACAACAGACAGACAGCTGGTTTGTCTTCTTACAGCTCAACGAGGCTTATGGTGGCTGATGGTGGAGCGGGCTGCGCGGGGTAGCAGCGCGGTCTTGGGGCCTTGCCATGGTTCACGCGGCTCCCCTCTCGGACGTAATCCTCCCTCGGGTATGGGTGTGTGTGTTATCCTTAATCTAACTTAGTTTAAGTTAGATTAAGCTCTGTTTAAACCTAGGGAAAGATGACCTCAGCTGTTTGGTCCCATAGGAACTTACCAAAAATTTCCATGGTGGAGCTGGAAAGAGGGAAGCATTGCGTGTTTGCCATCCAGAATACTCGACTAGGCCTCTTAGCATCCAGTTTGACACGGACCATAGTGATTAACCTCGACAATGAGTTAATTTCGCAAGACAGACGTTTCGGTTCTATAAGTATTGGTCAAAATTTGTTACTGGTGCGGAAATACTGCAAGAAATATTTGTTCCATGACCGGTGTATTGTGATATCAACAATTTTCGACTTCTAAAGGCAAGTTTTCTGATCAGGCAAAGATATGTGTGACTTTACGTTGGACATCTACCGGTACTGATATATGACTGGTAATATTCGTTCTGGATTTCCTCTGTTTCAGTGATCCACAAACTCCCTAATTAACGAGAGGCGATGGTATAAGGAGACGGGTTTACCTGTACAGGCTCTACCTTGAAACTATTGTCCGGCCTTTCCATTAGTCCCAAGATGAGATGAAATCACAGTTAGGATTGTCCACTGCGTCAGATTCGGCAATAACTACTGTAGCATTTAATGAAGCAGTCTGTTGTGGCAATTACATCTTGATAATTCTCATATAAATTTTCTGATAGCCTAGAGGCGTAAGTAGTTGGAAAAAGCCAGGAACTAAGCTATGAACAAAATGTGTAAACTGAGGGGAGCTAAACCGAAATTCTGTACTACGCCCACTTGTTTAACTTCTTCCTATTTCTTTGGTCTCTTTCTGTCTTAAGCGTTCTGAAAACAGAAACGCTCATGTATCAGATGCTTTTCGCTTTTATTGACAAAGTAGCACCAACAGCTATACTAAAATCGTGAGGAGTAGATGATACTTCTTGTTCCTTTATTTTTAATAGACTGAATGAACAGACTAAACGTCGGGTTTTCTTAAGGACGATATATTTCAGAGTTTACTGCCAACGTTTTGTGTTCCTTGTTACATATTTTGATCACAACTACTGCTCCTTCCACATTACCAGCTACTGGAATCGAACTTATACTACATTCATTCAATTGGTTCGATTTCTTCACCCTTACTGAGTCCGGATTTTCGATCACTGCACAAGATTTCCTTGCAAAGTTTGTTTTTTTTATTCAGATTTTATGTATTATGTTATTTGTGGCTATTTCTATTATTTCATCAGTGTTTGTTGTATGCAATTTTTTAAACTATGTGTAAGAGATGATGCCAATGAAAACATTTTTAAGGAGGATTTTTTTATGTGTATAATGTTTAAAAATGTTATTTAATCATACAAATAAAAGTGTCTAGTGATGAAAAAAGTGAATCACTTCCACTGAATAAGCTTTAGTTTGTAGCAATGTGGAAACACAAAAATCAGTAATAGTTAGGATGGTACTGAGGACATGAGTCATCTAAATAATTCCACTTTTCCATTATTTATGATGTTGGGGTTGCAGTGAGTGCCTCTTGATATTATTTGTAACCAGGCTTTAGATAGAAATCAGAGTTACAGGAATGGAAACAAGACTTATTGGCATATACTCTAAGTATTTCAACTCACAGTTAATGCATCGGAAATCATAATCACAACATCTTCAAAGCACAAGCTTCTCAACTGCAGGGCAGCTCAAGAAAGGCAGAGGCTGTAGAAAATATGTATCCTCTTTAACCTATTCTGATGAAGAACTGGCAAACTTGTAGAAAACTTTTGTTCACTGGGTGACTGTCGACTCACTTTCTTGAGTGTTTCAGAATTAGCTTGCAAAATTCACTTGACACTTTCTCATAATTTCTATTAAAAATTTGAATGGTTCTCTCTTAAAGTGTAACACTGGGTTATGAAATATATCATTTGGATGATTTTCTATTGCGAATTATCTGTGTTATGAATGGCAGTGAATGTGTACCGCAGGTACCACTGGCTCACTATGTATTTGGTAGCATGGCTGCTTTGTGCAGTACTGAGCGAGGTGGTGCAGTGGTTAGCTCGCTGTACTCGCAATCAGGAGGACGACGGTTCAAATCCGGGTCCGGTCACACTGCTGTAGGTTTTCCGTGATTTCACTAAATCGCTTCAGGTAAATTCCGGGATGGTTCCTTCGAAAGGGCACGGCCGACTTCCTTCCCCATCCTGCCCTAATCCGAGGGGACCGATGATCTCGCTGTTTGCTCCCTTTTCCCCAAATCATCCAACCAACCTTTGTGAAGCAGAAGATGCATTAGCTCTTGGTTCCAATCTTACTGTAGTCTTAGACACTCTGTCAGACTTTTATCTCTTCTCTTCCTGATCTACAACTATCGTAGTCGAAATACAATGAGCAAATTTTAGCATATCCGTCTTAAGTCTTCTCGCAACCTCACTTTACTACCCCCTAGATATAAGGCGAAAAATTGAAAAAATGTGACATTCCAACCCGGTTAAACTCTGTGACCATTTTTTAAACGATAATGTTGAATAAAATGTGCTACCAGTCATAACTGGATATGGATTATTAAATCATTATCGGTTTTGGGCTTATGTCCATCTTCAGTTGATTATACATTCAGTTTCACATTTCGACATTTAAAAGTTGGAGTTCACTATCCATCCTGAAAGGCAAGTTACATGATGAAAGTAGACGTAAGTGATAGCATTGAAAGTGAGAAAGTGGTGAGAGTTGGATATATTTACATTAGATGGAGTATCCACATCTTAAATGCATATTTGCCAAGAAAGTACTCATTTGAACCAAATAGTAATTGTACGTCTGTCACGAAAATAATCATTTAAACAACCACATTCCGATTTTCAGGACAAATAGCCAACGTTATCGCAAATGAGTTACTTACAAGCTTTTATGTGACAGTTCTCCACAGATCTATGTAAGCCAGACAGGAAGGAGCTTCGTTGTAAGATATCGGTAACACGTGGATGTCTTTTGGATAAAAAAAATTAATAAATCCACTTTTGCAACACATTTGAAAGAAAATTACCAGTGAGTTACAGACAAGGAAGACTACCTTCAGATTATACACTATCAACAAAGGAAAGAAAATTAATCACTTTGAAAGACTTAATATAAATCATCCAAATTCCACCATATATTGTTCTCACTGAACAAGTAGACCTAGCAAACGATACACTTTTACAGAACTTTTATGAATGATTTATAAATATGAGCTGTAACTTATGGTTTTCTCATAACCACGAAACAAGAAATCTTGTATTATTAAACTCGTTAGCGCCTAAAATAAATTTGTCGAAATTATTTCATTTGTTTGAGTGTTATAGATTACTGTCCCACTAATTTGCTTTATGTAATAGATTATATGCCAAACATTGCTCCAATTAAAACAAAATTTTCTTTACAAATAGGACTGGAATAACAATGGCAGCTATACTGAATGTATGTTTTCAGGACAGCAGTGACATCTTGATTGTTCTCACGTTCTACTTTCTCTTTTTGCTATATGTAGATTGTGAACACCTACGACTCCTTTTATTTCCTCGTTTCTTGTGGTTTGTTGGTCCAGGAACTGACATACGTTTGATCATAGGTGCTTCTGTAGGCACCGTAGTTCTGTAAGGTATCACTTCCTACGCATTAAGTCATTTCTCTTCATTTCGTATATTATTTGAGCATGTTTCCGAAGTTCAGATATCTGAAAAAAGTGTGAGGCAAGCGGCTGCTTATTCTTGAAACAGTTCTGATTTCAGACGATCGACAACATCTACGCCTCCTTTTTTGAGACAGTAGAATGTAATGACTTCATGTTCATTCGCTTCGCTGCTGTGAGCGTCTATACTGTCGTCACTGACGATGGTAGATACCATTAGTGTATAATTTTCCTGTTTCTTGCTTTTAACACGCGAACAAACGAGGCAATTGCTACCTGATTTCCCTCTGAACTCGCATTCGTGTTATTGACAGCAGTTATTTCTCTCTTATTCCTTCGCAGAGTACTTTCTGCTGTGAATCGATGATTTTTATGCAGATCGTTAGCGGCTGATATAGGCGAAAGATAGTTGTTTATTGTCACGTGGTTATAAATGGATTGAAACAGACGAAACCACATTCGTTGCGTTACTGGCTAATTGATATGGACCAGCAAACCGTTTGCCTACATGTAGTCACGTATTTAGGGTGTAAACAGTTGTAGCATCAAAGAGTGCAAATAATTTTATACTTTATTTTCCGGCTTGTTTGAGATGTATTACCGGATTTGCAATGCCCTCTGATTGCTTCCAGCATCTCGTTTGTTCTTGCCATTGCTACTACACTATAAATTTTCATTCACGCGTTCAAAAATCCATTGAATGTTTCTCTAACTGATGTCAAATTATAAATTTCATTCCTCTGCGTCTCGTAGACTTGTCATCTAATCGCACAGGTTGGAGACGATGCTCATCGACACAATAAGGAAATCTGGTGCATCACTGGTCCATAGCTCATCGGTATAGAAATTCTGCAACCTTTTCACTCCTGGGAGTCATAGACCGCTGTCTCGATCACTCCATTATTAAGCTGCTGCCATTCTGTCTACTACTTGGTTCAATGATGTAATCCGGCCAATTCACTGTTTGGAAGAAAAGTTTCGGGCAATCCGGAGCCGATTTGAAACATAAAGTGTTACTGGTGAAAACTATCTTGATTAAGACCATAGTTTGATCATCTCATAAGCCTTGTGAAGATCCCATAGCCGTTATCGTGTATTCACTATGTCAGATAAAGCTACATTTATGCATTAGCCTGGATATTAAGGACATATTTTACGTGAATGAGAACGGTAACGTTAAACCTCTGGATGTTGGTGACGGATAATGATATCAAAAAAAGTTTCGAAATGCTCCGAGAACAATTTCTTTAGAAACTATGATCAAAATTTCGAAATTAACGATGAATACTTCTTAAAGAAGTGACAGGTCCTGCAAATGGCTTTTCGGATTTTTCTCAAGAACCGCCCATGAACAAATGGTGCTTTTATAAGCCACCTAAGCCCAACTCTAGACCACACCTCATCCAAAAGAGCCAAACGATTTGCTCAATATGCCTGGACTGGAGGAAGCGTGCAATATTTACATTTTGATCCAGTACTGTAGGATAGCTACTGTATACCCGTTCATCTGACTGGTATACAAACGGTCGCCAGGCCAAGGGCTATCCGAAACATTTGACCTCTCATGTCTGTGACCAATGCAATCCGATAATTGTGCTCGTCTTTTCGCGCGCGGTTGGTTGGAATATGTTAGTATCGTGTACCGGTGCCCTCTCAATGCCAGATTCGTACTTTCGCGGAGATCAAGAAATGCTTCTTCGATATAACAGAAGTTCACACAGACATAGGCCACATCGAGGTCAAGAATTATAATTTTTATTTTTTATTTCACTAATTCGCGAAGCTTTGTGCAAGCTCGTATTACTGATACTTCTTGTTTCAGTCAGCAGAATTTCTTCGTAAGTTCATATTGCTAAGCTGTCATTGATTTTTATTAGAACAATACATATTCTTACAGAGTTTCTCCTTGGCTTGTTAAATACAACAGAAAGACTTGAAAGACATATTCTGTGGCCGGCCGGTGTGGCCGTGCGGTTCTAGGCGCTTCAGTCTGGAAGCGCGTGACCGCTACGGTCGCAGGTTCGAATCCTGCCTCGGGCATGGATGCGCGTGATGTCCTTAGGTTAGTTAGGTTTAAGTAGTTCTAAGTTCTAATGGACTGATGACCTCAGATGTTAAGTCCCATAGTGCTCAGAGCCATTTGAACCATAAATTATGTTGCGTTGTACCTTCGATCTGACACGTACTCTTCACTGATACATGAACAGATATAGTAATTTTATTGCTAATGTTTATAAGTGAAAGGGCTTTAATACTAGCACAAAAGACGGTCACGCAGTGACTGAAATCAGTTTTCAAAAGAAATAAAGACGTCTTCTTCAACGACCTCAGATGGCCCTCTTTTTGTTATTAACAGAGTTTTGGTGATCGTGGAACACGCAACCCCTGAGGGAGTCCCTATTAAAACAAGTTATTTTCAACAATATAGTCCCGCATATTTTGTACGGTACAACAGTTTTACCACACTCAGATCGTACTTCAGTTCCAAGCCTCTAGAAACTTACTGGTTTGGAGGTAACTATTTTCGCAATACAAACTGAAGCATATTTACGTCCACAAATAAATTTTCTTAGATGTCATTCCAGGAAGAGTGAAAAACGTAAATTTTTTAGATCCAACATTACGGAAAGAAGTGCGACAAGCTAATCAAACTGCTAGACATACATTGCTTTCCATATTAGCAGTGCAACACGTGATGATTTCTACATCGTCGTTTTTCTTATCGAAAGATGTACTAGATGATGGCAAGAAAAGCCGTTGTCGATGGACGCACTATAGGGAGCAGTTCGTACTACTCAACAAGGTTTTTGTACCAACAGATGCCAAATAGCGTATTATCGCTTGTGTTCACACATTATCGGTTGCCTGGAGAGATGTTATACATTGGTGCTCATCCATTAAAGATTTTTTATGTAGTGGGCGTATAGGTATCGTATGTCATCAGCTAAATTGTACGGGTGTGATCGGTGACTGACTGACAACATTCAGGCAAAAATGTCTACCTGTCCACTCTTTTATTTCTGTTGGTTTGAATTAGGGCATGTAGTACATGTCCATCCAAATTTCGAATCTTGCTCATTGAATGAAAATATTTGGAGTCCAACTGCATCTAAAGGCAAATATGTCGTTTAAAGATCAGAGAATGTGAACAGAATGAGACTGCAGAGCAAACAGTGTGCTGGCGTACGCTGGCGCCAGCAAACCATGTGGCATAGAGGTTATGAGAGTAACGATAGAAGCGAAAGACAAGACTCACCAGAGGGCCAGTTGCAGCCTGTTATGCCAGTAAGTTCGAGTCTGTACACTGTGGACTTCCAGTGTGTCACTGACACGGAGCCACAGATTAGCCTGTAGCACAGAGACAGTCTGCGCATAGTAACCTTACAGTCAACATAGCGGACTTTTACTTCTACAGCATTGAGGCTACATAGTCTATAGAAAAGAGAGCTTGTACTACTGCACATGGAAACATAAGTTAAGTAGCTCTTTGTTTATGAATAAAGAACCCAGTTATAAATTGCATGTAGTTTGTGTTATATAAGGAGGATACCGGTTACCAACCAACATCCTCTTCTTGTTTGCCATGGTACAGCTCTACAGGGACAACGAGACCACATAAAATCGGCTAAAGAGAATACAACAGTGTACTGCAACAATGGAAGGGAAAAGTGAACAGCATCGAAAATATTACGACAGACCGAAGAGTTGCGCTGAAGAAGTTACTAACAAAACACAAGCGCGTTTTTTCTGACCATGTAAGGTCACAGGGCAGTTATTTCTTATTCTATTTGAACTTCATACATTGAAAATATTGATACTGAACTAGGTTTTGAACTCAGACTTCCCAATCTTGGGATCTGAATCCCTACGGGACGATACAGGTCCCTCGTTCCCTTGTTACCCCAAGATTCGAAACTCGTCAAGGTCTCTTCGAAAGACGCCTGTCTAGTTTAGAATCTTGGTACGGCACAGACATTTTCAACGTGCCATTTCGAGCGCACATCAAACTAGTCATGAAAAATAATCATAATTTTAAAGTTCCTCCATACTTTGCCAACGATGACGACATCCAGTCAAATACACACTTTTCGTGACACACATCGTGGTTTCTGGTGAAAAAGAATTCAATATTACCGTCTCTTCCTGAATAGTCAACAATGATGACATGTGCAGTTTCGGCTAAGAGTTAGCACAGAACTTATCGTAACGTAATTATTTCAGAGAAACACATGCCCCTTCGCTACTGCTTAAATGAAACGATATTTAACGTTTATTCATGGCTACAAAACAACGGCGGTAGGTGCCGGTTTGAAATACCCGTTAGGGATACATTTTTTGTCTCGCCATTTCAGCTTCAGTCATGTCGGCACTAGCGAAAAATTTCGATATGCAACATTTTATTCTGCATAATTAACAATCTATGAGGTCCTGGGCTCGAATCACCGACCAACAAAAAAGTTTACTTCATGTCATTTCAAGCTTAAACATGCGCACACACAAAATGACACAGATACGGTAGCTGAAGCCTGTGCAATGTTCATGCCTTTTATTTATTTCTACACCAAAATTTCGTACTTCTTTGCAAACTTTGCGACCAAGTTTATTCTCGTACACAATTAACCAATCATTTTTAGGAAAGGATTTCTTATACAGGTCTGAGAAGTATTAAAGGAGTTTCACAAGTTTTCAAGGACGCGAATACTGAAGTGTCATAGTTTTCCGATGTATTAGAAGGACAACGCCCCCGATACAATTAAATTGTGTCCAATTTGCAGACAGAAATTTGAGAAAAGAAAATACTCCATATCATTTCTAATAACACTTGATTATTACAGACCAGAAACTGTTATATTACAGTTCCTGAAATGGAAGGCTCCAATCACAAAAGAAACTAAATACGTATTTGTAAAGCAACGTGCTCCGAAAGCTAATAAAGGGGACGTCTACGATAAGAGACTGCTTACAAACAAAACAATTGTGCTTCGTGTGTTTGAATATTGCCAAAATGTAAGGAACCTACAGTAAGTATTACTAACGGAGGATACTGAAAGCATAATCGCCACAGATTCGCTCGATTTGCGGAACAGCATGTTGGAAAACATGAAGTGGCAAGATCCTTGAAGAGAGACGTCAATTATGCAGCGAAAGCCGACTTGTTAATTCTCAACAACCAACATTAAGTGAAGGATTTCGAAATATTCTTCAACTGTCTACGTGTAGCTTTGTAGTAAATGAAAATACAAGATTAGACTAATTCGGAGAACATGGGGGGTTATGCAATAATTCTTCCTGCACTCACTCCATAAGCAAATGAAGTGGGAAGAATCAACTACGTAGTAAAATGGGAAGTACCCCTGCCATGTATTTCAGACTGGTTTTGCTGGATGTGGGTGTAGAAGCACAGGCATAGGCGAATAGCTTTCACCAACTGAAACACGATGCCAGGACGAAGCATGCTTGCATGACATCAAGAGGCACTGATTTTCAGTTACTGTGTGAACTTATTGTGAGTTTTGTAATACATACGTAAATAATGAATATTAATTTGACAGGATGTCACGTTTTACGAGTACTCGTACTAACTGAAAGTGTAGTGGCTGTTGCTTTAATTCTTGTGCTGAAATGGATACTGCAGCTTAGAACCACGGTGCTTTGACAACGGAGACATCTATTGGTAGTCCAGTGTGCCCGTAACTTCTGCCTGGTGCTGGCTCTAGACGGCTGTCTCACTGGCTGCCAGCTATTCATTCAGTTGCCGAGATAGGTTGTGGGAAGGGATTAGTGAACACAGGGTTGTCGTAGCGAGACTGAATACTGCAATCCCCAAATCCTCGAAAGATATACCTATTCAAAAAAGCAGATAAAAATTCACTTGACACCTTCCTGAGAGACAATCTCCACGCATTCCAAATTAATAATATAAGTGTAGATCAGATGTGGCTTAAATTCAAAGAAATAATATCTGCAGCATTTGAGAGATTTATACCAAGTACATTAACAAACGATGGAGCTGATTCTCCTGGGTACACAAAACGGGTTAGAGCACTGTTGCAGATACAACGAAACAGACATGCCAAATTTACACAGACGCAAAATCCCCGAGCTTTGAGGTCTTTTACAGAAGCTGGAAATTTAGCGCGGACTTCAATGCGAATGCTTATAGCAGTTTCCACAACGAAACTTTGTCTCGAAACCTGACAGAAAATCCACAGAGATTCTGGTCGTATGTGAAGTATGTTAGCGGTAAGACACAATCAATGCCTTCTCTGCGCGACAGCAATGGAGATACTATCGAAGACAGTGCTGCAAAGGCACAGTTACTAATCACAGCCTTCCAAAATGCCTTCACAAAAGAAGACGAAGTAAATATTCCAGAATTATAATCGTGAACAGCTGCCAACATGAGTAACGTAGAAGTAAATATCCTTGGAGTACTGAAGCAACTCAATTCACTTAATAAAAGCGTCTCCTGGTCCAGACTGTATACAAATGAGGTTCCTTTTGGAGTATGCTGATGCATTAGCTCCATACTTAACAATCATATACAACCGTTCGCTCGACGAAAGTTCCGTACCCAAAGACTGGAAAGTTGCACAGGTCATACCAATATTCAAGAAAGGTAGTAGGACTAATCCACTAAATTACAGGCCCATATCGTTAACGTCGATATGCAGCAGGTTTTGGAACATGTATTGTGTTCGAACATTATGAATTACCTCATTGTAAACGGTCTATTGACACACAGTCAACATGGGTTTGGAAAACATCGTTCCTGTGAAACACAACTAGCACTTCATTCACATGAAGTGTTGAGTGCTATTGAGAAGGGATTTCATATTGATTCCGTCTTTCTGGATTTCTGGAAGGCTTTTGACACTGCGGCTCGTAGTGAAATTGCGTGCTTATGGAATATCGTCTCAGTTATGTGACTGGATTTGTGACTTCCTCTCAGAGAGGTCACAGTTCATAGTAATTGAATCAAAGTCAAATTAAAACAGAAGTGATTTCTGGCGTTCCCCGTGGTAGTGTTATAGCCCTTTTGCTGTTCTTTATTTGTAGAAATGATTTGGTAGAATGAGCAGCCGTCTTAGGTTGTTTGCAAATGACGCTGCCGTTTATCGACTAATAAAGTCGTCAAAAGACCAAAACAAATTGCAAAACTATTTAGAATAGATATTTGAATGGTGCGAAAACTGGCAGTTGATCCTAAATAACGAAAAGTGTGAGGTCATCCACATAAGAGCTAAAAGGAATCCGTTAAACTTCGGCTACACGATAAATCAGTCAGATCTAAAGAACGTAAATTCAACTAAATATCTAGGAATTACAATTACGAACAACTTAGATTGGAAGGAACACACAGAAAATGTTGCGGGAAAGGCTAACGAAAGACTGCGTTTTATTGGCAGGACACTTTGAAAATGTAACAAGACCTACTAAGGAGATTGCCTACACTACGCTTGCCCGTCCTCTTTTAGAATACTGCTGCGCGGTGTGGGATGGGATCGTTTCCAGATAGGACTGACGGATTACATCGAAAAAGTTCTAAGAAAGACAGCACGTTTTGTAGTATCGCGAAATATGTCAGAGAGTTTCATAGAAATGATACAGGATTTGGGCTGGCAATCATTAAAAGAAAGGCGTTATTCGGTGCGACGGAATCTTTTCACGAAATTCTAATCACCAACTTTCTCCTCCGAAAGCGAAAATATTTTGTTCACACCGACCAACATAGGGAGGAACGATCACTACGCTAAAATAAGGGAAATCAGAGCTCGTATGGAAATATATTGATGTTCATTCTTTCCGCGCGCTATACGAGATGGGAATAATAGAGAATTGTGAAGGTGGTTCGATGAACCCTTCCCAGGCCCTTAAATGTGATTTGAAGAGTATCAATGTAGATGCAGATGTAGATGTAAGACTTCGAAACAGTTAAATGTATCGCTTTTCCCACCACAGACTACACTGGCGTTGTTTGTGTTGCGATTACCAACACGAGAAAATGAAATAAATCCGATTTAAGCGCTATGAAATAAATCGTTGGCAAACTTTTAAGGGCTCCAACATCGCAGAGAAGTTACTTTACGGACAGAAAAGCTTAGGAGTACGCCTCCGTCAGCGTACCCAGAAAAAGAGCACTGTTGTTACTCAGTTCTGCAGGCATCTGCCTTTAATTCACGACACACGAAGCTTATTCTGGCTGAAAGTTACATTAATCAATAAACTTGCAAACTGAAAATTTTAATTGTTATGGGAAATAATGTAACAGAATTTAGAGTAAAGTTTATGTTCAGTAGCGCGTTGTTCAAACCGTGAAGTGGTAAATTTTTATGTCACTGACTTGATGATCGTTTATTATTAATATTCTAAAGACTCACGATCGTTGTAAACTGCTAACTTACTGCTTATTATCGATAAAAAGCAGTGGTGTAGTCAAAGTCATTGTTGTTTTTATAATAGGCTCTCAACAATAAAATAACGCGCGATACGTCACGAGCAGTTGCTTGGCAACATTGCGATACTTATTCGCGACGAGCGAACTCGTTCTGAGTGGCTAGTTGTGCTGTATTAAGTGTTGCGCGCTATTTAACTAACACCTTACAGAGATACTTGCTGTTTGAACTTTCTCAAGAGCTAATAAGAAGAAAGAAAGCCAGTATCAGAAGGCATTCTGCTGAGGAACAAGTAAGTGAGCAATTACCATCCTTTACAGTCTTCGCATATCCAGACAATGGTGTTCTGATGTGAACATGCTCTATACTAGTGCTGAAAGCTGTGATGTCTTTTCTTCAATCAAAAGTATAATTTTTTTTTAACTCTTTGCACCCTTACCGATTATCCCGACGACTCATACCGATCCATGTTAAAGTACAAGCAAACGAGAATAGTTTTACAAAGTTGTCTGACTTCGTCCTACATTAACGTTTATAGTATGTGCTGTGTAATCATTTTAGCATTAGCATCTAAAAAGTCTTTTAGAGTTCATTGCATTCAGATGGACTTTTTTTTACTGTCAGTTATATTTGGCGGCCGTCGTGCTGTTATAAAACTGTATCCCATTTACAGTGGCGGATTTAAAAATTTTGTGCCACTAGGCACACCATATTATATGCGTCCCCTCCCCACCCCGCCATACCCAAAAAATTTTTAAATAATAACTACTACCTGATCACTTCACAATTGCCGTTTTGGGTGGGAGCGCTGTGATCTGTTTCCGTACTGTGCTATTCGTTGTTCTGAAGGACGTGTTAACAGTCTAGTCACTCACAATGAAAATGTAATATGATTCCTGAACTGTAGTTGGTGTATGGCACCTGATAAAACAAACTTAAAACTGCATTGTGTCGACACATTCTTCTGTCGAAAGATAACAGAAAGGAACCAAAGGAAAATAAGTTTTCTTTTGTGGCCTAAAAATTCCACAGAGCGGGTAGGATACAACGGATTTTTTTTTAATACATTCACTTTTAATATGTTCTTTACACGAAACCACTGAAAATGAAAATTAAAAAGTCGCCTTACGGTCTAAAAATTGAAGCGAACGTGTCATACATTAGAAATTAATATACACTTCTACAGAGACGCGTTCAAAATTAAAATTAAACTGTCCTTTTACGATCTAATAAATTGAATGTGTAGCAGATAAAAAAAACATGTTCGGTATTAGTACGTCAATTTATAGGAAAGCGTAAGAAACGAAAATGATACAATACAGATGAACAAACACACAACTGGATTTGCTATTACATAATTTTACCGACTGGTGTGGAAAATCAGATTTGTTTTATAATATAATAGTTAACGTTTAAAGCATTAGAGTCTGTGTAGCTAGGAGCTGCCTAATAAGTGTACACAATACCTTTAATCCATCTAAGGGCTGAACAGTTTTGTACTGCAGCTACTGCTCTCAGCATAGCTCTTTCTAATTAGCAAAGCATTTACGTATTTATCGACAGAACTGAACTGCGTTATTTATCAACACTTTTTCATCTGAGCCTACTCTCCGATAACGTATATTTCCGCGATAACTATACATTTAAGCAGACGCCAAGAATACGCATCAGTTGTAATATACTACAGTATCAGTATGGCTTGACTGTATAGCACTGAGCAGCTTGGGTCATTCGGGTATTGTTTAGTATTGTCAGGCACCTTCGGTCATGTCTGCACGTAAACGACGTTTAGTTCCGTATTCTGCCATAGGCAATTGTAAAATAAACAGGTAATACGTAGTTTGTAAATCCAAAGAATGTTCTCTGAGTTATAATAAAAATCACATTATAATCTTAAATTTTTAAAACTAATATGCATAAATAAACAAAATCACCAGTCAGCAAAGTTTGCGTCTGGTTTGACGGCAGAAAACTCGTTGATCATGTGTTCATAGTTCGAACGGTTATCAGTTAGCTGTTAGCAGGTCGGCTTCGATGTGAAGAATGGACAGTCATTTCTCAATGTAGAACGTAGGTACGATTTCAGTCTTTTAAGAGCCGAAAACGAGCGTTGTGCAAACCAATTTGTAATTGCCATACATAGAAATATTCTAAGAGACTCTATAATCTCTTTTCGTAAAAATTTACTCATGTCGACTGGTATATCACTAATCTCAGAAGATTTTAAAAGTTCCGCAAAGTGTACACATTCACTAGGGAAGGAAGTCTGTAAATCTGTGTCATATGACGCTTGCAGATTTGGTGCACGTTCAGCAGTATCATCATTGAACTGTTCTTAATGTTACTGAAAACCGTGAAGGAGTCGAACAGTGTTCTACAGCTTTCCTTCCTCAACACTCATTGTCGAGTACTGGGAGAAACGTTTCGACTCCAAATTTTTCCCTTCCAGTCAGAGAAACTTCTTTAGACTCTGCTTCTTCGTCATCATTAAGTTTGCGTTTTTGTGATCTTTTATAGGAGTGGATTTGGAAATTTTTAGTAAGTCCACATGGGACCAAACTGCTGAGATCATCGGTCCCAAGGCTTACTAACTACTTAAACTAACATACGCTAAGGACAACACACACCCATGCCCCAGGGAGGACTCGAACCTCCGACGGGGAGACCCGCTCGAACCATAGCAAGGCGCCCCTAGACCTCAAGGCTACCCCACGCGGCTTTTATACGTGTATTTATGGTCTATATCAGTCAAAATCTCCATGGATGTATTTTCACAATAGTCGAACATGCCACGAATAGATGAAATAAATCCTACAAGTGATTCAAATAATTCATGCACTATTTTGGTATCAATATTTACATTTTGCAATTTCAGATTTACACTATTAGATCTCTGTAGTATGTCGTTCCAAACTGTCATCATGAATATTGTTTCTAGTCTGCTGAGTTGATTCAATAAAGCTGAAGCCTCATATTGCACAAGTGGTTTTTCAAACGTATCATTGGCAATATGTGTGAGGGTATTGATAACATCCTACCAGTTTTCATACAGACTTACACACGCTTTCTCTCTTGCTGACCATCGTGTTTTTGATAAACGTTTTACCGTTTTGCGTCCTGGTTTCATGAAAGAAAGAAGTTTATCCCAGCGCTGTGTAGAAGAAGAGAACAAATTATAAACGTTTTGCACTACATTGAAAAATGAACATGCTCCCCGACAAAAGCTTGCAATACTAGTGCCGACTAAATTCAAAGAATGTGCTGCACGAGGCACATAATGCGCTTTCGGATTTCATTCTGTAATGCGTGCCTGCAAACCATTTTGGGTTCCTGACATATTGCTTGCGTTGTCATATAATTGGCGTATACAGTCACTAATATGAATGGAATTTGTAGACAAGACTTTAATTTCGGCCTCAGCTCCATTTTCGGACTTGTGTCCCGGGTTTGGTAAAAACCGAAGGAAACATTCAACACGTTCACCATTCTCGTTCACATATCTTAATGTGAAAGTTAAGTGATCAATATGTGAAGTGTCCACAGTAGAATCTACTATTATAGAGAAATATCTCGCCGTTTTATTTCACTTATGATAATTATTTTTATTCGTTCAGAAAGAAGCTCTAATATTTCATCACACATTGTTGAAGAAAGATAACTTTTATGTCCCTCCCTGTCCTGGGTTTCCACATCGTTCATTGTGCTCTGCGAGAAAAGGATCAAACTCGGCTATAATGTCAAGAGACATCATAAATTGACCATTATGTAATGAATGGAATCTTTCAATGTGTCCACGTAGGGGAAGTACATGACTTGTTTGCTTCTTCACTACTGCAAACACCATTTTCAACACACTGCGCCAGTGTATTTTTTTTTTCTCTCAGCAAATGACTCGAAATGCTTATCTATTGCTCCAAGTTACTTTTTTCTTGTTAAGAGTGATAACCCAGAATCTTTCTGTTCAAGCGAATTCTCATGATGAGATAAAATATTAGAAATATTTTCCCAATCTGCAATACCATTAGTAGCAATCGCGGCCTTACCTCCGAACAATTTACATGGTGCACAAAAAACAGCACCAGTGCTGCATAGTTGATTCACCATTTAAAAATTTACTGTAAAATACATTTTTCTTCAAATATCTGGTTTTATCTCCTATTTATCATCTTGTATTATAAAAATAACCGTTACAATTTTGATTAATGCTACGTTGTAAGAGAATGTCGATTGCTGATTCATTGATACACCATTCCGCAGGATCGTCATTAACGAGGTTATTTCTTTTGTGATTTCTGACTCGACACTAAGTTTTTCGTGAAACTCGAAATCAGGAACATTTTTGCTTTTCTTCATTTTTAACTTTTGTTTCGTCTATATTTACTTCTTTTGTAACAGCTGCAGCGCCAGAAATATCATCCGTACTACTTGAACCGGAAGTCGAACCAGCAACATTTTTTGCAAAAAATTTATCTACTCTGCCAAGCGTTTTTAGAACATTGGCTTCTCGTTCTCGCCTTTCCTTAGATAATTTCCGGAATGCCGCCTCACTTAATTTTGCGCGTTCGCTTTTTTCACTGTTATTCATGTTAAGGCACTTAAAAATTGTCGACCAATAATCAAAACAAAAGACAAAGGTTTGTAAAAGGAAAGAAATAAAGATCCAATTGTACTACACCGCACATGAGCACAAAGCTTTTTACTTTAAACACGGCACACGAGGACAAAGATTTTTGCTTTAAACACGAAGTGACACTGTCTTTCTAATTTAAAAATCAAATAATTTTTGCAGTTTCTTGCAGTGAGGTGTGCTGGATCGATTCTTATCCCACTTATTCTTATAACATTTTAGCGGTTTCGGCGGGGAGAGAAAGTTTAAGTAATCTTGTTGGCAGTTGATGTGGTGTGGTGTATTGTCATTTGCGTGAAGACTGCTATTATGTCTACATACAAATGCACCTTTTCTTTCAACATAAAATAAAAATAACCTTTCCTCGAAGAAAAAAAGCTTAGTTAAGAAGTTTAATATAAAATTTGCGATCCCACATACTATATGACTGCACAGAGTGGGAGCTTTGATATCGTGCAGACTGCAGCACAATAAATGAGACAAACGAAAGTTAGTTTCTTCTTCTTTTTTCACCAAAAATGTAACTAAGTAAATAAATAAATAAGATTTTTAAATTGTATTTCAGACATTATTAGATATTCTCCTTATGTTCTTTTCGTATAAACATGTGTTTCAAAATGTAGGACATTCCCAGTACCAACATGTTTTGGTAAATGGATGTCATTAAATCAAAGCTTAGATATTGAAGACCACAGAGCTTTCACATTAAATACAGTAACGGAGGGTTGACTTGATACTTCCCCGTAATTTCTGCAAGAAATTTAAGTAGAGCAGGTTTAACATACAGAGGCCCACACAGGTTACAGTATTTTAGAAACTGCTGATTAGTTTATCACACCTTTTCAGGGGTCCCGGTATTTTCACGGGGTAAATATGGTCTGGTTAAGTAGAAGCCGACAACATTCTCGGAATAATAACGTTTCGAACGTAGCATTGTAGATTGCCGTCCTGACAGCTTACTTCAAAATATTTTGAACAATCATGAAGATGATACCAGACAGAAACTCAATGTTAAATTTCCATTTAGTCACCAAGTAAACTATGTACTCGCATATTTCCAAGCTTGTATTGTCGAATTTGTCTTAAGGCTTATTTAAACTAGCAAGTTGTTTAACAATATTAAAAGTTTTTGTCGTTTTTAAGGGAAGTTATTTTAAAACATAAAAGGTTAAAATAAGTACAGAGCAAAAAATGCCGTCCCCCTTGAGGTGCCGCCCCTAGGCCCGTGCCTAGTGGGCCTATGTGTAAATTCGCCACTGCCCATATAGTATTACGATTAATACTCGTTGTATAGAAATATAAGTTTTCGTTGTGTGCTACCTGATTTATCGGTTGTAGTAATATGTGCATAACTTGGATAGATGGTAATTGTCTGTGTAGCTATAATTTAACACATCGTTGTATGTGCTATGTGATTACAATGAACAGGAATTATAATACCTCGTGCTACAGACTGTCAACAGTTCGTAATCTTACGATTCTCTTCCAAGAATGAATTATCAATTTGCAGCAATGTTTTTTCTGTAATAGAATTCATAGTGAAGCTGAGCCGTGTGTAAAGCATTAACCCGGAACCAGAGCGGTTTATTCCGCTGGCGACGCTGTTTCCAGTTGAGGTGTCCGAGTATGTCTCTGGCTGAAACAAACTTCAGTTTCACTCTTCCTCGCTCCAACATCTTGTCTCAGAAAGAAAATTTTATTTTTGTTCCATACTTTTTTCAAAGAAGATATTTACTCGCCAACGTTGACAAAAGGAAAAGATATAGGTTGAAATATGGCATAAACAGTCTGGCAATAATAGTATGTGTTGCTTTCTTTTGTACATGTACGTCACTTACTGAACACGTGAATATTAAACTTGTTCTGAATTCAGTATGCTGTTAACAGGAGTTGCAGTAAACAGAACCTTTTATTAATGTTATATGTCTGAGTGTTCACATGAGTTGTTTCCTTTTTATGCATAAAATGTAAACAACAACTCGGATGTACAACGATACAACCACAAGTACACCATTGAACAATTACAGTACTCCCAGAAGATCTCTTTATAATGGAAAGACACGTTAAAGCAGTCGCAACAAGAGCATTTTGCATTCCACCTGTCTCCCGATACGAGCTAAATTACGTAGAATTAATTTTACAAGCAGATACTGTAGATTAAGTTATGAAATCAGAAACGATGTAAATTTTTACATATACATTCTGTATCAGTTGTGCAGATGGTTCTCCTACTAGCTTTAATTTTCAGCCAATAAAATGTTTACTTCTTTATCTGACCATCCACATTTTTCTCTTTCACTCTATATATAATCCTACTCGTGTGCTACACTGATATATGAGCCTTTACCCAGTGTTAGAAGTACTAGCATTCCCAACTAAAATTTCTATATGCAGATGTAATGTAACAGTGCAATTAGTCAGTGAAAGTAGCTTCCAAAATAAATAGCGAGTGTTTTCTCGATGTATGAGCGAATTTTTGTCATAACCCATTCGTATCTGATCCATCAGGAAGGTGAGCTGTATGTACAAGTAGTTTTCAAATACATGTAACCAGAATACTGATCTATATAAATAAAAATGTTGTTTGTTGAAAATCACCGGTCGGGGTGGCCGAGCGGTTCTAGGCGCTACAGTCTGGAACAGCGCGACCGCTACGGTCGCAGGTTCGAATCCTTCTTCGAGCATTGATGTGTGTGATGTCCTTAGGTTAGTTATGTCTAAGTAGTTCTAAGTTCTAGGGGACTGATGACCTCAGAAGTTAAGTCTCATAGTGTTCAGAGCCATTTGAACCATTTTGTTGAAAATCGTATATCTTCGAAGGTTCTTCATTGAATATTGCTCAGAGCCATTTGAACCACTTTGTTGAAAATCGTATATCTTCGAAAGTTCTTCATTGAATACTTTTAAACTTTGACACAACGCTGCATTCGAATACAAGCGTATATACGTAACAGCATGCGTTCTCAGAAATGATAAGTTCACAAAGGTACATGTATCGCATTGGAACAACCGAAATAAAATGTTCAAACCTACCTACGTTCTGTATTTTAATTTAAAGAACCTACCCGTTACAAACTGTTGGTCTTAAATTGTGAGCCATATATTTGTGACTATTACAGCGCCTTCTATCACAAAGCGAAAAAAGTGGTCCAACTAAAACATTTATATTTCTTTACATACTACACGAATATGTAATAAAAATGGGGGTTCCTATTTAAAAAAAACGCAGTTGATATCCGTTTGACCTATGGCAGCGCCATCTAGCGGGCCAATCATAGCGCCATCTAGTTTCCCCCTTCAAGCTAGATGAGTTTCGTTCTTTGTAGTTTTTTCGTTTGATGCTTATTTCGATTTCGTGAGATATTTGGCCCGGTCACTATCAATGAACCACCCATAATGAAGTCCCATACTTATTGACAGTGCATAGGGGAACGATGCGGGAGACCAGCACTGTCGTACTAAACAAGGTCCTAGTGGAGGTGGTTTGCCATTGCGCTCCTCTGACTGTAATGGCGATAAATGAGAACGATGAAGACAACACAACAACAGCCAGTCATCTCGAGGCAGGTGTTAATACCTGACCCTGTTGGGAATCGAACCCGGGACCCCGTGCTCGTTAAGCGAGAACGCTACCGCGAGGCCAGGAGTTGCGCATATATATATATATATATATATATATATATATATATATATATATATATATATATATATATATGTGTGTGTGTGTGTGTGTGTCATTCGTACAAAGGGATGCACTATTTGCAAAAACCTCAAGCTCGTTTGTTCAGTATCTTAAATCTCCGAAAGTTATTCACCGAACCTTTTGAAATTTTGACACAATATTGCATTCGAATACGCTAGTGTTTCTATATATCCATTGGAGTACCATATGGTATACAAATACGAGGGTATACAAATACGAGGCTAGCGCTACGAGGTGTTCACGTGACATTCATTGGACTATTGGACTATTGTTTGTAGATTATCTCCCCAATGGGCAAACAGTTATTGCAGAATACTATGCTAACCTCCTGGACAAATTGCAACAAAAGATACGCTAAAAAATGCCAGGTTTATCAAGGAAAAAAGTCATCTTCCATCAAGACAATGCGCGCCCGCATATATGTGCCGCCGCCATGGCAAAATTACACGAACTAAGGTTTGAATTGTTTCCACACCCATCTTATTCACCTGATATGGCTTCGTCAGACTTCCATATCTTCACAAAACCGAAAATTTTTCTTGGTGGACGAAGATTCACTTCAAACGAAGAATTGATAGCCGGGGTTGACAACTATTTTGCAGGCCTGGAGGAAACTCATTTTCGAGGTGGGATCACGGCACTGGAACATCGTTGGACCAAGTGCAGTATTGTGGAAAATTTCAAAAGAATCAGTAAAGAGTTTTGGGAGATTTAAGATATTGAGCAAACGAAAACGAGATTTTTACTATCAATGTACCCCTTTGTACAAGCTGATGAAAAAAATCGGAACACCAAGAAGGAATGGTGCGTCATAAACGAAAGTTGGTAGGTTTGTTTTACATCTGAAAGATGATATCTGATCAAATTTTGCGCTAGTCGCATAAGAGTGGCGCTAGGTGTGCCACTGTGAGTGTGAAAATCGGGTTTGCTCTAAACACACACTGTAACGGTTGTGAGCCTTTCTTACCTTTGAGACTGGACGTGATGAGTTGATGTTAGTCAAGAATGGCTATAAGACGACAAAGACGCATTATCAACACCTCACTGAGTTTGAACTAGGTCTTGCAATAGGGCTACAAAAACTTGGATGTTCCTTCTGCGATACTGCAGAAGACTTGGCAGCGGTGTAGTCACTGCACATGATTGCAGGCAGCGATAGCCACGAGAATGTACGGTCGCAAGAAGACAGGGCTCCGGACGGCCACGTTTCACTACCGAAAGAAAAGACCATCGTATTTAGCGTATGGCTCCGGCGCACCCTACTCCATCTGTATCAACAATATGAGCAGCATTTTGATCCACAGTGACACGACGAACAGTTACAAATCGGTTATTTCAAGGACGGCTCCGAGCCAGACGCCCTGTACTGTCCTTTCCACTGAACCCACACCACCACCATTTGAAACTTCAGTGGCATGAAGCGAGAGCTCATTGGAGGACAGGGTGGAGTTCTGTTGCGTTTTATGATGAAAGTTTGTTCTGCCTCAGTGCCAGTTTTGGCCTTGTGTTGATTAGATGGAGTCCTGCAACCAACATGTCTGGGTGCTAGACACAATGGACCTACATTTGATGTTATGGTCTGGGGTGCAATTTCGTATGAGAGCAGGAGCACTCTCGTGGTTATTCCACGCACCCCGACTGCAATAACTGTACGTCAGTCTGGTGATTTCACCTGTTCTGCTGCCATTCATGAATAGCGTTGCAGGGGAGGGGGGTTACAACAGGAAAACGCTCGCCCACATGGTAACCCAGCATGATCTATAGAGTGTCGACATGTTGCCTTGGCGAGCTAGATCACCGGATCTGTCTCCAGTCGAACGTGTATATGACATTATCGGACGAAGACTCTAGTGCAATCCAAAAACTGCATTAACCGTCCCTGTATTAACATACCAAGTGCAACAGACCTGAAACTACATTCTGCAAAGTGACATCCCGCGCCTGTACAACGCAATACATGCACGTTAGCATGCTTGCATTCAACATTCTGGCGGTTACACCGGTTATTAATTTACCAGAATTTCACATTTGCAATACCTTATCTTGCCCTTACATTAACCTGTGGTCTTGCAATGTTATTCACTTAAAATATGTCACTTAAACAAACGTATTTCCTAAATTTCTTTCCCGTGGGAATACAGTGACAGGAACCCTTTCGAATGCAATCGGTGAAGAACTTTCGAAGATTGTACATTCTGAACAAACGAATACTCCTACGTAAATAAAAATGTAAATATTCTTTTGTTCAAAGTCGCAAAACTCTGAAAGTTCTTCACCGATTGCTTTGAAATTTTGGCACAACCTTGAATTGGAATGCAAGCATGTTTTTTTTATATCTATTAGAGGCCACATGAAATATATATATATATATATATATATATATATATATATATATACACTAGCTGGGCTACCCAGTTCCACTCACGGAGTTGATATGATCAAATATCAAATGGCTCTGGCACTATGAGACTTAACATCTGAGGTGATCAGTCCCCTAGAACTTAGAACTACTTAAACCTAACTAACATAGAGACATCACACACATCCATACCCGAAGCAGGATTCGAACCTACGACCGTAGCGGTCGCGCGGTTCCAGACTGAAGCGCCTAGAACCCCTCGGCCACACCGGCCGGCAGTAGATATGTGATCCTGTGATAGTTTGAATAAAACGATAAAGTTTAAAATATGAGAGGTAAAATAATTTCATTAGAAACATATATAATTATTTACAATACTTGTTAAGTATAAGAGGTAAAAAAAGTTTATCGAAAACATATGCTAACATTTCACAATATTTGTTTATAAACAACAATTTTCATTTTGTTATTCGGGGCATATATGGACAAATTTATGAAATTCCTACTCGAGAGCAAGCTACGTACAGTTGATGGTGAGAGTAGCAGGAGTCTTTGAGGTTGATGTCGCAATTCTTTAGAGTTTCTCCTTGCTCTTCGTTAACTGTAAAATAGTAGGCTAATATGACTGAAAATTACACTCTCTTTAAATTGGAATGGCAGTTCAGTAGAGATCAGTGGTATTCTGGGGATAAATAGTGTGTGTCCTTTGTACTTTCCAGGCACAATTTCAGCTTCAATTATGTTATTTGACAGCTATTTGAGTATCATGTTTGTTCCATTGCAGAGTGTTGGTTAGTTGAGTTTTCTGAATAGTGTGATCTTGGATCCAATTTTAAGTCGAAGACAGTGTAATGGTATTCCTGGCACTTGCAACGAGATTAGAAATTCTGTAGTAAAGGTCACACTTTCTTCAACTTTACCATCATGTCGATGGATTTGCATATTCTTTCTTCATCAGGAGTTTTCTTTTGAATATTCTTTTTAATATTAAAGCTGATATCGTCGACAACATTACTATTAGTTGCCAAAATTGCCCTTTCAAATCGCCTGTCCGGATTTGTATAACGCTGAACAATGTTTGGATAAACTTGGTAGATGAGTTTTTCTGGTCAGGAGGATATGTGCCCTCGCCTATTTCTAAGTTGTTGAGCAAAATGTGCTGTTGTTTCGTCTTTCAGTAGTTCAACTCTCATATTTTTTGTTAGTCCTAGTATTTGTGTGTGTGTGTGTGACCAGAGATGTGATTTTTAAGGCATGCATTGATTTCGTCTGCTGTTGTGGACTTGCGGATAACTGGAAGTGTTTGTCGAAAATATCCTGAGAGTATGGGTACAACTTTTCACATCACTTCAGAGTGTCCTCGCAAGTCTTGCAGTGTTCTGTCAATAGTTTCGAGCGATTTTTTTTTATGTGTCATCATGCATTCATCCCAGACGATAATTTTATCTTGCTTTAGAAGTTCATCCCGTTCGATATGCTCTTAAGATTTTACATAATGAGAATTGTTCTTTGGTTACATTCAACGGTAGCTGTAGCGCGGAATGGGCAGTTTGTCCTTCTTCCATAAGTGTGGCTATCCGCCCCGATAGCTGAGTGGTCAGCGTGACGGATTGCCGTCCTACGGGCCCGGGTTCGAGTCCCGGGTGGGATGGGGATTTTATCCGCTCAGGGACTGGGTGTTTATCATCATTTCATCCTCATCCGGCGCGCAGGTCGCCCAATGTGGCGTGAATGTAATGAGACCTGCACCAAGGCTGCCGGACCTGCCCCGCCAGGGGCTTCCCGGCCAAAGACGCCAAACGCTCGTTTCCATTTCTATAAGTGTGGCTGCAATACCGTATACTGAATGATGCTAGTGCAACTGCTATGTGTTGTTTAGCACGCATTTCTGCCAGCAAAAGATTTATTGGAAACGTTTTCCCGGTATCACCTGATGCCTCCAAGTAAATAATTCCGCCAATGTTGTTGCCCATCCGGTCCGTGAGCGCATTGTAAATTTTCTTTTGATTGTCACTGAGGTGTGGTTTGTTGTGAGCAATCTACTGAAGTAGTTCGTTGATGTTGTATCTTTTTTCCTTTGTAATTTTGAAGTTTAGCACATTGATGGCATGGTGCTTGCATCCCAAGTTGTACTAAAGTAGGGTTGTTTGTTGCTAAACATTTATCTTCTAGGCGAATAAGTGTTTCTTTGACGATGTCGCCGCGAATTCGATGTGTTTTGTCGTATCTAGTACTGTATTTCATCACTCATACTCTATTTGAAGGAGTCCTATATCTGTTTTGTGTTCGGTGGGTTACATATTGTTAGAATTATGACGAATAAGTCACTCATTTGCTCAGCTGAGACTGTGAGAGAGACTTCTTGTAGTGTTAATTCCCAGTAGTTGTCGTTTTCCCGTGGTCCTCTGCTCTCTTCCTCTGGCACAGTGACCGTCAACAGTCTTGAGATCTGTGAAACTTGTTGGTCCTCGTATTTGGTATAGCAACATCCGGAGACAGAAACACTCGTCGTTGTTAGGAGGCCGGTCGGAGTGGCCGTGCGGTTCTAGGCGCTACAGTCTGGACCCGAGCGACCACTACGGTCGCAGGTTCGAATCCTGCCTCGGGCATGGATGTGTGCGATGTCCTTAGCTTAGTTAGGTTTACTTAGTTCTAAGTTCTAGGCGACTGATGACCTCAGAAGTTAAGTTGCATAGTGCTCATAGCCATTTGAACCATTTCGTTGTTAGGATGTATGCTGCACACTCGGCGCAGCGCGGCAGATTTAATGATTCCTGGATGACCTTCTACTGAAACCCCTTGTTTCCGTCGCTGAAATATTGTTCTTGTTGTGTTTCGCATATAAGAGGTATGGACGTCGCCATATGGTAATGTTTTCGTGAATGGATCCGTTTGGCACAGTTGACAAAAAGCTAATAATGGTATGTTCTCAGGTGGTTCGCTTGCAATTTTTCTGGCCGCGTCTTTTGTGAAGTAAACTCTCTGTCTATTCTCCAAATGTACTGCTAGATGTTGCACAGTCGTGTATGGGAGAACCGAAAATCTGCCTATCTGCCTCGTTACTGTTGACGTATCTTCCCATTTCGTACATGGGGATCTCGTCGTTTCTGTTTTGTTTTTCGCCGTCTTTATCTATTTGAAATACTGCCATGTTACTGCCTTTTTTTCACATACTTACAGACATATTTGATGGATTTCACTGAATTAAAGTATTCTACGTTTATATGTCCTTGGAACATTTTTGGAAAGTAGTGTGTTGTATGGTACTACCCACTGATTATCTATTTCCAGTTCTTCGCTGCCTCATATTCGCATTTTTGCTGAGATGCCGCCGTTTTTCTACTCCGGTTTGTGTGTCGTCTTAAGTATGGTTTTGGGTATATTTTTGGACGTTTTCAATCACTTATGCATGGCGAATTGGGATTTAATAGCTCGCATGGTCCGTGAATCATGTTTTTCACTACTATGTCGCACAGTTCTAGATCTTCTTATGGACTGGAAAATTCGGCATGGATGACTTTGTCGATAACCGTGAGATGAATTACGTTGTGTAGCCATATGAAATAGCGTGAGTGAGGCAGCCCTCGTTTTTGCCATTCGATTGTATATATCTATCATCTAACGGTTCCAAAGATGTTGTGTTTTGTGACGACTCCAATAAATCTCATTTGTTTTTGCCGGAAAACTCGGACTGTTAGATCCTGTCGATGCATCGGAGCTTGTCCGTATCTTCGTTGTTCTTATATTTCAGGCCACGAAGAGCTGCATTTGAATGTTATGAGGAGGTCAGGTCGTCCATATTTTCTTATGCAGATCATGAAATCTTGAATGTATTCGTGCATATGTTTCGGGCTTATGTGTATGATAAGGGTAAGATTACCATTGTTCCAATGTCGTCAATGTTTCCGTCATTTATGATAGCGCTTCTAAAGTGGATTAATTCTTCCGTGCGTAGTTTCTTATGATCCAGTGTTGTATAAAGCATTCGTTCCGCTTCTATTTTTGCATAGATATTTACCAGGAATTGTTGGAATAAACGGTGAGTGCTGAGAATGTGATTGTATGTTTCATTGTCTCTGATCATTAAGCGGTAAGCATAGAGCTCCTTGGAAGCGTCTTTTTTGTTTGTGTCTACGCCTATTAAAATGATATCCGTCCCCTCCGTACATAAATCTTAATAGGTGCTTCTCAAGGTGCTCATTCTCGTTCCTTGCGAAAGAAAACGTACTTCGCGGTCTCATATGGACGGTGTAGTCTTTCTCTTGTTGTACAATCAAGTCACGACTTGTGTTTTCATTGCCCACAGTTACAATGGCGACTTCGTCTATCTGAGGTGCATTAAATCAAAGTTCGTGTTCTCCATCCGGTATTTTGCCGGCTCAAATTATAACTTCATAGTCATAAGAAATCATTCGGCCTATGCTGTTTCGAATATGTGAAGCTGTTGCTTGTATTCATGTAAGATTCTCTGTACATCTCGGACTACTGCTCGTCTCAATCCACTGATATTTGTGCATCGTTGATCAATTTCTCTTTTTTTTATTTTCGATGAAATATACTTGCATAAATTTATGGTCTTCTTTTGGCAGTGGTAGTAATGATCCCATGTTATGGTAGTTATGTCCTTTGATGGGAAAACATATTCGATTTAATCTCTGTTACTGTTGATAGAAGTGACACCAAAAGAAGTCAGTTGGAAGCAGGCGTTGTAGCTTTTATATGCTTCGGTTTCTCTGCTTCTCAAGCTGCTCATTCTCGTTCCTTACGAACGAAAACGTACTTCGCGGTCTTTGTTCCGTTTTTTCGCTGTTCTTTTTGTTTTCACCATTTCGCTTCAGAGCTGGCAAGATCTCCTCCTTTTTTACGTTTCGGCATTGTCTAAAATACAAATCAAATCAACTTTTTATTAACAAATACACTATGTACACTTCACACTTCTCATACTTTATTTTCGACTTATATTCAGTCACTGTATCACTTTGGCTAATCACAGTTCACTGTTTGTTTTTATTTACTGACTGCGCTACTTTTCGGTTCCTCCCTTCGTCACTGATACGAAATTGACGCTCTAACCCACGCCGGGTCTTGCTTTATTTACTACTACCAATGGATAGCCCCACCAGTGGTGAATTCCAGAATATACCAAAACCGCCACAATGTTCCAGAACATTCACAACATTCGAGAGTGTTCTGGTATGTTCCACAATGATCTGATATGTTTCGGGATGTTCCCCAACATTCTGGAATCTTCCGGAATGTTTCACATTATATTATTGTGGAACATTCCAGAACATTATGGAATGTTGTGGAATGCTCTTGAATACTCTCGAATGTTCTCGAATACTATCGAATGTTCTGGAATGTTCTAGAAATTTCTAGGGGGTGAAACTGAAAATGAAAATGCAGTAGACAAGGGTCAAGAACAGGTAGTGGGGTGGGGGATAGGAGATGGACACAGGTTGGAGGAAATGGCCGTAGAAAGCGGAAAAGAGGAAATGGACGGAGAGAGGGGGTAGGAGGAGATAAAGAGGAGGGACGAGAAGATGGACAGCGAGAGGAGGGGGGGAGGGGAGGTGATGGACAGAGATAGGGCGAAGAATGAGGAGATGGATAAAGAAATAGGGTGGAGGGTAGTGACAGAGATAGAGTCGAAGAGGAAATTACGAATTATAATCGGTTCCCATACGTTTCAGAAACGTGCGCATTCTTTCGTCGTCCATTTCCATTTAACCAGTCTGTGCCAGATTGCGTAGTGCTTAAATTCATACTCGTTTATTATCAGCTGCAAGAAGTGTGAGGTTGCATATGTGATATCATTTACATGGCCTATTTAAGAAATTTTGTATCTAATTAGTTTTGTAAGATCACTAAAATAGTTTCATCAGACAATAATTTTTTTTGGGAAGCAGGACAGCCATTAGGACATCTTCCTTGTCCATTCAGAGATCTCACCAACAGTCTAATGATATCATCGTTGATGGGGCTATGAATGTCCCTTCCTTCCTTTCGTAGGGCTTTCAGCGTAGGTACTAGAAACGGGAACACAATGAACATTGTAATTTTTTTTTCATTTTACTATTCGCACAACTTTTGACAACTTACAGTGACAAAAAAAAATTATTAGCCCAAATGAGTTGCAGGGCTACTAGATATCATCGTTGACATACCGCAGTACAGTGTATTCTGACTTAACAGTGATTGTTAGCCAACGTAAGTGGAAGTGCATTCTATACTGTTTTTCGAAATGACCTTGTTTGTCCAGCATAATGGCGTCACAGGCATATTCACTGACCCAGTATCATTTGTGTAGTAAACGAGTATGCTTAGGCGTTCTTGGTACGACAATGAGTTCCATTATTTTAGGAAGAGAATGGCAATTCAGTACAGCAGGATGGAAATGAACGCTAAACATGGGCCTCTTACCCAATGTGGCATTACTACAATTTATTTTCCAAACTAAGTAATCGGTGGAATTTGGAAACTTTTCCCGCATCCGACAAGGTGAATACTGGGATTCTACAGCCGTCCCGTCTCAGTTACAGGTTTGCAAACACTTCGTAAACATTTCTACTCTTTCTCTTGAGGTGACACTTAGAGGCACAGACAATGAGGGGAGGGGGGAGGGTACATCACTTCCATTCGGGGGGTTAGGTGGGGAGGGGGGGTGACAGAAGGGCATCCATCCACTATTACTGCCATTTTCAGATTAATATGCCTTCTCTAAAGACTCGAGGTAAGTCAAAGGAAAAGAAGAAGAATGTGCAAATTTGGAAGTTTCAGGAACGAATCAAATTCAAACAACCTTGATTACGAGTTCAAAGATTTGCCACTGGCACTGAAGATTTTCTAGCGCTTTGTTGGAAATTTAGCCGAACCGTCAAAGCACATGACAGTATCATGGGAAACTGGGTTGAGCGTCACACCCGTGGTCGGACTGGAGAAGTCAGCGAAAGCAAACCGCTCATACCTCTTCTGAAGCTGCAGCCGCCGAGCCGAGAGGACGCGCAACAGAGCAGCAGCAGCAGCAGCACTTGTCTCATAAACTGTAAATTAATTTAGTCTTTGTTTTTTGTTCATGTGCTCCTGCAAAGAAGTGAACTGTACGTGTGTATTTTACAGTGGAGACTAGTATTTAGAAAATTAATTGTAGTTTCGTAGTTGCGTAAGTCTTGTCAATATCCTTGTGTAGGGCGGCTTTCTAGTGTTTCCGTCACCAGGAACTCCGTCACGCCACGAAGTTTTAATTTTGTGCTAGTTGACAGCACCCAGTTTAGATCAGTGCCTTCTAGTTTGAATATTTGTCTCGTGCAGTAACTTTTTGCCAAATAGGATTTCTAATAACGGGTATCTGTAAGTACATCAACTTCAGTAGAGAAATTTATTTCCGTTTAATAGCTTGCGGTCTCAGAGTACAGTGAGAAATCTGCACAGCAACGTTTAGAGGCACTTCATTGTCCTTTGGTACATTTTCAAACTCAATAGCGCCATTTGAGATCTTGTATCTACGAGGGCAGTTCAATAAGTAATGCAACACATTTTTTTTCTCGGCAAATTTTGGTTGAAAAACCGGAAATTTCTTGTGGAATATTTTCAAACATTCCTGCTTCGTCTCGTATAGTTTCATTGACATCCGACAGGTGGCAGCGCTGTACGGAGCTGTTAAAATGGCGTCTGTAACGGATGTGCGTTGCAAACAACGGGCAGTGATCGAGTTTCTTTTGGCGGAAAACCAGGGCATCTCAGATATTCATAGGCGCTTGCAGAATGTCTACGGTGATCTGGCAGTGGACAAAAGCACGGTGAGTTGTTGGGCAAAGCGTGTGTCATCATCGCCGCAAGGTCAAGCAAAACTGTCTGATCTCCCGCGTGCGGGCCGGCCGTGCACAGCTGTGACTCCTGCAATGGCGGAGCGTGCGAACACACTCGTTCGAGATGATCGACGGATCACCATCAAACAACTCAGTGCTCAACTTGACATCTCTGTTGGTAGTGCTGTCACAATTGTTCACCAGTTGGGATATTCAAAGGTTTGTTCCCGCTGGGTCCCTCGTTGTCTAACCGAACACCATGAAGAGCAAAGGAGAACCATCTGTGCGGAATTGTTTTCTCGTCATGTGGCTGAGGGTGACAATTTCTTGCCAAAGATTGTTACAGGCGATGAAACATGGGTTCATCCCTTCGAACCTGAAACAAAACGGCAATCAATGGAGTGGCGCCACACCCACTCCCCTACCAAGAAAAAGTTTAAAGCCATACCCTCAGCCGGTAAAGTCATGGTTACAGTCTTCTGGGATGCTGAAGGGGTTATTCTATTCGATGTCCTTCCCCATGGTCAAACGATCAACTCTGAAGTGTATTGTGCTACACTTCAGAAATTGAAGAAACGACTTCAGCGTGTTCGTAGGCACAAAAATCTGGTCGAACTTCTCCTTCTTCATGACAACGTAAGACCTCACACAAGTCTTCGCATCCGAGAGGAGCTCACAAAACTTCAGTGGACTGTTCTTCCTCATGCACCCTACAGCCCCGATCTCGCACCGTCGGATTTCCATATGTTTGGCCCAATGAAGGACGCAATCCGTGGGAGGCACTACGCGGATGATGGAGAAGTTATTGATGCAGTACGACGTTGGCTCCGACATCGACCAGTGGAATGGTACCGTGCAGGCATACAGACCCTCATTTCAAGGTGGCGTAAGGCCGTAGCATTGAATGGAGATTACGTTGAAAAATAGTGTTGTGTAGCTAAAAGATTGGAGAATAACCTGGTGTATTTCAATGCTGAATAAAACAACCCCTGTTTCAGAAAAAAAATGTGTTGCATTACTTATTGAACTGCCCTCGTACTTTATACACAGTACGATATGGCTAGGAACTGTGCTTATTGTGAACGGGTACAAGGATAGTTGGCTGCTGTCCGTGAAGATCTGGAAGCTGCGTTGGCTACCGTCAACAAACTTCTAGCTAACGCGTAAAGTTGCCGTGACGTTGGGGCGCCAGTGACGAGACCTGCGGCACCTTTGGTGTCACTGGAATCCCCTGCTGACTCGGACGTCGCTGCGGCTTCTGATACGCAACATCTCACCGGCCAGTCCTCACTCCAAAGTGGATAGAGAAACAATTAAAATCGCTCAAAAGAGGAAAGGCCTCTGGACCTGATGGGATACCAGTTCGACTTTACACAGAGTACGCGGAGGAACTTGCCCCCCTTCTTGCAGCGGGGTACCGTAGGTCTCTAGAAGAGCGTAGCGTTCCAAAGGATTGGAAAAGGGCACAGGTCATCCCCGTTTTCAAGAAGGGACGTCGAACAGATGTGCAGAACTATAGACCTATATGTCTAACGTCGATCAGTTGCAGAATTTTGGAACACGTATTGTGTTCGAGTATAATGACTTTTCTGGAGACTAGAAATCTACTCTGTAGGAATCAGCATGGGTTTCGAAAAAGACGGTCATGTGAAACCCAGCTCGCGCTATTCGTCCACGAGACTCAGAGGCCCATAGACACGGGTTCACAGGTAGATGCCGTGTTTCTTGACTTCCGCAAGGCATTCGATACAGTTCCCCACAGTCGTTTAATGAACAAAGTAAGAGCATATGGACTATCAGACCAATTGTGTGACTGGATTGAGGAGTTCCTAGATAACAGGACGCAGCATGTCATTCTCAATGGAGAGAAGTCTTCCGAAGTAAGAGTGATTTCAGGTGTGCCGCAGGGGAGTGTCATAGGACCGTTGCTATTCACAATATACATAAATGACCTGGTGGATGACATCGGAAGTTCACTGAGGCTTTTTGCAGATGATACTGTGGTGTATCGAGAGGTTGTAACAATGGAAAATTGTACTGAAATGCAGGAGGATCTGCAGCGAATTGACGCATGGTGCAGGGAATGGCAACTGAATCTCAATATAGACAAGTGTAATGTGCTGCGAATACATAGAAAGAAAGATCCCACATCATTTATCTACAATATAGCAGGTCAGCAACTGGAAGCGGTTAATACCATAAATTATCTGGGAGTACGCATTAGGAGTGATTTAAAATGGAATGATCATATAATGTTGATCGTCGGTAAAGCAGATGCTAGAATGAGATTCATTGGAAGAATCCTAAGGAAATGCAATCCGAAAACAAAGGAAGTAGGTTACAGTACGCTTGTTCGCCCACTGCTTGAATACTGCTCAGCAGTGTGGGATCCGTACCAGATAGGGTTGATAGAAGATATAGAGAAGATCCAACGGAGAGCAGCGCGCTTCGTTACAGGATCATTTAGTAATTGCGAAAGCGTTACGGAGATGATAGATAAACTCCAGTGGAATACTCTGCAGGAGAGACGCTCAGTAGCTCGGTACGGGTTTTTGTCAAAGTTTCGAGAACATACCTTCACCGAAGAGTCAAGCAGTATATTGCTCCCTCCTACGTATATCTCGCGAAGAGACCGTTAGGATAAAATCAGAGAGATTAGAGCCCACACAGAGGCATACCGACAATCCTTCTTTCCACGAACAATACGAGACTGGAATAGAAGGGAGAACCGATAGAGGTACTCAAGGTACCCTCCGCCACACACTGTCAGGTGGCTTGCGGAGTATGGATGTAGATGTAGATGTAGAAAACAGTGGTGTGTTCGCGTGTCACTGGGCGGAAGGCGTAAGTGGGATCAGGCCATGCGGCTGGCTCCCCACGTCTTAGCAACAGGTACGTGGTGCTAACCGGTGTTGACGATAAGTTTGAGCCAGCACGGGATGCCTCTCTTGTTGGACCAGACGTCAATTTTCCTGCCCAGTCCTGACAAGTACGGAAGGTGGGTATGCTAGTCACTGGGAGCTCCAATGTTAGGCGGGTGATGGAGCTCCTCAGGGAGACACCAGGCAAGGCGGGAAAGAATTCCAGTGTACATTCGGTATGTTTGCCAGGAGGTCTCATCCGTGATGTGGAGGCCCTGCCGGCGGCTATCGAGCGCACTTGGTACAATCGGCTGCATGTAGTGGCAAAAACGGCACGAATGACGCCTGCCGCTCGGGTTTTGAGGCCATCCTCGGCTCCTTTCGGCGGCTGGCTGATTTGGTGAAAACAAATGGCAACGCACGCGGGGTGCAGGCTAAGCTGTCTATTTGTGCCATCGTACCCAGGATTGATCGCGGTCCTCTGGTTTGCAGCAGAGTGGAAGGTCTACACCAGAGGCTCAGACTACTGTGCGACGGTGTCGGGTGCGAATTTCTAAACTTCCACTATCGTGTGCAGGATTGTAGGGTTCCCCTTAATACGTCAGGATTGAACTACACGCAGGAAGCGGCTACTACGGTAGCGGAGTATGAGTAGCGTGCACATGGAGCTTTTTTTAGGTTAGATAACTCCTCCCTTGGGAGCAAAGACTATTTGCCTGTTGAATCAGCCACAGAGACCTCAGAGAATCTTGGTTCTCGGAGATCAGAGATAGAAAAGTTTAATGTGATTTTGGTACACTGCTGGGGCATCCAAGCAAAGGTCCCAGAACTAGTAACACATACTGAAGGTTATAATGCACAGATTGTATTGGGAACAGAGAGCTGACTGAAACCACACGTCAATGTCAACTAAATCCTAAGTTCAGATCGGAATGTTTATCGTAAAGATGGATTGGTCGCTAAGGTTCAAATGGCTCTGAGCGCTATGGGACTCAACTTCTGAGGTTATTAGTCCCCTAGAACTTAGAACTAGTTAAACCTAACTAACCTAAGGACATCACATACATCCATGCCCGAGGCAGGATTCGAACCTGCGACCGTTAAACCTAACTAACCTAAGGACATCACACACATCCATTCCCGAGGCAGGATTCGAACCTGCGACCGTAGCGGTCTCGCGGTTCCAGACTGCAGCGCCTAGAACCGCACGACCACTTCGGCCGACTGGTCGCTAAGGTGCGGCTTGTTTATTGCAGTAAAAAATTCGATGTAACCTTATCACGGACTCCGAATGTGAATTAATCTGGTTGAAAGTGAGTATGAAAGAACGGTAAAAAATGGCGATCTGATGATTTTATAGGCCGTCTGCATCAGGACGGGTAGCTGTAGACAGCTTCAGACAGAGCTTGCAGGATATCATTAGTAATTTTCCTTTTCATGCCATTGTAATACGGGGTGACTTCCAGGTATAGAATGGGAGTGTTATGCCACCAAACTCGTGCCAGAGACAGGGAATCGTGTGACACTGTTATCGATGTCTTGTCCAAAAATTACCTTGAGCAGATAGTTAGAGAACGAACTCTAGAGGGCAACAAACAGATCTGAACTTATCGGATCAGTTAACGTAGAGGAAGATATCGGTGATCATAAGGCTGTGACAGTATCTATGACGCCCAGTCCTGCAAGGAATGTTAAGAAGGGCAGAAGTATATACTTGCTCAGCAATTCTGACAGGATACAAAAAAATGTTCAAACGTGTGTGAAATCTTATGGGACTTAACTGATAAAGTCATCAGTCCCTAAGCTTACACACTACTTAACCTAAATTATCCTAAGGACAAACACACACATCCATGCCCGAGGGAGGGCTCGAACCTCCGCCGGGACCAGCCGCACAGTCCATGACTGCAGCGCCTTAGACCGCTCGGTGACAGGATACAAATTTCAGAATATCTCAGCAGTCAGCATCAAATATTCGGTGATGAGGACGAAGACCAAATCGAAAAAATTCGAAGGTATCGTTCAATATGCCCTAGATAAGCGTGTTCCGAGTAAGGTTTCAAGGGATGGGAAAGATCCACCATGGTTTAATAGCTGTGTCAGAAAAGCGCAACGTAAAAAGGAGCACTTCACCTCGGATTCAAGAGATGTAAAAACCTAGCAGACAAACAAAAGCTGAACGAAGCGAAAATCAGCGTAAGGAAGCAATGAAAGAAGCGTTCAATGATTTTGAAAGTAAGACGTTGTCAACCGACCCGAGTAAAAACCCTAACACATTTTTGGTAGTATGAAAAATCAGTAAGTGGGTCAAAGTCATCTATTCATTCTCTTAGAGACCGCACCGTCACCGAAACGGAAGATAACAGAGAGTAAGCCGAAATACTGAATTCGGTCTTCCGAAGTTGTTTCACCGCGGAAGATCCTAACACTGTCCCTCCCTTCAATCGAATGGCAGATAAGGAGATAACCGATCGCTGAACTGAAGAACAGCTACAATAGCTTCGCGCGGGTCTTTCCTGTCTTTAAGAAAGGCCGTAAGACCGATCCTCACAATTATAGACTTATGCCGTTGACGTCAATCTGTTGTAGAATTATGGAACATGTTTTATACTCATGAATTGTGATATTTTTGGAAAATAAACATCGCCTCAATAAAAATCAACATGGATTCCGCAAACAGAGATCCTACGAACCTAAACTCGTTCTGTTCCTCCATTTGATCTAAACAACAGTGGCCAACGGAGCTCAGGTTGATGCCGTGTACCTTGATGTCAGTAATTCATTTGACACCGCCCCGCATTGCAGTTTAAAGGAAAAAAACTGTTACGGAGTATCAGAGCAGACCTGCTATTGGATTCAAGATTTTCTTGTACACAGAATTCAACACGTCGCTCTTAACGGAACAAAGTCGACAGATGAAAAGCTAATATCCGGAGTACCACAGGGGAGTGTGATAGGACCGTTGCTGTTTACAATATATGTAAATGATCTAGTGGAAAGCGTCGGATGCTCTTTAAAGCTATTCGAAGATGATGCAGTTGTCTATACCAAAGCAGCAACGCCAGAAGGTAGTAAGAATTTTAAAAACGACCTGCAGAGGATAGATGAATGATGCAGGCTCTGGCAGTTGACCCTGAACGTAAATAAATGTAACATATTGCGTATACATAGGAAAAGAAATCCACTACTGTACAGCTACACTTTTGATGACAAAAATCTGGAGACAGCGTCTGCCGTAAAATATCTAGGCGTAACTATCCAGAGCGACCTTAAGTGGAATAACCACATAAAACAGATAGTGGGAAAAGCAGACACCAGACTTAGATTCATCGGAAGAATCTTGAGGAAATGTAACTCATCGACGAAAGAAGTGGCTTATAAGGCGTTTGTTCGCCCGATTCTTGAGTGTTGTTCATCTCTCTGGGATCCCTATCAGGTAGGACTGATAAAGGAGATAGAGAAGGTCCAACGAAGAGCGGCGCGTTTCGTCACGGGATCGTTTAGCTGGCAAGAGAGCGATACGAAAACGCTAAACAAACTCCACTGGAAGTCGTTATAAGAGAGGCGTTGTGCATCACGGAGATATTTGCTATTGAAATTTCGCGACAGCAAGTTTCAGGAGGAGTCGGACAACATGTTACTTCCGCCGCATGCGTTTCGCGTATTGACCAGGAGGAGAAAACTGGAGAAATTTGAGCCAATACAGAGGCTTACCGACAATTATTCTTCCCACGCACTATTCGCGAGTGGAACAGTGTTAGAGGGATCAGATAGTGATACCAAAAGTACCCTCCGCTACACACCATTAGGTGGCTTGCGGAGAACGATGTAGATGTAGATGAATCTAACATCAACTTAATAAACGTGCGTATCCCAACCACTTCACGTTTAGCGTGAAGACTACATACTTTCCGAAAAATGTGGCATAGAGATAGACTTCTAGGCTCCACTGTGTTTCATGTTACATATATCGTTTGTTCAGCATTTCTAAACTAAGAATGGAAATCAAAATTTCTTTACGCAATTTATTAAAACAATAAGCTGAAAATTATTTGATTTGCCATTGTATTCGCCACTCACTCTGCCTGTAGTATTGTTTCCAGTAAACACGTATAAGTTTGCTAATAAACGAACGCTGTTGCTTAGGTATAAGCTCAGAACGTGGTTTTTGTGGGCTAATACTTGAAGTTGGCGAAAATACAGCATTACCAGAGATTTCGGTCTCCACAGCTTTCTTCAGCGTGTTGATGAGATACGACCACAGAACCCATTCCAAACTTTCTGATTGCCTGGCAGTGCAGATCGGCGCCTCTGCCATTCTGGTAGACTAACACATGAGTTGAGAACAACACCTGATGTCATTTTTTTATCTTCGCAGATGTTCCGCAGAGCCCTCGCCTTTTTCTGTCTCCCATGTGGCCGGGAGACAGTTAGCGAAGACCTTCGTGTCATCGCGGTCTGCGATGAAGACGCTGACCCTGTATTTTTCAGCCCACAGGTGAGCCACGTCGAGGAGTATGGAGAACATAACATTCAGGATTAAGTGCAGCCAGATTCTGTGTGTAATACTCGTTAACCATCATACCAGATTGCAGATTACCTTGAGAACTGCTGTAGTTTTCGAAGTTCTCGCAGGAGGAAGTCATGACTGACTGCCAACTGTAGGGATCTGTATTCTACCATGATAGAACGAATTTTTATTTAGTTACCATATTGCCACTGCTTCTGCTCAGACGGGTGTCTGACGTGATGGAGGTGCCTTTCGCTACAGACGAAACCTAGGGAACCCTCGTCTACTGTCTGGCCGACGAACAGGTTCCACCACCACGTCGTTTTCCCTCATAAAATCATTTCTCAATTCTGGCATCAATACTGCTCTACCGTCTTCGATTTTACCGTTCCCACATACTGTCACGCTTCAGACAGATTTCTGTCTGGTGTCATTAAATACAGATGGACTATGGTAGGATGACCTTGCTTTTAGGCACTTCGTCGCTATCTTTTACTTCACGGTGACTGTTTAATTCTGATGCATCTGGTAGTAATTATACCCTACTTCCTGAAACGTGATCAGAATTTGGTGTGGGATAAACGGACAACCCACACTATTCTGCTCGAGTAGGGGATTCGAACGTGTTAGACTGACTAACACAAATTACAATAATTTGTAGTCATTTTTCTTTGTGGAAGGAATACGTATCAAGAATGTGTAGTAAACACTGAACGAGGTGATAAAGACAATAGACTGTGATTCGGTTTTCGTTGTTTCATGGACAAGTGACTGGATCGGCCTTTGCGTTATTAGTGGCTTTTGGACAGCAGACGTATGAATCCGTCATGCCGTTGGCCTCCATATCCGACCCACAATGAAAATCATCAACCAGTCGTTTCCTGTTTCTTGTTCGTCACTAAGTAACGAGATGTAAATGGGCGTGAATGAACCTAACTACGGAGTGGCACCAACACTGAGTCCATATTTAATATTAGCAGGTCAGTGGACATGGCATTTACACCTTGATGTTGGCTAGGGTTTCCTTTAGCTACTTCACGGATTCAGTGAGCGGGTACTCTGGCCCGCATTGCCATAAAAGCTGCCATCCCGGCGTATTGCTCGTATAACTTACACCCGGTCTCGCTTGAAATACTTTGCTCATTATAACATTTACAGTTGTAGCTCAGTTCAACGCACACGGCAATATACTGCCTTTACATCACTTCTTGATAGTCGTGGTAATTATAAACTCGGAGGAGCTTTTATTGCCAAACTTGAATGTATTAGGTTATTGGTAAATCTTAGGAAAGAAACTAAACAAGAAGAGTAAATGAAAATCTGACGATGAGAACGAACTCCAACAGGATCTCAACGTGGTGCGACTGCAGTTCCGTTCGGGCCCAGGTCAGGAGGGAGGTGTTCCTTCGAGGGCCGCCGAGCCGCAGAAGACGCTGACGTCAGTTGATGCTGCGGACGTCAGTCTTGGGGAGCGTCCTTGGCCGCAGGACTCGCAGCGGGAGGAGGCCATCATTGGGAAGGTAAGGCCACGTTATGATAACCAGGGACGGCAAGAAGGAAAAATTACATGAATAGTTAGAGCAGCCAAAGTCCAGTTCTAAGATTGTGTACATTGTGGAGTCAACCTTTCTTCTGTCTGGTATTTACTGGAAACGTGTCTCACTTGGACTATTGTGTAGCTCCGCCTTGTGTACCGTAATTTGCTATGAGCCTCATGGGTATGCTATCGAGAAGATGGTCGTGATGTGTCTGCTCAAACCTGCGCCAACCTTCGACAGTAGGCGTCCAGGGGTCATAATAGTGTGTGAGTTGCTGCAATTGTCAACACATCCAACGAGTGTTCAGTCACGTTCATTTCTTATTTTTATTCTGTGTCTCCTGAGTGGTTTGCTGCAGCCCGCCAGGAATTCCTCTCTTGCGCCAACCTCTTCATCTTAGAGTAGAACTTGGACCCTGCATCCTCAATTTTTTTGCATGAAGTCTTCCTCTACAGGTTTTACGGTGGGCAGTTCCTTCCAGCTCGCTGAAGATTATTTTCTGATGTCTTAAAACATGTTCTTGCATCTCCTGTTAAAATGTTCCTTTCTTTGCCGATACTGCATAGATCCTCATTTCTTATCAGTCCATGTAATTTCTAACATTCTTCAGTGACACCACATCTCAAACGCTTCTACTCTCTTCTCTTCTGGTTTTCTACAATCCATGATTCATTACAATACTTTGATTCAAATGTACATTCTCAGAAATTTCCTCCCGAAAATGAAAACAGTAGATTTCTCTTGGCCAGAAATGCCCTCTATGCCTGTTCTAAGTCTGCTTTTTACGTCCTCTGTGCTTCTTCGGTCACGGGTTACTCTGGTTTAAGGAAGCAGAATTCCCTAACTTCGTGTACTCCGTGATCACCTATTGCATGTTAAGTTACTCGCTATTTTCATTTGTGCTACTTCTCATTGGTCAACGGCCTTGCCGCAGTGGATACACCGGTTCCCGTGAGATCACCGAAGTTAAGCGCTGTCTGGCGTGGTCGGCACTTGGATGGGTGACCATCCAGGCCGCCATGCGCTGTTGCCATTTTTCGGGGTGCACTCCGCCTCGTAATGGCAACTGAGGAGCTACTCGACCGAATAGCAGCGGCTTCGGTCAAGGATACCATCATACCAGGAGAGCGGTCTGCTGACCCCACGCCCCTCCTATCCGCATCCTCCACTGAGGATGACACCGCAGTCGGATGGTCCCGTTAGGCCACTCGTGACCTGAAGACGGAGTGCTACTTCTCATTGTTTTTGTCTGTTTCTGGTTTACACTCAACAGATATTCTTTACTCATTAGTCTACTCCTTCCAGTCAACAGATCCTGTAATTCTACTTCACCTTCAAAGAGGGTAGCAGTGCCATCAGCGAATCCCATTATGGATCCCCTTTCACCCCGATATTTAAATCCCTTCTTGAAACATTTTTTAATTTCATTTAACGCTTCCTCGATGTATAGGTTGGATAATAGTGGCGAAACAGTGCATCCCTGCCTTACGGCCTTTTTAATCTGAGCACTTAGCTTGTGGTTTTCCAATCTTATTGTTTATTATCCGTCTGTCTCTACAGGTACCCCTATTTTTCTCAGAATCTCTAATAACTTGCACCATTTTACATTCTCGAACAGTTTATCTTGGTCGAAAAATCCAATGAGCGTGTCTTAATTTTTCTTCATCCTTGCTACCATTATCAAGCGCCACGACAGAATTGTTTCTCTGGTACCTTTAGCTTTTCTAAAGCCAAAATAAACGTCATCAAATAAATCCTGTTTCCTTTTCCCAGTTCCTTTATATGAGTCCTGTCAGCAGCTTGGATAGATGAGTTGTTAAGCTGATTGTGCGATATTTCGTTCACTTACCTGCCTTTGCTGTTTTCGGAATGGTGTGGACGGTATTTTTTTTTTTTCTAAAAGTCGCGTTTATCTGGAGCCTGTTCCATCTGACTGACTCCTGCCTCTTCTGGTAAGGTGCTCATGAGGTGGGCGGCGTATGTTTCTGCAGTACCGTCTCGAGAATATCACCAAATCTTTGACTGTGTGGCTAGACAATAGTTTGAAATTTCCTGTACAGATAAAACATTGTCCTCATATTAGGCTCAGTTGCTATGAGAGGCGTCCGACATACATATGTGATTGGAGCTTGAAATAAACTTGCCTTTTTGGTCCTCACCCCCTCTGCCACCCAAACCCCTACCTCTTGTTTCTCTTTTTGAGAAATACTTTTATTCCCTATGCAAATTTTATTTATACTTTTCATACTCTTGTCATAGTAAGTTAATTTACCCCTCTTCTACTAATTCTTAATGTAATTCTCTCAGAATCACCTCAATAATTTCATTATGTACTATATCTTGGTTTGCTTTTGTTGATGTTTATGTTGCAACTTCTTTTGAAAGCACTGTACATTACATTCAAGTAATTCTGAAACTCCTTAGCTTTCTCTGACAGAATGACAATGTCATTGCTAAATCTAAAGTTTCCATTTTTCCTCCCTTCAGTCTCTCTCCAGATTTCGTTTTCGTGTCTATTACTGCTTGCTCATTCTTTTCGTGCAAGCTGTATATAAGTTTCAGCCCCATGTGTTTTATTCCTGGTACCTTAAGAGTGTGAAAGATTGTGTTCCAGCGAAAAAGATCAAAGGGTGCCTTTATCTTTACAAATGATGTAAATGTAGGTTGGCCTTCTCTCGGCCATGACATTAGTCAGTTACACATTATAGCCTTGCAAGAGTAATTCGTGGCCAATTTACTGGACTGTAGAACTCGACAATATGTTACAGGATCCTGTCTCGATAGTGCACCGCCAAAATATTAGTCTCGATAGTGATTAGAGGCGTCCGTCCTTCGTGCATGATACCGACTGAAAATAAATTACTGCCACACATATCTTTTGTTGGAAACAGTACTGAGATCAAGATTTCGATATGCGCAGTATCCTAGACTGCCTTTGAAACTAATAGGTATTTTTTCTTCATGTAATTTTATGTAATTAAAACCTCTGATATGATCAACTGAATCAGTTTATAGAGATCATTGTTAGCTCAGGAAAGGGCAATCAAAACGATCTATACCGATAGTTTATAACTTCGTTCAGGTGTTTGTTCAAGCGTCTCTGAATGTTAACTGTATCATTCCTGCACATCTACTCCCGCACGAAATTTATAGTTAATGACATGGAGTAATTCACTAAATGAGTGATTCCCTCAAGGAACAACAAAGGAAATATTTCCAATTAGACTTATTTCACAATGTACTGAAATGTATGCACTGTCCTAGAGATTTCTTTTCAGTAGCGATACAATCATACAGAGACTGTTTTACTATGATAGGTAGGCTGTTTTTACCCCACTGCGATTGCTGCCGGACAGTAAGGGATGTGTGTACGAAGTCTGAAATCGATCCAGTTGTTTAGGAGGAGATGGCATATTCACGCATATACATATGACCATTTTTGTAATATATATCGATCAAATGTTTCGGCAATTTCAGATATGCTCACTGCTTTCCTGAAGTTCAGAAGCGTCCAGATGTACATTCAGTGTCGATAAAATATTCCCCTTCTCCAAACTACTTTCTAAGTTGCACCTCCAAAAAATTTCATGTCCAGGGACAGTGAAGCAGCAGACATTTTAATGTGTGTACTTCTTGTTTTCTGTGCAGATGGATGGCGCGACTGTTACCTCGACGGTCGCCGCCGCAGACGTTGGCGTTTCCAGTGAGGAGGAGGCGCCGCCTACAGCTCGCCGCAGACGCCGCTGCCGCCGTTGTTGGGCTGAGCGGCTGGCCGGCAAAGTGATACTGCGGCGCCCTGGTCGCCGGGGCTACCGCCTCAGTAGGGACTAAAACTTTCTAGTGAGGAAGGGGAAATAAAATTCTTGCAGAAACTACAAATACCTGGGAGTGGTAATAGAAAAATTTGATGCATGTCACGAGGATACATTTCCAGACTAGCATGGGAAAGAGAGCTGCTAAAGCTATCCCTGGGACAAAATAATATTCGGCAGGACACAAAGAAAAGAAAATTTCACTGTGTTCTGGAGAACATGGTTCTTTGCGGAATTGAGATGTGACCTCAAATAAGAAAAGGTAGGGAGAAAAATTAAACAGTGGATATGTACTATATGAGAAGATGTCTGCGGCTAACGAGTTAAGATGCGAAATAAGGAGGTATCGAGGTGAATGATGATAAAGTTCTCCATAACGAAAATTTTGGAGGAAGTGTGGAGATCAATGGTGATAATGTGCTCCATAACGAAAACTTTGGAGGATAAGGTACTCCATAACGAAAACTTTGGAGTAGGTATGGAGGTGAATTGTGATAATGTGCTCCAAAACGAAAACTTTGGAGGAGGTATAGAGGTGAATGGTGATAACGTGCTCCATAACGAAAACGTTGGAGGAAGTATGGAGGTGAATGGTGATAACTTGCTCCATAACAAAAACTTTGGAGGAGGTATGGAGGTGAATGGTAATAACGTGCTCCATAACGAAAACTTTGGAGGAGGTATGGAGGTGAATGTGATAATGTGCTCCATAACGAAAACTTTGGAGGAGGTATGGAGGTGAATGGTGATTTACTCCATAACGAAAATTTTGGAGAAGGTATAGAGGTAAATGGTGATAATGTTCTCCATAACGAAAACTTTTGAGGAGATATGGATGTGAATGGTGATAACGTATTCCATAACGAAAACTTTGGAGTAGGTATGGAGGTGAATTGTGATAATGTGCTCCAAAACGAAAACTTTGGAGGAGGTATGGAGGTGAATGGTGATAACGTGCTCCATAACAAAATCTTTGGAGGAGGTATGGAGGTGAATGGTAATAACGTGCTCCATAACGAAAACTTTGGAGGAGGTATAGAGGTGAATGTGATAATGTGCTCCATAACGAAAACTTTGGAGGGAGTATGGAGGTGAATGGTGATAACTTGCTCCATAACAATATCTTTGGAGGAGGTATGGAGGTGAATGGTAATAACGTGCTCCATAATGAAAACTTTGGAGGAGGTCTGGAGGTGAATGGTGATGTGCTCCATAACGAAATCTTTGGAGGAGGTGTGGAGGTGATTGGTGATAATGTGCTCCATAACGAAAACTTTGGAGGAGGTATGGAGGTGACTGGTGATAATGTGCTCCATAACGAAAACTTTGGAGGAAGTATGAAGGTGAATGGTCATGTAGTCCATAACGAAAACTTTGGAGGAGGTGTGGAGGTGAATGTGATAATGTGCTCCATAACGAAAACTTTGGAGGAGGTATGGAGGTGAATGGTGATTTACTCCATAACGAAAACTTTGGAGAAGGTTTGGACGTGAATGGTGATAATGTGCTCCATAACGAAAACTTTGGAGGAGGTATGGAGACTACTGGTGACAACATGCTCCATAATAAAAACTTTGGAGGAGGTGTGGATGTGAATGCTAATAATGTGCTCCATAACGAAAACTTTGGAGGAGGTATGGTGGTGAATAGTGATGAAGTACTCCATAACGAAAACTTTGGATGATGTATGGAGGTGAATGGTAATAATGTGCTCCATAACGAAAACTTTGGAGGAGGTATGGAGACTACTGGTGACAACATGCTCCATAATAAAAACTTTGGAGGAGGTGTGGATGTGAATGCTAATAATGTGCTCCATAACGAAAACTTTGGAGGAGGTATGGTGGTGAATAGTGATGAAGTACTCCATAACGAAAACTTTGGATGATGTATGGAGGTGAATGGTAATAATGTGCTCCATAACGAAAACTTTGGAGATGGCATGGAGGTGAATGGTGATCAAGTGCTCCATAACGAATCTTTGGAGGACATAATGCTTCAATGGTACTTTCATACACAGAATTCCCCACCATCGGTGGTAAAGGAAGATTTGTAACTGGGATCTGCCCCGAAGAAGATGGCCAGCGAGAAGAAAGGAAAAATACAGTCCTGAAGTAATGGAAGACAGAAATCCAGGGCCGAATAATTGAAACAGAAGCAGCTTGTGGAGTTCGTAAACGGCTAACTCCTAGGCTGAGGAACGGAAGAACAAGCGTAGTAATTCTCGGCCGTCCACCTTCGGCACGTTTTGTTTTTTAACGGTGAAGCGGAAAGAATAATAACTGACGGAACGAATGGTGATTATCTAAATTATTTCCCACTAGTATTTCTAACCAGTTCATTGTGTTAAGATTTGTGCTTCATGGCGTTATTTGCAACCCATAATGGAACTCAGTGAGTTTGAACAACAATCTAACAGTGACTCTGTTTGGGGCAGTACGTTGCTGACCTTGTGCATATCCAGCAAGCAGCTTAATGACGCAGTGGAGTTATTATTGAAAGGAACGAAAATCACTTCTAGTTTTGTGACAGTTTCAGAAGAGTCACGTAAATGTGTATTTCTAAAGTCAATGTTTTGTATATTAATAATCCCACTCAATAAAATTGCAAGTCTTTCAATGAAGATATCGCATAAAGCTTTATTTTTAGTTTTTTAAACCTGTTTATAGAGACTTACACTACTGCTCGTTTATGAAACAGTGTTTCTACTGAAAATTTTATGGCTTGGCATTGGCTGAGAATTTATTTACAGACAGAACCTATTAGATAGTTGCCGATGCTAGACTCCGGAAAACGTAAATAACAGAAATTAGTGGACCACTATGAATTCACTATATGAAAATCGTATAATTAATAGCCAAAATTTTCGGTGGCTTTGAAATGTGTTGGGACGGGCATGGAGGAAAAGAATGATGGTATCACAAGAAAATTGGGGAATGTTGCAAGATATCTTTACTTCGTGACAAAACAAACGTCAAAAATCACCGAGTAAATGAAAACAACTTAATTAATTTTCCAAAAGTTTTGTCAGAAGCATGATACTGTTGGAGTATGGCGTCGTTTACACATCAGTATAATTACTTTGTAAGCTAGTTGACGATAACATCCGATAAGAGACAAGGAGTTTGTTTAGTATAAATTATGAGACAGGTACACAAATCACACAAAATAAGTATACTGACATTAAAGGTGGTTATCTATACTGCCTGGTGCTTTTTCATAGTTTACAAAAACTATTAATAATTCTGAACCTTAACTGTAGTAAGTAAGGTTTACCATACTGTAAACCTTACTCTGTTACACAGGATAACGATGCGATTACGATGTTCGCATTAAAATTGACTAAGAAAGGTCACTATCTTCATTCGTAGGTAGAACAGATTTTTCAGGTCTCAAATGGAATGAAATTTCTGTACGGTACTGATGGCCGGGAGTCACCGCCTGCGGAAGCGCGACCGCCAAGTTGCAAGTCTTTTCAGCTGAAACCACATCGGGCGATTTGCGTGTCGATGATGATGAAATTATGATGACAATACGACACGAAATCCCTGAGTGGAGAAAATCGCCAAAACGGCCGGGAATCGAACCTAGGCCCCTCGCATGGCAGTCAAACGCACTGACCGCTCAGCTAATGAGGCGGACCTTTTCGGGTCTATATTATTCAGATAGGAGCATTTTTAGATAATGGCCCTACCGACAAAGACTAATATTTCAAAGTTTTTTTACTGACTCCCGGTTTTTCATTGATTTTTTAAATAACATAAGGACGTGAGGGAAGCCAGTATGATTTATTTTAAAAACCTCATTCGGTAACATATTTATTGGTGCCGTTAAAATCCAGTTTCATAGTATAAACTACTAAAATCACCAATAATTGTTTCCTATAATGTATCAAAAAGCTTACGAACCATAGCGCTAAAACAACATTTTGAAAAACAATGAAAGCCCAAAATACACATCTAACAAAACTAAGAAAGCATGATCTAAAGGCAATCTTGCAGGCTGCCTGATGCTCATACGGATCAAAGAAATGGAAATAGTGTTACTTTCCATCGGTGGTTATATGAGTCTCTCACGTCTAGATTTACATAAACGATTTACATAAACCGCAAAACGTCTGTTATCGTGGCAGATAGAATTCACTTTCAGATTAGTGTCGTTTGATGAGAGTTCCAATAGACTGGAATGTTAGGGAGCCTACAATCCGAGTGGAGAATGTTCCGTCACACTTTAGGGGGTTTGATGTGTTTGTGTTCAGTCCGAGACTGATTTGATAGAGATCTCTACACTAAAAATTTCTTTTTTCCCCAGTTCGATTCAGTACATAAGTATCAATTGTTCGAGCTACCCAACCTAATTTTCAGAACTTCTGTTGCACTACACTTCGAAAGCTTTTCTTCTCTTCTTAGGTGACATCCCTATTGTCGACGTTTCCCTTCTACACATAGTCTAATACGCCGACCTTCAGAAGAAACTTCCTAATATTTAAATGTATCTACATATCCTCTCCTTCTCGTTCCTTGATGCTCAAGTAACAAAATTCATCAATTATACTGCTTGATAAAACAGTGAAAGCCCATAAAAGAAGGAGTAAGCGAAATGAAACTTCACGGGTTGAGAGTGTACTGAATGTTATTTCATTGACTGATGTTGTATGGTACTTTTGATACAACCATAGCCGGCCGCGGTGACCGTGCGTTTCTAGGCGCTCCAGTCCGGAGCCGCGATGCTGCTACGGTCGCAGGTTCGAATCCTGCCTCGGGCATGGGTGTGTGTGATGTCCTTAGGTTAGTTAGGTTTAAGTAGTTCTAAGTTCTAGGGGACTGATGACCACAGCACTTGAGTCCCATAGTGCTCAGAGCCATTTTATGAAACAACCATAGAAGGAAACTTTACTCGTCGCCACCCGCAACTATTTATAGTGCGCTCAGGAAAACACCTTGAGAGGAGAACGAGGAGAACACTAATACACTGTTAATGATTAGCGACAAGAACACACATCTATTCACAAATACTCAACTTGGTTCTAATCGGTCCAGGCAGCAGATCCTGAAGTTCAACTATTATTCCAGAAGCTAGGGATGGATAGCAAACAGTTTTGTCCCACTACAACTTTCGCTGGAGGCGGTCTAGCGTGGACTCGCTAGAAGCAGATGTTGTGGCGCGAAGTACACCAGTCCAGCTGACTTGGAAGACAGCAGTGCTGTAGTGCCACCGCCGTGACTTCTTGGTGCAGCAATCGCTGGGCTATACGCAGTCTCTCGAGTGGGTCTCCGAGCTATCGACGCCTGTGGTGCTGCCTGGTGGTGCGTGCTGTGCTTACACCACACTCCTCTCCCATAAACTCTCCTGGCCATGGTCTCATGTGATTTTGTTGGAAGCCGACGGTGAGGGGGAGGTCTGGGTGCAGGCGCAGCAGATGGCACGGGAACTGGAACTGGAGCCCACCACGAACGGCTTCCATCTGCGTCCCGCCATTCACCCTCAGCCGCCACGGGAACGCCTGGCAAACTGCAGGGAGGGCGCAGGCCTACATCCACGGCTGGAGTCTCGAACGCTGGAAGACTCACCTCGGAGAGGAAGGTGGCAGGGCGCAAGGGGTCGCACACGCCGCTATGGGCTGTTGTGATGCTGGCATCAGGGATGAGGACGCGCCCACCTCCATGGGGAGCGCCTAAGGCTGAGATGCCTTCTGGTCCACGGCACACCGCCACCAACCTGGCTCCTAGCTGTGTACTGAATCTGTAAAATGAAACGAGGTGGCCGCGCGTTGTGACCGAGAGGTTCGAGGCTCTTCAGTCTGGAACCGCGCTGCTACTACAGTCTCAGGTTCGAATTCTGCCCCGGGCATGGATGTGTATGAAGTCCTTTGGTTAGTTAGGTTTAAGTAGTTCTAAGTCTAGGGGACTGATGACCTCAGATGTTAAGTCCCATATTGCTTAGATCCATTTTTTTTTCAAACGCAGAGGCAATATCACGGAGTCTCAGGGGGCGAAGCTGGTTCTGTGTCGCTGAACAGCGACCCTCTAGGGGGAGAAATCAAGTACACGTTGCGTCAAGTAATACGTGAAACGGTTTCCTGTTGCCATCTCTGTCTGGGCCGGAAGGTGCTGAAGAGCACTGCGTCCTTGATCTCAAAATGAGACTCTTCGTAGTGACCAGTACTCCTCGTTGGTCCATGCAGCAGATGAAACAGGGTGCGATGCCAGCGGCCGTGCAGGAGTTTGACTAGAAAAGATCCATTTCGAGGCATCGCGTGGTAGGTGGGCAGGAACAGTTGTAAAGCCTGCTCCCATGTGTGAGTTCCACGGAATTAACTCGTCTACACTTTAGATGTTCGCATGAGAGGTTCAGCTTCACCAATCGATTGTGGGTGAAACGGCGCTGTGGTTACATGTTCAATACCGTTGCCCATACAAAATTGTTCAAATTCCTATGAGGTGAACTGCGGTCCATTATCAGACAATAACACTTCCCGCAAGCCCTTGATACATAAAACTGAGGTAAGTTTTCTGATAGTACTGGCCGACGTCGTACAGATGGAAAACAACTGAGCACATTCACTACAATAATGCTAGAAAAATCAAGACTGATAAGTTTTCAAGGAGCACTCGGATATCGTCAGTCAGAAAATCTTTGAGGTTGAGCTTCCTGATGCTCCACGCAAGAGGCGCAGCTTGACGTCATGTCTTCAATCTGGGCGTCCTTCCCTGGCCAACCGCTTTGTCCTCACAATACTCCAGTGTGCATGGTGAAACAACCTTAAACGTCCCGCTGAAGGGTACGTGGAATGATGACCCTGCGCCTTGTCATTCTCGCTGTGTGACAGCAATACACGCGCTGTACCGACATGTCTTGGCGGTGAGCGATGTATCGACGTAGTTACAGCCGAATAGTGTCTTTCACTCTCCTTCGCCACACTGTGCGCATATAATTCAGCACAATGCTTGAATTTGCATCCACAACAGTCTCCTCTGCTGCGCTACGAAAATCCATGAGAAAACTGAGCTGCAGGAGCGTCCAGAGCATCGATCTGACAACACGGTGCTTCAGAGGAGTTTTGAATTGATCGTCTTTGACAACACATTGACGATGGAATGTTAAGCCTGACGTTGGTACAAGATTTGGGTCAATTCTAGTGTCCGATACCACCCGTCCGCTGTGACCAATGACGTAATGTGTGATGTTATTTTGTTTGTGCCCCAGATTGCTGTCGATGAACGTTAAATGATTCGATGTAGATTGTTTTGTTTTCATATCGTAATTTGTTTTCGGCATCTTTTCTCAATGAAAGTAGTTGTGATTTATAAGCAGTCGTGATTTACAGCGTCTTGATTTCTGACGCTGTTCGTTATGGATGAGTCATTTGTTTTTAGTGCGAAAATTCTGCTTCAGAAAATGAGTGATCGTTATTCAACTATAAAATTTTTGCAATCACTGGGCGTCATTGCGAATTTTACAAGTGTAGCGCCTGTAGAAATTATATGATTTTGACTAAGGTTGCGTCATTACGAACTTCCGACGAGTTCATGTGGAGGTGCAGAAAAATAACATATGGAAATCCATATGCAGGGGACGTGGTTCGAAAGATCGAGGCTGAATTTAAAAGTAATTGTCATGCTAACCTACTATTTTTGCTATGAATATTCTTGCAAATCTGTCATGCACGAAGCAGGCGTTTTGTGTGGCACTATAGTCGACTGATTATCGTTTTGTGGAGGAGTCTGGGGGGAATTTATCAAGTATAGGGGGTCACTGGTGGGGGGGGGGGGAGAGGCAGGGGTTATAGTTGATGTAGGCGAGTCACATCTTGGAAAGAGAAAGTACGAAACGGGGCACGAGGATGTTGGGCTTTGGGTTTTTGAAGTAGTAGTTTCTGGAGGAGATTGTGCTGATGTTGTATTTAGGGCTGTACCCAATCGGACAAAGGAAGTCTTGACATTTTTAATAAAAGAATATGTGGAAGAAGGTTCTGTAGTCATGTCGGATGGGTTTGCTTCGTACAAGGGATTGGGTGAAAGGGGTTATCATCATTTGGTCGTGAATCACAATATTCAGTTTAAAGATTATAAACGGGGGCATGTACTAATACTATCGAGGGATATTGGGGGGCTGTAAAATCTGTTGTCGGTAGCGGAAAGAGAAGGATTTCTGTGTTGCAAGGTGTAGTGGGACGCGAAATTGAAGCGTCACCCATCCACCAGTGTCAGCCCAGTTTGCAGGTGAATATAAGTTTAATTTATTGTTTTGTTTATGTATTTTGTAATATTTGTAATAGCTGTGAATTATCTAAAGTTTTGTATTAATTTTTTGTGTTTCATGTACGGAGAGGGCGGCGCAACGAACGGAGACAGCATCTTTGCTGCCGGGACCAGAGAGAAAATTGCTGGCCACTATACGTCGCGGGTCGACAGCCAAAGAGCAACAGAAGATCCTGAAACCGAGTTGTTGCGTCGTGCTTCTAAAAATTAAATAATTGAGAATTTGTAATGTTTGTACAACAATGACGTCATAGAAAGTTTAATCATGTTGTAAATGTTCAGTCCTGTCTTGTCAAGGCTCAGGTTCACGTCTATATGTAGTAAGATAATAAACTAGTGGATGCTACGAAAGTTTAAATACGTGTTCCAAGAATTTATTTATGAACAATTATGTGAATGAATTAATAATATATTTGACAAGATTATTAATTTTTGATAACGTTCATCGCGAGTTTGAATCTCGAAAGTTTATTCAATGTGGTTCTAATATTTATTAAATCAGATAACGTGCATCAATATAATGTCTGTGGAGAAACAAACGACATCTAAATTAAAAAAGTTTGCGCAAACCAATTGGACTGAGTGACGTAATTATGCGCATACGACTCAAATGATGTTTTACAGTTTCGTTCAAGAACCATTCTGATACAATTTAAAAAGAACATAAATAATTTTGAAGTGGGTTGTAACTGACGTAGGTGACGAAGTCTACACATGGTCATATGTCAAAAGAAAATCATTTATAAAAAACTTACGTCGTTACACTACAAAGGCCATTTAGATGAATATTTTTGGAGGAAGGGTATTCCTAAAGGTTATTGTTTATTTATTGCATTTATGAAAGTAGCCACCAAAATGGACAAGCTTCGTTTTGTTAGTTAAGTGTTGGTGCGTCTGATAATTGTATCTTGTTTTACGTTGCGTTTTTTTATGTTACTGTATTGTGCCAGTGCTACTTTTTTGGTTTGTCTGGAGGGAGGTTTTTCTGTTGTTTTAACATTTTCTCGTCCCAATGGTGGGCCGAGGTTATTGCTGTGTCTTTGCCGGAAGGTTTATGTTATTGACTCGTGCTTTCATTTTTTTTAACTTTTTTAAAATTTTGCGTTTGAATGAGGGCGGGTGGTAGGGAAGAACTGATTTGGGCGGTACCTCATTCTACCTGGCAGTTTGTGTTTCTTATTATTTTTTCCATTAGTTATTCTGGATTTTGCTTCTTTCGTTACAGTTTGACCTTCTATAATTATTATTTCTTGTTATGTCCTTATTTCTTTCTTGTCAGCCTCGATCTTTGACTCCTTTGGAAGTTTTTTTTTTATGTAGCCACTTTTATGTTTTCCTTTTCGATGTTTCTGCTACACTTCTCTTATTTTTACTTTCACTCCTGAGTGCTACTTAGAGCTATGATAGCTGGTGTGATTTTCGTGTACTATAGTTATCTGTTGCAAGGTTTGGTGATTTTTGCGTTTTATTTTTTTGCGCGTGCAGTAACGTGTGTAAGGATTTTCATTTTTTTAAAGTCTAGTCGTTTTGTGTAGTCCACTAACAAGATCATTTTTTAAGCACGTATATGATGTGTTATAAAATTTTTGCGCAACAAACAGTAATATTGGAATCGGTAACTAAAAATGACCTCCTACATAGGTAGCTTCTAGTTACCGATTCCAACTATTCGACGGTTCATAATTTAGATCGTTTCTGCAGTACGTGTGGAAAATACAGTATAATATGTGCACTCGTAATTGCTCTCGTTTTCTTATTTATTTCAGTCATCTTCAACTCGTTTAAATGAAATTCGCGCGTAAATAATAGTCGCGTTAAATGTATTATTTTATGGCATGCTACATTCGTTTGTTTAAGAGTATGACCCGTGCCATTCATAGATTGTCCATTGCAGCATTTTTGCCTTACATATGACGTCATTGGTCAAAGACGACGGGTGGTATGGGACACTAGAATTTATCCCAAGATTTCATAGTTTTAGTTCGATAGCAATAAAGCCCATCGTTGCAATTTCTGTTCCGTGTGTGACGGTTAAGGCTTGGTGGGGTGCGAGAGTGAAGTGACTTATGATCCGTGACCAAGTTCAACTTCCTTCCATAGAGCTCTTGATAAAATTTGATTACACGATAAATGATCGTCAACGCTTCTTTTTCAATCTTACTGTAACTTGCCTGAGTCCTAGTCAGCGGTTTGAAGGCAAATGCTACTGGACCAATCGTTTATCCGACACGATGTAACAGAACAGCGGTAGGCCAACAGAAGATGCATCAACTGCTAGCACCACTGGTTCAGCGCATCGAAATGTATGAGGCACGGATTACTAAGTAGCGCCCATCTCAACTCATCAAAAACCAAATGACATTCCTTGGTCCATACAAACGGAACTTTCTTACACTATAACTTGTGAAGCGGAGCTGCAATCTGAGAGGTAAGAGGAAAGAATTTGAAGAAATAATTCAGTTTGCCTTATTCCTTGCAGTTCCTTCAGATTTTTCGAAGCCGGCAAATCTTTGATGGCTCGCAAATGAGTCTAGGTGGCCGACCCCTGTGGCAGAGCTGTTCTGGGCGCCTCAGTCCGGAACCACGTGGCTGCTGCGGTCTCAGGTTCGACTCCTGCCTCGGGCATGGATGTGTGTGATGTCCTTAGGTTAGTTAGGTTTAAGTAGTTCTAAGTCTAGGGGACTGATTACCTCTGATGTTAAGTCCCATAGTGGTTAAAGCCATCTGAAGCATTTTTGAGTCTGGTTGGTGTCAATACCGTGCACATTAATAACGTGTCACAGATATTCTGTTTTCGTCTGGAAAAAAGAGCACTTGTCTTTGAGAGACTTGAGGCCTACACACAGCAGCACTTGAAAAAGGCAGTCGAGATTGGCTAAACGTTCTTCTGCAGAACGTCCAGACACGACAGTGTCATCCAGGTAATTTGAGCAAGACGGCACATTGGCAGTAACTTGTTCTAAATGGCGTTGACAGACCGCTGTTGCTAAGGAACTGCTGAAAGGCAGGCGTTGGAATTCAAATAACCCGAGATGATTGCTAATAGCCAAAAATTTCTTTGAGTAGTCATCCAGAGACAATTTTAGGTAAGCATCCGCTATGTCTTTCTTGGGAAAATAGCGACTCTCCTCTAATCTATCCATCAGTTCCTCTGGATGGGGCAAAGAGTACATGTTTATCACTGTCTGAGAGTTCGTAGTCGACTCTCAACAAACGGTCGAAGACGTCCTGGGGGTTTGCGAAGGCTGACTGATGGGGAAGACCATTGACTTGCACTGATATGCTTAATGACCCCCTCAGATTGGCTTTGCCGTAATTTTTCAGTGGCCTGTCCTCTAATGCCAATGGGCTATCGCGGAGCTCGACAAAATTTTGGATGTGCTTTATCTTCAAGTGACACGACACTAAAAAATCGATCGCACAACCGAAATTGCTGAAGAGCTTTAAGCTTGTCTGTGGGCACATCTGTTGAAATGTGCAACACTTACTTGTGGACTGACAATCTGAAAATATCAAAAGAGTTTAAGACAAAAATGTTCTGAGAAAATTTGAAGAAAGCACTGCGAATACAACTGTCTTCGTTACACCCTGAAATGTGGCTGGCATTCTGAAAGTTCCAATCACTGGAATTTCCTGTCTGTTATAAGCTCACAACACACACTTAAGTGGACTCAGTGTTGGCGATGGTTCATAAGCAAGTTTGTTCAAATGTGTAACTAAAGCAACGGCGTCCAGTTGCACTTTGACATCTTTCATAGCTACAGTCAAAGTAACAAAGACCTTGTTCCGACTACGTTCCACATCTAAAAGAGAACTATCACCTCCTCTTTGTTGCTGTGAGCTACTGCAATGCATGACAGGTGAAATGAGCAAAGATTTAGGTGTAGACCTACATCTGCGTCGGCGTGACTTGTTTGGTACATGAAAATCACCTGACTGGTGTTTGCTAAGTTTTCTACTTGGGCTAACTTCCGCAACATTTACTATAGCCACCGGGTAGCACTGTTCCGCGGCTTGCTGTGCCCTGACAAAATTAATAACGAGTAGCGTCGCGACTGGGGCACTGAGCACGCTTATAGGGACTCAAGCACTTTGAGCAAGAATTTGCTGTTTTTCCGTCTAACGGCGCTCTGCCAGTGCGGCATGGCACAGTTTCTCTCTGTACGTGGCGTCACATCCTGTGTCACACGGGCCTATTCGGCACGGGACTATGTACGTTCTACAGCACTACTAACACTGTCACTATGCAATTCGTTAACATCTGGCATTCCCAACTCACACTTAGATAAATAATTAGCGTCCTGACCCTCAGTTACCTCTAACACTGTATCTAAAGAAGGAAATAGCAGCAAGAATTCTATCGTCACAAATAATTTGAGTTATAGCGTCACGCAGCATGACATCACTATATGATTGTCCACAACGACACAAAAATGTACAGTGCCTAGTTAAACCTTGTAATTCAGTGATCCACTGTTTGTAAGTCCGACCTGCTGAAGGCGGAAAAACTTGAACCTTTCAGCAGCCGCCAGTGTTTATCAAAGTTAACTTGTTAACTAATGTATCAAAGTCTAACCGTTCTGGTTGTCTGTCAGCAAACAACTTCACTATGAGCCTGTAAACTTCCGTGCCTTCAATGGGAAGAAAAAATGCTTTGCTCTTCGCAACTTGCAGTTGGTGTACCTCCGTAAGATTCGTCAACTGAGGTAAGTCCTCACGCTGTTTTTTGGAACTGAGGAACGGTGGAATTGCTGACGGAGTCTCCGCCTGGATTTGCTCGCTTAGTAGCTGAATAACAGGCATTAGAGAACCGTCTCGTGACGCAGTAGCCATGCCTGTAAGGCATTTGGGTTAGATGCCGCACATAAAATAGCACACTTCTCTCAGTAGTATTTCTGTCCCGAGTCAAAAGCCCACACAGTAAAGTACTATACATATAAAAAGAAATAGCAAGAGATAAATAACAAGTAACAAGAGGACGTGCATAGGCAAAAAAAAAAAGAAAAATAATTAATCCGGTGTTTTGCGAAGACCCTTTCCCTCTTCGGCTCCAGCTATTGTATCGTACTTTTGATACAACCGTAGAAGGAGATTTTACTCGTCGCCACCCTCAACTTTTTCTAGTGCACTGAGGGAAACACTATGAGAGGAGAAGGAGGAGAACACTGAAACACTGATAATGATTAGTGACAAGAACGCACACAAGTATTGATGAATACTCAACTTGGTACAAAGTGGCTCAGGAAGCACTTCCTGAAGTTCAACTACTGTTCCAGAAGGTAAGGCTGTATGGAAAGCAGTTCTTGTCCCACTAGAATGCTCAACTCGAAAGTAATTGAACGATCCAAATTTTTTCACCATATATTTCCACATCTAATCTTGGTCAGCAACAAATCACACACAGACACACACACGCACGTACACACACACACACACACGCACACATGCACACACACACACACACACACACACACACACACACACACACATGCACCTCCACCTATCAGTTAAACTGATGTCGAAACATCTCTGTGGACTCTCAAATTAAGCACCTCAATGCTTTTTTTCATGCCTAAACACATGTGACTAAAATAACACACTAAACAGAAACTCGTCATTTCAAGTTGGACATAAATCAGGTGATGTAAGAAAACTGAGCTTCTGACTCCACTGAGCACATATTGGGTAAAATACTACATTGTGAGGAACAAGCAATAGGCAGTCTGAATTACTATCAGCTACTGAAAGAAGGTAATTAATTGTATGACTTATGCCTACACTTGGTGAAAGATACAGTGCACCTGAAAATTAAATATTTACACGTCTACTTTGTTCTACGTTGCTTCTAAAGTGCTGTAACGGTATCTGCGTGTCTAAAATGCGTAGAGCGTCTTCTCATTTCAGTCTGAGGTTCGTAGATATAACCGTCTTCACCGATCGTTGTTAAAAGAATTCCGATAATATTTCAGCTAAGCAAAAATTTTTATGAGTGGAACTAAGGTAATATATTATGCTCTTTAGGAGAACATATAGTTGATTATGGTTATTGGTAATTATTACCTTTTACCTCAAATGATTGATCCTAGTCGAAGTTATGTGCAACAACAAGTTTTGAAAAAAGCTGCAATGCTTAGAAGATTAAATTAGGTTGTCAAAGGTGTCTAAAAATGTATTTCCCATAATCAGTGACTAAATAACACCAAAATCTAATCAAAATACACAATGTAAGTGTTATGTTTCTATTCACGGGAATGATCAAAGCTAAAAGTGCAAAAGACAGAGAAGAAAACCAGCCAAAAATGGTGGTACAACAAAAGAGATGTAGATGGTCGATAACTCTAAAAATAAAACATTTTTCACCAATACAAATTTATTTATCATTTTTAGAGTACAAACAAGTAAACACACACACAACCACACAGAGACGTACGTTTCTAATCGTAATATGCAAATATAACACCTCTGATCGTAATTATGTTATGTTTCTTCCTACAACATGGAAGAGATCCAGCACGAAACACATATGCTGTTATTGTTGTAATTTAATTATTCTATAACATTAATAAAGAGACACATGGCCTTCCCATTTGTACTTCAGATAAAAACTTGTGGGTTAAGCAACACTACTTCAAAATCAATGTTCGATTGTTGTACCAGACTTTTCAAGCACAATAGACCTTCAAAATAAATATTTCCACATTTAGACTGTCTATACTACATATTACTACTCACAATGCTCACTTATTAGCACTACTGAAATAAATTGTAGGTTAGTAGATGAGTGTAGTTAGATTTCTACACTATGCATTAAATTCATCTAAATACATAAAATTTCTTTTTCAATATTGAAAAACAGACATGGGCACTACTGTTGATCTAACTTACATGTTAAAAGCCACCTGTTCACCACAATTAGCAAAGAAAACATTGTTATTGCCAAAATCTTATGCTTGCATGAAGCATTTTCAGTAAGTTCAGCAAACATACACACATCTTCCATGCTTGGAATGCATTTAGCGTTGCAATATGAACAGAATACCTACTAAAAGCAAATCCTTTTGCTGACATATCAAATTTCGATTATCCAACAGAAACCTCTGGAAAGCTCAGACTGCTGAAACAGTCTTGGTTCAGTTGGTAACTTAGCAAGGATTTGGTACAATGGAATCGTCTAAATACAACGTTTCTCTAGGAAAAACTTAATGTTCGTAAATGGTTCCTACCCTTTGAAATTGAGTATTTCATTTTATTTTCTGTAGCCATTGTATATTTCACTAAGTACCTGATGCCTCTCAAAGATCTTCTTCAATATGTATTATGTTACTATCATGTGAATTATTGTCTACCACTTTTGAAGCAACCAAGAAAATTTATCACTGTGACCAACATTTATTATTACAATAATAATAATAATTTATTTATTTTTGGCACTATTAGCAGTTGTTAAAATATAATTCGTAAGAATAATACCAGTGGATGAAGTCACAATCAGTCAGTGATTCTTTGTAGAGCACCTTCCAATCATGAACATCATCTTGCGCGTAGTAATAATTCCATTCTTTTTCTTCAGGACCAGCAACATCTTTTTCATTGCATTCACCCACTTCTTCATCTTCTACATCATTATTTTTTCTTTAACCAAAAAAAGTGATTCATCACCACTAGCCGTTTGATGCAAACACTTTGAAACATAACAGAAAGCACTATCACAAGTAGTCACCCTGATGAAAGCAGCCAACAAAAAAACCCGAAAAATGGATTATTTTATTACTTATGATATTTTAATTGTTACCTACGCATTTATGAATGGAATTAAATAATTTTGTGGAACTAATATGAATGTAACATGACGATTATTCACTAATAAGAGAAAACATAAATATAAACTCTCCTCGGCGTACATTTCGCTTTGGATCACACCAGCTCTTCACTTCATCTGAACTATATTTGTTAGTTATAGTGTTTTCTGTATATCATTTTCACATTTTTATCAAAATTACGTGGACGAGTATCTTTACAGGCTAAATATACAGATCTACTTTGTGTGCTGGCCATTTATGGGTTACTATATACCTCATAGGCCTAATTGTAATAAAACTGAACATATTTGTCTTTAGTATAGCTAATGATTTACTAAAATTTGTTTTTATTCTATCTTCACATGCAAAACAAATTTTCAATTAAAAATTTGTCCACAGAATGGAGGGAGTAGCTGAGAAGAAAGAATTTTAGGCAATATTTAAAATTAGTTTTCCTACCTGTCAGAAATTTTAAGTATTAAAAAATGCTTATTTGAACCATCAGCTGTTTTCATCAGGAGTCCTGATCTTATTTTCAGTAATGCTCTGTATACATGTAGTATTCGGATGTTTGCTTTTACAGTCCTATGTCACAGATTTATATTCATGGCATGGCCTACACATTTTAAGCAATGACTTATGTGATATGGTGGCTTAAACCATTTTAACCTTACATCCGCGAAGATGGTCAAAGACCGAAACAGGTAGAATTTGGGTTTAAAATAGAAACAGCTGATGGTTCAAATATGAATTTTTTACAGTACGTAACGGCTGTTGGCAGCCACCTCCCAAAAATGTTTAAAATTTTATGTTATTGTTTAAAGGTCTCCTGAGTTATGCACTGAATGTTTTTTTTGAACTGTTGTAGCTGTGCACATAAATATTCCTCTCAAACAGTTCTGGATTATTTATGATGAATTTCATCCAGATTCGTGCAAAGATATTCGAAGATTGCGCATAAAGACTGTGAATCCGTGTTGCGACAATAATGGTACAAACAAGGGCACACTGTGACATTGTTGAACCTTGATTGTCCGTAACTGTAGCAGAAATGGAGCTACATATTTATGAGCGTAAACATTCACATTACATTATTAATTCAAGACTGGTGACGGCAAGGAAAGTGTTTCTGAAGAAGAAAAATTTGTTAACATTGGGTATAGATTTAAGTGTCAGGAAGTCTTTTCTGAAAGTATTTGTATGAAGTGCAGCCATATATGGAAGTGAAACGTGGACGATAAATAGTTTAGACAAAAAGAGAATAGAAGGTTTCGAAATGTGGTACTACAGAAGGATGCTGAAGATTAGATGGGTAGATCACATAACTAATGAGGAGGTACTGAATAGAAATGGGGAGAAGACTAGAAGAAGGGATCGATTGGTAGGACATATTCCGAGGCATCAAGGGATCACTAATTTAGTATTGGAGGGCAGCGCGGAGGGTAAAAATCGTAGAGGGAGACGAAAGGTTGAATACACTAAGCAGATTCAGAAGGATGTAGGTTGCAATAGGTACTGGGAGATGAAGAAGCTTGCACAGGATGAAGTAGCATGGAGAGCAGTCTCTGGACTGAAGACCACAACAACAGCAACGTTTTTATAGCTAATACAGATTGATCAGTACGCGTTTCGGACTTGCGCTCAACGTCTGTACGTTGTAAAATAAAATATATCCTTACTTAACCTTATGCAGCAAACTCGAACAGAAAATTAAGTTACAAAAGGTTTTACTTTATTTTTAAGCGTATGACTCTGTTTTGTAGTAAAGTTAAGGCGAAATATGTCATCATATGAGAGAAGGTCGAGAAACAGTGTGCTCTGCACATACAAGCAACAGAAACTTATGAATTAACAACGTTCTGTTACTGTTTACATGCACCTATATACGCTATACACACAAAGGCACAATAATCGCCCCTTCCAGGAAGCTTGTTAACTTTGGAAATAGAACGTTATGCATGCGTATGTGATACCGCGAAATTCTCTGTTCGTAATAACACAGTGCGGTAATCACGCCACCAAAAACTCCACTCTCCGTGACAGTGAAATAAATAGCGACTATGATACGCCTCCAGATTAGCAGAATTTGCATTCTGAGTGGGAGCGCTTCAGATCTTGCTTTTCCCTCGCTAATCTACAAACTTTACTGAAATCAGATTCACAGAAGTGAAAATTATTATTATTATCCAGTGTGAATACCGGAGGTCCTATCCTCTGGTGGGTATATGCCATCTCATATGCAAGCTGGAGCCACTGACAATCAGTGAAATGCCTCACGGTGGCAGGATGTGACCGTCAACATGTTGAAACCTATGCTGACCAACGAGACGTCCTGATAAGCACTCACCAAACTGTCGCCGCAGCTGAAAGATCGGAGGAGAATCTGTTTCACAAAATGACAGTTATTTAAAAAGACGCTAAGGCAGTTTCAACAGTTGACAACAAGAGGCGAAGTTAAAAGCGTGATGAACCACAGGTGTTTTAGGGCTTAAAGAGATTTTCCATCAGGTGACAACCGTCAAGGGATGTCATATATAACACAATATAACATCGTGCTCGTAGCAGCAGCAAATAGTGCTTAATTTGCATTTAAAATAACGTCCAAAATTTTCACACTGTCGTATTCACACTGTTTATTGATTGGCACTGCCTTGCACTTTTCGATTATACATAATTTTACAAAGGAACGTATAAGTTCCTTCACATTGAAAACACTATATGTACTAAACGTATGGTACTTAGTAGCTAGTCACCCGTTGCAAGCAACAGCCAAGTGCAGTTCGCATATAATTGTGGGGCCTGGCAGTTTAGCGGTAAAATGCGTGCTTGGAAGACGTGAAGTTTCGGGTTTGACTCCCGGCCGCACCGATTTTTCAGTCTTCTTTTTAATTTAGGCTTCACCTCTCAACGATGTGAGCAGTCGCTGGAAACAACACATGATTCGGACAGCACGTTAAACAGTCCCCCTTTGCCGGTCGGATTACTAGGGTAGTTAGGGACACGAAATTCGCCGATGTGGCTGGCGTCCAATAGGAAGACTTGCACCAGGGCACTGTGCCACACGAAATTATTATTAGTGTCTGAATATGTGATCAAGTGTGTACGGAAACCCCAGAGGGCGAGTCCTACTCACATTTGTATGGTTTTTATACGATATCTTTGGTCGAATCTTCGTCGACTGCTTATTCGGGAAATAAAAGAAAGTAAGAGAAAAAAATATAATGTCTTTCCACTAATAATCTTTTACGTTCCGGAACGAATATTTTGACTGACTTATTACGCGCGAAAAGTGAACATTCGCCTGACTTGGGTCCCCTACGAATCCCAGCTCTCTGATCAAGAACATTGGTTGTTAAAGGATTCATTGTTTAACCGATAGAATGAACTTCACATTATAATTCTTTTTGTGGATAAAGGAGTAAGAAAACTAATAAGCATGAATAGATGAGTAATATTTAATTATTGTGACAACTTATTTTAGGGGTCCAGTAACTATTCCATTTTATACGAAATCGCACTGTTTCTTCAGTGTACGTTTCGAAGATGAATCTGTGTAGAATATGAAGCTCGTGTGTGAATGCTATGAAGATTTGATTAGATATCCTTTGAAATATGTTGAATTATATATGGGAATACTGAACGGATAATTCAGTACATAAATGGAGATGTAAATCTAATAGTCAGGGCGCTTACTTCATTGCGAGATGCTTTTAATAATTTTCACAACGAAATTCAGTCTCGAAATCTGGCAGAAAGCCCAAAGAGATTCTGGTCATGCGTAAAGCACACCACTGGCAAGACGCAATCAATACCTTCACTGTGCGATAACAACGGTGAAGTCACTGATGACAGTGCCACTAAAGCAGTGTTATTAAATACGGTTTTCCGAAATTCCATCACCAAAGAAGACGAAGTAAATATTCTTGAATTCCAATCAATAACAACTGCCAAGATGAGAAACATAAAGGAGATATCCTCGGAGTAATGAAGCAGTTTAAATCACTTAATAAAGGCAAGGCCTTCGGTCCAGGTTGTATACCAGTCAGGTTCCTCTCAGAGTATGCTGATAAAATAGCTCCATATTTAGCAATTATGTACAACAACTCGCTCACAGAAAGATCCGTACCTAAGGACTGGAAAATTGCTCAAGACACACCAATCCCCAAAAGGGAAGTAGGAGTAATCCGCTGAATTACAAGTCTAGATCACTAACGTCGATTTGTAGTAGGCTTTTAGAACATATACTGTATTCGAACATTGTGAAGTACCCCGATGTAAACAATTTATTGACACATACTCAGCACGGTTTCAGAAAATATCGTTCTTGTGAAACAAAACTACCTCTTTATACTCATGAAGTAATAAGTGCTATCGACAGGGGATTTCAAATCGATTCCATAGTTTTAGATTTCCAGAAGGCTTTCCACACCGTTTCTCACAAGCGTCTTCTTACCAAACTGCGTGCCTACTGAGTATCGCCTCAGATGTCAACTGTATTCGAGATTTCCTGTCAGAAAGGTCGCAGTTCGTATTAACAGACGGAAAATCATCGAGTAAAACAGAAGTAATATCCGGCGTTCCCCAGTGAAGTGTTATAGGCCCTCTATTGTTCCTGATCTATATTAACGATATAGGACACAATCTGAGTAGCCGTCTTAGATTGTTTGCAGATGATGCTGTCATTTATCGTCTTATGAAGTCATCAGATGATCAAAATGACTTGCAAAATGATTTAGATAAGATATCTGTACGGTGCGAAAAGTGACAATTGACCATGAATAAGGAAAAGTGTAAAGTTATACACATGAGTATTAAAAGAAATCACCTAAATTTCGATTACGCAAAAAGTCACACAAATCTGAAGGCTGTACATTCAACTAAATACTTAGGGATTACACTTACAAATAACCTAAATTGGAACGATCACATAGATAATATTGTGGGTAGAGCAAACCAAAGACTGCGATTCATTGGCAGAACACTTAGAAGGTGCAACAGGTCTACTAAAGCGACTGCTTACACCACGCTTGTCAGCCATATTCTGGAGTACTGCTGTGAGGTGTGGGATCGGTATCAGGTGGGACTGACGGATGACATTGCGAAAGTACAAAGAAGGGCAGCTCATTTTGTATTATCGCGTAATAGGAGAGGTAGTGCCACAGACATGATACGTCAACTGGAGAGGCAATCATTAAAACAAAGGCGTTTTTCGTTGCGACGAGACCTTCCCACGAAATTTCAATCACCAGTTTTCTCCTCCGATTGCGAAAACAATCTGTTGGCACTCACCTACATAGGGAGAAATGATCATCACAATAAAATAAGAGAAATCAGGGCTCGCACAGAAAAATTTAAGTGCTCGTTTTTCTCGCGTGCCGTTCGAGAGTGGAACGGTAAAGAGACAGCTTGAAGGTGGTTCATTGAACCCTCTGCCAGGCATCTTTATTGTGAATAGCAGAGTAATTACGTAGATGTTGATGTAGATGTTGATGTAGATTCTCCTTCCTTGAGAGTGTAAAGCACGTACTTGCTTGTTTCATTTTAAGACATGTGTTATAATCGTTTCTTACGTGTGTTTTAGATTACTAGATGCTCTACGTATCGTGATTAACCTGTTCGTGACAGCCCACTGCATTCTGGGACGCCGGCTCTGGCGGTTATTCGAAGCTGATATGAGCAGTTGGATTCCACAAAGAAATGTTTACATTGTACATGTCTTAATGGAAAATAATTGTTTCCCCCAATAACCTTTATTGTTGTTTTTAATTTTTTAACTGGCCGTTTTAATTACAGTATTCCGTAAAATAAAGCTTTATCAATGACTGTAGATATTTGTTTCTCGGTGTGTGCGTCTGACTGCTTCCCCTACGGAATTCTCTCTTCTGTCTTGTAGTAATTTTGTGGCTGTTCTCAAGCAGAAGGGCGTTGTGCATTTGGATTCTAATTCAGAAAATGAAGTCTCAGGAATTCAGTGATTAAAGAAAAAAGTGCAAGCTGAAATTTTTTTGTTGTAGTGATTGGTAACTGAATCCGTGCATTAGATGCTCATCGTATTATTTAGAACACGGATAAGAAATTGAACCACACTCCGCAAGCCTGTTGGCAGGGCCAGCAGCGTGGAATACAGAGGAAAGAGTGGAGACCGTACAAAGGGAGGAGCGATCCGCGGCGAGTCGCTAGCGGGGAATTGCTTGTCGCGCCGGAAGTGGATTCGATTGCAGGCGACAGCTAAAGCTACTTACCGTTGTCGGCGTTGAGCCTTTTCCCATGTTAAACGCCGGCTGTGCAAGAGCGCTAAGGATGGATTGGGCGCACAATGCGGCGGTCCAGCTGAAACGCTTTGCACTGCGGGTAGCCGCCCTGATTAGGCGATACTGCAAGCACGTAACTTGCTGAAGAAGTTCCTAGTAATTTTTGTGCGAAGCACTACACTTATCAGGAATATATTCACATACTCAGGCACTGTTGCATCTATATGAAACGTTATTTCCGTGTGTGTTACGTATTTTAGTTTCGTCGACTTTCATATTCGTACTGTGAACAGTACAATAAAAAAAAAGGGATGTTATCCGAATGGGACGAAAATAGGTAATTTCAGAAAAAGAGAGACAGGTTTACAACTGAGCAAATCAGTAATGCGTTGGTCATTATGCAAGTAATTATTCGACTTCGCATTGATCAATAGTGTAAGGTGGCCATAATTTCTCACCTTACAAGCACCCATTCGTATACTTTGCCCTGAGCTACAAAGACAATTAGGTATCATGTGATAGGTTATACATCGTGTATATGAATATATAAAGGAGACTGATGTTGTCACGTACGCCTTGTAAATAATTGTTAACGCTTGTAGCATGAAAGGTGACGGAGTGTCTTTATTATCATACTAATAGAGGTTGGAGCAACAGTGGAAATGAAACGGCAGGCAGAACTCAAGCCCTGGGTGGACGGCCCACACAGGTGTGTTGGTGCTGCTTAAACACAGGAAGTAGCAAGACGGACGTCGGAACACCTGAGTGCTGGCGCACAATAGAGTCGCAACCGCCCCGGTGTTGTAGCCGGATGGGAAGGATTAAACTTCGGAAATTACGAAAAGCTTGGATGCAGCAGAGAGGAACGAGGAAGCGTCACCTCTGAAACCACGCAGGCTGGGTTTTTTCCAAGGATTTTTGCTCAGAAGCGTACCATTGTGTGAGTATAGGCTTTTCCTTCTCAAACTTTCCGCACTGGACGACAAAAGACTAAAATATGGTTGGGCGGCGTTCGGAAGAATCTGTAGAGAGGGACAATATTCCGTGGATTCGGGAATGTGATTCGTTCTCGGAATTACGAGGGTGGGGAGCCGAGCCTTGCTGGGAGGCCAGCAGTGGAGAGACGAGGGCTTCCGTTGTGAGCTCCCCTGTTGACGGACGCTCGATAACAGCTTTGTTGGTACAGGCCGACTTGCTGTCTTTGCCCTCAGGAGAGTTTGTAGTTAGAACAGTTAGGCACTGTACTGTTGCGAACCTATACGATTCCAGACTTCATCTCCGGGTTGGAAGTTGTCGTTGAGTATGCACCGTTCAGTAATTGAGAGAACTTCTTCTGCCTATACTTAAGTTGGGACTTTATCTGAACTCCGTTCTTGTGGTTGGGAGATCGCGTTTCTCGTCTGTAGAACACAAAGAGGAGAAGACAGTATTAGTATATATTAGTCAGAGGACCGCCTTCTACCGTCTTAGTGTTTGAAAGAGTTTATTTGTGGCTAGAGTTCTTCCATCGTCGCAGACAAGTACGAGAACCATCACTTCGACTCACCGGACGCAGTACATGCGGTGATATCGCAAATTGCTTCAGCTTATTAGGGTTATAAAAGCTAAACGGCTGTGATCATGTTAGTTTATTTCTACTGCGGTTCCACACCACCGTAGATCTTCTTTGAAAGTAGTGTCTTCTAGTGTTTGGTGCGTAGATGATGTCAATCATTTCGCATTATTGCAATTAGATCGCGCAGTCATAATAAGGGGCAGAGTTGGGCAACTGATTAGTAGTTTTACTTAGGAAATGTAAACTTTGTAATATAAAGGTTTTTTCTTAATCTGCATTAAATATATAGGCAGGAACAACATTTAGCATTTAGTTGTATTAGTTGCCTTAATCATTAATTTATGTTTAGGTTGTAATTTATATGCTAAAGTCCATTAAGAGATCCTAAGATATGCTTCAGGGGGTTGTCAGATTGGGCCAAATCTTCATTTTAGCGTTTATTATTTTCCGTTGCGCACACCCGCCTGGAGTAGCATCTTGGAATAGTGTTGTTGGATATCATCCTGAGAGATTTCATGCCCAATTTAGTCCAAGTGGTACGTCTGATGTCGAATTACCGAGATGGTTGGAGGGCCATGCCCATAATATTCCAAACGTTGTCAATTGGAGACACATTAGACGACCTTGCTGGCCAACGGAGAGTAGTACAAGCACGAAGACAAGCAGTAGAAACTCCTTCCTCGTGCGGACGGGCATTATCTTACTGAATGAAATGTAAGCCCAGGATTGCTTGCCATCAAGGGCAACAAAACGGGATGTAGAATATCGTTGACATACCGCTATGTTGTAAGGCTGCCGCGTATGACAATCAGAGGGGTCCTGATATCAAAAGAAATGGTGTCCCAAATACGTCTTCGGCCAGGAATCTCATTGACTGGCGGAGAACTGTCTTCAGAGTGAGCCCCACTTCGAACTGAGCTCAGATGACGTGTCTGGAGACGCCCAGACAGCAGTGCGATACCAAACTGACCGCCGCCCGCCATACGACCCCGAGAACCAGGAGTGATGGTCTGGGGCGCCATTTCAGTTCGTAGCAAGACCTCTTTGGTCGTCACCCACGGTACTCTTACAACACAGTGGTGCGACGACGATGTTCTACGCTCCGTTTTGTTGCCCTTGCAGGCAAGTCATCCTGGGCTTAAATTTCAACTTTTCTTCACGCTTGCCAAAACTTACCTTGGTCAGCATTATGAGTAGGATCCTCCAACCATTTCGGGGTTTACATAATGTAATTCGCCAAATGGACAGAGTTTGACACGGTATCTCGCAGGAGGACATAAAAAACTTTGTCAATCAAAATGCCAAGCCGAATAACTGCTTTAAAGGGCCAGAGGTAAACCAATGCGTTACTGACTTGTTAAATTTTCGAAGTTCTTTCTCTTGAAAAAAATCATCCAACTTTTATGAAACTGTAATCATTTTTTTGCCTGTAATGTACATCGAGTCTACCGATTTTCGTCCCATTCGGACAGTTTCTTCGTGGCGCGTCTTTTTTTTTGTCTTTGAGTATATGTTGTATTTTAGCAAAAGGAAACATGGTACAATTTAGAACGTTGTAAATAAAGATTTTCTACATTAGAGCCTACTGGGAACCACGTTTTCTTTTATTAAGCATCTGGAGACTGTGGATTCCCTCAAAAACCATTTCTTTTGCATTTAGTACTACTTCTAGTTTTATAACACTTTCCTCAAACTGGGACTTCCACACATGGAATTCATTACTGATAAATTTCGGAACGCTCCTCTCTTTGTACGGTCCTCTTCCCACGCTTCTCTGAATACTCTGTGCAGCTGGCCTTGCCCACAGGCCTGCAGGCTGTGATTTCTGATTGTTGTTCTAAATAATTCAATGTGGATACCGCACAAATTCAGTTACCAATGTCAAATGTCAGTGTCAAGTAAGCCCACTGCTTAAGAAGTCAGTGAGTTCAGAGGCCTTCACGCTAATACTGTGTAATTCAGCTTCTTGCTTTGTTGATGGACTCAGTTCTCGTTTCTTCAGGTAAGCAATATCGAGCTAAAGCCACTCATTTGTGGGAATCTTGATACCGGTATTTCACCAGTCGTTGCAAAAAGGGGATTAAGATCGAATGATTTAGAAGCCGAGTGGAGGGGCGATGGGGTACCTGTGCGTTCATCAAACCAGGAACGTATGCGTGCAGCCCTGTAGAAGAAAGGTTAAACCTGCTCATCGAGAATAAGTCTTTGTGCATGTTCACGGCAACCTGAGTGAGTGGATCCACGCTGACCCGTGCGGTGCTTCCATATGAGCTACAAAGCATGGCACAATCATTTTGTTTGCGTAGCTAAGCAACTGCCGCCGTAGAATCCAATGCATGGAGCATGCGCGCTCTCCACTGCTTCGACTTAACGGCGTTGCACATGAGTTCACACTAAGTGATTTACCACCGATTCAAGTCCAGGTACTGTCAGACCCGCCAGGATAGCCGAGAGCGCTAACTCGCTGCTTCCTGGACTCGGGTAGGAGCGCCAGGCCCGGATCGAATCCGCCCGGCGTCTTAACGACGACGGCCGGTTTGCCAGCCAGCCTGGATGTGGTTTTTAGGCGGTTTTCCACATCCTACCACGTGAATACCGGGCTGGTCCCCACGTCCCGCCTCAGTTACACGACTCACAGACATTTGAAACACATTCACACCATTTCACCACAAACATAACACATTAGCTTGTCTAATAAGGGGCAGAAAACTGTTTACATTCAAAACCGCTTCCAAAGTAGACCACGAAGTCTCAATTGTTATCTCGTGCCTGGGGTGGCCAGGAGAAATGCGACAATTCATCTTCAGGCTCACAAAACCAGTCCTGGACTATGAAAGCTGTGTGAATAGGAGAAGTGCCGTCTTGGAACACAGCATCACGACTGGAGAACAAACATTGTACCACGAGATGGACCTGATGAGCCAAAATGGCCACATAATACTACGCAGTAATACGACCTTGCAGAGTAACCACAGAGCCTGTGGAATATCACGATATGGCTGCCAAAATCATCACCGAAGTCGTGCCATGTTTCACTCTTGGGACGTAAACTGCACCATACATTGGAAACAGTGTGAAACAAGAGACATCCGAGCAAATGATAATCTTCCGCCGCTCCATATTCCAAATTTTATGGTTTCGGCCCCACGATTTCCTTTTATGACTATCTGCATCGCTGATCAGTGGTTTTGAAACTCCAGCTCGCCCTACAGTTCCATTTTACTGAAGCTCCCGTCGTGCTGTTTTGTTGCTGACAGAGTTCGCGAGTGTGTCATTCCTGCAGTGACTTTTCCAATTATCGTTTTCTTATTTTCGGTCACAGTCCACTTCTATGATGGTCCGTCACGACCACAAAACACACTATTTCGTCCTTAGCCGATACTGTTTTTCAGCTTTCCCAGTATGTGATAAAATTTTTCGATACGGAGCCTCTTGAAACACCAAACACTTCGGCTTCCTTTCTTACAGAAGCACCAACCATATTAGCAGCGACAATTCTCCCACACTAGAATTCACTTAGGTCCGTCATAATGCATTGACAACTTCATAGATCACTGTTCTGACCATGACTGACACAAAGCATTGAGGACGCTGCAGGTTTGGCTAGCATCTGCATTTATGTTCAAGCAAGTATTTCTCATGGCGCTGCCTCATTTTTCTCTAACCCCTGTATGTGTGTCACATTGTTTTAGGCTTAAGTTAACCCCGATTTTATTTAAAGACTTCACGGGTTCCAACTTGGGTAACTCACTTCGCTAAATTTCTTTATGTTACAGTTATTTGTCACTGATTTTGTAGCTCATTTTTAATGGGTTTGAGCACTGTTGGTGATTTATGAATATTGTATGTGCTGGTCATTTGTAATTTATTTTATTCTCATGGTGAATGTAAGTTCAGTTTTATTTCTCGCTGCATTAATTCAAGCCACGTGGGCGTTGTCTGAATTTTAACTACATAATTTTTGATGGAACTAGCCTATCATAACAAAAAACCAACTCGGTATACTGTATCCTTTTTGAGATTTAGTTTTAACCTAATTCCTTGTTTGGCTATTTGTTTCTAATCTCTGGCTCTTTAATGAGACAACTGCTACCTATTTGTTAGGGTTCAAATAACGTTCCTCTGATTTGCGAAAAGGCTACATTTCGCGTTGTTTTTGTAGTTGCTCAGTGTCTTTTGTGTCCTGGTGCGCTATGGTTGTTAACTGATGCGTTAACTAAATTTTTATTGAGGCTTACTGTATTTTTCTGGAACATTTGTAAACTGAAACTATACCTGTCTGCTCTTGTACTACCTGAATTGATTCTATGCTTCATTCAGTCTGTTTTGAAGCACACCCACTTGAGTGAGGTGAAGCTGGGCGTAATGCCATGATTTGAAATCTCGAAATGAAACTGATCAAATTTGTAATACGTAAAGTTTATTTCTGATTTTCTTTGATAAATATAAATAACTATATTCATATGAGATTCTCAAATTTCGTGTGTAAAAAACCTAGTGACAGTTTGTACAGCTTATTAAATAAAATCAGTTTATCTTTTACATTTTTTTTTACTTCTTTGTGGCTGGCACCTTACCATTCCTAGCTCTCCGGTCACTAACGTCACAGTACGAGAAACACCCTCAAAACATCAAACACACTCCTCCAGTCTGAACTAAACTCTCCACACACTGTGGATTAAACACCTCATTGGCCCTTCGGTGCATAAAACGGCCTACATTATTTGAAAAGAGGAGAAATCCCGACTCACAGAATTAATGTGCAGCGGCTCCAAGCAGCTCTTGCCCTATTTCTGTTGTTTGGCACTTTGAAGATGTGCAGCTTTGGGCGCTGTTGTGAGTAATGGTGTTTTACGAGGTATCCTGCTCCAAATGTCTCCTGCATGCAGTTCCCTTAGGAATTTTCGCCTGGAAATTGGTTGAGGTACACATGCAGCAGTGCGTATTATGATATGGAACCTATGTCTGTGTGCAAGTGTGTGTGTGTGTGTGTGTGTGTGTGTGTGTGTGTGTGTGTGTGTGTGTGTATTCTTGTTTGTTTGTTTTCACCAATAGCACGTAGAGGCAAGGTCAAAAACTGTATCGTGATGTCACAGCAAAGCGGCCATCGTAATATAAGGCAGCCGACACCAAAAGAATTGTGTGGCTCGGAAAAATTAGCGAATTTTTAATTGTTACTTGAGTGAGGTTAGTTAACAGAAAAAACATGTGTAGTTGTTTATGTGGAAATGAGGCAGAAACAATTAAGAAAGTTGCTGACGTCTTTGAGAAAATGAGCTATTTTAGTGCTTATGAACTGTCAGGTTCATATAGGGGCACTTTTGAATGTACAGTAGTTGTTTGGTAAAAAATTCCCACATTTACAAATAATACTTTTGTGCAAAAATACTGAGGCATGTTCATCACAGTTGGTTGTGAATTCACTTAATATTCTACTACCACTACAAGTTGAAGAACAAATACAGTGACTAGAATATCCACTGATTCCAAATTAATAATATAAGTGTAGACCAGATGTGACTTAAATTCAAAGAAATAGTATCGGCCGCAATTGAAAGATTTATACCAAATAAATTAACAAACGACGGAGCTGATCCTCCTTGGTAAACAAAACGGGTTATAACACTGTTGCAGAAACAACAGAACAAACACGCAAAAATTTAAACAGACGCAAAATCCCCAATATTGGCGATCTTTTACAGAAGCTCTAAATTTAGCGCGAACTTCAGTGCGAGATGCCTATAACAGTTTTCACAACGAAACATTGTCTCGAAATCTAGCAGAAAATCCAAAGAGATTCTGGTCGTATGTGAAGTATGTTAGTGGCAAGAAACAATCAATGCCTTCTTTGCGCGATAGCATTGGAGATACTATCGTAGACAGTGCTGCCAAAGCGGAGTTACTAAACACAGTCTTCGTAAATGTCTTCACAAAAGAAGACGAAGTAAATATTCCAGGATTCGAATCCAGAACAGGTGCCAACATGAGTAACGTAGAAGTAAATATCCTTGGAGTAGTGAAGCAACAATCACTTAATAAAAGCAAGTCTTCTGGTCCAGACTGTATACTATTTAGGTTCCTTTCAGAGTATGCTGATGCATTAGCTCCATACTTAACAATCATATAGAACCGTTCGCTCGACGAAAGATCCGTACCGAAAGACTGGAAAATTGCACAGGTTACACCAATATTCAAGAAAGATAGTATGAGTAATCTAGTAAACTACAGACCCATATCGTTAACGTCGATATGTTACAGGATTTTAGAACATATATCGTGTTCGAACATAATGAATTGCCTCGAAGAAAACGGCCTATTGACACACAGTCAACATGGGTTTAGAAAACATTGTTCCTGTGAAACACAGCTAGCTCTTTATTCTATTTGAATATAAGCCCACTTTCAAATGACTATCAATCAGAATATAGAGTAAGTAATGGGACTGCAGAGATAAATCGTTATAAATAAAAATAACACATTCTTCTTTCATTATTTTCACCCAGTTCGTCTGGAAAGGTATTACATGAATTTTATCTTTCATTTCCTGAAGGCTGTTATACCAAATTCTTTGTGAATACTCATTGTGGCTCACTAAACTAATCTTGATGCTTTTCGGGGGTACAGATGCTTCTAGCGTGTTCCTTTCTCATCTGGTCCCTCTCTGTACGGTCCTGCTGCCTTAGATAGGTAGGTCTGACACATCGGAAAAATGCATGGCACGGCATTTGAATCAAGCCGAGGTTTTGAAAAGTGGTTGTTCTGTCTGAGGCAGATACTTCTCAGATGATGTCGCCAGCTTTGGAATGCCTGTGACTAACCTGAAAAATGTGAGATGAAGGTGATTAACCGTAAAATATTCAAACCAAGTGATTCGACAAACAATAATGTATCGCAATTTGAGCCTGCATTACATTCAAAACAGAACTTACCACTGAATAACTATTAACTGCGAAATCCTGCTTTCAAACCGAATCGAGCCATTTCTGTGTCATTAAATCGTTTATAGGAAACCTGAACACATGAACCTTTTTTCTTGGTGTGTAATTTCCATTACCTACTGGGAAGCAACATTCATGACCGCAATGAAGATGAAACTGCATAAACGTATATTAAATTGCATTAAACTCAAACAACACTTAGCATCACACTGAATGATTTCTGTGCACTTACATAACAATCTTGTTACGATCAATAGCACAACGAAATTTGCGTACCCAACATGTTGTCGATACAACATAAAATAGTTGTTGACATTCGCCGCTTCTCGCTGACCTCACAAGTTCAAATTCTCTCTGTTGTTCGGCCTTGTTATTGTTACTATTTGCATTCGATTAATGATATTTTTATATTGGGGCCAAAGGATACATTTTCGAGTTATCGACCAGCCATCTCTGCCTTTTGTACCATCACCTTTGGCTATGTTTCAGCTCTGTCTTGTTCCACTTCCGTCTTTGATAGTGTTCGATGACTATAACATAGGAGAAGTTCTCCTTGCTTACACTGAGGTGACAAAAGTCATGAGGTACTTCATGATTACGTGTGGGACCTCATTTTGCCCTGTGTAGTGCAGCAAAGCGACGCTGTCTCTGTAGTTATCCGTAAGTGCGAAATTGCTGCCAGTGCAGGTTTTTTTTTTACACGAACTGACCTCTTGATCATATGCCATAAATGTTCAATGAGACTCACGTCATGCGATCTGAGTGGACATACCATTCGCTCGAATTGCCATGAATGTTCTTCAAACCAACCCTGGACAATTGTGACCTGGTGACATGGCGCACTATCATCCATAAAAATTCCATTGTTGTTTGGGAACATGACGTCAATAAATGGCTGCAAATGGTCCCCAAGTAGTCGAACATCCAGAGGACCCAGTCCATTCCATTTAAACAAAGCCCGCACCATTGTGGAACCACCATCAGCTTGCGCAGTGCCTTTTTGACAACTTGGGTTCATGGCTTTACCAACTGAAATAGGGACTCATCTGACCAGACTACGATTTTTCAGTCGTCTAGAGTCTAGAGGCATTGCAAGCGATGTCGTGCTGTTACTGTGGTATCGTGAATCGATATCACGCTAAATGCATCAGAGTTGGCAACGGGATTGCAATTTCAGTCAGACGCTTATAGCCGTCGTGCGGGATCTGGTGGACTCAGTAGAGCATGTCTGCTGAGCCATTCCTCCAGCAGCTCTGGACTAAGAGTGCTGTCTGCTGCTGCAATAAAAGGCGGCTGGCGGCAGTCACCCTGGGATCCTCTTCGCTATGTGATGCTAAGCAGACGCCGCCTAGTCGCGGCTCCAATACCACTGTTCGTGCTGTTGTGCAGAGATTTTCATCCTTGTTGTTACTGTATGAACTGGACTTATTTCTTGCTGCATTATTTGTAACGATTCTTCGTATACTTGTAGAAATAAAAGCTAGGTAAATCTTCTGTTTGTTGTGTTAACTTGCTCGCTAGTAGTTTCTGATCCTATGCAGTTTTTCCTACGAAGACAGTTGCTGCAACGGCTCTTTAACCATTCTCTCCTTACTGAGGTGTACGAAGTCGTACACAACAGTTAGCAAAGGCACTCGGTTAGGTCGCCCACTGCCGTAGCCCATTAACGCCAAATTTCGCCGCACTGTCCTAACGGATACGTTCGTCGTACGTCTGACATTGTCTTCTCCGGTTATTTCGGGCAATGTTGCTTGTCTGTTAGCACTGACACCTCTACAGGAACGCCGCTGCTCTCGGCTGTTAAATGAAGGCCGTCCTCCACTGCGCCGTCAGTGGTGAGAAGTAATGCCTGAAATTTGGTGCTCTCAGCACACTCTTGACATTGTGGAGCTCGGAATACTGAATTCCCTTACTATTTCCAAAATGGATTTTCCCATGCATTCAAAGTCTGTTAATTCCCATCGTGTGGCCGTAAAAACGTCGGAAACCTTTTCACATGAATCACCTGCATAAGTAAAAGATTTCCTTTAACCTAATAAAATAAATAGAGCAAGGCATATGAAAATAAAAATTAAAACACAAACGTACTTGAAGTCTTCTACTACTTCCTTCTCAAGGGTCTTTAGGGAGTCAAAAACTTAACTGTAACATTAGACAGACAAACAAAGAGAGCACTACACTCAAGAGGTGTGTACCAGGTTGGATGTAGGAGGTGTAGCGGGTGACGTGGTGGAAGAGAAGGGTTACCCCTTTCGTTAATATCATCAGTGGTGGCAGCGTTATCGAGTGAAGGACCTGTCTCCATTCTATGGCAGCAACAGGTAGGCAACTGGACTATTGACAGATCAGAGATGGGGCAACAGATGACAAAGCATTGCTCGGTTCTGCAGCAGCGGCTGTCAGTGTTGTGGCAAGTGTCCGGCGCTCTTCAGTCCTTTCTGGTCGTCAGTGGCGTTGCCTTCGGGATGGGTCCCTCGAGACTCTTGCGTCAGACAGTGGTGATCATAGGTGGTCGTGTTAAGTGAGGAGCGAGCCCCTGTTACGTGCTGGCGCCCGTGGGACAAATATCGGTTAACATCCACCCGAAAAAGGAAAATTTGTATGAGGCGTTATGGCGAAACGTCCGGAGAAACTGCTTCAAGGAGTGCTGCTGCTTCATGATGATGGACGTCCCCATATCACAAATGTCGTAATGCGAACTCTACGACAACTCAAGTGGGAGGCACTCCAGCAGCCAGCATATAGCCCTGGTGTCGGTCCATGCGATTATCACGCCGTCGGTCAGTTAAAAAAGGCTATGAAGGGTCTACGATCTCGTATGCAATCAGTATATCATGCGTCAACTTCGCTTCGCAATTTCTCGGTACATAATTGACATATTTCGATGCTACCAACGCCATTATTTTTGTGATTTTTCATGCTATTGATTGCATATGAAATAATAGGGGGTACCCATTAAAAATACACAAGTTTGCGTTGTAAATAGTATTTGTTTACGTTTTAAAATTTCGCATATTATTTGGTTTCCTAAGCCCTTGCCGTACGTTCAGGCTGGTGAAAACCGTTTTTGAATATCTATTGTTGTACCAGAGATATTTGAGGTGGCAGAGTTAAGTGAGACATATCCTCAGCCTAAAAATATTTAAATATGCTTTGGTTACACATAATCTATCCATAAATTCACAATTTCTCTTCTAACGGTACTTCGAAATAACTATAGTAAGCGAACAACTATGTTAACTTCACTCCTATTTTACTAATCTGAATCAGATTAGCGTTCTTGTTACGTCGATGTATGACGATTAAGAACGCTCATTGCTGTATTTTCTTTACAAATAGGACCGGAAGAAGTATGGCAGCGGTGTTTTCATGACACCAATGACATCTTGATTTTCTCATTTTTCACTTGCTTTTTTTGTTGTATGTACGTTATGAACACCTACGACACCTCTTATTCCCTCGTTCGAGTGGTGTACTGTGTTAGGAACTGATATGTGTTTGATCATATGTGCTTTTGGAAGCATCGTAGTTCTGTAAAGTATCACCTGCTAGGCATTAAGTAATTTGTCTTCGTTTCGTATATTATTTAAGCATGTTCCTGAGATTCAGCTAGCTGAAAAAAAGTACGAAGGGCAAGCGGCTGCTTGTTCTTGAAACGAGTGCTCTGATTTCAGACGATCGACAACATCTACGCCTTCTTTTGTTATACTGTAGAATGTAATCGCCTCAGGTTCATTCGCTTAGCCATTGTCAGCATCTATACTATGTTCATCGACTATAATAGACACTGTTAGTATATCATTTTCCTGTTTCTTGCTTTTAACAAGCGAGAAGATGAAGCAATTACTACCTGATTTCTCTCCAAACTCGAAAATGCTGCTCTTTACTGGCTTTCGCTTTACTGACAGCTGTTATTTCTCTATTATTCGATGAGTCAGTCGATGAGTTGTGTACAGTTCGTTAGTGACTGGTACAGATGAAAGAGAGTTGTTTATTGTCACCTTTTCGTCTGTGTTGTAAATAGCCTCAAATAATCGAAACACCACATACCTTGCATTTCTGGGTACTTGATATGGATTGGCAAACTGTTTGCCTACATATACTGACACATTAAGGGGGAAAACAGTTGTAGCATCAAAGAGTGGAAACATTTTTATACTTTACTTTTCCGGCTTGTTTGAAATGTATTGCCTGATTTTGCAATGTCCACGGATTGCCTCCAGCATCTCGTTTGTTCTTGCCACTGTTACAACACTATAATTCTTCATTCATTCGTTCACAAATTCAACGAATATTTCTCTAACTGATGTCAGATTATCAGTTTCCTTCCTCTGTGCCTCGTAGACTTGTCATCTAATCGTACAGGTTGAAGACGGTTATGGCATCTCCATCTGCTCATCGACGCAATAAGAAAATCTGATGCAGTGTCGTCAGTGGTCCATAGCTCATTGGTATTGAAACGCTGCAACTTTATCAATGCTGGGAGAAACAGACCATCGAGAAAAGCAGATAATTCTTCAAAATTTGTCTATGGGCCGTCCCGAGCATCCCACGATTAAGCTATTGCCATTCTATCTACTACTTGGTTTTTATGTTTTACAATTACGTAATGGCGTCAATTCACTGTCTGGAAGAAACGATTCCGGATATCCGGAACCGTTCTGAATCATAAAGTTTTACTGGTGAAAAAAATCCCGACTAAGAACCTAGTTTGGTCAGCTCATAACCCTTGCGATGATCCCATAACCCTTGCCGAATGTTCACTACATCAGTTAAAGCTACATTAACGCCCCAGACTGGATATTAAGTGCATATTCTAACTGAATGAGAATGGTAACGTTGAACCTCTGGATATTGGTAAAGGATAATAATATCAGAAAAAGTTTCGAAATTCCCCGAGAACAGTTTCTTAAGAAAATATAAAAATTTAGGCGTTTTTCAATGAACACATCTTAAAGAAGTGACAGCCCCCGCAAATTGCTTTTCTGAATTTTCTCAGGAATCGCCCATGAACAGAAGGTCAACTCTAAACCACGCCTAATGTAAAAAAGAACCAAACGATTTGTTCAATATGCCTGGTCTGGAGGAAGTGTGCGGTATTTAAATTTTGACCCTGAACGATAGCTACAATATATCCCTTCATGCGACAGGAATACAAACGGTCGCTAGGCCATGGTATATCCAAAATATCTAACTTCTCATTTCTGTGATCAATGCAACTCGATGTATGACAGCCAGAAAAATCATATTTTTGCGCTTCACGTAGACTAGGCCATATCGAGGTCAAGAGTTTTGATATTTGTTTTTTATTTCATTAATTCGCGAATTTTTGGGCAGATACTTCTTGTTTCACTCAGTAGAATTTCTTTGTAAGTTTATAATGCTAAGCTGTAATGGATTTGTATTAGAATAATACATATTTTTGCGAAGTTTCTCCTCGGCTTATTAAATATAACAGAAAGACTTATGAGATAAATTTTGTTGCATTAGTACCTTCGATCTGACAAGTACTCTTCATTGACACATGTGCAGATATGGCAATTTTATTGCATATTTTTGTAAGTGAAAGGGGTTTAATACTAGCACAGAAGATGGTCATACAGTGATCGAAATCAGTTTGCAACAGAAGTAAAGATTTCTTCTTCAACGACCACTGATGTTATTAATACAGGTGTGGTGGTCGTGGAGCATGCAGATCCTGATGGGGTCACCATTAAAAAAATTATTGACAGCAATGCAGTCCTCCATACTTTGTACTGTACAACAGTTTGACCAAAGGTTGTAACGCCGGAAATGCATATCCTCCTATTTCCATCTATTGCACTATAAAGTTTTTCCTTATTTTGTTACCTGAAGATATGACATTTCTGTGTATTTATATATTGTAATTGTCTTACTATTTGCATATATATATATATATATATATATATATATATATATATATATATATATATATATATATATGCATTTATGTCGATGTATAATTGGTTTGTTTTGTAAATATTATTTGTATTTTTACTATGCTATCGAACGATTACATCGATAGGTCGTGTGGAGATCCAAAGTGTTTAGGATCTTTGGTAGTGTTAACTCTGCCGCGTGGAGCGCCGGCGGAGGAGAGGCTGGCTGGAGTAGGGCGGTGGAGCAGGTGTGTTGAGTGACGCTCCCGCGAGTTGCCGAGCTTTCGGGGTTTGGCAGCATGTAATTGCGATCGACTTGCTATGATAGTTTCTGACACGGTGTCGCGGACGGGAAGCATTAGCTGGTGCACATCAAGAGCCCGTTTAGCCTGGTGACAGTGTCGAGAACAAGGCGCGACAACATCCATCTTCTGCAACAGCGACGGCCGGCAATGAGTGACTGTCGCCATCTCCTCGATCGACGACTTCAAACCTTCAATCAACCAACAAGGAAGACTGGAAGCACGTGAAGTTTTAGAACTGTATTGCAGACCTCAGCTTTTAAAATTGTCCTATTTGCCTCGCAAAATTACAGCAACTTAGCATGAACCTTTGTTGCTCATTTTTCCAATTGCATTACCAAGCAGCGTCCCTCCCTTTTCCAAAATGAACTGGAGTGTCGTTGAAATTCATACGCCAGCATTAAAGTAATATTATTCGACTTCACTGCTTTAATTTCAAAGTTCAGTTAAGGTATTCATAGCTGGCTACAATATTACACAAGCACAAATTTAGAGTGTGAGTTTTGTTACCATATTTTAGCTTACCTGTGACTGCAGCTCAGCTTGGTACATACTAAATTTTACTATTGTTAACTGTTCACAATCATTTAATTCAAGTTCAAAGTTAAATCTCTTACTTATAAATTGCGTAGATTCAAGTAGCTTTTGAAATGATTGTTGAGGTAGCCCAAGACTAACCTTATTTTATTGAATTTCGTAGTGCTTCAGAAACAAAGTTCACTATTAATTTCAGTCACTAAATTAACTTTCAATTTTCCGGTTTTATTAATTCCTGTGCTAAATTAAGTCAGAGTGTAGCGAAATTTATTACTTCTGACACTCATTCAGTTTTCACACAACACGTGTCAACCTTCAGTTGCCACGCTTTTAGTGCTAATTATATGTGCATTAATCTTTCATTTTCAGTTATTATAGTAGTTGTCCATAGGACTGGCGACCGCAATTTTCCCCAAACCTCAAATATCTAATTAACGCCAATTAATTGTTAACGTAACGACCGCGTATTTACTTTCTTTATTAATTTTACCCTTTTCTTAAAATTAATTTCCACCAATTTCATTTGCATTTTTCCTTTCATTTAGATGTAACCCTTTCCTTCCTCTTTACCGACAAATTAACTTCGGTGACGATTGCTATTCCCAAATTTCCATTAGGTGCACACGGTTTAATTTTTCACTGTCATTAAGGTCGATAAGAGAGGGGGAGGTTACAAAGTTCGGATCGTTCTTCAATTCCATGCCTCTAGAAACCTACTGGTTTGGAGGTAACTATTTTGGCAATACAGGCTGAAGCATAGTTACGACCAGAAGTGAATTTTCTTGGATGTCATCCCAGGGAGAGTGAAAATTGTAAGTTTTTTAGATTCAATATTAGGAAAAGAAGTATGACAAACTAATCAAACTGTTGGACATATATTGTTTACCAAATCAGCAGTGCAACATGCGATGCTTTCTTCTTCGTCGTCTTTCTTATCGAAAGGCGTATCAGATGCTGGCAAGAAAAAACATCGACGATGGACGCATTATGGAGAGCAATTCGTACTACAGAACAACGTTTTTGTATCAACAGATGCAAGATACTGCATTATCGCTTGATTTCGCACACTGCCCCCTGCTTGGAGAGATGTTATACATTGGGGCTCATACATTAATGATTTTTTATGTAGTGGACATATAGGTACCATGTCTAATTAGCTAAGCTGGATGGGAGTGATCGGTGACTGACTGATAACACTCGGGCAAAAATGTCTAGGTACCTGTCCACCCTTTCATTTCTGTTGGTTTGAATTAGGGTATGTAGAACACCTTCACCAAATTTCGAACCTCGCTCACTGAATGAAAACATTTGCAGTTCAACTACATCGAAGGGCGAATGTGTTAATTAAAGCGCAGGTAATGTGAACGGAATGAATCTGCAGAGCAAAAACTGTGCTGCAACAATGGACAACAGCAGGCAGTAAGGGGATAAAGGAACTGTTAAACGAAAAAGTGAATAGCATCGAAAACATTACGACTGACCGGGGGTTGTGCTGAAGAAGTTACTGACAAAATAGAAGCGAGTTTTTTCTGACTACCTAAGGTTACAAGGCAGTTATATCTTATTTTATTTTAACCTGAGATGTTAAAAATATAGATGCTGGACAAGGATTCGAACTCAGACATCCCATTCAAGGGATCTGAATCGCTTCAGGACGAAACAGTTCCATCATTCCGTTGTTCCCCCGAGATTCCAAACACCTCAAGGTCTCCTCGAAAGACACGTGTTTGGTTAGAATCCTGATCCGGCAAAAACATGTTCACCATGTCACTTCAACCTGTAGCATGCTCACGTCAAACTAGTGATGAAAAATAACTATAATTTTAAACTTTCACAGAATTTCAGGTTCAAACATGCCACTCGTGGTTGTTGGTGGAAAGTATTCAATAATTACCGACCATTCGTGTAAAGTCAATAATGATGACATGTGCAGGTACGACTTAAAGTCAGCACAGAACTTATTGTAACGTAATAGGTTCAAACATATGCACATTCGCTACTGCTTCAATAAACCGATATTTAACGTTTATTCATCGCTACAAAAAACGGCAGAAGGTAACGGATTAAAATATCGGTCAGGCAAAACTGTTTTGTCCAGTCATTTCAGTTTCACTCATGTCAGCACTGGTGAAAAATTTCGATGTGCAGCGTTTGACTGTGCTTAGTTAACAATCGATTAGGTTGTGGGCTCGAATCACCGACAACACAAAATCTTACGTCATGTTGTTTCAAGTTTAAATATGCGCACACTTTGCTACTTGTGAATGAAACCATATTTAAAATCTTTCGTGGTTAGTTAACAGGGACAATAGCTCCGGGAGAGGAGTCCTGTGTTCTAGTCGTGTACAAAACTTTACGTCACTTAATTTAAGGTTGAAAATGGCTTTTTGAAATATCATTTATTGTATTAAATTTGATTTTACAAAGTTCAAAGTCTACATCATCTTTAATAAATTATTGAATATGATAACTGGTTAGCCGGCCGCTGTGGCCGAGCGGTTCTAGGCGCTTCAGTCCGGAACCGCGTTGCTGCCTCGGGCATGGATGTGTGTGATGTCCTTAGGTTAGTTAGGTTTAAGTAGTTTTAAGTCCTAGGGGACTGATGACCTCAGATGTTAAGTCCCATAGCGCTTAGAGCCATTTGAACCATTTTTTTTATAACTGGTTAACTGTTGTGCTCTCATCAATAATGAATAATATTTTTGTCTTGTCTGAATAATCGTTTCATCTTTTGTGCAGTGTGATTAATGATGTTAGTACCTGCGTATCCAGAATGTACAATGCGACCCACATCAACTTCATTAAGTTCTTGTAGGTTAACTTCGGTCTCACAGTCATTGAAAGGTTGATCCTGTTCCGCTACTTTAAAAGCAGCGCGAAATATATTTGTTGTCGCCTGCTGTTCATTTTGAAAAGCCCTAGTGCAAGCATTTTCCAGAGTCTTCTCACAGAGCAATATTTGGGCAGCACCAGCCTGCTTAATGAGCGGAAACTACTTTCTGTTTAAATATTTTTTTTTCGCATAGAAACGATCTCTTCTTTTCTGGAACCGCTTGAAGATGACACAGGTACGGTAGCCCAAGGCTGTGCAATGTTCATGCCGTTTACTTCTTTCTACACCCAAATTTCCTACTTCTTTGCAAACTTTGCAACCAAGTTTTTTTTATCTTAAACGATTAACCAGTCATTTTACCAGACTGAATTCCTTACGCAGGTCTGAGAAATAATGAAAGAGTTTCACAAGCTTTCAAGAACGCGAACACTGAAGCGCCATAGTCTTTCGATGTATTTAGAAGGACAACTCCTCCGAAAGAATTAAATTGTGCCCAATTTGCAGACAGAAATTTGAGAACAAAAATACTTCATAACATTTCTAATAACACTTGATCATTACGGACTAGAGACTGTTATATTAGAATACGCTAAGTTCGAAAAAGGGAAGGCTCAAATCGCAAACGAAACTAATTATGTATTTGTAAAGCAACATGCTCCGAAAGCTATTAAAGAGGACGTCTATGAAAAGAGACAGCTTACAAACACAAGACTTGTGCGTCGCATTTTTGAATACTGCTAAAATGTGAGGAACCCATAGTAAGCACTACTACCTGAGGATACTGAATGCATAATCGCCACAGATTCGCTCGATTTTCAATAGAGCATCTTTGAAATAAATGAACTGGCAGATCCTTGAAGAGAGACACCAATTATCGGACGAAAGCCCACTTGTTAAGTCTCATCAACCAACATTAAATGAAAGATCTCGAGATATCCTTCAAATCCCTGTGTTTAGCTTCGTAGAGAATGCGAAGACAAGGTTGGATTAATCACAGAGAGCATGGAGAGGTTTAGGCAATCATTCTTCCCACGCTCCTTACGTAAATGAAGTGGTAAGAATAACTTACGTGGTTAAGTGGGAAGTACCCCCTGCCATGTATTTCAGATTGGTTTTGGAGTACATAGGTGTACAAGTATAGGCATAGGCGTCCTCCTACGAATAGCTTTTACCGACTGAAACACAATGCCAGATGCAGCATGCCTGTATGACATAAAGAGACACTGATTTACAGTCATTCTGTGAGCTTATCGCATTTTTTCGTGATTCAAAAAGAATACCACAACTTTAAAAATGTGTATTTAATGAAAGAAACATAATATAACCTTCTGTTATACATCATTACAAAGAGTATTTAAAAAGGTTTTTTTCACTCAAAAACAAGTTCAGAGATGTTCAATATGGCCCCCTCCAGACACTCGAGCAATATCAACCCGATACTCCAACTCGTTCCACACTCTCTGTAGCATATCAGGCGTAACAGTTTGGATAGCTGCTGTTATTTCTCGTTTCAAATCATCAATGGTGGCTGGGAGAGGTGGCCGAAACACCATATCCTTAACATACCCCCATAAGAAAAAATCGCAGGGGGTAAGATCAGGGCTTCTTGGAGGCCAGTGGTGAAGTGCTCTGTCACGGGCTGCCTGGCGGCCGATCCATCGCCTCGGGTAGTTGACGTTCAGGTAGTTACGGACAGATAAGTGCCAATGTGGTGGCGCTCCATCCTGCTGAAATATGAATTGTTGTGCTTCTTGTTCGAGCTGAGGGAACAGCCAATTCTCTAACATCTCCAGATACTGTAGTCCAGTTACAGTAGCACCTTCGAAGAAAAAGGGACCATAAACTTTATTGGCTGAAATGGCACAGAAAACGTTCACCTTAGGCGAGTCACGTTCATACTGAGTTGTTTCCCGCGGATTCTCAGTGCCCCATATACAGACATTGTGAGGGCTGACTTTCCCGTTAGTGTGGAAAGTTGCTTCATCACTAAACACAATCTTTGAAATGAAAGATTCATCTGTTTCCATTTGAGCAAGGATAAAATCACAGAAATCTATTCTTTTAATCTTATTAGCTGCAGACAGTGCTTGAACCAATTTCAGACGATAAGGTTTCATAACTAACCTTTTTCGTAGGACTCTCCATACAGTTGATTGTGGAATTTGCAGCTCTCTGCTAGTTCTGCGAGTCGATTTTCCTGGGCTGCGAACAAATGCTTGTTGGATGCGTGCTACATTTTCATCACTCGTTCTCGGCCGTCCAGAACTTTTCCCTTTGCACAAACACCCATTCTCTGTAAACTGTTTATACTAACGTTTAATACACCACCTATCAGGAGGTTTAACACCATACTTCGTTCGAAATGCACGCGGAACAACTGTCGTCGATTCACTTCTGCCGTACTCAATAACACAAAAAGCTTTCTGTTGAGCGGTCGCCATCTTAGCATCAACTGACGCTGACGCCTAGTCAACAGCGCCTCAAGCGAACAAATGTACAACTAAATGAAACTTTATAGTTCCTTTAATTCGCCGACAGATAGTGCTTAGCTGCCTTTTGTCGTTGCAGAGTTTTAAATTCCTAAAGTTGTGGTATTCTTTTTGAATCACCCTGTATATAGATAAATAATGAGTGTGAATTTGACACGATCTCACTCTGTACTAATTGAAAGTATAGTGGCTGTTACTTCATTTCGTGTGCTGCAATGGATACTGCATCTTAAAACCACCATGCCTTGAGATCGGAGAAATCTACCGGTGTCTTCGGTAGTCCAATGTGCCCCTCATAGCTTCTGCCTGCTGCTGGCTCTACACGCCTGTCCCACCGGCTAACAGATATTCAGTTCTCGAGACAAGTTGTATACGACTTCGAAACAGTTAAATGTATCGCTTTTCCCACCACAAACTACACTGGCATTGTTCGTGTTGCAATTACCAACACGTGAAAATAAAATAAATCTCATTTACGTCGGTGAAATAAATTGTTAGCAAAATTTTATGTGCTAGTGCTCCCACATCACAGGGAAGTTACTTTATGGACAGTGAAGCTTAGGGGTTCACCTCTGCCACCCCACCCCTTCCAGCGTTACCCCTGAGAAAGCGCACTGCTTATTAATTATTCAGTTCTGCAGGCACCTGCTTTTAATTCCTGACACACGTAGCCTCTTCCGGCTAAACGTTACACTGATCAATAAACTTGCAAACTGAACAGTTCCATTGTTGTAGAAAGGAAAGTAACAGAATTTAGAATAAAGTTTACGTTCAGTACCGTGTTGTTCAGACCTTGAAGTGGTAATTTTCGTTATAATGGCTTTCATGATCGTCTTTTATTAATATTCTGAAGACTCACGATCGTGGCAAACTGGTATGGTCGATAAAAATAAGTGGTGTAGTCAACAATAAAATAACGCGCGATACGTCACGAGCAGTTTCCTGGCAACATTGCGATACTTATTCGCGACGAGCGAACTCGTTCTGAGTGGCTAGTTGTGCTGTATTAAGTGTTGCGCGCTATTTAACTGACACCTTACAGAGATACTTGCTGTGTGAACCTTCTCGAGTTCTAACAAGAAGCAAGAAAGCCAGCATCAGAAGGCATTCTGCTGAGGAGCAAGTAAGTGAGCAGTTACCATCCTTTACAGACTTCGCGTATCCAGACAACGGTGTTTTGATGTGAACATGCACTATACTCAACTAGCGCTGAAAGCTGTGATGTCTTTTCTTCAATCAGAAGTATAAACACTTTTTTTACCCTTTCCGATTCACCCGACGATTCATACCAGTCCATGTTAAAGTACAAACAACGAGAATAGTTTTACAAAATTGTCTGACTTCGTACTTCATTAACGGTTACGGTATGTCCTGTGTTATCATTTTAGCATTAGCATGTACCAAGTTTTTTTAGAGTTCATTACCTTCAGATGGCTTTTTTTTACTGTCAGTTATATTTGGCGGCCGTCGTGGTGTTATAAAACTGTGTCAGGTTACGTCCCACATAGTACTACGATTATCATTTTTTCTATAGAAATGTAAGTTTTTATTTTGTGCTACTTCATTTATCAGTTGTATTAATACGTGCATAATTTGCATAAATGGTTATTGTCTGTGTACCTATATTTTAACACATCGTTGTATGTTTTATGTAATTACAATAAGCAGAAATTGTGATAACTCAACAGTTCGTAAAGTTCCCGATTCTCTTCCAAGAATGATTTTATCACTCCGCAGCAATGTTGTTTCTGTAATAGAATTCACAATGAAGCTGAAACCGTGTGCAAAACATTGACCCGAAACCAGAGCTGTTTCTTCCTCAGGCGACGATTTTTCCTGTTGAGCTGCCCGAGTATGTATCCTGGCTAAACTTAATACTTCTGTTTCACCCTTCCTCGCTCCAACATTTTGTCTCAGAAAGAAAATTTTACTTTTAATTCCATGCTTTTTTCCGCGAAGATATTTATGCCTGGCAATAATAGTATCTGTTGCTTTCTTTTATACAAGTGCGTCACTTTCTGAACACGTGAATATTAAACTTGTTCTGAATTCAGTGCTGTAAAGTCATGTCCCCAGATATACTGCCAGCTTTTTCTCTGTTGACGTTGCCTGACGACAGAGTCATGTATCATCGCAGGGATTTCAACGAAGTGATTTCCTTTAAACGTGAAGAGAAGTTGTATCTTCATCCACTTTCCTGCTACGTAGTGCCGCGTGAAACACTAGACAATATAGGGCTAATCCAAAGCCTTTTCACACCATATACTGTCAAACTGGGAGTATTTTTTTCAATGAAGATGCATACGTGTATTTCTGCGGGAAATAGACAATTATTTAATGTGGTTCCTGACTAAATCTCTTCGTTTTCTCATCTGTTCAGGTCTAAACATTAGTTTATATGAGACTAACACACCACCAGATACGAATGCTCGTAAATTTGAGCAAATCCAAGAAACGTCATTCCCTTACTGTTTGAGAAACACTTTCTTGTTTCAGTTGCGCCTCACTTATTATTTAACAGGAGTAGCAATACACAGAGTCTTCTATTAAGAGTATATTTCTGGGTGTTCATCTGAGTTGTTTCCTTTTCATGCATAACAATTCGGATGTACAACTGTAGAACCAGAAGTACACCACTGATCAATTACCCTACGCCCAGAAAATCTCTTTATAATGGAAAGACACGTTAAAGTAGTCCCAACAAGAGCATTTTGCATTCCACCTGACACGTGATGTGAGCTAAATTAAGTAAAATTAATTTTACAAACAGATACTGTAGATGAAGTTATCAAGTCAGAAACGCTGCTAACTTTTACATTTACGTTCTGTATCAGATGTGTAGATGGTTCTCCTACTACCTTTAATTTTCAGCCAATAAAAAAATTACCTATTTATCTGACCATCCGAAATTCTCTTTCAGTCTAGACATAATCTTCCTCATGTGCTACACTGATAGATGAGCCTTTACCCAATGTTAGAAATACTATCATTCACAATTAAATTTCTCTATGCATGTCTAACGTAACAGTGCAACTACTCAGTGAAAGTAGCTTCCTAAATAAATAACGAGTGTGTTCTCAGTTTGTCATAACCCATTTGTATCTAACCCATCAGGAAGGCGAGCTGTATGGACAGGTGGTTTTCAAATGCATGCGACAGAATACAGATCGACATGAATAAAAATGTTGTTTTTTGAAAATCGTATATCTTTGAAAGTTCTTCATCGAACGGTTTGAAATTTTGACACAACACCGTATTCGAATACGAACGTGTATATTTATTACTCAGCTAATTCAGTCTATACGAGATGTAGCCACTTTAAGTTATTAAATACATTTTTAAGAGGTGTTTCCATGCATCTCTGTCCGCTGCTGCCTTCTACCAGTTGAAACCTGCAACTTTCCTTTGCTCCTTATCCCAGCGATCAGGTGGTCTCCCTGACGGTCTTCGTTTTTCTCTGGGACTCCATTCTAAAACTGATTTTGTCCATTTTCCATCCTTCGTTCGTGCAATATGTCCTATTCACTGCCATTTTACAGTCTTAACCCGTTCTATAATATCTTTTACTCCTGTTATTGCTCGTATGGCTTGACTTTTCTGTCGATCTTTCTCAGTGAGACCTAACATTGACCTTTCCACAGCTCTCTGAGCAGTTCTAAGTTTCCTTTTGAAAAATTCATTTAAAGTTCAAGTTTCACATCTGTACGTTAAAACCGGTAGTGCACTCTGATAAAAAACTGACTTCTTTAAGTAGACTGGCATGTTAGATTTGAAAACTGTTTCATTCATTCCATAAGCCTTCCAACCCAGTTTAATTGAACGAAAAATTTCAGGTTTCAAATCTCCTTTTGTGTCAATTAATTTCCCCAGATAAACGTATTCTGTAACATTGTTCAGGATGTTGCCATTCAGTGATACTTGCCCTGCAGCTACCCACTTGTTACGCATAGCCTTAATTTTAGAATGATTTATTTTATGTCCAACTGCCTGACAACGATCTTTTATAGACGACTGCATTTCCATCTTACTGTTAGTTAGGACCACTACATAGTCAGCAAATCTCAGGTTGGTGACCCCTTTACCATTTATCCTTATTCCTCTGTTGTTCCAAACAATTTTAGACTTAGTCATCTCGAGAACTGCTATAAATAACTTCGGGGATTTAGGATCGCCCTGCTGTACTCCTTTTCCAATGGGAAATTCGCACTTGTTTCTTCCTATGTTGATAGATGAAGCAGACGTGTCATAAATGTTGCACAATATGTTTATATATTTTGTTTCCACTCCTTTCTTGGCCAGTGATTGTATGACTGCAGTGTGTCTGACAGAATCAAAGGCTTTTTCGAAGTCAATGAAGGCTATGCATAGTGGCATTCTATACTCATTGGCTTGACTACTTACCTCACGCAGTGTGTTTATATGGTCAATTGTACTGAAATCGTTGCGGAATCCAGATTGTTCTATGGGCTGTGCAGTCTCCACTATCATTTTAATGAAATTTACCAGGACTTTAGTGAACACTTTATATGTAACAGAAAGTAAGCTGATGGGGTGGTAGTTCTTCAGATCGTGAGCACTTCCCTAATTTTGTAATAAGATTATGTTTCCTTTGTTCCAGTAGGTTGGAATGCTCCCATATACTTATATTTGTGTGGTGGTTGTGGGGAGGGGGGGGGCTATTTGGAAAGTAAGATCTGACCGGTCGCGAAATGGGAGAGCTAAAAAGTTTTGTTTGCAACACCTTCCAGCTGCTTCTCCATATGGTCTCCGCTCCGACTTAGGACATTTGACGTAGCGTACTCCCAACTTTCCAATACCTTCGTCATAGAAGGCATCTGGCTGTACTTTCCGCGATGTCTCTCCGCTGGTCTGCAGTTGATTGTCTGTGCCAAAATGTTGTCTTAATAGCCAGCGGTTCATGTGAGTGGCGATGAACATCAGGGGGAGCCAAGCCCAGGCTGTATGGTGGGTGATCAAACACTTCTCACCGAAAACGCTGCAGGGGCATACTCATTTCCCTGCAGTGGCCGGCCGAGAACTCTCAGGAAGAAGGAAATGCGTGACAAGTACGTTATGTGGGGTTGCATGAAATCAGGCGAAACCTCGAAGGGGACACCCATACTTGATGGGAGACACTTTGTTCTAGGCATCGTTAGGTGTTACCTGTGTACCCAGAACTGAAAAGAGCAACTTGACGCGATACACAGGCACACTAGAGACACTGCCCAACATGTCTGTGCAAAGCTTCTTTGGATTTTCACTCTCGTTTCCATTTCCCGACCTATCGGACTTCACTTTCTGAATAGCATTCGTGCAAAGTGATACACTATTTGAAAAACCTTAAGGTCGTTTGTTCAATACCTTAAATGTCCGTAAGTTATTCACCGATCCCTTTGAAATTATGACACAATATTGCGTTCGAATACGCTCGTGTTTCTATATACCCATCGGAGCACCATAAAATAAATGAAAGTGCAAATATATATCCACCATATGACGGTCCTGTAGTTACATAAAAACACGCGTGTATTGTAATACAACGTTGTTTCAAAATTTGAAAAGAATCACTAAAGACATTTGGGAAGGCTAACATTTTGAACAAACGAATATCAGATTTCTGCTAGCAACGTACCCCTTTATTCAAACTGATGAAAAACAAATCGGACACCAAGAAGGAGTGGTGCGTCATAAACGGAAGTTGGTAGGGTTGTTTCACATCTGAAATATGATATGAAATTTCGCGCCAGTGGCGTTGTGAGTATGCCGATCGGGTTTGGTTTAAATACACACTGTAAGGGTCGTAAGCCTTTCTTAGCTTTGAGACTGGACATGGTGAGTATATGTTAGTCAAGAATGCCTGTGACGACAAAGACGCCATTATCAACACCTCACTGAGTTTGAACGAGGTCGTGTTATAGGGCTACGAAAATTTGGATGTTCCTTCTACGATACTGCAGAAAGACTTGGCAGAGGTGCAGCCACTGCACACGATTGCAGGCAACAATGATCACGAGAATGTACGGTCGCAGGAAGACAGGGCTCCGGACGGCCACGTGACACTACCGAAAGGAAAGACCATCGTATTCAGCGTATGGCTCCGGCGCATCCTACTCCATCTGTATCAACAATATGAGCAGCATTTTGCTTCACAGTGACACAACGAACAGTTACAAGTAATCGGTTATTTCAAGGACGGCTCCGAGCCAGACGCCCTGTACCGTCCTTTCCACTGAACCCACACCACCACCATTTGAAACTTCAGTGGCATGAAGCGAGAGCTCATTGGAGGACAGGGTGGAGTTCTGTTGCGTTTTATGATGAAAGTTTGTTCTGCCTCGGTGCCAGATATGGCCGTGTTTTGATTAGAGTCCAGTTGAGGGCCTGCAACCAACATGTCTGGGTGCTAGACACACTGGACCTACATTTGGAGTTATGGTCTGGGGTGCAATTTCGTATGACTTTAGGAGAACTCCCGTGGCTATTCCACGCACCCTGAGTGCAAAAACTCTACGTCGGTCTGGTGGTTCCACCTGTTCTGCTGTCATTCATTAACAGCTCTGCAGAGAGGTTTTTCCAACAGGAAAACGCTCGCCTACGTGCCACTGTTGTAACCCAGCGTGATCTATAGAGTGTCGACATGTCACCAGATCTGTCTCCAGTCGAACATGTACATGACATTATCGGACGAAGACTCTAGTGTAATCCACAAACTGCATTAGCCGTCCCTGTATTTACGTACCAAGTGCAACAGCCCTGAAACCACATTCTACAAAGTAACATCCCGCACCTGTACAACGCAATACATGCACGTTAGCATGCTTGCATTCAACATTCTGGCGGTTACACCGGTTGTTAATTTACCAGAATTTCACCTTTGCAATACCTTATCTTGCGCTTACATTAACCTGTGGTCTTGCAATGTTATTCACTTAAATATGTCACCTAGACAACGTATTTCCTAAATTTCATTACTCTACATTAATTACTTTTTGATGTTGCAATTTTTTCCGTCATTGTATTTAAATATCATAAAGCGCTCCCGTAGGAATACAGTAACACGCACCCATTCGAATGCAATGTTATTTGAAAATCGCGAAGCAATCGATGAAGAACTATCCAAGGTTTTACGTTCTGAACAAACGTATATTTACTCCTACGTAAATAAAAATGTAAATGTTCGTTTGTTCAAAGTTGAAAATCTCTGAAAGTTCTTTACCGATTGCTTTGAAATTTTGACACAACCTTTCATTGGAATGCACACGTGTTTTTATATACCTACTAGAGGGCCATATATAATATATAATTATACTTGCTGGGGTACCCGGCATCACTCATGGAGTTGATATGAGATTGTGTGGTAGTCTAAATAAAAGGATAAACTTTAAAGTATAAAAGGTAAAATAATTTTTTTACTTTACTTTATACAATACTTGTTAAAGTATAAGAGGTAAAAAAAGTGTATCGAATACATATTCTAACTATTCACAATATTTGTTTATAAAAAACATTTGTCATTTTGTTATTGGGGGCATATATGGACAAATTTTTCGAATTTACTACTCGAGAGAATGCTACGTAAAGTTGAGAAGCAGGAGTCTTTGAGGTTGATGTATCAATTTTTAAAAGTTTGTCCTTGGGCTTTGTTAACTGTAAAACTGTAGGCTAACAATTACAGTCCTAATTACTGACAATTACAATCATGTGATTTTTTAAAGCATGCATTGATTTCGTCGGCTGGTGTGGACATGGGGCTAATTGGAGGTGTTTGTCGAAAATCTCCTGAGAGTATGAGTAGAGTTTCTCACATCACTTCAGAGTGCCCCGCAAGTCTTACAGTGTTCTGTCAATGGTTTCGAGCGATTCTTTTCGTGTGTCATCGTGCATTCATCCCAGACGAAAATTTTAGCTTGCTTTAGAAGTTCATCCCGTTCCATATGCTCTTAAGATGTTACATACTGGGAATTCTTCTTTGGCTATATTCAACGGTAGCTGTAGCGCGGAATGGGCAGATCGTCCTTCTTTCATAATTGTGGCTGTCGCCCCGAAATTGAGTGGTGAGCGTGACGGATTGCCGTCCTACGGCCCGGGTTCAATTCCCGGCTGGGTCGGGGACTTTCTCCGCTCAGGGACTTGGGTGTTCATCATCATTTCTTCCCAATCCGCCGCGCAGGTCGCCCAATGTGGCGTCGAATTTAATAAGACCTGCACCAAGGCGGCGGTACCTGCCGCGCAAGGGGCCTCCCGGCCAATGAAGCCAAACGCTCATTTCCATTTCTATAAGTGTGGCTGCAATACCGTATACCGAATGATGCTAGTGCAAGGGCTATGTGTTGTTTAGCACATATGTCTGCCAGCAAAATATTTATTAGAAACGTTTTCCCGGTACCGCCTGATGCCTCCAAGTAAATAATTCCGGTCCGTGATAACGTTGTAAAGTTTCTTTTGATTCTCATTAAGTAGTGGTTTGTTGTGAGCAATGTACTGAAGTAGTTTGTTGATGTTATATCTTTTTTACTTCGTAATTTCGAAGTTTAGCACACTGATAGTATGGTGCTTGCATTCCAAGTTGTACTAAGGTCTGGTTGTTTGTTGCTAAACATTTGTCTTCTAGGCGAATAAGTGTTTCTTTGACGATGTCGCCGCTGAATTCGATGGTCAGTTCAGGAAGAGTTTTGTCGGATGTGGTAGAGTATTTCATCACTCATACTCTCTTTGAAGGACCCCCACAGCTGTTTAGGGTTCGATGGGTAACATGGTTTTAGAATTATGGCGAATAAGTCTCTCATTTGCTCAGCTGAGACTCTGAGAGAGACTTCTTGTAGTGTTAATTGACAGTGGTTGTCGTTTTCCCGTGGTCCTAAGCGTTGGCATGCTGTTCTCTTCTTCTGGCACAGTAACGGTCAACAGTCTTGAGACATGTCAAACTTGTTGGTCTCCGTATTTCGTATAGCAACATCCGGACATAGAAACACTCCTCGTTGTTCGGATGTATGCTGCGTAGTGCGACAGATTTCATGATTCCTGGATGACCTTCTACTGAAATCCCTCGTTTTCGTCGTTGAAATTTGTTCTTGTTGTGTTTCACGTATAATAGGTAGGGACGTCGACATATGGTAATGTTTTCGTGAATGGATCCGTTTGGCACAGTTGATAATGGTATGTTCTGAAGTGGTTCGCTTGCAATTTTTCTCGTCGTGTCTTTTGTGAAGTAAACTCTCTGTCCATTCTCCAAATGTACTGCTAGATATTGCATAGTCGTGTATGGGAAAACCGAAAATAGCCACTCTGTCTCGTTACTGTTGATGTATCTTCCAATTTGGTACACGAGGATCTCGTCGTTTATGCTTTGCTGTTCGCCGTGTTCAGCTGTTTGAAATACTGCTATGTCACTGCCTTTTTTCACATACTTACAGATATATTTGATGGATTTCACTGAATTAAAGTATTCTACGTTTATGTGTGCTTGGAACATTTTTGGAAAGTAGTGTGTTGTATGGTACTACCCACTGATTATCTATTTCCAGTTCGTCGCTGCCTAGTATTCGCATTTTTGGCTCTGAAGCCGCCGTTTTTGACTGATCTTCTTCTGTATTTGGGATAGCCATCAACTCCGGTTTGTGTGCTGTCGAAGTATGGTTTTGGTATTTCTTTGTACATTTTCCATTACTTATGGCGAATTGGGATTTAATAGCCCGCATGGTCCGTGAACCATGTTTATCACTACTATGTCTCACAGTTCCGTATCTTCTTGTGGATTGGAAAATTCAGCTTGGATGAATTATGTCGTGTAGACAAATGACAAATGAGATAGAGCGAGTGGGCCAGCCCTCGGTTTTTGCCATCTAACTATCGATATATCTCGATATATATATATCAATCGTCTAAAGGTTCCAAAGATGTTGTGTTTTGTGATGACTTCAATAAATCTCAATTGTTTTTGCCGGAAAACTCGGGCTGTTATATCTTGTCGATGCGTCGGGGCTTGTACGTATCTTTGTTGTTCTTGTATTTCTGGCCACGATGGGTTGCATGTGAATGTTATGAAGAGGCCAGGTCGTCCGTATTTTCGTTTGTAGGTCATGGAATTTTGAGTGTATTCGTGCATATGTCTCTGACTAGTGTGTATGATGAGGGTAAGATTACTGTTGTTACAATGTCGTCAAATTTTCCGTCATTGATGATAGCGCCTCGAAGGTGGATGTATTCTTCCGTTTCTCATGATTCAGTCTTGTATGAAGCATCCGTTCCGCTTCTATTTTTGCATACATATGTGCCAGGAATTGTTGGAATAAACGGTGAGTGTTGAGAATGTGAGTGTTTGTTTCATTGTCTCTCATCATTAAGCTCCTTGGAAGCGTCTTTTTTGTTTGTGTCTACACCTATTTCAGGTTGGATTTGTTCTATATTAAAATGATATCCGTCCCCTCCGTGCAGAAATGTTAATTGATGTTGAAGACCATCAGATGTATGGTGTGTCTCTGCGACGCGCTGTAGTCGTTCTCTTGTTGTACAATTATGTCACGACTTGTGTTTTCATTGCCCACAGTTACGATGGCGTCTTCGTCTATCTGAAGTGCATTAAATCAAAGTTCATGTTCTCCATCCGGTATTTTATCGGCTCAAATTTTAACTTATTATTTATCATTTGGCCTATGCTGTTTCGAATGTGTGAAGCTGTGGCTTGTATTCACGTAAGATTCTCTGCACATCTCGGACTACTGCTCGTCTCACTCCACTGATATTTGTGCATCGTTGATCAATTCCTGTTTCTTCATTTCTAATGAAATATACTTGCAGAAATTTATGGTCTTCTTTCGGTAGTGGTAATAATGATCCCATGTTGTGGTAGATATGTCCTTCGATGGAGAAAACATAATCGATTTCATCTCTGTTAGTGTTGATAGAAGTGACACCAAAAGAAGTCAGCTGGAAGCAGGCGTTGTAGCTTTTATATGTCGAAGAAAGTGTTTTGATTCTGGAGTTTCCCCCGTCATGCAATGTAAATATTTCTGCGAAGGTGCTTCCAGTGGTGGTAATGGATTTTTTCCATTCATGCAACAGAATCCTGGCGTGTCTTTTTGTTTCGCGTTGTAAAATTGTCAGATGTTATCCATTTTTCAGTCTGCGACATGTTTGTGTTTGTTATGTTCTTTTGTAGGGTCGTAGTGGAATGCTTCGTTCGTTAGGTTGTACTGTTTACTTGTCCTTCTTAGCTCTTCTCGTAGGGAGATATTTTCGTGGCTGGCGTGAGTTTTTTATTATAAGATAGTGTCGCAATTCTTGATTCTTCAGTCTATAATTACGCCGTTCCTTGGTTTCTCTGCTTCTTATGGTTCTCATTCTCGTTTCTTTGGAACTTAAACGTGCTTGGCGGTCTTCCTCCGTTTCGTTTTTTCGCTGTTCTTTTTGTTTTCACCGTTTCGCTTCAGAGCTGGCAAGATCTCATCCTTTTTTACATTTGGGTTTTGTGTAAAATACAAATCAAATCAAATCAACTTTTTATTAACAAATACACTTTGTACACTTCACACATCTCACACTTTATTTTCGATTTATAGTCAGTCACTGTTTCACTTTGGCTAATCACAGTTCACTGTTTCTGTTTATTTACTGGCTGCACTACTTTTCGGCTCCTCCCTTCACCAATGATAAGAAACTGACGTTCTAACCCACGACTGGTCTTGCTTTATATACTCTTACCAAAGGATAGCCTCACCAGTGGTGAATTCCAGAATATACCAAAAACGCTTCGAATGGTCCGCAATGTTCCAGAGTATACCACAACATTCGAGAGTGTTCTGGTAGGTTTCAGAATGATCTGGGATGCTTCGGAATGTTCCCGAACATTCTGGAATCTTCCCAAATGATGCAGACTATTCCCGAACGTTCCAAAGCATCCCAGATAATTGTGGAACATTCCAGAACAATATGAAATGTTGTGAAGTGCTCCTGAACACTCTCGAATGTTCTCGAATACTATAGAATGTCCTGGAATTTTCTAGAAATTTCTACAGGGTGAAACTTCCAAACCCTTATATCTTCAAAAGCACGCCCTTCAGATAAAAACGGAAACCTTCTTCATGGATGGGGGACAGAGAGCTAACACACCATATAACTACCTTAATCGTACCTGGACTCGTTTCTGAGTTTTAGAGTCACGTACATTGTGCACTTTTATAATATATATTTCTTGTTATAGTTATAGTGGAAATTACTAAAAATGTAAATGTTCGTTTATGCAAAACCGTAACTCTCCGAAAATGCTGTACTGATTACTTTGAAATTGTGACTCAACGCTACATTTGAATAATAGCGTGTTTTCACACTTATTTTTTAAGTATTTATAATATATAAAAATGTATAGTATGGGAAGGGGATATGTTATGACCAAAAACCTTCTAAAATTTCTTGGCCAATTTAATTTAAATTTGTACCCAATACTTCAATGAAAATTCACACGGACATAGGCTATACATGTTTAATACAAATAATACATAAATATAGATATAGAAAAGTGAAGCGTCTTGCCGGCTTAAAAAAAAAATGCGACCCTCAACTATGTACCCTCAGAATCAGAGTTGGAATATTAGACGTTTTGGCTGGTTTCGTTGTCTAGGGGCTGGGATACATGGTTGCCGCATTACATGCCAAATACTGCTGAGTCTACAGTATACAATATGAATACACACATGAATCGAATGGTCGAAGGTTCCTATCACTCGGCAATTGCGAATTTTGAATGTAAGACAGAAATTTATAAATGAAAGATTGCAATTAAATAAAGTCTGCAGGTACTATTTTAACGTTCTTAAAAAGAAGGGAACGATAGTAGAAGTACTTTTAAGAATGTCATTTATTACTGCAAAACAATTATTGATATCGATGGTCCAGCAATTAAATAAAGTATAAGTTGAATAAAAGGCAAACAATAGATTCCAACTTCACGTAATTAGTTATGAGCAACAACATAGCTAGCGAGATATTCACTTCCAATACGCATACTACGTCGTTACTGCAGAAGCCACGGAAATCTCATAAGTGCACAAGTCGGCGCTACGAAATATTTCTACCTCCTGCGACCACACTCAAACTGCTCAACACTCTCCAAGTATTTCCTGCGACCTTCCATCGTGCCTTCCCGTCCAGCAGTCCCCGTCCTGTGTGACTCGATGCTCCTCCCCCACTTCCATACAGTCTCTCGATTGACTTCGGTAGTCGTCTACCATAGTAACGAGTGCTGTGATTGGCTAGAGCGCTCCCGCCGTCTCCAAGCCAACGCACACTCACAAACATATTAAAACACACATAAATTACTGGATTTACATTTAAATAACTTGAAATTAAATAAATATTCCTACGGCTTGACCATAAACATGCTCTAACACACATTATTAAAAAAAATGATTCAAATGGCTCTGAGCACTATGGGACTTAACTGTCATCAGTCCTAGAACTTAGAACTACTTAAACCTAACTAACCTAAGGATATCACACACATCCATGCCCGAGGCAGGATTCGAACCTGCGACCGTAGCAGTCACGCGGTTCCAAAATGAAGCGCTTAGAACCGCACGGCCACACCGGCCGGCCACACATTATTAAATACATGAACAAAGCCAATAAACAAATATCAAAGAAACAGAAACAAAAGTAAGTCAGTATCCTAATGTCTTTGTGCTTTATAAAACACAGTAAATATCTGACCAATTTATTCATGAATAGTATATACAGGATATAAACAAAAACATAGACGAACAAATATATCTATAAGCATGCTGCTACGGTTTTTTCGTGTAACTGTGGAGTTCTTATGGCCTCACGTGATCAATATGAATTGGCCACTTTCACCTCCAATAACTCATATATTATTCAAGTTACATGCCTGTAATTCATACCAATTTACGTTTACACTAATAGCTTTCTCATGGCCTGATGTGATCAATAGGAATTGGCCACTTTGACCTCCAATAACTCATGTACTATTCAAGTTACATGACTGTAATTCATACCAATTTAGGTTTCCACTAATAGCTTTCTAAAGACACATCGATCGACAAAATCGGATGAACCGTTTAGATTTTGGAAATTCGTTGCTAGGTGTTACTTGTATAATTTAAAGTCAGATACTAAACTTAAAACTAATAAAGATATTGAAAATCTTATTACACGTTCAAAATCGTTGTGAAAATAATGGTAATGTACATGTTTCTTTTTAATGTATCATGATTCCTCTGGCTATTATCAATTTCTACAAGAACTGTGGAATGTCTGACATTATGGTTTCACAAAGTGAGCCATCTTTCACACTACCAGCATAAAAATCTCCTTCATCAACACAAAGCAAAGTCCTCGACACAGTGTCAACATGGAATTCCCAGCCACGTGGTAGGCCCGGACCACGCACTGCGGTTACCCCTCTTGCTCTGGCTAATGTTCAGCACCACGCGGTTGCTGATGATCCCCGGCTTGTCGAGCAGCCCGTGCGGTTATGCCAACTCCAAACTTAGAATTTTCAGGGCGCCACAACTCGCCTGTTACCTCACAGTCTGTAGCAAGCAGGGAAGTTGTATTTATGGCTTGTCGGCTTCTGATTAGAATACTGTTACAGTATCTGAAAATGCAATAACAGTAGACAAGGCTCAAAGTCAGACAATGGGGTGGGGAATAGGAGACGGACAGGGGTTGGAGGAAATGGACGTAGAAAGCAGAAAGGAGGAAATGGACGGAGAGAGGAAGTGGGAGGAGATGGAGAGGAGGGAGGAGAAGATGGATAGCGAAAGGAGGGAGAAAGTGATGGACAGAGAGAGGGCGAAGAATGAGGAGACGGACAAAGAAAGAGGGAGGAGGGTAATGACAGAGACAGGAGGAAATTACGACGTATAATCAGCTCCCATATGTATCAAAAACGTGTGCTTTCTCTCGTTCTCCCTTTCCATTTAACCAGACTGTGCCACAATGCGGAATATTTAAATTCATACTATGTTTACTATTAGCCGCAGGAAGTGTGAGATTGCATATGTGATACCATTTACTTGGCGTATTTAAGAAATTTTATAGTTTTGTAAGGTCACTAAAACATTTTCGCCAGAGACTATTTTTTTGGGAACTGGACAGCCATTAGGACATCTTCCTCGTCCATTCAGAGATCTCACCAACTGTCTAATGATTTCGTCATTGATGGGGCTATGAATCTCGCTTCCTTACGTAGTACTTTTAGCATAGGTGCTAGAAACGGGTACACAAAGAACATTCTAATTTTTTTTTCATTTTACTGTCAGCACAACTTTTAACTACTTACAGTGACAAAAAAATTAATCAGTCAAAATAAGTTGTAGGGCTACCAGTTAACGAGCCCAGTACTGTGTGTTCTGACTTAACAGTGATTGTTAGCCAAATTCACTAGCAGTGCATTATATGTTGTCTTTCCAAGATAATGGCGTCACGGGCATATTTACTGATCCTTTATCATTTGTGTAGTAAACGAGTATGTTTAGGTGCTCTTGGTACGACAATGAGTTCCATTATTTTAGGAAGAGAATGGGAATTCAGTACAGTAGGGTGGAGATGAATCCTAAACGTGGAACACTAACTCAGTGAGGCATTACTACAATTTATTTTCCAAACTAGGTAATCAGGCGAATTTGGAAACTTTTCCCACACCCGAGTAGGTGAATACTGGGCTTCTACCGCCGTCCCGCCTCAGTTACAGGTTTGGAAACACTTCGTAAACATTCTGACTCTTTCTCTTGAGATAACACTTAGAGCCGCAGACGGTGAGTGGATTGGGTGGAGTGAGAGGTTACATAACTTCCTTTCCAGGGGAGGAGGGGGGGAGATGGTGGTGAGGGGGGGATGACAGAAGAGCATCCAGCCATCATCTATCACTGTTACTGCCGTATTAAGATTAATATACCGGCATTGTAAAGACTCGATGTAAGTCCTAGGAAAAGAAGAAGAATGTGCAATTTGGAAGTTTTAGGAAGGAATCCAATTCGAACAACCTTGATTACAAGCTCAAACATTTTCCCCTGGCACTTAAGATTTTCTAGCGCTTTGTTGGACATTTAGCCAAACCGCCAAAGCACATGACAGTATCAGGGGAAACTGGGTTGAGCGTCACACCCACGGTCGGATTGGAGAAGGAAGCGACAGCAAACCGGCCATGCCTCTTCTGAAGCGGCAGCCGCCGAGCCGACAGGACGCGCAGCAGAGCAGCAGCAGCACTTGTCTGATAAACTGTATATTAATTTAGTCTTTGTTTTTTGTACGCGTGCTTCTGCAAAAAAGTGAACTGAACGTGTATTTTACAGTGTACACTAGTGGTTAGAAAATTAATCGTAGTTTCGTTGTTGCGTAAGTCTTGTCAATATCCTTGTGTAGGACGGCTTCCTAGTGTTTCAGTTGCCAGGAACCAGAGGCTTAGACTATTCCGGGACGGTATTGGATGCGAATTTCTCGACTTTCTAGCGTTAAAAGGTTTTTTGCTTTTCACATTTAACCAAATATAACATTGATGATCATAATTTATGGCAATGTTTGCCGACAAGATAAAGAATACAACCTTTAACACTAGATTGCGTACTCACGGCAGTTCTCCTTGGCCGTTTTTTGGTACGACTTGGAAAGAGAGAAAAATTAATGAATGATCGCCGATGCGCCGGTTCTCGATTGTGTTCAGGAGACGTACAGATTGATTGCGCGAAAATAGTTTCTCAAATGACCTCTTAACCCGGGTTCCTTTCACGCAATCAGACTCTTCAATGAAATTACCTACGGGACCTATTTGAATAATAAAAAAAATTGGAAATAAATGCAAAACAGTGAAATTTTGTAAAAAAAGTTGTCAGATCGGAAATTGAACACCTTAATGGTCTCCCAAATACAATCGAGACACCGCGATAAAGAGCGAACCTGTAACAAAGTTCATTTAAACATAAACATTACTTGTGGTTAATTTAAAGAAAAGAATAAGCACAGATTTTCTGTACAGTGAAGCATCAATATATTCTCAAAGAACAAAGGCGTTAAACTATAAACATTAACAAATTTACAATGAACACAAAACTTACGTTTTGATGTTTTTCTCATACATGGAGCAGTCCAACAATCGGTGCTGTTGTATGTGTGATATTTTGTAAAAATTAAATGTCCTGGCGTGCGCGTAAGTATTTTTTATGGTCACAAGGTTTACAAAAGCGTTTTTTTTTCTTGGTGATAACGTGGTTTTTCACACTAAATGAAATATAACTTGTAGCGGTGCTACACAACACGTCTTAACAAGTCGGCGACCAAACGTCAAAGGTAATGAAGTACATGTTAACATATCGGCGAACAGAAGTGCAACTAACTATAAAGACTCTAGAATTTTCCTAACAAATGATAAATTGTTCTTTCTTCTGTTTCGCAGCTTCTTGCTATCAAGCGCTGCCGCAATGATTTTAAATATCTGCGCCCAGCGAGTCACAGTGTTTAAAAGTACCTTTTAAACGCTGGCCGCGCGTCTTGGTATAGGCGCACGTTATAAACAGATTTCGTTTCTTTACTCTCGCGTTGTCATGCTTAGTATCATTACAAACTACAGCTCGATGGCTGTCCTTTTCTCATATGCAAAACGTCTGAAATCCAATAATATCACAACTTCCACTGTCAGGTACAGAATTGTAGGGTTGCCCTTAATAGGTCAGGCTTTCACTACAAGCAGGAAGCAGCTACTAGAGTAGCCGAGTACGTGTGGGGTGCACATGGGGCTTTTATAGGTTAGATAACTCCTCCCTTGGGAGCAAAGACGATTTGCCTATTAAATCAGCCACAGCGACCTCAGAGAATCTTGGTCCTAGCAGATCAGAGATAGAAAAGTTTAATATGATTTTGGTAAACTGCAGGGGCATCTAAGGCAAAGTCCCAGAATTAGTATCACTTACTGAAGGCTATAATGAACATATAGTATTGGGAACAGAAAGCTGACTGAAACCAGATGTCAATGTCAACGAAATTCTAAGTTCAGATTGGAATGTTTATCGTAAGGATAGACTGGTCGCCAAGGTGGCGGGGTGTTTATTGCAGTAAAAAATTCGATAAAATCTAGCGAGGTTATCAAGGATCCGAATGTGAATTAATGTGGATGAAAGTGAGTGTCAAAGAACGACAAAAGATGGTGATCGGATGCTTTTATAGACCATCTGGATCAGGATCTGTAGCTGTAGAGAGCTTCAGACAGGACTTGCAGAATATCATTAGCTATTTTCCTGATCATGCCGATGTAATAGGGGGTGACTTGAACTTGCCAGATATAGAATGGGAGTGTTATGCATTCAAAACTGGTGCCGGCTGCAGGGAATCGTGTGTCATTGTTCGGGATGTCTTGTCTGAAAATTACCTTGAGCAGATAGTTAGAGAACCAACTCGAGAGGGAAACGTCTTAGACCTCCTGGGAACAAACAGACCTGAACTTTTCGAATCAGTTAACGTAGAGGAATGTATCAGTGATCATAAGGCTGTGACAGTATCTATGACGACCGGTCCTACAAGGAATGTTAAGAAAGGTAGGAGGATGTATTTGCTCAGCAAGGGTGACAGGATACAAATTTTGGAATATCTCAGCAGTCAGCATAAAATATTCGTTGATGAGGACGAAGAGCAAATGTAAAAATTTCGAAGGTATCGTTCAATATGCCCTAGATACTAATTCTGGGACTTTGCCTTGGATGCCCCTGCAGTTTACCAAAATCATATTAAACTTTTCTATCTCTGATCTGCTAGGACCAAGATTCTCTGAGGTCGTTGTGGCTGATTTAATAGGTAAATCGTCTTTGCTCCCAAGGGAGGAGTTATCCCCCATGTGCACGCTACACATACTCGGCTACTCTAGTAGCTGCTTCCTGCTTGTAGTGAAAGCCTGACCTATTAAGGTAACTCAAGGTATAGTTTAATATGCCCTAGATAAGTATGTTCAGAGTAAGGTTTCAAGTGATGGAAAAGATCCACCATGGTTTAATAGCCCTGTTAGAAAAGCGCTACGTAAACAAAGAGCACTTCATCTCAGATTCAAGAGAAGTAAAAACCTAGCAGACAAACAAAAGCTGAACGAAGTGAAAATGAATGTAAGGAGAGCAATGACAGAAGCGTTCAATGTTTTTGAAAGTAAGACGTTGCCAACCGACGCGAGAAAAAACGCTTACTTATTTTGGTCGTATGTAAAATCAGTAAGTGGGTCAAAATCATCTATTCATTCTCTCAGCGACCATACCGACACCGAAACGGAGGACAACAGAGAGAATGCTGAAATACTGAATTCGGTCTTCCGAAGTTGTTTCAGCGCGGAAGATCCTAACACTGTCCCTCCCTTCAACCGAATGGTAGATAAGGAGATAACCGATCGCAGAACTGAAAAACAGCTACAATGGCTTAGTAGTGGAAAGGCTTCAGGACCGAATGAGATAACTCTAAGATTCTATAGAGATTATGAGAAACATCTTGCTGCCTTTCTAGCAACAATTTATCGTAGGTCGCTTGACAAACGGAAGGTACCTAACGACCCGAAAAAAGCGCAAGTCCTTTCTGTTTTTAAGAAAGGCCGTAAGACCGATCCTCACAATTATAGACTTATACAGTTGAAGTCAATCTATTGTAGAATTATGGAACCTGTTTTATGCTCAAGAATTATGACGTTTTTGGAAAATGAACATCTCCTCAATAAAAATCAACATAGATTCCGGAGGCGGCCGCTGTTTAATGAAAAAATACACGTTTACGGAGTATCGGAGCAGATCTGCGATTGGATTCAAGAATTTCTTGCAGACAGAATTCAACACATCGCTCTGAACGGAGCAAAATCGACAGATGTAATGCTAAAGCTAATATCCGGAATACCACAGGGGAGAGTGATAGGACCGTTTCTGTTTACAATATATATATAAATGATCTAGTAGAAAACATCGGATGTTGTTTAAGGCTATTCGGAGATGATGTACTTGTATATACCAAAGTAGCAACACTAGAAGATAGTAAGAATTTTAAGAACGACCTGCAGAGAATAGATGAATGATGCATTACGAAGATATTTACTATCGAAATTTCGGGACAGCACGTTTCAGGAGGAGTCGGACGACATATTACTTCCGCCGCATGCGTTTCGCGTATTGACCAGGAGGAGAAAATGGTAGAAATTAGAGCCAATACAGAGGCTTACCGACAATCATTCTTCCCACGCACTATTCGCGAGTGGAACGGGGTTGGAGGGGTCAGATAGAGGTACCTCTCAGGCACACCAGCCGGTAATGTGATTTTTGTGGGCTAATACTTAAAGGTCTCCAGAGTTTTCTTTAGTGTGTTGACGAGATACAGTCCCAGTAACCATTCCAAACTTTCTGATTCCCTGGTAGTGGAGATCGGAGCCTCTGCCATAATGGTAGACTAACTCGTGAGTTGAGAACAACAGCCGGCCATTGTGGCCTAGTGGTTCTAGGTGCATGAGTCCGGAACCTCGTTGCTGCTACGGTCGCAGGTTCGAATCCTGTCCTGGCATGGCTGTGTGTGATGTCCTTAGGTTTGAGTAGTTCTAACTCTAGGGGACTGATGACCTCAGATGTTAAGTCCCAGAGTGCTCAGAGCCATTTGAGCCATTTGAGAACAACACTTGATGTTACTTTTTTATCTTCGCAGATGTTCCGCAGAGTCCTCGCCTTTTTCTGTCTCCCTTGTGGCCGGGAGACAGATAGCGAAGATCTTCGTGTCATCGCGGTCTGCGATGAAGACGCTGACCCTGTATTTTTCAGCCCACAGGTGAGCCACGTCGAGGAGTATGGAGAACATAACATTCACGCTTAGGTGCAGCCAGATTCTGTGAGCAGTACTCGCTAACCATCATGTCAGATAGCAGAATACCTTGAGAACTGCTGTAGTTTTTGTAGTTCTCACAGTTACTGGTAGATATAAGGAAGCCATGACTGACTGACTGCTGTAGGAATCTGTATGCTACCAGGATAGAACGAATTTTTATCTAGTTACTATCTTGCCACTGCTTTGGCTCGGACGGGTGTCTGACGTGATGGAGGTGCCTTTCGGCACAGACGAACCTAGGGAACCCTCGTCTACTGTCTGGTCGACGAACATGTTCGACCACTAGGTTTTATTCGCCCATAAAATCATTTCTCAATTCTGACATCAATACTGCTGTACTGTCTTCGATTTTACCGTTCCCACATACTGTCGCGCTTCAGCCAGATTTCTGTCTGATGTCATTAAACACAGATGGACTATGGTATGATGACCTTGCTTTTAGGCACTTCATCGTCATCTTTTTCTTCACGGTGACTGTTTATTGTCTGTTATAGATTCGTCTTAATTCTGATGCATTGGGTAGTAATTGTAAACCACTTCTTGAAATGTGGTCAGAATTTTGTGTTGAATATACCAACAACCCACACTGTTCTGCTCGAGTTGGGGATTCGAACATGTTAGACTGACTAACACAAATTACAATTTTTGTAATCATTTTGCTTTGTGGAAGGAATACATATCAATCATGTGTAGAAAACACTGAACGAGCTGGGACTCGGTTTTCGTTGTTTCATGGACAAGTGACTGGATCGGCCTTTGCGTTGTTAGTGGCTTTTGGACAGCAGATGCATGACGTCGTCATGCCGTTACCCTCCATATCCGACCTACAATGAAATTCAAAAACGGTCATTTCGTGTTTCTGGTTCCTCGCTAAGCATCGAGATGTAAATGGACATAAATGAACCTAACTACAGAGTGACACCAATACTGAGTCCATATTTAATATTAGCAGGTCAATAGTCAGGCCATTACACCTTCATGTTGGCTAGGGTTTCCTTTAGCTACTTCACGGATTCAGTGAGCGGGTACTCTGGCCCACATTGCCATAAATGCTGCCACCCCGGCGTATTAATGTGATATATACCTTACACACGGGCTCGCTTGAAACACTTTGCTCATTATGACATTTTCAGTTGCAGCTTAGTTCAACGCACACGGTAATATACTGCCTATATATCACTTCTTGATAGTCATGGTAATTATAAACTCAGAGGAGCTTTTATTGCCAAATTTGAATGTGTTAGATTATTGGTAAATATTAGGAAAGAAATTAAATAAGAACAATAAATGAAAACCTGACGACGAGAACAAACTCCCACAGGATCTCAACGTGGTGCGACTGCAGTTCCGTTTGGGCCCAGGTCAAGAAGGAGGTGTCCCTTCGAGGGCCGTCGAGCCGCAGAAGACGCTGACGTCAGTTGATGCTGCGGACGTCAGTCTTGGGGAGCGTCCTTGGCCACAGGACTCGCAGCGGGAAGAGGACATCATTGGGAAGGTAACGCCACGTTATAATAACCAGGGACGGCAAGAAGGACGAAATTACACGAATAGTTAGAGCAGCCGAAGTCCAGTTCTAAGATTGTGCACATTGTGGAGTCAACCTTTCTTCTGTCTGGCACTTACTGGGAGCGCGTCTCGCTTTGGACCATTGTGTAGCTCCGCCTTGTGTACTGTAATTTACCAGGAGCCTCCTGGGTATGCCATCGAGAGAATGGTCGTGATGTGTCTGCTCAAACCTGCGCCGATCTTCGGCAGTAGGCGTCCAGGGATCATAACAGTGTGTGAGTATTGTGGCTACAACGAGTTGCTGCAATTGTCAACACATCCAACGAGTGTTCATCACGTTCATTATTATTATTATTTTGAGTCTCCTGAGTGGTTTGTTGCAGCCCGCCAGGAATTCCTCTCTTGCTCCAACCTCTTCATCTTAGAATAGAAATTTGATCCTACGTTCTCAGTTTTTTTGCAAGAAGTCTTCCTCTACATTTTTTACGATCGGCAGTTCCCTCCAGCTCGCTGAGGTTATTTTCTGATGTCTTAAAACATGTCCTAGCATCTCGTCCCTTCGTCTTATCAACGTTTCCAATGTGTTGCTTTCTTTGCCGATTCTGCATAGATCCACATTTTTTATCTTATCAGTCCATGTAATTTTTAACATTCTTCAGTAACATCACATCTCAAACGCTTCTACTTTCTTCTCTTCTTGTTTTCTATAATCCGTGATTCCTTAAAATACTTTGATCCAAACGTACATTCTCAGAAATTTCCTCCTGAAAATGAAACCTATGTTTGATACCAGTAGACTTCTCTTGGTCAGAAGTTTCCTCTTTGTTATAAGTCTGCTTTTTACGTCCTCTTTCCTTGTTTGGTCACTTGTTACCTTGGTTTAAGGAAGTAGAATTCGCTAATTTCGTGTACTCCGTGATCAACGATTGCATGTTAAGTTTCTCGCTATTTTCATTTGTGCTACGTCTCATTACTTTCGTCTGTTTTCGGTTTACTCCCAACAGGTATTCTTCAGTCATTAGTCTAGTCATTCCATTCGACAGATCCTGTAATTATACTTCACCTTCAATGAGGATAGCAATGCCATCAGCGAATGTCATTATGGATCCCCTTTCACCCCGATATTTAATCCATTCTTGGACCTTTTCTTAATTTCCTTTAATGCTTCCTCGTTATATAGTATGGACAATAGTGCCGAAACACTGCATCCCTGCCTTACGGCCTTTTTAATCTGAGCACTTAGCTCGCGGTCTTCCAATCTTATTGTACATTATCTGTCTGTCCCTACAGCTGCACCATCTTATATTCTCAAATAGTTTATCTTGGTCGACAAATCCAATAAGCGTGTCTTAATTTTTCTTCATCCTTGCTTCCATTATCAAGCGTCTCGACAGAATTGTTTCTCTGGTACCGTTAACTTTCCTAAAGACAAAATAATCGTCATCAAATAAATACTCGGTTTTCTTTCCCATTTTTCTTTATATTAGTTTTGTCAGCAGCTTGGATACATGAGTTGTTAAGCTGATTGTGCGATACTTCGTTCACTTACCTGCCTTTGCTATTTTCGGAATACTGTGGACGGTATTTTTCTAAAAGTCGCGTTTATCTGGAGACTGTTCCATCAGACTGACTCCTGCCTCTTATGGTAAGGTGCTCATGTTGTGGGCGGCGTATGTTTCTGCAGTACCCTCTCGAGAATATCACCAAATTTTTGACTGTTTGGCTAGACAATAGGTTGAAATTTCCCGTCCAGATAAAACATTGCCCTCATATTAACCTCAGTTGCTATGAGAGGTGTCCGACACACGCATGTGATTGGAGCTTGAAATAAACTCACCTTTTAGTCCTCACTTCCTCTGCAACCCAAACCCCTATCTCCTGTGCGACAGTTTCTCTTTTTGAGAAATAATTTTCTTCCTTATGCAAATTTGGATTTATATCTTCCCTACTCTTGCCATCGTCATTTAATTTACTCTCTTCTACTAATTCTTAACATAATTCTCTCAGAATCACCTGAATAAATTCCATCTTGTACTATGTCTTGTTTTTACTTTTGTTGATGTTTATGCTGTAACTTCTTTTGAAAGCACTGTGCATTACATTCGACTAATTCTGAAACTCCTTGGCTTTTTCTGACAGAATCGCAATGTAACTGCCAAATCTCATGGTTTCAATTTTTCCTCCCTTCAGTCTCTCTCCGCATTTCGTTTTCGTGTCTATTACTGCTTGCTCATTCTTTTCGTGCAAGCTGTATATAAGTTTCCACTCCATGTGTTTTATTCCTGGTACCTTAAGAGTGTGAAAGATTGTGTTCCAACGAAAAAGATCAAAAAGGATGCCTCTAACTTTACAAATGATGTAAATGTGGGTTTGTCTTCTCTCGCCCATGACATTAGTCAGTTACGCATTCTAGTCTTGAAAGAGTAATTCGCGGCCAATTTACTGGGCTGTAAAACTCGACAATACGTTGCAGGATCCTGTCCCGATGGTGCACCGCCAACAAATTTGTCTCGATAGTGATTAGAGGCGTCCGTCTTTCGTGCATGATACCGTCCCAAAACGTTACTGTCACACATATCTTTAGTTGGAAACAGTACTGAGATCAAGATTTCGATTTGTGCAGTAGCCTAGACTGCCTTTGACACTAATACTCATTTTTTCGTGTAATTACATGTAGTTAAAGCTTCTGATATAATGAATTGAATCAGTTTTTAGAGAACAGGGCGATCAAAACTATCTATGTCGGCAGTTCATAACTTCGCTCAGGCCTTGCAGATATGCTCACTGCTTACCTGATGTAGAATTTCAAAAATGTCCGAGGTATACAGTCAGTGGCGATAAAACATTCTCTTTCTGCAGACTACTTTCTAAGTTGCACCTCCATAAAATTTCATGTCCAGTGACAGTGAAGCAGCAGGCATTTTAATGTGTGTACTTCTTGTTTTCTGTGCAGATGGATGGTGCGACTGTTACCTCGACGGTCGCCACCGCAGACGTTGGTGTTTCCAGTGAGGAGGAGGCGCCGCCTACAGCTCGCCGCAGACGCCGCTGCCGCCGTTGCTGGGCTGAGCGGCTGGCCGGCAAAGTGATACTGCGGCCGCGTGGTCGCCGGGGCTACCGCCTCAGTAGGGAGTAAAACTTTCTAGTGAGGAAGGGGAAATAAAATTCTTGCAGAAGCTACAAATACCTGGGAGCAGTAATAGACAAATTTGATGCATGTCACGAGGATACATTTCCAGTCTATCACGGGAAAGAGCGCTGCTAAACAATAATATTCGGCAAGACACAAAGAAAAGAAAATTTCACAGTGTGCTGGAGAACATGGTTCTTTGCGGAGTTGAGATGTGACCTCAAATAAGAAAAGGCAGGGAGAGAAATTAAACAGCGGAAATGTTCTATATGAGGAGACGTCTGCGGCTAACGAGTTAAGATACAAAATGAGGATGTATGAAGGTGAATGGTGATAACATGCTCCATAAAGATAACTTTGGAGGAAGTAAGGAGATGATCGGTGATAATGTGCTCCATAACGAAACTTTGGATGAAGTATGGGGGTGAATGTTGATAACGTGCTCCGTAACGAAAACTTTGGAGGAGGTATGGAGATGAATGGTGATAATGTGCTCCATAATGAAAACTTTGGAGGAGGTATGGATGTGAATGGTGATAAAGTACTCTATAACAAAAACTTTGTAGTAGGTATGGAGGTGAATTGTGATAATGTGCTCCATAATGAAAACTTTGGAGGAGATATGGATGTGAATGGTGATAAAGTACTCCATAACGACAACTTTGAAGGAGGTATGGAGGTGAATGGTGATAATGTGCTCCATAACGAAAACTTTGGAGGAGGTGTGGAGGTGAATGGTTATTACGTGCTCCATAACGAAAACTTTGGAGGAGGTATGGAGGTGAATGGTGATGTACTCCATAACGAAAACTTTGGAGGAGGTATGGAGGTGAATGGTAATAATGTGCTCCATAACGATAAGTTTGGAGGAGGTATGGTGGTGAATGGTGCTAAAGTACTCCATAACGAAAACTTTGGAGTAGGTATGGAGGTGAACTGTGATCATGTGCTCCATAATGAAAACTTTGGAAGAGGTATGGGTGTGAATGGTGATAAAGTACTCCATAACGACATCCTTGGAGTAGCTATGGAGGTGAACTGTTATAATGTGCTCCATAACGAAAACTTTGGAGGAGGTATGGAGGTGAATGGTGATAACTTGCTCCATAACGAAAACTTTGGAGGAGGTTTGGAGGTGAATGGTGATAAAGTGCTCCATAACGAAACTTCGGAGGACATAATGCTTCAATGTTACTTGCATGCACACAGAATGCACAACCATCGGTGGTAAAGGAAGATTTGAAACTGGGATCCGCCCTGAAGTAGACGGCCAGCGAGAAGAAAGGAAAAATACATACTGGAAGCAATGGAAGAAAGAAATCCAGGGCCAGATTATTGAAACGGAAGCAGCTTGTGGAGATCAAAGACGGCTAACTCCTAGGCTGAGCCGCCGGAGAACAAGAGTAGTACTTCTTGGTCGTCCAGCTTCGACACGCTTTCTTTTTTAACGGTGAAGTGTAAAGAACGATAACTGAGGGAACGAATGGTGTTTATCTAAATTATTTCTCACTAGTACTTCTAACTAGTTCACTGGGTTAATATTTGCAACCCATAATGGAACACAATGAGTTTGAACAACAATCTAACAGTGACTGTGTTTGGGATAGTACGTTGGTGACCTTGTGCATATCCAGCAAGCAGCTTAATGACTCAGTGGAGTTGTTATTGAAAAGATTGAAAATCACTTTCAGTTCTGAGACAGTTTCGGAAGAGTCACGTAAATCGATTTTTCTAAAGTCAATGTTTTGTATATTAATAAACCTCCTGTTTATTACTCAATAAAATTGCAAGTTTTTCAATGAAGATATCTAATAAAACTTTATTTTTAGTTTTATAAAGCTGTTTGTAGAGACTTACACTACTGCTCCTTTATGAAACAGTATTTCTACTGAAAATTTTATGGCTTGGCACTGGCTGAGAATTCATTTACAGACAGAACCTTTTAGGTAGTTGCCTATGCTAGACTCCGGAAAACGGAAATACACAAATTAGTGGACCACTATGAATTCACTATATGAAAATCGTGTGATTTATAGTCATAATTTTCGGTGGTTTCGAAATGTGTCGCGACCCACATGGATGTACAGAATGATGGTATCACAAGAAAATTGTGGAATGATGCAAGATATCTTTACCTCGTGACAAAATATATATATATATATATATATATATGTATGCATGTATGTAAATGCACACAAGTGATGGATGTTAATTGCGTGTGAGTTCGAGCGAATGTCTGTATCCGCATTCGCTCTTTATGGAGCATTTTCCTGTTGTGTACCGTTTTGGGTACTTTTTCCTTACGCGGTTATCTTTACCAATTGCTCTCTTGAGATTTTCTCTTGTTAGGTGAACCGAACACGAACAGCTGTCTCATAATCTGGTCATGAATGAATGAATGAATGAGTATAAATAAACTTAAATAAAATGTATGTCATCAAATATGGAAAAGTAATGGTATGTACACAGTTCAATGATGATCCTATGATCCTATCGTCAGAACAGTGTAGACGATTCTAACAGTCATATATTTTTTTTGGCGGTATATGATCTTTGTTATCATGTTATTTCAATATGGAACATTGTGAACATGAACAAAAATCATTACTTTGTAAAGTGCCAGCTGTGTAGAATATTGTCCGTTGCGTGGTTTATGAAAGACTAGCAGCAATCAGGACAGTGAAGCGTGTCTCCCAAGAACTATGAAAGTCCAGAGGACGCATGAAAAACTTTGTTTTATTTTAAAGACAGCGACAAACAATGATTATAGCTGTGATCATTGAACATATAAACGCGCATAGAGTGTTAATGTTAGCAGCAACGAGATGAGCGTTGAAAAACTGTTAGCAGTATAGAAAAATAAAATTTCAGACGTCAAATAAAGCTGTTACGTGTCATCTTTGCGTGCCAAATGTATTGAGACAACTGTACAGCCAGCCGCGCGGTAACAGCATAATGCAACGCTGTCTACGCAGCTTACCGCAGAAAATAAGCAAAGCACACGATGGACACCAGAATGAAAAATGGGTGCAGTGTCGTACATGTGCATAGCTAATTAAAGTTGACAGTGAATCACTACATTCATATGAACAGTGTTAAGATGCAGGACATCGTCCGAAAACAAACTGTATGAATCCGTGTGAATGAAAGTGAACCTGAAACTAACACTTTTTCCGTAGGATGAATGTAATAATTACCCTGTTACTGATAATCCTTTTCGACATTTCATGTACCCACCTTGTACGAGAGGGACGTGGAAAGAGAGAAGCATGTCCTGCCGCAGTAATACTTCCAGGCAGCAACAGATCCAGACCAGAGTGTGGCCGACGGCAGCCGACGCTCCATCCACGCGCTCGGGGGCGTTCCAGCAGCGATTTCCACCTGCCTTCGATCCAGCGGCTCGACGCGGAGGCGGCTAAGCGACTTCGTCGGGAATCGATATATGGACTTTTGTTATTTTGAAATACATGAACTCATAATTTTCGGTTAAACCTCGGTGAAAGAATCTATTGATTCCTGATACAACTAAACACAAACATAAATGCCCGTGTTCAAAACATCTGTTATAATCATTTCAAGCCTGACGCGTAAGAATAGGTAACTCTATTTTTTTGAAGCCGCTTGGACGGTTTTGTTCTCGGTTTTCTCGGATTCAGTTAGCCCAGTCGTGAGGGGGGTGGGGGGAATAAGTTAATCCGGGAAGTATCCGAAGCATTTTCCAAGATTTTACAGTTACTGAAGTGATTTACACAATCACATAAACACAAATGGTGTCATGAGTTGCTCAGTGTTATATATAAACATTTGCATGTTTGGCACATGAAAATCATCTGACTGGTGTTTGCAAAGTTTTATACTTGGGCTAACTTCCGCAACATTTACTACAGCGCCGGCCGGAATGGCCGAGCGGTTCTAGGCGCTACAGTTTGGAACCGCGCGACCGCTACGATCGCAGGTTCGAATCCTGCCTCGGGCATGGATGTTTGTGATGTCCTTAGGTTAGTTAGATTTAAGTAGTTCTAAGTTCTAGGGGACTGATGACCTCAGCAGTTAAGTCCCATAGTACTCAGAGCCATTTACTAAAGCTATCTTGTAACACTGTTCCTCGGCTGGCTGTGCCTTGACAGTATTAGTGGCATATTGCTTGGGAATTCGCTATCCAAGCAGCTTTTTCAAACACACTGATCGAATGTGACCTTTTGTGTTGCAAAAATAACGAATAGCAATGCGACTGGGGCACTGAGCACGATTATAGCGGCTAAATCACTTGAGCAAGAATTTGATATGTTTTTCTGCCTACCGGCCTTCTGCCAGTGCAACATGGCACAGTTTCTCTCTGTACGTGGCGTCACATCCTGTGCCACACGGGCCGGGTCGGCACGTGACTGTTTACTTTCTAAAGCACTACTAACACTGTCACTATGCAGTTCGTTAATATCTGACATTTGCAGTTCACACTTAAATAAACCATAAGTGTCCTAACTCTCATTTACATGTAATAGACGGCAAATCATCGAGTAAAACTGAAGTGATATCAGGTGTTCCCCAGGGAAGCGTCCTGGGACCTCTGCTGTTCCTGATCTATATAAATGAGCTGGGTGACAATCTGAGCAGTTCTCTTAGGTTGTTCGCAGATGATGCTGTAATTTACCGTCTAGTAAGGTCATCCCAAGACCAGTATAGTTGCAAAGCGATTTAGAAAAGATTGCTGTATGGTGTGGCAGGTGGCAGTTGACGCTAAATAACGAAAAGTGTGAGGTGATCCACATGAGTTCCAAAAGAAATCCGTTGGAATTCGATTACTCGATAAATAGTACAATTCTCAAGGCTGTCAATTCAACTAAGTACCTGGGTGTTAAAATTACGAACAACTTCAGTTGGAAAGACCGCATAGATAACATTGTGGGGAAGGCGAACCAAAGGCTGCGTTTCATTGGCAGGAGACTTAGAAGATGCAACAAGTCCACTAAAGAGACAGCTTACAATACATTCGTTCGTCCTCTGTTAGAATATTGCTAGTTAAACCTTGTAATTCAGTGATCAACTATTTATAAGTCTGTCCTGCTGCCCTCTGAAGGCGGAAAAACTTGAACCTTGCGGCAACCGCCAGTGACTGTTCATCAGAGTAAATGGTTAACTTGCTAACTAAGGTCTCAAAGTCTAACCGTTCTGGTTGTTTGTTAGGAAACAATTTCACTATGAGCCTGTGAACTTCCGTGCCCACTATGGGAAGAAAAAACTCTTTGCTCTTCGTACCTTGCAATTGGTGTAACTCCATAAGATTCATCACTTGAGCTAAGTATTCCGCCCAGTCCTCACGCTGTTTTTTGAAATTGAGGAATGGTGGAACTGCTGATAGAGGCTGCGCCTGAGGCTCTATGCTCGTTGTAGATTCTGCTGTTGTCGTTGCGTTAGCTGAGACCGACTTTGCAACAACTGCTGGATTTGCTCGCTCTGTAACTGAATAACAAGCATTAGAGAACCGTCTCGTGACGCAGAAGCCATGCCTGTAAGGAGTTTGGGTTGGATGCCGCACACAAAACAGCACACTTCTCTCAGCAGTATGTCTGTCCCGAGTCAACAGTCCACAGACTAAAGTACTAGACATATAAAAAGAAATAGCAAGATATAAATAACAAGTTACAAGTGTGGGTGGATGGGCAAAACAAAAATTTATCCTGTGCTTTGCGAAGACCCTTTCCCTCCTCGGCGCCGGCTGTTGTATCGTATTTTTGAGACAACCGCGGAAGGAGATTTTATTACCCTCAACGTTTTATAGTGCACTGAGGGAAATACTGTGAGAGGAGAACGCTGAAACACTGATAATTATTAGTGACAAGAACGCACACATGTGTGTATGAATACACAACATGGTACAAATCGGCTCAGGCAGCACTTCCTGAAGTTCAACTACTATTCCAGAAGCCAAGGCTGTACGGCGAGCATTTCTTGTCCCACTAGACTGTTCATTGAACGCGGGCTGATGTGGACGCGCTAGAGACACACGATGCGGCACGAGGTACGCCAGTAGAAGCCGCTCTCCTCGGTAGTCGAGCTGACTTTTTGATGTTCCATCCCCTCCCCTCTGCTTTCCGACCCCCCTCCACAACTAGCCAAAACCATGCAGTTTAAAAATGAGACAGTCAATCATAGCATAGAATTCTAGCGTGCGTTAAAACGAAATATAAACGAGGACCCAGAACAGGACTCTTGATGTCGAAACATCACTGTTGACTGTCAAATTAAGCATCTCAATCCTTATTTCATGCCTACATACATGTGACTAAAATAAGACACTGGTTGACATTTCAAGTAGGACCTGAATCTGGTGATGTAACAAAACTGAGCATCTGAGTCCACTAAACAGAAATTGGGTAAAATACTACACTGCGTGTAACAAGCAATAGGCAGTCTGAATTACTGTCAGCTACTGAAAGAAGGTAATTAAATGTATGACTTACGCCTACACTTGGTGAAAGATACAGTGCACCTACAAATAAAATATTTCCACATCTAATTTGTTTTATGATGCATGTAAAGTGTTGCAATGGTATCTGCATGTCTAAAATGAGTAGAGAGTGTTCTCATTTCAATCTGAAGTTCGTAGAAAGAACTGTCATCATCAGTCGTTTCTAAAAGATTTTCGATAACATTTCAGCTAAGCCAACCTTTTTAGGAGGGGACTAAGGTAATGTATCACGCCCTTTAGGAGACACATAGTTGATTATGGTTATTGGTAATTATTATCTTTTAATACAAATGATTGGTCCTAGTCGAAGTTATGTACAATAACAAGTTAGAAGAAAGCTGCAATGCTTAGAAGATTAAACAAGGATGCCAAAGGTGTCTGAAAATGTATTTCCAATAATCGGCAACTAAATAACACCAAAATCTCATCAAAATACACAATGTAAGTATTATGTTTGCATTCAAGAGAATATGACCAAGATAGAGAAGAAAACCAACCAAAAATGATGGTACAACAGGAGAGAGATAGATGGTTGATAACTCTAAAAATATAACATTTCCACCAACACAAATTTATTTAGGCCTATCATTTACAGAGTACAAACAAGAAAACACACACACACAACCACACAGAGACATACGTTGCTTATTGTAACATGCAACTACAAGACCTCTGATCATAAACAGAAATTGAAACTATGCAGCAAAATTCAATTATGTTTGTTCCTGCAACATGGAAGAGTTCCAGGATGAAACACATGTAGTGTTACGGTTGTAATTTAATTATTCTATAACATTGAGAAAAATGCACATGGCTTGCACATTTGTACTACAGATAAAACTTGTTGGTTAAGAAGCACTTGTTCAAAACCAATGTCCGATTGTTGTACCAGGCTTTTCAAGAACAATGGACCTTCAAAACAAATATTTCCACATTTAGACTGTCTGTAAGCTCGCTTATTAGCACTACTGAAATAAATGGTAGGTTAGTAGATGAGTGTAGTTCGATTTCTACACCATGCATTAAATTCATCTAAATACATAAAATTTGTTTTACAATATTGAAAAACAGACATGGTCACTAATGTTGATCTAACGTACATGTTAAAAGCCGCCTGTTGCCACAATTAGCAAAGAAAACAATGTTATTGCCAAAATGTTGGCGTTGACAACATCTTATGCTTGCATGAAGTAAATTTCAGTAAGTTAAGCTATCATATACACATCTTCCATGCCTGGAATGCATTTACCATTGCAATATGAACAGAATACCTACCAAAACCGAAAACCTTTTGCTGACATATCAAATTTAGATTATCCAACAAAAACCTCTGGAAAGTTGAGACTGCTGAAACAGTCTTGGTTCAGTTGGTAACTTAGCAAGGATTTGGTACAATAGAATTAGGTAATTAAATTGTAGAATTATGTGAAACTATAGCTGTTATTACCAACAGAATTAGTTTTTACCTATTGACAGAATCACTGTAGCATCATGAAATTTATGCCATGTTTATTCACAGTCTTCTTCATTGGAAAACCCGTTATTACTTCTTTTGCCACCTCAGGATATGTTTCTGTTGGTTCTGTGCCTCTGTTTCTCTTCTTTTTGTAGTTACCATGTTGCCTTCACAAGGAAAGCAAGGTTGTTACACTACAACAAATAGCAACCAACTTAACAAGTGGCCTACATGCCTCATTTTATGTTCACTTCTAAATAATTGTTGCTCGTATGTTGCCACTGATCCCATGTCATGGCAAAACTACAATCAGTCGCCATAGGAAAATTTGTTGGGTTGCATAATTAGTAAGAGTTGTGTTCACTTTACATTTTTATGATGGCTTGAACTTTTCTTAGAATGCTTTCAGTGCGATGTTTTGATGTCTGTAGAGGAATGGCAGCCCAATCTTCTTTCACAGCAGAAACCGAAGAAGATAGTGATGTGCGTGCTGGGGTTTAGAGCGAAATAAATGTTGTTAGTAAGTGCAAAAGTGTTTGATTGGGTTCAGGTTGAGAGTCTGTGCAGAACAGTACATTTCAGGAATGTCACTGTCCATAAAACATTGTTCAATGCACACAAACAGACATCAGCAAGTCTAATCATGAAATTATCCAACCAAACTGAGTCTTGTTCTGTCAATGACTTGTTTCAACACCTACCCCATGTTGCAGTGAAACTGTAACAACTTGCTCCAAGCACTTGAAAAAACTTGCCCCTCCAAAATTGGAACAGCTTTCACCACAAGTTTGTCTCACAACTATAACAACTTCCCTCCAGAAATTGCAACAACTTGCGTTGTAACTATAGCAACTTACCACCAAAACGGTAGCAGCTTACCCTGCAACTATAACAACACGAACCCCAGCTGTAACAACATGCCCCCAAAATTACATCATCTAACTCTGCAACTATAACATGAGCATGCAAGTGCCATTTTAAGGAAAATTGCTACAGTTTCGGGCAAGGTAATACAATTTCACGTCTCTGCAAATAATTTCATGAATGAGACCTCTCCACAGGTATCTGCCATACTCACTGACGATGATAATCCAAGCTGGTTCAGAATCATGATTCATCACTGAATACAATGCAGCACTAGTCCTCTTCCATCCACCTTTCCTATTCGTGGCACTACTCCAGATGCAGCCATTTGTGTTATAGTGTTTGCAGGAGCTTATGAATGGAGCAGTAATGTCCCAGCCAGGCACATATTAGCCACCGACCAAAGGTGTGGTATGACACAGAATGTGGTAGGCACTCCTTTCCTTGTTTTTGGAATGTTGGTACAAATGTAAAGAGAGGTTACTTTGTTCCTGCTGTATAGTACTGTGATCCTCTATTGTGGGTCCTTCACAGCTGAAGTTGATCCTGGAGGTGAAGGGGTGGCTTCAGTGCAGTATGACTGGTGGTGGAAGATTGTGATTAAGTTGCAGTCCAGTAGCTACCCAGTGAAACATGTGGCAAGTGCCAGATGGCTAATGAGGTGACAGCTGTTGTCAAGCTGGCTGACTGAAACAACTTGCCCAGGATAGCTGTAGCCAGTGCCCACTATGCAGCCCTTGATCCAGGTTCATGAGCTACACCACAAGCATACGGCATCAGTGATGCTCGGAATTCTTGCGGTTGTTGTCAGCTCCCCAGTGGACAGTTGCATCCTTATGAGTAATGCTGTAAGACTGAAAGGTGGGTAGACTTAATGCAGGAGGCAGGTAGAGCAATGTAAGCCTGAACTAGTAACTACTGGTTGGCTTCATATTGTGCCTTTGTCAGGTATAGTGTCCTTGTCCTAGTAGTACTGCTGGGCTGTGAATGATTCTCCTACAAAATGGGAGCTATTTATACAAGATAATATTCAATCTGTTATGCCACTGCGCTGCATCTAGTCACGTTCTTGGCAACACTACTGAAGTCTGCTGACAGGGAAACCTCTTACCTCTACTGCAAGAGGGGTATCCTACTGCTCTGATGGCAGTTTTAACATAGCTGAGACTGGTCAATCACGCAGTGAAAAAACAGCCCTGTTACTGTAACTGGAATCCAACACCTCATGCTTGGCAGCTACCAACTTCAGATTCACCTCCAAAATAGCAGCCGTGCTACACAGCGATAAATCAACATCTACCACTAGTCAGACCACTTATAAACCCTAAGCAGCATCTGTTGATGATATGATGTAACCAAGTCCAGGCATTTGCTCTAGTTCCAGAGGAAAGCAACTCGGAAAACTATGGAAAAGACGTTCCAATCTGTCACTAACTAATGGCATCGTTATATCAGTCTTGCTCTAATCCAATGAGATAAAACATACCAGGGCAGTAGATTGGGCCAGGCGTCGTTCAGCTAGAGGGTACGTTTGTAGAAAGCTCGATAGAGGAACAGGAGTACAGCAACAGATGATTCATGAAACTTATGAAGATATTCGAAATGCATTAGTACAATAAAAGGTACTGCTCTCCCTTAAAAAGAATGGGTTTGTTAACAAACATGTTTATCAAACAGATGCACGCAGAAAGCAATCGAAATTAGCGACAAAACTTACACATGATTTTATAACTTGAAGTGAGTGCAGTAAGCTCTCATTAAAATTAATGTCAAATACAATAATTATTAACTCATTTACAGTTGGTCACTATGCTGCAGTAATAGGCTCAGGACATCAGGAATGTTTGTATATATATATATATATATATATATATGAACGTCACACCAAATTGATCGTTAATGCAGGCATCAGTAGTACTTTTCCGTTACGCACTGCATGTTGGATGACAACTTAAAAGACTTTGGATGGCAAATAAAGGTAAATTACGTACCGTCCGTGCAATGACGTAGCGCTGTTGTCTCGATTTAAGTTGCAGCGTTCACTGAAAATGTCTATCATTGGCATTTGAGTAATTTTTACTGGTGTTGTGGCCGTGTAGAGTTCAAACTCCTGACAATATTATTTAGTCAGTGTTAACCATACATGCTGTCCATGCCTTATGCGGTGCACACTGTTTATTTCAGTGATGGTCCAGGGCTCCTGGACAAGAAATTGTGTTGTATGAGGCAACCACCCTGAGATGGATAGCACTCAACAGGTGACACAACAGTCACTTGGTACTTACTAGTAATTGTCATTTGCCACTTGGCAGCACACAGTCCATAAAAAATAGGCATATCTACAGGAGTTTCTGCTGGAGATATCTGCCAGTTGAAGGACCTAAGATCTCTACAGGACAAGTATTTGACTATACGAATGGCTTGGAGTTTTTCCTTATGATTTTCTGGTCTGGTGCTCACTGGAAACAGTACCTGATTTATAGGTCATGCGTCAAGCACAAGACATATATTACATCCAGGTTAGGCTCTTGCTAGCAAAGGAGGACCGAAAGGACTCATAGATGGTTCAGTGACACCACAGTCTAACATTTTACGAATTTCTTGGGCTGCTACTGGGAGATTCTGCCGAGAAACATTTTAAGTTGCATGGCGATACGCCTTATGTGAGTAAAATCCTAATTTTTGCTCGTATCCACAGGTTATTCCGCAATGTTCACTAAAAACTCTGGAATACAACTCTAATAAGTTTCCTAACTCAGTTCGCTGTTTGTTGTGTAGATAGTTAAATTCATTTAACGTCCCTTGTATGACATCAGGCAGATCATTAGTCAGATGCTGCTCGTGCTGCAGATCATGGCGTTTGAGCTCACATGTAAATTGAACCTGAACACCATTACACAGTTTGCTGCAGGATGTGGTTTAATCTAGTTTTCTTCCATTATCGCATTGGCAAGTAATGGAGTGGTGCCCAAACCCTACATTGCTCCACTGCTACCTATCTAGTCTGACGGCTTTTGCGGCGTGTTTGCTGCAGTTCGCTAAGTGGCAACAGGTTTGATTCTACATAACTTGATATATAAGGTTTAGCTCATGCTTAATTGTGGTCGGTCTCCAGTGTGGATTCTCTTTGATAGCAGAAAATCTACGACTTTGACAGTACAACTGTTTATAGCTGATGTAATACATCACAAAATATTTTTTTTCTTTTGAAAATATGCAGATATGCAATGAGATTGATTCAGAACGGATAATCCTGCGTTACAGCAAATAGTATGGGTGATCATGATTAGTGAGGCACGTACATATTTGTATACAATACTTGCAACAACGCAGCCTGCAGAGAAGTAACATTGTAGCTGGTTACCATTTCCAATATTTATCTTTTGCAGTTACTTACTTAGATTACATCACACGGGAAATGATGTCGGAACCTTGCTTGCAAAGGATTAACTTGGACAGAAGTATGTAACGATTAATAGCAGCATACGTACGCTAACTACCGATGAATAGTTCGAAAATCGGTTAATTATCTTTTAACAAATTCTTGAATTCTGTGTAAGCATCAATACAGTCATTGCCGTTCAACGAGTTCCTAACGCCTTCTGAGCGTATATTCGCTTCAGCCCTGCAAAGTATATAAGTGACAATCAGAAATAATCGGAGCTGCTTGATACATGTCAGACTTCAAAGAGAGAAAATAGAAAAAAAGAGCGCACGTGGTACAAGAGTTTTCATATTCTAGAATAACAAGGGACTAATGAAAATATGTCAACGAATCAGGCTCATTAACTGAATTTCACCGGTTATTTAAGCACAGCACATTGTGTTATCAATGACGTGCAACTTAAATACAGCTAATATGATTTAGTCGTGACAGTTAATGGTCTGAATAACAACATTAAACACGAGCCTCAGTACCGCACCCTAGTTGCCTTTCTACCTTTAACAGGATACTGGAACCCGCCACTGTTGTGCACACTGACGAGCCAAAACGTTATGACCACTGCCCACCGCGACATTGAATGCCTGCTGGTGATATTACGGGCACGAGTCACAGTAAGGAGAGAATGTAAGCAGAAGAGGGAAGAATGGGCAGTCATTATAGCAAAAACGCGGACCGCAAATTCGGAAATCCATTGATATGAACGATTTTTGCAAAGGGCACATTGATGTGATGCTATAGCGGGAAACGAGAAACTCTGAAACGGCGAAGCTTGTCGCCTGTTGGTGTACTGCTGTCGTGAGCACCCATCGAAAGCGGTTGAAGGACGGTGAAATGAAGAATAGGCCGTATGGTACTGGACGACCAAGTCTCTGACACACCGTAGAGGTCGGAGGATCGTCCACTGTATAACCCAAGATAGGCAGCGATCTAGTGCACGTCTGACGACATGGTATAATGCTGGTGTAGCCACAAGTGTTTCGGAGTACACCGTTCAAAGGCCGTTGCTGGATGTGGAGCTCCACATCAGACGAACCCCACGTGTTCCTGTGTTGATCCAACGACATCATGAGTTATGATTGCGGTGGGCACAGCATCACTTAATTTTCACCAAGGGTCAATAGAAACATGTCGCCTTTCGAATGACACCAGATCGATGGCTGGTTCCTTACACGCCATCATCCAGGCGATTGGGTGCACGAAACATGCTCCGCGCCACGGATATAGGCTGGAGAGGTCAGAATTACGCTATGGGGCATGACATCTTTCAGCAGGATATCTGTCCCTGTTGCAAGAACAGAATCGTGCTATAGTGGATTGAGGGGGATTATAGTGAACCCACATTGATGTCTTGGCCAGCAAATGTGCCTGATTTGTACGCATTGGAATACATAACAGTCCCCAGCTTCGTGCCCGTAAACTTCCATCGCGTAATTTCGGGAATTGCTTGGCCTGTGTGTAGACATCTGGTGCCACGTACTTCTGGAATCCCGTAAAGGACTTGTAGAATCCATGCCAAGCAGAATCTCTGTTGCAATGTGTTTCAGAAGTGAAACAAAGCTCTATTAATCAGGTGGTCATAATGTTTTTGCCTATCGGTTTACGTGTGTGATGCTGCATTAATATCCGGCCATTTTTTCTGTGCGCTTCCCTTCTTCTGTTAGTCACTGTAGTTTTGGCGTCTCATTTAAGAATCTGATCCCTCAGTATCACATCTAAATATGTCTAGATTCCATTATTCTTGTTTTAATTTTGTTGATGTTCATATTATACTACCTCTTCAAGACACTATCCATTCAATTCAATTCAATTGCTCTGTGTGAAATATTATGGGACTTAACTGCTAAGGTCATCAGTCCCTAAGCTTACACACTACTTAACCTAAATTATCCCAAGGACAAACTCACACATACCCGTGCCCAAGGGAGGACTCGAACCTCCACCGGGACCAGTCCATGACTGCAGCGCCTGAGACCGCTCGGCTAATCCCGCGCGGTTCAATTGCTCTTCCAAGTCCTTTGTCGTCGCTGCCAGAACTGCAATGTCATCGGTAACTCTCAAAGTTTTCATTTTTTATCACCCATTAATTCATTTTCCAAATTTCTCCTTGGTCTCCTTTACCGATCGTTCAGTGAACAGATTGAATAATATCAGAGATAGGTTACAACCCTGTCACATTCCATTCTCAACTAAATGTTACGTTTCATGTCTTCTGGCACTTTTAGCTGGTGTCTTACTTCTCTCGGAGCTGTAAATAACCTTTCTGTCCCTGTATTTTATCCCCGTTACCTATAATATGTCAAATTATATACGACAGTCAACATTACCAAAACGTAAACGTCGATTTACTTTTCTTTAACCTTTAAGTTGGAGGGTGATTATTGACTCAACCGAAAATGATGTTCCTCGAGGTCGGCTTCTGTAGTCTGTTTGTGACCTGAAAGACAAACAGAACTTCCGGTGGGCGAATGGCAATACCTATTATACACCGCACAGGATGACTAAGAATCAGTTTGTCGTGTTTCTGTACAGTGCAGTGTGCGGTAACATTCGTAGCATTTTGTTAGTGTGTGTTTCTTCGCCGGCCGCTGTGACCGAGCGGTTTCGGTGCTTCAGTCCGGAACCGCGCGGCAGCTGCTTTCGCAGTTTCGAATCCTGCCTCGAGCATGGATGCGTGTGATGTCCTTAGGTTAGTTAGGTTTAAGTAGTTCTAAGTGTAGGTGACTGATGACCGCAGATGTTGAGTCCCATAGTGCTTAGAGCCATTTGAACCATTTTTGTGTTTCTTCAGTCAGCTTTATTAATTAAAATGTTCAAATGTGTGTGAATTGGTTCAAATGGCTCTGAGCACTATGGGACTTAACATCTGAGGTCATCAGTTCCCTAGAACTTAGAACTACTTAAACCTAACTAACCTAAGGACGTCACACACATCCATGCCCGAGGCAGGATTCGAACCTGCGACCGTGGCGGTCGTGCGGTTCCAGACTGAAGCGCCTAGAACCGCTCGGCCACAACGGCCGCTGTGTGTGAATTCCTAAGTGACCAAACTTCTGAGGTCATCCGTCCCTAGACTTAGATACACTACTTAAACTAAATCAAACTAACTTAAGCTAAGAACAATACACACCCATGCCCGAGGGAGGACTCGAAACACAATCGGTAGGGGCCGCGCAATCCGTGACATAGTGCCTCAAACTGCGCGGCCACTCGGTGCGGCTATATTAGTTAACAGTTTCAGTATGTCACCTAGTGTTAACGCACAGTGTGGAAAATAAACTCACCCAGCGCGAGACTGCTCACGGTGTTGCCAATCATTCACAAGGCGCGGTGCTAACGTATTATTTAGGAGAGCAGCCTGTAGGAGCACCTTGTCGCGTATCTGAATAGGTCGTGCGAATTAGTCCACTCGTTCTTCAGTTTCCTGGAAGTTTCTCTAAATAACGACGATTGTCCACCGTAAGATCGCATACCGTCTGGTGGTGTTGCAGGATCGTGACATGGCAGTACAAACTATGTAAGTGGAAGAGAGACGAATGGAGAATCATTCCAGTGACGATACGGGGTATAAAATGGAAAATTCAGTGACATAAGCGCTTTTGGTAAACCATAGCCTGTTACGGCCTAGTGCCTGGAAACGACCAACAAGGAAATGCCGAGACTGGCCGGCTATCCGTGTTATACTGTCGAGAGTAACAGTGTAAAGTGGTTGAAATACGGTGAAACTACGAGAAGGCGACAAGCATTTGGCTATCCACGCCTTGTCATATATTGTGGAGCGCAGATGCCTGTAAAGCAGGACAAGCGACGGTCTGTGAAATATCTGACAACAGGCTATAATAATCGTGCAGGTACTAGGTTTTCGGAACACTTCGCTCAGAATATATTGGTGAGCAAGGGGTTCCACCGCAGACGACTTCTATGTGTCCCCGTGATGAGCCAACGACATCGCCAGTTATTGCAGCAGTAGGCCAAAGACCATCTAGAATGGACCGTGTATCAGTGGAAACGTGTCATATGGTCAGATGGAAAACGTTTCTTGTTACTTCAAGTCGATCGTCGTGTCTGGATACGTCGACGTCGTCCAGGCGAACGGCTGACGGAAACATACTCCAGGCCACGAACGCAAGCGGTGGAGCCAGTATTTTGCTATGAGGAACTTGCACTTAGGCTTGCCTGAGGTTTGTGGCAGGAATCGAGGACACCTCGTCAGCTGTTGTCTAAGTGAACGTTACTGAGGGCTACCTGCATCCCTTCATGCCTTTTGTCTTCGTCCACACCGATAGCATCTTCCCGGGTGACCACTGTGCCAAAGGGCCGTAATCGCGCTACAGTGGTTTGAGGAGCATGATGGTGAACTCGCGTTGGTGTTATGACCACCAAAACCGCCTTATGTCAACCAGATGGAAGATATGTGGGACACTAACAGTTGCCAGCTCCTCCCCCATTTATGAGAACTGTGTGATCTGTGCGCAGACATGTGATGCCACACACATCATAAAACCTACCAAGTACTTCTCATATCCATATCACGCAAAATCGCTGCGGCACTGCATTGAAGAATTGAACCAAAATGCTATTAACGTTTTGGCTCATCATTGTATCCGAGCCATGCCAGTCTAAGACAAGTAGCCAAAAGAACGATGAAACTGCCTCAACAGCACAACTTGCTGCTGCAACATATCACCGTAAAGACATACCTTGAGGATAAATTAGGCAAAAAGTATTGGTATCCATATAATGTGGGTGCACATATCGTTGAACGTTCCTGTTATTGGCTCTGTCGTTTTCGCAGCACTTATTTCACCTTTTTCAGGATTTACAATATTTATTTTTCCAACTCTCTATGAAAGCCGGAAAGCTTCAATACATATCGATTCTGATGTGTTTGCAAACTCTTTGCACAACCAGTGCACCGAAAGATTGTCTTTGGTGAGCCGTTGGCCCTCAGCCAATCACATGTCTTCCTTGTTCGAAGGTGGTCGGCCATTACCTCTCATGTACAATGCTTATAGTGTGAAGATGTGTGTGGTTTTGGAGCTATATTTGATGGAGTATTCTATTCTGATGAAACGTCTTTTGCTTGGCGGAGAGCTGTGATGTTCAATAATTTGTATTATGGCCAAGATTACCATTATGACAAATCCAAGTTATTCTACAGTGCTGAATCCTGTTCTAACGCTTGAGGTGGTTTAGTTGGTGACTCAGTATTCCTCTATGCCCCAGTTTTGACTTACGCATATTCACACGCAGTTATATAGACTGAGGGAGAGGTTGTGAATTTATCAACTACCGAGAAGTTGGTTACGGCAGCATTTCTAATGTCATTTCATTTTGATTTATGTTCAGTGCCTTCATACTAAGTTTTGTGCGAGAGAGAAGGTCAACTTTTTAAGTGATATAGCATTGTGCTTCCAGTGATATGTTCTTGTTTCCTAAGGTTGAGGATGCCCATGACCCTCATAGTAAACTATTGATTTGTGTCTAGGTTTCTGAAGAGCAATATATTCTTTTTAATAATACATGTTGCAGAGACGTTTCCAGGAAGATCATGTCCTTTACTTATGTTTAGGTTAAATGCATTGAACATAGGACGCCACCATCTTGTTGCTCTAAGATTAGGGTAATAAGGCTGAAAAGAAAGTTACTCTGTTTAAGTTACGTAACACTAAGCTAGGTTGGAGTTAAAAGACAGATATTTTCACATTATATCTGCTTGACACTTAGTTATTTTCAACCACGAAATAAGGTATGAAGTGTGTTGCTGGACCTCAAGACTCTCACGTGTGGTAACATTCCATCACGGCATCGTATTTATTTTACGTACACGAAATGTGGGTGTGCTACTGAATGGTTCTTTTTAAGATGCTAAGCTCTGTGTATATATGAATACATACTCAGCAAACAGCTCGATTGCATTGTGGATCGCTACAAGTGTGAAGATAGCAAAAGTCTGTAGCACCTGTTGCTTTCATTAATCTTTTTACTTTAGTAACTACTCTATATTCAGATATGCAAGTTCTTTAATATCCGCTGCATTTAATTATATGAAAGTGTGTGCTGTGTAACTACTTTTGAGTTTTTATTACGAGTGAGATTGCGTTGGTAATCTTTTCAAGGCCAATTGAACTTACTTGTTGTATAATATCAGGGCTTGCACATTACCACCTGTCACTGTCACGCACAAACACACATTCCTATCAACCTTACTTCTCAATATACGATTTTCTGAACGCCGTGCGCTCTGAATGTAAGTCAATTTGGCATTGTGGCCCTACACAGGGCACTCGGGCGTCGCCGATCTCCACGTCATCTTCTGCAAGTGGTGTCACTTGATGTGGTATGGAGGGGCATGTGGTCAACATATCGCTCTCTCAATCGTTGTGGAGTTTTCTTACCTTGGAACCGCTACCAATACGTCGAGTAGCTCCTCAGTTGGCGTCAGGAGGTTAGGTGCTCCTCATACTAGTCCTCCCACCTAGGGAAATGAGTCTGGCAGTACCGGGAATCGAACCTGGCTCACTCGCATGGTAATCAGCCGCACTGACCACTCAGCTACAGAGGCGGACACTCCCATTGTGGTCTTCACTAAACATCGGTGCTAGTGGACTTATAAAATACTCTGGTGGAAAAAAATTGCAACACCCAAAAATACTTAATGTAGAGTAATGAAATTTCAGGAATACATTTGTCTAGGGAACATATTTAAGTGATTAACATACAAGATCAGAAGTTAAGGCTAATGCATGATAATCCATTGCAAATGTGAAATGCTAGTACATTGATAATAGGTATAACCACCGACATGTTGAATGCAAGCATGCAAACGTGCATAATGTATGTCTTACAGGTGCCAGATGTCAGTTTGTGGGATGGACTTCCCTGCCGGTTACACTTGGTCGGTCAATAAAGGGACGGATAATGCTGTTTTGGATGACGCTAGACTTATCGTCCGATGATGTACCATATGTGCTCCATTGGAGACAGATCTGATGATCAAGCAGGCCAAGGCAACATTTCGACACTGTGTACAGTATGTTGGGTTACAACAGCTGTATGTGTGCGAGCGTTATCCCGTTGGAAATTACTTCCAGGAATGCTGTTCATGAATGGAAGTACGACAGGTCGAATCACCAGACTGGTGTACAATATGCAGTCAGAGTGCGTGTTATAGCCACGAGAGTGGTCCTTCTGTCATAGGAAACTGCAGTCCAGATCATAATTCCAGGTGTAGGTCCAGTGTGTCTAGTACACAGACAGGTTGGCTGCAGGCCCAAAATTGGCCTTCTGTTGAGAATTAACAAGTTTGCATTCGCTGGATAATTGGCGGCTCTCTTCAAGAATCTTGCCAGTTCATGTTTTCCAATATGCTGTTCCGCAAATCGAGCGAATCTGTGGCGATTATGCTTTCGGTATCCTCCGTTAGTAATACTTACTGTTTGTTCCTTACATTTTGGCAATATTAAAAAACTGGAAGCACAGTTGTTTTATTTGTAGGCAGTCTGTTTCTGTAGACGTCTTCTTTAATAGCTTTCGGAGCACGCTGTTTTACAAATACGTATTTAGTTTCGTTTGTGATTGGAGCCTTCTATTTCAGCAACTGTAATATAACAGTTTCTGGTCTGTAATAATCAAGTGTTACTAGAAATGTTATGGAGTATTTTCTTTTCTCAAATTTCTGTCTGCAAATTGGACACAGTTTAATTCTTTCGGGGGTGTTGTCCTTCTAATACAGCAAAAAACTATGACGCTTCAGTATTTGCGTCATTGAAAACTTGTGAAACTCTTTCAATACTTCTCAGACCTGCGTAAGAAATCCAGTCTTAAAAATGATTGATTAATTGTGTACGACAATAAACTTGGTTGCAAAGTTTGCAAAGAAGTAGGAAATTTGGGTGTAGAAAGAAATATAAGGCATGAACACTGCACAGGCTTGAGCTACCGTATCTGTGTCATCTTCAAGCAATTCCAGAAAAAAGAGATCGTTTATGTGTGAAAAAAATTTAAACATAAATTAATCTCCGCTCATCAAACAAACTGCTGCTTCCCAAACACTAGTCTGAGATAAAGAGAAGACTTGAACTAGGCCGTTTCAAAATTACAGGAGGTGACAACAAATATATTTCGCACTCCTTTTAGAATGGAGAAACAGAATCAACCTTTCAATGATTCTGAGACCGAAATTGACTTACAAGAACATAATGAAGTTGACGTGGGCCACGTTTACAATCTGAAAACGCCTGTAGTAACATCATTAATCATACTGCACAAAACAAATGAAACGATTTTTGAGACAAGACAAAATTTTTATTAATTATTTATGAGAGCACAACAATTAGACAGTTATCATATTAAACAGTTTTTTTAGAGATGATGTAGCGTTTAAAGTTTGGAAAATAAAATTTAATGCAATAAATTATATTTAAAAAGCCAGTTTGAACCTTAAATTAAACGGCGAAAAGTTTTATACAGGACTCGGATGTGGATCTCCTGTTAACTAACCACGAAAGATTTTACATATGGTTTCATTCACAAGTACAAAAGTGTGCGCATGTTTAAACTTGAAATGACATGTCGTAAACTTTTGTGTTGGTCGGTGATTCGAGCCCAGAACCTAATAGATTATTAACTAAGCACAATCAAACGTCGCATATCGAAATTTTTCGCTAGTGCCGACAAGACTGAAATTGAAATGGCGAGGCAAAGAATGTTTGCCTTACCGATATTTCAAACCAGCAGCGCGTACCGCCGTTGTTTTGTAGCCGTGGATAAACGTTAAATATCGGTTTATTTAAGCAGTAGCGAATGTGCATGTGTTTGATTGAACTTATTACGTTACGGTAAGTTCTGTGCTGACTCTTAGTCGAAACTGCACATGTCATCATTGTTGACTATTCACGAAGAGACGGTAATATTGAATTCTTTTTCACCAGCAACCACGATGTGTGTGGTGAAAAGTGTGAATCTGACTGGAGATATAAACTGGCGCCAATCGTCATCGTTGACAAAGTATGGAGGAGCTATAAAATTATAATCATTTTTCATCACTAGTTTGGTGTGCAAATGCTACAGCTTGAAATGACATGGTGAAAATGTTTGTACCGGACCAAGAGTCTAAACTAGACACGCGTTTTTCGAAGAGACCTTGACGAGTTTCGAATCTTGGGCACACAGGGAATGAGGGACCTGTATCGTCCTGAAGGGATTCAGATCCCAAGATTGGGAGATCTGAGTTCAAAACCTAGTTCAGCATCAATATTTTCAACATATTAAGTTCAAATACAATAACAAACAACTGCCTTGTGACCTTACATGGTCAAAAAACTCTTCTGTCTGTCGCAATATTTTCGATGCTGTTTACTTTTCCCTTACACTGTTGCAGCACACTGTTTGTTGTATTCTCTTTAGCCGATTTTATGTGGTCTCGTTGTCTCTGTAGAGCTGTACCACGGCAAACAAGGAGAGCATGTTGGTTGGTGGCCGGTATCCTCTTTATATAACACAAACAGCACGCATTTAATAACCGGGTTCTTTATTCATAAACAAAGAGAACTTTAGTACAAGCTCTCTTCTCTATAGTCCACGTAGCCTCAATGCTGCTCAAGTAGAAGTCCGCTATGTTCACTGTAATGTGCTGCCTGTCTCTGTGCTAGAGGCAAATCTGTGCTCCATCTCGGTGACACGTTGGAACTCCAGAGTGTAGAGGCTCGAAGGCGTAACAGGCTGGAACTTCGACCATAGATACTAGTAGACTGGCCTTGCTGTGCAGAAGCTATAGAGCTAGTGTGGCTCCAACATAAACCACGTGACTGTTGGCAAAATGGGGCGGGATTTCAAATCAGCCGTCTGCCATCCTATGTTTGTATCGTATTTTACTCACATTTCTCAATTGACGCTTCTAACAAAAATTACTTTTTTATTTGCGAAAAAATGTGTCAGAACTACATTTGACCTGGATTTGTTCACGGTATCATTTATAAAATCTAACAAATACATCGAACGCCCCTCTGGTGGGCAGCGGGGCGAAATTACTATAAACTATCAATTAAAGTAAAATGTTGTTAAAATTCTTTTAAACAGTAAGAGTGGGCTCGTGTCAAAACTTTAAACATTGGGTTCGCAGCGTTTTGAGCTCTAGTCCCTTATAAAAGAAAATTGGATATGGGAATTATGTCAACTATAGGTGCCAAAATTGTCGACTTTAGGAGCAGGTCCATTTTAGAGTATCAATTTTAGGTGTACTTCAAAGGTTCAGTTCCCACTACTTTTACAAAAGTTTAAACTATCATTTTGAAAAAAAAAAAGATATTTTAGATGAAAGGTGAGACTTTGAAGTTTCAGAAAATAATTTTCGAGCCCACATTTGTTTAATAGTATTAGAAGGTAGAAAAAAAAATTCTCTTCATGTGTCGACTATAGGTGCTCTTGAAAAAAAAAAAAAGAAGTCCCATGCTTCTTTACAGAGCATAGGGGAACGATGCGGGAGGCCCGCACCGCCTTACTAGGCAAGGTCCTAATGGAGGTGGTTTGCCGTTGCCTTCCTCTGACCGTAATGGGGATGAATGATGATGATGAAAACGACACAACAACAACCAGTCATCTCGAGGCAGGAAAAATCCCTGACCCCGCCGGGAATCGAACCCGGGACCCCGTGCTCGGGAAGCGAGAACGCTACCGCGAGACCTCGAGGGAGGACATAGGTGTTCTTACCTTATTATAATCTCACTTGCTATACAAAAAGGCGTGTATGTGCAGAGGGCTTAAAGTTTTTCCGTTTCAGGGCCTGTATCCAAAGCTGCCTTCGGGTTTCATCCTTAGGGAACCTATGAGTGGAAACGAGAAACAGTTATACTTACTTCTGTAACCGAATTATCACAGATACTTTCCAAAATGTAATTTGAGTCTGACTTCAAAGGCATCACTTTCAACACTTTAATTTACATGATACTCTATTTCAAGTGTAAAAAACATATAAAAGTCACTTCAGCAGATTTCAATAAACGCATCTCCACTATCATAGAAATACTTACAAGTGAAATGTAATGCCATTTCCCCGGACAAAACGCTGAGTACAGCTATAAGCGCAACACGAAACAACCATGTTTTGCCAACATTCACGTGACTTTAGCCCAGAGATGTTGGAGCCACGAAAATGACGTCAGGGCCAGTCTATTATATTTATGGTCGAAGGGCTGGAACTAACTTGCTAGGACTGGCCCTCTGGTGAGTCTTGTCGTTGGCCTCTATCGTTACTCTCATAACCTCTATGCCGCATGGTTTGCTGGCGCCAGCGTACGCCAGCACACTGTTTGCCCTGCAGATACGTTCTGTTCTCATTCTCTGATCTTTAAACGACATATTCGCCCTTGGATGTTGTTGAACTCCGAATATTTTCATTCAATCAGCACGATTCGAAATTTGGATGGATGTGTACTAGATGCCATAATTCAGACCAACAGAAATGAAAGGGTGGACAGGTAGATATTTTTCCTGAATGTTATCAGTCAGTCACCGATCACACCCATCCAATTTAGTCGATGAGATATGGTACCTATATGCCCGCTACACAAAAAATCGTTAATGGACGAGCCCCAATGTATAACACCTCTCCAAGCAACGGGTAGTGAGCGAACACAAGCGATAATACGCTCTTAGGCATCTGTTGGTACAAACACCTTGTTGAGTAGTACGAACTGCTCCCCATAATGCGTCCATCGCCGATGGCTTTTCTTGCCAGCATCTGATACAGCTTTCGATAAGATAAACGATGATGAAGAAATCATCACGTGTTGCACTGCTAATATGGAATACAATGTATTTCCAGCAGCTCGATTACCTTGTCGTACTTCTTTTCGTAATATTGGATCTAAAAAATTTACGTTTTTCCTCTTCCTGGAATGACATCAAAGAAAATTCATTTGAGGACGTAAATATGCTTCAGCTTGTATTGCTAAAATACACTCATGCTCATTAATTAAGGATAATTGTAGAATGTGGTGCCACACAACGTGGCACTACACAAAACTGGCGCTAATAGCATAGGAACATAGGGAACACACACGACACAGATCGGTAAGTCCACGATATTGGTGATAAGTTGAGAAAACCGTCCCGAAACCCATGTGCTACAAAACGCCACTACTTCCTGCGCATGTACCCCGACATCAATATGGGATATGATCACCATGCACACGTACACAGGCCGCATGAGGGGATTGGCATACTCTGGATCAGGTGGTCGAGCAGCTGCTGGGGTATAGCCTCCCATTATTGCACCAGTTCCTGTCGGAGCTCCTGAAATGTCCTAGGGGATTGAAGACTTGCAGCGATACGTCGACCAAGAGCATCCCAGACGTGCTCGATGGGGTTTAGGTCTGGACAATAGGCAGGCCACTCCATTCTCCTGATATCTTCTGTTTTATCCTCCACGATGGCAGCTCGGTGGGAGCGTGCGTTATCATCCATCAGGAGGAAGGTGGGACCCACTTCACCCCTGAGAAAGCGGACATACTTGTGCAAAATGACGTCCCGATTCACCTGATCTGTTACAGTTCCTCTCTCAAAGACATACAGGCGTGTATGTGCACCAATCAAAATCCCACCTCACAACATCAAACCATGACCTCCATACGGGTCCCTTTCAAGGACATTAAGGGGTTATTATCTGTTTCCTGGCTCACGACAGATGAAAACCCGGCGAGAATTACTGTTCAGACTATACCTGGACACATCTGTGAACATAACATGGGACTACTCTTCCAGTGGCCATGTACTGTGCTCTTGACACCAGGCTTTAGGGCTCTCCTGTGACCAGGGGTCAGTGGAATGCACCTTGCCGGTCTCCAGGCGAATACATCAAGTATCTTCAATCTCTGTAAACTGTGTGTCTGGAGACAACTGTTCCAGTGGCTGCAGTAAGGTCCCGAGCAAGGCTACCTGCAGTACTCCGTGGCCGTCTGCGGGCACTGATGGTAAGACATCGGTCTTCTTGTGGTGCTGTACACTGTGAACGTCACGTATTGTAGCGCCTGGACACGTCTCCTGTCTGTTGGAATCGTTGCCATAATCTTGAGATCACATGTGGCACACGGAGGGCCCGTGCTACGACCTGCTGTGTCTCACCAGCCTCCAGTCGCCCTAGTATTCTGCCCCTCACGACGTCATCAATATGTGTTCTCTGAGCTATTTTCAACACACAGTCACGATTAACACGTCTGAAAACGTCTGCATACTTACTCGCTGCACCGTACACTGACATGCACAAAAACACCTCTGCGTATGTGGACTGTTCCCAGCGCCACCATGCGACGACCGCAGGTCACATGTACAACATGGTTATACCCCGAGGTGATTTAAAACCGCAAACCGCCTAATAGAGCGTTCTTTCACCATGTATCAGTATTATCCTTAATTTATGACCATGAGTGTAGTTACCTCCAAACCAGTAGGTTTCTAGGGGTGTGGAATTGAAGAACGATCTGAGCGTGGTCAGACTGTTGTACCGTACAAAATATGCGGGACTACATTGTTGATAAAAATCTTTTTAATAGGGACTCTCTCAGGGGTTGCGTGCTCCACGATCACCAACACATTATTAATAACAAAAAGAAGGTCATCAGTGGTCGTTGAAGAAGAAGTCTTTATTTCTGTTGCAAATTGATTTCAATCACTGTGTGATTATCTTCAGTGCTAGTATTAAATCCCTTTCACTTATAAACATTAGCAATAAATTTGCTATATCTGCTCATGTATCAATGAAGAGTACTTGTCAGATCGAAGATACAAGCAACAGAATTTATCTCGTAAGTCTTTCTGTTGTATTTAAGAAGCCAACGAGAAACTCTGTAAGAATATGTGTTGTTCTAATACAAATCAATTACATCTTAGGAATATGAACTTACAAAGGAATTCTGCTGAGTGAAACAAGAAGTATCAGTAGCAAGAGCTTGGCTAAAACTTCGCGAATTAATGAAATAAAAAATAAAAATCAAAATTCTTGACCTCGATATGGGCTACGTCTGTGGGAAATTCAGTTATATCCAAGAAGCATTTCTAGATCTCCACGAAAGTACATATATCCGGCGTTGAGAGGGCGACGGTACACTATACTAACATGTTCCAACTAGCCGCGCGCGAAAAAACGCGCACATACATCGGATTGCATTGATCACAGAGATGAGAGGTCAAGTGTTTTGAACAGCCCTTGGCCCAGCGACCGTTTGTATACTAGTCAAATGAACGGGTATATTGTAGCTCTCCTGCAGTACTGGATCAAAATGTAAATATTGCACACTTCCTCCAGTCCAGGCATATTGAGCAAATCGTTTGGTTCTTGGTTCCTGAGAAAATTCGGAAAAGCCATTTGCGGGGCCTGTCACTTCTTTAAGAAGTGTTCATTGTTAATTTCGAAATTTTGATCATAGTTTCTTAAGAAATTGTTCTCGGGGGATTTCGAAACTTTTTTGATATTATTATCCGTCGTCAACATCCAGAGGTTTATAGTTACCGTTCTCATTCACGTAAAATATGTGGTTAATCTCCAGGCTAACGCGTAAAAGTAGCTTTAACTGACAAAGCGAATACCCGGCAACGGCTACGGCAATGCTTATAACATGACCATACTATGGTCTTAATCGCGATTTTTTTCGCCAATAAAACTTTATGGTTCAAAACGGTTCCGGTTTTCAGGAAATTTTTCTTCCAAACAGTGAATTGCCCGCATTACATCATTGTAAAACACAAGGACCAAGTAGTAGATACAATGACAGCAACTTAACAATGGAGACGGTGGTCTATAACTCCCAGGAGTGAAAAGGTTGCAGAATTTCAATACCGATGAGCTATGGACCAGTGATGCCACTGTACCAGATTTTCTTGTTGTGTCGATGAGCAGACAGAGATTCCAAAATCTTCTCGAACCTGTGCGATTAGATGACAAGTATAAGAGGTGCAGAGGAAGGAAATTGATAATTTGACGTCAGTTAGAGAAACTTTCGATGAATTTGTGAACTCGTGAATGAAAAGTTACAGTGTAGTATCAGTGGTATGAACAAACGAGATGCTGGAAGGAATCTGTGGACACTGCAAAATCAGTCGGTACATTTCAGACAAGCCGGAAAATAAAGTATAAAAATATTTCCACTCTTTCATGCTACAACTGTTTACGCCCTAAATATGTGACTATATGTAGGCAAACAGATTGCTGGTCCATATCAAGTACCCAGTAACACAACGAATGTGGCATTTCGACGGTATCAATCCATTTATAACACAGAGAAAAAGGTGACAATAAACAACTATCTTTCACCTATATCAGTCGCTAACGAATTGTACACAAATCATCGATTCACAGTAGAAAGTACTATGCGGAGGAATAAGAAAGAAATAACGGCTGTCAGTAAAACGAATGCCAGGAAAGAGCAGCATTTTCGAGTTGAAATACTTAAAGTACACTCCAACAAGTCTTATTTACATTTCTGTAACTGTGATTTCTGCATAGAGCCTGGGTACAAATAATATCAAGAGGCACTCACTGCAACCCCAAAATCATAAACAACGAAAATGTGGGATTATTTAGATGGTTCACTTCCTCAGTAGCCGTCGTACCTATTACTGATTTTTCTGTCTTCACATTGCTACAAACTAAACCTCATTCAGTGGAAGCGATTCACTTTTTTCATCACTAGACACTATTATTTGTATGATTAAATAACATTTTGAAACATTATACACATAAAAACCGTCTTCCTTAAGAATGTTTTCATTGGCATCATCTCTTACACATAGTTAAAAAAATTAGCACACAACAAACACAAATGAAATAATAGGGACAACCACAAATAATATAATACATAAAACTTGAATCACAAAAGCAAACTTTACAAGATAATCTTGTGCAGTGATCGAAAATCCGGACTCAGTGAGGGTGAAGAAAACAAACCAAGTGAATGAATGTAGTATAAGTTCGATTCCAGTAGCTGGTAATGTGGAAGGAGTAGTAGTTGTGATAAGAATGTGTAACAAGGAACACAAGAAATTGGCAGTAAAGTCTGTAATATACCGTCCTTAAGAAAATATGACATTCAGTCTGTTCATTCAGTATATACAAAAAAAAAAAAAATGAAAAGTGTCATATACTCCTCATGCTTATAATATAGCTGCTGGTGCTACTTTGTCAATAAAAGAGAAAAGCGTCAGAATGACGAGCGCTTATGTTTTTGCTTAACATAGAAGGAAACCAACGAAATAGGAAGAGGTTAAACAAAGTGGACGTGGTACAGAATTTCGGTGTAGCTCCTCGCAGTTTACACATTTTGTTCATATTTTAGTTCCTGGCTTATTCCCACTACTTACGCCTCTAGGCTATCAGAAGGTCGTCGATCACAGAGTTGCTAAACATATTCTGCGATGTTGTCAGTTCGAGCTGCTCTAGCAGTAGGAAGAATTTCCTGAGTATCTTGCCCTCGTTGTGCTGTAAGAAGCCGAACCAGCTGTCTGTCTGTCCTTCTGGGCTAAAAGACACTGGCCTGAGGGCAGAATTTAGCACGCCTACGTAACGCTCCATTGAGATCTACTTCGAATCGAACTGAAAATATTTTCTACGTGTGTCTCATACTCCTCAAAAACTGCAAAAATAATATTCGCATTATAGCCTGTGGTTTATCTGATCGTATTATCATATTTTTATGTGCATTATTGTGCAATTCAGACACACACTGAGGTGGCGAAAGTCATGAGATACCACCTAATACCGTGTCGGTCATCCTATCCCCTGCGTAGCGCAGCAACTCCACGAGGCATGGCATAAACAAGTCGTTGGAAGCCCCTGGAGAAATACTGAACCATACTGCCTCTACAGCCGTCCATAATTGCGAAAGTGTTGCCGGTGTAGGATTTTGTGCATGAACAAACCTATCGATCATGGATCATAATTGTTCCATGTGATTGAAGTCGGGCGATCTAGGTGACCAAATCATCCGCTAGAATTGTGCTGAAAGTTCTTCTGACCAGTGGCGAGTAATTATGGCCCCGTAACACGGTGCATTATCATAAATAAAAAAAACCATCGTTCTTTGAGAACAAGTAGTAGGTAATGGGGGTTAGCCCCGGACGTCACGTGCCACCTGGGACCACCACTGTTCGACACAAGAGTCTCGAGAGACCCGACCAGGATAACGCCACTGGCGACCAGAGAGAAGGGACTGAAGAGAGCCGGACACTTGTCACAACATTGACAACAGCTGCTGGAGGACTGTCTTTAACAAGAGCAATCGTTTGTCATCTGTTGCCCCATCTCCGGTATGTCAATAGGCCAAATGCCTACCTCTTGCTGCCATAGACTGGAGACAGGTCCTGCCCCCGACACCGCTAACACCACCGATGATGTTAACAAAAGGGGGAACACTTCTCTTGCACCAGCTCACCCGCTACGCCTGCTACATCCAACCTGTTACACACCTCTTGAATGTAGTGCTGTCTTTGCTTGTTTCTCTAATGTTAAAGTTAATTTTTGGACTCTGTAAAGACCCTTGAGAAGGAAGTAGCAGAAGACTTATAATTGTTTGTGTTTTTTAATATTTATTTTCGTGTGACTTGCGGTATATATTTTATTAGGTTAAAGGGAGTCATGCGATTCATGTGAAAAGGTTTCCGGTGTTATTATGGCCGCACGATGGGAATTAACAGATTTTGAACGCGGAATGGTAGTTGGAGTTAGATTCATGGGAAAATCTATTTCGGAAATAGTAAGGGAAATCAATATTCCGAGCTGCATTGTGTCCAGATTGTCCGCAGCTCGTGGTCGTGCGGTAGCGTTCTCGTTTAACACGCCCGGGTTCCCGTGTTCGATTCCCGGCGGGGTCAGGGATTTTCTCTGCCTCGTGGTGACTGGGTGTTGTGTGCTGTCCTTGGGTTAGTTAGGTTTAAGTAATTCTAAGCTCTAGGGGACTGATGACCATAGATGTTAAGTCCCATAGTGCTCAGAGCCATTTGAACCATTCTTTTGTCTCCAGATTGTGCCGAGAGTACCACATTTCAGGCACTACCTCTCACCATGGACAACGCAGTGGCTGACGGCCTTCACTTAACAACCGAGAGCAGCTGCGTTTGCGTAGAGGTGTCAGTGCTAACAGACAAATGTCGGACGTAGGACGAACGTATCCCTTACAACTGTACGGCGAAATTTGGCGTTAACAGGCTACGGCAGTAGACGACCGACCCGAGTGCCTTTGGTAACTGTTGTGTACAACTTCGTACACAACAGTAAGGAGAGGTGGGCTGCAGAGCGGTGCAGGAACCGTCGTCGTAGGAAAAACTGGAGAGGAGCAGAAATGACTACCGAACAAGTTAACATAACAAAGTGAGGATTTACTTAACTTGCATTTGTCCACGAATATGAAGAATTATTACAAATAATGCAGCAAGAAATCAATTCATACAATAGTAACAAGGACGAGAATTTCTGCACTACAGCATGAACGATGGTATTGGAGCCGCGTCTAGGCAGCGTGTGCATAGCAAAACATAGTGAAGGGGCTCCCAGGGTGAGTGGCTCTGTGGCTGCCGCCGGCTGCCTTTTATCACAGCAGCAGAGGGCACTCGTAGTCCAGAGTTGCTGGAGGAATGGCTCAGCAGACATGCTCTACTGTGTTCCAGTCCCGAACGACCGCTATCGGCGTCTGACCGAAACATCTACATCTACATCTACATCTACATCTACATCCATACTCCGCAAGCCACCTGACGGTGTGTGGCGGAGGGTACCTTGAGTACCTCTATCGGTTCTCCCTTCTATTCCAGTCTCGTATTGTTCGTGGAAAGAAGGATTGTCGGTATGCCTCTGTGTGGGCTCTAATCTCTCTGATTTTATCCTCATGGTCTCTTCGCGAGATATACGTAGGAGGGAGCAATATACTGCTTGACTCTTCGGTGAAGGTATGTTCTCGAAACTTTGACAAAAGCCCGTACCGAGCTACTGAGCGTCTCTCCTGCAGAGTCTTCCACTGGAGTTTATCTATCATCTCCGTAACGCTTTCGCGATTACTAAATGATCCTGTAACGAAGCGCGCTGCTCTCCGTTGGATCTTCTCTATATCTTCTATCAACCCTATCTAGTACGGATCCCACACTGCTGAGCAGTATTCAAGCAGTGGGCGAACAAGCGTACTGTAACCTACTTCCTTTGTTTTCGGATTGCATTTCCTTAGGATTCTTCCAATGAATCTCAGTCTGGCATCTGCTTTACCGACGATCAACATTATATGATCATTCCATTTTAAATCACTCCTAATGCGTACTCCCAGATAATTTATGGTATTAACTGCTTCCAGTTGCTGACCTGCTATTTTGTAGCTAAATGATAAAGGATCTATCTTTCTGTGTATTCGCAGCACATTACACTTGTCTACATTGAGATTCAATTGCCATTCCCTGCACCATGCGTCAATTCGCTGCAGATCCTCCTGCATTTCAGTACAATTTTCCATAGGTACAACCTCTCGATACACCACAGCATCATCTGCAAAAAGCCTCAGTGAACTTCCGATGTCATCCACCAGGTCATTTATGTATATTGTGAATAGCAACGGTCCTATGACACTCCCCTGCGGCACACCTGAAATCACTCTTACTTCGGAAGACTTCTCTCCATTGAGAATGACATGCTGCGTCCTGTTATCTAGGAACTCCTCAATCCAATCACACAATTGGTCTGATAGTCCATATGCTCTTACTTTGTTCATTAAACGACTGTGGGGAACTGTATCGAACGCCTTGCGGAAGTCAAGAAACACGGCATCTACCTGGGAACCCGTGTCTATAGCCCTCTGAGTCTCATGGACGAATAGCGCGAGCTGGGTTTCACATGACCGTCTTTTTCGAAACCCATGCTGATTCCTACAGAGTAGATTTCTAGTCTCCAGAAAAGTCATTATACTCGAACACAATACGTGTTCCAAAATTCTACAACTGATCGACGTTAGAGATATCTCTAACATCTGTTCGACGTCCCTTCTTGAAAACGGGGGTGACCTGTGCCTTTTTCCAATCCTTTGGAACGCTACGCTCTTCTAGAGACCTACGGTACACCGCTGCAAGAAGGGGAGCAAGTTCATTCGCGTGCTCTGTGTAAAATTGAACTGGTATCCCATCATGTCCAGAGGCCTTTCATCTTTTGAGCGATTTTAATTGTCTCTCTATCCCTCTGTCGTCTATTTCGATATCTACCATTTTGTCATCTGTGCGACAATCTAGAGAAGGAACTACAGTGCAATCTTCCTTTGTGAAACAACTTTGGAAAAAGACATTTAGTATTTCGGCCTTTAGTCTGTCATCCTCTGTTTCAGTACCATTTTGGTCACAGAGTGTCTGGACATTTTGTTTTGATCCACCTATCGCTTTGACATAAGACCAAAATTTCTTAGGATTTTCTGACAAGTCAGTACATAGAACTTTACTTTCGAATTCATTGAACGCCTCTCGCATAGCCCTCCTCACACTACATTTCGCTTCGCGTAATTTTTGTTTGTCTGCAAGGCTTTGGCTATGTTTATGTTTGCTGTGAAGTTCCCTTTGCTTCCGCAGCAGTTTTCTAACTCGGTTGTTGTACCACGGTGGCTCTTTTCCATCTCTTACGATCTTGCTTGGCACATACTCATCTAACGCATAATGTACGACGGTTTTGAACTTCGTCCACTGATCCTCAACACTATCTGTACTTGGGACAAAACTTTTCTGTTGAGCCAACAGGTACTCTGAAATCTGCTTTTTGTCACTTTTGCTAAACAGAAAAATCTTCCTACCCTTTTTAATATTCCTATTTACGGCTGAAATCATCGATGCCGTAACCGCTTTATGATCGCTGATTCCCTGTTCTGCGTTAACTTTTTCAAATAGTTCGGGTCTGTTTGTCACCAGAAGGTCTAATATGTTATCGCCACGAGTCGGTTCTCTGTTTAACTGCTCAAGGTAGTTTTCAGATAAAACACTTAAAAAAATTTCACTGGATTCTTTGTCCCTGCCACCCGTTATGAACGTTTGAGTCTCCCAGTCTATATCCGACAAATTAAAATCTCCACCCAGAACTATAACATGGTGGGGATATCTACTTGAAATATTTTCCAAATTATCCTTCAGGTGCTCAACCACAACAGCTGCTGAGCCAGGGGGCCTATAGAGACATCCAATTACCATGTCTGAGCCTGCTTTAACCGTGACCTTCACCCAAATCATTTCACATTTCGGATCTCCGTCAATTTCCTTCGATACTATTGCACTTCTTATCGCTATAAACACGCCTCCCCCTTCACTGTCCAGCCTGTCTTGCAATTCCGTTTCCAACTTCGACACACGTGAGGTGGTATCGATAAATGATACCACGCCAACAGCACGATATCGCTTGCAGTGCCTCACGCGCCCTCATGACCATATCAGTTGGACACTATCCGATTTGAAAAAAGTGGTCTGGTCAGATGAGTACCGATGTCAGTTGGTAAGAGCTGATACCAGGTTTCGAGTGTGATGCAGACACAACAAAGCCATGGCCTCAAGTTGCCAAAAAGGCACTGTTCAAGCTGATGGTAGTGCGCTAATGCTGTGGGCTGTGTTTACATGGAATGGACTGGGTCCTCTGGATGTTTGGCAGCTTCGAGACTATTTGCAGCCATTCATGGACGTCATCTTCCCAAAAAACAATGAAATTTTTGTGGATGACATTGCGCTATGTCACTAGGCCGCAATTGTTCAGGATTTGTTTCAAGAACATTGTGGACAGTTTGAGCGAACAGTATAGCCACTCAGATAGCACGACATGAATCCTATCGAACATTTATGGGATATAATGAAGAAGTCAGTTCGCTTACAAAATACTGTATTGGCGGCACTTCCGCCATTACGGACAGCTGTAGAGACAGCTTGACCCATGCCACGTCGATTTGCTGCCACACGTTATCAGGAAGTATCTCACGACTTTTGTCACTTCAGTGTAAGCAAGGAGAACTGCTCCTATGTTACATTCAACGTACACTATCAAAGACGTAAGTGGATCAACAAAGAGATGAAACGTAGCCAAAGGTGGTGGTACAAAAGGCAGAGATAGCAGGTCGATAACTCGAAAATATAACCTTTGGCACCAAAATAAAAGTATCATTTGTGGAAACACCCAGATACAAAGGCATAACAACAGCAATAATTTGACATTGTGAGGTTAACGAGAAGTGGCGAATGTCAACAGCTGTTTTGCGTTGTATCGACAACGTGTTGGGTACAAAATCATTGTGCTATGTGATCGTAACAAGATTGTTATTTAAGTGCACAGAAATCATTTCATGTTTTGCTAAGTGTTGTTTGAGTTTAATGCAACATAATTACGTTTATGCAGTTTCGTCTTATTTTTGGTCATGAAATGAAATGATCGTAAGGCATTATTGGCCGGGAGACCCCATGCGGGGTGTTCGGTAGCCGAAATTGCAAGTCCTTTTTAGCAGACGCCACTTCGGCGACTTGAGAGTCAATGATGATGAAAGCCACACAACACCCAGTCATCTCGAGGCAGAGAAAATCCCTGACAACCAACATTAAGTGAAGGATTTCGAAATATTCTTCAACTGCCTACGTGTAGCTTTGTAGAAAATGAAAAGACAAGATAAGACTAATTCAGAGAACATGAGGGGTTATGCCATCATTCTTCCCGCACTCCATAAGTAAATGAAGTGGGAAGAATCACCTACGTGGTAAAGTGATAAATACCCCTACTATGTATTTCAGACTGGTTATGCAGGATGTGGGTGTAGAAGCACAGGCATAGGCGTTCGCTTGCGAATGGCTTTTACCAACTGAAACACGATGCCAGGACACAGCATGCATGTATACATCAAGAGACACTGATTTACAGGCATTGTGTGAACTTATTGTGAGTTTTGTAATATATAGATAAATAAAGAATACGAATTTGGCAGGCTATCACTTCGTACCAGCTGGAAGTATAGTGGCTGTTGCTTTAATTCGTGTGCTGAAATGGATACTACAGCTTAGAACCACGGTGCCTTGACAACGGAGACATCTATCGGTGCCTTCGGTAGTCCAGTGCGCCCATAACTTCTGCCTGCTGCTGGCTCTAGGCGCCTGTCTCACTGTCTGCCAGCTATTCATTCAGCTGTCGAGATAGGTTGTGTAAGGGATTACTGAACACAGGGTTGTCGTAGCGAGACTGAGTACTGTAATGCTCAAATACTAGAAAAATATACCTATTCAAAAAAGCAGATAAAAATTCACTTGACGCCTTCCTGAGAGACGATCTCCACTCATTCCAAATTAATAATATAAGTGTAGACCAACTGTGGCTTAAATTCAAAGAAGTAATATTTGCAGCAATTGAGAGATTTATACCAAATAAATTAACTAACGACGGAGCTGCTCGTCCTTGGTACACAAAACGGGTAGAACACTGTTGCAGAAACAAAGAAACAAACATGCCAAAATTTAAACAGACGCAAAATCCCCAAAATGTGCGATCTTTTACACAAGCTTGAAATTTAGTGCGGACTTCAATGCGCTATGCTTATAACAGTTTCCCCAGCGAAACTTGGCAGAAAATCCAAAGAGATTCTGGTCGTATGTGAAGTATGTTAGCGCCAAGAAACAATCAATGTCTTCTCTGCGCGATACTATCGAAGACAGTGCTTCCAAAGAAGAGTTGCTAAACACAGCCTTCCGAAATGCCTTCACAAAAGAAGATGAAGTAAATATTCCGGAATTCGAATCGAAAACAGCTGCCAACATGAGTAACGTAGAAGTAAATATCCTCGGAGTAGTGAAGAAGCTTAAATCACTTGATAAATGCAAGTCTTCTGGTCCAGACTGTACACCAATTAGGCTCCTTTCTGGAGTGTGTTGATGCATTAGCTCCATACTCAAAAATCATATACAACCGTTCGCTCGACGAAAGATCCGTACCCAAAGACCGGAAAGTTGCACAGGTCACACCAATACTCAAGAAAGGTAGCAGGAGTAATCCACTAAACTACAGGCCCATATCGTTAACGTCGATATGTTGCAGGATTTTAGAACATATATTGTGTTCGAACACTATGAATTACCTTGAAGAAAACTGTCTATTGACACACAGTCAACATGGGTGTAGAAAACATCGTTCCTGTGAAACACAAGTATCTCTTTATCCACACAAACTGTTGTGTGCTATTGCCAAGGGATTTCAGATCGATTCCGTATTTCTGGATATCCGGAAGGCTTAAGACACAGTACCACACAAGCGGCTTGTAGTGAAATAGCGTGCTTATGGAATATCGTATCAGTTATGTGACTGGATTTGTGATTTGCTGTCAGAGAGGTCACAGTTCGTAGTAATTGACTGAAAGTCATCGAGTAAAACAGAAGTAACTTCTGGCGTTCCCCAAGGTAGTGTTATAGCCCCTTTACTGTTCCTTATTTATATAAATGATTTGGAAGACAATCTGAGCAGCCGTCTTAGGTTGTATGCAAATGACGCTGTCGTTTATCGACTAATAAAGTCATCAGAATATCAAAACAAATTGCATAACGATTTAGAAAAGATATCTGAATGGTGAGAAAAGTGGCAGTTGACCCTAAACAACGAAAATTGTGGGGTCATCCACATAAGTGCTAAAAGTAACTCTAACTTCAGTTACGCGATAAATCAGTCTAATCTAAAAGACGTAAATTCAACTAAATACCTAGGTATTATAATTACGAACAACTTAAATTGGAAGGGACACATAGAAAACTGCGTTTTATTGGCAGGGAACTTATAAAATGTAACAGACCTAGTAAGGAGACTGCCTACGCTACTCTTGTCCGTCCTCTTTTAGAATAGTGCTGCACGGTGTGGGATCCTTTCCAGATAGGACTGACGAAGTACATCGAAAATGTTCAAAGAAAGACAGCACTTTTTGTATTATCGCGAAATATGGGACAGAGTTTCACAGAAATGATAGAGGATTTGGGCTGGACATCATTAAAAGAAGGCGTTTTTCGTTGCGAAGGAGTATTCTCACGAAATTCTAATCACCAACTGTCTCCTCCGAATGCGAAAATATTTTCTCGACACCGACCTACTTAGGGAGGAACGATCACCACGATAAAATAAGGGAAATCAGAGCTCGTACGGAAAGATACAGATGTTCACTCTTTCATCGCCCTATACGAGATTGGAATAATAGAGTATTGTGAAGATGGTTCGATGAACCCTCTTCCAGGCACTTAAAAGCGATTTGCAGAGTATCCATGTAGATGCAGATGTAGATGTAGATGCAGATGTAAGACTTTGAAACAGTTTAATGTATCGCCTTTCCCACAAACAGACTACACTGGCATTGTTTGTGTTGCGATTACCAACACGAGAAAATGAAATAAATCCGATTTACACCCGTGAAATAAATCGTTGGCAAACTTTTGACGGCTCCAAGATCGCAGAGAAGTTTCTTTATGGACAGAAAAGCATAGGAGTACGCCTCCCACCAGCGTCCCCCAGAAAGAGAGCGCTGTTGTTATTCAGTTCTGCAGGCATCCGCCTTTAATTCCTGACATACGTAGCTTCTTATGGCTGAATGTTACATAAATCAATAAACTTGCAAACTGAAAAGTTTAATTGCTATGGGAAAGAATGTAACAGAATTTAGAGAAAAGTTTATGTTCAGTAGTGGGTTGTTCAGACCTTGAAGTGATAAATTTGTATGTCAGTGGCTTGATGATCGTTTATTATTAATATTCTAAAGACTCACGATCATTGTAAACTGGTAACTTACTGCATATGATCGATAAAAAGCAGTGGTGTAGTCAAAGTCATTGTTGTTCTTATAATAGGCCCTGGATGACGCTCTCAACAATAAAATAACGCGCGATACGTCACGAGCAGTTGCTTGGCAACATTGCGATACTTATTCGCGACGAGCGAACTCGTTCTGAGTGGCTAGTTGTGCTGTATTAAGTGTTGCGCCCTATTTAACTAACACCTTACAGAGATACTTGCTTCTGAACTTTCTCAAGAGCTAAGAAGAAGAAAGAAAGCCAGTATCAGAAGGCATTCTGCTGAGGAACAAGTAAGTGAGCAATTATCATCTTTTACAGACTTCGCATGCAGCGGATAAAATAAACTTAAAACTGCATTGTGTCGACACATTCTTCTGTTGAAAGATAACGGAAACGAACACAAGGAAAATAACTTCTTTTATGGCCTAAATATTTAGCAGAGCGGGTAGGAGAATACAAATATTTTTATACATTCACTTTTAATATCTTCATTTACTGTAAACCGTTGAAAATGAAAATTAAAAAGTCGTGTTACGACCTAGAAATTGAAGCGAAAGTGTCATACATTAGAAATTAAAATACACTTTTACAGAGATGCGTTCGAAATTAAAATTAAACTGTCACTTTACGATCTAATAACTTGAATGTGTAGCAGATTAAAAAAAAAAGACATGTTCGGTATTAATACGTTAATCTATAGGAAAGCATAAGAAATGAAAATGAAATAGAGATTTCGGTGCACGATCTAATAACTAATTACAGATGAACAGATTTGCTATTACATAATTTTACAGACCTGTGTGGAAAAATCAAATTTGTTTTATATTCCAATAGTTAAGGTGTGTAGCATTAGAGTCTGTGTAGCTGGTAACTGCATAATAAGTTTACACAATACCTTTAAGCCATCTAAGGGACTGAACAATTTTGTACTGTAGCTACTGCTCCCACCATAGCTCTTTCTAACGGTATTAGCAAAGCATTTACGTATTTATCGACAGAACTGAACTACGTTGTTTATTAACGCTTTTTCATCTGAGAGTACACTTCGATAGCGCATATTCCCACTACAACTATACATTTCAGCAGACAACAAGAATACGCATCAGTTGTAATGTACTACAGTATCAGTATGACTTGACTGTACAGCACCGAGCGGCCTGGGTCATTCAGGAACTGTTTAATATTTTCGGGCGCCTTCAGTTACGTGTGCACGTAAACGATGTTTAGTTCCGCATTCTGCCATCGGCAATTGTAAAGTAAACAGGTAATACGTTGTTTGTAAATCCAATGAATGTGCTATAAGTTATAATAAAAATCACATTATAATCTTAAATTTTTAAAACTAATATGAATAAATAAACACACTCACCAGTTTGCAAAGTTTGCGTCTGGTTTGACGGCAGCAAAACTCGTTGATCATATCTTCATAGTTCGGACGGTTATCAGTTAGCTGTTAGCAAGTCGGCTTCGATGTGAAGAATAGACAATCCCTCCTCAGACAATGTAGAACGTAGGTATGATTTCAGTCTTTTAAGAGCCGAAAACGAGCGTTCTACTAAACAATTTGTACGTGCCATACATAGAAATATTCTAAGAGCAAGCCCGCATCTCGTGGTCGTGCGGTAGCGTTCTCGCTTCCCACGCCCGGGTTCCCGGGTTCGATTCCCGGCGGGGTCAGGGATTTTCTCTGCCTCGTGACGGCTGGGTGTTGTGTGCTGTCCTTAGGTTAGTTAGGTTTAAGTAGTTCTAAGTCCTAGGGGACTGATGACCATAGATTTCAGCTGGTATATCACTAATCTCAGAAGATTTCAAAATGTCCGCGAAATGTACACGTTCACTAGGGAACGAACGCTCTAGATCTGTGTCATATGACGCTTGCAGTTTTGCTGCACGTTCAGCAGTATCGTCAGCTGAACTGGTCTTAAGGTTACTGAAAACTGTGAAGGAGTCTAATAGTGTTCTATAGCTTTCTTTCCTCATCACTAATTAGGCGTACAAGTTGTCGAGTACTGAGATAAACGTTTCGACTCCAGATTTTTCCCTTCCAGTCAGAAAAACTTCTTTAGAGTCCACTTCTTCGTCATCATTAAGTTTACGTTTTTGTGATCTTTTGTAGGAGTAAATCTGGAAATTTGTGGTAAGTTCCTATGGGACCAAACTACTGAGGTCATCGGTCCCTAGGCTTATTTACTATTTAAACTAACTTGCGCTAAGGACAACACACACCCATTCCCGAGGGAGGACACGAACCTCCGACGGTGAGAGCCGCGCGAACCGTGGCAAGGCGCCACAGACCTCGTGGCTACACCACGCGTCTTTTATAGGTGTACTGATAGTCTATATCAGTCAAAATCTCCATGGGTTTATTTTCACAATAGTCGAACATGCAACGAATATATGTAATAAATCCTACAAGTGATTCATATAATTCATGCACTATTTTAGTATCAATATCTACACTTAGCAACATCAGATTTACACTATTAGATCTCTGGAGTATGTCGCTCCAAACTCTCATCATGGTTATTGTTTCTAGTCTGCTGAGTTGGTACAATAAAGCTGAAGCCTCACATTGTACAAGTGGTTTTCAAACGTTTTATTGGCAATATGTGTGAGGGCATTGATAACGTCCTACCAGTTTTTATACAGACTTGCACACGCTTTCTCTCTTGCTGATCAACGTGTTTTTGATAATCTTTTTTCCGTTTTGCTTCCTGGTTTCATGAAAGAAACAAGTTTATTCCAGCACTGTGTAGCAGTAGAGAAAAATTATAAACGTTTTGCACCCCATTGAAAAATGAACATGCTCCCTGACAACAGCTTGCAGCACTAGTGCCGACTAAATTCAAAGAATGTGCTGCACAAGGCACATAATGCGCTTTCGGATTTCGTTCTTTGATGCGTGCCTGCAAACCAGTGTAGGTTCCTCGCATATTGCTTGCGATATCATATGATCGGCGTCTACGGTCAGTAATATTAATGGAATTTGTAGATAGGACATTTAGTACGGCCGCAGCTCCATTTTCGGACTTGTGTCCCGGGTTTGGTAAAAACAGAAGGAAATGTTCAAAAGGTTCACCATTCTCGTTCACATATCTTAATGTGAAAGATACGTGATCAATATGTGAAGTGTCCACAACAGACTCTAATATTATAGAGAAATATCTCGCCTGTTTTTTTCACTTATGATAATTCTTTTTATTCGTTCAGAAAGAAGCTCTATTATTTCATCACAGATTGATGAAGAAAGATAACTTGTATTTCCCTCCCTGCCCTGGATTTCCACATCGCTCAATGTGCTCTGCGAGAAAAGGATCAAACTCGGCTATAAGTTCAAGAGACATCATAAATTGACCATTATGTAATGAATGGAATCTTTCAACGTGTCCACGTAGGGGAAGTACATGACTTGTTTTCTTCTTCACTACTGGAAACACCCTTTTCAGCACAATGCGCCAGTGCATTTTTTTTGCTCTCAGCAAATGACTCGAAATGGTTATCTATTGTTCCAGATGACCTTTTTATTGTTAAGAGTGATAACTCAGAATTTTTGTGTTCAAGTGTGTTCTCATGATGAGATAAAATATTAGAAATTTTTTCCCAGTCTGCAATACCATTAGCAGCAAACCCGGTCTTCCTCCGAGCAATTTACATGGTGCACAAAAAACAGCACCGGTGCTACAGAAGTATACTAAAAAATCATGCACAATTGATTCAAGATTTAAAAGTTTACGGTAAAATATATTTGTGGTCAAATATCTGATTTCATCGCCTATTTATCATCTTGCATTAGAAAAATCACCGTTGCAACTTTGATTAATGCTACGTTGTAAGAGAATGTCGATTGCTGATTCAGTGACACACCATTCCGCAGGATCATCACTAACGATGTTATTTCTTTTTGTATTGTCTGACTCGACATTGAGTTTTTCGTGAAACTCGAAATCATGAACATTTTTGCTTTTCTACATTTCTAACTTTTGTTTCGTCGGTATTTACTTCTTTTGCAACAGCTGCACCGCCAGACGTATCATACGTATTACTTGAAGTCGAACCAGCAATATTTTATGCAAAAAATTTATCTACTCTGCCAAGCGTTTTTAGAACATTGGCTTCTCGTTCTCGCCTTTCCTTAGATAATTTCCGAAATGCGCCTCACTTAATTTTTCACGTTCGCATTTTTCACTGGTATTCATGTTAAGGCACTTAAAAATTGTTAACCAATTGTCAAAACAAAAGAAAAGGATTTGTAAAAGGAAAGAAAGAAAGATCCAATCGTACTACACCGCACATGAGCACAAAGCTTTCTACTTTGAACACGGCAAAAGAGCACAAAGATTTTTCCTTTGAACATGAAGCGATGAACTGACCAACTCGGACTACTCGACATAACTGTCTTATGAAAGAACGATAAGGCAGAATAATTTAATTTCATTGTCGCCTGTTTCTCTGCTGTCAGTGAACAGTAGATGCACACCTGCCGGCCGGAATTCCTCTCGTAAAGAAAACGGGACAGTCCCTTTCTTGGCTTCTGTTTCCCGCGTCGCCGGAATCTTAGCTGGGACCGAAATATCTTCTAAATATTCTTGGCACTGTGTTTCTAATTTAAAAAGCAAATAATTTTTGCAGTTTCTTTCAGTGAGGTGTGCTGGATCGATTCTTATCCCACTTATTCTTATAACATTTTAGTGGTTTCTGTGGGCAGAGAAGACAAACTTTGTAGTTTAAGTAGTCTTGTTGGCAGTTGATGTGGTGTGGTGAGTTGTCATTTGTGTGAACACTGCTGTTATGTCTACCCGCAAATGCACCTTTTGTTCCCACATAAAATAAAACTAACCTTTTTTCGAAGAAAAAAACTCAGTTAAGAAGTTTAATATAAAATTTGCAATGCCACATACTATACGATAGCACAGAGTGGGAGCTTTGATATCGTGCAGGCTTCAGCACAAATGAGACAAACGAAAGTTGGTTTCTTCTTCTATTTTCGCCAAAAAAAGTAACTAATTAAATAAATATAAAATTTTAGATTGTTTCTCACACATTATTAGATATTCTTCTCATGTTCGTTTCGTATAAACATGTGTTTAAAAAGTAAAACATTTCCAGTATCAACATGCTTTGTTAAACGGGTGTCATTAAATCAAAGCTCAGATATTGAGGACCACAAAGCTTTCACATTAATTACAGTAACGGAAGGTTTGCTTGATACTTCCCCGTAATTTCTACAAGAAATTTAAGTAGGGCAGGTTTTACATACTGAGGCCCACACAGGTTACAGTATTTTAGAAACTGCTGATTAGTTTATCACACCTTTTCAGGGGTCCCGGAATTTTCACGGGGAAAATATGGTAGGGTTAAGTAGAAGCCGACATCATACTCGGAATAATAAGGTTTCAAACTTAGTATTGTAGACTGTCGTCCTGACAGGTTACTTCTAGATATTTTGAACAATCATGAAGATGATACCAGACAGAAAGTCAATGTTAAATGATGACTGACTGACAACCTCAGCTGCCGACAGGTGTTGTTGTTATACCTCGATGTGGACAGCTGAAAATGTGTGCCCCGACCGGGACTCGAACCCGGGATCTCCTGCTTATATGGCAGACGCTCTATCCATCTGAGCAACCGAGGACACAGATTAATAGCGCGACTGCAGGGACTTATCCGTTGCACGCTTCCCGTGAGACTCACATTACAAACTGTCCACAATTCTACATATACATTGTAGCTTATAGACATTTGCCCACCCACTCGTTACTCGCGCACGCTTTGGCCATTCCCGTAAGAGTTTGGGCAACCTTTGCGCATTCTTACGGGAATCGCCAAAGCGTGCGCGAGTAACGAGTGGGTGGGCAAATGTCTATAAGGTACAATGCATATGTAGAATTGTAGACAGTTGGGAATTTGAGTCTCACGGGAAGCGTGTAAGGGATAAGTCCCTGCAGTCGCGCTATTCATCTGTGTCCTCGGTGGCTCAGATGGATAGAGCGTCTGCCATGTAAGCAGGAGATCGCGGGTTCGAGTCCCGGTCGGGGCACACATTTTCAGCTGTCCACATCGAGGTATAACAACAACACCTATCGGCAGCTGAGGTTGTCAGTTAGTCATCATTTATTCCAGGGAAAAGCTGCACGGTCATCAACAGTAACTGTTCTTTCGAGAACTAGTTACTGTCTTCGTATCAATGTTAAATTTCCATTCAGTCACCAAGTAAACTATGTACTCGTATATTTCCAAGCTTGTATTGCCGAAGACGTTCTTAAGGCTTATTTAAACTAGCAAGTTATTTAACAATATTAAATTTTTATGTCGTTTGTAAGGGCATTTATTTTAAAACGTAAAAGGTTAAAATAGTACAGAGCAAAAAATGAAGCCCCCCTTACGTTGCTGCCCCTAGGCCCGTGCCTAGTGGGCCTATATTTAAATCCGCCACTGCCCGTATAGTATAACGATTATCACTCGTTCTATAGAAATGTAAGTTTTCATTTTGTGCTACTTGATTTACCGGTTGTAGTAATATGTGCATAATTTGAATAAATGGTAATTGTCTGTGTAACTATAATTTAACACATCGTTGCATGTGCTATAAGCAGAAATTAGGGTACTTCGTGCTACAGACTGTCAACAGTTCGTAATCTCCCGATTCTCTTACAAGAATTAATTTATCACCTTGCAGCAATGTTTTTTTCTTTAATACATTTCGTAGTGAAGCCGAAACCGTGTGCAAAGCATTGACCCGAAACCAGAGCTGTTTCTTCCGCTTGCGACGCCGTTTCCAGTTGAGGTGTCCGAGTATGCCTCCTGGCTGAACTAAATACTTCAGTTTAACTCTTCCTCGCTCCAACAATTTGACTCAGAAAGAAAATTAAATTTTTAGTTCCCTGCTTTTTACCAAGAAGATTTTTACTCGCCGTCGTAAACAAAAGGCAAAGATATGGTTTGGAATATCGCATATACAGTTTTCATACGCCAGACAATAATAGTATGTGTTGCTTTCTTTTGTACATGGGCGTCACTTAACTGAACACGTGAATCACCAAGAAAGCAAAGACAATTCCTTCGGCGGGAAAGGTCATAGCATCAGAGATCTGGGATGCGAAGGGGATTTTGTTTGTAGATTATCTCCCCACTGGGCAAACAGTTATTGGAGAATACTATGCTAACCTCCTGGACAAATTGCCACAAAAGATACGCGAAAAAAAGCCAGGTTTAACAGGGAATAAAATCATCTTCCATCAAGACAATACCCACTCGCACACATGTGCCGTCGCCGTGGCAAAATTACACGAACTAAGGTTTGAATTGTTGCCACTCCCATCTTATTCACCTGATATGGCTCCGTCAGACTTCCATCTCTTCCCAAAAGTGAAAATTTTTCTTGGTGGCCGAAGATTCACTTCAAACGAAGAACTGATAGCCGGGCTTGACAACTATTTTGCAGGCCTGGAGGAAATTTATTTTCGAGATGGGATCAAGTCACTGGAACATAGTTGGACCAAGTGCATTAATCTACAGGGACACTACATTGAAAAATAAAACAAAGTTTCAGTGATGTAAGTACTTCTTTCTGTTCCGTTCCGAGAACTTTTCAAAGCACCCTCGAATACATCATAAATAAATAAAAACACGAGTGTAGTGGAATACAACGTTGTGTCAAAATTTTAAAAGAATCAGTAAAGAGTTTTGGGATATTTGAGATATTGAGCAAAAGAATACGAGACTTTTGCTAATAACATATCCTTTTGTACAAGCTGATGAAAAAAAAATCGGAACACCATGGAGTGGTGCGTCATAAACGAAAGTTGGAAGAGTTGTTTCACATCTGAAAGATGATATTTGATCAAATTTTGAGCCAGTCGCAAAAGAATGGCGCTAGTAGTACCACTGTGAGTATGCAAATCTGGTTTGCTTTAAATACACGCTGTAACGGTCGTGAGCCTTTCTTACCTTTGAGACTGGATGTGGTGAGATGACGTTAGTCGAGAATGCCTGTAAGACGACAAAGCCGCCATTATCAGCACGTCAATGGGTTTGAACCAGGTCGTGTAAAAGGGCTACGAAAACTTGGATGTTCCTTCTACGATACTGCAGAAAGACTCGGCAGAGGTGTACTACTGCACATGGTCGCAGGCAGCGGTGGTAATGAGAATGTACGGTCGCTGGAAGACAGGGCTCCCGACGGCCACGTGACACTACCGAAAGGAAAGACCATCATATTCAGCATATGGCTCTGGCGCGTCCTACACGAGTCAACAATATGAGAAGCACTTTGCTCCACAGTGACACAACGAACTGTTTCAAATCGGTTATTCCACTGAGCCCACACCACCACCAGTTGCGACTTCAGTGATGTGAAGCGAGTTCTCATTGGAGGATAGGGTGGAGGTTTGTTGCGTTTTGTGATGAAAGCTTATTCTGCCTCGGTGCCAGTTTTGGCCGAGTGTTGATTAGGATGAGTCCAGCAATTGAGGGGTTGCAACCAACCTGTCTGGGTGCTAGACACACTGGACCTACACCTGGAGTTATGGTCTGGGGTGCCGTTTCGTATGACTTCAGGAGCATTATCGTGGCTATTCCGCGCACCCTGACTGCAAAAACTGTACGTCAGTCTGGTGATTTTACCTCTTGTGCTGCCATTCATGAATAACGTCGCAAGGCGTGGGGAGGACGGGGGAGGAGGGGGTGTTACAACAGCAAAACGTTCGCCAAGATGCCACTGTTGTAACACAGCTTGATCTGTAGAGTGTCGACATGTTGATTTGGAGGGCCATATCACCAGATCTGTCTCCAGTCGAACATATACAGTATATGACATTATCGGACGAAAACTCCAGTGCAATCCACAAACTACATTAACCGTCCCTGTATTAACGTACCAAGTGCAACAGGCCTGAAACTACATTCTAAAAAATAACATCCCGCACCTGTACAACGTAGTGCATGCACATTAGCAAGCCTGCATTCAACATTCTAGCGGTTACACCGGTTATTAATTTACCGGAATTTCACATTTGCAATACCTTATCTTGCGCTTACATTAACCTGTGGTCTTGCACTATTATTCACTTAAATATGTCACCTAGACAAACGTATTTCCTAAATTTCATTAATCTACATTAATTACTTTTTGGTGTTGCAATTTTTTCCGTCATTGTATTTACAGGGTGTTTCAAAAATGACCGGTATATTTGAAACGGCAATACAAACTAAACGAGCAGCGATAGAAATACACCGTATGTTGCAATATGCTTGGGACAACAGTACATTTTCAGGCAGACAAACTTTCGAAATTACAGTAGTTACAATTGTCAACAACAGATGGCGGTCTGGGAAACTCTATAGTACGATATTTTCCACATATCCACCATGCGTAGCAATAATATGGCGTAGTCTCTGAATGAAATTACCCGAAATCTTTGACAACGTGTCTAGCGGAATGGCTTCACATGCAGATGAGATGTACTGCTTCAGCTGTTCAATTGTTTCTGGATTCTGGCGGTACACCTGGTCTTTCAAGTGTCCCCACAGAAAGAAGTCACGGGGGTTCATGTCTGGCGAATAGGGAGGCCAATCCACGCCGCCTCCTGTATGTTTCGGATAGCCCAAAGCAATCACACGATCATCGAAATATTCATTCAGGAAATTAAAGACGTCGGCCGTGCGATGTGACCGGGCACCATCTTGCATAAACCACGAGGTGTTCGCAGTGTCGTCTAAGGTAGTTTGTACCGCCACAAATTCACGAAGAATGTCCAGATAGCGTGATGCAGTAATCGTTTCGGATCTGAAAAATGGGCCAATGATTCCTTTGGAAGAAATGGCGGCCCAGACCAGTACTTTTTGAGGATGCAGGGACGATGGGACTGCAACATGGGGCTTTTCGGTTCCCCATATGCGCCAGTTCTGTTTATTGACGAAGCCGTCCAGGTAAAAATAAGCTTCGTCAGTAAACCAAATGCTGCCCACATGCATATCGCCGTCATCAATCCTGTGCACTATATCGTTAGCGAATGTCTCTCGTGCAGCAATGGTAGCAGCGCTGAGGGGTTGCCACGTTTGAATTTTGTATGGATAGAGGTGTAAACTCTGGCGCATGAGACGATACGTGGAAGTTGGCGTCATTTGGACCACAGCTGCAACACGGCGAACGGAAACCCAAGGCCGCTGTTGGATCACCTGCTGCACTAGCTGCGCGTTGCCCTCTGTGGTTGCCGTACGCGGTCGCCCTACCTTTCCAGCACGTTCATCCGTCACGTCCCCAGTCCGTTGAAATTTTTCAAACAGATCCTTTATTGTATCGCTTTTCGGTCCTTTGGTTACATTAAACCTCCGTTGAAAACTTCGTCTTGTTGCAACAACACTGTGTTCTAGGTGGTGGAATTACGACACCAGAAAAATCCTCTGTTCTAAGGAATAAACCATGTTGTCCACAGCACACTTGCACGTTGTGAACAGCACACGCTTACAGCAGAAAGACGACGTACAGAATGGCGCACCCACAGACTGCGTTGTCTTCTATATCTTTCACATCACTTGCAGCGCCATCTGTTGTTGAAAATTGTAACTACTGTAATTTCTAAAGATTGTCCGCCTGAAAATGTACTGTTGTCCCAAGCATATTGCAACAAACGCTGTATTTCTATCGCTGCTCGTTTAGTTTTTATTGCCGTTTCAAATATACCGGTCATTTTTGAAACACCCTGTAAATATCATAGGGCGCTCCCGTAGGAATACGATAACACGCACCCACTCGAATGTAACGTTATTTGAAAATTGCAAAGGAATGGGCGAAGAGCTTTCGAAGATTTTACTTTCTGAGCAAACGAATATTTACTCCTACGTAAATAAAAATGTAAATATTCGTTTGTTCAACGTCGCAAATCTCCGAAAGTTCTTCACCGATTGCTTTGAAATTTTGGCACAACCTTGCATTGGAATGCACGCGTGTCTTTATATACCTACTAGAGGGTCACATGTAATACATATAAATATACTAGCTGGGGTACCCGGTTTCACTCATAGAGTTGATATGAGATCGTGTGGTAGTTTGAATAAAAGGATAAACTTTAAAGTATAAAAGGTAAAATAATTTTATTAGAAACATATATAACTACTTGTAAAAGTATAAGAGGTAAAAAATGTTTACCGAAAACATATTCCAACTATTCACTATACTTGTTTGTAAACAACAATTTTCGTTTTGTTATTCGGGGCATATATGGACAATTTTTTCGAATTTCCTACTCTAGAGAAGCTACGTACAGTTGATCGTGAGAGAAGCAGGAGTCTTTGAGGTTGATATCGCAATTCTTTAAAGTTTGTCCTTGCGCTTTGTTAATTGTAAAATAGTAGACTGATGTGACTGAAAATTACAGTCGTTTTAAATTAGAATGGCACTTCAGTAGAGATCACTCTTGTAGTGTTCTGTCAATGGTTTAGAGTGATTTTTTTATGTGTCATCGTGCATTCACCCCAGACGATACTTTTAGCTTGCTTTAGAAGTTCACCCCATTCCAGATGCTCTTAATAATTTACATACTGGGAATTGTTCTTCAGCTATATTCAACGGTAGATGTAGGGCGGAATGGGTAGTTTGTCCTTCTTCCATAAGTGTGACTACAATACCATATACTGAATGATGCTAGTGCAAGTGCGATGTGTTGTTTAGCACGTGCTTTTGCCAGCAAAATATTTATTAGAAACGTTTTCCCGGTACTACCTGGTGTCTCCAAGAAAATAATTCCGCCAGTGTTGTTGTCGATCCGGTCCATGATAGCGTTGTAAATTTTCTTTTCATTGTCATTGAGGAGTGGTTTGTTGTGAGCAATGTACTGAAGTCGTTCGTTGGTGCTGTATCTTTTTCCCTTTGTAATTTCGAAGTTTAGCACACCGATAGCATGGTGCTTGCATCCCAAGTTGTACTAAGTTCTGGTTGTTTGTTGCTGAACATTTATCTTCAATTCGAATGTGTTTCTTTGACGATGTAGCCGCTGAATTCGATGGTCAGTTCCGGATGAGTTTTGTTGGATCTGGTATGGTATTTCATCACTCATACTCTCCTTGAAGGAACAACGTAGCTGTTTTGGCTTCGATGGGTTACATGTTGTTAGAATTATGGCCAATAAGTCTCTCATTTGTTCAGCTGAGATCCTCTGTATATCTCGGACTACTGCTCGTCTCAATCCTCTGATATTTATGCACCGTTGATCAATTTCCGTGTCTACATTTCCGATGAAATATACTTGCAGAACAAGTTTGTTTGCGAGGCTATCCTATGCAGCAAGCATAAAAATATTTGTTTTGTAAAGAAAACCGCCTTTTCCTACTGCTACTTAATTTATTTTTCCCAGACGGGTTTCGCCTTTTTCTTGTTCTGAGGCATCATCAGTGGGATCTACAACGATACAGTTTTGTTATTTTTAGATTATCAAACAGTTCAGTTTTTTATGTAAAAAAGTAATTACTTACGATTTGCTGATCTACGTTTCCTCTCATGTGGCCTGGAGGTAGCACTACCACTTTATTACCGCCACACAAGCGCAGCTTTGAGTTCTGACCTTTTTCACACTGCTCACCATGTTTCTTCTTCTTTTTTGTGGCGCTCTATTGTTCTTTTGCCACTCGGTATAACTATTTCTTCGGACACTGCCTTTAACAACGTGAATATCGCAACTCCATTACGTGTTTGGGTTGTTTACCTACTTGTTGCAAACCTAACGAAGTATATGTTCAAAACCAACTTCTGTTCGTGATATTTATATCCTGTTTGTGTATGAGAAAGAGAGAGAGAGAGAGAGCTGAAGAGAGTCCTTCTTTGTGTGTGCGTGTGTGTGTGTGTGTTTGGGGGGGAGTTGGTGGTGTGAACTATATGGTGTTGAATGTGAATGTACTAGCTGTTAGCGAGTGGTTGAAAGCTTTGTGACAGCTGATTTGACTTTTCATTTCAATGTTCTGCGGACATGTTATGGATAAGTGAGTGTAAAGATGTTGAGTGGTATTATTATTATATTGGATGGTATTATTATATTAATACTGTCCAGGAGCATTATTCCATTACTTTATCTATTAGTGTAAACAATGAATTGCTTTGCATGTGTACTTGATCGTTCAACAGGGTTTTCCTTTCTCCTATGGTTTTCTGTATGTGGTAATTTTCTTGGAGGTTTAGGTGTTTTTTATTATTGATTCTAATTATTTTCATGTTTTCTTCTCTAGTGGTTCGTTTGAACTCATGTTGTCTTAGGTGCTCTGCAAATGTGGAATGGTTTGTCCCGTATTTCCAGGCTCTCATGTGTTCTTTGTATCTGACATCAAATGATCTGCCTGTTTGTCCTATGTATCTGCCTTGACAAGTGTTACACTGTAGTTGATACATACCTGATTTCTGGTATATGTCTCTGTTTTTTGTCAGTTTTTGGGTATATTTTTGTATAGAACTGTCTTTGTGTATGCTATGTTTTTTGCCTGTCTTTTGAAAATGTTGGTGATTTTACGGGTGAGTTGGTGTTTGTATGTCATTGTGAACCATCTTGTGTTTTCTTTTACCTTTTTCTGATTATCCTGTGTAGTTCTTATGGGAGTTTGTGTTTGGTTCTACTGTGTTCTTGTGTTTGCTGCGTTCTGCTTTTATTTTACTTTTAATTTTGTTGTTTAGCTTTGTGACTATATTACTATTGTAAACATTATTGTGTACATTCTGCATTGCTATGTCCAGTTCTTTTTAGTAGTTTTCTTTGGTGAGTGGTACTGTGTTGAGTCTATGGAGCACGCGTCGAAGTGCTGTTTGCTTTTGTTATTGTGCATGGTTCAAAGGTTGGGGAACGATAATGTCCATTGCTGTGGGTTTATGGTAAATTTCAAACATATGCTTATTGTTTTGTTTTTTGATTGTTATATCCAGAAAGTTAATTTGGTTATTCTGTTATCTTTCATTTGTGAATTTTATATTCTTATGTATCTTGTTGATGACAGTATGTAGTTTTTCAATATTTTTGTGGTTCTTCTATTAGACAATGGATGTCATCCATATACCTGAACTAATATAATATGTTGTATTCTTTTGTTACTTTTTTGTGAAAATGATCTTTTCAGTGAGGCTTACAAGAATATTTGCTAAGGCTCCTGGAACTGGGGACCCCTTTGGTAATCCATCTTCTTGTAAATAAAATTCATTATTGAATTGGAGGCGGGAGGTGAGAAAACGTGGACTTCATGGTCGAGCGGCTGCTCATCTGCCACACATCACAACGGTAAATGCCAAACGACGCCTCGCTTGGTGTAATGAGCGTAAATGTTGGACGATTGAACAGTGGAAAAACGTTGTGTGAAGTGACGAATCAAGGTACACAAACGATGTAAACTATGTGAAGGTAGGCTTGCCCTTTCGCGGCAGTGTCATTAGTCACTTACACGTTATAGCCTTGAAGGGTAACTCATTGCCAATTATACTGGACTGTTCAACTTGACAATACGTTGCGAGATCCTATCCCGATAGTGCAACGCCGACAGATAAGCCTGTGATGAGGCGTGGCCATCTTTCGTACGTGATACCGGCCCAAAACACGACTGCTACACAGTCTTTTGCTCGAAACAGTACTGAGATCAAGATATCGATAAAAAGTCATAGATATGAGCGATGGCCTACACTGCCTTTGACACTAAAAAGTGTATATTCTTCGTGTAATTTCATGTAGTTATAGTCTCTAATTTGATAAACTGAATCAGTTTATAGAGAACATTTTAGCTCAGGAAAGGGCAGTTCATAACTTCGTGCAGGCGGTTGTTCAAGCTTCTCTGAATGCTAACTATATCAGTCTTGCATATCTTATGCACCAAATTTGTAGTTAATAACACGGAGTAACTCACTAAATGAGTGATTCACTCAGCGAACAACAAAGGAAATATTTCCACTTAGACTTATTTAACAATGTACAGAAATGTATTCTCTGACCTAAAGATTTTTTTCATTAGCTATACAATCATACAGAGACTGATTTCCTAAATACTAGATTGAGGAGAAAGTTCAATAAAATTGAAAGTAACATAAAGACCGTAACAAAAAAGTGTGACAGACCGTTAACAATCTCGATATGCATAACTGATCAATCAAACAGTGTCGGCAGCATATGTCCGGTAGGGAGACTGTTCTTCACTGCGAAGCAGTCTCTCTGAATGGTTGCACGGAAATACAGAAAGATTTCGCCACTATTTCATGAGAGGAACTAAACGGCAGTACTCTTTGAGGGAAATTATGTACATGGCAATGCACACTACCTGCGGAAACTACGTGACAGTTGTAAACACCTGGAAACAGTAGTAGTATGTTATCAACTGAGAGTAATAATATGAGATTTTAATATTTTATTCTAAACTAGCTGACGAACCCACCATATCCCGGGTATTCGTTTCATCAATTTTCTGTTACAATCGAATAAAAAAATTAAATTGTGTTATGAATATGGAAAAAAATTTATTTCCGTATATTCATGAAAACACCTTTGAAATTATGAAATAGTCGTACAAAAATTATGCAAAATGTACAAATATAAAAGTGCAGTATTCGGTGGCAGGGTGTAGGTATGGTGAATGCCCGGTGAACGTCGTCTGCCAGCGTGTGTAGCGCCAACAGTAAAATTCGGAGGCGATTGTGTTATGGTGTGGTTTTGTTTTACGTGGCGCTATCACAACACAGGCCTACATTGATGCTTTAAACACCTTCGTGCTTCCCACTGGTGAAGAGCAATTCGGGGATGGCGATTGCATCTTTCAATACGATCGAGCACCTGTTCATAATGCACGGCCTGTGGTGGAGTGGTTACACGACAATAACATCCCTGTAATGGAGTGGCGTGCACAGAGATATGAGCTGAATCCTATGGAACACCTCTGGGATGTTTTGGAACGCCGACTTCGTGCCAGGCCTCACCTACCGACATCGATACTTCTTCTCAGTGCAGCACTTCGTGAAGAATGGACTGCCATTGCCCAAGAAACCTTCCAACACCTGATTGAACGTATGCATGCGAGAGTGGAAGCTGTCATCAAGGCTAAGGGTGTGCTGAAACCATACTGAATTCCAGCATTACCGATGGAGGGCGCCATGAACTTGTAAGTCATTCTCAGCCAGTTGTCCGGATACTTTTGATCACATAGTGTAACACCGACTTAATAAAACGTGCGTGTCCCAGCCGCTTTATGGTTAGCGTGAAGAATACATACTATGTGAAGACAATAGCATAGAGATAGCCTTCTACGCTCCACTGTGTTTCACGTTATATATATCATTTGTTCAGCATTTCTAAACTAACAATGGAACCAAAATATCTTTATGCAAGTTATTAAAACAATCAGCTGAAAATCGTTTGTTTTGCCCTTCTGCCTGTAGTATTGATTTCAGTCTTAAATTGTTTACAGTAAACATGTATAATTTTGCTAGTAAACAAACGCTGTGGCTTTGGTATAAGCTCACAACGTGGTTTTTGTGTACTAATACTTTAAGTTCGCGAAAATCCTGCAATACCAGAAATTTTGGTCCCCAGAGCTTTATTTGGCGTGTTGATGGGGTACAGTTCCAGTACCCATTCCAAACTTTTCGATTGCCTGGCAGTGCAGATCGGTGCCTCTGCCATTCTGGTAGACTAACGCTAGAGTTGAGAACAACACCTGATGTTATTTTTTTATCTTCGCAGATGTTCCGCAGAGCCCTCGCCTTTTTCTGTCTCCCTTGTCGCCGGGAGACAGATAGCGAAGATCTTCGTGTCATCGCGGTCTGCGATGAAGACGCTGACCCTGTATTTTTCAGCCCACAGGTGAGCCACGTCGAGGAGTATAGGGAACATAGCATTCACGCTTTGGTGCAGCCAGATTCTGCGTGTAGTACTCGCTAACTATCATGTCAGATTGCAGAATACCTTGAGAACTGCTGTAGTTTTTGTAGTTCTCACAGTTACTGGTAGATATAAGGAAGCCATGACTGACTGACAGCTGTAGGCATCTGTACTCTACCAGGATAGAGCGAATTTTTATTTAGTTACTGTCTTGCCACTTCTTCGGCTCGGACGGCTGTCTGACGTGATGTAGGTGCCTTTCGTCACCCTACGAACATGTTCGACCACTATATTTTTTTCCTTCATAAAATCATATTTCAATTCTGGCATCAATACTGCTCTACTGTCTTCGATTTTACCGTTCTCACATACTGTCACGCTTCAGCCATATTTCTGTCTGATGTCATTAAATACAGATGGACTATGGTATGGTGACCTTGCTTTTAGGCACTTAACCGCAATCTATTTCACGGTGACTGTTAATTCTCTGTTACAGTTTCGTCTTAATTCTGATGCATCAGGTAGTAATTATACCCCACTTCCTGAAGCGTGGTCAGAATTTTCTGTTGGATAAACGGACAACCTACACTGTTCTGCTCGAGTTGGGGATTCGAACACGTTAGACTGACTAACACAAATTACAATTTTTGTAATAATTTTGCTTTGTGGAAGGAATACATATCAATCATGTGTAGAAAACACTGAACAAGGCGATAAAGACAATAGGCTGGGACTCGGTTTCCGTTGTTTCATGGACAAGTGACTGCATCGGCCTTTGGGTTATTACTGGCTTTTGGACACCAGACACATGACGTCGTCATACCGTTGGCATTCATATCCGACCTACAATTAAAATCATCAACCGGTCGCTTGGTGTTTTTGGTTCCTCGCTATGCAACGAGATGTAAATGGACATGAATGAGACTAACTACGGAGTGACACCAACACTGAGTCCATACTTAATATTTGCAGGTCAATGGACACGGCATTTACACCTTCGTGTTGGCTAGGGTGTCCTTTAGCCACTTCACGGATTCAATAAGCGGGTACTCTAGCCCGCATTGCCATAAAAGCTGCCATCCCGGCGTATTGATGTGGTATATAACTTACACACGGGCTCACTTGAAACACTTTGCTCATTATAACAATTTCAATTGTAGCTTAGCTCAACGCACACGGTAATATACTGCCTATACATGACTTCTTGATAGTCATGGTAATATGGTAATTATAAACTCAGAGGAGCTATTATTCTAAAATTTGAATTTATTAGATTATTGGTAAATATTAGGAAAGAAATTAAATAAGAAGCATAACTGAAAAGCTGACGATGAGAACAAACTCCCACAGGATCTCAACGTGGTGCGACTGCAGTTCCGTTCGGGCCCAGGTCAAGAGGGAGGTGTTGCTTCGGGGGCCGCCGAGCCGCAGAAGACGCTGATGTCAGCTGATGCTGCGGACGTCACTCTTGAGGAGCGTCCTTGGCCACAGGACTCGCAGCGGGACGAGGCCATCATTGGGAAGGTAAGGCCACGTTATGATAACCAGGGACGGCAAGAAGGACGAAATTACATGAATAGTTAGAGCAGCCAAAGTCCAGTTCTAAGATGGTGCACATTGTGGACTCAACCTTTCTTCTGTCTGGTATTTACTGGGAGCGCCTCTCACTTGGGACCATTGTGTAGCTCCGCCTTGTGTACTGTAATTTACTAGGAGCCTCCTGGGTATGCCATCGAGAAAGTGGTCGTGATGTGGTTGCTCAAACCTGCGCCGATCTTCGACAGTAGGCGTCCAAGGATCATAACAGTGTGCGTGTATTGTACCTACAACAGGTGGCTGCAATTGTCAACACATCCAAAGAGTGTTCAGTCACGTTCATTATTATTTTTATTTTGAGTCTCCTGAGTGGTTTATTGCAGCCCGCCAGGAATTCCTCTCTTGCGACAACCTCTTCATCTTAGAGTAGAACTTGGATCCTATGTCCTCAGTTTTTTTGCAGCAAGTCTTTCTCTACACATTTACGATCGGCAGTTCCCTTCAGCTCGCTGAAGGTTATTTTCTGATGTCTTAAAACATGTTGTAGCATCTTGTCCCTTCATCTTATCAACGTTTTCAATATGTTCCTTTCTTTGCCGATACTGTATAGATCCTCATTTCTTATCAGTTCTTGTAATTTTTAACATTCTTCAGTAACACCACATCTCAAACGCTTCTACTCTCTTCTCTTCTGGTTTTCAACAATCCATGATTCACTACATTACTTTGATCCAAATGTACGTTCTCAGAAATTTCCTCCTGAAAATGAAACCTATGTTTGATACCAGTAGATTTCTCTCGGCCACAAATGCCCTCTTTGCCTGTTATAAGTCTGCTTTTTACGTCCTCTGTGCTTCTTCGGTCACGGGTTACCTTGGTTTAAGGAAGCAGAATTCCCTAACATCGTGTACTCCGTGATCACCGATTGCATGTTAAGTTTCTCGCTATTTTCATTTGTGCTACTTATCAGTACTTTCGTCTGTTTCCGGTTTACTCTCAACAGATATTATTTATTCATTAGTCTCCTCATTCCATTCAACAGATCCTGTAATTATACTTCATCTTCAATGAGGATAGCAATATCATCAGTGAATCTCAATATGGATCCCCTTTCACCATAATATTTAAGTCCGTTCTTGAAACTTTTTTTAATTTCCTTTAATGCTTCCTCGATATATATAGTATGGACAGTTGTGCCGAAGTACTTCGTCCCTGCCTTACGACCTTTGTTAATCTGAGCGCTTAGCTCGCGGTCTTCCAATCTTATTGCATATTATTCGTCTGTCCCTGCAGCTACCCCTTTTTTTGCTCAGAATCTCTAACATCTTGCACCATTTTACATTCTCGAACAGTTTATCTTGGTCGACAAATCCAATGAGCGTGTCTTAATTTTTCTTCGTCCTTGCTTCCGTTATCAAGCCCCTCGACAAATTGTTTCTCTGGTACCTTTACCTTTCCTAAAGCCAAAATAATGGTCATCAAATAAATTCTCAGTTTTCTTTCCCATTTTTCCTTATATTAGTTTTGTCAGCAGCTTGGATACATGAGTTGTTAAGCCGATTGTGCGATACTTCGTTCACTTACCTGTCTTTGCTATCTTCGGAATAGAGTGGAAGGTATTTTTTCTAGAAGTCGCGTTTATCTGGAGCCTGTTCCATCAGACTGACCCCTGCCTCTTGTGGTAAGGTGCTCATGGTGTGGGCGGCGTATGTTTCTGCATTAACGTCTCGAGCATATCACCAAATTTTTCACTGTGTGGCTAGACAATAGGTTGAAATTTCCTGTCCAGATAAAACATTGTCCTCAAATTAGCCTCAGTTGCTATGACAGGCGTCTGACGCACGTATGTCATTGGAGCTTGAAACATAACTCACCTTTTTGGTCCTCACCCCCTTTCCCACCCAAACCCCTACCTCCTGTGACACTGTTTCTCTTTTTAAGAAATACTTTTCTTACTTACGCAAATTTGGATTTATATTTTTACTACACTAGCCATAGTCAGTTAATTTACTCCTCTTCTACTAATTCTTAACGTAATTCTCTCGGCATCACCTGAAAAATTACATTATGTACTATGTCTTGTTTTTTTTATGTTTATGTTGCAGTTTCTTTGAAAGGACTGTACATTACATTCGACTAATTCTGAAACTCCTTGGCTTTCTATGGCAGAATCGCAACGTCATTTCTAAATCTCAAAGTTTGCATTTTTCCTCCCTTCAGTCACTCTCCAGATTTCCTATTCGTGTCTACTACTGCTTGCTCATTCTTGTTGTGCAAGCTATAAATATGTTACCACCCCATGTGTTTTATTGCTGGTACCTTAAGAGTGTGAAAGATTGTGTTCCAGCGAAAAAGATCAAAGGGTGCGTCTAACTTTACTAATGATGTAAATGTAGGTTTGCCTTCTCTCGGCCATGAAATTAGTCAGTTACACGCTACAGTCTTGAAAGAGTAATTCGTGGCCAATTTACTGGACTGTCAAACTCGACAATACGTTTCAGGATCCCCTCCCGATAGTGCACTGCCAAAATATTTGTGCCCGCATCTCGTGGTCGTGCGGTAGCGTTCTCGCTTCCCGCGCCCGGGTTCCCGGGTTCGATTCCCGGCGGGGTCAGGGATTTTCTCTGCCTCGTGATGGCTGGGTGTTGTGTGCTGTCTTTAGGTTAGTTAGGTTTAAGTAGTTCTAAGTTCTAGGGGACTTATGACCACAGCAGTTGAGTCCCATAGTGCTCAGAGCCATTTGAACCAAAATATTTGTCTCGATAGTGATTAGAGGCGCCCATCTTTCGTGCATGATACCGAGCCAAACATTACTGATACCCATATCTTTTGTTGGAAACTGTACTGCGACCAAGCTTTTGATATGTGCAGTAGCCTAGTCTGCCATTGACGCTAATACGTATTTTTCCTTCCTGTAGTTTCTTGTAGTTAAAGGGCAATCAAAACGATCTATGCCGGCAGTTCATAACTTCGTTCACGCGGTTGTTCAAGCGTCTCTGAATGTTAACTATATCATTCCTGCGCATCTACTCCCACGCCAAATTTTCTAGTCAATGACACGGAGTAATTAACTACGTGAGTGATTCCTTCAAGGATCCACAAAGGAAATATTTCCACTTACACTTATTTAACAATGTACTCAAATGTATGCACTGCCCTAGAGATTTTTCTTCAGTAGTGATACAATTATACAGAGACTGATTTCCTATGATAGTTAGGCTGCTTTTACCCCATTGTGATTGCTTCCGGACGGTAAGCGATGTGTGTACGAAGCCTGAAATCGATCCAGTTGTTTAGGAGGAGATATGGAACAGTCTTACATTCACATATACCCATTTTTGTAAGATGTATCGATCAAACGGTCCCGCCCTTGCAGATATGCTCACTGCTTACCTGATGTAGACTTTCCAAAGTGCCCAGATATTCAGGCAGTATCGATAAAACATTCCCTTTGTCCAGACTACTTTCTAAGTTACACTTCAATAAAAAATCATGTCCAGGGACAGTGAAGCTGCAGGCGTTTTAATGTGTGCACTTCTTGTTGTCTGTGCAGATGGATGGCGCGACTGTTACCTCGACGGTCGCCGCCGCAGACGTTGGCGTTTCCAGTGAGGACGAGGCGCCGCCCACAGCTCGCCGCAGACGCCGCTGCCGCCGTTGCTGGTCTGAGCGGCTGGCCGACAAAGTGATACTGAGGCCCCGTGGTCGGCGGGGCTACCGCCTCAGTAGGGAGTGAAACTTTCTAGTGAGGAAGAGGAAATAAAATTCTTGCAGAAGATACAAATACCTGGGAGCAGTAATAGAAAAAATTGTTGCATTCACGAGAATACATTACCAGACTAGCACTGGAAAGAGAGCTGCTGAAGCTTTCCCAGGGACAATACGAAACAATAATACTCGGCAGGACACAAAGCAAAGAAAATTTCACGGTGTGCTGGAGAACATAATTCTTTTCGGAGTTGAGATGTGACCTCAAATAAGAAAACGTAGGGAGAAAAATTAAACAGTGGAATCAAGTATATGGGAAGACGTCTGCGGCTAACGAGTCAAGATGTGAAATAACGAGGTATAGAGGTGAATGGTGATAACGTCCTCCATAACGAAAACTTCGGAGGAGGTATGGAGGTGAATGGTGATAATGTTCTCCATAACGAAAACATTGAAGGACGTCTGAAGGGGAATGGTGATAAAGTACTCCATAAAGAATACTTTGGAGGAGGTATGGAGGTGAATGGTAATAAAGTGCTCCATAACAAGAACTTTGGAGGAGATTTAGAGGTGAATGATGATAACGTGCTCCATAACGAAAACTTTGGAGAAGGTATGGACGTGAATGGTGATGTACTCCATAACGAAAACTTTGGAGGTGGTATGGAGGTGAATGGTGATAATGTGCTCCATAACGAAAAGTTTTGAGGAGGTATGGAGGTGAATGGTGATAATGTGCTCCATAACGAAAACTTTGGAGGAGGGATGGAGGTGAATGCTGATAACGTGCTCCATAACGAAAACTGTAGAGGATGTCTTGAGGTGAATGGTGATAAAGTACTCCATAAAGAATACTTTGGAGGAGGTATGGAGGTGAATGGTGATAAAGTGCTCCATAACAAGAACTTTGGAGGAGGTTTGGAGGTGAATGATAATAACATGCTCCATAACGAAAACTTTGCAGAAGGTATGGACGTGAATGGTGATGTACTCCATAGCAAAAACTTTGGAGGAGGTATGGAGGTCAATGGTGATAATGTGCTCCATAACGAAAACTTTGGAGGAGGGATGGAGGTGAATGCTGGTAACGTGCTCCATAATTGAAAGCTGTAGAGGACGTCTTGAGGTGAATGGTGATAAAGTACTCCATAAAGAATACTTTGGAGGAGGTATGGAGGTGAATGGTGATAAAGTGCTCCATAACAAGAACTTTGGAGGAGGTTTGGAGGTGAATGATGATAACGTGCTCCATAACGAAAACTTTGGAGAAGGTATGGAGGTGAATGGTGATGTACTCCATAGTAAAAACTTTGGAGGAGGTGTGGAGGTCAATGGTGATAATATGCTCCATAAAGAAAACTTTGGAGGTGGGATGGAGGTGAATGCTGAAAACGTGCTCCATAACGAAAACTTTGGAGGAGGTATGGAGGTGAATATTGATAATGCGCTCCACAACAAAAACTTTGGAAGAGGTATGGAGGTGAATGGTGATAAATTACTCCATAACGAAAACGTTGGAGGAGGTATGGAGGTGAATAGTGATAATATGCTCTACAACGAAAACTTTGGAGAACAGAATGCTTCAATTACACTTGCAAGCACAGACAATGCCCAATCATCGATGGTAAAGGAAGATTTGATACTGTGACCCGCGCAGAAGAAGGCCAGCGCTAAGAAAAGAAAAATACATACTGGAAGTAATGGAGGATAGAAATCCAGGGCCAGATTATTGAAACGAAAGCAGCTTGTGGAGGTCGCAATCCGCTAATTCCTAGGCTGTGCCGTCGAAGGACAAGATTTGTGTTTTTGGTTGCTGAGCTTCGACACGTTTTGTTTTTTAACGGTGAAGCCGAAAAATGATAACTGAAGGAACGAATAGTGATTATCTAAATTATTTCTCACTAGTGTTTCTAACCTGTTCATTGCGTTAAGATTGGTGCTTCATGACGGTATTTGCAACCCGCAATGGAACACACTGAGTTTGAACAAAAATGTAACAGTGAACTATGTTGGGGACAGTACGTTGCTGACGTTGTGCATATCCAGGAAGCAGCTTAATGACGCAGTGGAGTTGTTATTGAAAATAATGAACATCATTTTTAGTTTTGTGACAGTTTCGGAAGAGTCTCGCAAATCTGTATTTCTAAAGTCAATGTTTTGTATATTAAAACCTCCTGCTTAGTACTCAATAAAATTGCAAGTCTTTCAATGAAGATATGGCATAAAACTTTATTTTTAGTTTTTATAAAGATGTTTGTAGAGATTTACACTACTGCTCATCTATGAAACAGTGTTTCTACTGAAAATTTTGTGACTTGGCATTGACTGAGAATTTACTTACAGGCAGAGCCTTTTAGATAGTTTCCGATGCTAGACTAGGGGAAACGGAAATACAGAAATTAGGGGACCGCTATGAATTCACTCTATCAAACTCGTATAATTTATAGTCATAACTTTCGGTGACTTTGAACTGTGTCGCGATCCAACTGGAGGTACAGAATGATGGTATCACAATAAAGTTTTGGAATGATACAAGATATCTTTACTTTGTGACAAAACAAACGTGAAAAATCACTGAGTAAATGAAAACAATTTAATTAGTCAGAAACATGATACTGTTAGAGTATGGCGTTGTTTACACATCACTATAATTACTATGTATGCTAGTTGACGATGCCATCCGATAACAGACAAGGAGTTTAATAGAAATTATGAGACAGGAACGCAAATCACACAAAATATACTAACATTAAAGGTGGTTCTCTGTACTGTCTGGTGCCTCTTCATAGTTAACAAAAGTGTTAATAATTCTGAACCATCACTCTTATGTAAACATTATTCTGTTACACTGCATAACGATGCGATTACGATATTCGTATTAAATTTGAATAAGAAAGGTCATTATCTTCATTCATAGGTAAAGCAGATTTTTCAGGTCTCATATGAAATGAAATGATTGTACGGTATTGATGGCCGGGCGTTCCCGTCTGCAGAAGCGCGACCGCGAAGTTGCAAGTCTTTTCAGGTGACTACAAATTGGGCGACTTGTGTGTCGACGATGCTGAAATTATGATGGCAATACGATACGCATTACCTGATTGGAGAGAATCTCCAGCCTGGCCGGGAATCGAACCTAGGCCCCTCGCATGGCAGTCAGACGCATTGATCGCTCAGCTAATGAGGCGGACCTTCTCAGGTCTAAACTATTCAGAGAGGAGATAATTGGCCTACCGACGAAGACTAATATTTCAATGTTTTATTACTGTCTCCCGATTTTTCATTGATTTTTGAATAACATAGGGACGTGAGGGAAGCCAAAATGAATTATTTTAAAAAACTCATTGGGAACATGTTTACTGGTGCCATTAAAATCCAGTCTCATAGTTTAAGTTACTAAAATCACCAGTAATTGTTTCCTATAACGTATCAAAAGGCCAACGAACCATAGCGCTGAAACAAACATTTGAAATACAATAAAAGGGACACAAAATACACATCTATCAAAACTAGGCAGGCTGCCTTATGCTTATATGGAGCAAAGGAATGGAAACAGTGTTACTTTCCATCGGTGGTAGTATGAGTCTCTCACGTCTAGATATACATAAACCGCAAAAGGTCTGTTAATGTAGCAGGTTGAGTTCACTTGTAGATTAGTGTCGGTTGATAAGGGTTCCAATAGACTGGAATGTTAGGGAGCCTACATTCCGAGTGGACAATGTTCATAAAGGCATACGTTACACTTTAGGGGGTTCAATGTGTTTGTCTTGAGTCCGAGACTGATTTGATACAGCTCTCTACACTGAAAATTTCTTTTTTCCCCAGTTCGATTCAGTACTTCAGTATCAATTAGTCGAAATACCCACATAATGTTCAACACTTGTATTGTACTACACTTCGAAAGCTTTTGTTCTCGTCTTAGCTGACATCCCTATCGTTGGTGTTTCCCTTCTGTTCAAGGCTACACTATAGCCTAATAACTTCAGAAGCGACTTTCTAATATTTAAATGTAACTACATCACCTCTCCTTTCCGCTCCTTGATTCTCAAGTAACAAAATTCATCACTTATACTTCTTGATAAAAAAGTGAAAGCCCATTAAACAAGGAGTAAGCGAAATGAAACTTCACGGGTTGAGAGTGTACTGAATGTTACTGGTATGGTACTTTTGATACAACCACAGAAGAAAACTTTACTCGTCACCATCCTCACCTATTTGTAGTACGCTGAGGCAATCACTATGAGAGGAGAACTAGAACAACACTGATACACTGTTAATGATTAGCGACAAGAACTCACATTTATTGACAAATACCCAGCTTGGTGCTAATCGGTTGAGGCAGCAGATTCTGGAGTTCAACTACTATTCTAGAAGCTAAGGCTGGATAGTAAACAGTTCTTGTTAGCGGGAGACGGGGTGGTGTGGACTCGCTAGAAGCAGATGCTGTGGCGCGAAGTATACCAGTGGAGCTGACTAGGAAGAGACCGCAGTGCCACCGCCGCGACTTGATGGTGCAGCAATCGCTGGGCTATACGCCGTCTCTGGAGTGGGTTGTCGGCCTGTGGTGCTGCCTGGTGGTGCGTGCTGTGCTTACACCACACTCCTCCCCACAAATCTCCTGGCCGTGGTCGCATGTGGTTGCGATGGAAGCCGACAACGAGGGGGAGATCAGGGTGCTGGCGCAACAGATGGCACGGGAACCGGCACTGAAGCCCACGAACGGCTTCCATCTGCGTCCCGCCATTCACCCTCAGCCGCCACGGGAACGCCTGGCAAACTGCAGGGAGGGCGCAGGCCTACATCCACGGCTGGAGTCTCGAACGCTGGAAGACTCACCTCGGAGAGGAAGGTGGCAGGGCGCAAGGGGTCGCACACGGCGCTATGGGCTGTTGTGATGCTGGCATCAGGGATGAGGACGCGTCCACCTCCATGGCAAGCGCCTAGGGCTGAGATGCCATCTGGTCACCGGTACACTACCGCGAACCTGGCTCCTAGCTGTGTACTGAATCTGTAAAACGAAACGCGGTGGCCGCCCATTGTGACCGAGAGGTTCTAGGCGCTTCAGTCCGCAACCGTGCTGCTACTACTGTCGCAGGTTCGAATCCTGCCTCGGGCATGGATGTGTATGAAGTCCTTAGGTTAGTTAGGTTTAAGTAGTTCTAAGTCTAGCTGACTGATGACCTCAGATGTTAAGTGCCATAGTACTTAGATCAATTTTTTTCAAACGCAGAGGCAATATCATGGAGTCTCAGAGGGCGAAGCTGGTTCTGTGTCGCTGAGCAGCGACCCTGTAGGGGAAGGAATAAAGAACACATTGTGTCCCATAATATGTGAAACGCTTTCCTGTTGTCATCGCTGTCTGGGCTGGAAGTTACTGAAGAATTCTGCGTCCTGGATCTCAAAAAAAGAATATTTGTATTGTCCATTACTTCTCATTGGTACGTGTAACAGATGAAACAGTGTGCGATGACAGCGCCGTGCTGGAGTTTGGCCAGGAAAGATCCATTTCGGCGCATCGCGTGGTAGGTGGACAGGAACAGTTGCAAAGCCTGTTCCCATGTGTGAGTTCCACGGAATTTACTCGTCTGTACATTAAGTGTTCTCACCAAAGGTTCAGCTTCACCAGCTGATTGCGGGTGAAACAGTTCTGTGGTCACATGTTCAGTACCGTTGCCCATGCAACATTGTTCAAATTCCTGTGAGGTGAACTGCAGTCCACTATCAGACCATAACACTTCCCGCAAGTCCTTAATACATAAAACTGAGGTAAGTGTTCTGATAGTATTGGCTGACGTCGTAGAGTTCACTGGAACCACAAATGGAGAACGAGTGAACACATTCACTACAAAAATGGTTCAAATGGCTCTGAGCACTATGGAACTTAATATCTGTGGTCATCAGTCCCATAGAACTTAGAACTACTTAAACCTAACGAACCTAAGGACATCACACACATCCATGCCCGAGGCAGGATTCGAACCTGCGACTGTAGCGGTCACGCGGTTACAGACTCAAGCGTCTAGAATCGCACGGCCACACTGGCCGGCCATTCACTACAATAAGCTTAGCCAAATCAAGGTGGATAAGTTTTCACGGAGTAGTCGTGTATGGTCAGTCAGAAAATCGTTGAGGTTGAGCTTCCTGTTGCTCCACGCAAGCGGCGCAGCTTCACGTCTTGTCTTCAATTTGGGCGTCCTTCCCTGGCCAAGTCGCTTTGTCCTCACAATACTCCAGTGTGCATGGTGAAACAACCTTAAATATCCCGCTGAAGAGTACGTAGAATGATGACCTGGGTGTTATCATTCTCGCTGTGTGAGAGCAAAATTCACTCTGTACCGACATGTCTTGACAGTGAGCGGAGTATAGACGTAGTTACAGCCGAACAATGTCTTTCATCTCCTTCGGCATACGGTGCACATGTAATTCAGCACAATACATGAATTTGCATCCATAACAGTCTCCTGTGCTGTGCGACGAAAATCTGTGGGAAGGCTGAGATGCAGAAGCGTCCAGAGCATCGATCTGACAACACGATGCTTCAGAGGAGTTTTGAACTGATCTTCTTTGACAACACATCGGTGTTGGAATGTTGAGCCTTAGGGTGGTACAAGATTTCAGAGTTGTAGTCCGACAGCAGTAAATCCCATCGTTGCAATTTCTGTTCCGTATGTGACGAACAGGCTTGGTCGGGTGCGAGAGTGAAATGAGTGACTTATGATCCGTGACCAAGTTCAACTTCCTTCCATAGAGCTAGTGATGAAATTTGGTTACACCATAAATGATCGTCAATGCTTCATTTTAATGTGACTGTAACTTGCCTGAGTCCTAGTCAGACGTTTGGAGGCAAATTCCACTGAACGAACCGTTTATCCGACACGATGCAACAGAACAGGCTAATAGAAGATACATCAACCGCTAGCACCACTGGTTTAGCAGATCGAAGTGTATGAGGCACGTATTGCTAAGTAGCTCCCATTTCAACTGATCAAAAACCAAATGAAATTCCTTGGTCCATGCAAACGGAACTTCCTTACACTATAACTTGTGAAGCGGAGCTGCAATCTGAGAGGTGTGAGGAAAGAATTTGAAGTAGTAATTCAGCCTGCGTAATATTGCTTGCAGTTCCTTTAGAATTTTCGTAGTCGGCAAATCTATGATGGCTCGCAAATGAGTCTGGTTGGGATCAATACCCTGCACATTAATAGCGTGTACCAGATATTCTGTTTTCGTGTGGAAAAAAGAGCATTCGTCTTTGAGACACTTGAGGCATGACGACAACAGTACTTGAAAAAGGCAGTCGAGATTGGCTAAACGTTCTTCTGCGGAACGTCCAGACACGACAGTGTCATCCAGGTAATTTGGGAAAGAGGGCACATTGGCAATAACTTGCACTAAATAGAACTATCGAAAGGCAGGCGTTGGAATTCCAGTAACCCGAGATGATTGTTAATAACAAAAAATTTCTTTGAGTAGTCATCAAGAGGCAATTGCAGGCAAGCATCCGCCATGTCTTTCTTGCACAAATAACGAGTCTCATCTAATCTAGCCATCAGTTCCTCTGGGAGGGGCAAGGAGTACATGTTTATCACTGTCTGAGAGTCTGTAATACCTACGCCAATATTTTATTCAGAATAATATTCACGACAGCGTTGTGTGTGGAATGTAAGGACTTCACCGATAATAAAATAATAAATAGTTAATGTCAATGACATAATTTAGCATTTTGTAAAAAATTATATCTCAGACAATACCCATGAAAGTCTCAGTCTTTTGTTATCTATGATTCTTCTAGAAAATTTCTTTCTGTCGTTCGAACTGTTGTACTGATAGGATGTGATAGGTGTTTCGTAATACAGATGACTGTAAAAAAACTGTATTATGTTGCTAATTTAATATTTGAAGAATAGAGTTATGTGTCATTGAAATGAATCTTCTTTCTTTGGAGATTTATTTCATTCTAATTCTCGTCCTAATAAATGTTAAGTTTTCTGCTCAGCTACAAAAGAGGGCAGCCTTTAACACTATTGATCTACAATGCGGTTTATTCGTAAATGTTGAATAATAAGCGATTAACATTGAGAAATATTTTCAAATATTAATGCATGTAGTGAATGTGCCAAAAGATTTAATATATATTATTTGTTGGTAGTAAAACAGGGCCTGAAGCAGAATCGATAAGTGATTCTCTTATGTCAGCCGCCATCTTAGTGAAATATTGCAGCGACAATTTTAAACTGTTTTTCTATACAGACATAAATGTTGTCGATCATAATTGCGATAATAATTGTGTATTGGTGGCCCAGATCCCATTCTGTGTTCATAAATTCCACTTAGACTGTGAATATAGTGAACTTGTATGAGTGCAAACAGCATCTTACATGATGTAAATTCTTATCTGCTGGTTATGAAGCCTGGTTATTTCATTACAACTTTTATGAAATATTTTGACAGGGAAAAATACTTTAGTTTTGTGTGTGTATGTTATTGTGTGACAAAACTGTTCATTTTGTTTAAAGAAATGTGTTACCATCTCGAATAACAGTAGCGTCAAATTCGATGAACTATTTGCAACTAGTAAAGAGACTATTATAGAACAGGACTGAAAATTACTAAAAATTGTTACTCTTGTTTAGTTCAGATTATCTATCATAGTTTCAGCTTGTTTGCGGGTTATATACGACTACTTTTGTGAATGAACTTAGTGACATTTACACTACTTGACAGACAACATTGCTACACGTTCCCAGGTGGAGATTTCTTTAACAAAATAACGATCATTATCCGGACAAAGAGGTGATTAAATAAACTCTCATGTTACATTAATAATAAGTAACTAGATTTATTGTAATCTTGCTGAAATTGTACAACACGCAATCAAACCATTCACGCCACAGTTCACAGTCGACTTTTAACTCACGGTCGAAGACGTCTTGAGGGTTTGCGATGGCTGACTGATGGGGAAGATCACTGACTTGCACTGATCTGCTTAATGACCCCATCAGCTTGCCCTTGCCGTAATTGTTCAGTGACCTGTTCCGTAATGGCAATGGGCGCTCGCCTGGTTCGACAAAACTTTGCTTGTGCATTATCTTTAAGTAACACGCGACTAAAATATCATTCGCACAACCGCGACTGTCAGCAAAAAAGTTCACTAATTTTGTCACACAGAGCTTTAACCTTGTCTGTGGGCACATCTGTTGAAATTTGCAACACTTACTTGTGAACAGACAATCCGGAAATATCATTGGAATTTAAGCGAAAAATATTCTGAGGAAACTTGAAGAAAGCACTGCGAATACAACGGTCTTCGTTACACTCTGAAGAGTGGCTGGCATTCTGAAAGTTCCAAGCATTGGAATTTCGTGTCTGTTATAATTTGACAACACTTGCTTAGCTGGACTCAGCAAGGAAGTTTGTTCAAAAATATAACTAAAGCACCTGTGTCCATTTGCACTTTTCTTAGCTACTGTCAAAGTAACAAACACCCTGATCAACTACGTTCCACATCTAAAATAAAACTGTCACTTCTGGTTTGTTGCTATGAGCTACTGCAATGCATGACAGGTGAAATGAGCAAAGATTTAGGAGTGGACCTGCATTTGCGTCGGCGTGACTTGTTTGGCACATGAAAATCACCTGACTGGTGTTTGCTAAGTTTTGTACTTGGGCTAACTTTCGCAACATTTACTATAGCCACCGGGTAGCACTGTTCCGCGGCTGGCTGTGCGGTGACAATATTAATTATTTGAACTGGTCTAGTGGCATATTGCTTGGGAATATGCTGTCCTCGCAGCTTTTTCATGCACACTAATTGAACCTGACCTTTTGTGCTGCAAAATGAAGAATAGCGTCGCGACTGGGGGACTGAGTACGTTTATAGCGACTGAAGTACTTTGAGAAAGAATTTGCTATGTTTTTCTGTCTACCAGCGTTCTGCCAGTGCGGCATGGCATATTCTGTGCGGTAAGGGCCGGGTCGGCACGGGACTGTTTACGTTCTACAGCACTACTAACACTTTCACTAAACAGTTCGTTGATATCTGGCATTTGCAACTCACATTTAGATAAATCGTAAGTGTCCTGTCCGTCACTCCCTGTAACATTGTATCTAAAGAAAGAAATAGCAGCACGTACTCTATCGTAACAAATAATTCGAGTAATAGCGTCACGCAGCATGACATCACTGTACGATTGTCCACAACGACACAAAAATGTGCAGTGCCTAGTTAAACCCTGTAATTCAGTGATCCACTGTTTGTAAGTCCCACCTGCTGCCCTCATGGAAAATGTGAACCTTAAAGCAGCCGCCAGTCTTTGTTTATTAAAGTAAATGGATAAATTGCTAACTAAGGTCTCAAAGTATAACCGTTCTGGTTGTTTGTCAGGAAACAATTTCACTACGAGCCTGTAAACTTCCGTACCTACAGTGGAGAAAAAATGCTTTGGTCTTCGTAACTTGCAATTGGTGTACCTCCGTAAGATTCATCAACTGAGCTAAGTATTCCGCCCGGTCCTCACGCTGTTTTTTGAAACTGAGGAACGGTGGAATTACTGATAGAGGCTCCGCCTGCGGCTGCTGTGCTCATTGTAGATTCTGCTGTTGTTGTTGTGTTAGCTGAGTCATGGCTTTGCAGTAACTGCTGGATCTGCATGCTCTGTAGCTGAATAACAAACATTAGAGAAACGTCACGTGATGCAGAAGCCATGCCTGTAAGGAGTTTGGGTTGGGTGCCGCACACAAAATAGTACACTTCTCTTAGTAGTATGTCTGTCCCGAGTCAAAAGTCCACACAATAAAGTACTAGACATATAAAAAGAAATAGCAAGAAATAAATAACAAGTAACAAGTGTGTGTGGATGGGCCAAACAAAAATTAATCCTGTGCTTTGCGAAGACCCTTCCACTCCTCGGCGCCAGCTGTTGTCTCGCACTTTTGATACAACCGCAGAAGGAGATTTTGCTCGTTACCACACTCTACTTTTTATAGTACACTGAGGGAAACACTATGACAGGAGAACGAGGATAACACTGAAACACTGATAATAATTAGTGACAAGAACGCACACGTGTATTGATGAATACTCAACATGGTAAGAATCAGCTCAGGCAACACTTCCTGAAGTTCAACTACTATTCCAGAAGCTAAAGCTGTATAGCAAACAGTTCTCGTCCCACTAGAATGTTCATTGAAGATGGACTAATGTAGACTAGCTAGAAGCACACGATGCGGCACGAGGTACATCAGTAGAAGGCGCTCTTCTCCGTAGTCGAGCTGACTTTTTAGTATTCTATCCCCTCACCTCTCTGCTTCCCGATCCCCCTCCACACTCAGCCAAAATCAGTGTAGTTTAAAAGTGAAACAGTCAATCACATCACAGAATTCTTGCGTGCGTCAAAATGAAATATAAACGTAGACCCTGAGCAGGACTCTCGGCTCCTCTCAAAAGTATTTGAACGATCCGAATTTTTACACCATGTATTTTTGATGTATTTTTCAGTATTTCCACATCTAATATTGGTCACCAACACTCATACACACAAACACACACACGCACGCGCGCGCACACACACACACACACAGACACACACACACACACACACACACACACACACACAAAAGCACACGCACATGTACATGCACACACATACCTATCAGTTTAATTGATGTAGAAACATCTTTGTGGACTGTCAAATTAAGCACCTCAATGCTTTTTTCATGCGTATACACATGTGACTAAAATAACACACTAAACAGATAGCTGACATTTCAAGTTGGAGCTTAATCAGGTGATGAAACAAGCTTGAGCTTCTGACTCCACTAAACACGTATTGGTTATAATACTACACTGTGTGCAACAAGCAATACGCAGTCTGAATTACTGTCAGCTACTGAAAGAAGGTAATTAAATCTATGACTTATGCCTACACTTCGTGAAAGATACAGTGCACCTGCAAATTAAACATTTGCACCTCTGATCGTAAACAGTAATTCAAACTTTGTAGCAAAATTCATGGAAGAGTTCCAGCACGAAACATATGTGCTGTTATTGTTGTAATTTAATTATTCTATAGCATTAATAAAAATACACATGGCTTGCCCATTTGTACTACAGATAAAATTTGTAGGTTAAGCAACACTACTTCAAAATCAATGTTCGATTGTTGTACCAGACTTTTCAAGCACAATGGACATTCAAAATAAATATTTCCACATTTAGACTGTCTATACTACATATTAAAACCCACAAAGCACGCTTATTAGCACTACCTAAATAAATGGTAGGTTAGTAGATGAGTGTTGTTAAATTTCTACACCATGCATTAAATTCAACTGAAGACATAAATTTGTTTTACAATATTGAAAAACAGACATGGACACTACTGTTGATCTAACTTACATGTTAAAAACCACGTGTTGGGCACATTTAGCAAAGAAAACAATGTTATTGCCAAAATGTTGGCATTGCCAAAATCTTATGCTTGCATGAAGCAATTTCAGTAAGTTCAGCAAACATACACACATCTTCCATGCTTGGAATGCATTTACCATTGCAATATGAAGAGAATACCTACTAGAAGCAAATCCTTTTGATGACGTATCAAATTTCGATTATCTAACACAGGGCTTCCCAACGTGTGGTCTGCGGACCCCTTAGGGGTCCGCCGGCTCTTTGTAGGGGTTCCGCGGCCACCTTTCACCAAATCGTGTAAAATAATGAGTAAAATTATTGAATGAAAATGTGAAAATCAAATTCATTACAATTTTTTTTCGTGTGAAAAACGTGTACTTTTACTTCAGGTCGTATCCCCAAGCAGCCTAAGTGAGAACGCATACACAGTTTAGTGCCGGAGAATGCGGCTTCTCTGATCGCCTGTTTCGCAACAATACGGGGTTCGTTTGCGCGCCGGCTCACGGCGCTAGATGCGCTGAAACGTTTTACGCATGTGCGGAGCGAGCTTTGTCGACCAATCACAACGCTCGCTGGTACGTATGCGGCCCCAGGCATCATTAAATGTTAAACTTACTTTTTCAGTGCACTACATATTTCATAAGTCGATTTTTGACCAGTTTATTACTTCTAACATGGATCGGTGGCTGAAGCCAGGATCATTAAAGAAGAGTGCAGTTTCCCCATCGCCTTCACAACAAGGGAAGTTTCTAGTTGAAATGAATGAGGAGGGAGGACGAACAAAGGAAGACTTTACATACATTTGAACATTATTCTTCGGATTTCACGAAAAACCACACACACACACACACACACACACACACACACACACGACTGTTACGAAATATGCATGCTCCTTACACAACAGTAGCCAAACATTGGAAGTGAACAAACCATAAGGGGCAGCTTGTCAATAGCGAACACTTTGGATGTGACGTTGATTGCTCTTGGAAGAAGACAGCTCCATCGTGTGAAATTTCAATTACCAAGTAATTTTAATCAGGCTACAGTGTGTTGAACAAAGGGAGTAAATCCACTAGCAAGTGTCTGATACAGTGGGAATTAAATTTCGATCGTTAATTTGAAGTTGTTTTCATACATCTCTAAACCAAAGACTATTGATACTTAGGTGCAGGGTGGGGGGAGGGGGGGGGTCATTGGGAACATGGCAGTTGCATTAAGAAGCTTTCAGTTCCCATGGGTTTCGCTCTGAAATTTAAAGTTACTGTGCTCTTGACTGAGTAGGGGTCCACCATGGATTTTCGACTGAAGAATTGGTCCGCCAGTTGAAAAGGTTGGGAAGCCCTGATCTAACAGAAACATCTGGAAAGGTGAGACTGCTGAAAGAGTCTTGGTTCAGTTGGTAACTTAGCAAGGATTTGGTACAATTGAATCATCTAAACGCAACATTTCTCTAGGAAAGACTTAATCTTCATAAATGGTTGCCACCCTCTGAAATTTAGTATTTCACTTTATTTTCTGTAGCCATTGTATATTTCACTAAGTAACTGATGCCTCTTAGATATCCTCTTCAATATGCGTTACGTTACTATCATGTGAATTATTGTCTACCACTTTTAAAGCAACCAAGAAAATTTATCATTGTACTAATTCGTAAGAATAATGCCAGTGGATGAAGTCACAATCAGCCAGCGATTCATTGCAGAGTATCTTCCAATCATGAACATCATCTTGCGCATAGTAATAATCCCATTCTTTTTCTTCATGACCAGCAATATCTTTCTCACTGTATTCAGCCACTTCTTCATCTTCTACATCATCATCATCATATTATTCATCGTAATCTTCGTCTACCTGCTCTTCTCCTTCAATTTCTCCACAATCTCATATCATAATTACATTGTTTTCTTCAGTTCTAACAGTTTAGTCGAGGTTTCAGGAGTTCTTGGTGATATTTTTTGTGTCCAACTCGAGGCACAGCTGGATCAAAGACTGGTAATGAGAATAATGCAGTATCTCCATTAAGTGACCGTAAGGGAATCCAAAATGTTGTATGTAACGTTCTTTTACATAATGAGTCACTGTGTTTGTTGTAGATGATATCAGTAAATTGGAGACTTCATACGCATTAAATTATTAATTGTATTACTTTAAGATAATGTTCATTTAGGTAATTAAATCGTAGAATTATGTGAAACTATAACTATTATTACCAGCAGAATTAGTTTTAACCTTTTGACAATCACTGTAGCATCATGAAATTTATGCCATATTTATTCCCAGTCTTCTTCAGTGCAGAACCAGTTATTACTTCTTTTGCCACCTGAGTATATGTTTCTGTTGGTGTTGCGCCTCTGTTTCTGTTTTTGCAGTTACCATGTTGCCTTCACAAGGAAAACCAGGTTGTTACACTATGACAAATAGCAACAAACTTAACAAGTGGCCTACATGTCATTATTTCATATTCGCTTCTAGATAATTATTGCCCATAAGTTGCCATTGATGACATGTTACGGCAAAACTACAATAAGTAGCCATAGCTAAATTTGTTACATTATAAAATTAATAATTTATAATTAATAATTTATTACAGTGTTTTTCAAGAAAAAAAGAACTGTAAGTATGAGTACTGTAAGTGGAGAAAGTTATCTAGGAAGCTTGGCCTATCCCATTTCACATCGAGTAGATGACTGGATTATAGGCAACACACACTGCTTACTAATTATGCAGTCGGCTTACGCACTGCCGGCCTAATTTAGCCGGAAAGTCTTAGCGAAGATTTTTTCTTTAACGAAAATCGTTTCCCATGATGTGATTCGTTACCTCTAGACGTTTAATGCAAACACTTTGAAACATAACAGAAAGCATTATCACAAGTAGTCACCCTGATGAAAGCAGCCAACAAAAGAACCGTTATATCTATAGTTTTTTTACGTATGATACTTTAATTGTTATCTATGCATTTATGCATGGAAGCAAATAATTTTGTGGAACTACTATGAATGCGACATGACGATTATCCACTAATGTGAGAAAACATAAATATAAACTCTCCTTGGGGTACATTTCGTTTTGGATCACTTTAGCTCTTCACTTCAACTTAACTATATTTGTTAGTTACAGTATTTTCTATACATCATTTTCACATTTTTATCAAAATTACGTGGACCAGTATCTTTACAGTCTTAATACACACCAGCCGTTGTGGCCGAGCGGTTCCAGACGCTTCAGTCTGGAACCGCGCGACCGCTACGGTCGCAGGTTCGAATCCTGCCTAGGGCATGGATGTGTGTGATGTCCTTAGGTTAGTTAGGTTTAAGTAGTTCTAAGTTCTACGGGACTGATGACCTCAGATGTTAAGTCCCATAGTGTTCAGAGCTATTTGAACCATTTGAGCTTCATACACAAAACTACTTTGTGTGCTGACCATTTACGGGTGACTATATACCTCAAAGGTCTAATTGGAATAAAACTGAATATATTTGTCTTTAGTATAGCTATCGATTTACTGAAATTAACTTTTTATTCTAACTGCACATGTGAAACAAATTTTTAATTCGCCTACGGAATAGAAGGAGTAGCCGAGAAGAATTAGTTTGCGGTTAGATTTAAAATTTGTTTTCCTACCTGTCAGAAATTTTATGCTGTAAGAAATGCATATTTGAACCATCAGCTATTTTCATCAGAAATCCTGATCTTATCTTCAGTACTGCTCTGTATAGTTTAGCATTCGGATGTTAGCTTAACTTTTATTCCTGTTTCACAGATTTATGTTCATGGCATGCACTACACATTTAAGCAATGACTAATGTAATATGGTAGCTTAAACCATTCTAACCCTACATCCGTGCTGATGGTCAAAGACAGAAACAGGTAGAATTTGGGTTTAAAATAGAAACAGCTGATGGTTCAAATATGAATTTTTTATATTACTTAGCGGCTGTTGGCAGTCGCCTCCAAAAAATGTTAAAATTTTATGTTATTGCAAAAATGACTGACATTTTTGAGCGTACTTAGAGGACTCCTAACTGAATTGTGTACTGAGTGTTTTTCTTGAACTGTTGTAGCTGTGCACATAAATATTCTTCTCAGACAGTTCTGGATTATTTATGATGAATTTCAACCAGCCTCTTGCAAAGATGTTCGAAGACTGCGCATGGAGAGAGTGAATCCTCGATGAGACAGGAATGGTACAGGCAAGGACACACTGTGACAATGTTGACCCTTGATTGTCCGTGACTGTAGCAGAAATGGAGCTATATATTTATCACCACAAACATTCACATTACATTATTAAGTCATAAGTTTTTATTGCTAATACGGATGTATTAGTACGCGTTTCGGACTTTCGCTCAACGTCTGTACGTTGTGAAATAAAATGTATCCTTACTTAACCTTTTATGGCAGAATCGAACAGCAGATTAAGTTACAAAATGCTTTACTTTATTTTAAAGCGTATAACTGTATTCTGTCGTAAAGGTAAGGCGTAATATGGCATCATATGATAGGCAAAAGTTCGAGAAAAGTTGTGCTCTGCCCATACAGGCCATAGAAGCAACAGAAACGTATGGATTAACAACGTTGTGTTACTGTTTACATGCACCTATATACACTAGTACATCCAAAGAAACAATAATCGTCCCTTTCAAGAAGCTTGCTTACTTTAGGAAAGGAACTTCATACATCCGTATGTGATACCGTGAAATTCTCTGTCCGAAATAACACAGTGCGGTATCACGCAACCCAAAACTCCACTCTCTGTGGCAATAAAATATATAGCGACCATGGTACGCCTCCAGATTAGCAGAATTTGCATTCTGAGTGGGACCTCTTGAGAGCTTGCTTTTGCCTCGCTAATCTACAAAATTTGCTGAAATCAGATTCAGAGAAGTGGAAAATGAGAGACGCATCCAGTCTGAATACCGGAGGTCCTACCCCCTGGCGGGTACGCCGTCTACAATGCAAGCTGGAGCCACTGACGATCAGTGAGATGCCTCACGGTGGCAGGATGTGACCGTCAACATGCCGATACCTATGCTGGCCAACGAGACGTCCTGATAAGCATTCACCCAACTGGCGCCGCAGCTGAAAGATCAGAGGAGAATCCGTTTAACAAAATGACAGTTATTTAAAAAGACGCTAATGCAGTTTCAACAGTTTACAACAAGAGAAAGAGGTAAAAGCGTGTATGAACCACAGGTATTTTAGGGCTTAAAGAGATTTTCCATCAGGTGACAACCGTCATGGGATGTCAAATATAACACAGCATAAAATCGTGTTTGTAGCAGCAGAAATTTTCAAACTGTCTAATCCACACTGTTTATTGATGGGCACTGCCTTGCACTTTACGATTATACATAGTTTTTTAAAGGAACATATAAGTTCCTTCACATTAAAATCACTGCATATACTAAACGTATGGTACTTAATACTCAGTAACCTAGTCGCATATACATCTAGGGCCAGGTGGTTTAGCGGTAGACTCCGTGCTTGGAAGATGAAAAGTTTCGGGTTTGACTCCCGGCCGGACCGATTTTTAAGTCTTCTTCACCATTCAACGATGCGAGGAGTCGCTGGAAACAACTCATGGTTCGGACTCCACGTTAAACGGTTCCCCTTTTGCCGGTCGGACTACTGGGGTGGGTTAGGGACACTAAATTCGCCGATGTGGCGTCGAATAGAAAGACTTGCACCAGGGCCAGTTATTATCTGAATACGTGATTAAGTGTGTACGGAAACTTCAGAGGGGGATACCTACACACGCTTGTACGGTTTTTTAGACGATATCTTTGGTCGAATCTCTGCTGACGGCTTATTCAGGAAATAAAAGAAAGTAAGAGAAAAAATAAAATTTCTTTCCACTAATAATCTTTTACTTTCCAGAACGAATATTTTGAGTGATTATTACGCACGAAAGGTGAACAATCGCTTGACTTGGATCGCCTACAAATCCAAGCTCGCTGACTCAAGAACATTGGTTGTTAAAGGATTCGTTGATTAGCCGATGGAACTAACTTCCCATTATAATTCTTTTTGTGCATAAAAGAGTAATATTTAATTTTTGTGAAGACTTACTTTAGATAATAGATATTCCTCCTCAGAGTAATTTCTACTGTGAAGCAATGATTTGCGTGCAGTTCGTTAGCGACTGGTATAAGCGAAAGACAGTTCTTTATTGTCACCTTTTTGTCTGGGTTATAAATGGATCGAAACAGTCGAAATACCACATTCGTTGCGTTACTAGGTACTTGATATGGACCAGCAAACTGTTTACCTAGATATAGTAACATATTTAGAGAATAAACAGTTGTAGCATCAAAGAGTGGAAACATTTTTATACTTTATTTTCCAGCTTGTTTCAAATGCACTGCCAATTTTTCAATATCCACGGATTGGATCCAGCATCTTGTTTGTTCTTAACACTGCTACTACACTATAACTTTTCATTCACGCATTCACAAATTCATCGAATGTTTCTCTAACTGATGTCAAATTATCAATTTCGTTCCTCCGCGCCTTGTAGGCTTGTCATCTAATCGCACAGGTTGGAGAAGATCATGGAATCTATCTGCTCATCGACACAATAAGAAAATCTGGTGCAGTGGCATCACTGGTCCATAGCTCATCGGCATTGAAATTCTGCAACGTTTTCACTCCTGGGAGTTGTAGACCGCCGTCTCTATCACTCCATTATTAAGCTGCTGCCATTCTGTCTACTACTTGGTTTATTTGTTTTACAATGATGTACTGCGGACAATTCACTGTTGGGAAGAAAAGTTTCCGGATATCCGTAACCATTTTGAATCATAAAGTTTTATTGGTGAAAAAAATCGCGATTAAGACCACAATTTGTTCGTCTCATAAGCTTTGCGATGATCCCATAGCCCTTACCGTGTATTCAATGCGTCAGTTAAATCTACATTTACACGTTAGTCTGGATATTAAGCACATATTTTACGTGAATGAGAACGGTAACGTTAAACCTCTGGATGTTTGTGACGAATAATGATATCAAAACAAGTTTCGAAATCCCCCGAGAACAATTTCTTAAGATGCTTTGATCAAAATTTCGAAATTAACAATGAATACTGATTAAGGAAGTGACAGGCCCCGCAAATGGCTTTTCGGAATTTTCTCAGGGACCTCCCATGAACAAATGTACTTTTATAATCCGCCTAAGCCCAACGTTAGACCACACCTAATGCAAAAGATTTGCTCAGTATGGCTGGACTGGAGGAAGTGTGCAATATTTAAATTTAGATCCAGTATTGTAGGATAGCTACAGTATACCCGTTCATCTGACTGGTATACAAACGGTCGCTAGGCCAACGGCTATCGGAAACACTTGACCTCTCATCTCTGTGATCGATGCAATCCGATATATGTGCGAGTTTCTTCGAACGCGGCTAGTTGGAACGTGTTAGTAACATGCACCGTCGCTCTCTGAATGCCAGATTATTCTACTTTCGTGGAGATCTAGAAATGCTTCTTGGATATAACAGAAGCTCACACAGCCACAGGTAATATCGAGTTCAAGAATTTTGATTTGTATCTTTTATTTCATCAATTCGCGAAGTTTTGGGCAGGCTCGTATTACTGATAGTTCTTATTTCACTGAGCAGAATTTCTTCGTAAGTTCATTTTGCTAAGCTGTAACTGATTTATATTAGAACTATACATATTCGTATAGCGTTTCTCGTTGGCTAATTAAATACAACAGAAAGACTTATGAGATAAATTCTGTTTCTTGTATCTTCGATCTGAAAAGTACTTTTCATTGATACATGAGCAGATATAGCAATTTTATTGCTAATGTTTATAAGTGAAAGGGATTTAATACTAGCACTGAAGATGGTCACGCAGTTATTGACAAAAATTTGTAACAGAAATAAAGACTTCTTCTTCGACTACCGCTGATGAGCTTCTTTTTGTTATTAATAATGTTTTGGTGATCGTGGAGCACGCAACCTCTCAGGGAGTCCCTATTAAAAAGATTATTATCAAGAATGTAGCCCCGCATATTGTGTACGGTACAACCGGCTGACCACGCTCAGATCGTTCTACAATTCCACACCCCTAGAAACCTACTGGTTTGGAGGTAACTACACTCATGCTCATAAATTAAGGATGATGGTGATACATGGTGAAAGAACGCTCTGGTGGGCGGTTTGCGGGTTTAAATCGCCTCGGGGTATCACCATGCGGGGCATTTGACCTGCGGTCGTCGCACGGTGGCACTGGCAGCAGTCCACATCCGCAGAGGTGTGTTGGTGAATGTCAGAGTATGGTGCAGCGAGTAAGTGTGCAAACGTTTTCAGACGTGCTAACGGTGACTGTGTGTTGAAAATACTCAAAGAACACATATTGATGACGTTATTAGGGGTAGAATACTAGGGCAACACGAGGAAATGAAATAAATCCGATTTAAGCCCGTGAAATAAATCGTTGGCAAACGTTTAAGGGCTCCAACATCGCAGAGAAGTTACTTTACGGACAGAAAAGCTTAGGAGTACGCCTCCCGCCAGCGTCCCCCAGAGAAAGAGCACTGTTGTTACTCAGTTCTGCAGGCATCTGCCTTTAATTCCTGACACACGGAGCTTCTCCTGGGTGAACGTTACATTAATCAATAAACTTGCAAATTGAACAGTTTAATTGTTATGGGAAACAATGTAACAGAATTTAGAGTAAAGTTAATGTTCAGTAGCTGGTGGAAACTTGAAGTGGTAGATTTTTATGTCAGTAGCTTGATGATCGTTTATTATTAATATTCTAAAGACTCACGATCGTTGTAAATTGGTAACTTACTGCATATGATCGCTAAAAAGCAGTGGTGTAGTCAAAGTCATTATTGTTTTTATAATAGGCACTCAACAATAAAATAACGCGCGATACGTCACGAGCAGTTGCTTGGCAACATTGCGATACTTATTCGCGACGAGTGAACTCGTTCTGAGTGCCTAGTTGTGCTGTATTAAGTGTTGCGCGCTATTTAACTAACACCTTACAGAGATACTTGCTGTCTGAACTATCTCAAGAGCTAACAAGAAGAAAGGAAGCCAGTATCAGAAGGCATTCTCCTGAGGAACAAGTAAGTGAACAATTACCATTCTTTACAGACTTCGCATGTCCAGACAATGGTGTTCTGATGTGAACATGCTCTGTACTAGTGCTGAAAGCTGTGATGTCTTTTCTTCAATCAAAAGTATATATTTTTTTAACTCTTTGAACCCTTACCGATTATCCCGACGACTCATACCGATCCATGTTCAAGTACAAGCAAACGAGAATAGTTTTACAAAATTTCTGACTTCGTCCTACATTAACGTTTATAGTATGTGCTGTGTAATTATTTTAGCATTAGCGTCTATAAAGTCTTTTAGAGTTCATTTCATTCAGATGGACTTTTTTTACTGTCAGTTATATTTGGCAGCCGTTGTGCTGTTATAAAACTATATCCCATTTACAGTGGTGGATTCAAAACTTTTGCACCCCTAGGCACACCATATTATATACGTCCCCCCTTCCCCCCTCAAAAACAAATTTCTAAATAATAATTACCGATTTGGGTGGGAGCGCTGTGAACTGTTTCCCTACTCTGCTATTCGTTGTTCTGAAGGACGTGTTAACAGTCTAGTCGCTCTCAATCAAAATGTAATATGATTCCTGAACTGTACTTGGTGTATGGCACCAGATAAAACAAACTTAAAACTGCATTGTGTCGACACATTCTTCTGTCGAAAGATAACAGAAACGAACTCAAGGAAAATAACTTTTGTGGCCTAAAAATTCCGTAGAGCGGGTAGGAGACAACGGATTTTTGTTATACATTCACTTTTAATATGTTCTTTTACACGAAACCGTTGAAAATGAAAATTGAAAAGTCGTGTTACGGTCTAAAAATTGAAGCGAACGTGTCATACATTAGAAATTAATATACACTTCTACAGAGACGCGTTCAAAATTAAAATTACAGTGTCGTTTTACGAACTAATAACTTGGACGTGTAGCAGATAAAAAAACACGTTCGTCATTGGTACGTCAATCTGTAGGAAAGTGTAAGAAATGAAAATGAAATAATACAGATGAACAAACACACAACTGGACTTGCTATTACATATTTTTACAGACTAGTGTGGAAAATCAAATTTGTTGTATAATCTAATAGTTAACGTTTAAAGCATTAGAGTCTGTGTAGCTAGTAGCTGCGTGTTAAGTGTACACAATACCTTTAGTCCATCTAAGGGCTGAACAGTTTTGTACTGCAGCTACTGCTCTCAGCATAGCTCTTCCTAATTAGCAAAGCTTTCACGTATTTATCGACAGAAATGAACTGCGTTATTTATCAACACTTTTTCATCTGAGCGTACTCTCCGATAACGTATATTTCTGCGGTAACTATACATTTCAGCAGACGCCAAGAATACGCATCAGTTGCAATATACTTCAGTATCAGTATTACCTGACTGTACAGCGCCGAGCGGCCTGGGACATTCGGCTACTGTTTTGTATTATCAGGCACCTTCGGTCACGTCTGCACGTAAACGACGTTTAGTTCCGCATTCTGCCATCGGCAATTGTAAAATAAACAGGTAATCCATAGTTTGTAAACCCAATGAATGTGCTCTAAGTTATAATAAAAATCACATTACAATATTAAATTTTTAAAACTAATATGAATAAATAAATAAACTCACCAGTCAGAAAAGTTTGCGTCTGGTTTGACGGCAGAAAACTTATTGATCATATCTTCATACTTCGGACGGTTATCAGTTAGCAGGTCGGCTTCGTTGTGAAGAATGGACAAGGCGTTCAATCTATCCTTAGACAATATATAACGTAGGTACAACTTCAGTCTTTTAACAGCCGAAAACGAGCGTTCTGCTAAACTATTTGTAAGTGCCTCACATACAAATATTCTAAGAGCAATGTCAACATTCCGCGAAATGTGCACATTCGCTAGGGAAGGAAGGCTCTGAATCTGTGTCATATGACGCTTGGAGTTTTGCTGCACGTTCAGCAATATCGTCAGGTGGACTGTTCTTAAGGTTACTGAAAACTGTGAAAGAGCCCAACAGTGTTCTATAGCCTTCCTTCCTCCTCACCAATTCGGCGTCCAAGTTGCCGAGCACTGGTAGAAACGTTTCGACTTTAAATTTTTCCCTTCCAGTCGGATATAGAGTCCGCTTCTTCGTCATCGTTAAGTCTGCGTTTTTGTGGTCTTTTATGGATGTAAATTTGGAACTTTGTGGTAAGTTCCTATGGAACCAAACTGCCGAGGTCATCGGTCCGTAGGCTTACAAACTACTGTATCTAAATTAATCTATCTTTCTCTAAGGACAACACACACGCATGCACGAGGGAGGACTCGAACCTCCGACAGGGAGAGCCGCACGGACCGTGCAAGGCGCCTTGACCCAGCGGCTACTCCACGCGGCTTTTATAGGTGCATACATAGCCTATATCATTCAAAATCTCCATGGATTTATTTTCATAATTGTCGGACATGCCACGAATAGATGCAAAAAATCCTGAAAGTGATTCATATAATTCATGCACTATTTTAGTATCAATATTTACACTTTGCAATTTCAGATTTACACTATTAGATGTCTGGAGTAGGTCCTTTTAAGCTGTCATCATGAATACTGTTTCTAGTCTGCTGAGTTGATTCAATAAAGCTGAAGCCTCGTATTGCACAAGTGGTTTTTGAAACGTATTATTGGCAATATGTGTGAGAGCATAGATAACGCCCTACCAGTTTTCACACAAACTTACACACATTTTCTCTTGTGCTATACAACGTGTTTTTGAAAATCTTTTAACCGTTTTTCTTCCTGGTTTCCTGAAAGAAAGAAGTTTATCCCAGCGGCGTGTAGAAGCAGAGAAAAAAATTATAAGGGTTCTGCACTAAATTGAAAAATGAATATGTCCCCGTCAACAGCTTGCAGCACTAATGCCGACTAAATTCAAAGAATGTGCTGCACAAGGCACATAATGCGCTTTCGGATTTCGTTTTTTAATGCGTGGCTGCAAACCAGTGTAGGTTCCTGTCATATTGCTTGCGTTGTCATATGATTGGCTTCTACAATCAGTAATATTAATGGAATTTGTAGGCAGGAGTTTCAGTAAGGCCTCAGCTCCATTTTTGGACTTGTGTCCCGGGTTTGGAAAAAAAAGGAAACATTCAACAGGTTCACTATTCTCGTTCACATATCTTAATGTGAAAGCTAACTGATCAATATGTGAAGCGTCCACAGTAGAATCCTCTATTATAGAGAAATATCTCACCTGTTTTATTGCACTTATGAAGATGATGTTGTTGTTTTCTTCAGTCCTACGACTGGTTTGATGCAGCTCTCCATGCTACTCTACCTTGTGCAAGCTTCTTCAACTCCCAGTACCTACTGCAACCTACATCCTTCTGAATCTGCTTAGTGTATTCACCTCCTGGTCTCCCTCTACGATTTTTACCCTACACGCTGCACTCCAATACTGAATTGGTGATCCCTTGATGCCTCAGAACATGTCCTACTAACCGATCCCTTCTTCTAGCCACAAACTGTTCTTCTCCCCAATTCTATTCAATACGTCCTCATTAGTGATGTGATCTACCCAGCTAATCTTCAGCATTCCTCTGTAGCACCTCATTTCGAAAGTTTCTATTCTCTTCTCGTAAAAACTATTTATCGTCCATGTTTCACCTCCATACATGGCTACACCCCATACAAATACTTTCAGAAACGACTTCCTTACATTTACATCTATACTCTATACTTATGATAGGTCTTTTTATTCATTCAGAAAGATGCTCTATTATTTAATCACAGATTATTGAGAAAGATAACTTGTATGTCCCTCCCTGTCCTGGAGCTACACATCGTTCAATGTGCTCTGCGAGAAAAGGATCACACTCGGCTATAAGTTCAAGAGACATCATAAACTGACCATTATTTAATGAATGGAATCTTTCAACGTGTCCACGTAGGGCAAGTACATGACTTGTTAGCTTCTTCAGTACTGCAAACACCCTTTTCAACACACTGCTCCAGTGAATTTTTTTTGTCTCAACAAATGACTCGAAATAGTTATTTATTGTTCGAAGTGACTCTTTTCTTGTTAAGAGCAATAAATCAGAATTTTTGTGTTCAAGTGGATTATCATGATGAGATAAAATATTAGAAATACACTCCTGGAAATTGAAATAAGAACACCGTGAATTCATTGTCCCAGGAAGGGGAAACTTTATTGACACATTCCTGGGGTCAGATACATCACATGATCACACTGACAGAACCACAGGCACATAGACACAGGCAACAGAGCATGCACAATGTCGGCACTAGTACAGTGTATATCCACCTTTCGCAGCAATGCAGGCTGCTATTCTCCCATGGAGACGATCGTAGAGATGCTGGATGTAGTCCTGTGGAACGGCTTACCATGCCATTTCCACCTGGCGCCTCAGTTGGACCAGCGTTCGTGCTGGACGTGCAGACCGCGTGAGACGACGCTTCATCCAGTCCCAAACATGCTCAATGGGGGACAGATCCGGAGATATTGCTGGCCAGGGTAGTTGACTTACACCTTCTAGAGCACTTGGGTGGCACGGGATACATGCGGACGTGCATTGTCCTGTTGGAACAGCAAGTTCCCTTGCCGGTCTAGGAATGGTAGAACGATGGGTTCGATGACGGTTTGGATGTACCGTGCACTATTCAGTGTCCCCTCGACGATCACCAGTGGTGTACGGCCAGTGTAGGAGATCGCTCCCCACACCATGATGCCGGGTGTTGGCCCTGTGTGCCTCGGTCGTATGCAGTCCTGATTGTGGCGCTCACCTGCACGGCGCCAAACACGCATACGACCATCATTGGCACCAAGGCAGAAGCGACTCTCATCGCTGAAGACGACACGTCTCCATTCGTCCCTCCATTCACGCCTGTCGCGACACCACTGGAGGTGGGCTGCACGATGTTGGGGCGTGAGCGGAAGACGGCCTAACGGTGTGCGGGACCGTAGCCCAGCTTCATGGAGACGGTTGCGAATGGTCCTCGCCGATACCCCAGGAGCAACAGTGTCCCTAATTTGCTGGGAAGTGGCGGTGCGGTCCCCTACGGCACTGCGTAGGATCCTACGGTCTTGGCGTGCATCCGTGCGTCGCTGCGGTCCGGTCCCAGGTCGACGGGCACGTGCACCTTCCGCCGACCACTGGCGACAACATCGATGTACTGTGGAGACCTCACGCCCCACGTGTTGAGCAATTCGGCGGTACGTCCACCCGGCCTCCCGCATGCCCACTATACGCCCTCGCTCAAAGTCCGTCAACTGCACATACGGTTCACGTCCACGCTGTCGCGGCATGCTACCAGTGTTAAAGACTGCGATGGAGCTCCGTATGCCACGGCAAACTGGCTGACACTGACGGCGGCGGTGCACAAATGCTGCGCAGCAAGCGCCATTCGACGGCCAACACCGCGGTTCCTGGTGTGTCCGCTGTGCCGTGCGTGTGATCATTGCTTGTACAGCCCTCTCGCAGTGTCCGGAGCAAGTATGGTGGGTCTGACACACCGGTGTCAATGTGTTCTTTTTTCCATTTTTAGGAGTGTATTTTCCCAATCTGCAATACCATAGTAGCAATCGGGGCCCTATCTCCAAACAAATTACATGATGCACGAAAAACAGCACCGGTGCTACGGGAGTATACTAGAAAATCAAGCAAAGTTGAGTTACCATTTAAAAGTTTACGGTAAAATACATTTTTGTTCAAATATCTGGTTTTATCGTCTATTTGTCATCTTGAAAAATCACGGTCACAATTTTGATTAATGCCACGTTGTAAGAGAATGTCGATTGCTGATTCATTGACACACCATTCCGCTGGATCATCACTAACGAGGTTATTTCTTTTTGTAATGTCTGACTCGACACTTAGTTTTTCGTGAAACTCGAAATCAGGAATCATTTGCTTTTCTTCATTTTTAACTTTTGTTTCGTCTGCATTTACTTCTTTCACTTCTTTCACAACAGCTGCAGTGCCAGAAATATCATCCGTACAATTTGAACACGAAATCAAAACACTAACAATTTATCTACTCTTCCAAGCGTTTTTAGAACATTGGCTTGTCGTTCTCGCCTTTCCTTTGATAATTTCTGAAATGCCACCTCATTTAATTTTGCACGTTCGCTTTTTTCACTGTTGTTATTCATGTAAAGGCACTTACAAAACTGTCAACCAACAGTCAAAACAAAAGAAAAAAATGTAAAAGGAAAGAATGAAAGACTGTATCCAGTTCTAATCGTACTACACCGCACATGAGCACAAAGCTTTTTACTTTAAACACAGCACAGGAGCACAAAGATTTTTCCTTTAAACACAGAGCGATGAAGTGACCAATCGGACTGCTCGACATAACTGTCTTATGAAAGAACGACAATGCAGAATAATTTAATTTCATTGTCGCCTGTTTCTCTGTTGTTAGTAAACAGTAGAATCACACCTGTCGGATGGAATTCATCTCTTAAACAAAATGGGGCAGTCCCTTTCTTGGCTTCTGTTTCCCGCATCACTGGAATTTTAGCTGGAACGCAAATTTGTTCTGCATATTCCTGACATTGTCTTTCTAATTTAAAGAACAAATAATTTTTGCAGTTTCTTGCAGTGAGGTGTGCTGGATCGATTCTTATCCCACTTATTCTTATAACATTTTAGCGGTTTCTGTGGGGAGAGAAGAGAGACTACAAAGTTTAAGTAGTCTTGTTGGCAGTTGATGTGGTGTGGTGTGTTGTCATTTGTGTGAACACTGCTTTAATGTCTACAAGCAAATGCACCTTTTGTTCCAACATAAATTAAAAATAACCTTTCCCCGAAGAAAAAAAGCTTAGGTAAGAAGTTTAAAATAAAATTTGCAGTGCCACGTACTATACGATTGCACAGAGTGGGAGATTTTGTATAGTGCAGGCTGCAGCATAATAATTGAGAGAAACGAAAGTTTGTTTCTTCTTGTTTTTTCGCCAAAAAAGTAACTAAGTAATACATATAAAAATTTTAAATTGTATTTCACACATTATTAGATATCCTTCTTACGCTCTTTTCGTATAAACATGTGTTTAAAAATGTAAAAATTCCCAACAACAACATGTTTTGTTAAACGGATGTCATTTAATCAAAGCTCATATACTGAGGACCACAGAGCTTTCACATTAATTACAGTAACGGAGGGTTGACTTGATACTTCCCCGTAATTTCTACAAGAAATTTAAGTAGCGCAGGTTTTACATACTGAGGCCCACACAGATTACAATATTTTAGAAACTGCTGATTAGTTTACAACAGCTTTTCAAGTGTCCCAGTATTTTCACGGGGAAGTATTTGGTAGGGTTAAGTAGAAGCCGACAACATTCTCTGAATAATAACGTTTCGAACATAGTATTGTAGATTCCGTCTTAACAGGTTACTTCAAATATTTTGAACAATTATGAAGATGACACCAGACATAATCTCAATGTAGTCAGCAAGTAAACTATGTACTCGTGTATTTCCATGTTTGTATTGTCGAATTTGTTCTTAAAGGTTATTTAAACTAGCAAGTTGTTTAGCAATATTAAAAATGTTTGTCGTTTGTAAGTGCAGTTATTTTAAAACGTGAAAGGTTAAAATGAGAACAGAGCAAAAAATGCCGCCCCCCCTGAAGGTGCCGCCCCTAGGCCCGTGCCTAGTGTGCCTATATGTAAATCCGCCACTGTAGATAATTACAGTATGACGATTATCACTCGTTCTATAGAACTCTAAGTTTTCATTCTGTGCTACTTTATTTATCGGTTGTAGTAATATGCGCATAATTTGGATAAATGGTAATTGTGTGTGTAACTATAATTTAACACATCGTTGCATATACTATGTGATTACAATAGGCAGAAATTAGCATACCTCGTGCTACAGACTGACAACAGTTCGTACACGTTAGATTCTCTTCCAAGAATGAATTTATCGCTTATCAGCAATGTTTTCTGTAATAGAATTCACAGTGAAGCTGAAACCGTGTGAAAAGCATTGACCCGAAACCAGAGGTGTTTCTTCCGCCTGGTTGAACTAAACTTCAGTTTCACCCTTCCTCGCTCCAACCGTCTGTCTCAGAAAGAAAATTTTATTTTTAGTTCCACGCTTTTTCCCAAGAAGATATTTACTCGCCGTCGTTGACAAAAGGCAAAGATATGGTTTGGAATATGGCGTATACAGTTTTCATACGTCTGGCTATAATAGTGTCTGTTGCTTTCTTTGGTACATGTGCGTCACTTACTGCACATGTGAATGTTAAACTTGTTCTGAATTCAGTTCTGTAAAGTCATGTCCCCGTAGATACTACCAGCCTTTTCTCTGTTGCCGTTGCCTCGCGACAGAGTCATCAATCATTGCAGGGACTTCAACGAAGTAATTTCCTTTATACGCGAAGAGAAGTTGTCTCGTTATCCGTTTTCCTGCTACGTAGTGTCGCATGGAACAGTAGACAATATGGAGCTAGTCCTAGGCTTTTCCACGCCGTATATTGTCAAACTGAGAGTATTTTTTTTCAATGAAGATGCATACGTGTATTTCTGCGGGAAATGGACAATTATTTAATGTGGTTCCTGACTGTATTTCTTCCTGTTTTCATCTTTTCTCGATTGCGCTTCAGGTGTAGACATTAGCGGACATGAAATGAACATCATCGCCAGATACGAATGCTTGTAAATTCGAGCAAATCCAAGAAACGCCATTACTTCAACTGTTTGAGAAATACTTCCAAGTTTCAGTTGCGTCTCACTTATTATTTAACAGGAGTTGAAATAAACAGAGTCTTTTATTAATGGCATCTGTCTGAGTTTTCACCTGAGTTGTTTTCTTTTTATGCATAAAATGCAAACAACAACTCGGGAATACAGCTGTACTTTCAAAAGCACACCATTGATCAGTTATAGTGCTCCCAGAAAATCTCTTTATAACGGAAAGACACCTTAAAGCAGCCGCAACAAGAGCACTTTGCATTCCACCTGACTCCCGATGTGAGCTAAATTACGTAAAATTAATTTTAGAAGCAGATACTGTAGATGAAGTTATATATCAGAGACTATGCTAATTTTCACATTTATATTCTGTATCAGTTGTCTAGATAGTTCTGCTACTAGCTTTAATTTTCAGCCAATAAAAAATTTACTTATTCGTTTGACCATCAGCGTTTTTCTCTCTCACTCTACACACAATCCTCCTCATGTCCTACACTGATAGATGAGCCTTTACCCACTGTTAGCAATACTAACATTCGCAACTAAATTTCCATATGGAGGTCTAATGTAACAGTACGATTAGTCAGTGAAAGTAGCTTCCTAAGTAAATAACGAGTGTTTTCTCGAAGTATGAACGAATTTCTCTGTTTGTCATAACAGATTTGTATCAGACCCATGAGGAAGGTGAGCTTTATGAACAGGTAGTTTTCAAATACGTGTGACCAGAATATTGATCTATATAAATAAAAATATTGTTTGTTGAAAAACGTATATCTTCGAAAGTTCTTCATCGAATGGTTTGAAATTTTGACACAACGTTGCATTCGAATACGAAGGTATATATATTTGTGATTTTTTTTTTTTGGGGGGGGCGGGGTCTATACTTTCTGAATAGCATTCGTACAAAGGGATACACTGTTTGCAAGAACCTCAAGCTCGTTTGTTCAGCATCTTAAATCTCCGAAAGTTATTCACCGATCCATTTGAAATTTTGACACAATATTGCGTTCGAATAGACTCGTGTTTCTAAATACCCACTGGAACACCAAACGGTATACAAATACAAGGGTGGCTTGAAAAGTTCTTAGATCAGAACGAGAGGTCAGCGCTAGCGCAACGAGTTGTTCATGTGATATTCATTGGACTATTGCCTGTAAACACATGCCACGTCGGTGATCTTGCAAGTGAGCTGTGGTGGTCATGTGGCTCTACTGTTGTTCCCGCGTAGTGACTTGCGAAGACGAAAAAAAATTTGATTCGAGCAGTGATTAAGTACTTAGAAAAGAAAAGTGTGAAAGCAAAGGAGATTCATGCCGATTTCCAGAAATCATTGTAAAAGTGCACAACAGGTCATGGAGGATTACCTACTGAAAATGCGTGGATTTGCTAGATGTCATCTGAAAGGGTATACCACATTTTAAATGAACAATTAGAAATAAACAAAAATATCCGCAAGATGGGTGCCACGACTCTTGACGCTGGATCAAAAATGCGTGAGACTGGACATATCAGAACAATGTTTGGCCTATTTTAGGAGAAACGAACAAAATTTTTTTGCGGCGATTTGTGACTACAGAAGAAACTTGGGTGCACTACTATACCCCAGAGGCAAAACAACAGTCAAAGCAGTGGAAACATGCTGATTCTCCGCCACCAAAGAAAGCAAAGACAATTCCTTTGGCGGGAAAGGTCATGGAATCATAGTTCTGGGATGCGAAGGGGATTTTGTTTGTAGATTATCTCCCGACTGGGCAAACAGTTGAATTCTGTTGCGGTGTATGATGAAATCTCGTTCTGCCTCGGTGCCAGTTTCAGCCGTGTGTTGATTAGAAGGAGTCCAGCTGAGGGCCTGCAAGCAACATGTCTGGGTGCTAGACACACTGGACCTACACCTGGAGTTACGGTCTGGGGTGCATTTTCGTATGACTTCTGGAGCACTCACGTGGCTATTCCATGCACCCTGACTGCAAAAATTGTACGTCAGTCTGGTGATTTCACCTGTTGTGCAGCCATTCATGAATAGCGTTGCAAGGGGGGGGGGGGGGGTTACAACAGGAAAACACTCGCCCACATGCCACTATTGTACCCCAACATGATCTATAGAGTGTCGACATGTTGCCTTGGCGAGCTAGATCACCAGATCTGTCTCCAGTCGAGCATATATATGACATTATCGGACGACAACTCCAGTCTAATCCACAAACTGTATTAACCGTCCCTGTAATAACGTACCAAGTGCAACAGGCCTGAAACTGCATACTACAAAGTATGATCCCGCACTTGTACAACGCAATACATGCACAATGGCATGCATTCAACATCCTGGCGGTTACACCGGTTATTAATTTACCAGAATTTCACATTTGCAATACCTTATCTTGCACTTAAATTAACCTATGGTCTTGTAATGTTATTTACCTAAATATGAAGGTCTTATTTCAATAGTGGTACAAGTCCATTTGTGTTCATTGTGAGATATAGAGTCCTAAAGTTAAATGAGTGCTGAAAAATCTGCAGTTGAGAAACCAGAAATATCCCAGCATATGGCTTCTTGCTAGAGATGAACCTTTCTTTTTGTTTGTTTGGATCATTAATTGCAGAAGCACTATAGGCAGAAAAGCGGAGGTAAGCGACTTGTACCACTATTGAAATAAGCCCTTTATACGTCACCTAGAAAAACCTGTTTCCTAAATTTCATTACTCTACATTAATAACTTTTTGGTGTTGCTACTTTTTCCGTCATTGTATTTAAATATCATAAGGCGCTCCCGTAGAAATACAATAACACGCACCCATTCAAATGCAACGTTATTCGAAGATTGCGAAGTAATCGGTGAAGAACTTTCGAGGATTTTACATTCTGAATAAAACAACATTTACTCCTACATAAATAAAGATTTAAATATTCGTTTGTTCAAAGTCGCAAGTCTCTGAAAGTTCTCCACCGATTTCTTTGAAATTTTGGCCCAACCTTGCATTGGAATGCACATGTGTTTTTACATACCTGCTAGAGGGCCACATGTAATATATATAAATATACAAGCTGGGGTACCCTGTTTCACTCATGGAGTTGATATGAGATCATGGGTAGCTTGAATAAAAGGATAAACTTTTAAGTATAAGAGGTAAAATAATTTTATTAGAAACATACATAATTACTTATAATACTTGTTAAAGTATAAGAGGTAAAAAAGTTTATCGAAAACATATTCTAACTATTCACAATATTTGTTTATAATCAACAATTTTCATTTTGTTATTCGGGGCATATATGGACAAATTTTTCGAAATTCCTACTCGAGAGGAAGCTACGTACAGTCGATCATGAGAGAAGCATGAGTCTTTGAGATTGATGTCGCAATTCTGCAAAGTTTGTCCTTGCGCTTCGTTAATTGTAAAATAGTAGGCTAATATGATTGTAAATTACAGTCTTTTTAAATTGGAATGACAGTTCAGTAGAGATCAGTGGTATTCTGGGGATAAACAGTGTGTGTCCTTTGTACTTTCCACTCATTAATTTTGGCTTCGATTATGTTATTCGACAGCTGCATGACTATCAACCTTCTTCCAGTACAGAGTTTTGGTTAGTTGAGCTTTCTGGGTAGTGTGATCGTGGATCCAATTTTAAGTCGAAGACAGTGTAATGGTATTCCTGGTACTTGCAACGAGTTTAGAAATTCTGTAGGGAAGTTCACACTTTCTTTAACGTTTACAATCGTGTCGATCGATTCGTGTATTCTCCCTCACCAGGAATTTTCTTTTGAATATTAAATTTGATATCGTCCTCAACATTACTTTTAGTTGCCAAAATTGCCCTTTCATATCGCATGTCCGGATTAGTATAACTCTGAACAACGTTTAGATAAACGTGGTCGATGAGTTCGTCTTCAGCAGTGGCTATGTGTCAAATATCACTGTTGAGTTAAATGAGGCCGGTTGTCCCGTCAGGAGGATATGTGCCTTCGCCTATTTGTAAGTTGTTGAGCAAAATGTACTCGTGTTTCGTCTTTCAGTAGTTCAACTCTCATGTTTTTTGTTAGTCGTAGAATTTGTGTGTTTAACCAGAGATGTGATTTTTTGAAGTATGCATTGATTTCGTCTGCTGGTGTGGACTACGGGATAACTGGAAGTGTTTGTCGAATATCTCCTGAGAGTATGACCAGAACTTCTCACATCACTCCAGTGTGTCCTCGCAAGTCTTGTAGAGTTCTGTCAATGGTTTCGAGTGAATTTTTTATGTGTCAACGTGCATTCATCCCTGACGATAATTTTAGCTTCCTTTAGGAGTTCACCCCGTTCCAGATGCTCTTAAGATTTTACATACCGGGAATTATTCTTTGGCTATATTCAAAGGTAGCTGTAGATCAGAATGGGCAGTTTGTCCTTCTTTCATAAGTGTGGCTGTAATACCGTATACTGAATGATGTTAGTGCAAGTGCGATGTGTTGTTCAGCACGTATTTCTGCCAGCAAAAGATTTATTACAAACGTTTTCCCGGTACCGCCTGGTGCCTCCAAGTAAATAATCCCGCCAATGTTGTTGTCGATCCGGTCCGTGATAACTTTGTAAATTTTCTGTTGATTGTCATTGAGGAGTAGTTTGTTGTGAGCAATCTACTGAAGTAGTTCGTTGATGTATCTTTTTTGCTTTGTAATTTCGAAGTTTAGCATCCCAAGTTGTTGGTTGTTTGTTTGTGGCTAAACATTTATCTTCTAGGCGAATAAGTGTTTCTTTGACGATGTCGCCGTTGACCTCGATAGTCAGTTCAGAATGAGTTTTGTCGGATCTGGTACAGTATTTCATCATGCATACTCTCATTGAAGGCGTCCCATAGCTGTTTTTGGGTCGATTGATTACATGTTGTTAGAATTATGGCGAATAAGTCTCCCATTTGCTCAGTTGAGACTGTGAGAGAGACTTCTTTTAATGTTAATTTCCAGTGGTTGTCGTTTTCCCGTGGTCCTAAGCGTTGGCATGCTGCTGACTTCTTCTGGCACAGTAACCGTCAGCATTATTGAGTACTGTGAGACTTGTTGGTCCCGTATTTCGTATAGCAACATCCGGAAACAGGAACACTCGGCGTTGTTAGGATGTATGCTGCATACTCGGCGTAGTGCGGCAGATTTCATGATTCCTGGATGACCTTCTACTGAAATCCCTTGTTTTCTTCATTGAAATGTTGTTCTTGTTGTGTTTCACGTATAATAGATAGGTACATCGACATATGGTATTGTTTTCGTGAATGGATCCGTTTGGTACAGTTGATAAAAAAACTCTGCCTCTTTACTGTTGATGTATCATCCCATTTGGTACACGAGGTTCTCGTCGTTTCTGCTTTGCTGTTCGCCGTTTTCAGCTATTTGATATACTGCTACGTCACTGCCTTTTTTCACATACGTACATACATATTTGATGGATTTCACTGAATTAAAGTATTCTACATTCATACGTGTCGAAACATTTTTGGAAAGTATTGTGTTGTATGGTACTATCCACTGATAATGTATTTCCAGTTCGCCGCTGACTCGTATTCGCATTTTTTCTGTGAAGCCTCCGTTTTTGGCTGATCGTCTTCTGTATTTGGGATAGCCATCAATTCCGGTTTGTGTGTCGTCTAAGTATGGTTTTGGGTACTTTTTTGTACATTTTATATCACTTATATATGGCGAATAGGGATTTAATAGCCTACATGGTCCGTGAATCATGTTTTTCACTACTATGTCAAGCAAGTCCGGATCTTCTTGTGGATTGGAAAATTCAGATTGGATGACTTTGTCGTTATCCGTGAGATGAATTATGTCGTGTAGAAATATGACATAGCGTGAGTGAGGTAGCCCTCGTTTTTGCCATTCTATTGTAGATATCTATCTCCTAACGGTTCAAAAGATGTCATTTTTTGTGATGACTTCAAAAGATCTCATTTGTTTTTGCCGGAAACCTCGCGCTGTTATATCTTGTCAGTCCATCGGGGCTTGTCCGTATCTTTGTTGTTCTTATATTTATGGCCACTAAGAGCTGCATGTGAATGCTATGAAGAGGTAAGGTCGTTATTATTTTCTTATGTAGGTCATGAAATCTTGAATGTATTCGTGCATATGCGTCGGACTTGTGTGTATGATGAGGGTAAGATTACCATTGTTCCAATGTCGTCAATGTTCCCGTCGTTTATGATGGCGCCTCGAATGTCAATGAATTGTTCCGTGCGTAGTTTCTTATGATTTAGTCTTGTATAAAGCATCCGTTCCCCTTCTATTTTTGCATAGATATGAACCAGGAATTGTTTGAATAAACGGTGAGTGTTCAGAATGTGATTGTATGTTTCACTGTCTCTGATCATTAAGCGGTAAGCATAGAGCTCCTTGGAAACGCCTTTTTTGCTTGTGTCTACGCCTGTTTCAGGTTGGATTTGTTTCACATTAAAGTGATATCCGCCCCCTCCGGGTAGAAATGTTAATGGATATTGGAGGGCATCATACGAATGGTGTGTCCCTGCGACGCGTTGTAGTCCTTCTCTTGTTGTACAATTATGTCACGACTTGTGTTTTCATTGCCCACAGTTACGACGGCGACTTCGTCTATCTGAGGTGCATTAAATCAAAGTTCATGTTCTCCAACCGGTATTTTGTCGGCTCAAATTATAACTTTATAGTGATAAGAAATCATTCGGCCTATGCTGTTTCGAATATGTGAAGCTGTTGCTTGTATTCATGTAAGATCTCGGACTACTGCTCGTCTCAATCTACAGATATTTGTGCATCGTTGGTCAATTCCTGTTTCTTCATTTCCGATGAAATATACTTGCAGAAATCTATGGTCTTCTTTCGGTAGTGGTAGTAATGATCCCATGTTGTGGTAGATATGTCCTTCGATGGAAAAAACGTAATCGATTTCATCTCTGTTAGTGTTGATAGAAGTGACACCAAAAGAAGTCAGTTGGAAGCGGGCGTTGTAGCTTTTACATGTCGAAGAAAGTGTTTTGATTCTGCAGTTTCCCCCGTCATGTAATGTAAATATTTCTGCGGACGTGCTTCCAGTGGTGGTAATTGAATTTTGCATTCATGCAAGAGAATTCGCGTGTGTCTCTACTGAGTTTTTCCGCGTTATAAAATTAGCAGATGTTATCCATTTTTCCGTTAGCGACATTTTTGAGTTTGTTATATTCTATCGGGGCGTCGTAGTGGAGTGCAAAATTTGTTTACGTTGTACTCTTTACTTGTCCTCGTTAGCTCTTCTCTTAGAGTGATATTTTCGTGGCTGGCGTAAGTTTTTTATTATAAGATAGTGTCGCAATTCTTGATTCTTGAATCTATTAATTACGACATTCTTCGTTTTCTCCGCTTCTCACGGTTCTCAGTCTCGTTCGTTGGGAACTTAAACGTGCTTCGCGGTCTCTGTCTGTTTCATGTCTCACGCTGTTCTTTTTGTTTTGACCGTTACGCTTCAGAGCTGTTAAGATCTCCTCCTTTTTTACGTTTCGGCATTGCCTAAAATACAAATCAAAGCAACTTTTTATTAACAAATACACGATGTAAACTTCACACTTCTCACATTTTATTTTCGATTTATGTTCAATCACTGTATGACTTTGGCTAACCACACTTCACTGTTTGTTCTTATTTACTCGTCGCATTACTTTTCGGCTCCTCCCTGCGCCACTGATAAGAAATTGACGTTCTAACGACGACGGGTCTTGCTTTATATACTCTTACCAATGGAGAGCCCCACCAGTGGTGAATTCCAGAATATGCCAAAAACGCTTCGAATGGTCCACAATATTCCAGAACATTCCATAACATTCGAGAGTGTTCTGTTATGTTCCACAATGATCTGGGATGTTTCAGGATGTTCCCGGACATTCTGGAATCTTCCCGAATGGTTCAGATTATTCCCGAACATTCCACAGCATCCCAGGTTATTGTGGAACATCCCAGAACATTGTTGAATGTTGTGGAATGCTCTTGAATACTCTCGAATGTTCTCAAATACTATCGAATGTTCTGGAATGTTCGAGAAATTTCTACAGAGCGAAACTTCCCAGCTCTTATGTCTTCAAAAGCATGCCCTTCAGATAAAAACGGAAACCTTCTTCATGGACGGGTGACAGAGGGCTACTACACCATATAACTACCTCGATCGTACCTGGACTCTTTTCTGAGTTTTAGAGGCACACACATTGTAAATTTTAATAATAGGTGTTTATTGTTTTAGTTATAGTGAAAATCACTATAAATGTAAACGTTCGTTTGCGCAAAACCGTAACTTTTATAAAATTCTGCGACGATTACTTTGAAATTGTGACTCAACACTGCATTTGAAAAAGAGAGTGTTTTTATACTTACTTTTTAAGTATATATAATATACAAAAATGTGTAATATGAGAAGGGGAAACGTTATGACCAAAAATCTCGAAAATTTTTTGGCCAATTTGATTTAAATTTTTATGCAATACCTCAATGAACATTCGCACGGACGTAGGCTATACATGTTTAATACAAGTAATACATAAATATAGATATGAAATAGTGGAACGTCTTGCGGGCTTTCAAAAAAATGATACCTTCAACTATGTACCCTCAGACTCAGAGTTCAAATATTAAAAGCTTTGGCTGGTTTCGTTGTCTAGGGGCTGGGATACGTAGTTGCCGCGTTACATGCCAAATACTGCCGAGTCTACAGTATGCAATATGAATACACACATGAATCGAATGGTCGAAGGTTCCTATCACTCGGCAATTGCGAATCTTGAATGTAACACAGAAATTAATAAATGAAAGATTGCAATTAAATAAAATCTGTAGGTACTATTTGAACGACTTTAAATGATGAGGACGATAGTAGAAGTACTTTTAAGAATACATTTTATTACTGCAAAACACTTATTGGTATCGATGGTCCAGCAATTAAATAAAGTATAAGTTGAATAAAAGGGAAACAATAGATTCCCAAAAATGGTTCAAATGGCTCTGAGCACTATGGGACCTAACATCTGAGGTCATCAGTCCCCTAGAACTTAGAACTACTTAAACCACCTAACCTAAGGACATCACACACATCAATGCCCGAGGCAGGATTCGAACCTACGACCGTAGCGGTTGCGAGGTTCTAGACTGAAGCGCTTAGAACCGCTCGGCCACACCGGCCGGCAATAGATTCTCACTTCAGTAATTAGTTATGAGCAACAACATAGCTAGCGAGATATTCACTTCCAAAACGCATACTACGTCGTTACTGCAGAAGCCACGGAAATCTCATAAGTGCACAAGTCGGCGCTACGAAATATTTCTATCTCCTGCGACCACACTCAAACTGCTCAACACTCTCCGAGTATTTCCTGCGACCTTCCATCGTGCCTTCCCGTCCAGCAATCCCCGCCCTGTGTGACCCGATGCTCCTCCCACACTTCCATACAGTCTCTCCATTGACTTCGGTAGTCGCCTACCATAGTAACGAGTGCTGTGATTGGCTTGAGCGCTCCCGCCGTCTCCATGCCAACGCACACACACCATCATATTGAAACACATACAAATTACTGGATTTACATTTAAATAACTTGGAATTGATTAAATATTCCTACGGCTCGACAATAAACATGCTCTAACAGACAATACAGTACAGTAGGAAGAAGATGAATGCTAATCGTGGACCACTTACTCAATCAAACATTACTACAACTTATTTTCCAAACTAGGTAATCGGTGGAATTTGTAAATTTTTCCCGCTTCCGACTAGGTGAATACTGGGGTTGTACGGCCGTGCCCTAGCAGTTGCAGGTTTGCAAACACTTCGTAAACATTTTCACTCTTTCTCTTGAGATAACACTTAGAGGCGCAGACGGTGAGAGGGTGGGGTGCGGTGCATAACTTCCGTTCCGGGAAGGGGGGTGGGAGTGTGGGGAAGGTGATGACAGAAGGGCATCGAGCCATCATCTATCACTATTACTGCCATATTCAGATTAACATGCCTACGCTGTAAAGACTCGATGTAAGTCCAGCGCTAAAGAAGAATAATGTGAAATTTGGAAGTTTCAGGAAGGAATCAAATTTAAACAACCTTGATTCCGAGTTCAAACATTTGCCACTGCCACTGAAAATTTTCTAGTGCTTTGTTGGAAATTTAGCCAAACCGTCAAAGCACATGGTAGTATCATGGGAAACTGGGTTGAGCGTCACACTCATGGTCGGACTGGCGAAGGAAGCGACAGCGAACCGGCCATACCTCTTCTGAAGCGGCAGCCGTCAAGCCGAGAGGACACGCAGCACAGCAGCAGCAGTACTTGCCTAATAAACTGTAAATTAATTTAGTCTTTGTTTTTTGTTCACGTGCTTCTGCAAAGAAGTGAAACCTACGTGTGTTTTTTACAGTGGAGACTAGCGTTTAGAAAATTAATCGTAGTTTCGTTGTTGCGTAAGTCTTGTGACTGTCCTTATGTAGGGTGGCTTCCTAGTGTTCCCGACGCCAGAATTCCGTCTCGCCACTAAGTTTTAATTTTTGCTAGTAGACAGCACACAGTCTAGGTCAGTGAATTCTAGTTTGATTATCTGTCTCGTGCAGTAACTTTTCGGCAAATAAGATTTCAAGCTAATGCGCAAAGTTGCCGTGATGTCGCGGCGCCAATGGCGAGACCTGCGACATTTTTGGTACCACTGGAATCCCATCGTGACCCGAACGTCGCTGCGGCTTCTGATACCCAACATCTGACCGGTCAGTCATCACTCCAAAGTGGATGGCAAACATTGTTGGGTTCGCGTGTCACTGGGCGGAAGCCGAAAGAATGATCAGGCCATCCTGCTGGTTCCTCACGTCTTAGTAACAGGTACGAGATGGTAACCAATGTTAATCATAACTCTGAGACAGCACGTGATGCCTCTCTTGTGAGACGAGCGGTCGATTTTCCTGCCCAGTCCGTACAGAAGGTGGATATGCTAGTCACTGGGAGTTTCAATCTTCGGCGGGTGATGGAGCCCCTCAGTGAGATAGCAGGCAAGGCGGGAAAGAATTCCAGTGTGCATTCGGTATGTTTGTCGGAAGGTCTCATCCGTGATGTGGAGGAGGCCCTGCCGGCGGCTATCGAGCGCAGTGGATGCAAACGGCTGAATGTAGTGGCAATGACGTCACGAATGACGAATGTCGTTTGGGTTCTGAGTCCATCCCTGGCTCGATTCGGCGGCTGGCTGATTTGGTAAAGGCAACTAGCAACGCACGTGGGGTGCAGGCTAAGCTACCTATTTGTAGAATCGTACCCAGGTTGATCGCGGTCCTCTGGTTTGCAGCACAGTGGAAGGTCTAGACCAGACGCTCAGATGACTCGGCGACGGTATGGGATGCGAATTTCCCGACTTCCGCTATCGGATGCAGAATTTTAGGGTTCCCCTTTATAGATCAGGCTTGCACTATACGCAGGTAGCGGCTACTAAGGTAGCGGAGTGTGTGTGGCGTGCACTTGGTGCTTTTTTAGGTTAGATAACTCCTCCCTCGGGAGCAAAGACTATTTGCCTGTTGAATCAGCCACAGAGACCTCAGAGAATCTTGGTTCTCGCAGATCAGAGATAGAAAAGTTTAATGTGATTTTGGTAAACTGCTGGGGCATCCAAGCAAAGGTCCCAGAATTAGTATCACATACTGAAGGTTATAATGCACAGATTGTATTGGGAACAGAAAGCTGACTGAAACCACACGTCAATGTCAACGAAATCCTTTGTTCAGATCGGAATGTTTATCGTAAGGATAGATTGGTCGCCAATGGTGGCGGCGTGTTTATTGCAGTAAAAAATTCAATAAAATATGGTGAGGTTATCACGGATTCCGAATGTGAATTAATCTGGGTGAAAGTGAGTATGAAATAACGGTACAAAATGGTGGTCGGATGAATTTATAGACCATCTTGATCAAGATCTGTAGCTGTAGAGAGCTGCAGACAGAACTTGCAGAATATCTTTAGTAATTTTGCTGATCATGCCATTGTAATAGGGGGTGATTTCAACTTGTATAGGATGGGAGTGTTATGCCATCAAGACAGGTGCCAGAGACAGGGAATCGTGTGACATTGTTCTGGATGTCTTGTCTGAAAATTACCTTGAGCAGATAGAGAACCAACTCGAGAAGGTAACGTCTTAAACCTCATGGCAACAAACAGACCTCACCCTATCGAATCAGTTAACGTAGCGGAAGGTATCAGTGATCATAAGGCTGTGACAGTATCTATGACGACCGGTCCTACAAGGAATGTTAAGAAAGATATCGAAGGTATCGTTTAATATGCCCTAGATAAGTATGTTCAGAGAAAGGTTTCAAAGGATGGAAAAGATCCACCATGGTTTGATAGCCGTGTTAGAAAGGCGCAACGTAAACACAGAGCACTTCATCTCAGATTCGAGAGATGTAAAAACCTAGCACACAAACAATAGCTGACCGAAGCGAAAATGAGCGTAAGGAGAGCAATGAGAGAAGCGTTCAATGATTTTGAAAGTAAGACGTTCTCAACCGACCTGAGTAAAAACGCTAACATATTTTGGTCGTATGTAAAATCAGTAAGTGGGTCAAAATCACCTCTTCATTCTCTCAGCGACCAGACCGGCACCGAAACGGAAGATAACAGAGAGAAGGCCGAAATACTGAATTCGGTCTTCCGAAGTTGTTTCACAGCGGAAGATCCTAACACTGTCCCTCCTTTCAATCGTCGTACGAACATCGAAACGGAATATAATGACATAACTGATCACAGAATTGAAAAACAGCTACAATTAGTAGTGGAAAGGCTTCAGGACCAGACGAGATACCTCTAAGATTCTATAAAGATTATGCGAAAACTCCTGCTCCCTTTTAACAGCAGTTGTCGTAGATCGCATGAACGACGGAAGGTACCTAACGACCGGAAAAAGCCGTAAGTCATTCCTGTTTTTAAGAAAGGCCGTATGACAGATCCACACAATTATAGACTTATGCCGCTGACGTCAATCTGTTGTAGAATTATGGAACATGTTTTATGCTCAAGAATTGTGACGCTTTTGGAAAATAAACATCTACGCAATAACAATCAACATGGATTCCGCAAACAGAGATCCTACGAAACTCAGCTCGCGCTGTTCCTCCATGAGATCCACACAGCAGTGTCCAACGGAGCTCAGGTTGATGCCGTGTTCCTTGATTTCAGTAAGGCATTTGACACCGTCCCGCACTGCCGTTTAATGAAAAAAATACACGCTTAGGGAGTATCGGAGCAGACCTGCGATTAGATTCGAGATTTCATTGCAGATAGAACTCAACACGTCGCTCTTAAAGGAACAAAATCGTCAGATGTAAAGCTAATAACCGGAGTACCACAGGGGAGTGTGATAGGAGCGTTGCTGCTTACAATATACGTAAATGATCTGGTAGAATGCGTCTGATGCTCTTTAAGGCTATTCGAAGATGATGCAGTTGTCTATACCAAAGTAGCAACGCCAGAAGATAGTAAGAATTTTCAGAACGACCTGCAGAGAATAGATGAATGGTGCAGACTCTGGCAGTTGACCCTCAACGTAAATAAATGTAACATATTGCACATACATAGGAAAAGAAATCCGCTACTGTACAGCTACACTACTGATGACAAACAGCTGGAAAAGCAGACATCAGACTTAGATTCATCTAAGAATCTTGAGGAAATGTAACTCATCCACGAAAGAAGTGGTTTATAAGGCGCTTGTTCACCAGATTATTGAGTATTGTTCATCTCTCTGGTATCCCTATCAGGTAGGACTGATGAAGGAGATAGAGCAGATCCAAAGAAGAGCGGCGCGTTTCGTCACGGGATCGTTTAGCTGGCGAGAGAACGTTACGGAACTGCTAAACAAACTCCCCTGGAAGACGTTATAAGAGAGGCGTTGTGCATCACGGAGATATTTACTACTGAAATTTCGGGACAGCACTGCTCAGGAGGAGTCGGACAACATATTACTCCCCACCGCATACGTTTCGCGTATTGCCCACGTAGAGAAGTTGGAGAAATTAAAGGCAACACAAAGGCTTACAGACAATAATTCTTCCTACGCACTATTCGTGACTGGAACAGGGTTGGAGGGATCAGATAGTGGTACCGAAAGTACTCTACGCTACACACCATTAGGTGGTTTGCAGAGTACGATGTAGATGTAGATGTAGATGAAACTAACATCAACTTAATGAAACGCGCGTATCGCAGCCACCTCACGTTTAGCATGGAGAATACACACTTTGAGAAAAAAGTAGCATAGAGATAGACTTCTACGCTCCACTGTATTTCACGCTACATATATCGTTTGTTCAGCATTTCTAAACTAACAATGGAATCAAACTTTCTTTATGCAATTTAGTAAAACAATAAGCTGAAAATCGTATGTTTTGCCATTCTATTCTCCACTCACTCTGCCTGTTGTATTGATTTCAGTCTTAAAATGTTGTCAAAACGCTGTTGCTTTGGCATGAGCTCAGAACGTGGTTTTCTTGGGCTAATACTTTAAGATGGCGAAAATCCTACATTACCAGAAATTTTGGTCTCCAGAGCTTTCTTTAGTGTTGATGAGATAGAGTCCAACAATCCATTCCAAGCTTTCTGAATGCCTGACAGTGCAGATCGGCGCCTCTGCCATTCTGCTAGACTAACGTCTGAGTTGAGAAAAACACCTGATGTTATTTTTTTTTTATCTTCGCAGATGTTCCGCAGAGCCCTCGCCTTTTTCTGTCTCCCTTGTGGTCGGGAGACAGATAGCGAAGATCTTCGTGTCATCGCGGTCTGCGATGAAGACGCTGACCCTGTATTTTTCAGCCCACAGGTGAGCCACGTCAAGGACTATGGAGAACATATCATTCACGCTTTGATGCAGCCAGATTCTGTGTGTAATACTCGTTAACCGTCATGTCAGATTGCAGAATACCTTGAGAACTGCTGTAGTTTTTGTAGTTCTCACAGTTTCTGGTAGCTATAAGGAAGCCATGACTGACTGACTGCTATAGGGATCTGTACTCAACCAGGATAGAACGAATTTTTATTTAGTTACTATCTTGCCACTGTTTCGTCTCGGGCGGGTGTCTGACATGATGGAGGTGCCTTTCGCCACAGACGAAATCTAGTGAACCTTCATCTACTGTATGGCAGACGAACACGTACCACCACTAACTACACCTTTTTCCCTCATAAAATCATTTTTAAACTCTGGCATCAATACTGCTCTACCGTCTTCGATTTTACCGTTTCCACATACTGTCACGCTTCAGCCGGATTTCTGTCTGACTTCATTAAACACAGATGGTCTATGGTATAATGACATTACTTTTAGGCAGTTAATCGCCATCTTTTTCTTCACGGTGACTGTTTATTGCCTGTGATAGTTTCGTCTTAATTCTGATGCATCAGGTAATAATTGTACACCACTCCTTGAAAGGTGGTCAGAATTTGGTGTTGAATAAATCGACAACCCACAATGTTCTGCTCGAGTAGGTGATTCGAACATGTTAGACTGACTAACACAAATTACAATTTTTTTAATCATTTTGCTTTGTGGAAGGAATACATATCAATCATGTGTAGAAAACACTGGGACGCGGTTTTCGTTGTTTCATGGACAAGTGTCTGTATCGGCCGTTGCGTTATTAGTGGCTTTTCGACAACAGACGCATGACATCGTCATGCCGTTAGCCTCCATATCCGACCTACAATGCAATTAAAAAACGGTTTTTTCGTTATTCTGGTGCCTCCATAAGCATCGAGATGTAAATGGACATCTATGAACCTAACTACGGAGTGACACCAATACTGAGTCCATATTTAATATTAGCAGGTCAATGGACACGGCATTTACACCTTCCTGTTGGCTGGGGTATCCTTTAGCTACTTCACGGATTCAGTGAGCGGGTACTCTGGCCCACATTGCCATAAAAGCTGCCATCCCGGCGTATTACTGTGATATACAACTTACACACGGGCTCGCTTGACTTTGCTCATTATGACATTTTCAGTTGTAGCTTAGTTCAACGCACACGGTAACGTACTGCCTATTTATCACTCTTGGTAGTCATGGTAATTATAAATTTTCAGGAGCTTTTATTGCTAAATTTGAATGTATTAGATTATTGGTAAATATTAGGAAAGAAATTAAATAAGAACAGTAAATGGAAACCTGACGATGAGGACAAACTCCCACAGGATCTCAACGTGGTGCGACTGCAGTTCCGTCTGGGCCCAGGTCAAGAGGGAGGTGTTCCTTCGAGGGCCGCCGAGCCGCAGAAGACGCTGATGTCAGTTGATACTGCGGACGTCAGTCTTGGGGAGCGTCCTTGGCCACAGGACTCGCAGCGGGAGGAGGCCATCATTGGGAAGGTAAGACCACGTTATGATAATCAGGGACGGCAAGAAGGACGAAATTATATGAATAGTTAGAGCTGTCAAAGTCCAGTTCTAAGATTGTGCACATTGTGGAGTCAGCCTTTCTTCTCTCTGGCACTTACTGGGAGCGTGTCTCGCTTAGGAACATTGTGCAGCTCCGCCTTGTATACTGTAAATTACTAGGAGCCTCCTGGGTATGCCATCGAGAAAATGGTCGTGATGTGTCTGCTCAAACCTGCGCCGATCTTCGACAGTAGGCGTCCAGGGATCATAACAGTGTATGAATATTGTACCTACAACGAGTCGCTGCAATTGTCAGCATGTCCAAAGAGTATTCAGTCACGTTCATTATTATTATTATTATTATTATTATTCTGTGTCTCCTGAGTGGTTTGTTGCAGCCCGCCAGGAATTCCTCTCTTGCTCCAACCTCTTCATCTTAGAGAAGAACTTGGACCCTACGTCCTCAGTTCTTTTGCAAGAAGTCTTTCTCTACAGTTTTTACGATCGGTAATTCCTTGCAGCTCGCTGAAGGTTATTTTCTGATGTCTTAAAACATGTTGTAGCATCTCGTCTCTTCATCTTATCAACGTTTTTAATATGACTATCCTGCATAGATCCTCATTTCTTGTCTTATCATTCAATGTAATTTTTAACATTTTCAGTAACACCACATCACAAATGCTTCTACTCTCTTCTCTTCTGGTTTTATACAATACATGATTCATTACAATACTTTGACCCAAACGTACCATCTCAGAAATTTCCTCCTGAAAATGAAACCTATGTTTGATACTAGTAGATTTCTCTTGGCCAGAAATGCCCTCTTTGCCTGTTATAAGTCTGCTTTTTACGTCCTCTTTGCTTGTTCGGTCACTGGTTACCTAGGTTCAAGGGAGCAGAATTCCCTAACTTTGTGTACTCCTTGGTCACCGGTTGCATGTTAAGTTCCTCGCTTTTTTCTTTTGTGCTACTTCTCATTACTTTCGTCCGTTTCCGGTTTACTCTCAACAGATATTATTTACCTATTAGTCTACTCATTCCTTTCAACAGATCCTATAATTTTACTTCACCTTCAATGAGGATAGCAATGTCATCAACGAATCTCATTACGGATCCCCTATCACCCCGATATTTCAGTCCATTCTTGAAACATATTTTAATTTCCTTTAATGCTTCCTCGATATGTAGTATAGTCACTAGTGCCGAAACACTGCGTCCCTGCCTTACGGCCTTTTTAATCTGAGCACTTAGCTCGCGGTCTTCCAGTCTTATTGTATATTATCCGTCTGTCCCTACAGCTATCCCTATTTTTCTCAGAATCTCTAACATCTTGCACCATTCTACATTCTCGAACAGTTTATCTTGGTCGACAAATCCAATCAGCGTGTCTTAATTTTTCTTCATCTTTGCTTCCATTATCAAGCGCCTCGACAGAATTGTTTCTCTGGCACCTTTAGCTTTCCTAAAGCCAAAATAATCGTCATCAAATACATCATCAGTTTTCTTTCCCATTTTTCTTTATATTAGCTTTGTCAGCAGCTTGGATACATGAATTGTTTAGCTGATTTTGCAATACTTCGTTCACTTACCTTGCCTTTGCTATTTTAGGAATGGTGTGGACGGTATTTTTTCTAAAAGTCGCGTTTATCTGGAGGCCGTTACATCAGACTGACTCCTGCCTCTTGTGGCAAGGTGCTCATGGTGTAAGCGGTGTATGTTTCTGCATTAACGTCTCGAGCATATCATCAAATTTTTGTCTGTGTGGCTAGACAATAGGTTGAAATTTCCTGTCCAGATAAAACACTGTCCTCATATTAGCCTCAGTTGCTATGAGTGGCGTCCGACATAAGTATGTGATTGGAGCTTGAAATAAACTCACCTTTTGGTTCTCACCTCCTCTCCAACCCAAACCCCTACCTCCTGTGACACTGTTTCTCTTTTTGAGAAATACTTTTCTTCCTTATGCAAATTTGGATTTATATCGTTCCCACTCTTGCCATCGTCAGTTAATTGACACCTCTTCTACTAATTCTTAACGTAATTCACTCAGAATCACCTGAATAATTCCATTATGTGCTACGCCTTATTTTGCTTTTGTTGATGTTTATGTTGCAACTTATTTTGAAAACCCTGTACATTACATTTAACTAATTCTGAAACTCCTTGGCTTTCTCTGACAGAATCACAATGACACTGCTAAATCTCAAAGTTTCCATTTTTCCTCCATTAAGTCTCTCCACAGATTTCCTTTTTGTGTCTATTACTGCTTGCTCACTCTTTTCGTGCAAGCTACAGATAAGTTTCCACCCCATGTGTTTTATTCCTGGCACCTTAAGAGTGTGAAAGATTGTGTTCCAACGAAAAAGATCAAAAAGGATGCCTCTAACTTTACAAATGATGTAAATGTGGGTTTGCCTTCTCTTGGCCATGACATTAGTCAGTTACGCATTGTAGTCTTGAAAGAGTAATTCATGGCCAATTTACTGGGCTGTAAAACTCGACTATACGTTGCAGGATCCTGTCCCGATGGTGAACCGCCAACAAATTTTTCTCGATAGTGATTAGAGGCGTCCGTCTTTCGTGCATGATATCGTCCCAAAACATTACTGTCACACATATCTTTAGTTGGAAACAGTACTGAGATCAAGATTTCGATATATGCAGTAGCCTAGACTGCTTTTGACACTAATATTCATTTTTTTCGTGTAATTACATGTAGTTAAAGCTTCTGATATAATGAATTGAATCAGTTTATAGAGAACAGGGCAATCAAAACGATCTATGTCGGCAGTTCAACTTCGCTCAGGCCTTGCAGATATGCTCACTGCTTACCTGATGTAGAATTTCAAAAGTGTCCGAGGTGTACAGTCAGTGTCGATAAAACATTCTCTCTCTGCAGACTACTTTCTAAGTTGCACCTCCATTTAATTTCATGTCCAGAGACAGTGAAGCTGCAGGCATTTTAATTGTGTACTTCTTGTTTTCTGTGCAGATGGATGGCGCGACTGTTACCTCGATGGTCGCCGCCGCAGACGTTGGCGTTTCCAGTGAGGAGGAAGCGCCGCCCACAGCTCGCCGCAGACGCCGCTGCCGCCGTTGCTGGGCTGAGCGGCTGGCCGACAAAGTGACACTACGGCCGCGTGGTCGCCGGGGCTACCGCCTCAGTAGGGAGTAAAACTTTCTAGTGAGGAAGGGGAAATAAAATTCTTGTGAAGCTACAAATACCTGGGAGCAGTAATAGAAAAATTTGATGCATGTCACGAGGATACATTTCAAGAGTAGCACGGGAAAGAGAGCTGCTAAACAATAACATTCGGCAGGACACAAAGAAAAGAAAATTACAAAGTGTACTGGAGAACATGGTTCTTTGCGGACTTGTGATGTGACCTCAAATAAGAAAAGGCAATGAGAAAAATTAAACAGTGTAAATGTACCATATGAGAAGCATATGAGAAGCATATATGAGAAGCCATTCTGTGGCTAACGAGTTAAGATGCGAAATGAGGAGGTATGGAGGTGAATGGTGATAACCTGCTCCATAACGACAACTTTGGAGGAAGTATGGAGATGATTGGTGATATTGTGCTCCATAACGAAAGTTTGGAGGAAGTATGGAGGTGAATGGTGATAACGTGCTCCATAACGAAAACTTTGGAGGAGGTATGGAGATGAATGGTGATAATGTGCTCCGTACCGAAAACTTTGGAGGAAGTATGGAGGTGAATGGTGATAACGTGCTCCATAACGAAAACTTTGGAGGAGGTACAGAGATGAATGGTGAAAATGTGTTCCATAACGAAGACTTTGGAGGAAGTATGGAGGTGAATGGTGATAATGTGCTCCATATCGAAAACTTTGGAGGAGGTCTGGAGGTGAATGGTGATAACTTGCACCACAACAAAAACTTTGGAGGAGGTATGAAGGTGAAAGCTAATAACGTGCTCCATAACGAAAACTTTGGAGGAGGTTTGGAGGTGAATGGTGACGTGCTCCATAACGAAAACTTTGAAGGAGGTATGGAGGTGAATGGTGACAAAGTACTCCATAACGAAAACTTTGGAGAAGGTATGGGGGTGAACGGTGATAATGTGCTCCATAACGAGAACTTTGAAGGAGGTATGGAGGTGAATGGTGATAATGTGCCCCATAACGAAAACTTTGGAGGAGGTATGGAGGTCACTGGTGACAACATGCACGATAACAAAAACTTTGGAGGAGGTATGGAGGTGAATGGTGATAATGTGCTCCATAACGAACACTTTGGAGGCTGTATGGAGGTGAATGGTGATAATATGCTCCATAACGAAAATTTCGGAGGAGGTATGGAGGTGGATGGTGATGTAATCCATGACGAAAACTTTGGAGGAGGTGTGGAGGTGAATGCTAATACTGTGCTCCATAACGAAAACTTTAGAGGAGGTATAGTGGTGAATGGTGATAAAGTGCTCCATAACGAAACTTTGGAGGACATACTGCTTCAATGGTACTTGCATGCACAGAGAATGCACAACCATCGGTGGTAAAGGAAGATTTGAAACTGGGATCCGCCCTGAAGAAGACGGCCAGCGAGAAGAAAGGAAAAATACATACTTGAAGTAATGGAAAATTATTGAAACGGAAACAGCTTGTGAAGATCGTAGACGGCTAACTCCTAGGCTGAGCCGCCGAAGAACAAGAGTAGTACTTCTTGGTAGTCCAGCTTCGACACGTTTTGTTTTTTAACGGTGAAGCGGAAAGAATGATAACTGAGGGATTATCTAAATTATTTCTCACTAGTACTTCTAACCAGTTCATTGGGTTAATATTTGTGCTTCATGACGTTATTTGCATCCATAATGGAACACAATGAGTTTGAACAACATTCTAAAAGTGACTCTGTTTGGGATAGCACGTTGGTGGCCTTGTGCATATCCAGCAAGCAGCTTAATGACGCAGTGGAGTTGTTATTGAAAAGAATGAAAATCACTTTTAGTTTTGTGGCAGTTTCGGAAGAGTCACGTAAATCGATTTTTCTAAAGTCAATGTTTTGTATATTAATAAACCTCCTGTTTATTACTCAATAAAATTGCAAGTTTTTCAATGAAGATATCTCATAAAACTTTATTTTTAGTTTTATAAAGCTGTTTATAGAGACTTACACTACTGCTCCTTTATGAAACAGTGTTTCTACTGAAAACTTTATGTCTTGGCACTGGCTGAGAATTCAATTACAGACAGATCCTTTTAGGTAGTTTCCGATGCTAGACTCCGGAAAAAGGAAATACAGAAATTAGTGGACCACAATGAATTCACTATACGAAAATCGTGTAATTTATAGTCAAAATTTTGGTGTCTTTGAAATGTGTCGCGATCCAAATGGAGGTACAGAATGATGGTATCACAAGAAAATTGTGGAATGATACAAGATATCTTTACCTCGTGAAAAAACAAGCGTGAAAAATCACTGATTAAATGAAAACAATTTAATTAATTTTTCAAATGTTTTGTCAGAAGCATGACACTGTTAGAGTACGGCGTTGTTTACTCATCACTATAATTAGTATGTATGCTAGTTGACGATCGCATCCGATAAGAGACAAGGAGATTGTTTAATATAATTTATGGGACAGGAACGCAAACCACACAAAATAGATCTACGAACATTAAAGGTGGTACTCTATACTGCCTGGTGCCTCTTCATGGTTTAGAAAAAGTATTAATAATTCTGAACCATTACTCTTCTGTAAACATTATTCTGTTACACTGGACAACGAGGCGAATACGATATTCGTGTTAAATTTGACAAAGAAAGGTCACTACATTCATTCGTAAGTAAAACAGATTTTTCAGGTCTCAAATGAAATGAAATTACTGTACGGTATTGTGGCTGGGAGTCCCAACCTGCCCGCATCTCGTGGTCGTGCGGTAGCGTTCTCGATTCCCACGCCCGGGTTCCCGGGTTCGATTCCCGGCGGGGTCAGGGATTTTCTCTGCCTCGTGATGGCTGGGTGTTGTGTTCAGAGCCATTTGGATCATTTTGAGCCAGTCCCCACCTGCGGAATTGCGACCGCCATATTGCAAGTCTTTTCAGCTGACGCCACATTGGGCGACTTGCGTGTCGATGATGATGAAATTATGATGACAATACGACTCGCAATCCCTGAGTGGAGAAAATCTCCAACCCGGCCGGGTATTGAACCTAGGCTCCTCTCATGGCAGTCAGACGCATTGATCGCTCAGATAAGGAGGCGGACCTTTTCACGTCTAACTTATTCAGGTAGGAGCATTCTCAGATAATGGGACTACTGACGAAGACTAATATTTCAATGTTGTATTACTGTCTCCCGGTTTTTCGTTGATTTTTTAAATAACATTGGGACGTGAGGGAAGCCAGAATGATTGATTTTAAAAACCTCACTGGGTAACATGTTTACTCGTGCTATTAAAATCCAATCTAACAGTATAAGTTACTAAAATCACTAGTAATTGTTTCCTATAACGTATCAAAAGGCTCGAACTATTGCACTAAAACAAACATCTAACGAAACTAAGTGAGAACGCTCCAAAGGCAATCTTGCAGGATGCCTGATGCTTATACGAAGCAAAAAAATGAAAATAGTGTTACTGTCCATCGGTGGTAGTATGAGTTTCTCACGTCTAGATTTACATAAACTGCAAAATGTCTGTTACTGTAGCAGGTAGAGTTCACTTTTAGAGTAGTGTCGTTCGATAAGGGTTCCAATAGACTGGAATGTTAGCGAGCCTACATTCCAAGTGGAGAATGTTCATAAATGCATACGTTACACTTTAGGGGGTTTGATGTGTTTGTCTTCAGTCCGAGACTGATTTGATACAGCTCCCTACGCTAAAAATTTCTTTCTTCCCCAGTTCGATTCAGTAGATCAGTAGCAATTATTCGAACTACCCACCCAATTTTCAACACTTTTGTTGCACTACACTTCGAAAGCTTTTGTTCTCTTCTTAGCTGATATCCCTATCGTCGATGTTTCCCTTCTGTTCAAGGCTACACATAGGCTAATAGGCCTACCTTCAGAAGAAACTTCCTAATGTTTAAATGTATCTAAATCTCCTCTCCTTCACGTTCCTTGATGCTCAAGTAACGAAATTCATCAACTACACTGCTTGATAAAAAAGTGAAAGCCCATAAAAGAAGGAGTAAGCGAAATTAAACTTCACGGGTTGAGAGTGTACTGAATGTTATTTCAGTGATTGCTGTTGTATGGTACTTGTGATACAACCACGGAAGAAAACTTTACTTGTCGCTACCCGCAACTATTTATAGTGCGCTGAGGCAAACACCATGAGAGGAGAACGAGGAGAACACTGATACACTGTTGCCGGCCGAAGTGGCCGTGCGGTTAAAGACGCTGCAGCCTGGAACCGCAAGACCGCTACGGTCGCAGGTTCGAATCCTGCCTCGGGCATGGATGTTTGTGATGTCCTTAGGTTAGTTAGATTTAACTAGTTCTCAGTTCTAGGGGACTAATGACCTCAGCAGTTGAGACCCATAGTGCTAAGAGCCATTTGAACCATTTGATACACTGTTAATGATTAGCGACAAGATCACACATTTATCGACAAATACTCAACTTGGTACGAATCGGTTCAGGCAGCAGATCCTGAATTTCAACTACTATTCCAGAAGCCAGAAGCTAAGGCTGGATAGTAAATGGTTCTCGTCCCACTAGAATGTTCGCAGGAGACGGGCTGGTGTGGACTCGCTAGAAGCAGATGGTGTCGCACGAAGTACGTCAGTTGAGCAGACTTGGAAGAGACCGCAGTGCTCTAGTGCCACTGTCGGGACTTCGTGGTGCAGCAATCGCTGGGCTAAACGCCGTCTCTGGAGTGGGTTGTCGAGCTATCGACGCCTGTTGTGGTGCTGCATGGTTAAGTGTGCTTTGCTTACACCACTCTCCTCCCCCCCCCCCCCCCCAAATCTCCTGGCCGTGGTCGCATGTGGTTGCGGTGGAAACGGACGGCGCGGAGGAGGTCTGGGTGGAAGGGCAGCAGATGGGACAGGAACCGAAACTGAAGCCCACGAACGGCTTCCATCTGCGTCCCGGCATTCACCCTTAGCCGCCACGGTAAGGCCTTGCATATCGCAGGGAGGGCGCACGCCTACATCCACGGCTGGAGTCTCGAACGCTGGAAGACTCACCTCGGAGAAAAAGGCGGAAGGGCGCAGGGGCGTCATCACCCACGGCGCTATGGACTGTTGTGATGTTGGCCTCAGGGATAAGGACGCGTCCACCTCCATGGGAAGCGCCTAAGGCTGAGATGCCATCTGGTCCACGGCAGACCGCCGCTAACCTGGCCCCTGGCCGTGTACTGAATCTGTAAAACGAAACGCGGTGGCTGGCCGCTGTGGCCGAGCGTTTCATGTGCTTCAGCCCGGAACCGCACTGCTATTACAGCCGCAGGTTCGAATCCTGCCTCGGGCATGGATGTGTCTGATGTCCTTTAGTTTAAGTATTTCTAAGTCTAGGGAGGGGACTGATAACCTCAGATGTTAAGTCCCATAGTGGTTAGATCCATTTTTTGAAACGCAGTCGCAATATTACGGAGTCTCAGAGGGCGAAGCTGGTTCTGTGTCGCTGAGCAGCGATCCTCTATGGGGAGAAATCAGGAACACGTTGTGTCCAATAATATGTGAAACGGTTTCCTGTTGCCATCGCTCTCTGGGCCGGAAGGTGCTGAAGAGTACTGCGTCCTGGATCTCAAAATGAGAATTTTTGTACTGACCATTACTCCTCGTTGGTCCATGCAGCAGATGAAACAGGGTGCGATGGCAGAGGCTGTGCAGCAGTTTGACTAGGAAAGTTCCATTTCGAGGCATCGCGTGGTAGGTGGGCAGGAACAGTTGCAAAGCCCGTCCCGTGTGTGAGTTCCACGGAATTTACTCGTCTGCACATTAAAAGTTTTGCACGGAAGGTTCAGCTTCGCCATTCGATTGCCGACGGAACAGCGCTGTGGTCACATGTTCAATACAGTTGACCATGCAAAATTGTTCAAATTCCTGTGAGGTGAACTGCGGTCCAATGTCAGACAGGAACACTTCCCGCAAGCTCTTGATACATAAAATAAAGGTAAGTTTTCTGATAATACTGGCCGACGTCGTAGAGTTAATTGGAATCACAAATGGAAAACGACTTATCACATTCACCAAATAAGCCTAGCAAAATCAAGGTGGATAAGTTTTCACGGACCACCCGAGTATGGTCAATCAGAAAATCGTTGAGGTTGAGCTTCATGTTGCTCCATGCAAGCGGCCTAGCTTGACGTCATGTCTTCAGTCTGGGAGTCCTTCCCTGGCCAAGAAAAATGGCATCGAGAAAGCCGCTTTGTCCTCACATTACTCGAGTGCGCATGTTGCAACAATCTTTAACATCCCGCTGAAGGGTACGTGGGATGATGACCTGTGCCTGGTCATTCTCGCTGTGTGACAGTAAAACACACGCTGTAGTGACATGTCTTGACTTTTCGCGGAGTAGCGACGTAGTTACGGCCGAACATTGTCTTTCACTCTCCTTCGCCACGCTGTGCACATCTAATTCAGCACAGTGCCTGAATTTGCACCCGTAACAGTCTCCTGTGAAGTGCGACGAAAATCCGTGGGAAAGCTGAGTTGCAGAAGCGTCCAGAGCATCGACCTGACAACACGATGCCTCAGAGGAGTTTTGACCTGATCGTCTTCGACAGCACATCGCCGTTGGAATGTTGAGCCTTAGCGTGCTACAATATTTCAGAGTTGTAGTCCGACAGCAATAAAGGCCATCGTTGCAATTTCTCTTCCGTATGTGACGGAACAGGCGTGGTTGGGTGCGAGAGTGAAATGAGTGACTTAATGATCCGTGACCAAGTTCAACTTCCTTCCATAGAGCGAATCATGAAATTTGGTTACACGATAAATGATCGTCAATGCTTCTTTTTACATCTGACTGTAAACTGTCTGAGTCCTAGTCAGTTATGAGGCATATTTAAATGGACAAACCGTTGATTCGACACGATGTAACAGAACAGTATCTATGCCAATAGTAGAATCATCAACCTCTACCGCCACTGGGTTTGCCGCATCGAAGTGTATGAGGCACGAAATACTAAATAGCGCCCATTTCCATTGATCAAAAACCATTCCTTGGTCCATGCAAGTGGAACTTTCGTACACTGTAACTTGTAAAGTGGAGCTGCAATCTGAGAGGTGTGAGGAAAGAATTTGAAGTAGTAATTCAGTTTGCCTAATATTGCTTGCAGTTCCTTTAGATTTTTCGAAGCCGGCAAATCTATGATATCTCACAAATGAGTCTGGATGGGTTGATACCCTGCACATTAATAGCGTATCCCAGATATTGTTTTCGTCTGGAAAAAAAGAGCACTTGTCTTGGAGATACTTGAGGCCTGACGACAAGAGTACTTGAAAAAGGCAGTCGAGATTGACTAAATGTTCTTCTGCAGAATGTCCAGGCGCTACAATGTCATCCAGGTAATTTTGGGCAAGAGGGCACATTGGCAGCAACTTGTGCTAAATGATACTACCGAAAGGCAGGCGTTTGAATTCAAATAACCCAAGATGATTGTTAATAACCAAAAATTTCTTTGAGTAGTCATCCAGAGGCAATTGCTGGTAAGCATCCTCCATGTCTTTCTTGGACAAATAACAAGTGTCATCTAATCTATCGATCAGGTCCTCTGGGAGGGGCAAAGAGTACATGTTTATCACTGTCTGAGAGTCTGTAATATCCACGCCTATATTTTATTCAGAATAATATTCACGACAGCGTTGTGTGTGGAATGTGAATGAACATTAGGCCTAATAGTATTCTCGCGGTATTAATGAAAAGGACTTCATCGATAATAAAATAATAAATAATTAATGCCAATGAAGTAATTTCATTGACATTATTATTTCATTGTAATTCTTGTCCTAATAAATGTTAAGTTTTCTGCTTTCTGCTCAGCTACAAAAGAGGGCAACCATTAGCGCTATTGATCTACAACGCGGTTTATTCGTAAATGCTGAATAATAAGCGATTAACTTTGAGAAATATTTTCAAATGTTAACGCATACAGTGAAGGTACAAAAAGATTTAATATATATTATTTGTTAGTAGTATAACAGGGCCTGAAGCAGAATCGATAATTGATTGCTTATGTTAGCCGCCATCTTAGTGAAATATTGCAGCGGCAGTTGTAAATTGAATTTCTATACAGACATAAATGTTGTTGGTCATAATTGAGATGGAAATGTCGTGTGGCTAGGGCCTCCCGTCGGGTAGACCGTTCGCCTGGTGCAGGTCTTTCGATTTGACGCCACTTCGGCGACCTGCGCGTCGATGGGGATGAAATGATGGTGATTAGGACAACACAACACCCAGTCCCTGAGCGGAGAAAATCTCCGACCCAGCCGGGAATCCAACCCGGGCCCTTAGGATTGACAGTCTGTCACGCTGACCACTCAGCTACCGGAGCGGACATAATTGAGATAATAATTGTGTATTGCTGGCCCAGAATCCACTCTGTGGTAATAAATGAGTATAGTGCACTTCTATAAGTGCAAACAGCATCTTACGTGACATAAATTCTTTTCTGCTGATGTATGACGTCTGGTTATTTCGTAACCACTCTCATTAAATATTTTGACAGGGAAAAATATAATAGTGTTGTGTGCCTATGGTACTGTGTGACAAAACTGTTAATTTTGCTTAAAGAAAAGTGTTGCCACCTCGAATAACAATAGCGTCAAATTCGATTAACTATCTGCAACTATTAAAGAGACTGTTATGCAACAGCACTGAAAATCACTAAAATTCATTGCTCATGTTTATTTCAGATTACCTATCATACATTTAGCTTGTTTGATGGTTATATACGATTACGTTTGTGCTTCAGCTTAGTGTCATTTACACTGATTGACAGACAACATTGCTACACGTTTCCAGGTGGAAATTTCACTAACAAAATAACGATCAGTAGCCGGGAAAAGCAGTGAGTAAATAAAACCTCATGTTACGTTAATAATAAGTAACTAGATTTTGTAAACTTGCTGAAATTGTAAAACACGCAATCAAACCATACATGCCACATTGGCGCCCAACCTTGGACCACAATACACAACATTTATTGCAACAGGTGTAGTATCCATAATAAAATATTAATACGCATGTTATTCTCTTTTTATGTGTGAGTCTGACACTGCAGAAATATATGGCATCTGATGTGTTGCAAGCAGCAGCTAAGAACAATTGAGCTGTACTACCTGCTGACAACCGGAGCTGATGTATGAAAAGTTGTTCATGTTCATATTTGATGCTTACACACACGTACACAGTTGTAGTTGGTTACACGTGGGAACAGTTGTTTATTTTCTTATTCCAGGCTTCACACACACGCACGCAGTTGGTACTGGCTGTGGGTGCCGTGTGGCAGCAGCCCCAAATATCATTGCTTCAATATTCTGGCCGTGAGTTAAATTTTTCAAATACAGTTTTTCTGGTAGATATATTGTGCACACATTTCGCACATTTAGTTATTGTTATTTGTATATGTGTTAGTTGTAAGGTATTTTGTGGAAGTTATTGTTATTGTCAGTGATACATTTTTGAGCACATTTTTGTCCATTGTGGTTAGACCGAAGAAGCAAGTGAAGTCGAACGAACATGCTGATGCAGAAATGGCATCAGATCCTCAAATAGATCAACCTTCGCACACTTCTGTGCAAGTCCTTGATAACGTAAATATAGATGATAACGATTTATTGCCTGATATTCCGAGCGAAAATAAAACTGAGGAGTTGTCAACAGAGACGGACATTCTTGCAGTTAAACCTTTAGAAATGAATGATAATTTTTCTACTGGGCAAGGGACAGAAATTAGCCATTCTCAAGCTATGCCACTACCGGATAGTAAAATGCTAGCATTATTATTTGAAAATTTCAATATCATGGAACAGGTAAAGGAGAAGCGTAGGCAACAAAAGGCTATAGAAAAACAGCAACACGAGCTAAGGGAGCAGGAGCGCGATAGGGGATTCATGGAACAAATAAACAATATTTTTACAGAACGAGATAAGGAAGTCGTCCAGAGAACTAATCAGGTGTCATCCGATTGCGATACAGCAATTACGACTCTATTCAACAAAGAAATCAATGCAATAAAGGCTACTATAAACCGTTGGAAAACATACCAATCCAAGTGAATAATCTTCAAACCGAAGTAGATAAGTTAGAAACGCAGTTCAAAGCTTTGACTACTACGTGGAGTCAATACAGAATGATATCCCCACAGAAGTACAGAAACAAATAAGAACGGAAGCAGCCAAGGCATTGGACATTAAAAATCACGACGTTGAAACAATGTCAGCACACAGCAACGAGGGAAAATTTGCCGACAACCTCTATTGCAGTGCATAATAGACGAAGTTTCAGTAATCAATCAGTATTACTCCAGCAATTTGTTTCACCGGCGAACCCGAATTATGAAGCAGAGTGTACTTCCAATAAAGTCGGTGCACCGCCTGCTAAGGACAACAACTCCATGCACTTAGGCACCTAAAAGCTCGAAGGCACCTTGATTAAACACCACCATTTCTAAGTATTCAACGAGGAGAGTAAAAAGAAAATTCATCCCGTAGTTTTTATTAGAAACTTTAGAAGTGTTCTTCCATTGACTTGGGCGGAGGAACAGAAAATCCAGTTTGTGGATTCACGCATTTTCGGTGACGCATCGCTCTGGGCGTTAAACGCAGCAGAAACATGCAAAACATTTAACGAATTTGAGAAGTCGTTTCTCGACCAGTTATGGTGAGCGTCAACTCAAGAACGACTAAGGATGATTGTATGTAACGCAGAAATATACAACCCGAGGACAGGCTCTTTGAGAAAATATTTCGAAAAAAATATCAATTTGACAAGGTACTGGGATGAACCAGTAACCACACGAGACATGTTACAAAGTATTGCAGGCTAGATTGCCAACAGATATTAGAGAGAAACTGCTTAAAGTAACAGATACTGATCTTAAGGAATTTTCATCTGTAATAGATTCGCTAGACTCAGTTCAAGAAGACACCAGAAACAATTCTGACGCAATAAGTAGTGCCTACTGTTCTAACGGAAAAGGTTCCTGGAACGGAAGCAATGGAAATAGGGTCGAAGGCAGTCCCAAGAAAAACAAAAACGAAGCCCATGGCAATGGAAAGTACAGTAATAGTAAAAATCTTTACAACAAAAAATCTGATTACGTCTGTAATAATAATAACCATCAGGAAACCAATGACTACCAGCATCCGAATGGTAATCAAAGGTAATATAGTAACGAAAGCATCCGAATGGTAATCAAAGGTAATATAGTAACGAAAATGCCAACAATAATAATAATTCTAATCGTAAAAGACGAAATGAAAATAAATCGAACAGTCCGTACAAGGATAAACGAAAGCACATGCGTGATGACAATGCATATTGGCAACAACCAGGGCCAAGTCATTGGCAGCCGCAACAAAATTTAGGAACCTGGGTCAGCCAGTAAGTTTAGTACAGGCTATACACATGCCGAATAACTAGTATCCACTATCGTGGGACCCGAGTATACCTCCTTCAACTGTAGAATCACAAAATGTGAAAATAGTGGAGGTATCCTCGGAGTTGAAACAATATACCAAAGTCAACAAACTAATTTCGGTCCCTGTAGGCCTTCACCAGGAGACCGAGACTAAGAATGAAGGCAATAGGCCTATGCAAGAAAACGTCAATATGATTCGCTATCAGGATGGAAAGAAAATCGAAGATGAACTCCAACAAGAATCTGCCGTCGTTGATAGGGAAGAAAAGGAAAGTATTCAGGCAAGAGTCGATGGAACCATCAGTGGTGTAGCAACCATTATCCTCCACGCACAGGTGCGAGCTTATCAGTGACGAACGTAAAAGTTTTCGAGAAGGTAACGCAAAGAAAAAGACTGCCGATTTTGCCTGTTACGAACTGCGAAGTTAGAGGAGCGCTGGGAAAGAAGGCACAAATTATAAAGTAGCAGACACAGGTTGAGGTTCCCTTTGGAAATGATAGCATTATATGCACGGTCCTATTAATGGAAGACTTATAAATACCGCTGTAATTGGGCCTTGAGCTTTTACGGGACAGAGAGGCTATAATAGATCTCACGCGGGGAACATGTGTACTTAAGTACCGGCAGCGTCCAATAACGTTGAAGCTGAATTGGGAGATCGGTGCAAGCCTTCCGCTGACGAGGGGATTAGACGTATCTGTCGGCAAACAAAAAAGGTTGGTGTTAAGAGTATGACCACCCACAAAGTGTCGTACTAACCGAAACAACGATGCACCCAATACCGTGAGACACATCGGCGCAACAGTAGAGGAGAAGGTGAAAGAGGCATCTTGCAGTAACGGTTCACAGGCTGGACAATTAATAAAACTGCTCTCCAGATACCATGAAGTATTTATAGATTGACCAGGAACGGTAAAAGATTATGTTTATGATATGAGAGACTGTCCCCATAAGACCTATTGTAGAGATTCATACTCGGTCCCCTGAACAAAGAAGAACGAAGTAAATAAATGGGCTAATGCGATACCAAAGGTCCAAGAAGAAAAAATAACACATCTGGAGAAACTGGATATGGTATTACAGAATATAAGTCGCCAAGCAGAACTCCGCAAGGCGAAATTTGATAAAAAACTTACTAACAAACTGGAATACTGTGTCGATGAATTGGTATTGCTAAGAATGCATCCCAAGGCATTGCTAATCAAGAGGAAGAATAGAAAATGGCAATTATTGTACGAAGGACCATTTAAAATAAATAGTATGTCAAGTGCAAATGCACAATAGCACAAATATAAATATGTAAGTAGTAGTTATAATGAAAATGTTACAAGTAATTTCATGAATTTATATGTAAGCTTACATGTCAGTATTACAATATAGTATTCATGAAGTATAAATCCGAAAGGGGGAGAATAATGTTTTATATGACAACAATTTTAATTATTCTGAAAAGTCATTTACTCGATAGAAATTAGCGCAAATGCTATCTCAGTAAAAATAATTTTCTTATCTTTTGTTTGTAGGTAACAGAAATTTCCAAATGTAAACGCACACACGTGACAGGTGTTAATTGCGTGTGAGTTCGAGTGTTTGTCTGTATCTGCATTCGCTCTTTATGGAGCATTTTCCTTTTGTCTATCGTTTTGGGTACTATTTCCTCACGCGGTATTTTTTGCCGTTTGCTCTCATGAGCTTTTCTCTTGTTAGGTGAACCGAACATGGAAATCTGTCCCATAATCTGGTAGTAATTCTAACAAGAATATTGAAACGTCCCCTTTGAACAATTATACACGACTGTGCTTAAACTGACACACAATATTTTTAGCGCAACACAATCTGACTATCAAAGATCCCTGCAAGAGAATGGCCCTGATTGCTTCTAACTTTTCAGGATCCGGCTGAATGCCTTCAGAAGAAATAATATGTCCCAAAAAGTTCACCTTTGACCTACCGAATTCAGACTTTTCCAAGTTAACTGTAATTCCAGATTCTGCAAAAATACGTAACACGCTGTTGAGGATGCGATTATGTTGTTCCCAAGAGGCTTCTGCTCTGTTAGAACCCCGCCAGTTCTGATGAAATTCACGTCTGTCGTTTTGTCGGTAGTTTACATAGTTTCTTGTTTGTCGGTCATGTGGTGGAGAATTTCTCCCTGAATTATCACTGCATGGTGGAGCGTTGTGTCTGAAGTTATTCTGTCTCCCGTGATAATAATAGTTCCGGTTGCCAAATTGTCTGTTTCTATGATTGTCTCTGTCATCATTGTTGTCTGCCATTGTAGTGTTGAGCAGCGGCAGCTGGATGTGGACAGCGCGTAGCGTTGCGCAGTTGGAGGTGAGCCGCCAGCAGTGGTGGATGTGGGGAGAGAGATGGCGGAGTTTTGAAATTTGTCATGAACTGCTATATATATTATGACTATTAAGGTAAATACATTGTTTGTTCTCTATTAAAATCTTTCATTTGCTAACTATGCTATCAGTAGTTAGTGCTTTCCGTAGTTTGAATATTTTATTTAGCTGGCAGTAGTGGCGCTCGCTGTATTGCAGTAGTTCCAGTAACGAAGATTTTTGTGAGGTAAATGATTTATGAAAGGTATAGGTTAATGTTACTCAGGGCCATTCTTTTGCAGGGATCTTTGATAGTGAGATTGCGTTGCGCTAAAAATATTGTGTGTCAGTTTAAGCACAGTCGTGTATAATTGTTCAAAAGGGACGTTTCAATATGAATGAATGAGTATAAATGAACATATATAAAATGTATGTCATCAAATCTGGAAATGTACTGGTATCTACACATTTCAGTGATGATCCTATGGTCAGATCAATATAGAGGATTCTAACAGTCACCTAGTCATACAATTTTTTTGACACCATCTGATTTTTGTTATTATGTTTTTTCAATATCGAACATTGTGAAAATGAGGAAAAATCATTACTTTGTAAAGTGTCAGTAGTATAGAAGATTGTCCGTTGCGTGGTTTAAGAAACACTAGGAGCAATCAGGACAGTGCAGCGTGTCTCATAAGAACTATGAAGTCTAGTGGACGCGTGAAAAACTGTTTTCTTTATAAAAAAGTAATGAACAGTGATTATAGCTGTGATCATTGATCATATAAACGCTCATAGAGTGGTAATGTTAACAGCAACGACACGGGTGTTGGAAAACTGTTAACAGTATAAAAGTTACGTGTCATCTTCACGTGCCAAATGTTATGGTAAAGACTCTACAGCCAGCCGCGCGGCAACAATGTAATGCAAAGCTGGCTACGCAGCGCCTCGCGGAAATGTTTACTTACCGGGGAAAATACAAAGAGCACACGATGGACTCCAGAATGAAAAACTGTACTGTGTCGTTTACACCACTGGCCATTAAAATTGCTACACCACGGAGATGACGTGCTACAGATGCGAAATGTAACCGACAGGAAGAATATGCTGTGATATGCAAATGATTAGCTTTTCAGAGCATTCACACAAGGTTGGCGCCGGTGGCGACAACTACAAGGTAGTGACACGAGGAAAGTTTCCAACCGATTTCTCATACACAAACAGCAGTTGACCGGCGTTGCCTGGTGAAACGTTGTTGTGATGCCTCGTGTAAGGAGGAGAAATGCGTACTATGACGTTTCCGGCTTTGATAAAGGTCGGATTGTAGCCTATCGCGATTGCGGTTTATCGGATCGCGACATTGCTGCTCGCGCTGGTCGAGATCCAATGACTGTTAGAAGAATATGGAATCGATGGGTTCAGGAGGGTAATACGGAACGCCGTGCTGGATCACAACGGCCTCGTATCACTAGCAGTCTAGATGACAGGCATCTTATCCGCATGGCTGTAACGGATCGTGCAGCCACGTCTTGATCCCTGAGTCAACAGATGGAACGTTTGCAAGACAACAACCATCTGCACGAATAGTTCGACGACGTTTGCAGCAGCATGGACCATCAGGTCGGAGACCATGGCTGCAGTTATCCCTGACGATGCATCAGAGACAGGAAGTGCCTGCGATGGTGTACTCAACGACGAACCTGGGTGCACAAATAGGAAAACGTAATTTTTTCCGGATGAATCCAGGTTCTGTTTACAGCATCATAATGGGCGCATCTGTGTTTGGCGACATGGCGGTGAACGCAAATTGGAAGCGTGTATTCGTCATCGCCATACTGGCGTATCACCCAGCGTGATGGTGTGGGGTGCCATTGGTTACATGTCTCGGTCACCTCTTGTTCGCATTGACGGCACTTTGAACAGTGGACGTTACATTTCAGATATGTTACTACCCGTGGCTCTACCCTTCATTCGATCCCTGCGAAACTGTACATTTCAGAAGAATAATGCACGACCGCATGTTGCAGGTCCTATGCGGGCCTTTCTGGATACAGAAAATGTTCGACTGCTGCCCTGGCCAGCACATTCTCTTGATCTCTCACCGACTGAAAACGTCTGGTCAATGGTGGCCGAGCAACTGGCTCGTCACAATACGCCAGCCACTACTCTTGATGAACTGTGGTATAGTGTTGAAGGCGCATGGGCAGTTGTACCTGTACACGCCATCCAAGCTCTGTTTGACTCAATGCCCAGGCGTACCAAGGATGTCATTGCGGCCAGAGGCGGTTGTTCTGGGTACTGATTTCTCAGGATTTATGCACCCAAATTGCATGAAAATGTAATAACATGTCAGTTCTAGTATAATACATTCGTCCAATGAATACCCGTTTATCATCTGCATTTCTTCTTGGTTTAGCGGTTTTGGTGGCCAATAGTGTATGTGAATAGCTAATTAAAGTTGACAGTGAATCACTACATTCAAATGAACAGTGTTAAGATGCAGGACATCGTTCGAAAACAATCTGTACGAATCCGTGCGAATGAAAGTGAACTCGAAACTAACACTTCTTCCACAGGATGAATGTAATAATTATCTTATTACTGATCCCCTTTTGCGAGATGTCATGCATCCACCTTGTACGAGAGGGATGTGGAAAGAGGGAAGCAGGACCTGCCGCAGTAATACTTCCAGACGGCAACAGAACCAGACCAGGATGCGACCGACGGCAGCAGACGTTCCATCCACGCGGTCGGGGGCGTTCCAGCAGCGATCTCCACCTGCCTTCGATCCTGCATCGACACTAATGGTGCCATAAGTTACTCAGTGTTATGTCTGAACATTTGCAAGATGAGAACAGTGTGTTAATGACGTGAAAGTGAACAATAAGCAACGAGGATATGGTGGTCTGATTAAAATGGATGTACAGCACATAAACTAGTTTTTTTCCTCAGCCCAAAGGGCAACGTAATATGCACGCCCATATTTTATTCCGAATAATATTCAGGACAGCACTGTGTGTGGAATGTGAATGAACATTAATCGTATTCTTGTGATATTAATAAAAAGGACTTCATCGAAAATAAAATAATAAATAATTAATGTCAATGAAATAAGTTAATATTTTGTAAAAAATTATATTTCAGAGAATACCCATGGAAAAAGAGAATGAAAATCTCAATCTTTTGTTATCTTTGAGTCTTCTAGAAAATTTCTTCTTCTCGTTCGAACTGTTGTACTGATAGGATGTGATGGGTGTCTCCTAATACAGAGGTCTGTAATAAGCCGTATTATGTTGCTAATTTAATATTTGAAGAATACAGTTTACGTGTCATTGAAATGAATCTTCTTTGTTTTGAGTTTTATTTCATTGTAATTCTCGTCCAAATAATTGTGCTGAATTACATGCGCACAGCGTGGCGAAGGAGATTGAAAGACATTGTTTGGCTGTACCTACGTTGATGCTTCGCTCACCGTCAAAACATGTCGGTACGGCGAGAATGACCAGACCCGGGTCATCATCCCACTTACCCTTCAGCGGGATGTTTAAGGTCGTTGCATTATGCGCTCTGAAGTATTGTGAGGACACAGTGGCTTGGCCAGGGAAAGACGCCCAGATTGAAGACATGACATCGAGCTGCGCCGCTTGCATGGAGCAACAGGAAGCTCAGCCTCAACGACTTTCTGACTGGCCATACACGAGTGGTCCGTGAAAACTTATCCACCTTGATTTTTGCTAGCCTTATTGTAGTGAATGTGTTCAGTTGTTATCCACTTGTGGTTCCAATGAACACTATGACGTCGGCCAGTATTATCATAAAACTTACCTCAATTTTATGTATCAAGGTCTTGCGGGAAGTGTTACTATCTGATAATGGACCAAAGTTCACCTCACAAGAATTTGAACAATTTTGCATGGGCAACTGTATTGAACGTGTGACCACAGCGCTGTTCCAGCCGCAATCGGATGGTGAAGCTGAAGCTTTGGTGAGAACATTTAATGTGTAGACGACTAAATTCCGTAGAACTCACACATGGGAGCAGGCTTTGCAACTGTTCCTGCCCACCTACCACGCAATGCCTCGAAATGGATCTTTCCTAGTTAAACTTCTGCACGGTCAGGAACCACGTTCGCGGCGGTCTGCCGTGGACCAGATGGCATCTCAGCCTTAGGTGCTTCCCTTGGAGGTGGACTAGTCTTCATCAATGATGCCAGCATCACAACAGCCCATAGCGCAATGGGCAATGCCTCAGCGCCCTGACGCCTTCCTCTCCGAGGTGAGTCTTCTGGTGTTCGAGACTCCAGCCGTGGATGTAGGTGTGCGCCCTCCCTGCAGTTTGCCAGGCGTTCCCGTGGCGGCTGAGGGTGAACGCCGGGACGCAGATGGAAGCCGTTCGTGGGCTTCAGTTCCGGAGTTCCGGTTCCCATCCCATCTGCTGCGCCTGCACCTGGACCTACCCCTCACCGCCGGCTTCCACCGAAACCACATGCGACCACGGCCAGGAGATTTGTGGGGAGGAGTGTGGTTGGTGTAAGCACAGCACGCACCACCAGGCAGCACCACAGGCGTCGGTAGCTCGGTGACCCACTCCAGAGACGGCGTATATCCCAGCAATTGTTGCACCATGAAGTCGTGGCGGTGGCGCTACAGCACTGCGGTCTCTTCCAAGTTTGCTCGACCAGTGTACTTCGCGCACACATCTGCTTCTAGCGAGTCCACACCAGCCCGTCTCCGCAAACAAGTACTGTGGTGTCACCGCCAGACACCACACTTGCTAGGTGGTAGCTTTAATCGGCCGCGGTCCATTAGTACATGTCGGACCCGCGTGTCGCCACTGTCAGTGATCGCAGACCGAGCGCCACCACACGGCAGGTCTAGAGAGACTTACTGGCACTCGCACAGTTTTACGACGACTTTGCTAGCGACTACACTGACGAAGCCTTTCTCTCATTTGCCGAGAGATAGTTAGAATAACCTTCAGCTAAGTCCATGGCTACGACCTAGCAAGGCGCCATTAACCATTTCTAGAGAGAGTCTCACTTGTATCATCAAGAATGCTGTATACAAATGATGGATTAAATTTAAGTATTCCAGCAGCTACGTACTTTTCTTTATAGCATTCATTACGTATCCTGTTTCAGACTTAACGCAAGCCGGCGTGAGTTGACGCGTGCCCTTTCGGCTTCCTCGCCTTGTGTCTAGACTGTCTTGTCTAGACACAAAAAGAACTGTTTACTATTCAGCCTTAGCTTCTGGAATAGTAATTGAACTGCAGGATCTGCTGCCTGAACCGATTAGTACCAAGTTGAGTACTCGTCAATAAATGTGTGTTCTTGTCGCTAATCATTAACAGCGTATCAGTGTTCTCCTCGTTCTCCTCTCATAGTGTTTCCCTCAGCGTACTGTAAATAGCTGAGGGTGGCGACGATTAAAGTTTACTTCTGTGGTTGTATCAAAAGTACCATACTGCAGCAACCACTGAAATAACATTCAGTATACTCTCAACCCGTGAAATTTCATTCCGCTTACTCCTTCTTTAATGGGCTTTCACTTTTTTATCAAGTAGTATAATTGATGAATTTTGTTACTTGAGCATCAAGGAGCGGAAAGGAGAGGATATGTAGTTATGTTTAAATATTGGGAATTTTCTTCTGAACGTAGGCCTATTAGCCTATGTGTAGCCTTGAACAGAAGGGAAACATCGACGATAGGGATGCTAGCTAAGAAGAGAACAAAAGGTTTCGAAGTGTAGTGCAACAAAAGTGTTGAAAATTAGGTGGTGCAGTGTCATTTTTGCAATATTCACCATTATCGAGGTGAAACATAAATAAAAATGACTGTATGTGACTCAAAATGAACTGCAAACATCGATTTATCTGCGAAAGGTAGTAACACTAACTGTAAAAATATACAATATAGATCGATAGATACAGAAAAGACATTATTTTTACTGTGTGAGATTATAATGTGTAAGTAATTAAAAGAAGTATTATTATCTTTGTAAGAGTATAAAACACAATGCAATGCTCATTCTTCTGTCAAGTCTGTTTTGTTCTGTTCGTTCTGGTGTTAGCTGGAATAAGGTACGCAACCTATTGTGCTGCGCTAGCATTTGTTTCTGTCGTAACGAAATTGCAAATATTTAATGGTGTAAACTGTGTCCTATTAAGAATATATTAGTATAAACTGCTCTCTGTGTGTTATTTCAAGAACCTACGCCACACTTATCTTATGAAAAGAATATTTAATGAAAATTATTTAGCATGTTTCCAGCTGCTGCGGAGCGAGTAACAGTGATCTCTGACTGTTAACAATTAGCCGCCATTACGCGGTACATTTAAAAATATTTTTTCACAGCACCTTGTCTGATAGCCGAAGCGGAAGAAATTATGTAAAAATATTCAGTGAGATTAATTGAAGGAATCAAGTGAAATAATTTTATTAAAACTTGTCTATTTTCTGTGATAGTAATAATTTCAGATCAGTGAACTGTAGCTGAGTAATACTACGCTATTGCATTTACAGTAATTTGTAGGGACCCTGGCGCTCGATGAAACCAGATATAATACGTAATTGGCAACCTACGAAATTCATTATTTTGCTTATTATATCTCTTTTGTATTTTTTTGAAAGCTAAACGTAAAAATTAACTTCACTAAACATCAGTAACAGATCAGGATAAATCAAAGGACAAAAAAATTTACTACGAGAGTGTTTCCTCTAAATAAATAGTTACATTATTTTTTTAAGAGATATAATAGTGGGTAGTTCGAATAGTTGCTACTGATGTACTGAGCCGAACTGGAAAAAAAAGAAATTTTTAGAGTAGAGAGCTGTATCAAATCAGTCTCGGACTGAAGACAAACACATCAAACCCCCTAAAGTGTAACGTATGCCTTTATGAACATTGCCCACTCGGAATGTAGGCTCCCTAACACTCCAGTCTATTGGAACCCTTATCAAAAGACAGTAATCTAAAAGTGAACTCTACCAACTGCTAGAGTAACAGACATTTTGCGGCTTATGTAAATCTAGACGTGAGAGACTCATACAACCACCGATGGAAACTAACACTATTTCCATTTCTTTGCTCAGTATAAGCATAAGGCAGCCTGCAAGATTGCCTTTGTATCGTGCTTTCTTAGTTTTGTTAGACGTGTATTTTGTGTCTCTTTTATTGTATTTAATAATGTTTGTTTTAGCGGTATGGTTCGTAAGCCATTTGATACGTTACAGGAAACAATTACTGGTGATTTTAGTAACTTATACTATGAGACTGGATTTTAATGGCACCAATAAATATGTTACCCAATCAGTTTTTTTAAATAAATCATTCAGGCTTCCCTCACGTCCCTATGTTATTTTTAAAAAATTAATGAAAAATCGGGAGGCAGTAATAAAATATTGAAATATTAGTCTTCGTCGGTAGGCCCATTGTCTAAATATACTCCTTCGGAATAATACAAACCTGAAAAGACCCACCTCATTTGCTGAGCGGTCAGTGCGTCTGACTGCAATGCGAGGGGCTAGGTTCGATTCCTGGCGGGGTGGAGATTTCCTCCACTCAGGGATTGCGTGTCGTATTGTCATCATATTTTCACCATCATCTTGACGCAAGTCGCCCAATGTGGCGTGAGCTGAAAAGACTTGCAACTTGGCGGTCGCACTTCCGCAGGCGGGGACTCCCGGCCATCAATACCGTACAGTAATTTCATTTCATTTGACAACTGAAAAGTCTGTTCTACCTACGAATGAAGATAGTGACCTTTCTTAGCCAAATGTAATACGAACATCGTAATCGCATCGTTGTCCAGTGTAACAGAATAATGTTTACAGAAGAGTAAAGAGTAATCGTTCAGAATTATTAACACCTTTTGCCAACTATGAAGAGGCACCAGGCAGTATACACAACCACCTTTAATATTAGTATATTTATTTTGTGTGATTTTTGTTACTGTCCCATAAATTTTATTAAACAAACTCCTTGTCTCTTATCGGATGTGATCGTCAACTAGCATACATACTAATTATAGTGATGTCTAAACGACGCCATACTCTAACAGTCTCATGCTTCTGACAAAACTTTTGAAAAATTAATTAAATTGTTTTCATTTTCTCAGTGATTTTTCAAGTTTGTTTTGTCACGATGTAATGATATCTTGTATCATTCCACAATTTTCTTATGATACCGTCATTCTGTATCTCCATGTGGATCGCGACACATTTCAAAGTCGCCGAAAATTTTGACTATAAATTATTCGATTTTCATATAGGAATTCATAGTGGTCCACTAATTTCCGTATTTCCGTTTTCCGGAGTCCAGCATCGGAATCAACTGAAAAAGCTCTGTAAATGAATTCTCAGCCAGTGCCAAGCCATAAAATTTTCAGTAGAAACACTGTATCGTAAATGTGAAGTAGTGTAAATGTCTACAAACATCTTTATAAAACTAAAAATAAAGTTTTATGCGATATCTTCATTGAAAGACTTGCAATTTTATTGAGTACTAAGCAGAAGGTTTTTTAATATACAAAACATTGACTTTAGAAATACAGATTTAAGAGACTCTTTCGAAACTGTCACAAAACTAAAAGTGATGTTCATTCTTTTCAATAACAGCCCCTCTGCGTCATTAATCTCCTTGTTGGATATGCACAAGGTCAACAACGTATTATCACAAACAGAGTCACTGTTATGAAACTTCATTCTAGAGTCACTGTTAGACTGTTGTCAAATTCCGTTATGAAACACAAACTTTAACAGAATGAACTGGTTAGAAACACTAGTGAGAAATAATTTTGATAATCACCATTCGTTTCCTCAGTTATCATTTTTTCCGCGTCACCGTTAAAAAACGGAACGTGTCGAAGCTGGACGAGGAGAAAGTACTACTCTAGTTCTTCGGCGGCTCAATAATTTGGGCCTGGATTTCTGTCTTCCAATACTTCCAGTACGCATTTTTCCTTTCTTAGCGCTGGCTTTCTTCTGCTCGAATCCCAGTTTCAAATCTTCCTTTAACATCGATGGTTTGGCATCTCTGTGCTTGCAAGTATCATTAAAGCATTCTGTCCTCCAAAATTCTCGTTATGGAGCACTTTATCACCATTCACCTCCAAACCTCCTCCAAAGTTTTCGTTATGGAACACCTTATTACCATTCACCACCATACCTCATCCAAAGTTCTCGATATGGAGCACTTAATTCACCTCCATACCTGCTCCAAAAATTTCGTTATGGAGAACATTATCACAATTCACCTCCATACCTACTCCAAAGTTTTCGTTATGGAGTACTTTATCACCATTCATCTCCATACCTCCTCCAAAGTTCTCGTTGTGGAGCACGTTATCACCGTTCACCTCCATACCTTCTCCAAAGTTTTCGTTATGGAGTACTTTATCAGCATTCATCTCCATAGCTCCTCCAAAGTTCTCTTTACGGAGCATTTTATCACCATTCACCTCCATACCTCCTCCAAAGTTCTCGTTTTAGAGCACATTATCACTGTTCACCTCCATACCTCCTCCAAAGCTCTCATTATGGAGCATGTTATCACTATTCACCTCCATACCTCCGCCAAAGTTCTCTTTATGGAGCACTTTATCACCATTCACCTCCATACCTCCTCCAAAGTTCCCATTATGGAGCACTTTATCACCACTCACCTCCATACCTCCGCCAAAGTTCTCGTTATGGAGCACATTATCACCATTCACCTCCATACCTCCTCCAAAGTTCTCGTTATGGAGCACTTTATTCACCTCCATACCTGCTCCAAAGTTTTCGTTATGGAGAACATTATCACTATTCACCTCCATACCTCCTCCAAAGTTCTAGTTCTGGAGGACATTATCACTATTCACCTCCATACCTACTCCAAAGTTTTCGTAATGGAGTACTTTATCACCATTCACCTCCATACCTCCTCCAAAGCTCTCGTTCTGGAGAACATTATCACTATTCACCTCCATACCTACTCCAAAGTTTTCGTTATGGAGTACTTTATCACCATTGACCTATATACCTCCTCCAAAGTTCTCGTTATGGAGCACATTATCAGCGTTCACCTCCATACCTTCCCCAAAGTTTTCGTTATGGAGTACTTTATCACCATTCACCTCCATATCTCCTCCAAAGTTTTCGTTATGGAGCACATTATCACCATTCACCTCTACATCTCCTCCAAAGTTCTCATTATGGAGCACGTTATCACCATTCATGTCCTACCTCCTCCGAAGTTTTCGTTATGGAGCATGTTATAGCATTCATCTCCATACCTCCTCCAAAGTTCTCTTTATGGAGCACATTGTCACCATTCACCTCCATACCTCCTCCAAAGTTCTTGTTATGGAGCACGTAATCACCATTCACCTCCATACCTCCTCCAAAGTTCTGGTTATGGAGCACGTAATCACCATTCTATTACTTCCTCATTTCGCATCTTAGCTTGTTAGGCGCAGACGTCTTCTCATATGGTTCATTTTCACTGTTTAATTTTTCTCCCTAAATTTTCATATTTGAAGTTGCATCTGAACTCCGCAAAGATGTTCTCGAACACACTGTGAAATTTTCTTTTCCTTGTGTCCTGCCGAATATTATTGTTCCGTATAGTCCCAGGGAAAGCTTTAGCAGCTCTCTTTCCCATGCTAGTCTGGAAATGTATCCTCGTGACATGCATCAAATTTTTCTATTAGTGTTCCCAGGTATTTGTAGCTTCTGCAAGAATTTTGTTTCCTCTTCCTTACTAGAAAGTTTCACTCCCTACTGAGGCGGTAGCCCCGGCGACCAGGATGCCGCAGTATCACTTTGTCGGCCAGCCGCTCAGCCCAACAACGGCGGCAGCGGCGTCTGCGGCGAGCTGTAGGCGGCGCCTCCTCCTCACTGGTAACGCCAACGTCTGCGGCGGCGACCGTCGAGGTAACAGTCGCGCCATCCATCTGCACAGAAAACAAGAAGTACACACATTAAAACACCAGCAGCTTCACTGTCCCTGGACAGGAAATTTTATGGAGGTGCAACTTAGAAAGTAGTCTGGAGAAAGGGAATGTTTTATCGACACTGACTGTACATCTGGACACTTTTGAAATTCTACATCAGGTAAGCAGTGAGCATATCGGCAAGGCCGGAAACATTTGATCGATACATATTACAAAAATGGGTAGATGTGTATGTGTGAATGTTCCATTTCTCTTCCTAAACAACTGGACTGATTTCAGGCTTCGTACACACATCCCCTACTGTCCGGCAGCAATCGCAGTGGGGTAAAAACCGCCTACCTATCGTAGGAAATCGGTCTCTGTATGATTTCATCGCTACTCAAAAAAAAAAAAAAAAAAAACCCCAGGATAGTGTATACATTTCAGTACATTGTTAAATAAGTCTAAGTGGAAATATTTCCTTTGTTGTTCCTCGTGGGAATCACTCATTTAATGAATTACTGCGTGTCGTTAACTATAAATTTCGTGTGGGAGTAGGTGTGCAGCAATGATATAGTTAACATTCAGAGACACTTCAACAACCGCCTGAAGGAAGTTATGAACTGCCGGTATATATCGTTTTGATTGCCCTTTTCTGATGTAACAATGTTCTCTGTAAACTAATTCAGTTTATCATATCAGAGGCTTTAACTACATGAAATTACACAAGGAAAAGATACTTATTAGTGCCAAAGTCGGTCTAGGCTACTGCACATATCGAAATCTTGATCTCAGTACTGTTTCCAACAAAAGATATGTTTGGTAGTAATGTTTTGGATCGGTATCATGCACGAAAGACGGACGCTTCTAATCACTATCGACACAAATATGTTGGCGGTGCACTATCGGGACAGGATTCTGCAACGTATTGTCGAGTTTTACAGTCCAGTAAACTGCCCACGAATTACTCTTTCAAGACTATAATGTGTAATTGACTAATGTCATGGCCAAGAGAGGACAAACCTATATTTACATAATTTGTAAAGTTAGAGGCATCCTTTTTTATCTTTTTCGCTGGAACACAATCTTTGACACTCTCAAGGTACCAGGAATAAAACACATAGGGTGGAAACTTATCTATAGCTTGCACAAAAAGAATGAGCAAGCAGTAATAGATACGAATAGGAAATCTGGAAAAAGACTGAGGGGAGGAAGAATGGAAACGTTGATATTTAGCAATGACATTGCGATTCTGTCAGAAAAAGCCGACGAGTTTCAGAATTAGTCGAATGTAAGGTACAGTGCTTTCAAAAGAAGAAGTTACAACATAAACATCAGCAAAAGCAAAACAAGACATAGTACACAATGGAATTATTCAGGTGATTCTGAGAGAATTACGTTAAAAATTAGTAGAAGAGGAGTAAATTAACTGACGATGGCAAGAGTAGGAAAGATATAAATACAAATTTGCATAAGAGAAACAGTGTCACAGGAGGTAGGGGTTTGGGTGGAAGAGGGGGTGAGGACCAAAAAGGTGAGTTTATTTCAAGCTCTAATCACATACGTGTGTCGGACGCCTCTCATAGCAACTGAGGTTAATATAAGGACAATGTTTTATCTGGACAGGGAATTTCAACCTATTGTGTAGCCAGACAGTGAAAAATTTGGTGATATGCTCGAGACGTTAATGCAGAAACATACGCCGCCCACATCATGATCACCTTACCACAAGAGGCAGGAGTCAGTCTGATGGAACAGCCTCCAGACAAACGCAACTTTTAGGAAAAAGACCGTCCACACCAATCTGAAAATAGCAAAGACAGGTAAGTGAACTAAGTATCGCAGTCAGCTTAACAACTCATGTATCCAAGCTGCTGACAAAACTAATATAAAGAAAAATGGGAAAGAAAACTGAGGATTTATTTTATGACGATTATTTTGGCTTTAGGAAAGTTAACGGTACCAGAGAAACAATTCTGTCGAGGTGCTTGATAATGGAAGCAAAGTGGAAGAAAAATTATACAGGCTCATTGGATTTGACGACCAAGATAAGCTGTTCGAGAATGTAAAATGGTGCAAGATGTTAGAGATTCTGAGAAAAACAGGGGTAGCTGTAGGGACTATCGGATAATATACAATAAGACTGGAAGACCGCGAGCTAAGCGCTCAGATTAAAAAGGCCGTAACGCAGGGATGTAGTGTTTCGGCACTAGTGTCTATACTATATATCGAGGAAGTATTAAAGGAAATTAAAAAAAATTTCAAGAATGGACTTAAATGTTGGGGTCAAAGGGGATCCATAGTGAGATTCTCTGATGACACTGATATCCTCATTGAAGGTGACGTAGAATTACAGGATCTCTTGAATGGAATGAGTAGAATGATGAGTAAATAATATCTGTTGAGAGTCAACCGGAAACAGACAGAAGTAATGAGAAGTAGCACAAATGAAAATAGCGAGAAACTTATCATGCAATCGGTGATCACGGAGTACACGAAGTTAGGGAATTCTGCTTCCTTAAACTAAGGTAACACGTGACCGAACTGGCAAAGAGGACGTAAAAAGCAGAATTAGAACAGCCAAAGAGAGTATTTCTGGCCAAGAGAAAGTTCCTAGAACCGCTCGCCCACAGCGGCCGGCTGAACGTTTGCATGAAAGTATTGTAATGAATCATGGATTGTAGAAAACCAGAAGAGAAGAGAGTAGAAGCGTTTGAGATGTGGTGTTACTGAAGAATGTTAAAAATTACGTGGGCTGATAAGAAATGAAGATCTATGCAGGATCGACAAAGAAGGGAACATGCTGAAAACGTTGATAAAATGAAAGGACGAGATGCTAGGACATCTTTTAAGACATCAGAAAATAACTTTCAGCGGTCTGGAGAGATCTGCCGATCGTAAAAACTGTAGGGGAGGACCTCCTGCAAAAAAACTGAGAACATGAAGTCCCAGTTCTACTCTAAGATGAAGAGGTTGGCGCAGGAGAGGAAATCCTGGCGGGCTGCAACAAACCACTCAGGAGACACAGAATAATAATAATAATAATAATAATAATAATAATAATAATAATAATGAACGTAATTGAACACTCGTGGGATGTGTTGACAATTGCAGCGACTCACACACTGTAATGACCCCTGGACGCCTACTGTCGAACGCCGGTGCAGGTTTGAGCAGACACATCACGACCTTCTTCTCGATGGTATACCCATGCGGATCCTAGTAAATTACAGTACACAAGGCGGAGCTACACAATGGTCCCAAGCGAGAGGCGCTCCCAGTAAATACCAGACAGAAGAAAGGTTGACTCCACAACGTGCACAATCTTAGAACTTGAATTTGGCAGTTCTAACTATTCATATCATTTCGTCCTTCTTGCCGTCCCTGGTTATTATACCGTGGCCTTACCTTCCCAATGATGGTCTCCTCCCGCTGCGAGTCCTGCGGCCAAGGACGCTCCTCAAGACTGACGTCCGCAGCATCAACTGACATCAGCGTCTTCTGCGGCTCGACGGACCTCGAAGGAACACCTCCCTCTTGACCTGGGCCAAAAGGAACTGCAGTCGCACCACGTTGAGATCCTGTGGGAGTTTGTTCTCACCGTCAGGTTTTCATTTATTCTTCTTATTTAATATCTTTCCTAATATTTACCAGTAATCTACGACATTCAATCTTGGCAATAAAAGCTCTTCTGAGCTTACAATTACCATGACTATCAACAAGTGATGTATTGGCTGTATATTACTGCGTGCGTTGAAATAAGCTACAACTGAAATTGTTATAATGAGCGAAGGGTTTCAAACGAGCCCGTGTGTAAGTTATATATCACATTAATACGCCAGGATGACAGCTTTTATGGCAATGCGAGCTAGAGTACCCGCTCACTGAATCCGTGAAGTAGCTGAAGGAAACCCTAGCCAACTCGAAGGTGTAAATGACTTGTCCATTGACTCAGTATTGATGTCACTCCGTAGTTAGGTTCATTCATATCCATTTACATCTCGTTGCTTTGCGAGGAACCAGAAACACGAAACGACCGTTTGATGATTTCCATTGTGGGTCGGATATGGAGGCCAGCGGCATGACGACGTCATGCGTCTGCTGTCCAAAAGGCACTAATTAAGCAAAGGCCGATCCAGTCACTTGTCCATGAAACAACGAAAACCGAATCCCAGCCTATTGTCTTTATCGCTTCGTTCAGTGTTTTCTATACACGGTTGATAGGTATTCCCTCCACAGAGCAAAATGATTACAAAAATTGTACTTTGTGTTAGTGAGTCTAACGTGTTCGAATCCCCTACTCGAGGAGAACAATGTGGGTTGTCCGCTTATCCAACAACAAATTCTGACCACGTTTCAGGAAGTGGGGTATAATTACTACCTGATGCATCAGCGTTAAGACGAAACTATAACAGACAATAAACAGTCACTGTGAAGCAAAAGATGGTTATTAAGTGCCTAAAAGCAAGGTCATCATACCATAGTCCATCTGTATTTAATGACATCAGACAGAAATCTGGCTGAAGCGTGACAGTATGTGGGAACTGTAAAGACAGTAGAGCAGCATTGATGCCAAAATTGGGAAATGATCTTATGAGGGAAAAAAGTGTAGTGGTCAAACATGCTCGTCAGCCAGACAGCAGACGAGGGTTCCCTAGGTTTCGTCTGTCGCGAAAGGCACCTCCATCACGTCAGACACCCGTCCGAGCCGAAGCAGTGACAATACAGTAACTAAATAAAAATCCGTTCTTTCCTGGTAAAGTACAGATCCCTGCAGCTGTCAGTCGGTCATGGCTTCCTTATAGCTATCAGTAACTGTGAGAACTACGAAAACTACAGCAGTTCTCAAGGTAATCTGCAATCTGACATGATGGTTAACGAGTACTACACACAGAATCTGGCTGCACCTAAGCATGAATGCTATGTTCTCCATACCCCTCGACGTGGCTCACCTGTGGGCTGAAAAATACAGGGTCAGCGTCTTCATCGCAGACCGCGATGACACGAAGATCTTCGCTATCTGTCTCCCGGCCACAAGGGAGACAGAAAAAGGCGAGGGCTCTGCGGAACATCTGTGAAGATAAAAAAATAACATCAAGTATTGTTCTCAACTCAAGCGTTAGTCTACCAGAATGGCAGAGGCGCCGATCTGCACTGTCAGGCAATCAGAAAGCTTGGAATGGGTACTGGGAACATGAACAAGCTAAAGAAAGCTCTGGGGACCAAAATTTCTGGTAATGCAGGATTTTCGCCAACTTTACGTATTAGCCTACAAAAACCACGTTCTGAGCTCATGCCAAAGAAAGAGCGTGTTGACCACATTTTAAGACGTAAATCAATACAACAGACAGAGTGAGTGAAGAATACAGTGGCAAAACAAACGATTTTCAGCTTATTGTTGTAATAAATTGCATAAAGAAAGTTTGATTCCATTGTTATTTTGGAAATGCTGAACAAACGTGAAATACAGTGGAGCGTAGAAGTCTATCTCTATGCTACTTTTTTCGCAAAGTATGCATTCTTCACGCTAAACTTGAGGTGGCTGGGATACGCAAGTTTTATTTTTCATTAAACGGCAATGCGGGACGGTGTCAAATGCCTTACTGAAATCAAGGAACACGGCATCAACCTGAGCTCCGTTGGCCACTGCTGTGTGGATCTCATGGAGGAACAGCGCGAGCTGAGTTTCGTAGGATCTCTGTTTGAGGAATCCATGTCGATTTTTATTGAGTAGATGTTTGTTTTCCAAAAACGTCACAATTCTTGAGCATAAAACATGTTCCATAATCCTACAACAGATTGACCTCAACGGCATAAGTGCTGCTAGAGAGGGAGCAAGATCTTTCGCATAATCGTTATAGAATTTTAGAGGTATCTCACCTGGTCCTGAAACCTTTCCACTACTAAGCGATTTTAGCTGTTTTTCAGTTCCGCGATCGGTTATCTCCTTATCTGCCATTTCGATGTTCGTACGACGCTTGAAAGGAGGGACAGTGTTAGGATCTTCCGCGGTGAAACAACTTCGGAAGACTGAATTCAGTATTTCGGCCCTCTCTCTGTTATCTTCCGTTTCGGTGCGGTGCGGTCGCTGAGGGAATGAATAGATGATTTTGACCCACTTACTGATTTTACATACGACCAAAATATGTTTGCGTTTTTACTCGGTTCGGTTGACAACGTCTTACTTTAAAAATCATTGAACGCTTCTCTCATTGCTCTCCTTACGCTCATTTTCGCTTCGTTCAGTTTTTGTTTGTCTGCTAGGTTTTTACTTCTTATGAATCTGAGATGAAGTGCTCTTTGTTTTCGTAGCGCTTTTCTAACACGGCTATTAAACCATGGTAGATCTTTTGCATCCCTAGAAACCTTACTCGGAACACACTTATCTAGGGCATATTGAACGATACCTTCGAATTTTTTCCATTTGGTCTTCGTCCTCTTCACCGAATATTTGATGCTGACTGCTGAGATATTCTGAAATTTGTATTCTTTCAGCCTTGCTAAGCAAGTATATCCTCTTACCTTTCTTAACATTCCTTGCAGGAACGGTCGTCATAGATACTGTCACAGCCTTATGATCATTGATACCTTCCTCTACGTTAACTGATTCAATAAGTTCTGGTCTCTTTGTTGCCAGGAGGTAAAAGACGTTATCCTTTCAAGTTGTTTCCCTAACTATCTGCTAAAGGTAATTTTCGGACAAGACATCTAGAACAATGCCACACGATTCCCTGTCTCTGGCACCAGTTTTCATGGCATAACACTCCCATTCCATTCCTGTAAGTCACCCCTATTAGAACGGCATGATCAGGAAAATTACTAATTATATTCTGGAAGTTCTGTCTGAAGCTCTCTACAGCTACAGATCCTGATCCAGATGGCCTATAAAAGCATCCAAGCATCCGATCATCATATTTTGCCATTCTTTGATACTCACTTTTACCCAGATTAATTCACATTCGGAACCCGTGATACCCTCGCTAGAAACATGCCCCAGGTTGTGGCTAAGCCATGTCTCCGCAATATCCTTTCTTTCAGGACTGCTAGTTCTGCAAGGTTCGCAGGAGATCTTCTGTAAAGTTTGGAAGGTAGGAGACGAGGTACTGGCAGAAGTAAAGCTGTGAGGACGGGGTGTGAGTCGTGCATGGGTAGCTCAGGTGGTAGAGCACTAGCCCGCGAAGGGTAAAGGTCCCGAGCCCGGGTCTCGGTCCGGCACACACTTTTAATCTGCCAGGAAGTTCCATATCAGGGCACACTCCGCTGCAGATTGAAAATCTCATTCCGGAAACATCCCCCAGGCTGTGGCTAAGCCATGTCTCCGCAATATTCTTTCTTTCAGGAGTGCTAGTTCTGCAAGATTCGGAGGAGAGCTTCTCTAAAGTTTGGAAGGTAGGAGACGAGCTACTGGCGGAATTAAAGCTGTGAGGAGGGGGCATGAGTCGTGCTTGGGCAGCTCAGTCGGTAGAGCACTTGCCCGCGAAAGGCAAAGGTTCCGAGTTCGAGTCTCGGTCCGCAACACAGTTTTAATCTGCCAGGAAGCTTCATATCAGCGCACACTCCGCTGTAGAGTGAAAATTTCAGTCTAGAAACATCGCTAGATTTTTATCAAATTTTTTACTGCAATAAACACGCCGCCATCTTGGCGACCAATCTGTTGTTGTTCTTGTGGTCTTCAGTCCTCAGACTGGTTTGATGCAGCTCTCTATGTTACTTTATCCTGTGCAAGCTTCTTCATCTCTCAGTTCCTACTGCAGCCTACATCCTTCTGAATCTGTTTAGTGTACTCAAATCTCAAAGTTTTTATTTCTTCTCCATGGATTTTAATACCCACAATATACAGATTGAATAGCATCGGGGAGAGGCTACATCCCTGTCTCACTCCCTTCCCAACCATTGCTTCCCCTTTCCTGTCCATCGACTCTTATTATTGCCATCTGCTTTCTGTACAAACTGTAAATAGCCTTTCGCTCCCTGTATTTTACCCCTGCCACTTTCAGAATTTGAAAGAGGGTATTCCAGTCAACATTGTCAAAAGCTTTCTCTAAGTCTACAAATCCTAGAAACGTAGGTTTGCCTTTCCTTAATCTTTCTTCTGAGATAAGTTGTAGGATCAGTATTGCCTCACGTGTTCCAACATTTCTACGGAATCCAAACTGATCTTCCCCGAGGTCGGCTTCTACCAATTTTTTCCATTCGAGTGTTAAGAATTCGCGTTAGTATTTTGCAGCTGTGACTTGTAAAACTGATAGTTCGGTAATTTTCGCATCTGTCATCACCTGCTTCATTTGGGATTGGAATTATTATATTCTTCTTGAAGTCTGAGGGAATTTCGCCTGTCTCATACATCTTGCTCACTAGGTGGTGAGGTTTTGTCAGGATTGGCTCTCCCAAGGATGACAGTAGTTCTAATGGAATGTTGTCTACTCCCGGGGCCTTGTTTCGATTTAGGTCTTTCAGTGCTCTGTCAAACTCTTCACGCAGTATCTTATCACCCATTTCATCTATCCTTTCGATAAACAGTCCTACCTGAACTTAGGATTTCGTTGACACTGACGTCTGCTTTCAGTCAGCTTCCTTTTCCCAATACTATTTGTCCATGCTAACCTTCAATAAGTGATACTAATTCTGGGACCTTTCCTTGGATGCCCCTGCAGTTCACCAAAATCATATTAAACTTTTCTATCTGTGATCTGCGAGGACCAAGATTCTCCGAGGTCACTGTGGCTAATTTAACAGGCAAATCGTCTTTCCTCCCAAACGAGGAGTTATCTAACCTAAAAAAAGCCCCACGTGGACGCCACACATATTCCGCTACCGTAGTAGCCACTTCCTGCGTGTAGTGAAAACCTGACCTATTAAGGGGAACCCTACAAACCTGCCCCCAATAGCGGAGTTGAGAAATTCGCACCCGATACCGTCGCAGAGTCGTCTGAGCTTCTGGTTTAGACCTTCCACTCTGCTCCAAACCTGAGGACGGCGATCAGCCGTGGGTACGATGGTCCAAATAGACAGCTTAGCCTGCACCCCGCGTGCGTTGCCAGTTGCCTTCACCAAATCAGCAAGCAGCCGACAGGAGACGAGGATGGCCTCAGAACCCGAGCGGCAGGCGTCATTCGCGTCGTCATTGCCACTACATGCAGCCGCTTGCACCCAGTGCGTTCGATAGTCCCCGGCAGGGCCTCCTCCACATCACGGATGAGACCTCCTGGCAAACATACCGAATGCACACTGGAATTTTCCCTAATTGCCTGCTATCTCCCTAAGGGGGTCCATCGCCCGCCTGACATTGGAACTCCCAGTGACTAGCATAACTACCTTCTGTACTTGTTCGGACTGGCCAGGAAAATCTACCGCTGGTCCAACAAGAGAGGCATCCCGTGCTGGCTCAGAGTTACCATTAACACTGGTTAGCATCAGGTACCTGTTGCTAAGACGTGGGGAGCCAGCCTTATGGCCTGATCCCGCTTTCGCCCTCCACCCAGTGACACGCGAACACACCACTGTTTGCCACCCACTTTGGAGTGAGGACTGATGGGTCAGTTGTTGCGTATCAGAAGCCGCAGCGACGTTTGGGTCAGCAGGGGATTCCAGTGGCACCAAAGGGGTCGCAGGTCTCGTCACTGGTGACCCGACGTCACGGCAACTTTGCACATTAGCTAGAAATCCTATTTGCCGAAAAGTTACTGCACGAGACAAATATTCAAACTAGAGTGCACTTATCTAGACTGTGAGCTGTCTACTATCACAAAATTAAAACTTAGTGGCGTGACGGAGTTTATGGCGACGGAAACACTAGAAAGACGCTCTACACAAGGATATTGACAAGACTTACGCAACAACGAAACTACGATTCATTTTCTAACCACTAGTCTCTACTGTAAAAGACACACGTACAGTTCACTTCTTTGCAGAAGCACGTGAACAAAAAACAAAAACTAAATTAATTTACAGTTTATCAGCAAAGTACTGCTGCTGCTGTGCTTCGCGTTCTCTCGACTTGACGGCTGCCGCTTCAAAAGAGGTATGACCCGTTTGCTGTCGCTTCCTTTTCCAATTTGACCATGGGTGTGACGCGCAACCCAGTTTCCCATGATACTGTCATGTGCTTTGACGGTTTGGCTAAATTCCCAACAAAGCGCTAGAAAATTTTCAGTGCCAGTGGCAAATGTTTGAACTCGGAATCAAGGTTGTTAGAATTTGATTCCTTCCTGAAACTTCCAAATTGCGCATTCTTCTTCTTTTCCTTGGACTTAAATCGAGTCTTCACAGCGTCGGCATATTAATCTGAATATGCCAGTAATAGTGATTATGGCTGGATGCCCTTCTGTCACCCACCTTCCCCCCCCCCTCCCTCCCCCCCACCGGAACGGAAGTTATGCACCCTACCCCACCCTCTCACCGTCTGCGCCTCTAAGTGTTATCTCAAGAGAAAGAGTGAGAATGTTTACGAAGTGTTTGCAAACCTGAGACGAGACGGCGGAACGATCCCAGTGTTCACCTAGTTGGTTGCGGGAAAGGTTTCCATATTCCACGGATTACCTAGTTTGGAAAATAAGTTGTAGTAATGCCTCACCGACTAAATGGTACACGTACAGCATTCATCTTCATGCTGCTGTACTGAATTCCCATTCTCTTCCTAAACTAATGGAACTAATTGTCGTACCAAGAACGCCTAAACATACTTGTTTAATACACAAATGATAAAGGGTCAGTAAACATGCCTGTGACGCCATTATCCTGGACGAAGAAGGTCATTTCGAAAAACAACATAGAATGCACTGCTAGTAACGTTGGCTAACAGTCACTGTTAAGTTAGAATACACTGTACTGCGGTCCGTCAACGATGATGTCTGGTAGCCCTGCAACTCATTTTTGTCACTGTAAGTAGTTAAAAGTTGTTGAAACTCATTTGGGCTAATTAATTTTGTTTTTGTCACTGTAAGCAGTTAAAAGTTGTGCCAACAGTAAAATGAAAAAAATTACAATGTTTATTGTGTTCCCGTTTTAGTAACCTATGTTGAAAGTTCTATGAAAGGAAGGAAGGGAGATTTCATAGCCCCATCAACGATGAAATCATTAGACAGTTTGGTGAGATGTCTGAATGGACAAGGTAGATGTCCTAAGGGCAGTCCAGATCCAAAAAAAAAAAGAAAAAAAGTCTGGCGAAACTGTTTTAGTGATCTTATAAAATTAATTAGCTATAAAATTTCTTAAATATGCCAAGTAAATAATATCACTTATGCAAACTCACACTTCCTGCAGCTAATGATAAACATAGTATCAATTTAAACATTCCGCATTGTGGCACAGTCTGGTTAAATGAAAAGGGAGGACGAGAGAAAGCACACGTTTCTGACACATATAGGAACTGATTTTACGTCGTAATTTCCTCCTGTCTCTGTCGTTAGCCTCCTCCCTCTTTCTCTGTCCGCCTCCTCATTCTTCGCCCTCTCTCTGTCCATCACTTTCTCCCTCCTTTCGCTGTCCATCTTCTCCACCCTCCTCTCCATCTCCTCCTATCCCTCTCTCCGTCCATTTCCTCCTTTCTGCTTTCTATGTCCATTTCCTCCAACCCCTGTCTCTCTCCTATCCCCCATCCTGCTATCTGACCTTGAGCCTTGCTTACGGTTATTGTATTTACAGAAACTGTAGCAGTATTCTAATCATAAGCCGACAAGCCATAAATGCAACTTCCCTGCTTCCTACAGACTGTGAGGTAACGGGTGAATTGTGGTGCCCTGAAAATATTCTAAGTTTGGAGTTAGCGTGACCGAACGGAATTCTCGGCAAGCCGGGGCTTGTCAGCAACTGTGTGGTGCCGAACATTAGCCGGAGCAAGAGGGGTAGCCCCAGTGCATGGTCCAGGCCTACCGTGTCACTGGGAATACCATGTTGACGCTGTGTCGAGGACTCTGCTTTGTGTCGATAAAGGAGATTTGTATGCCAGGAGTGCAAAAGATGGCGCACTTGGTGAAACCATAATGGCAGACATTTCACAGTTTATGTAGAAATTAATAATAGCCAGAGAAATCATGATATCTTAAAAAGAAACATGTACATTACTATTACATGCATGACAACTCTGATGGGGTAATCAGATTTTCAATATCTTTATAAGTTTTAAGTTTAGTATCTGACTCTAAATTATACAAGTAACACCCAGAACGTTTGGAAGGTAGGAGACGAGATACTGGCAGAAGTGAAGCTGTGGGACCGGGCGTGAGTCGTGCTTCGGTAGCTCAGTTGGTAGAGCACTTGCCCGCGAAAGGCAAAAGTCCCGAGTTCGAGTCTCGGTCGGGCACACAGTTTTAATCTGCCAGGAAGTTTCACACCCAGAAACGAATTTCCAAAATCTAAGCGGTTCATCCGATTTTGTCGAGCAATGTGTTTGCGGAAAGCTATTAGTGTAAACCTAAATTGGTATGAATTACAGGCATGTAACTTGAATAGTGCATGAGTTATTGGAGGTCTAAGTGGCCGATTCCTATTGATCGTGTCAGGCCATAAGAACTCCACAGTTACACGAAAAAACCGTAGCAGCATGCTTATAAATATTCTTTTTCGTCTATGTCTTTGTTTATATCCGATATATACTATTCATGAAGAAATTGGTCAAATACTGTGTTTTAGGAAGTACAGAAACATTAGGCTACTGGCCTACTTTTGTCTCTACTACTTTGATATACGTTTATATGATTTGTTTATGTATTTAACACTGTGTGTTTATGGCATATTTATGGTCCAGCCGTAGGAATATTTATTTAATTTCAAGTTATTTAAATGCAAATCCAGTATTTTGTATGGGTTTCATTATGTTTGTGAGTGTGCATTGGCTTGGAGACATGGCGGGAGTGCTCTAGCCAATTACAGCACGCGTTACTATGGTGGGTGACTACTGAAATCAATGAAGAGACTGTATGGAAGTGGGGGAGGAGCATCGGGACACAGAAGATGGGGAGTGCTTGCTACAGACGTTTCACTATTTTATATTTTATACCTATATTTATATATATTATTTCTGTTAAACATGTATAGCCTATGTCCGTCCGAATGTTCATTGAAATATTGGATAAAAATTTAAATTAAATTGGCCAAGAAATTTTCGATATTCTTGGTCATAACATATCCCCTTCCCATATTACACATTTTATATATGATATTTACTTAAAAAATAAGTATAAAAACACGCTCTTATTCAAATGCAGTGTTGAGTCAAAATTTCAAAGTAATCGGTGCAGAATTTTATGAGAGTTGCGGTTTTCCACAAACTAACATTTACATTTATAGTGATTTCCACTATAACTATAACAAAAAATATATTATAAAAATTTACAAAGTCCGTGCCTCCAAAACTCAGAAACGAGTCCAAGTACAATCAAGGTAGTTATATGGTCTGGTAGCCCTCTGTCCCCCATCCATGAAGAAGGTTTGCGTTTTTATCTGAAGGGCGTGCTTTTGAAGACATAAGAGCTGGGAAGTTTCACCCTGTAGAAATTTCTGGAACATTCCAGAACATTCGATAGTATTCGAGAACATTCGAGAGTATTCAAGAGCATTCCACAACATTCCGTAAGGTTCTGGAATGTTCCACAATGATATAAGGTGAAACATTCCAGGAGATTCCAGTATGTTCGGGAACATCCTGAGATATATCAGATCATTGTGGAAGATACCAGAATACTCTCCAATGTTGTGAATGTTCGGGAACATTGTGGACCATTCGAAGCGTTTTTGGTATATTTTGGAATTCACCACTGGTGGGGCTATCCATTGGTAGTAGTATAGAAAGCAAGACCCGGTGTGGGTTAGATCAAATGGTTCAAATAACTCTAAGCACTATGGGACTTAACATCTGAGGTCATCAGTCCCCTAGACTTAGAACTACTTAAATCTAAGGACATCACACACATCCATGCCCGAGGCAGGATTCGAACCTGCGACCGTAGCAGCCACGTGGTTCCGGACTGAAGCGCCTAGAACCGCACAGCCACCGGGCCGGCTGGTTTAGATCGTCAGTTTCTTATCAGTGACGAAGGGAGGAACCGAAAAGTAGTACAGTCAGTAAATAAAAACAAACGGTGAAGCGTGATTAGCCAAAGTGATACAGTGACTGAATATAAATCGAAAATAAAGTGTGAGAAGTGTTAAGTTTAGATAGTGTATTTGTTAGTAGAAAGATGATTTGATTTGTATTTTAGACAATGCCGAAACGTAAAAAAGGAGGAGATCTTGCCAGCTCTCAAGCGAAACGGTGAAAACAAAAAGAACAGCGAAAAAACGAAACAGACAGAGACCGCGAAGTACGTTCAAGTTCCCAATGAACGAGAACGAGCACCTCGGGAAGCAGAGAAGCCGAAGAACGACGAAATTAATGGACTGAAGAATCAAGAATTGAGACACTATCTTATAATAAAAAACTCACGAGAGCCGCGAAATTATCACCCTACCAGAAGAGCTACCGAGGACAAGTAGAGAGTACAACCTAACAAATGAAGCATTCCACTACGATTCCATAAAATAACATGACAAACACAAACATGTCGCAAACGGAAAAATGGATAACTCTGCAATTTTACAGCGCGAAAAAACTCAGTAGAGACATACCAGGAATCTGTTGCATGAATGGAAAAATTCAATTACCACCACTGGAAGCACGTCCGTAAAAATATTTACATTACATGATGGGGGAAACTCCAGAAATAAAACACTTTCTTCAACGTATAAAAGTTACAACGCCTGCGTCCAACTGACTTCTTTTGGTGTCACTTCTATGAACACTACCAGAGATGAAATCTATTATGTTTTTTTCCGTCGAAGGACTATCTACCACAACATGGGATCGTTACTACCACTACCGAAAGAAGAACATAAATTTATGCAAGTATATTTCGTCGGAAATGAAGAAACAGAAATTGATCAATGGTGCACAAATCTCAGTGGATTGAGACGAGCAGTAGTCCGAGATGTACAGAGGATCTTACATGAATACAAGCAACAGCTTCACATATTCGAAACAGCAAAGGCCAATGATTTCTTATGACTATAAAGTAATAATTTTTAGCCAACAAAAGACCGGATGGAGAACACGAACTTTTATTTAATGCACCTCAGATAGACTAAGTCGTCATCGTAACTGTGGGCAATGAAAACACAAAACGTTAGATAAATGTACAACAAGTGAAGGACTACAGCGAGTTGCAGAGACACACCGTTCATATGATGCCCTTCAATATCCATTAACATTTCTGCACGGAGGGGACGGATATCATTTTAATGTGAAACAAAAACCAACCTGAAACAGGCGTAGACACAGACAAAAGGGTTGCTTCCAAGGAGCTCTGTGCTTGCCGCTTAATGACCAGAGACAATGAAACACACAATCACATTCTCAACACTCACTGTTTATTCCAACAATTCCTGGTAAATATATACGCAAAAATAGAAGCGGAACGAATGCTTTATACAAGACTGAATCATAAGAAACTACGCACGGAAGAATTCATCCAACTTCGAGGCGCTATCTTAAATGACGGAAACATTGACGACATTGTAACAATGGTAATCTTACCCTCATCATACACACAAGTCCAATACATATGCACAAATACACTCAAGATTCCATGACCTACATACGAAAATATGGCCGATATGACCTCTTCATTACATTCGCATGACACTCTTCGTGGCCAGAAATATAAGAACAACAAAGATACATACAAGCCCCTATGCATCGACAAGATATAACAGCCCGAGTTTTCCGGTAAAAACAAATGAGATTTATTGAAGTAATCACAAAACACAACATCTTTGGAACCGTTAGATGATAGATTTATATACCCGAATGGCAAAAACGTGGCTGCCTCACTCACGTTATCTCGTATGGCTACACGACATAATTAATCTCACGGATATCGACAAAGTCATCTAAGTTGAATTTTCCAGTCCACAAGAAGATCCAAACTGTACGACGTAGTAGTGAAAAACATGATTCACGGACATATATTAAATTCCAATCCACCATATAAAAGTGATGGAAAATGTACAAAAGAACACGCAAAACCATACCTAGATGACACACAAACCGGAGTTGATGCCTATCCCAAATACACAAGACGATCAGCCAAAAACGGCGGCTGCTCAGTAAAAATGCAAATACGAGGCAGCGACGTACTGGAAATAGATAATCAATGGGTAGTACCATACAACACACTATTTTCCAAAAATGTTTCACGCACACATAAACGTAAAATACTTTAATTCAGTGAAATACATCAAATATGTCTGTAAGTATGTGAAAAAGGGCAGTGGTGTGGCAGTATTTCAAATAGCTAAAGACGGCGAACAGCAAAGCACAAATGACGAGATCCTCATGCACCAAATGGGAAGATACATCAACAGTAACGAGGCAGAGTGGCGGACTTTCGGTTTTCCCATACACGACTGTGCAACATCTAGCAGTACATTTGGAGAATAGACAGAGAGTTTACTTCACAAAAGACACGGCCAGAAATATTTCAAGCGAACCACCTGAGAACATATCATTATTAGCTTTGTATCAACTGTGCCAAACGCACCCATTCATGAAAACATTACCATATGTCGACGTCCCTACCTATTATACAAGAAACACAAGAGCAAAATTTCAACGAGCAGGGGATTTCAGTAGAAGGTAATCCAGTAATCATGAAATCTGCCGCACTAGGCCGAGTATGCAGCATACATCCGAACAACGCCGAGTGTTTCTATTTCCGGATGTTGCTATACGAAATACGGGGATCAACAAGTTTCACAGATCTCAAGAGTGTTGACGTTTACTGTGCCAGAAGAAACACTACAAGAAGTCTCTCTCACAGTCTCAGCTGAGCAAATGAGAGACTTATTCGCCATAGTTCTAACAACATGTAACCCATCGAACCTAAAACAGCTAAGGGAGTCCTTCAAAGAGAGTATGAGCGATGAAAAACTGTACCAGATCCGATAAAACTCATCCTGAACTGACTATCGAGGTCGACGGCGACATCGTCAAAGAAACACTTATTCGTCTAGAAGATAAATGTTTAGCAACAAACAAAGAACCAACAACTTGGGATGCTGAACTTCGAAATTACAAAGGAAAAAAGATACAACATCAACGAACTTTTTCAGTAGATTGCCCACAACAAACTACTCCTCAAAGACAATCAAAAGAAAATTTACAAAGTTATCACGGACCGGATCGACAACAACATTGGCGGGATTATTTACTTGGAGGCACCAGGCAGTACCGGGAAAACGTTTGTAATAAATCTTTTGCTGGCAGAAATACGTGCTGAACAACACATCGCACTTGCACTAACATCATTCGGTATACAGTATGGCAGCCACACTTAAGGAAGAAGGACAAGCTGCCCATACCGCGCTACAGCTACCTTTGAATATAGCCAAAGAACAATTCTCAGTATGTAAAATCTTAAGAGCATGTGGAACGGGATGAACTTCTAAATGAAGCTAAAAGTATCGTCTGAGATGAATGCACGATGACACATCAAAAGAATCGATCGAAACCATTGACAGAACACACAAGACTTGCGAGCACACTCTGAAGTGATGTGAGAAGTTCTACTCATACTCTCAGGAGATTTACGACAAACACTTCCAGTTATCCCCAAGTCCACACCAGCAGACGAAATCAACGCATGCTTAAAAAAATCATATCTCTCGTCACACATACAAATACTGCGACTAATAAAAATATGAGAGTTGAACCACTGAAAGACGAAACAACAGCACATTTTGCTGAACAATTTACAACAGGCGGAGGCACATATCCTCCTCACCGGACGACAGGCCTCATTTAACTCAACAGTGATTTCTCACACATAGACACTGCTGAAGACGAACTCATCGACCAAGTTTATCCAGACATTGTTCAGAGTTATACAAATCCGGACTGGTGATTTGAAAGGGCAATTTTGGCAACTAAAAGTAATGTTGTCAACGATATCAACTTTTATATTGAAAAAAAATCCCGGAGAAGAGATAATATACATATCGAACGGCACGATGGTACGCGTTGAAGAAAGTGTGAACTTCCCTACAGTGTTTCTAAACTCGTTGCAAGTACCAGCAATACCATTACAATGTCTTCGACTTAAAATTGGATCCACGATCATACTACTCAGAAAGCTCAATTAACCAAAACTCTGTAATGGTACAAGGATGATAGTCAAATAGCTGTCGAATAACGTAAGCGAAGCCGAAATTATGACTGAAAAGTACAAAGGACACACACTATCTATCCCCAGAATCCCACTGATCTCTACTGAACTGCCATTCCAATTTAAAAAGACTGTAATTTTCAATCATGTTAGCCTCCTATTTTACAATTAACAAAGCGCAAGGACAAACTTCAAAGAATTGCGACATCAACCTCAAAGACTCATGCTTCCCTCACGATCAACTGTACGTAGCTTGCACTCGAGTAGAAAATTCGAAAAAATTGTCCATATATGCCCCGAATAACAAAATGAAAGCAGGCCGGTGTGGCCGTGCGGTTAAAGGCGCTTCAGTCTGGAACCGCGTGACCGCTGCGGTCGCAGGGTCGAATCCTGCCTTGGGCATGGATGTGTGTGATGTCCTTAGGTTAGTTAGGTTTAATTAGTTACAAGTTCTAGGCGACTGATGACCTCAGACGTTAAGTCGCATAGTGCTCAGAGCCATTTGAGCCAACAAAATGAAAATTGTTGTTTATAAAAATATATTTTGAATAGTTAGAATATGTTTTCAATAAACTTTTTTTACCTCTTATACTTTAACAAGTATTGTAGATAGTTATATATTTTACAAGAGTAATTATTTTACGAGGGTAATCCCAAAAGTAAGGTCTCCCATTTTTTTATAAGTACATAGACCTGTTTTTTTCTACAATGGTTTACATCAGTTTGCAGCTTGAACATTTAGATATTTTTCGACATAATCATCATTTCTGTCGATGCGTTTTTGTAGACGCTGTTCCAGTTTTTGTATGCCCATATCATACCAGCTCTCCGGCATGCTGTTCAGAAAGTCATGAACCTCTTCTTTCACTTCGTCGTCGGAGCTGAATCGCCTTCCAACTTAGGGGACAGGTGATAGTCACTGGGTGCCAAGTCAGGATGTATGTGGGTGGGTGATTATGTTCCACTGAAACTGTTGCAGGAGAGCAACCGTTTGCCGAGCGATGTGTGAGCGAGCGTTGTCACGGAGAATGTGTACGCCCTTGCTAAACATTCCTCTTCTCCCGTTCTGAATTGCCCGTTTGAGTTTTTTCAGTGTCACAGTATCTGTCAGCGTTAATTACGGTCCCAGTGGGCATAAAGTCAACCAACAATATCCTTTTACGATGCCAAAACACGGTTGACTTTACCGGCAGACTGTGTTTGTTTGAATTTCCGTGGCTTTGACGAAGAACGGTGCCGCCACTGGAATGATTGTTGCTTGGTCTCAGGTGTAAAGTGGCATGCCCGGGTTTCGTCATCCGTGACAATTGAGTCCAGAAAGTTGTCCTGTTCGGCTGCAAGGCGTTGAAGAAATGCGCGGGAAGCATCAACTCATTGCCGCATGTAGTCCTCAGTCAGTATGCGTGGCACCCATCTTGCGCACACCTTCCGGTAGTTCAGTGTTTCCGTTAAAATTATGTGAGCGGTGGTTCAGGAAACCTCAGAAACCACGTGCAGAGATCATGCAGCTTGATCCGCCGATCTTCACGCATGCTTTGCTCAACCTTCAACGCTGTCTCCTCAGAAATTGACGGTCCCAAGCTCCTTTGTTCGTCGTGAATTTCGGTCCGACCAGCTGTAAATTCTCGACACCACTTACGAACATTTTGACATCCATGCACGACTCACCATACACTTCCGTCAATTGGCGATGGATTTCAATCGGCGCAGTGCCCTTTGCGTTCAAAACCCGAATAACTGCGGGCAATTCGCACTTGGCAGTAACATTCAACGCGAGCTCCATTCTCAACAGCTGCCAAGCCAAGACTGAGCGCCTCAGCACGGCGTGCGCATGTTTACACATAGCGCGTAAAGCAATCTTCATAACTTAGACGAAAATAGGAGACCTTACTTTTTTGATCACCCTCGTACCTCTTATACTTTAAAATTTATCCTTTTATTCAAACTACCACACTATCTCATATCAACCCCATGAGTGAAACTGGGTACCCCAGCTAGTATATTTATATATATATTACATGTGGCCCTCTACTAGGTATATAAAAGCACACGTGCATTCCAATGCAAGGTTGTGCCAAAATATCAAAGCAATCGGTGAAGAACTTCAAAGATCTGCGACATTGAACAAACGAATATTTAAATTTTTATTTACGTAGGAGTAAATGTTCGTTTGTTCAGAATGTAAAATCTTCGGAAGTTCTTCACCGATTGCTTTGCAATTTTCAAATAACGTTGCATTCGAATGGGTGCGTGCATTCCTACTGGAGCATCTTAGATATTTAAATACAATGACGGAAAAAAACTGCAGCACCAAAAGGTAATTAATGTAGAGTAATGAAATTTAGGAAATACGTTTGTCTATGTGACATATTTAAGCGAATAACATTGCAAGACCACAGGTTAATGTAAGCGCAAGATAAGGTATTGCAAATCTGAAATTCTGGTAAATTAATAACTGGTGTAACCACCAAACTCTTGAATGTAAACATGCTAATGTGCATCTATTGCGTTGTACAGGTGCGGTATGTTACTTTGTAGAATGTAGTTTCAGGTCTGTTGCGCTTGGTACATTAATACAGGGACGGTTACTGCAGTTTGTGGATGACATTGGAGTCTTCGTCCTATAATGTCATATATATGTTCGACTGGAGACAGATATGGTGATGTAGCTGGCCAAGGCAACAAGTCGACACTCCAAAGATCATGCTGAGCTATAACAGTGGCATGTGGGCGAGAGTTATCCTGGTGGACCCCCCCCCCCTCCTTCCCGACGCCCCCACCCCCTGCGACGCTTTTCATGAATGGCAGCATAACAGACGGAATCACCAGACTGACGTACAATTATTGCAATCATCGTGCGTGGAATAGCCACGGGAGTGCTCCTGAAGTCATACGAAATGGCACTCCACACCCCAGACCATAACTCCAGGTGTAGGTCCAGCGTGTCTGGCACCCAGACATGTTGGTTGCAGGCCCTCAACCGGACTCCTTCTAATCAACACAATGCCAAAACTGGCACAGAGGCAGAACAAGCTTTCATCATAAAACGCAACGGACCTGCACCCTGTCCTCCAATGAAAACCCGCTTCACACCACTGACGTCGCAAATGGTGGTGGTGTGGACTCAGTGGAATAACCGATTTGTAACAGTTCGTCGTGTCACTGTGGAGGAAAATGCTGCTCATATTGCTGATACAGATGGAGTAGGATGTGCCAGAGCCATACGCTGAATACGATGGTCTTTCCTTTCTGTAGTGCCACGTGGCCGTCCGGAGCCCTGCCTTCCTGCGACCGTACATTCCAGTGACCATCGCTGCCTGCAACCATGTGCAGTGGCTACACCTCTGCCAAGTCTTCTGCAATATCGTAGAAGGAACATCCATGTTGTCGTAGCCCTATTACACGATCTAGTTAGAACCCAGTATGGCTTCTTATAGGCTCAGTATCTTAAATCTTCCAAAACTCATTAATGATTCTTTTGAAATTTTGACACAACGTTGTAACTACTGTTTTTATACACCTACAGAGCGTCGTATAGTGTATATATATAAAGCACTTTCATTTACACTACTGGCCATTAAAATTGCTATACCACGAAGATGACGCGCTACAGACGCGAAATTTAACCGACAGGAAGAAGATGCTGTGATATGCAAATGATCAGCTTTTCATTCCATTCACACAACGTTGGCGCCGGTGGCGACACCTACAACGTGCTGACATGCGGAAAGTTTCCAACCAATTTCTCATACACAAACAGAAGTTCACCGGCGTTGACTGGTGAAACGTTGTTGCGATGCCAGGTGTAAGGAGGAGAAATGCGTACCATCACGTTTCCGACTTTCATGAAGGTCGGATTGTAGCCTGTCGCAGTTGCGGTTAATTGTATCGCGACATTGCTGCTCGCGTTGGTCGAGATCCAATGACTGTTAGAAGAATATCGAATCGGTAGGTTCAGGAGGGTAATACGGAACGTCGTGCTGGATCCCAACGGCCTCGTATCACTAGCAGTCTAGATGACTGGCATCTTATCCGCATCGCTGTAACGGATCGTGCAGCCACGTCACGATCCCTGAGCCAACAGATGGGGAAGTTTGCAATACAACAACCATCTGCACCAACAGTTCGACGACGTTTGCAGCAGCTGGACTATCAGCTCGGAGACCATGGCTGCGGTTACCCTTGACGCTGCATCACAGACAGGAGCGCCTGTGACGGTGTGCTCGACGACGAACCTGGGCGCACGAATCGCAAAACGTCATTTTTTCGGATGAATATAGGTTCTGTTTACAACATAATGATGGTCGCACCCGTGTTTGGCGACATCGCGGTGAACGCACATTGGAAGCGTGTATTCGTCATCGCCATACTGGCGTATCACCCAGCGTGTTGGTATGGGGTGCCATTGGTTACACGTCTCGGTCACCTCTTGTTCGCATTGACGGCACTTTGAACAGTGGGCGTTATATTTCAGATGTGTTACCCGTGGATCTACCCTTCATTCGATCCCTGCGAAACCCTACATTTCAGCAGGATAATGCACGACCGCATGTTGCAGGTCCTGTATGGGCCTTTCTGGATACAGAAAATGTTCGACTGCTGCCCTGGCCAACACATTCTCCAGATCTCTCACCTTTTGAAAACGTCTGGTCAATGGTGGCCGAGCAACTGGCTCGTCACAATACGCCAGTCACTACTCTTGATGAACTGTGGTATCGTGTTGAAGCTGCATGGGCAGCTGTACCTGTACACGCCATCCAAACTCTTTTTGACTCAATGCCCAGCGGTATCAAGGCCGTTATTACGGCCAGGGGTGGTAGTTCTGGGAACTAATTTTTCAGGATCTATGCACCCAAATTGTGTGAATGTGTAATAACATGTCAGTTCTAGTCCAATGAATTTGTCCAATGAATACCCGTTTATCATCTGCATTTCTTCTTGGTGAAGCGATTTTAGTGGCCAGTAGTGTATTATATATAAGAGGGTGGTTTGAAAAGTTCTCTGAACGGAACAGAAAAAAGTACCTACATCACTGATACTTTGTTTTATTTTTCAACGTAGTTTCCTTGTAGATTAATACACTTGGACCACCGATGTTCCAATGCCTTGATCCATGTTGAAAATGTGTTTCCTCCAGGCCTACAAAATAGTTGACGACCCCAGCTATCAATTCTTCATTTGAAGTGAATCTTTGCTTACCAAAAAAAATTGCAGATTTGGGAAGACATGGAATTCTGGTGGAACCGTATCAGGTGAATAAGATGGGTGTGGCAACAATTCATACCTTAGTTCTTGTAATTTTGCCATGGCGACGGCACATGTGTGAGGGCGGGGACTGTCTTGATGGAAGATGATTTTCTTCCTTGCTAAATCTGGCCTTTTTTCGCGTATCTTTTGTTGCAATTTGTCCAGAAGGTTAGCCTATTATTCTCCAATAACTGTTTGCCCAGTGGGCAGATAATCTACAAACAAAATCCCCTTCGCATCGCAGAACTCTGATCCATGACCTTTCCCGCCGATGGAATTGTCTTTGCTTTCTTTGGTGGTTTACGTGTTCAGTAAGTGACGCACATGTACAAAAGAAAGCAACAGATACTACTATTGTCTGGAGTATGAAAACTGTATTGCCATATTCCAAACCATATTTTTGCCTTTTGTCAACGACGGAGAGTGAATATCTTGTGGCAAAAAGCATGGAACTAAAAATAATATTTTCTTTCTGAGACAAAATGTTGGAGCGAGGAAGAGTGAAACTGAAGTATTTACTTCAGCCAGGAGACATACTCGGACACCTCAACTGGAAACAGCGTCACCGGTGGAAGAAACAGCTCTGGTTTCGGGTCAATGCTTTACACACGGTTTCAGCTTCACTACGAATTCTGTTACAGAAAAACATTGCTGCAGAGTGATAAATTCATTCTTGGAAGAGAATCGGAAGTTTAAGAAATGTTGGCAGTGTGTGGAACGAGGTATACTAATTTCTGCTTATTGTAATCACATAGCACATACAACGATGTGTTAAATTACGGTTATACAGACAATTACCATTTGTCCAAATTATGCACATACTACTACAACCGATAAATCAAGTAGCACAAAATGAAAACTTACATTTCTATAGAACGGTTGATAATCGTAATAGTATATGGGCAGTGGCGGATTTACATATAGGGCCAATAGGCACGGGCCTAGGGGCGGCACCATAAGGAGTGGAGGCATATTTTGCTCTATACTGATTTTAACCTTTTACGTTTTAAAATAACTGTGCTTACAAACGACAAAATTCGCTGGTTTAAGTAAGCCTTAAGAACAAATTCGACAATACAAGCTTGGAAATATATGAGTACATAGTTTACTTGGTGACTGAATGGAAATTTAACATTCAGTGTCTGTCTGGTTTCATCTTTATGATTGTTCAAAATAGTTTGAAGTAAGCTGTCAGGACGGCAGTCTACAATACTAAGTTTGAAACCTTATTATACCGAGAATGTTGTCGGCTTCTACTTAACCCTACCATATTTTCCCCGTGAAAATACCGGGATCCCTGGAAAGCTGTTATAAACTAATCTGCAGTTTCTAAAAAACTGCAACCTGTGTGGGCCTCAGTATGTAAAACCTGCTCTACTTAAATTTCTTGTAGAAATTACGGGGAAGTATCAAGCCACCCCTCCGTTGCCGTAATTACTGTGAAAGCTCTGTGGTCTTCAGTATCTGAGCTTTGATTTAATGACACCCGTTTAACAAAGCATTTGGTACTGGAAATATTTTACATTTTTAAACACATGTTTATACGAAAATAACATTAGAAGAAAATCTAATAATGTGTCAGATACAATTTAAAAATTTTATATTTATTTAAGTAGTTACTTTTTTTGGAACAAAAGGTGCATTTGCGTGTAGACATAACAGCAGTGTTCACACGAATGACAACTCATCACACCAAATCAACTGCCAACAAGACTACTTAAACTTTGTAGTCTGTCTTCTCTGCCGACAGAAACCGCTAAAATGTTATAGTAATAAGTGGGATACGAACAGATCCAGCACACCTCACTGCTAGAAACTGCAAAAATTATTTGCTTTTTAAATTAGAAAGACAGTGTCAAGAATATTTAGAAGATATTTCGGTCCCAGCTAAGATTCCGGCGACGCGGGAAACAGAAGCCAAGAAAGGAATTTTCTTTACGAGAGGAATTCTGGCCGGCAGGTGTGCTTCTACTGTTCACTGACAACACATTAACAGGCGACAATGAAATTAAATTATTCTGCATTATCGTTCTTTCACAAGACAGTTATGTCGAGTGGTCCAAGTTGGCCAGTTCATCGCTCCGTATTCAAAGGAAAAATCTTTGCGCTCGTGTGCCGTGTTTAAAGTAAAAAGCTTTGTGCTCATGTGCGATGTAGTACGATTGGTACTGGATACAGTCTTTCATTCTTTCCTTTTAAAAAGCCTTTTCTTTTGTTTTGACTATTGGTTAACAGTTTTAAGTACCTTAACATGAATAACAGTGAAAAAAGCGAACGTGCAAAATTAAGTGAGGCTGCATTTCGGAAAGTATCTAAGGAAAGGTGAGATCAAGAAGCCAATGTTCTAAAAACGCTTGGAAGAGTAGATAAATTGTTGGTGTTTCGATTTCGAGTTCAAATAGTACGGATGACATTTCTCGTACTGCAGCTGTTGCAAAAGAAGTAAATACAGATGAAACAAAAGCTAAAAATGAAGAAAAGCAAATTGTTCCTGATTCCGAGTTTCACGAAAAACTAAGTGTTGAGTCAGACATTACAAAAAGAAATAGCGTCGTTAGTGATAATCCTGCGGAATGGTGTGTCAATGAATCAGCAATCGACATTCTCTTACAGTGTGGCATTAATAAAAATTGTAATGGTGATTTTTCTTATTTAAGATGATAAATAGGTGATAAGCCAGATGTTTGAACAAAAATATATTTTACCGTAAATTTTTAAACGGTGAATCAGCTTTGCATGATCTTTTAGTATACTCCTGTAGCACCGGCGCTGTTTTTTGTGCGCCACGTAAAATGTTCTGAGGTGTAAGGCGGCGATTGCTACTAGTGGTATTGCAGATTGGGAAAACATTTCTAATATATCTAATCATGAGAATTCAATTGAACACAAAAATTCTGAGTTATCACTCTTAACAAGAAAAAAGTCTCTTGGAATAATAGATAACCATTTCGAGTCATTTGTTGAGACAAAAGAAAATGCACTTGTGCAGTGTGTTGAAAAGTGAGCTTGCAGTAGTGAAGAAGCAAACAAGTCATGTACTTCCCCTACGTGGACACGTTGAGAGATTCCATTCATTACATAATGGTCAACTTATTATGTCTCTTGAACTTATAGCCGAGTTTCATCCTTTTCTCGCAGAGCACATTGAACTATGTGAAAATCAAGGACGGGGAAGGACATACAAGTTATCATTCTTGAATAATGTGTGATGAAATAATAGAGCTCCTTTCTGCACGAATAAAAATAATTATCATAAGTGAAATAAAACAGGCGAGATAATTCTCTATAATAGTAGATTCTACTGTGGACATTTCACATATTGATCAATTATCTTTCACATTAAGAAATCTGGACGAGAATCGTGAACCTGTTGAACGTTTCCTTCTGTTTTTACCGAACCCGGGACACAAGTCCGAAAATTGAGTTGTGGCCGTACTAAAAGTCCTGTCTATAAATTCCATTAATATTACTAACTGTAGAGGCCAATCATATGATAACGCAAGCAATACGCCAGGAACCTACCCTGGCTTGCAGGCACGCATGAAAGAACGAAATCCGAAAGCGTATTATGTGTCTTTTGCAGCACATTCTTTGAATTTAGTCGGCACTAGTGCTGCAAGCTGTAGTCGGGGAGCATGTTCATTTTTCACTGTAGTGCAAAACCTTTATAATTTTTTTTCCACTTCTACACAACGCTGGGATAAACTTCTGTCTTTCATGTAACCAGGAAGCAAAACGATAAAAACATTATCAAAAACACGTTGGTCAGCAAGAGAGTTATCAATGCCCCCACACATATTGCCACACGTTTGAAAAACCACTTGTGCAATATGAGACTTCACCATGACAGTATCGAAGGACATACTCCAGAGATCTAATAGTGTAAATCTGAAATTGCAAAGTGAAAATATTGATACTAACATAGTGCATGAATTATATAAATCACTTATAGGATTTATTGCATTTATTCCTGGCATGTTCGGCTACTGTGAAATTAATCCGTGGAGATTTTGACTGATACACTATGAATAAACCTATAAAAGCCGCGCGGAGTAGACGCGAGGTCAATGGCGCCTTGCCACGGTTCGCGTGGCACTGCCCGTCGGAGGTTCGAGTGAGTCCTCCCTCGGGCATGGGAGTGTGTTGTCCTTATCGTGAGTTAGTATAAGGTAGATTAAGCAGTTTGTAAGCCTAGGGACCGATGACCTCAGCAGTTTGGTCCCATAGGAACTTACCACAAATTTCCAAATTTACTTCCAAAAAATATCACAAAAACGCAAACTTAATGATGACGAAGAAGCGGGCTCTAAAGAAGTTTTTCTGATTGGAAGGGAAAAATTTAGAGTCAAAACGTTTCTACCAGTACTCGGCAACTTGTACGCCGAATTAGTAAGGAGGAAGGAAAGCTATAGAACAGTGTTGGAATCCTACACAGTTTTCAGTAACCTTCAGAACAGTTCACCTGACGATATTGCTAAACGTGCAGCAAAATTCCAAGCGTCATGTGACACAGATTTAGAGTCTTCCTTCCCTATCGAATGTGTACATTTCGCGGAACTTTTGAAATCTTCTGAGATTAGCGATTTACCAGTCGAAATGAGTAAATTTTTACGAAAATTGAGGATGCAGTCCGTATTTCCGAATGTTGAAATTGCTCTTATAATATTTCTATTCATGGCACTTACAAAGTGTTTAGCAGGACGCTCGTTTTCCGCTCTTGAAAGACTGAATTCGTACCTATATTTTACATTGTCTGAGGAGAGATTGTCCAGTCTTCACAGCGAAGCCCACCTGCTAACAACTAACTGATAACCGTCCGAATCCTGACTAGTAAGTTTGTTTATTTATTCATATTAGTTTTAAAAATTTAAGATTATAATGTGATTTTTATTATAACTTAGATCACATTCATTGGATTTACAAACTACGTATTACCTTTTTACTTTACAATTGCCGAGGGGCGAATGCGGAACTAAACGTCGTTTACGTGCAGACGTGACCGAAGGCGCCCGACAATACTAAACAATACCCGAATGACCCAGGAAGCTATTATATTAAAACTGATGAGTATTCTTGGCGTATGCTGAAATGTGTAGTTATCGCGGAAATATGCGTTATCGGAGTGTACGCTCAATCGAAAAAGTGTTAATAAAAGAGGTAGTTCAGTTCTGTCGTTGAGTTATGGTGAGAGCAGTAGCTACAGTACAAAACTGTTCAGCCATTACATGGATTAAAGGTATCGTGTACACTTATCATGCAGCTACTCGCTACACTTCATCCGTATTTAATTATTAGTTCGTACACCGAAATCTCTGTTTCATTTCTTACGCTTTCCTATAGATTCACGTATTAATGCCAAACGTGACTTTTTTTTATCCACGACACATTCAAATTATTAGATCGTAAAACGAAAGTTTAATTTTAATTTTGAACGCGTCTCTGTAAAAGTGTATATTATTTTCTAATGTATGACACGTTCGCTTCAATTTTTAGATCGTAACACGACTTTTTAATTTTCATTTTCAACGGTTTCATATAAAAGAACATATTAAAAGTGAATGTATAACAAAAATCCGTTGTCTCTTATCCGCTCAGCATGAACTTTTAGGCCATTAAAATAAAGTTATTTTTCTTGTGTTCGTTTCTGTTACTTTCGACAGAAGGATGTGTCGACACAATGCAGTTTTAAGTTTGTTTTATCCGCTGCCATACACCAAGTACAGTTCAGGAACCGTATTACATTTTGATTGAGAGCGACTGACACGTCCTTCATAACAACGAGTAGCAGAGTACAGAAACAGCTCTCGGCGCTCCCACCCAAAACGGCAATTGTGATGGGATCGGGTAATAGTTATTAGTTAAAAGATTTTTTTTGGTTGGGGGGGCATACAATATGGTGTGCCTAAGGGCCACTGTATATGGGATACAGTTTTAGAAAAGCACGACGGCCACCAAATATAACTGACAGTAAAAAAAGTCCATCTGAATGCAATGAACACTAAAAGACTTGTTACATGCTAATGCTAAAATGATTACACAGCACATACCATAAAAGTTAATGTAGGACGAATTCTGACAATTTTGTAAAACTGTTCTCTTTTGCTTGTACTTTAACATGGATCAGTATGAGTCGTCAGTTTAATCGGTAAGGCTTCAAAGACTTAAAAAAAGATTTATACATTTGATTGCAGAAAAGACATCACAGCTTTCAGCACTAGAAGAGTATAGTGCATGTTCACATCAGAACACCATTGTCTGGATATGCAAAGTCTGTAAAGGATGGTAACTGCTCACTTACTTGTTCTTCAGCAGAATGCCTTCTGATGCTGGCTTTCTTTCTTCTTGTTAGCTCTTGAGAAAGTTTAGACAGCAAGTATCTCTGTAAGGTGTTAGTTAAATAGCGCGCAACACTTAACACAGCACAACTAGCCACTCAGAACGAGTTCGCTCGTCGCGAATAAGTATCGCAATGTTGCCAAGCAACTGCTCCTAACGTATCGCGCGCTACTTTATCGTTGAGAGCGTCATCCGGGACCTATTATAAAACAACAATGACTATGACTGCATCACTACTTTTTATCGATCATATGCAGTAAGTTACCAGCTTACAACGATCATGAGTCTTTAGAATATTAATAATAAACGATCATCAAGCCGCTGACATAAAAATTTACCACTTCAAGTTCTGAACAACCCGCTACTGAACATAAACTTTACTCTAAATTCTGTAACATTCTGTCCCATAACAATTAAAGTTTTCAGTTTGCAAGTTTATTGATTAATGTAACGTTCAGCCATAAGAAGCTACGTATGTCAGGAATTAAAGGCAGATGCCTGCAGAACTCAATAACAACAGGGCTCTCTTTCTGGGGGACGCTGGCGGGAGTACTCCTACGCTTTTCTGTCTGTAAAGAAACTTCTCTGCGATGTTGGAGCCCTTAAAAGTTTGCCAGTGATTTGTTTCACGGGCGTAAATCGGATTTATTTCATTTTCTCGTGTTGGTAATCGCAACACAAACAATACAAATATAGTCTGTGATGGGAAAAGCGATACATTTAACTGTTTTTAAGTCTTACATTTACATCTACATCTACATCTACATCTACATGGATACTCTGCAAACCACATTAAAGTGCCTGGAAGAGGGTTCATCGAACCACTTAAACAATTCTCTATTAATCCAATCTCGTATAGCGCGCGGAGAGAATGAACACCTATAACTTTCCGTACGAGCTCTGATTTGCCTTATTTTATCGTGGTGATCGTTCCTCCCTATGTAGGTCGGGGTCAACAAAATATTTTCGCGTTAGAAGGAGAAAGTTAGTGGTTAGAATTTATTGAGAAGATTCCGTCACAACGAAAAAACGCCTTTATTTTAATGATGTCCTGCCGAAATCCTGTATCGTTTCGGTGAAACTCTCTCTCTCTCTTATTTCGCGATAATACAAAAAGTGCTGTCTTTCTTTGAACTGTTTCGGTGCACTCCGTCAGTCCTATCTGGAAAGGATCCCACACCGTGCAGCAGTATTCTAAAAGAGGACGGACAAGCATAGTGTAGGCAGTCTCCTTAGTAGCTCTGTTACATTTTCTAAGTGTCCTGCCAATAAAACGCAGTCTTTGGTTAGCCTTCCCTACAACACTTCTTATGTTCCTTCTAATTTAAGTTGTTCGTAATTGTAATTCCTAGATATTTAGTTGAATTTATAGACTTTAGATCTGACTGATTTATCGTGTAACCGAAGTTTAACGGATTCCTTTTAGCTCTTATGTGGATGGCATCACACTTTTCGTTATTTAGGGTCAACTGAGAAGTTTCTCACCATTCAAACATCTTTTCTAAATCATTATACAATTTGTTTTGATCTTCTGATGACTTCATTAGTCGATAAACGACAGTGTCATTTGTAAACAACCTAAGACGGCTACTCAGATTGTATCCCAAATCATTTATATAAATAAGGAAAAGCAAAGGGGCTGTAACACTACCTTGGGTAACGCCAGAAGTCACTTATGTTTTACTCGATGACTTTCAGTCAATTACTACGAACTGTGTCCTCTCGGACAGGAAATCACAAATCCAGTCACATAACTGAGACGATATTCCATAAGCACACAATTTCACTACGAGCCGATTGTGTGGTACAGTGTCAAAAGCCTTTCGGAAATCCAGAAATACGGAATCGATCTGAAATCCCTTGTCAATAGCACTCAACACTTCATGTCAATAAAGATCTAGATGTATTTCACAGGAACGATGTTTTCTAAACCCATGTTGACTGTGTGTCAATAGACCGTTTTCTTCGAGGTAATTCATCATGTTCGAAGGCAATATATGTTCCAAAATCCTATTGCATATCGACGTTAACGATATGGGTCTGTAACTTAGAGGATTACTCCTACTACCTTTCTTGAATATTAGTGTGACCTGTGCAACTCTCCAGTCTTTGGGTACGGATCTTTCGTCGAGTGAACGGTTGTATATAATTGTTAAGTATGGAGCTAATGCATAAGCATACTCCAAAACGAACCTAATTGGCGTGTTTCTGTAACAGTGTTCTAACCCGTTTTGTGTACCAAGGAGGATCAGCTCCGTCGTTTGTCAATTTATTTGGCATAAATCTCTCAATTTCTGCAGATATTATTTCTTTGAATTTAAGCCACATCTGGTCTACACTTGCATTATTAAGTTGTAGTGAGTGGAGATTGGCATCAAGTGAATTTTTATCAGATTTTTTGAATAGGTATATTTTTCGAGGATTTGGGGATTACAATATTCAATCTCGCTACAACAACCCTGTGTTCACTAATCCCTTACACAACCTATCCCGACAACTGAATGAATAGCTGACAGTCAGTGCGACAGGCGTCTAGAGCCAGCAGCAGGCAGAAGTTATGGGCACACCAGACTACCGAAGGCACCGATAGATGCCTCCGTTCTCTTCAGCGTTAGTATTAAAGCCCTTTCACTTACAAACACTAGCAATAAAATTGCTATATCTGCTCATGTATCAATGAAGAGTACTAGTCAGATTGAAGGTAGAACGCAACAGAAAAATATGGCTCTAAGCACTATGGGACTTAATATCTGAGGTCCTCAGTCTCATAGACTTAGAACTACATAAACCTAACTAACCTAAGGACATTACACACATCCATGCCCGAGGCAGGATTCGAACCTGCGACCGTAGCACCGCGTGGTTCCGGACTGAAGAGACGAAACATAATTTATCTCGTAAGTCTTTCTGTTGTATTTAATAAGACAATGAGAAACTCTGTAAGAATATGTATTGTTCTAATACAAATCAATTACATCTCAGCAATATGAACTTACAAAGAAATTCTGCTGAGTGAAACAAGCAGTATCAGTAATACGATCCTGCCCAAAACTTCGCGAATTATTTTTATTTATATTGATCTCTGCAGTCCCATTACTATCTCTGTATTCTGCTTGATAGTAATTTCAAAGGGGAATTACGTTCAAAAGTAGTTTCATTAAGCAAATTCTTTTCACTGTATTTGTTCTTGAAATTGTAGTGGTAGTAGATGTGAATTCGCAACCGACTGTGATGAACATGCCACAGTATTTTTGTACATGAATATTATTTGAAAATGTGTGGATGTTTTATCAAACAACTACAGTACACTTAAAAGGGCGCTGTATGTTCCTGATAGTTCACACGCACGAAAATAACAAATTTTCTCTAAGACGTCAGAAACTTTCTTAATTGTTTGTTTCATTTGCACATAAACAACTACACCTGTTTTCTCTGTTAACTAACCTCATTCAGTTCCAACTCAAAATTCGCTAAATTTCCGAGCCACACAATTCTTTTGGTATCGGCTGCTTTGTATTACGATCGCCTCTTGGTTATGGCATCACAATACGGTTGTTTGACCTTGTCTCTAGGTGATGTTGGTGAAAACAAATAAACAAAGAAACACACACACTGATATACACACACGCACGTGGAAATACATTCCGTATCGAAATACGCAATGCACTGCTGGTTACAGTCACTGCATGTGTTCCTCAACCAATTTCCAGGCGAAAATTCCGAAGGGAACTGTATGCAGGTGACATTCGGAGCAGGATACCTCGCAAAAGACCATTACTCACAAAAGCGCCAAAGTGCCAAGCAACAGAATGCATGCAAGAGTTGCTTGGAGCCGTTGCACATTAATTCTGTGATTCGCGATTTCTCCTCTTTACAAATAATACAAGCCGTTTGATGCACCGAAGGGTCAATGAGGTGTTCAGTCCACAGGGTGTGGAGGGTTTAGTTCAGACTGGAAGTGTGTGTTTGATGTTTTGAGGGTCTTTCTCGTAATGTGACGTTGCTGAGCGGGGAGCTACGAATGGTAAGGTGCCAGCGACAAAAAAGAAAAGATAAACGTAAAAGATAAACTGATTTCATTTAATAATCTCTAAAAATTTTTACTACTTTTTTTACACTCGAAATTTGAGAAACTCATACGAATATAATTATTCATAATTATCGAAGAAAATCAGAAATAAATATTCTGTATTTCAGATTTGATCAATTTTAATCCGAGATTTCAATTCATGGCATTACGCTAGATTTATTACTCCATAACAGTTTTTACGTCTGTAATTCTGCACAAGAAAATCAGCTCTAGTTATACTGATACACAATCATTCAGCAAAACCTGAGTGGTAGATATCAAACTAAATAGCAGTAAAGCAGTTTGTGATTTCCAATTTGTACCTGTTTTGTGTAAGTGTGAATGAGTGTGTGCATGTGTGTGTGTGCGTGTGGGAGAGAGAGAGAGAGAGAGAGAGAGAGAGAGAGAGAGAGAGAGAGAGAGAGAGATAAACTGTAAGCTGTCATAGACAAGGCTAAACTTGTGACTAGTCACAAGCAGGTGACTTGGGAGTGTTTGGTTTAGTGAAAGAGTAACAATTCGCAGATAAAGTGTTTGGTAGTAGCAGCAGCAGGCAGTCATTAATACTTACTTCAGATGTATCCGTAAGTATGAGAGCAGTATTTCAGCGTTACTTAGGCAGTCAGTCAATTTAGACCTAAGTACGAAAAAGAACACGTAATAGTGACCGTTTCAATTCCTGGAAGTCATGTTCTGTTATATTTAATCAGATTATCGTTATCACTTGTAAAGTAATAGTTCTGATACAAAATAACAATCTAATGATTTTTCAGGCTTTGTTCACCAACTGCGCCGGAATGGTTTGCAAACACGCAAAGGGGCAAATACACATACCACAGTCAATGGGGGGAAATCACGCAGTCCCAGTCATGGCACCTTAGTCTAAATTGAGAAACAAAAGTTCCAATAGTATATTCATTATAAAACTATTATGTTGTCTTTCGATAAAACTGAAAGAAAGATTCAGTTAATGGATCGAAACTGAGTGCGCACCCCCTCTCCAACTAGAAGGATTCACAACAACTGACGTTATGGCAGTCCTGCAGACGTCTGTGATTGTGACCAAGGTCAAGTAAGAGTTACACTGACGGAAAGAAAAATCGCAACACCAAGAAGGAGTTGTGCGACATATATGAAAGTTGGCAGGCGTGTTTCTTCATCTGACAGATGATATGCATTTATATTTCCCGCCAGTCGCATAAGACTGGCACAAGTAGAGTCCTCAGAATCCAAATCGGTTTTGCTTTAAGTACACGGTCTAAAAGTCGTTAGCGTTAGTTACCTTTGAGATAGGAGGTGGTGAGTTGTTGTTAGTCAAAAATGCCTTTAAGACGACGAAGATGCCATTATCTAGGCTTCACTGAGTTTGAGCGAGTTCATGTAATAGGACTACGAGGAGCTGGATGTTCCTTCTGCGTTATTGCAGAAAGTCTTGACAGGAATGTAGCCAATGTACATTACTGCTGGCGACTGTGGTCACGGGAATGTATGGTCCCAAGGAAACCTGGCTCCAGACAGTCACGTGGCACTAGCTAAAGGGCAGACCACCGAGTTCGACGTATTGCTGTCGCATCGTATTGCGTCTGCAGCAGCAATATAAGCAGCAGTTTGCATCACAATAATACAGAGATCTGTTACAAATCGGTTACTTCAAGGGCAGCTGCGAAACAGACGCCCTACAGCAAGCATTCGTCTGACCCTAAACCACCGCCATTAAGAAGGACCACTCTCGTGGTTATCCCAAGCACTCTGACTGCAAATTTGTACGTCAGTCTGGTGATTCGACTTGTTGTGCCGCAATTCATGAACAGCATTCCTGGAAGTGATTTCCAATGGGGTAACGCTCGTACACATACAGCTGTTGTAACCCAACATACTGCGCACAGAATCGAAATGTTGCCTTGGCCTGCTTGATCATCAGATCTGTCTCCAATGAAGCAAATAACGGACGATAAGTTCAGCGTCATCCAAAACAGCCTTATCCGTCCGTTTATTGACCGACCAAGTGTAACTGGCAGGGAAGTCCATCCCACAAACTGACATCTGGCATCTGTACGACATAAATCATGCACGTTTGCATACTTGCATTCAACATCTCCGTGGTTATACCTGTTGTCAATGTATTAGCATTTGAAAATGGTTTAAATGGCTCTGAGCACCACGGGAATGGACTTCTGTCGTCATCAGTCCCCTAGAACTTAGAACTTCTTAAACCTAACTAACCTAAGGACATCACACACATCCATGCCCGAGCAGGATTCGAACACCTGCGAAGGTAGCGGTCGCGCGGTACCAGACTATAGCGCCTAGAACCGCTAGCATTTCCCATTTGCAATGGATTATCTCGCAATAGCATTAACTTCTGATATTGCATGTTAATCACTTAAATATGTTCCCTAGAAAAATGTATTCCTGAAATTTCATTACTCTACATTACGTATTTTTGGGTGTTGCAATTTTTTTCCACCAGAGTATTTTATAAGTCCACTAGCACCGATGTTTAGTGAAGGCCACACTGGGAGTGTCCACCTCTGTAGCTGAGCGGTCAATGTGGCTGATTGCCATGCGAGTGAGCCAGGTTCGATTCCCGGTACTGCCAGACTCATTTCCCTAGGTGGGAGGACTAGTATGATGAGCACCTAAACTCGTGACTCCAACTGAGGAGCTACTCGACGTATTGGTAGCGGTTCCAAGGTCAGAAAACTCCACAACGATTGAGAGAGCGATGTGTTGACCACATGCCCCTCCATACCGTATCCAGTGACACCACTGGCAGAAGATGACGTGGAGATCGGCGACGCCCGAGTGCCCCGTGTAGGGCCACAATGAAAAATTGACTTACATTCAGAGTGCCCGGCGTTCAGAAAATCGTATATTGTGCAGTAAGGTTGAAAGGAATGTGTGTTTGTGTGTGACAGTGACTCTTACAGGAGGTAATGTGCAAGCCCTGATGTTATGCAACGAGTAAATTCTAAAGGCCTTGAAAAGATTGCTAACGCAATCTCACTCGTAATAAAAACTCAAAAGTAGTTACACAGCACACACTTTCATATAATTAAATGCAGCGGATATTAAGGAGCTTGCATATCTGAATATAGAGTAGTTACTAAAGTAAAAAGAATAATGAAAGCAACAGGTGCTACAGACTTTTACTATCTTCTCACTTGTAGCGATTCACAATGCAGTGGGGCTGTTTGCTGAGTATATATTCATATATTCACAGAGCTTAGCATCTTAATAAGAACCATTCAGTAGCACTCCCACATTTCGTGTACGTAAAATAAACACGATTCCGTGATAGAATGTTACCAACGTAAGAGTCTTGAGGTCCAGCAACACACTTCATACCTTATTTCATGGCTGAAAATTTCTAAGCATCAAGCAGAGATAATGAGCCAGTATCTTTCTTTTAACTCCAACCTAGCTTAGTGTTACGTAACTTAAACAGAGTAACTTTCTTTTCGGCCTCATTACCGTAATCTTAGAGCAACAAGATGGTGGCGTCCTATGTTCAATGCATTTAACCAAAACATGAGTAAAGGAAATGATCTTCCTGGAAACGTCTCTGCAACATGTATTATTCAAAAGAATATATCGCTCTTCAGAAACCTAGACACAAATCAGTAGTTTACTGTGGGAGTCATGCGCATCCTCAACCTTACAAAACAGGAACATATCACTGGAAGCACAATGCTATATCACTTAGTAAGTTGACGTTCTCTCTCGCATAAAATTTACTATGGAGGCATTGATCATAAATCAGAATAAAATGATAATAGAAATGTTGCAGCTACCAACTTCTCGGTAGTTGATAAATTCACAACCTCTCCCTCAGTCTATATGACTGCGTGTGAATATGCGTAAGTGAAAACCGGGGCACAGAGGAATACTGTGTGACCATCTAAACCACCTCAAGCCTTAGAACAGGATTCACCACCGTAGAATAACTTGGATTTGCCGTAACGGTAGTCTTGGCCATCGCACAAATTATTGAACATTGTAGCTCTCTACCAGGTAAAAGTAGTTCATCAGGATAGAATACTCCATCAAATATAGCTCCAAAACCAGGCACGTCTTCACACTATAAGCATTGTACATGAGAGGAAATGGATGACCACCTTCGAACAAGGAAGGGATGTGAATATCGGAGGGCGTACGGCTCACAAAAGACAATTTTTTGATGCACTGGTTGTGCAAAGAGTTTGCAAACACATCAGAATCGATATGTACTGAAGCTGCCCTGCTTTCATAGAGAGTTGTAAAATAAATATTTTAAATCCTTAAAAAGGTGAAATAAGTGTTGCGAAAACGACAGTGCCAATAACAGGAACGTTTCAACGATATGTGCACCCACATTATATCGATACCAATATTTTTTGCCTAATTTATCCTCATGGTATATCTTTACGGTGATATGCTGCAGCAGCAAATTGTGTTGTTAAGGCTGTTTCATCGTTCTTTTGGCAACTCGTCTTAGATTGGCATGGCCCAGAAACAGTGGCCGCGCGGGATTAGCCGAGCGGTTTGAGGCGCTGCAGTCAGGGACTGTGCGGCTGGTCCTGGCGGAGGTTCGAGTCCTTCCTCGGATAATTTAGGTTAAGTAGTGTGTAAGCTGAGGGACGGATGACCTTAGCAGTTAAGTCCCATACGATTTCACACACATTTTTTTTAAACAGTGATGAAACAAAACGTTAGTAGCATTTTGGTTCAAGCAATTTTGCGTGAAATGGTTACGAGAAGTAATTGGTAGGTTTTCTGATGTGTGTGGCATCACATGTATGCGCACAGATCAATCACTCCCCGTAAATGGGGTCGGATCTGGCAACTGTTAGTGTCCCACATGTCTTCCATCTGGTTCAGATAAGGCGGTTTGGGTGGTCATGACGCGAGTTCACTATCATGCTCCTCAAACCACTGTAGCGCGATTATGGCCCTCTGGCACCGACAGTTGTCATGCTGGAAGATGCTATCGGTGTGGAGGAAGACACAAGGCATAAAGGGATGCTGGTAGCCCTCAATAACGTTCAATTGGACGACAGCTGACGAGATGTCCTCGATTCCTACCACAAATCTCAGGCAAGCCGATGTCCAAGTTCCCCATAGCAAAATACTGCCTCCACCGCTTGCGTTCGTGGCGTGGAGTATGTTTCCGTCAGCCGTCGTCTGCGGTGGAACCCCTTGCTCACCAATATATTCTGAGCGAAGTGTTCCGAAAACCTAGTACCTGAACGATTATTATAACCTGTTGTCAGATATTTCACAGATCGCCGCTTGCCCTGCTTTACAGAGGGGGCAGGGATCTGTTCTCCACATTATATGACAAGGCGTGAATGACCAAGTGCTTGTCGCCTTCCCGTAGTTTCAACGTGTTTCGACCACTTTCCGCTGTTGCTCATGACGGTATAACACGGATAGCCCGCCAGTCTTGGCATTTACTTGTTGGTCGTTCCCAGGCACTAGGCCGTAACAGTCTATGCTTCACCAAAGTCGCTTATGTCACTGAATTCTCCTGTTTGTGCTCCATATCGTCACTGGAATGATTCGCCATTCGTATATCCTCCACTTACACAGTTTGTACTCGCATGTCATGATCCCGCAATGATTTAGTTTAAGTAGTTTGAAAGTCTAGGGACCGATGACCTCAGTAGTTTGGTACCTTAGGAATTCACACACATTTCAAACATTTTAATTAATAAAACTGACTGAAGAAACACGCACTAAAAAAATGCTACTAATGTCACCGTGCACTGCACTGTACAGAAAGACGAGAAACTGATTCTTAGTCATCCTGTACGGCAATTGTGAGTGTATAAAAGGTATGGCCATTTCCCCACCAGAAGCCCTGTTTGTTTTTCAGGTCACAAACAGACTACAGTAGCCGACCTCGAGGAACATCATTTTCGGTTGAGTCAATAATCACCCCACGACTTAAAGGTTAAAGAAATGTAAATCGACGTTTACATAATTTTTAGATTTAGACGAAGCTTTTGGTAATGTTGACTGCCGTATATAATTTGACGTTTTATAGCTAAGAGAGATGAAATTTTGGGACAGAAGGGTTATTTACAACTCCAACAGAAATCAGACTCCAGCTGTAAGCGTCAGAAGAATGAAATGTATGTGTTAGTTAAGAATGGAATGTGACAGGGTTGTAACCTATCTCCGATGTTATTCAATCTGTGCACTAAACAACCAGTAAAGAAGACCAAGGAGAAATTTGGGAGAATGAATTACTGAGGAATAAAAAATTAAAACATTGATAGTTGCTGACGACAAATTCTGTCAGATGCGACTAAGCACTTGGAAGAGCAGTTGAATGGAATGGACAGTGTCTTGAAAAGATAGTGCAATATGAACATCAACAAAATTAAAACATGAACAATGGAATGTAGCCATACCAATGAGGTGATACTGAGGAAATCAGATTTTTAAATGAGACGTCAAAACTACAGTGACTAACAGAAAAAGGAAAGTACACAGAAAACATGGTCGGATACCAACGAAACATCATACATATACACCGATGAGCAAAAACATTGTGACGAACTAATTAATAGCGCGTTGTTTCACTTTTGAAACAAAGTACAACAGAGATTCTGCTTGGCATGGGTTCCAGAAGTATGTGGCACCAGATGTCTACACACAGGCCAAGCAATTCCCGAAATTACGCGATGGAGGTTTACAGGCACGCAGCTGGGGACTGTTATGTATTCCAATGCGTACAAATCAGGCACATTTGCTGGCCAAGACACCAATGTTGGTTCACTATAAACCCCATCAAGCCACTATAGCACGATTCTGATCTTGCAACACGGACAGGTATCCTGCTGGAAGATGTCATGCCCCATACCATAATTTTGACCTCTCCGGCCTGCATCCGTGGCGCCATGCATGTTTCGTGCACTCATTCGCCTGAGGACCCAGCCATCGACCTGGTGTCATTCGGCAGGCGACACGTTCCTATTGACCCACGGTGAAAATTAAGTGATGCTGTGCCCACCGCAGTCATAACTGATGACGTCGTTGGGTCAACACGCGAACACTTAGGGTTCGTCTGATGTGGAGCTTCACGTTCAACAACGACCTTTGAACGGTGTACTCCGAAACACTTGTAGCTACACCAGCATTATACTCTGTCGTCAGATCTGCAGTAGATCGCTGCCTATCTTGGATTACACAGTAGACGATCCTCGGAGCTCTGCGCTTTGTCGTCAGACTTGGTCGTCCAGTAGCATACGGTCTACTCTTTATTTCACCGTCCTTCAACCACTTTCGACAGGTGCTCACGATAGCAGTACTCCAACAGGCGACAAGCTTCACCGTTTCAGAGTTTCTCGTTTCCAGCTACAGCGCCACATCAATGTGGCCTTTGCCAAAATTGTTCATATCAATGGATTTCCGAATTTGCCGCCCGCAGTTTTGCTATAATTACTGCCCATTCGCCTATCTTTTGCTTACATTCTCTCCTTACTGTGACTCGTGCCCGTAATACCACCAGCAGGCATTCCATGTCGCGGTGGGCAGTGGTCATAACGTTTTGACTCGTCAGTGTACACAACAGTGGCGGGTTCCAGTGTCCTGTAAAAGGTAGAAAGGCAACTAGGGTGCGTTACTGAGGCTCGTGTTTAATGTTGTTATTCAGACCATTAACTGTCACGACTAAATCATATTAGCTGTATTTAAGTTTCACGTCATTTCGAACAGTTCGCGGGTATCCGACCCGGTCGGATACCCGAGAACTGTTCAAATTGGAAATAAGCCGAGAAAACTTCAGATTGCACGCCATTGATAACAGAATGTGATGTGCGAAAATACTGGGTGAAATTCAGTTAATGAGCCTGATTCGTTGACACGTTTTCATTAGTCCCTTGTTATTCTAGAATATGAAAACTCCTGTACCACGTGCGTTATTTTTTTCTATTATCACTCTTTGAAGTCTGACGTGTATCACGCAGCTCCGATTATTTTTGATTGTCACTTATATACTTTGCAGGGCTAATGCAAATATACCCTCAGAAGGCGTTAGGAAGCCGTTGTACAGCAATGATTGTACTGGTGCTTACAAGGAATTCAAGAATTAGCTACAAGGTAGTTATCCGATTATCGAACTATTCATCGGTAGTTAGCGTAACGTATGTCACTATTAATAATTATATACTTCTGTCCAAGTTAATCCTTTGCAAGCAAGGTTCCGGCATCATTTCCCGTGTGATGGAATCTAAGTAAGTAAATGCAAAAGATAAATATAGGAAATGGTAACCCGCTACAATGTTACTTCTCTGCAGGCTGCGTTGTTGCAAGTGTTATATACAAGTCTGTACGTGCATAACTAATAACGATCACTCATATTATTTGCTGTAACGCAGGGTTATCTCTTCTGAATTAATCTCATTGCATATCAGCATTTTTTCAAAAGGTAAAATATTATTTTGTGATGTATTACATCAGCTATAAACGGTTGTACTGTCAAAGTCGTATATTTTCTGCTGTCAAAGAAAAGACACGCTGGAGACCGACCAAAATTAAACATGATTTAAACCTTATAGATCAGGTTATGTAGAATCAAACAGCTTACCAGGCACATCTGATGATCATGCGCCTACTTAAAGCCTGTTGTCACTTAGCGAACTGCAGCAAACACGCCACAAAAGCTGTCAGTTAAGATAGGTGGCAGTGGAGCAACATAGGGTTTGGGCACCACTCCATTACTTGCCAATGCGATAATGGAAGAAAACTAGATAAAACCACGTCCTGCAGCAAACTGTGTAATGGTGTTCAGGTTCAATTTGCATGTGAGCTCAAACGCCATGACCTGCAGCACGAGTACCAACTGACAAATGATCTACCTGATGTCATACGAGGGACGTTAAATGAATTTAACTATCTACACAACCACCAGTGAATTCAGTTAGGAAACTGATTACAGTCATATTCGAGAGTTTTTAGTGAATGTCCCGGAATAATCTGTGGATACGAGCAAAAGTTAGGATTTTACCCACATAAGACGTATCGTCATGCCACTTAAAATGATTCTCGGCAGCAACTCGCAGCAGCAGCCGAAGAAATTCGTAAAATGTTAGACTGGGGTGTCACTCAACCATCTATGACTCCTTTCGGTCCTCCTTCGCTAGCAAGTGCCTAACCTGGATGTAATGTATGTCTCGTGCTTCACGTATGAGCTATAAATCAGATAATGTCTCCAGTAAGCACCAGACCAGAAAACCATAAGGAAGAGATCCAAGCCTTTCATATAGTCAAATACTTGTCATGTAGAGATCTCAGGTCCTTCAGCTGACAGATATCTCTAGCGAAATCTTCTGTAAACATGTCTACCTTTTATGGACAGATTACCATTTTAGGGTACTCCCCTTCAGCCTAAAAATGAGTTCAGTTGTATTTATATGCACTTTGGAGACTGTGTTAGAGTGTGAAAACTCCTTAATCAGTCACAGTGTTTGTTGATGATTTATAAATAGCCACTACATCCTAGTCTGAACAAATTCACGCTTTTCACAAAGTATTGCAAAAGCTTGCAGATACTGGTGTTATGGTCAATCTGTGGAAATATAAATCTGGGTGGAACAGCATTACCTTCCTGGGTCATATCATTACTCCAGATGGGATTGAATCTGTCTCTTCAAAGCTGAGTGCAATCATGAAGTTTGCCACAACAAGAGCCAGGAAATTGTTAGTATATTTTCTCAGCTTAGTTTCATCTGTCATTGCTTTATTCCTAATTAGTTGTTTAATTGCGAACCATTGACTTGACTGTTGAGAAAACACACTTAGTGATATTGGTCAGGCGAGTGGCCAAGGGACACTAAAGCCTCCAACAGGTGATTTGCACTTCTAAACTGCTACATCATCCTGACATGAATCACGACTTTTACTTGGCAACTGTTGCTTCAAATGTTGGCTTAGAATTTTGTCTCTTTCAGATTCACAGTGTAGATAGTAAAACATCTATTTGCTCAATTGGTTTGGTGTTTAGTATCCTCACATGCAGTGGAAGATCATACAGAGCCACAGAGTTAGAAGTGTTAGCTAATAGTCTGGCTCTTCAAAAGGTTTCACCCCTATTTAGGCGATCATCATACTGAGATAATTTGTGACCACCAAGCAAGAAGAGATGAAACTAATAGACAGTATTTCTCGCATCTGTGCAGAAACATGGCCAGTGTCCAAGATTCTGACCCTAACTGGCGAAAGCTTAAAGAATTATTACAAGACAATCCACATCTGAAGTTGTTTGCCCACTATAGAACCCATAACAGTGTGCTCTTTTACAGGAGACGCTCAGATTGAGATGCATATGAGGCCAAAAACAAACTCACATCGTACACATACAGTGCCTGCCGTCTCTTGGACCCCTCCCCCCCCCCCATCCTCAGCGGAATATGTGTGAAATATGTATTCTTACTTTGTCATGTTTCTCTGAGTCTGTACGACTGTATGATAACCATACAGCTTCGAATGTGGCCATTATTCGTAAACTATATGACGACTACATCCGTCGCTTTGGCTGTCCTGAAGTCTTTCTCTCAGATAATGGTAGTGCATTGAAACCAAAAGTGGAAAGACTTCTTGCAACAACACAGTATTACACAGATTCTCTTCTGCAAATACGACCCATAGGCGAATTCTGCCACATGAATATTTAGGGAACGCAAGCAGTTTATCCGATCCTACAGCCATAAGAAGCACATTGCGTCTCTAATTAGATAAATTTGAGGAAATATTAAATTATATACAGCCGTCATCGTGCTCCGACACAGCCGATGCAAGACCAGCCCGAGATCAATGAGCGGAGCTCGCCACGTCATGTAGTTGCGTGGGATGAAAAAATGAAGCAGGTGGTAGTCACGCTTAAAGAGAAAATGGACTACATTAGTGACATTTGGACAGTAATGTAGGGCGGCATAGTATTTATCTTTCAGTGCCAAAGTCTTAATCAGATGACACTCTAAAGCATCACTTTTGCCTAGACATAACAAAAAGTGGCAATTAATGTACTCAGGCACATACGTTGTGGCCAGGATACAACATCAGGAATGTTATCTGTTACTCTATCCCAGTTCAGTCAGGATCACAGCTCTGCAGGCATTCGAGGATCGTACCTAGATCTGTCGGTTATGAGGGAACTAGAGCTGTAATTTTCGTGCAAATGTTCATAAATGTACACAGAGGTATTTAATTAGTGCAAGTAGTTTATTTTGTTAATTATTACATCTGACATAATGACCTATTTCAGTGATACTAGTGCATAAAAGTTAGTATTGTCATTCTAACTTAAACTGCTAGTGGGTAGACATTGTCAACAGACGCTCAAAAAAGTGCGAGTTTTGATACACATTAACTTCGTTAAGCGTCGAACAATCTACCCTAAAACATCTCGCATGCAGTTCACAAAAGTACCTATAGTGCTGTAACGATGCTTCTGGCGGACTGTGTGCTGCCAAGTGGCAAATGGCAATTACTAGTAAGTACCAAGTGATTGTTTTGTCATCTGTAGAGTGCTGTCCATCTCAGGTTGGTTGTCTCATACAATAAAATTTCTTGCCCAGGAGCCCTGGACCATCTCTGAAATAAACAGTGTATACCGCATAAGGCATGGACAGCATGTATGGTTAACACTGACTAAATAATATTGTCAGGAGTTTGAATTCTGCACGGCCATGACACCAGTAAAAATGGCTCAAGTGTCAATGATAGACATTTTCAGTGAATGCTGCAAATTAAGTCGAGACACCAGCGCTATAGCATTGCACGGACGGTACGTATTTTACATTGATTTGCCATCCGAAGTCTTTTAAGTTGTCATCCAACATGCAGTGCGTAACGAAAAAGTACTAATGATGCGTAACATGCAGTGCGTAACGAAAAAGTACTAATGATGCGTTCATTAACGATCAAGTTGGTGTGACGTTCATATATATAAATAAAAATTCGTTATGTCCTGGGCCTATTACTGCAGCGTACTGACCAACTGCAGTTGACGTTAATAATTATTGTATTTGACATTAATTTTAATCAGAGCTTCACTTCAAGTTATAAAATCATGTGTAAGTTTTGTCGTTAATTTCGATTACTTTCCGTGTGCATCTGTTTGATGAACATGTCTGTTAACAAACCCATTCTTTTTTAAGGAAGAGCAGTACATTTTATTGCACTAATGCATTTCGAATATCTTCATATGTTTCACGAATCATCTGTTGCTGTACTCCCGTTCCTCTAGCGAGCTGTCTACAAATCAACCCTCTAGCTGAATGACTCCTGGCGCAATCTGCTGCCCTGGTATGTTTTATCTCATTGGATTAGAGCAAGGCTGATATAACGATGCTATTAGTTAGTGACGGACTGGAATGTCTTTTCCATAGTTTTCCGAGTTGCTTTCGTCTGGAACTAGAGCAAATGCCTGGACATGGTTTCACCATATCATCAACAGATGCTGTTTAGGGTTTATAAGGGGTCTGAGTAGTGGTAGATGTTGATTTATCGCTGTGTAACACCGCTGTTATTTCGTAGGTGAATCTGAAGTTGGTTTTGGATTACAGTAACAGTAACTGGGCTGTTTTTCACTGCGAGATGGACCAGCCTCGGCTCTGCAAAAACTTCCATCAGAGCAGTAAGATACCCCTCTTTCTCTATCAACAGGCTTCAGTAGTGTTGCCAAGAACGTGACGAGATGCAGCGCATTGGCATAACAGATGCAATGTTATCTTGTATAAATAGCTCCCATTTTGTAGGAGAATCATTCACAGCCCAGCAGTACTACTAGGACAAGGACACTATATCTGACAAAGGAACGATGTGAAGCCAACCAGCAGTTACTCATTCAGACCTACATTGCTGTACCTCACTCCTGCATTAAGTCCACCCACCTGTCAGTCTCGGCGGTAGGGCTACCGCAGGCCCACACCATCAGGAAGTCCGAATCCTGCCTGGGGGGGGGGGGGGGAGGGCTGAAATATGTATTTGCCACAGCACCTTACAGCATTATTCATCGGGATGCAGTCATCCACTGGGGAGCTGGCTACCACTGCAAGAATTCCGAACAGCACTGTTGCTGTATGCTTGTGCTGCAGATCATGAAACTGGATCAGGGCTGCATACTGTTCACTGGCTACAGCCATCCTGATTTACATAATGAGTCATTGTGTTCTAGATGATAGCAAAGCGTAGAGGTCCGAGGATCGTCTACTGTGTAATCCAAGATAGGCAGCGATCTACTGCAGATCTGACGACAGAGTATAATGCTGGTGTAGCTACAAGTGTTTCGGAGTACGCCGTTCAAAGGTCGTTGTTTAACGTGAAGCTCCACATCAGACGAACCATAAGTGTTCGTGTGTTGACCCAACGACGTCATCAGTTATGATTGTGGTGGGCACAGCATCACTTAATTTTCACCGTGGGTCAATAGGAACGCGTCGCCTGCCGAATGACACCAGGTCGATGGCTGGGTCCTCAGGCGAATGAAACGTGCACGGCGCCACGGATGCAGGCCGGAGAGGTCAAAATTATGCTGCGGTCCGGTCCCAGGTCGACGGGCACGTGCACCTTCCGCCGACCACTGGCGACAACATCGATGTACTGTGGAGACCTCACGCCCCACGTGTTGAGCAATTCGGCGGTACGTCCACCCGGCCTCCCGGTGCACAAATGCTGCGCAGCTAGCGCCATTCGACGGCCAACACCGCAGTTCCTGGTTTGTCTGCTGTGCCGTGCGTGTGATCATTGCTTGTACAGCCCTCTCGCAGTGTCCGGAGCAAGTATGGTGGGTCTGACACACGGGTGTCAATGTGTTCTTTTTTCCATTTCCAGGAGTGTATTTTGAAATGCTAATACATTAACAGGTATAACCACCGACTTGTTGAATGCAAGCATGCAAACGTGCATGATTTATGTCGTACAGATGCCAGATGTCAGTTTGTGGGATGGACTTCCCTGCCAGTTACACTTGGTCGGTCAATAAAGGGACGGATAAGGCTGTTTTGGATGACGCTGAACTTATCGTCAAATATTTGCTTCATTGGAGACAGGTCAGATGATCAAGCAGGCCAAGGCAACATTTCGATACTGTGCACAGTATGTTGGGTTACAACAGCTGTATGTTTACGAGCGTTACCCCATTGGAAATCACTTACAGGAATGCTGATCATGAATTGCGGCACAACAAGTCGAATCGCCAGACTGACGTACAAATTTGCAGTCAGAGTGCTTGGGATAACCACGAGAGTGGTCCTTCTTAATGGCGGTGGTTTGGGGTCAGACGAATGCTTGCTGTAGGGCGTCTGGTTCGCAGCTGCCCTTGAAATAACCGGTTTGTAACAGATCGCTGTGTTATTGTGGTGACAACTGCTGCTTATATTGCTGCTGCAGACGCAATGCGATGCGACAGCAATACGTCGAACTCGGTGGTCTGCCCTTTAGGTAGTGCCACGTGACCGTCTTGAGCCAGGTTTCCTTGGGACCATACATTCCCGTGACCACAGTCGCCAGCAGTAATGTACAGTGGCTGCATTCCTGTCAAGACTTTCTGCAATAACGCAGAAGGAACATCCGGCTGCTCGTAGTCCTATTACATGAACTCGCTCAAACTCAGTGAAGCCCCGATAATGGCATCTTTGTCGTCTTAAAGGCATTTTTGACTAACAATAACTCACCACCTCCTATCTAGATTAGATTAGATTAGATTAGGTAACTAACGCTAACGACTTTTGGAGCGTGTACTTAAAGCAAAACCGATTTGGATTCTGAGGACTCTACTAGTGCCAGTCTTATGCGACTGGCGGGAAATATAAATGCATATCATCTTTCAGATGAAGAAACACGCCTGCCAACTTTCATATACGTCGCACAACTCCTTCTTGGTGTTGCGATATTTCTTTCCGCCAGTGTAACTCTTACTTGACCTTCGTCACAATCACAGACGTCTGCAGGACTGCCATAACGTCAGTTGTTGTGAATCCTTCTAGTTGGAGAGGGGGTGCGCACTCAGTTTCGATCCATTAACTGAATCTTTCTTTCAGTTTTATCGAAAGACAACGTAATAGTTTTATAATGAATATACTATTAGAACTTTTGTTTCTCAATTTAGACTAAGGTGCCATGCCTGGGACTGCGTGATTTCCCCCCATTGACTGCGGTATGTGTATTTGCCCCTTTGCGTGTTTGCAAACCATTCCGGTGCAGTTGGTGAACAAAGCCTGAAAATCATTAGATTGTTATTTTGTATCAGAACTATTACTTTACAAGTGATAACGATAATCTGATTATATATAACAGAACATGATTTCCAGGAATTGAATCGGTCGCTATTACGTGTTCTTTTTCGTACTTAGGTCTAAATTGACTGGCTGCCTAAGTAACGCTCAAATACTGCTCTCATACTTACGGATAGGTCGGTAAGTTTTAATGACTACCTGCTGCTGCTACTACCAAACACTTTATCGGCGAATTGCTACTTTTTCACTAAAACAAACACTCCCAAGTCAACTGCTTGTGACTAGTCACAAGTTTAGCCTTGTCTATGACAGGTTAGAGTTTCTCTCTCTCTCTCTCTCTCTCTCTCTCTCTCCCACACACATACACACACACATGCACACACTCATTCGCACTTATACAAAACAGGTACAAATAGGAAATCACAAACTGTTTTACTGCTATTTAGGTTGATATCCACCACTCAGGTTTTGCTGAATGATTGTGCATCAGTATAACTAGAGCTGATTTTCTTGTGCAGAATTACAGACGTAAAAACTGTTATGGAGTAATAAGTCTAGCGTAATGCCATGATTTGAAATCTCGGATTAAAATTTCTCAAATCTGAAATACAGAATATTTATTTCTGATTTTCTTCGATAATTATGAATAATTATATTCATATGAGTTTCTCAAATTTCGAGTGTATAAAAAATAGTAAAAATTTTTAGAGATTTTTAAAAGAAATCAGTTTATCTTTTACGTTTATCTTTTCTTTTTTGTCGCTGGCACCTTACCATTCGTAGCTCCCCGCTCAGCAACGTCACATTACGAGAAAGACCCTCAAAACGTCAAACACACACCTCCAGTCTGAACTAAACCCTCCACACCCTGTGGAATGAACACCTCATTGACCCTTCGGTGCATCAAACGGCTTGTATTATTTGTAAAGAGGAGAAATCGCGAAGCACAGAATTAATGTGCAACGGCTCCAAGCAACTCTTGCATGCATTCTGTTGCTTGCACTTTGGCGCTGTTGTGAGTAATGGTCTTTTGCGAGGTATCCTGCTCCGAATGTCACCTGCATACAGTTACCTTCGGAATTTTCGCCTGGAAATTGGTTGAGGAACACATGCATTGACTGTAACCAGCAGTGCATTGCGTATTTCTATACGGAACGTATTTCCACGTGCGTGTGTGTATATCAGTGTGTGTGTTTATTTGTTTATTTGTTTTCACCAACATCACCTAGAGACAAGGTCAAACAACCGTATTGCGATGCCATAACCCAGAGGCGATTGTAATACAAAGCAGCCGACACCAAAAGAATTGTGTGGCTCGGGAAATTAGCGAATTTTGAGTTGGTACTAAATGAGGTTAGTTAACAGAGAAAACAGGTGTAGTTGTTTATGTGCAAATGAAACAAACATTTAAGAAAGTTTCTGACGTCTTAGAGAAAATTTGTTATTTTCGTGCGTGTGAACTATCAGGAACATACAGCGCCCTTTTAAGTGTTTGATAAAACATCCACACATTTTCAAATAATATTCATGTACAAAAATACTGAGACATGTTCATCACAGTCGGTTGCGAATTCACTTCTACTACCACTACAATATCAAGAACAAATACGGTGAACAGAATTTGCTTAATGAAACTACTTTTGAACGTAATTCCCCTTTGAAATTACTATCAAGCAGAATACAGAGTTAGTAATGGGTCTGCAGAGATAGATCAATATAAATAAAAATAATGCACTCTTCTTTCAGTATTTCCACCCAGTTCTTCTGTAAATATATTACATGAATTTTATCTTTCAGTTCCTGAAGACGGTTATGCGAAATTCTTTTTGAATACTGATTGTGACTGGCTACACAAATCTTCATGGTTTCCTGCGATACTTGTACTTCAGTGTGCTCCTTTCTCCTCTGATCCCGCTCTGTATGACCCTACAGGTTTTAGATAGGTGAGGTCGTCAGATAGGTAAAAATGCATGGCATGGCATTCGAATTAATCCGTGGGTTTGGAAGTGGAACAACGATGGTTGTTCCGTCTGAGGCATATACTTTTCAGATGATGTCGCTATCTTTGAAATGCCTGTGACTAACCTGAAGAATGAGCGGTGAAGGTCATTAACCGTAAAAATATGCAGACCAAGTGTTTCAACAAACGATAACACATCATTAGCGAAGTTTTGGGCGGGCTCGTATTACTGATATTGCTTGTTTCACTCAGCAGAATTTCTTTGTAAGTTCATATTGCTGAGAAGTAATTGATTTGTATTAGAACAATACATATTCTTACAGAGTTTCTCATTGTCTTATTAAATACAACAGAAAGACTTACGAGATAAATTATGTTTCGTCTCTTCAGTCCGGAACCACGCGGTGCTACGGTCGCAGGTTCGAATCCTGCCTCGGGCATGGATGTGTGTAATGTCCTTAGGTTAGTTAGGTTTATGCAGTTCTAAGTCTATGAGACTGAGGGCCTCAGGTATTAAGTCCCATAGTGCTTAGAGCCATTTTTTTCTGTTGCGTTGTACCTTCAATCTGACTAGTACTCTTCATTGTTACATGAGCAGATATAGCAATTTTATTGCTAGTGTTTGTAAGTGAAAGGGCTTTAATACTAGCGCTGAAGAGAACGGAGACATCTATCGGTGCCTTCGGTAGTCCTGTGTGCCCTTAAACTTCTGCCTGCTGCTGGCTCTAGACGCCTGTCGCACTGACTGTCAGCTATTCATTCAGTTGTCGGGATAGGTTGTGTAAGGGATTAGTGAACACAGGGTTGTTGTAGCGAGATTGAATATTGTAATCCCCAAATCCTCGAAAAATATACCTATTCAAAAAATCTGATAAAATTCACTTGACGCCTTACTGAGAGGCAATCTCCACTCACTACAATTTAATAATACAAGTGTAGACCAGATGTGGCTTAAATTCAAAGAAATAATATCTGCAGAAATTGAGAGATTTATGCCAAATAAATTGACAAACGACGGAGCTGATCCTCCTTGGTACACAAAACGGGTTAGAACACTGTTACAGAAACACGCTAATTAGGTTCGTTTTGGAGTATGCTTATGCATTAGCTCCATACTTAACAATAATATACAACCGTTCGCTCGACGAAAGATCCGTACCCAAAGACTGGAAAGTTGCACAGGTCACACTAATATTCAAGAAAGGTAGTAGGAGTAATCCTCTAAATTACAGACCCATATCGTCAACGTCGATATGCAGCAGGATTTTGGAACATATATTGTGTTCGAACATGATGAATTACCTCGAAGAAAACGGTATATTGTCACACAGTCAACATGGGTTTAGAAAACATCGTTCCTGTGAAATACATCTAGCTCTTTATTGACATGAAGTGTTGAGTGCTATTGACAAGGGATTTCAAATCGATTCCGTATTTCTGGATTTCCGAAAGGCTTTTGACACTGTACCACACAAGCGGCTCGTAGTGAAATTGCGTGCTTATGGAATATCGTCTCAGTTATGGGACTGGATTTGTGATTTCCTGTCAGAGAGGACACAGTTAGTAGTAATTGACGGAAAGTCATCGAGTAAAACATAAGTGATTTCTGGCGTTACCCAAGGTAGTGTCACAGCCCCTTTGCTGTTCCTTATTTATATAAATGATTTGGGAGACAATCTGAGTAGCCGTCTTAGGTTGTTTACAAATGACACTGTCGTTTATCGACTAATGAAGTCATCAGAAGATCAAAACAAATTGTATAACGGTTTGGAAAAGATATTTGAATGGTAAGAAAATTGTCAGTTGACCCTAAATAACGAAAAGTGTGATGCCATCCACATAAGAGCTAAAAGGAATCCGTTAAACTTCGGTTACACGATAAATCAGTCAGATCTAAAGTCTATAAATTCAACTCAATATCTAGGAATTACAATTACGAACAACTTAAATTATAAGGAACATAGGAAGTGTTGTAGGGAAGACTAACTAAATACTGCGTTTTATTGGCAGGACACTTAGAAAATGTAACAGAGCTACTAAGGAGACTGCCTACACTATGCTTGTCCGTCCTCTTTTAGAATACTGCTGCGCGGTGTGGGATCCTTTCCAGATAGGACTGACGGAGTGCACCGAAAAAGTTCACAGAAAGACAGCACTTTTTGTATTATCGCGAAATAAGAGAGAGAGAGTTTCACCGAAATGATACAGGATTTCGGCTGGACATAATTAAAATAAAGGCGTTTTTTCGTTGCGACGGAATCTTCTCAATAATTTCTAACTACTAACTTTCTCCTTCCAACGGGAAAATATTTTGTTGACCCCGACCTACATAGGGAGGAACGATCACCACGATAAAATAAGGTAAATCAAAGCTCGTACGGAAAGTTATAGGTGTTCATTCTCTCCGCGCGCTATACGAGATTGGAATAATAGAGAATTGTGTAAGTGGTTCGATGAACCCTCTTCCAGGCACTTAAATGTGGTTTGCAGAGTATCCATGTAGATGTAGATGTAGATGTAGATGTAAATGTAAGACTTCAAAACAGTTAAATGTAACGCTTTTCCCACCACAGACTAAATTGGCATTGTTTGTGTTGCGATTACCAACACGAGCAAATGAAATAAATCCGATTTACGCCCGTGAAATAAATCATTGGCAAGCATTTGAGGGCTCCAACATCGCAGAGAAGTTTCTTTACAGGCAGAAAAGCGTAGGAGTACCCCTCCCGCCAGCGTCCCCCAGAAATAGAGCACTGTTGTTATTCAGTTCTGCAGGCATCTGCCTTTAATTCCTGACATACGTAGCTTCTTATGACTGAACGTTACATTAATCAATAAACTTGCAAACTGAAAAGTTTAATTGTTATGGGACAGAATGTTACAGAATTTAGAGTATAGTTTATGTTCAGTAGCGGGTTGTTCAGACCTTGAAGTGGTAAATTTTTATGTCAGCGGCTTGATGATCGTTTATTATTAATATTCTAAAGACTCATGATCGTTGTAAGCTGGTAACTTACTTCATATGATCGATAAAAAGTAGTGATGCAGTCAGAGTCATTGTTGTTTTATAATAGGCCCCGGATGACGCTCTCAACAATAAAAGAGCGCGCGATACGTTAGGAGCAGTTGCTTGGCAACATTGCGATACTTATTCGCGACGAGCGAACTCGTTCTGAGTGGTTAGTTGTGCTGTGTTAAGTGTTGCGCGCTATTTAACTAACACCTTACAGAGATACTTGCTGTCTGAACTTTCTCAAGAGCTAACAAGAAGAAAGAAAGCCAGCATCAGAAGGCATTCTGCTGAAGAACAGGTAAGTGAGCAGTTACCATCCTTTACAGACTTCGAATATCCAGACAATGGTGTTCTGATGTGAACAGGCCCTATACTCTGCTAGTGCTGAAAGCTGTGATGTCTTTTCTTCAATCAAAAGTATAAATCTTTTTTTTAAGTCTTTGAACCCTTACCGATTAAACTGACGACTCATACTGATCCATGTTAAAGTACAAGCAAAAGCTAAAGTACAAGCAAAAGCGAACAGTTTTACAAAATTGTCAGAAATCGTCCTACATTAACTTTTATGGTATGTGCTGTGTAATCATTTTAGCATTAGCATGTAACAAGTCTTTTAGAGTTCATTGCATTCAGATGGACTTTTTTTACTGTCATTTTTATTTGGTGGCCGTCGTGCTTTTCTAAAACTGTATCCCATATACAGAGGCGAATTAAAAAAATTTGCGCCCCTAGGCACACTATCTTGTATGCCGCCCCCCCCCCCCCAAAAAAAATCTTTTAAATAATAACTGTTACCCGATCCCATCACAATTGCCGTTTTGGGTGGGAGCGCCGTGAGCTGTTTCTGTACTCTGCTATTCGTTGTTCTGAAGGACGTGTCAGTCGCTCTCAATCAAACTGTAATATGGTTCCTGAACTGTACTTGGTGTATGACAGCGGATAAAACCAACTTAAAACTGCATTGTGTCGACACATCCTTCTGTCGAAAGATAACAGAAACGAACACAAGGAAAATAACTTTATTTTAATGGCCTAAAAGTTCAGCAGAGCGGATAAGAGACAACGGATATTTGTTATACATTCACTTTTAATATGTTCTTTTATATGAAACCGTTGAAAATGAAAATTAAAAAGTCGTGTTACGATCTAAAAATTGAAGCGAACGTATCATACATTAGAAAATAATATACACTCTTACAGAGACGTGCTCAAAATTAAAATTAAACTGTCGTTTTACGATCTAATAATTTGAATGTGTCGCGGAAAAAAAAATCACGTTTGGCATTAATACGTGAATCTATAGGAAAGCGTAAGAAATGAAACAGAGATTTCGGTGTACGAACTAATAAATAAATACGGATGAAGTGTAGCTAGTAGCTGCGTGATAAGTGTACACGATACCTTTAATCCATCTAAGGGCTGAACTGTTTTGTACTGTTGCTACTGCTCTCACCATAACTCATCGACAGAACTGAACTACCTTGTTTATTAACACTTTTTCGTCTGAGCGTACACTCCGATAACGCATATTTCCGCGATAGCTACACATTTCAGCATACGCCAAGAATACTCATCAGTTTTAATATACTACAGTATCAGTATGACTTGACTGTACAGCGCCGAGCTGCTTGGGTAATTCGGGTATTGTTTAGTATTGTCGGGCACCATCGGTCACGTCTGCACGCAAACGACGTTTAGTTCCACATTCGGCCAACAGCAATTGTAAAGTAAAAAGGTAATACGTAGTTTGTAAATCCAATGAAGGTGATCTAAGTTATAATAAAAATCACATTATAATCTTAAGTTTTTAAAACTAATATGAATAAATAAACAAACTTACTAGTCAGGATTCGGACGGTTATCAGTTAGTTGTGAGCAGGTCGGCTTCGCTGTGAAGACTGGACAATCTCTCCTCAGACAATGTAAAACATAGGTACGAATTCAGTCTTTTAAGAGCGGAAAACGAGCGTCCTGCTAAACACTTTGTAAGTGCCATGAATAGAAATATTATAAGAGCAATTTCAACATTCGGAAATACCGTCTGCATCCTCTGTTTTCGTAAAAATTTACTCATTTCGACTGGTAAATCGCTAATTTCAGAAGATTTCAAAAGTTCCGCGAAATGTACACATTCGATAGGGAAGGAAGGCTCTAAATCTGTGTCACATGACGCTTGGAATTTTGCTGCATGTTTAGCAATGTCGTCAGGTGAACTGTTCTGAAGGTTACTGAAAACTGTGTAGGATTCCAACACTGTTCTATAGCTTTCCTTCCTCCTTACTAATTCGGCGTACAAGTTGCCGAGTACTGGTAGAAACGTTTTGACTCTAAATTTTTCCCTTCCAATCAGAAAAACTTCTTTAGAGCCCGCTTCTTCGTCACCATTAAGTTTGCGTTTTTGTGATATTTTATGGAAGTAAATTTGGAAATTTGTCCCTAGGCTTACAAACTGCTTAATCTAACTTCAACTAACTCACGATAAGGACAACACACACCCATGCCCGAGGGAGGACTCGAACCTCCGACGGGCAGTGCCACGCGAACCGTGGCAAGGCGCCATAGACCTCGCGGCTACTCCGCGCGGATTTTATAGGTTTATTTATAGTCTATCAGTCAAAATCTCCACGGATTAATTTCACAGTAGTCGAACATGCCAGGAATAAATGCAATAAATCCTATAAGTGATTTATATAATTCATGCACTATGATAGTATCAATATTTTCACTTTGCAATTTCAGATTTACACTATTAGATCTCTGGAGTATGTCCTTCGATACTGTCATGGTGAAGTCTCATATTGCACAAGTGGTTTTTCAAACGTGTGGCAATATGTGTGGGGGCATTGATAACTCTCTTGCTGACCAACGTGTTTTTGATAATAATTTTATCGTTTTGCTTCCTGGATTCATGAAAGAAAGAAGTTTATCCCAGCGTTGTGTAGAAGTGGAAAAAAAATTATAAAGGTTTTGCACTACAGTGAAAAATGAACATGCTCCCCGACTACAGCTTGCAGCACTAGTGCCGACTAAATTCAAAGAATGTGCTGCAAAAGACACATAATACGCTTTCGGATTTCGTTCTTTGATACGTGCCTGCAAGCCAGTGTAGGTTCCTGGTGTATTGCTTGCGTTATCATATGATTGGCGTCTACAGTCAGTAATATTAATGGAATTCATAGACAGGACTTTTAGTACGGCCACAACTCCATTTTCGGACTTGTGTCATGGGTTCGGTAAAAACAGAAGAAAACGTTCAACAGGTTCACCATTCTCGTCCACATTTCTTAATGTGAAAGATAATTGATCGATATGTGAAATGTCCACAGTAGAATCTACTATTATAGAGAATTATCTCGCCTGTTTTATTTCACATATGATAATTATTTTTATTCGTGCAGAAAGAAGCTCTATTATTTCATCACACATTATTCAAGAATGATAACTTGTATGTCCTTCCCTGTCCTGGATTTTCACAGCGTTCAATGTGCTCTGCGAGAAAAGGATGAAACTCGGCTATAAGTTCAAGAGACATAATAAGTTGACCATTATGTAATGAATGGAATCTCTCAACGTGTCCACGTAGGGGAAGTACATGACTTGTTTGCTTCTTTACTACTACAAGCACACTTTTCAACACACTGCAGAAGCGCATTTTCTTTTGTCTCAACAAATGACTCGAAATGGTTATCTATTATTCCAAGAGACTTTTTTTCTTGTTAAGAGTGAGAACTCAGAATTTTTGTGTTCAATTGAATTCTCATGATTAGATAAAATATTAGAAATATTTTCCCAATCTGCAATACCACTAGTAGCAATCGCCGCCTTACACCTCTGAACAATTTACATGGGGCACAAAAAACAGCGCCGGTGCTACAGGAGTATAAAAATTTACAGCAAAATATATTTTTGTTCAAACATCTGGCTATTTATCATCTTGAATTAGAAAAATCACCATTACAATTTTGATTAATGCCACACTGTAAGAGAATGTCGATTGCTGATTCAGTGACACACCATTCCTCAGGATCATCACTAACGAGGTTATTTCTTTTTGTAATGTCTGACTCAACACTTAGTTTTTGTGAAACTCGGAATCAGGAACAACTTGCTTTTCTTCATTTTTAGTTTTTGTTTCGTCTGTATTTACTTCTTTTGCAACAGCTGCAGTGCCAGAAATGTTTTCCGAACTATTTGAACTCGAAATCGAAACACCAACAATTTATCTACTCTTCCAAGCGTTTTTAGAACATTGGCTTCTTGATCTCACCTTTCCTTAGATACTTTCCGAAATGCAGCCTCACTTAATTTTGCACGTTCGCTTTTTTCACTGTTATTCATGTTAAGGTACTTAAAACTGTTAACCAATAGTCAAAACAAAAGAAAAGGCTTTTTAAAAGGAAAGAATGAAAGACTGTATCCAGTACCAATCGTACTACATCGCACATGAGCACAAAGCTTTTTACTTTAAACACGGCACACGAGCACAAAGATCTTTCCTTTGATTACGAAGCGATGAACTGGCCAACTCGGACTACTCGACATAACTGTCTTGTGAAAGAACGATAATGCAGAATAATTCAATTTCATTGTAGCCTGTTAATGTGTTGTCAGTGAACAGTAGGATCGCACCTGCCGGCCAGAATTCCTCCCGTAAAGAAAACTCCTTTATTGGCTTCTGTTTCCCGCGTCGCCGGAATCTTAGCTGGGACCGAAATATCTTCTAAATATTCTTGACACTGTCTTTCTAATTTAAAAAGCAAATAATTTTTGCAGTTTCTAGCAGTGAGGTGTGCTGGATCGATTCTTATCCCACTTATTACCATAACATTTTAGCGGTTTCTGTGGGCAGAGATGACAGACTACAAAATTTAAATAGTCTTGTTGGCAGTTGATGTGGTGTGGTGAGTTGTCATTTGTGTGAACACTGCTGTTATGTCTACACGCAAATGCACCTTTTGTTCCAACATGAAATAAAAATAACCTATCCTCGAAGAAAAAAAGTGTAGTTAAGAAGTTCAATATAAAATTTGCTATTCCACGTACTATACGATTGCACAGAGTGGGAGCTTTGATATCGTGCAGGCTGCAGCACAATAAATAAGACAAACGAAAGTTGGTTTCTTCTTCTTTTTTCGCCAAAAAAAAGTAACTAATTAAATTATTATAAAATTTTTAAATTGTATCTCACACATTATTAGATATTCTTCTCATGTTATTTTCGTATAAACATGTGTTTAAAAATGTAAAACATTTCCAGTACCAAATGCTTTGTTAAACGGGTGTCATTAAATCAAAGATCAGATACTGAAGACCACAGAGCTTTCACAGTAATTACGGCAACGGAGGGGTGGCTTGATACTTCCCCGTAATTTCTACAAGAAATTTAAGTAGAGCAGGTTTTACATACTGAGGCCCACACAGGTTGCAGTTTTTTAGAAACTGCAGATTAGTTTATAACAGCTTTCCTGAGATCCCGGTATTTTCACGGGGAAAATATGGTAGAGTTAAGTAGAAGTCGACAACATCCTCGGTATAATAAGGTTTCAAACTTAGTATTGTAGACTGCCGTCCTGACAGCATACTTCAAACTACTTTGAACAATCATAAAGATGATACCAGACAGAAACTGAATGCTAATTTTCCATTCAGTCACCAAGTAAACTATGTACTCATAAATTTCCAAGCTTGTATTGTCGAATTTGTTCTTAAGGCTTATTTAAACCAGCAAGTTTAACAATATTAAAAAATTTTGGCGTTTGTAAGCGCAGTTATTTTAAAACGTAAAAGGTTAAAATCAGTACAGAGCAAAATATGCCTCCACTCCTTATGGTGCCGCCCCTAGGCCCGTGCCTAGTGGGCCTACATGTAAATCCGCCACTGCCCATATAACGATTGTCAACCGTTCTATAGAAATGTAAGTTTTCATTTTGTGCTACTTGATTTATCGGTTGTAGTAGTATGTGCATAATTTGGACAAATGGTAATTGTCTGTGTAACTATAATTTAACATATCGTTGTATGTGCTATGTGATTACAATAAGCTGAAATTAGTATACCTCGTTCCACACACTGTCAACAGTTCATAAACTTCCGATTCTCTTCCAAGAACGAATTTATCACTCTGCAGCAATGTTTTTCTGTAACAGAATTCGTAGTGAAGCTGAAACCGTGTGCAAAGCATTGACCCGAAACCAGAGCTGTTTCTTCCACCGGCGACGCTGTTTCCAGTTGAGGTGTCCGAGTATGTCTCCTGGCTGAAGTAAATACTTCAGTTTCACTCTTCTTCGCTCCAACATTTTGTCTCAGAAAGAAAATATTGTTTTTAGTTCCATTCTTTGCCAAGAAGATGTTCACTCGCCGTCGTTGACAAAAGGCAAAAATATGGTTTGGAATATGGTATATACAGTTTTCATACTCCAGACAATAGTAGTATCTGTTGCTTTCTTTTGTACATGTGCGTCACTTACTGAACACGTGAACCACCAAAGTAAGCAAAGACAATTCCTTCGGCGGGAAAGGTCATGGATCAGAGTTCTGGGATGCGTAGGGGATTTTGTTTGTAGATTATCTGCCCACAGGGCAAACAGTTATTGGAGAATAATATGCTAACCTTCTGGACAAATTGCAACAAAAGATACGCGAAAAAAGGCCTGATTTAGCAAGGAAGAAAATCATCTTCCATTAAGACAATCCTCGCCCACACACATGTGCCGTCGCCATGGCAAAATTACACGAACTAAGGTATGAATTGTTGCCACACCCATCTTATTCACCTGATATGGTTCCACCAGACTTCCATGTCTTCCCAAATCTGCAATTTTTCTTGGTGGGCAAAAATTCACTTCAAATGAAGAATTGATAGCTGGGGTCGACAACTACTTTGAGGGCCTGGAGGAAACTCATTTTCAACATGGGATCAAGGCATTGGAACATCGGTGGTCCAAGTGTATTAATCTACAAGGAGACTACATTGAAAAATAAAACAAAGTATCAGTAGTTACTTTTTTCTGTTCCGTTCCGAGAACTTTTCAAACCACCCTCGTATATATAATACACTACTGGCCATTAAAATCGCTTCACCAAGAAGAAATGCAGATGATAAACGGGTATTCATTGGACAAATATATTATACTAGAACTGACATGTTATTTCACATTCAGACAATTTGGGTGCATAGATCCTGAAAAATTAGTACCCAGAACTACCACCCCTGGCCGTAATAACGGCCTTGATGCCGCTGGGCATTGAGTCAAAAAGAGTCTGGATGGCGTGTACAGGTACAGCTGCCCATGCAACTTCAACAGGATACCACAGTTCATCAAGAGTAGTGACTGGCGTATTGTGACGAGCCAGTTGCTCGGCCACCATTGACCAGACGTTTCCAGTTGGTGAGAGATCTGGAGAATGTGTTGGCCATACATTTTCTGTATCCAGATAGGCCTGTATACGACCTGCAACATGCGGTCGTGCATTATCCTGCTGAAATGTAGGGTTTCGCAGGGATCGAATGAAGGGTAGATCCACGGGTAACACATCTGAAATGTAACGCCCACTGTTCAAAGTGCCGTGAATGCGAACAAGAGGTGACCGAGACGTGTAACCAATGGCACCCCATACCATCATGCAGGGTGATACGCAAGTATGGCGATGACGAATACACCCTTCCAATGTGCGTTCACCGCGATGTCGCCAAACACGGGTGCGACCATCATGATGTTGTAAACAGAACCTGGATTCATCCGAAAAAATGACGTTCTGCCATTCCTGCACCCAGGTTCGTCGTTGGGTACACCATCGCAGGCCCTGCTGTCTGTGATGCAACGTCAAGGGTAACCGCAGCCACGGTCTCCGAGCTGATAGTCCATCTGCTGCAAACGTCGTCGAACTGTTGGTGCAGATGGTTGTTGTGTTGCAAATTTCCCTATCAGTTGGCTCAGGGATCGAGACATGGCTGCACGATCCGTTACAGCCATGCGGATAAGATGCCTGTCATCTCGACTGCTAGTGATACGAGGCCGTTGGGATCCAGCACGGCGTTCCGTATTACCCTCATGAACCTACCGATTCGATATTCTTCTAACAGTCACTGGATCTCGACCAACGTGAGCAGCAATGTCGCGATACAATAAACCGCAATCGCGACAGGCTACAATCCGACCTTTATGAAAGTCGGAAACGTGATGGTACGCATTTCTCCTCCTTACACGAGGCATCACAACAACGTTTCACCAGTCAACGCCGGTGAACTGCTGTTTGTGTATGAGAAATTGGTTGGAAACTTTCCTCATGTCAGCACGTTGTAGGTGTCGCCACCGGCGCCAACGTTGTGTGAATGGAATGAAAAGCTGATCATTTGCATATCACAGCATCTTCTTCCTGTCGGTTAAATTTCGCGTCTGCAGCGCGTCATCTTCGTGGTATAGCAATTTTAATGGCCAGTAGTGTAAATGAAAATGCTGTATATATATACACTTTACGACGCTCTGTAGGTGTATAAAAACAGTAGTTACAACGTTGTGTCAAAATTTCAAAAGAATCATTAATGAGTTTTGGAAGATTTAAGATACTGAGCCTATAAGAGGCCTCACTGGGTTTTAACGAGATCGTGTAATAGGGCTACGACAACATGGATGTTCCTTCTACGATATTGCAGAAGACTTGGCAGAGGTGTAGCCACTGCACATGGTTGCAGGCAGCGATGGTCACGGGAATGTACGGTCGCAGGAAGGCAGGGCTCCGGACGGCCACGTGGCACTACAGAAAGGAAAGACCATCGTATTCAGCGTATGACTCTGGCACATCCTACTCCATCTGTATCAGCAATATGAGCAGCATTTTGCTCCACAGTGACACGACGAACTGTTTCAAATCGGTTATTCCACTGAGTCCACACCAGCACCATTTGCGACGTCAGTGGTGTGAAGCGAGTTTTCATTGGAGGATAGGGTGCAGGTCCGTTGCGTTTTATGATGAAAGCTTGTTCTGCCTCTGTGCCAATTTTGGCATTGTGTTGGTTAGAAGGAGTCCGGTTGAGGGCCTGCAACCAGCATGTCTGCGTGCTAGACACACTGGACCTACACCTGGAGTTACGGTCTGGGGTGTGGAGTGCCATTTCGTATGACTTCAGGAGCACTCCCGTGGCTATTCCACGCACGATGATTGCAATAATTGTACGTCAGTCTGGTGATTCCGTCTATTATGCTGCCATTCATGAAAAGCGTTGCAGGCTTGGGGGGGGGGGGTCGGGAAGGGGGGGGGGTCCACATGCCACTGTTATAGCTTAGCATGATCTTTGGAGTGTCGACTTGTTGCCTTGGTCAGCTACATCACCATATCTGTCTCCAGTCGAACATATATATGACATTATCGGACGAAGACTCCAATGTCATCCACAATCTGCAGTAACCGTCCCTGTATTAATGTACCAAGCGCAACAGACCTGAAACTACATTCTACAAAGTAACATACCGCACCTGTACAATGCAATAGATGCACATTAGCATGTTTACATTCAAGAGTTTGGCGGTTACACCAGTTATTAATTTACCAGAATTTCAGATTTGCAATACCTTATCTTGCGCTTACATTACCCTGTGGTCTTGCAATGTTATTCTCTTAAATATGTCACCTAGACAAACGTATTTCCTACATTTCATTACTCTACATTAATTACCTTTTGGTGCTGCAGTTTTTTCCGTCATTGTATTTAAATATCTAAGATGCTCCAGTAGGAATACACGCACCTATTCGAATGCAACGTTATTTGAAAATTTCAAAGCAATCGGTGAAGAACTTTCGAAGATTTTACATTCTGAACAAACGAACATTTCCTCCTAGGTAAATAAAAATTTAAATATTCGTTTGTTCAATGTCGCAGATCTTTGAAGTTTTTCACCGATTGCTTTGATATTTTGGCACAACCTTGCATTGGAATGCACGCGTGTTTTTATATAACTAGTAGAGGGCCACATGTAATATATGTAAATATACTAGCTGGGGTACCCAGTTTCACTCATGGGGTTGATATGAGATCGTGTGGTAGTTTGAATAAAAGGATAAATTTTAAAGAATAAGAGGTACGAGGGTGATCCCAAAAGTAAGGTCTCTTATTTTCGTCTAAGTTATGAAGATTGCTCTACGTACTATGTGTAAACATGCGCACGCCGTGCTGAGGCGCTCAGTCTTCGCTTGGCAGGTGTAGAGAATGGAGGTCGCGTTGGATGTTACTGCCAAGTGCGAACTGCCCGCAGTTATTCGGGTTTTGAACGCAAAGGGCACTGCGCCGATTGAAATCCATCGCCAATTGACGGAAATATATGGTGAGTCGTGCATGGGAGTCAAAAATGTTCGTAATAGTGTAGAGAATTTACAGCTGGTCGGACCGAAATTCACGACGAACAAAGGAGCCGGGGACCGTCAATTTCTGAGGAGACAGTGTTGAAGGTTGAGCAAAGCATGCGTGAAGATCGGCGGATCAAGCTGCATGATCTCTGCACGTGGTTCCTGAGGTTTCCTGAACCACCGCTCACATAATTTTAACGGAAACACTGAACTACCGGAAGGAGTGCGCAAGATGGGTGCCACGCATGCTGACTGAGGACTACATGCGGCAACGAGTTGATGCTTCCCGCGCATTTCTTCAACGCCTTGCAGCCGAACAGGACAACTTTCTGAACTCAATTGTCACGTGTGACGAAACCCGGGCATACCACTTTACACCTGAGACCAAGCAACAATCATGCCAGTGGTGGCACCGTTCCTCGTCAAAGCCACGGAAATTCAAACAAACACAGTCTGCTGGTAAAGTCAACCGTGTTTTGGCATCGTAAAAGGGTATTGTTGGTTGACTTTATGCCCACTGGGACCATAATTAACGCAGACAGATACTGTGGCACTGAAGAAACTCAAACGGGCAATTCAGAACGGGAGAAGAGGAATGTTTAGCAAGGCTCGCTCACACATCGCTCGGCAAACGGTTGCTCTCCTGCAACAGTTTCAGTGGAACATAATCACCCACCCACCCTACATCCTGACTTGGCACCCAGTGACTATCACCTGACCCCTAAGCTGCAAGGCGATTCAGCTCCGACGACGAAGTGAAAGAAGAGGTTCATAACTTTCTGAACAGCATGCCGGCGAGCTGGTATGATATGGGCATACAAAAACTGGAACAGCGTCTACAAAAACGCATCGACAGAAATGATGATTATGTCGGAAAATATCTAAATGTTCAAGCTGCAAACTGATGTAAACCATTGTAGAAATAAACAGGTCTATGTACTTATAAAAAAATGGGAGACCTTACTTTTGGGATTACCCTCGTAAAATAATTACTCTTGTAAAATATATAACTATTTACAATACTTGTTAAAGTATAAGAGGTAAAAAAAGTTTATTGAAAACATATTCTAACTATTCAAAATATTTGTTTATAAACAACAATTTTCATTTTGTTATTCGTGGCATATATGGACAATTTTTCGAATTTTCCACTCGAGTGCAAGCTACGTACAGTTGATCGTGAGGGAAGCAGGAGTCTTTGAGGTTGATGTCGCAATTCTTTAAAGTTTGTCCTTGCGCTTTGTTAATTGTAAAATTGGAGGCTAACATGATTGAAAAGTACAGTCTTTTTAAATTGGAATGGCAGTTCAGTATAGATCAGTGGCATTCTGGGGATAGATAGTGTGTGTCCTTTGTACTTTTCAGTCATAATTTCGGCTTCGCTTACGTTATTCGACAGCTATTTGACTATCATCCTTGTTCCATTACAGAGTTTTGGTTAATTGAGCTTTCTGAGTAGTATGATCGTGGATCCAATTTTAAGTCGAAGACATTGTAATGGTATTGCTGGTACTTGCAACGAGTTTAGAAACACTGTAGGGAAGTTCACACTTTCTTCAACGTTTACCATCGTGCCGATCGATATGTATATTATCTCTTCACCGGGATTTTTTTTTCAATATTAAAGTTGATATCGTTGACAACATTACTTTTAGTTGCCAAAATTTCCCTTTCAAATCACCAGTCCGGATTTGTATAACTCTGAACAATGTCTGGATAAACTTGGTCGATGAGTTCGTCTTCAGCAGTGTCTATGTGTCAGAAATCACTGTCGAGTTAAATGAGGCCTGTCGTCCGGTGAGGAGGATATGTGCCTCCGCCTATTTGTAAATTGTTCAGCAAAATGTGCTGTTGTTTCGTCCTTCAGTGGTTCAACTCTCATATTTTTATTAGTCGCAGTATTTGTATGTGTGACGAGAGATATGATTTTTTAAAGCATGCGTTGATTTCGTCTGCTGGTGTGGACTTGGGGATAACTGGAAGTGTTTGTCGACAATCTCCTGAGAGTATGAGTAGAGCTTCTCACATCACTTCAGAGTGTGCTCGCAAGTCTTGTGTGTTCTGTCAATGGTTTCGAGCGATTCTTTTGATGTGTCATCGTGCATTCATCTCAGACGATACTTTTAGCTTCATTTAGAAGTTCATCCCGTTCCACATGCTCTTAAGATTTTACATACTGAGAATTGTTCTTTGGCTATATTCAAAGGTAGCTGTAGCGCGGTATGGGCAGTTTGTCCTTCTTCCATCAGTGTCGCTGCCATACTGTATACCGAATGATGTTAGTGCAAGTGCGATGTGTTGTTCAGCACGTATTTCTGCCAGCAAAAGATTTATTACAAACGTTTTCCCGGTACCGCTTGGTGCCTCCAAGTAAATAATCCCGCCAATGTTGTTGTCGATCCGGTCCGTGATAACTTTGTAAATTTTCTTTTGATTGTCATTGAGGAGTAGTTTGTTGTGAGCAATCTACTGAAGAAGTTCGTTGATGTTGTATCTTTTTTCCTTTGTAATTTCGAAGTTTAGCATCCCAAGTTGTTGGTTGTTTGTTTGTTGCTAAACATTTATCTTCTAGGCGAATAAGTGATTGTTTGACGATGTCGCCGTTGACCTCGATAGTCAGTTCAGGATGAGTTTTATCGGATCTGGTACAGTATTTCATCACTCATACTCTCTTTGAAGGACTCCCATAGCTGTTTTAGGTTTGTTGGGTTACATGTTGTTGGCGAATAAGTCTCTCATTTGCTCAGCTGAGACTGTGAGAGAGACTTCTTGTAGTGTTTCTTCTGGCACAGTAAACGTCAACACTCTTGAGATCTGTGAAACTTGTTGATCCCCGTATTTCGTATAGCAACATCCGGAAATAGAAACACTCGGCGTTGTTCGGATGTATGCTGCATACTCGGCCTAGTGCGGCAGATTTCATGATTACTGGATTACCTTCTACTGAAATCCCCTGATCGTTGAAATAATGCTCTTGTGTTTCTTGTATAATAGGTAGGACATCGACATATGGTAATGTTTTCATGAATGGGTGCGTTTGGCATAGTTCATACAAAGCTAATAATGATATGTTCTCAGGTGGTTCGCTTGAAATTTTTCTGGCCGTGTCTTTTGTGAAGTAAACTCTCTGTCTATTCTCCAATTGTACTGCTAGATGTTACACAGTCGTGTATGGGAAAACCGAAAATCTGCCACTCTGCCTCGTTACTGTTGATGTATCTTCCCATTTGGTGCATGAGGATCTCGTCATTTGTGCTTTGCTGTTTGCCGTCTTTAGCTATTTGAAATACTGCCACACCACTGCCTTTTTTCACATACTTACAGACATATTTGATGCATTTCACTGAATTAAAGTGTTTTACGTTTATGTGTGCTTGGAACATTTTTGGAAAATAGTGTGTTGTATGGTACTACCCATTGATTATCTATTTCCAGTTCGTCGCTGCCTCGTATTTGCATTTTTACTGAGCAGCCGCCGTTTTTGGCTGATCGTCTTCTGTATTTGGGATAGGCATCAACTCCGGTTTCTGTGTCATCTAGGTATGGTTTTGGGTGTTCTTATGTACATTTTCCATCACTTATATATGGTGAATTGGGATTTAATATATATCAGTGAATCATGTTTTCACTACTATGTCGTACAGCTTGGATCTTCTTGTGGACTGGAAAATTCAACTTGGATGACTTTGTCGATATCCGTGAGATTAATTATGTCGTGTAGCGATATGAGATAACGTGAGTGAGGCAGCCCTCGTTTTTGCCATTCGGGTATATATATCTATCATCTAACGGTTCCAAAGATGTTGTGTTTTGTGATTACTTCAATAAATCTCTTTTGTTTTTGCCGGAAAACTCGGGCTGTTATATCTTGTCGATGCATAGGGTCTTGTACGTATCTTTGTTGTTCTTATATTTGTGGCCACGAAGAGTTTCATGTGAATGTTATGAAGAGGTCATATCGGCTTTGTTTTCGTAAGTAGGTCATGGAATCTTAAGTGTATTTGTGCATATGTATTTGACTTGTGTGTATGATGAGGGTAAGATTACCATTGTTACAATGTCGTCAATGTTTCCGTCATTTAAGATAGCGCCTCGAAGGTGGATGAATTCTTCCGTGCGTAGTTTCTTATGATTCAGTCTTGTATAAAGCATTCATTCCGCTTCTATTTTTGCATATATATTTAACAGGAATTGTTGGAATAAACAGTGAGTGTTGAGAATGTGATTGTGTGTTTCACTGTCTCTGGTCATTAAGCGGCAAGCACAGAGCTCCTTGGAAGCAACCCTTTTGTTTGTGTCTACGCCTGTTTCAGGTTGGTTTTTGTTTCACATGAAAAAGATATCCGCCCCCTCCGTGCAGAAATGTTAATGGATATTGAAGGGCATCATATGAACGGTGTGTCTCTGCAACTCGCTGTAATCCTTCACTTGCTGTACATTTATCTCACGACTTGTGTTTTCATTGCCCACAGTTACGATGACGACTTCGTCTATCTGAGGTGCATTAAATAAAAGTTTGTGTTCTCCATCCGGTCCTTTGTCGGCTAAAAGTTATAACTTTATAGTCATAAGAAATCATTGGCCATTGCTGTTTCGAATATGTGAAGCTGTGGCTTTTATTCATGTAAGATCCTCTGTACATCTCGGACTACTGCTCGTCTCAATCCACTGAGATTTGTGCATCATTGATCAATTTCTGTTTCTTCATTTCCGACGAAATATACTTGCAGAAATTTATGGTCTTCTTTCGGTAGTGGTAGTAACGATCCCATGTTGTGATAGATACGTCCTTCGACGGAAAAAAACATAAATAGATTTCATCTCTGGTAGTGTTCATAGAAGTGACACCAAAAGAAGTCAGTTGGACGCAGGCGTTGTAACTTTTATACGTTGAAGAAAGTGTTTTATTTCTGGAGTTTCCCCCGTCATGTAATGTAAATATTTTCAGGGACGTGCTTCCAGTCGTGGTAATTGAATTTTTCAATTCATGCAACAGATTCCTGGTGTGTCTCTACTGAGTTTTTTCGCGCTGTAAAATTGGAGATGTTATCCATTTTTCCGTTTGCGACATGTTTGTGTTTGCCATGTTATTTTATGGAATCGTAGTGGAATGCTTCATTTGTTAGGTTGTACTCTCTACTTGTACTCGTTAGCTCTTCTGGTAGGGTGATATTTTCGCGGCTCTCGTGAGTTTTTTGTTATAAGATAGTGTCTCAATTCTTGATTCTTCAGTCCATTAATTTCGTCGTTCTTCGGCTTCTCTGCTTCCCCAGGTGCTCATTCTCGTTCATTGGGAACTTGAACGTGCTTCGCGGTCTCTGTCTGTTTCGTGTTTTCGCTGTTATTTTTGTTTTCACCGTTTCGCTTCAGACCTGGCAAGATCTCCTTCTCTTTTAAGTTTCGGCATTGCCTAAAATACAAATCAAATCATCTTTCTACTAACAAATACACTATCTATACTTCACACTTCTCACACTTTATTTCCGATTTATATTCAGTCACTGTATCACTTTGGCTAATCATGCTACACCGTTTGTTTTTATTTACTGACTGTACTACTTTTCGGTTCCTCCCTTCGTCACTGATAAGAAACTGACGATCTAAACCAGCCAGCCAGGTGGCTGTGCGGTTCTAGGCGCTTCAGTCCGGAACCACGTGGCTGCTACGGTCGCAGGTTCGAATCCTGCTTGGGGCATGGATGTATGTGATGTCCTTAGGTTTAAGTAGTTCTTAGTCTAGGGGACTGATGACCTCAGATGTTAAGTCCCATAGTGCTTAGAGCCATTTGAACCATTTGATCTAACCCACACCGGGTCTCTTTCTGTACTACTACCAATGGATAGCCCCACCAGTGGTGAATTCCAAAATATACCAAAAACGCTTCGAATGGTCCACAATGTTCCCGAACATTCACAACATTGGAGAGTGTTCTGGTATGTTCCACAATGATCTAATGTATCTCAGGATGTTCAAGAACATACTGGAATCATCCGGAATGTTTCACGTTATATCATTGTGGAACATTCCAGAACATTATGGAATGTTGTGGAATGCTCTTGAATACTCTCGAATGTTCTCGAATACTATCGAATGTTCTGGAATGTTCCAGAAATTTCTAGAGGGTGAAACTTCCCAGCCCTTATGTCTTCAAAAGCACGCCCTTCAGATAAAAACGCAAACCTTTTCATGGATGGGGGACAGAGGGCTACCAGACCATATAACTACCTAGATTGTACCTGGACTCGTTTCTGAGTTTTAGAGGCACGCACTTTGTAAATTTTTATAATATATGTTTTTTGTTATAGTTATAGTGGAAATCACTATAAATGTAAATGTTAGTTTGTGGAAAACCGCAACTCCCATAAAATTCTGCACCGATTACTTGGAAAATGTGACTCAACACTGCATTTGAATAAGAGGGTGTTTTTATACTTATTTTTTTAAGTAAATATCATATATAAAAACGTGTAATACGGGAAGGGGATATGTTATGACCAAGAGTCTCGAAAATTTCTTGGCCAATTTAATTTAAATTTTTATGCAATATTTCAATGAACATTTGGACGGACATAGGCTATACATGTTTAATACAAATAATATATAAATATAGGTATAAAATATAAAATAGTGAAACGTCTGTAGCAAGCACTCCCCATCTTCTGTGACCCGATGCTCCTCCCCCACTTCCATACAGTCTCTCCACTGACTTCAGTAGTCACCCACCATAGTAACGTGTGCTGTGATTGGCTAGAGCACTCCCGCCATGTCTCCAAGCCAATGCACACTCACAGACATAATGAAACACATACAAAATACTGGATTTGCATTTAAATAACTTGAAATTAAATAAATATTCCAACGGCTGGACCACAAATATGCTCTAACACACAGTGTTAAATATATTAAAAAATCAAATAAACGTATATCAAAGTAATAGAGACAAAAGTAGGCCAGTAGCCTAATGTTTCTGTACTTCCTAAAACACAGTATTTGACCAATTTCTTCATGAATAGTATATATCGGATATAAAGAAAGACATAGACGAAAAAGAATATTTATGAGCATGCTGCTACGGTTTTTTCGTGTAACTGTGGAGTTCTTATGGCCTGACACGATCAATAGGAATCGGCCACTTTGACCTCCAATAACTCATGCACTATTCAAGTTACATGCCTGTAATTCATACCAATTTAGGTCTACACTAATAGCTTTCCGAAAACACATTGCTCGACAAAATCGGATGAACCACTTAGATTTTGGAAATTCGTTTCTGGGTGTTACTTGTATAATTTAGAGTCAGATACTAAACTTAAAACTTATAAAGATATTGAAAATCTGATTACACCATCAGAGTTGTCATGCTTGTAATAGTAGTGTACATGTTTCTTTTTAAGATATCATGATTTCTCTGGCTATTATTAATTTCTACATAAACTGTGAAATGTCTTCCATTATGGTTTCACCAAGTGCGCCATCTTTTGCACTCCTGGCATACAAATCTCCTTTATCGACACAAAGAAGAGTCCTCGACACAGCGTCAACATGGTATTCCCAGTGACACGGTAGGCCTGGACCATGCACTGGGGCTACCCCTCTTGCTCCGGCTAGTGTTCGGCACCACACGGTTGTAGACAACCCCACTCTTGCCGAGAATTCTGTGCGGCCATGCTAACTCCAAACTTAGTATATTTTCAAGGCACCACAATTCACCCGTTACCTCACAGTCTGTAGAAAGCAGGGAAGTTGCATTTATGGCTTGTCGGCTTATGATTAGAATACTGCTACAGTTTCTGTAAATACAATAACCGTAAGCAAGGCTCAAGGTCAGATAGGAGGATGGGGGATAGGAGAGAGACAGGGGTTGGAGGAAATGGACATAGAAAGCAGAAAGGAGGAAATGGACGGAGAGAGGGATAGGAGGAGATGGAGAGGAGGGAGGAGAAGACGGACAGCGAAAGGAGGGAGAAAGTGATGGACAGAGAGAGGGCGAAGAATGAGGAGGCGGACAGAGAAAGAGGGAGGAGGCTAACGACAGAGACAGGAGGAAATTACGACGTATAATCAGTTCCCATATGTGTCAGAAACGTGTGCTTTCTCTCGTCCTCCCTTTTCATTTAACCAGACTGTGCCAACATGCGGAATGTTTAAATTGATACTACGTTTATCACTAGTTGCAGGAAGTGTGAGTTTGCATAAGTGATATCAATTTCTTGGCATATTTAAGAAATTTTATAGCTAATTAGTTTTATAAGATCACTAAAACAGTTTCGCCAGACTTTTTTTTTCGGGGATCTGGACAGCCCTTAGGACATCTACCTCGTCCATTCAGACATCTCACCAAACTGTCTAATGATTTCATCGTTGATGGAGCTATGAAATCTCCCTTCCTTCCTTTCATAGAACTTTCAACATAGGTTCCTAAAACGGGAACGCAATAAACATTGTAATTTTTTTTCATTTTACTGTCGGCACAACTTTTAACTACTTACAGTGACAAAAACAAAATTAATTAGCCCAAATGAGTTTCAACAACTTTTAACTACTTACAGTGACAAAAACAAAATTAATCAATCCAAATGAGTTGCAGGGCTACCAGACATCATCGTTGACGTACCGCAGTACAGTGTATTCTAACTTAACAGTGACTGTTAGCCAACGTTACTAGCAGTGCATTCTATGTTGTTTTTCGAAATGACCTTCTTCGACCAGGATAATGGCGTCACAGGCATATTTACTGACCCTTTATCATTTGTGTAGTAAACAAGTATGTTTAGGCGTTCTTGGTACGACAATTAGTTCCATTAGTTTAGGAAGAAAATGGGAATTCAGTACAGGAGGGTGAAGATGAATGCTATACGTGGACCATTTACTCGGTGAGGCATTACTACAACTAATTTTCCAAACTAGGTAATCGGTGGAATGTGGAAACTTTTCCCGCAACGAACTAGGTGAACACTGGGCTCGTTCCGCCGTCCCGTCTCAGTTACAGGTTTGCAAACACTTCGTACACATTCTCACTCTTTGTCTTGAGATAAAACTTGAGGCGCAGACGCTGAGAAGGTGGGGTAGGGTGCATAACTTCCGTTCCGGGGGGGGGGGGGGGGGGGAGGGAGGGAAGGTGGGTGACAGAAGGGCATCCAGCCATAATCATTATTACTGGCATATTCAAATTAATATGCCGACGCTGTGAAGACTCGATTTAAGTCCAAGGAAAAGAAGGAGAATGCGCAATTTGGAAGTTTCAGGAAGGAATCAAATTCTAACAACCTTGATTCCGGGTTCAAACATTTGCCACTGGCACTGAAAATTTTCTAGCGCTTTGTTGGGAATTTAGCCAAACCGTCAAAGCACATGACAGTATCATGGGAAACTGGGTTGCGCGTCACACCCATGGTCAAATTGGAAAAGGAAGCGACAGCAAACCTGTTATACGTCTTTTGAAGCGGCAGCCGTCAAGCCGAGAAACCGCGCAGCACTGCAGCAGCAGTACTTGCCTGATAAACTGTAAATTAATTCAGTCTTTGTTTTTTGTTCACGTGCTTCTGCAAAAAAGTGAAACCTACGTGTGTATTTTACAGTGGAGACTAGCGGTTAGAAAATTAATCGTGGTTTCGTTGTTGCGTAAGTCTTGTGACTATTGTTATGTAGGGTGGCTTCCTAGTGTTCCCGACGCCAGAAATTCCGTCTCGCCACTAAGTTTTAATTTTTGCTAGTAGACAGCACACAGTCTAGGTCAGTGAATTCTAGTTTGAATATCTGTCTCGTGCAGTAACTTTTCGGCAAATAGGATTTCTAGCTAACGCGTAAAGTTGCCGTGAAGTCGGGTCACCAGTGACGAGACCTGCGACACCTTTGGTGACACTGGAATCCCCTGCTGACCCAAACGTTGCTGCGGCTTCTGATACGCAACAGCTGACCGATCAGTCCTCACTCCAAAGCGGGTGGCAAACAGTGGTGTGTTCGCGTGTCACTGGCTGGAGGGCGAAAGCGGGATCAGGCCATGAGGCTGGCTCCCTACGTCTTAGCAACAGGTACCTGATGCTAACCAGTGTTGATGGTAACACTGAGCCAGCACGGGATGCCTCTCTTGTTGGACCAGCGGTAGATTTTCCTGCCCAGTCCGAACAAGTACAGAAGGTAGCTATGCTAGTCACTGGGAGTTCCAATGTTAGGCGGGCGATGGGCCCCCTTACGGAGATAGCAGGCAATTAGGGAAAATTCCAGTGTGCATTCGGTATGTTTGCCAGGAGGTCTCATCCGTGATGTGGAGGAGGCCCTGCCGGGGACTATCGAACGCACTGGGTGCAAGCGGCTGCATATAGTGGCAATGACGACGCGAATGACGCCTGCCGCTCGGGTTCTGAGGCCATCCTCGTCTCCTATCGGCTGCTTGCTGATTTGGTGAAGGCAACTGGCAACGCATGCGGGGTGCAGGCTGAGCTGTCTATTTGTACCATCGTACCCACGGTCGATCGCGGTAATCAGGTTTGGAGCAGAGTGGAAGGTCTAAACCAGAAGCTCTGACGACTCTGCGACGGTATCGGGTGCGAATTTCTCAACCCCGCTATCGGGTGCAGGTTTGTAGGATTACCATTAATAGGTCAGGTTTGCACTACACGCAGGAAGCGGCTACTGGGGTACTGGAGTATGTGTGGCGTCCACGTGGGGCTTTTTTAGGTTAGATAACTCCTCCCTTGAGAGGAAAGACGATTTGCCTGTTAAATTAGCCACAGTGACCTCGGAGAATCTTGGTTCTCGCAGATCAGAGATAGAAAAGTTAAATATGATTTTGGCGAACGGCAGGGGCATCCAAGGAAAGGTCCCAGAATTAGTATCACTTATTGAAGGTTATAATGGATAAATAGTGTTGAGAAAAGGAAGCTGATTGAAAGCAGACATCAGTGTCAACGAAATCCTAAGTTCAGATAGGAATGTTTATCGAAAGGATAGATGAAATGGGAGGTATGATACTGCGTGAAGAGTTTGACAGAGCGCTGAAAGACCTAAGTCGAAACAAGGCCTCGGGAGTAGACAACATTCCATTAGAACTACTGACAGCCTTGGGAGAGCCAATCCTGACAAAACCCTACCATCTGGTGAGCAAGATGTATGAGACAGGCGAAATTCCCTCAGACTTCAAGAAGAATATAATAATTCCAATCCCAAATGAAGCAGGTGCTGACAGATGCGAAAATTACCGAACTATCAGTTGAACAAGTCACAGCTGCAAAATACTATCGCGAATTCCTTACAGACGAATGGAAAAACTGGTAGAAGCCGACCTCGGGGAAGATCAGTTTGGATTCCGTAGAAATGTTGGAACACGTGAGGCAATACTGATCCTACAACTTATCTTAGAAGAAAGATTAAGGAAGGCAAAACTACGTTTCTAGCATTTGTAGACTTAGAGAAAACTTTTGACAATGTTGAGTGGAATACTCTCTTTCAAATTCTGAAAGTGGCAGGGGTAAAATACAGGGAGCGAAAGGCTATTTACAATTTGTACTGAAAGCAGATGGCAATAATAAGAGTCGATGGACATGAAAGGGGAAGCAATGGTTGGGAAGGGAGTGAGACAGGGTTGTAGCCTCTCCCCGATGCTATTCAATCTGTATATTGTAGATATTAAAATCCATGGAGAAGAAATAAAAACTTTGAGGTTTGAATACACTAAGCAGATTCAGAAGGATGTAGGCTGCAGTAGGTACTGGGAGATGAAGAAGCTTGCACAAAATAGAGTAACATAGAGAGCTGCATCAAACCAGTCTCAGGACTGAAGACCACAAGAACAACAATAGATTGGTCGCCAAGATGGCGGCGTGTTTATTGCAGTAAAAAATTTGATAAAAATCTAGCGAGGTTTCTAGAATGAAATTTTCACTCTACAGCGGAGTGTGCGCTGATGTGAAACTTCCTGGCAGATTAAAACTGTGTTGCGGAGCGAGACTCGAACTCGGAACCTTTGCCTTTCGCGGGCGAGTGCTCTACCAACTGAGCTGCCCAAGCACGACTCATGCCCCCTCCTCACAGCTTTAATTCCGCCAGTAGCTCGTCTCCTACCTTCCAAACTTTAGAGAAGCTCTCCTCCGAACCTTGCAGAACTAGCACTCCGCAAAGAAAGGATATTGCGGAGACATGGCTTAGCCACACCCTGGGGAATGTTCCTAGCGAGGGCATCTCGGATTCCGAATGTGAATTAATCTGGGTGAAAGTGAGTATCAAAGAATGGCAAAAATTATGATCGGATGCTTGGATGCTTTTGTAGGCCATCTGGATCAGGATCTGTAGCTGTAGAGAGCTTCAGACAGAACTTGCAGAATATAATTAGTAATTTTCCTGATCATGCCGTTCTAATAGGGGGTGACTTACAGGTATGGAATGGGAGTGTTATGCCATGAAAACTGGTGCCAGAGACAGGGAATCGTGTGCCATTGTCCTAGATGTCTTGTCCGAAAATTACCTTTAGCAGATTGTTAGAGAAACAACTTGAGCGGATAACGTCTTTCACCTCCTGGCAACAAAGAGACCAGATCTTATTGAATCAGTTAACGTAGAGGAAGGTATCAATGATCATAAGGCTGTGACAGTATCTATGACGACCGGTCCTGCAAGGAATGTTTAGAAAGGTAAGAGGATATACTTGCTTAGCAAGGCTGACAGAATACAAATTTCAGAATATCTCAGCAGTCTGCACCAAATATTCGGTGAAGAGGACGAAGACCAAATGGAAAAAATTCGAAGGTATCGTTCAATATGCCCTAGATAAGTGTGTTCCGAGTAAGGTTTCAAGGGATGCAAAAGATCCACCATGGTTTAATAGCCGTGTTAGAAAAACGCTACGTAAACAAAGAGCACTTCATCTCAGATTCAAAAGAAGTAAAACCTAGCAGTCAAACAAAAGCTGAACGAAGCGAAAACGAGCGTAAGGAGAGCAATGAGAGAAGCGTTCAATGATTTTGAAAGTAAGACGTTGTCAACCGGACCGAGTAAAAACCCAAACATATTTGGTCGTATGTAAAATCAGTAAGTGGGTCAAAATCATCTATTCATTCCCTCAGCGACCGCACCGGCACCGAAACGGAAGATAACAGAGAGAGGGCCGAAATACTGAATTCAGTCTTCCGAAGTTGTTTCACCGCGGAAGATCCTAACACTGTCCCTCCTTTCAATCGTCGTACGAACATCGAAATGGCAGATAAGGAGATAACCGATCGCGGAACTGAAAAACAGCTACAATCGCTTAGTAGTGGAAAGGCTTCAGGACCAGATGAGATACCTCTAAAATTCTATAACGATTATGCGAAAGATCTTGCTCCCTCTCTAGCAGCAATTTACTGTAGATCGCTTGAGCAACGAAAGGTACGACCGGAAAAAGGCGCAGGTCATTCCTGTTTTTAACAAAGGCCGTAGTTATAGACTCATGCCGTTGAGGTCAATCTGTTGTAGGATTATGGAACATGTTTTATGCTCAAGAATTGTGACGTTCTTGGAAAATAAGCATCTCCTCAATAAAAATCAACATGGATTCCTCAAACAGAGGTCCTACGAAACTCAGCTCGCGCTGTTCCTCCATGAGATCCACACAGCAGTGGCCAACGGAGCTCAAGTTGATGCCGTGTTCCTTGATTTCAGTAAGGCATTTGACACCGTCCCGCATTGCCGTTTAATGAAAAATGAAACGTGCGTATCCCAGCCACCTCACGTTTATCGTGAAGAATACATACTTTGCGAAAAAAGTAGCATAGAGATAGACTTCTACGCTCCACTGTATTTCACGTGACATATATCGTTTGTTCAGCATTTCCAAAATAACAATTGAATCAAACTTCCTTTATGCAATTTATTACAACAATAAGCTGAAAATCGTTTGTTTTGCCATTCTATTCTCCACTCACTCTGCCTGTTATATTGATTTCCGTCTTAAAATGTGGCCAACACGCTCTTGCTTTGGCATGAGCTCAGAACGTGGTTTTTGTGGGCTAATACTTTAAGTTGGCGAAAATCCTACATTACCAGAAATTTTGGTCTCCAGAGCTTTCTTTAGCTTGTTCATGAGATACAGTCCCAGTACCCATTCCAAGCTTTCTGATTGCCTGACAGTGCAGATCGGCGCCTCTGCCATTCTGGTAGACTAACGCTTGAGTTGAGAACAACACTTGATGTTATCTTTTTATCTTCGCAGATGTTCCGCAGAGCCCTCGCCTTTTTCTGTCTCCCTTGTCGCCGGGAGACAGATAGCGAAGATCTTCGTGTCATCGCGGTCTGCGATGAAGACGCTGACCCTGTATTTTTCAGCCCACAGGTGAGCCACGTCGAGGGGTATGGAGAACATAGCATTCACGTTTAGGTGCAGACAGATTCTGTGTGTACTGTGTGTACTCGTTAACCATCATGTCATATTGCAGATTACCTTGAGAACTGCTGTAGTTTTCGTAATTCTCTCAGTTACTCGTAGCTATAAGGAAGCCATGACCGACTGACAGCTGCAGGGATCTAAACTTTACCAGGAAATAATGAATTTTTATTTAGTTACTGTATTGTCACTGCTTCGGCTCGGACGGGTGTCTGACGTGATGGTGGTGCCTTTCGCGACAGACGAAACCTAGGGAACGCTTGTCTACTGTCTGGCTGACGAGCATGTTTGACCACTACACTTTTTTCCCAATTCTGGCATCAATACTGCTCTACTGTCTTTACCGTTCCCACATACTGTCACGCTTCAGCCAGATTTCTGTCTGATGTCATTAAATACAGATGGACTATGGTATGATGACCTTGCTTTTAGGCACTTAATAACCATCTTTTGCTTCACAGTGACTGTTCATTGTCTGTTATAGTTTTGTCTTAATGCTGATGCATCAGGTAGTAACTATACCCCACTTCCTGAAACGTGGCCAGAATTTGATGTTGGATAAGCGGACAACCGGCATTGTTCTGCTCCAGTAGGGGATTCGAACACGTTATACTCACTAACACAAATTACAATTTTTGTAATCATTTTCTCTGTGGAAGGAATACCTATCAACCGTGTATAGAAAACACTGAACGAAGCGATAAAGACAATAGGCTGGGATTCAGTTTCCGTTGTTTCATGGACAAGTGACTGGATCGGCCTTTGTGTTATTAGTGCCTTTTGGACAGCAGACGCATGACGTCGTCATGCCGCTGGCCTCCATATCCGACCCACAATGGAAATCATCGAACGGTCGTTTCGTGTTTCTGGTTCCTCGCAAAGCAACGAGATGTAAATGGACATGAATGAACCTAACTGCGTAGTGACACCAATACTGAGTCAATGGACACGTCATTTACACCTTCGAGTTGGCTAGGGTTTTCTTCAGCTACTTCACGGATTCAGTGAGCGGGTACTCTAGCCCGCATTGCCATAAAAGCTGCCATCCCGGCGTATTAATGTGATATATAACTTACACACGTGCTCGCCTGAAACCCTTCGCTCATTATAACAATTTCAGTTGTAACTTAGTTCAACGCACGCAGTAATATACAGCCAATACATCACTTGTTGATAGTCATGGTAATTATAAGCTCAGAGGAGCTTTTATTGCCAAGTTTGAATGTCTTAGATTATTGGTAAATATTAAGGAAAGAAATTAAATAAGAAGAATAAATGAAAACCTGACGGTGAGAACAAACTCCCACAGGATCTCAACGTGGTGCGACTGCAGTTCCGTTCGAGCCCAGGTCAAGAGGGAGGTGTTCCTTCGAGGGCCGCCGAGCCGCAGAAGACGCTGATGTCAGCTGATGCTGCGGACGTCAGTCTTGAGGAGCGTCCTTGGCCTCAGGACTCGCAGCGGGAGGAGGCCATCATTGGGAAGGTAAGGCCACGTTATGATAACCAGGGACGGCAAGAAGGACGAAAATACATGAATAGTTAGAGCAGTCAAATACCAGTTCTAAGATTGTGTACATTGTGGAGTCAACCTTTCTTCTGTCTGGTATTTACTGGGAGCGCCTCTCGCTTGGGATCATTGTGTAGCTCCGCCTTGTGTACTGTAATTTACTAGGATCCGCCTGGGTATACCATCGAGAAGAAGGTCGTGATGCGTCTGCACAAACCTGCGCCGGCCTTCGACAGTAGGCGGCCAGGGGTCATAACAGTGTGTAAGTAATTTGCCTACGAGTCGCTGCAATTGTCAACACATCCAAAGAGTGTTCAGTCACGTTCATTATTATTATTATTTTGAGTCTCCTGAGTGGTTTGTTGCAGCCCGCCAGGAATCAGGAATTCCTCTCCTGCGCCAACCTCTTCATCTTAGAGTAGAACTGGGACTTCATGTTCTCAGTTTTTTTGCAGGAGGTCCTCCTCTACAGTTATTACGATCGGCAGTTCTCTCCAGACCGGTGAAATTTATTTTCTGATGTCTTAAAAGATGTCCTAGCATCTCGTCCTTACATTTTATCAACGTTTTTTGCATGTTCCCTTCTTTGTCGATCCTGCATAGATCTTCATTTCTTATCAGTCCACGTAATTTTCAACATTCTTCAGTATCACCACATGTCAAACGCTTCTACTCTCTTCTCTTCGGGTTTTCTACAATCCATGATTCATTACAATGCTTTGATGCAAACGTTCAGCCGGCCGCTGTGGCCGAGCGGTTCTAGGCACTTTCTCTTGGCCAGGAATACCCTCTTTGGCTTTTCTAATTCTGCTTTTTACGTCCGCTTTGCCTGTTCGGTGACGGGTTCCCATGGTTTAAGGAAGCAGAATTCCTTAACTTCGTGTACTCCGTGATCACCGATTGCATGTTAAGTTTCTCGCTATTTTCATTTGTGCTACTACTCATTACTTCTGTCTGTTTCCGGTTGACTCTCAACAGATATTATTTACTCATCATTCTAATCATTCCATTCAAGAGATCCTGTAATTCTACTTCACCTTCAATGAGGATATCAGTGTCATCAGAGAATCTCACTATGGATCCCCTTTCACCCCGATATTTAAGTCCATTCTTGAATTTTTTTTTTAATTTCCTTTAATACTTCCTCGATATATAGTATAGACACTAGTGCCGAAACACTGCATCCCTGCGTTACGGCCTTTTTAATCTGAGCGCTTAGCTTGCGGTCTTCCAGTCTTATTGTATATTATCCGATAGTCCCTACAGCTACCCTTGTTTTTTTCAGAATCTCTAACATCTTGCACCATTTTACTTCCCGAACAGCTTATCTTGGTCGACAAATCCGATGAGCGTGTCTTAATTTTTCTTCATCTTTGCTGCCATTATCAAGCACCTCGACAGAATTGTTTCTCTGGTACCGTTAACTTTCCTAAAGCCAAAATAATCGTCATAAAATATATCCTCAGTTTTCTTTCCCATTTTTCTTTATATCAGTTTTGTCAGCAGCTTGGATACATGAGATGTTAAGCTGATTGTGCGATAATTCGTTCACTTACCTGTCTTTGCTATTTTCAGGTTGGTGTGGACGGTCTTTTTCTAAAAGTTGCGTTTATCTGGAGCCTGTTCCATCAGACTGACTCCTGCCTCTTGTGGTAAGGTGATCATGACGTGGGCGGCGTATGTTTCTGCATTAACGTCTCGAGCATATCACCAAATTTTTCACTGTCTGGCTACACAATAGGTTGAAATTCCCTGTCCAGATAAAACATTGTCCTTATATTAACCTCAGTTGCTATGAGAGGCGTCCGACACACGTATGTGATTAGAGCTTGAAATAAACTCACCTTTTTGGTCCTCACCCCCTCTCCCACCCAAACCCCTACCTCCTGTGACACTGTTTCGGTTATGCAAATTTGGATTTATATCTTTCCTACTCTTGCCATCGTCAGTTAATTTACTCCTCTTCTACTAAGTCTTAACGTAATTCTCTCAAAATCACCTGAATAATTCCATTTTGTACTATGTCTTGTTTTGCTTTTGCTGATGTTTATGTTGTAACTTGTTCTTTTGAAAGCACTGTACATTACATTCGACTAATTCTGAAACTCCTTGGCTTTTTCTGACAGAATCGCAATGTCATTGCTAAATATCAACGTTTCCATTGTTACTCCCCTCAGTCTTTCTCCAGATTTCCTATTCGTTTCTATTACTGCTTGGCTCATTCTTTTTGTGCAAGCTAAAAATAAGTTTCCACCCCATGTGTTTTATTCCTGGTACCTTGAGAGTGTCAAAGATTGTGTTCCAGCGAAAAAGATCAAAAAGGATGCCTCTAACTTTACAAATTATGTAAATATAGTTTTGTCCTCTCTTGGCCACGACATTAGTCAATTACACATTATAGTCTTGAAAGAGTAATGCGTGAGCAGTTTACTGGACTGTAAAACTCGACAATACGTTGCAGGATCCTGTCCCGATAGTGCACCGCCGACATATTTGTGTCGATAGTGATTAGAAGCGTCCGTCTTTCGTGCATGATACCGATCCAAAACATTACTACCAAACATATCTTTTGTTGGAAACAGTACTGAGATCAAGATTTCGATATGTGCAGTAGCCTAGACCGACTTTGGCTCTAATACGTATCTTTTCCTTGTGTAATTTCATGTAGTTAAAGCCTCTGATATGATAAACTGAATTAGTTTATAGAGAACATTGTTACTTCAGAAAAGGGCAATCAAAACGATCTATACCGGCAGTTCACAACTTCCTTCGGGCGGTTGTTCAAGTGTCTCTGAATGTTAACTATATCATTCCTGCACACCTACTCCCACACGAAATTTATAGTTAACGACACGGAGTAATTCACTAAATGAGTGATTCCCTCGAGGAGCAACAAAGGAAATATTTCCACTTAGACTTATTTAACAATGTACTGAAATGTATGCACTATCCTAGAGATTTTTTTTCAGTAGCGATAAAATCATACACAGACCGATTTCCTACGATAGGTAGGCGGTTTTTACCCCACTGCGATTGCTGCCGGACAGTAGGGGATGTGTGTACGAAGCCTGAAATCAGTCCAGTTGTTTAGGAAGAGAAACGGAACATTCACACATACACATCTACACATTTTTGTAATATGTATTGATCAAATGTTTCCGGCCTTGCCGATATGCTCACTGCTTACCTGATGTAGAATTTCAAAAGTGTCCAGATTTACAGTCAGTGTCGATAAAACATTATCTCTCTGCAGATTACTTTCTTAAGTTGCACCTCCATAAAATTTCATGTACAGGGACAGTGAAGCTGCAGGCGTTTTAATGTGTGTACTTCTTGTTTTCTGTGCAGATGGATGGCGCGACTGTTACCTCGATGGTCGCCGCCGCGGAAGTTGGCGTTTCCAGTGAGGAGGAGGCGCCGCCCACAGCTCGCCGCAGACGCCGCTGCCGCCGTTGTTGGGCTGAGCGGCTGGCCGACAAAGTGATGCTGCGGCCGCGTGGTCGCCGGGGCTACCGCCTCAGTAGGGAGTGAAACTTTCTAGTGTGGAAGAGGAAACAAAATTCTTGCAGAAGCTACAAATACCTGGGAGCAGTAATAGAAAAATTTGATGCATGTCACGAGGATACATTTCCAGACTAGCATGGGAAAGAGAGCTGCTAAAGAATTCCCTGGGGCAATACAGAACAATAATATTCGGCAGGACACAAGGAAAAGAAAATTTCACAGTGTGTTGGAGAACATCTTTGCGGAGTTCAGATGTGACTTCAAATAAGAAAATTTATGGAGAAAAATTAAACAGTGAAAATGAACCATATGAGAAGACGTCTGCGTCTAACAAGCTAAGATGCGAAACGAAGAGGTATGGAGGTGAATGGTGACAATGTGCTCCATAAAGAGAACTTTGGAGGAGGTATGGAGATGACTGGTATAACATGCTCCATAACGAAAATTTTGGAGGAGGTATGACATGAATGGTGATAACGTGCTCCATAATGCGAACTTTGTAGGAGATATAGAGGTGAATGCTGATAACGTGCTCCATAATGCGAACTTTGTAGGAGATATAGAGGTGAATGCTGATAACGTGCTCCATAACGAAAACTTTGGAGGAGAAATGGAGGTGAATGGTGATAAAGTACTCCATAACGAAAACTTTGGAGAAGATATGGAGGTGAATAGTGATAATGTGCTCCATAACGAGAACTTTGGAGGAGGTATGGAGGTGAATGGTGATAAAATGCTACATAAAGAGAACTTTGGAGGAGGTATGGAGGTGAATGGTGATAAAGTACTCCATAACGAAAACTTTGGAGAAGGTATGGAGGTGAACGGTGATAATATGCTCCAAAACGAGAACTTTGGAAGAGGTATGGAGGTGAATAGTGATAATGTTCTCCATAACGAAAACTTTGGAGCAGGTATGGAGGTGAATAAAGTGCTCCATAACGAAAACTTTGGAGGAGGTATGGAGGTGAATGGTGATAAAGTGCTCCATAACGAAAACTTTGGAGGAGGTATGGAGCTGAATGGTGATAACATGCTCCATAATGAGAGCTTTGGAGGAGGTACAGAGGTGAATGGTAATAAGGAGCTCCATAACGAAAACTTTGGAGGAGGTTTGGAGGTGAATGGTGATAATGTGCTCCATAACGAAAACTTTGGAGGAGGTATGGAGGTGAGTGGTGATAAAGTGCTCTATAATGAGAACTTTGGAGGAGGTATGGAGGTGAATGGTGATAAAGTGCTCCATAAAGAAAACTTTGGCGGAGGTATGGAGGTGAATGGTGATAAAGTGCTCCATAACGAAAACTTTGGAGGTGGTATGGAGCTGAATGGTGATAACATGCTCCATAATGAGAGTGTTGGAGGAGGTATGGAGGTGAATGATAATAAGGAGCTCCATAACGAAAACTTTGGAGGAGGTTTGGAGGTGAATGGTGATAAAGTGCTCCATAACGAGAACTTTGAAGGAGAGAATGCTTTAATGATGCTTGCAAGCACAGAGAATGCCAAACCATCGATGGTAAAGGAAGATTTGAAACTGGGATTCGCGCAGAAGAAAGCCAGCGCTAAGAAAGGAAAAATACGTACTGGAAGTATCGGAAGACAGAAATCCAGGCCCAGATTATTGAGCCGCAGAAGAACTATACTAGTACTTTCTGCTCGTCCAGCTTCGATACGTTTTGTTTTTTAACGGTGATGCGGAAAAAATGATAACTGAAGGAACGAATGGTGATTATCTAAATTATTTCTCACTAGTGTTTCTAACCAGTTCATTCTGTTAAAATTTGTGCTTCATAACGGAACACACTGAATTTGACAACAGTCTAACAGTGACTCTAGAATGAAGTTTCATAACAGTGACTCTGTTTGTGATAATACGTTGTTGACCTTGTGCATATCCAGCAAGGAGATTAATGACGCAGAGGGGCTGTTATTGAAAAGAATGAACATCACTTTTAGTTTTGTGACAGTTTCGAAAGAGTCTCTTAAATCTGTATTTCTAAAGTCAGTGTTTTGTATATTAAAAAATCTTCTGCTTAGTACTCAATAAAATTGCAAGTCTTTCAATGAAGATATCGCATAAAACTTTATTTTTAGTTTTATAAAGTTGTTTGTAGACATTTACACTACTGCTCATTTACGAAACAGTGTTTCTACTGAAAATTTTAGGACTTGGCACTGGCTGAGAATTCATTTACAGACAGAGCTTTTTCAGTAGTTTCCGATGCTAGACTCCGGAAAACGGAAATACAGAAATTAGTGGACCACTATGAATTCCTATACGAAAATCGAATAATTTACAGTCAAAATTTTCGGCGACTTTGAAATGTGTCGCGACCCACATGGAGGTACAGAATGATGGTATCACAAGAAAATTGTGGAATGATGCAAGATATCTTTACCTCATGACTAAACAACCGTGAAAAATCACTGATTAAATGAAAACAATTTAATTAATTTTTCAAAAGTTTTGTCAGAAGCATGAGACTGATAGAGTATGGCGTCGTTTAGACATCACTATAATTAGTATGTATGCTAGTTGACGATCACATCCGATAAGAGACAAGGAGTTTGTTTAATAAAATTTATGGGACAGTAACAAAAATCACACAAAATAAATATACTAATATTAAAGGTGGTTGTGTATACTGCCTGGTGCCTCTTCATAGTTAGCAAAAAGTGTTAATAATTCTGAACCATTACTCTTTACTCTTCTATAAACATTATTCTGTTACACTGGATAACGATGCGATTACGATGTTCGTATTAAATTTGGCTAAGAAAGGTCACTATCTTCATTCGTAGGTACAACAGACTTTTCTGGCGTCAAATGAAATGAAATTACTGTACGGTATTGATGGCCGGGAGTCCCCGCCTGCGTAAGTGCGACCGCCAAGTTGCAAGTCTTTTCAGCTCACGCCACATTGGGCGACTTGCGTGAAGATGATGATGAAAATATGATGACGATACGACACGCAATCCCTGAGTGGAGGAAATTTCCACCCCGCCGGGAATCGAACCTAGCCCCTCGCATTGCAGTCAGACACACTGACCGCTCAGCTAATGAGGTGGGTCTTTTCAGGTTTGTATTACTCAGACAGGAGTATATTTAGACAATGGGCCTACCGACGAAGTTTAATATTTGAATACTTTATTACTGCCTCCCGACTTTTCATTGATTTTTTTAAAATAACATAGAGACGTGAGGGAAGCCAGAATGAATTATTTAAAAAAAACTCATTGGGTAACACATTTATTGCTGCCATTAAAATCCAATCTCATAGTATAAGTTACTAAAATCACCAGTAATTGTTTCCTGTAACGTATCAAAAGGCTTACGAACCATACCGCCAAAACAAACATTATTAAATACAATAAAAGAGACACAAAATACACGTCTAACAAACCTAAGAAAGCATGATACAAAGGCAATCTTGCAGGGCTGCCTTATGCTTATACGGAGCAAAGAAATGGAAATAGTGTTAGTTTCCATCGGTGGTTGTATGAGTCTCTCACGTCTAGATTTACATAAGCCGCAAAATGTCTGTAACTCTAGCAGCTGGTAGAGTTCACTTTTAGATTAATGTCTTTTGATAAGGGTTCCAATAGACTGGAGTGTTAGGGAGCCTACATTCCGAGTGGGCAATGTTCATAAAGGCATACGTTACACTTTAGGGGGTTTGATGTGTTTGTCTTCAGTCCGAGACTGATTTGATACAGCTCTCTATTCAAAAAATTTCTTTTTTCCCCAGTTCGATTCATTACACCAGTAGCAACTATTCGAACTACCCACTATCATATCTCTTAAAAAAATAATGTAACTATTTATTTACAGGAAACACTCTCGTAGTAAATTTTTTGTCCTTTGATTTATCGTGATCTGTTACTGATTTTTAGTGAAGTTAATTTTTACGTTTAGCTTTCAAAAAAATACAAAAGAGATATAATAAGCAAAATAATGAATTTCGTAGGTTGCCAATTACGTATTATATCTGGTTTCATCGAGCGCCAGGCTCCCTACAAATTACTGTAAATGCAATAGCGTAGTATTACTCAGCTCCAGTTCACTGATCTGAAATTATTACTATCACAGAAAATAGACAAGTTTTAATAAAATTATTTCACTTGATTCCTTCAATTAATCTCACTGAATATTTTTACATAATTTCTTCCGCTCCGGCTATCAGACATTGTGCTGTGAAAAAATATTTTTAAATGTACCGCGTAATGGCGGCTAATTGTTGACAGTCAGAGATCACTGTTACTCGCTCCGCAGCAGTTGGAAACGTGCTAAATAATTTGCATTAAATATTCTTTTCATAAGATAAGTGTGGCGTAGGTTCTTGAAATAACACACGGAGAGCACTTTATACTAATATATTCTTACTAGGACACAGTTTCCACCATTAAATATTTGCAATTACGTTACGACAGAAACAAATGCTAGCGCAGCACAATAGGTTGCGTACCTTATTCCAGCTAACACCAGAACGAACAGAACAAAACAGACTTGACAGAAGAATGAGCACTGCATTGTGTTTTATACTCTTACGAAGATAATACTTCTTTTAATTACTTACACATTATAATCTCACACAGTAAAAATAATGTCTTTTCTGTATCTATCGATCTATATTGTATATTTTTACAGTTAGTGTTACTACCTTTCGCAGATAAATCGATGTTTGCAGTTCATTTTGAGTCACATACAGTCATTTTTATTTATGTTTCACCTCGATAATGGTGAATATTGCAAAAAGGACACTACACCACCTAATTTTCAACACTTTTATTGCACTACACTTGGAAAGCTTTTGTTCTCTTTTTAGCTGGCATCCCTATCGTCGATGTTTCCCTTCTGTTCAAGGCTACACATAGGCTAATAGTCCTACCTTCAGGAGAAAATTCCTAATATTTAAACATAACTACATATCCTCTCCTTTCCGCTCCTTGATGCTCAAATAACAAAATTCATCAATTATACTACTTGATAAAAAAGTGAAAGCACATTAAAGAAGGAGTAAGCGGAATGAAATTTCACGGGTTGAGAGTATACTGAATGTTATTTCAGTGGTTGCTGCAGTATGGTACTTTTCATACAACCACAGAAGTAAACTTTAGTCGTCGCCACCCTCAGCTATTTATAGTACGCTGAGGGAAACACTTTGAGAGGAGAACGAGGAGAACACTGATACGCCGTTAATGATTAGCGACAAGAACACACATTTATTGACGAATACTCAACTGGGTACTAATCGGTTCAGGCAGCAGATCCTGGAGATCAATTACTATTCCAGAAGCTAAGGCTGAGTAGTAAACAGTTCTTGTTTGCGGGAGACGGGCTGGTGTGGACTCGCTAGCAGCAGATGTGTGCGCGAAGTACACTGGTCGAGCAGACTTGGAAGAGACCGCAGTGCTGTAGCGCCACCGCCACGACTTCATGGTGCAACAATCGCTGGGATATACGCCGTCTCTGGAGTGGGTCACCGAGCTACCGAAGCCTGTGGTACTGCCTGGTGGTGCGTGCTGTGCTTATACCAACCACACACCTCCCCACAAATCTTCTGGCCGTGGTCGCATGTGGTTTCGGTGGAAGCTGGCGGTGAGGGACACAGGTCTGGGTGCAGGTGCAGGAGATGGGACGGAAACCGGATCTGCGTCCCGGAATTCGCCCTCAACCACCACGGGAACGCCTGGCAAACTGCAGGGAGGGCGTACACCTACATCCACGGCTGGAGTCTCGAACGCTGGAAGACTCACCTCGGAGAGGAAAGCGTCAGGGCGTTGAGGTGTTGTCCACGGTGCTATGGGCTGTTGTCGTGCTGGCATCATTGATGAAGACGCGTCCACCTCCAAGGGAAGCGCCTAAGGCTGAGATGCCATCTGGTCCACGGCAGACCGCCGCGAACGTGGTTCCTGGCTCTGAACTGAATCTCTAAAGCGAAACGGAGCGGCAATATCACGGAGTCTGAGAGGGCGAAGTTGGTTCTGAGTCACTGAGCATCGACCCTGTAGGGGAAGAAATGAAGAACACATTGTGTCCAATAACATATGAAACGGTTTCCTGTAGCCATCGCTGTCTGGGCCGGAAGGTGCCGAAGAGTACTGCGTCCTGGATCGCAAAATGAGAATCTTTGTACTGACCATTACTCCTCGTTGGTCCGTGCAGCAGATGAATCAGGGTGCGTTGCCAGTGGCCGTGCAGAAGTTTAACTAGGAAAGATCCATTTCCAGGCATTGCGTGGTAGGTGGGCAGGAACAGTTGCAAAGCCTGCTCCCATGTGTGAGTTCTACGGAATTTAGTCGTCTACACATTAAATGTTCTCACCAAAGCTTCAGCTTCACCATCCGATTGCGGCTGGAACAGCAGTGTGGTCACATGTTCAATACAGTTGCCCATGCAAAATTGTTCAAATTCTTGTGAGGTGAACTGTGGTCCATTATCAGATAGTAACACTTCCCGCAAGACCGTGATACATAAAATTGAGATAAGTTTTATGATAATACTGGCCGACGTTATAGTGTTCATTGGAACCACAAATGGATAACAACTGAACACATTTACTACAATAAGGCTAGCAAAATCAAGGTGGATAAGTTTTCACGGACCACTCGTGTATGGTCAGCCAGAAAGTCGTTGGGGTTGAGCTTCCTGTTGCTCCATGCAAGCGGCGCAGCTTGATGTCATGTCTTCAATCTGGGCGTCTTTCCCTGGCCAAGCCGCTGTGTCCTCACAATACTTCAGAGCGCGTAATGCAACAACCTTAAACATCCCGCTGAAGGGTAAGTGGGATGATGACCCGGGCCTGGTCATTCTCGCCGTGCCGACATGTTTTGACGGTGAGCGAAGCATCAACGTAGTTACAGCCAAACAATGTCTTTCAATCTCCTTCGCCACGCTGTGCGCATGTAATTCAGCACAATGCTTGAATTTGCATCCACACAGTCTCCCGTGCTGTGCGACGAAAGTCCACGGGAAAGTTGAGCTGCAGGAGCGTCCAGAGCATCGATCTGACAACACCATGCTTCAGATGAGTTTTGAACTGATCGTCTTTGAAAACTCATCGGCGTTGGAATGTTGAGCCTTTGGGTGGTACAATATTTCAGAGTTGTAGACCGACAGCAATAAAGCTGTAACATTATGTGATTGCCCTATCATTTTAAATTATTCACTAACCGAACAGTCGCTCGGCAACAGCTACAGTTAGAAAATAATGTTACGAGAATGTAAAAGGTGAACGACCTGTGACGTAACTTGTTTATTGTCGAAGTGCCGTCAGAGATGCAGTGAGTTATTGACTTTGAAAACCGCGGCGCGAAAAACGGACAGAAGAAGAACACTTTTACACATTTTTATTGATGTACGAGATATTCTCGATTAACAGTTACTCATTCTTCTCTTTTCTTTTGTAACTTGTGTCGGACGCGCATGTCTTGCCGCCGTATTATTATCGTTCAAAATAATACTATTTTAGTGTAAAGTAAATGTGCAATACTAAAAGTGCAATACTGCATAGCAGTAGATTTATTGTGCGACGTGTATGTGAAAACGTCAAAGGAATTATTTTCATTACGAGAAGAGAAGTGCCAGTCAAAACGGCATCCATGTTAAATTCTTCACTGTAGTGTAAGTTCATCTATTAATTGCCATAAATTCAGAGTTAAATGGAACTGGTGTATGGACTATTTATTTAGTGTAGAATCTATGTCTCACTCATTCATGAAGTAATTTAATTTTCTTTATGTTTCTGCCAAATAGAGAGTTCACAGTCACGAATTCTTTCGTCGAAATTGGACGGAAGTTGTATGCGGCGAAATATTTTCACCGCACCATATTCTACTGGCAAATGCATGATAAACTACGGTCCCTTAGGAAATTCATGTTGAGCTATCCAAAAATAATTATATTTTGAATAGGCATTTACTCTCCTCTGGAATGCAACTTCCGACTGATCAGACGATCCAACAAGAAACAGCCGCACACGGTCGGCGTTCGCAAATATATTTCCACAGCTGATTATAGCTACATGTTACAGCACAAAAGTAAACATATTGTTATAATTATCGGCTACGAACGGGGACATTTATAACTGTATGTTTATGTAAACGCATTACGTAAACATATCGTTAAAAAGCCCATCGTTGCAATTTCTGATCCGTGTGGTACGGAACAGGCTTGGTTGTGTGCGAGAGTGAAATTAGTGACTTCTGATCCGTGACCAAGTTCAGCTTCCTTCCATAGAGCTAACGATGAAATTTGGTTACACGATAAATGATCGTCAATGCTTTTTTCCAATCTGACTGTAGCTTGCCTGAGTCCTAGTCAGTTAGGAGGTATATTCTAATGAACGAACCGTTGATCCGACACGGTGTAACAGTACATTGTCTAGGCCAATAGAAGAAGCGTCAACCGCTACCACCACTGGTTTAGCCAAATCGAAGTGTATGAGGCACGAAATACTAAATAGCGCCCATTTCCATTGATCAAAAAACCATTCCTTGGTCCATGCAAGTGGAACTTTCGTACACTGTAGCTTGTGAAGTGGAGCTGCAATCTGATAGGTGTGAGGAAAGAATCTGAAGTAGTAATCCAGTTTGCGAAATATTGGTTGCAGTTCCTTTAGGTTTTTCGAAGCCGGCAAATCTATGATGGCTCGCAAATGAGTCTGGATGGGGTGAATACCCTGCACATTATTAACGGGTTCCAGGTATTGTTGTCGTCTGGAAAAAAGAGCACTTGTGTTTGAGATACTTGAGACCTGACGACAGCAGTACTTGAAAAAGGCAGTCTTCATTGGCTACACCTATATTTAGTCAGAATTACGACAGCGTTGTGTGTGGAATGTGAATGAACGTTAGGCTTAATCGTATTCTCGTGATATTACTAAAAAGGACTTCATCGATAGTAAAATAATAAATAATTAAGGCCAATGAAATAATTTCTTTGACATTATTATTTGATTATAATTATCGTCTTAATAAATGTTAAGTTTTCTGTTTTCTGCTCAGCTACAAAAGAGGGCAACCATTAGCGCTAATGATCGACAGCGCGGTTTATTCGTAAATGATGAATAATAAGCGATTAACTTTTTATTCTCAAATGTTAATGCATATAGTGAAGGTACAAAAAGTTTTAATATAATTATTTGTTAGTAGTAAAACATGGCCTGAAGCAGAATCGATAAGTGATTGTCTTATGTTAGCCGCCATCTTAGTGAAATATTGCAGCGGCAGTTGTAAATTGATTTTCTATACAGACATAAATGTTGTTGGTCATAATTGAGACAATAATTGTGTACTGCTGGCCCAGAACCAACTCTGTGGTAATAAATAAGTATAGTGCACTTCTATAAGTGCAAACAGCATCTTACGTGATATAAAATCTTATCTGCTGATGTATGAGGCCTGGTTGTTTCGTAACCACTATCATGAAATATTTTGACCAGGGAAAATATATTAGTGTTGTGTGCGTATATGTGTGACAAAACTGTTCATTTTGCTTAAAGAAAAGTGTTGTCACCTCGAATAACAGTATCGTCAAATTTCATTCACTGTCTGCATCTAGTAAAGAGACTGTTATACAACAGCACTGAAAATTTCTAAAAATCATTGCTCTTGTTTAGTTCAGGTTATCTATCATACATTTAGCTTGTTTGCTGGTTATATACGATTACTTTTGTTCTTGAACTTAATGCTATTTACACTGCGTGGTCTGATGAATGCCGATGCATTCTTCACTATGCCGATGGGAGGGCGCGATTCTGTCGTCTCACAGGGCAACAGCTGCTTGGCACCTGTACTGTGGGACTGAGACAAGCTGGCGGCGGCTGCATTGCGCTCTGGGGAACATTGACGTGGGCATCCACGGGTCCAGTGGAGCTCGTGCAAGGCACCATGACGGCCAAGGAGTATCGTAAACTGGTTGCACACCACGTACACCCCCTTCACGACGATCAAGTTTTCCGACGGCGTTTCAGCAAGATAATGAGCTGTGTCACAGAGCCAGAAGTGTAATGGAGTGGTTCGAGGAACATAGTGGCGAGTTCCAATTGATGTACTGGACCCCCAGCTACTCAAATCCTAGCCCTATTGAACACATCTCGGATGTGATTCAACATGACGTCAGAGCTCATAGCACCCTCTCCGGAATTTACGGGAATTGTGTGTGTAGATGTGGTGCCACCTCCCGCCAACGACCTACCAAGGCTTCATTGCTTTAACGCCACGATGCGTCACCGCTGTTATCCGTGCCAAAGGCTGGCATACCGGCTATTAGGTAGGTGTTCACAATGTTCTGGCTGATCAGTGTATATTATTTAATAAATGTGTGATACTTATCGTGAAATCCAGCTGTAATTTTGCAATTACACTACTGGCCATTAAAATTGGTACACCAAGAAGAAATGCAGATGATAAACGGGTATTCATTGGACAAATATATTATACTAGAGCTGACATGTGATTACATTTTCACGCAATTTCTGTGCATAAATCCTGAGAAATCAGTACCCAGAACAACCACCTCTGGCCGTAATAACGGCCTTGATACGCCTGGGAATTGAGTCAAACAGAGATTGGATGGCGTGTACAGGTACAGCTGCCCATGCAGCTTCAACACGATATCACAGTTCATCAAGAGTAGTGACTGGCGTATTGTGACGAGCCAGTTGCTCGGCCACCATTGACCAGACGTTTTCAATTGGTGATAGATCTGGAGAATATGCTGGCCAGGGCAGCAGTAGAACATTTTTCGTATCCAGAAAGGCCCGTACAGGACCTGCAACATGCGGTCTTGCATTATCCTGCTGAAATTTAGGGTTTCGCAGGATTAGATTGAAGGGTAGAGCCACGGGTCGTAACACATCTGAAATGTAACGACCACTGCCCAAAGTGCTGTCAATGCGAACAAGAGGTGACCGAGACGTGTAACCAATGGTACCCCATACAATTACGACGGGTGATACGCCGATATGGCGATAACGAATACACGCTTCCAATGTGCGTTCACTGCGATGTCGCCGAACGTGGATGCGACCATCATGATGCTGCATACAGAACCTGGATTCATCCGAATAAATGACGTTTTGCCATTCGTGCACCCAGATTCGTCTTTGAGTACACCATCGCAGGCGCTCCTGTCTGTGATGCAGCGTCAAGGGTAACCGTAGCCATGGTCTCCGAGCTTATAGTCCACGCTGCTGCAAACGTCGTTGAACTGTTCGTGTAGATGGTTTTTGTCTTGCAAACGTCCCCATCTGTTGACTGAGGGATCGAGACGTGGTTGCACGATCCGTTACAGCCGTGCGGGTAAGATGCCTGTCATCTCGACTGCTAGTGATATGAGGCCGTTGGAATCCAGCACGGCGTTCCGTATTACCCTCCTGAACCCACAGATTCCATATTGTGCTATCAGTCAAAGGATCTCGACCAAAGCGAGCAGCAATATCGCGATACGCTAAACCGCAATTGCGCTAGGCTACAATACGACCGTCATCAAAGTTTGAAACGTGAAACGCGTACGTTTCATATGTATTCATTACCAGCGATGGCGAGGCGTGACAGAATCTCTGACCAGAGAGTTATTTATCGTTGCTAGTCTGCGCTTGACCGCGCGAGAGTGCAGTTCGAGAGTAGTAGCGCGCGCGAGACGACAGTAGTGTGTGTGGAGTCGGCAGAGAGAGTGGTTCTGTTGCGAGTTGCACTCTGTCGGCAGTAGTTGTAGCGAGTGGACGGTTGTACTGAGCGGGCGTCGACATGGGTCGGCGGCATGCTCTCCTTGCATCTCTGGTCACGATTCAGGACGAGGTATATTGTTTTATAAGGTAATGAAGCAGCATTGCGCTCAGCTAATAATGTATGGTAATTGTAATTAATTTGTTCAAGAAATGCCCCAATAATAATTTTTTATAAAGTAAATCTTTTAAAGAAAAATAATCATTTCAATTTAAAGAATTTTTCCACTATTTTGAAGAAAAGCATTCATCTTTAATTCAAAGAATATTTCCTATGCATTTCCTCCAAGAATCAGAATTAAATATACCCCAGCATTGCACGAAGCTGTGCCAAAAATAAGAGCAGATAGACATACATTTTTATTGAGGTAAGAATTTATCAGGTTTGATTATCTCACAGGGCCATAGGTCAGCGCTGTTGTGCCTATAAAATTTATCAGATTTAATTATTGCTGTTCAGATGTTACATTCAGTTTATGATTCATTATTTAATTAACATTACTGAGGGTTTTATGAGCAATGTCCATTCGTTAATGTTTGTGGGGAGTTTACATTTGGGCCATTATTATTCTTTAATTTTGCAACGAGGTTACGCTTGGCTCATTCTTATTATTCAGTTTTGTGGGAAGTCAACATTTGGCACACGTTTTCATTATCATTGACATTTTAAATAATTGAGGGGAGGTTACAAACGTGATGGTACGCATTTCTCTTCCATACACGAGGCAACGCCGGTCAACTGCTGTTTGTGTATGAGAAATCGGTTGGAAACTTTCCTCATGTCAGCACGTTGTAGGTGTCACCACTGGCGCCAACCTTGTGTGAATGCTCTGAAAAGCTAATCGTTTGCATATCACAGCATCTTATTCCTGTCGGTTAAATTTCACGTTTGAAGCACGTCATCTTCGTGGTGTAGCAATTTTAATGGTCAGTAGTGTAGAATTTAGTTATATCCAAATGAAACTCACCGTTAAAAGTGTGGCAAATGTGAAAGAAAAGTACTGTATCAGAAATTAAATGAAGATAAGAATAAAAATATGAGAGAACAGAGATACCCACATTACGGCTGGAGATTTGGAGAAATATTAGCCACCGGAACTTACCTTCAGATGTGAAAGCGACGTGGTACAAGGTCGTGAACAAAAAAATATATATCAACTCAAAATTTTACGCCATCCACCTAAGAGAGTGCCCACTATGTGGATCTTGTGGCTTAATGGATACTGAGGAACACAGGTTAGTGAACGAGGGGCTAAAAATCAAATGGTCGCAGTGCTTGTACATGTTCTTTCTGACAGGAATTTAACACCTGTTCCGCCAGTAACTTCCAAACTGTATCCTTCGAAGTGTGGGTTTAACAGACAAGTTGACGGGTGTTTATCGCTGGGTGGTCCGCCATACGCTCCGACACCATCAGCTCAAAGTCAAGTGTTGGGGTATGTCTTTGACGGGAACCTTGGCCATCTGTCTTTGGCATGAACGACCCCGTCTCTCGTAAGTTGGTATCCATGGAAATAAACTTCTTCCAATTAGGAGGACGCCTGTTGGTAAACATTCTCTGTACAGGTACTGCATTACGGACACAACATCCTGCCGCACTGTACGTTAAATTCATGGCTGCCAACTCCCATGGGAAGTAACGTTCACTCTTTGACCACGCGACAAGCACTGTTCACAGTAACACACCTCGCCATGGTCAGATCACAAGCTGCCTGATGCAATGGACAACTAACATCAGAGATAATAGTGTGCGTGTGCACACGTTAATGCGCCGGTGCGACGCAGGCGGTCGTCCCTGACGTACGTACAATGAGCTAATTTGCGTACGGTATGTCTGTCTGGTGGTCAGAGGTGTACGCTGTTCATCAACTGTCCGCAGCTCGTGGTCGTGCGGTAGCGTTCTCGCTTCCAGCGCCCGGGTTCCCGGGTTCGATTCCTGGCGGCGTCAGGGATTTTCTCTGCCTCGTGATGGCTGGGTGTTGTGTACTGTCCTTTGGTTAGTTAGGTTTAAGTAGTTCTAGGTTCTAGGGGACTGATGACCATAGATGTTAAGTCCCATAGTGCTCAGAGCCATTTGAGCCATTTGTTCATCAACTGCTGCCTGTTACAGTGTGCACTGATAGCCAAACTCTTATGACCACTGCCAGGTTGAATGCCTCGTGCTGGTGATGTGGGACATGACGCAGGAAGGAGAGTGGTTGAAGGACTGTCAAATAACGAATAGGCCTTTGGACTATCACGTCTCATCACAAAACGTAGTATAGTCCAAGATAGACAGTGGTCTGTGGCAGATCTGACAATAGAGTATAACCTTTGTGCAGGCAGGAGTGTTTCGGAGCACATATTTCAAAGGCCATTGTTGAACATGGAGCTCCACATCACACGACCCCTACGTGTTCCAGTGTCAACCCAACAAAATCGTCAGTTTTGATTGCAGTGGGTCACTGAGTTTTCGCCGTGGTTCCATGGAAACGTGTCGCCTGTCGAATAAATAGCATTTCCTGTTATACCAGATCGACGGTTGGGTCCTTACACGCCGTCATCCAGTCGGATGGCTCCACGGAGCATGCACTGCGCCACAGATGCAGATCGGTGAGGTCAGGTTTATGCTATGGGGGACATTGATTTGGACTTCCATGGAACCTGTAGTGGTAATCGAAGGCATCATGGCGGCAAGGAACTACATGAACATTGTTGCGGACCACCTGGATCACTTTATGCTTTAAGTCTCGCCCTATGGCGATGATATCTTCCAGCATGATATCTGCCCGTGTTGCTACAGACGTACGGTAGATTGATAGAGAGATTACCGAACAACCCGAACCGCAGGTTGCTCTAACCCACCCCTACTCCACAAGGGAAAAACGGACCAACCAATTTATAAACAACCACCTTCCCGCGGGTGGACAAACGGAGAAGAATTGTGGGAGGACCCGAAAGCAAAACGGCTGGTGACCTCACCAAGAAAATAAGTAGGATTTAACAAGAGTAAATCAAACAACATATCACCAATCACTTAACTTCTAATAAACTGCGATTTCTCGAGAAGACCTGGCGCAGGACCCCCAAATCGCTCTCCCGAACCGTCCACTGCCAGCCGCTTCAACGGACATAGGAAGGCGCGCCGATCTCCCGTCTCACGGCGTCGCAGCTCGCACCGGCCAGACTGATGTCGTGTGTTGACTCCTGTTGTTCTCGTGTGACAGCGAAGTCACTACCCCTCGCTATACGCCGCGGCCCACTGGACTCAAGTGGCGACCTCACATGCGCCGACGCTCAAGACGGACAGGTCATCTTGTGTCTCAGTGCGCGACCGACCAACCGATCGATCCAACCCCCAATGACCATTGCCTGAGCAAACTCGAGCAGACTGGCGGCCTAACGCGCAGACTCAGATGCAGGAACTAAGCCGCGACCGGGCGACCACTCGCTGAGTTCTCTTACTGGCCGAGTGGAAAGACTCTCATTTCGCCGACATTAAGGTTGATCCGAACGACAGACAGACACTAACTGCCTAACAAATGCGGACGAGAGACAGACTAGCAAACTGGAGACGAGAGACTGACCTACTGGCGAGCTCATAGCGCCCCTTAAATGCACGTGAACAGACAACCTTTCCCCTTTCCCACCAGAGAGAGACACCGAAGCTGCGATTGCCACAGCGACGCCACCGCCAGAAACGGAGGGCGACTGCTTCACACTACGCGCTGCGGCGCGCCCTTCAAAACAGCAACTCTTGCCACTGCTCAACCATTCCGTAATTTTCGGGAATTGCTTGATCGGTGCTAGACATCAGGTGCCACTTGCTTCTAGACTCCTGTTAACGACTTGTAGAATCCATGTCAAGCAGCATCTCTGTTGTACTGAGTTTGAAAAGTGGAACAACACGCTATTAAACAGGAGGTCATAATGTTTTGGCTCATCGGTGTACAACAGACATCCGGGATCTTCGCGAGAGTGCAGCAGAACTGCATGCGCCATTGCAATACATGCATTCAGACAGGCAGTCGTCACTGTGAACATTTACTACGAGCTACGTTGTAATTATGCAGTAAGTAGTACGTCCGTAGCACAATAAATATACATTTCCGACCATTGGTTCCCTATCTCAGTACAATCGGTTATGGACCCACTGTGGTTTCTTCCGATTTGACCCAAAAGGTTTGTGACGTCCTGTATATTGTACAGCAGCAATGAGCGAAGATGTTTGCTGATATCGAACTTCGCTGTGTGTTGCGAAGAATGTTGCCATCGTCAGTCACTGAAAGCGCTCAGCATAACGTCAACTGTTCGTAACTCCAATAATGCCGTGGCGTCAACATGGCAACTGGACTGTAATATTTCTCATTCGATTTTAAGAAGTTTATTAAATGAAAAAAAATATCTTTCACGTCTTATAGTTTAATATCTTTGGTCGATTTTTAAGAACTCTATTAAATGAGAAAAAACTTTCATGTCTTGTAGTTTGACGTCTTTGCTCGATAATGTACCAGATTTCCCTTCGTTATTTTCCATAATATTTCTGATACATCGAAATTAAGTAACCTATTGTGCAGAATTGGCATTTGGTCCCCTTAGGTCAAATGTTGCTGCACATTGAATGTAGCTAACATATTGCATTTATAGTTGAGAGCAGAGTGAGTACTACCCGCATTTTCCAGAAAATGGTTTTTATGTCACACGGAAGGACGATGTGCAGTGCACACAAATTCAGACTGTGAATCACCTAATTATAACATGTGTTATATTTCTTAAACACTTAAGATCTCGAATAGAGGAATTTGTAAATTATAACACGCAAAGTGACGAGTAGTTTGTTCAATGATTAACAGTGGAAACATTTTTATGTACCGAAATATAGAACCACTTACAATTTTCTTTCAGTGGGAAAATGTACTTCTTTTGACGGTACTGAACAGCTCGTGGAAGTATATGTGGAAAATCTATTAGACAGGTGTTCACAATGATTCAGCTTCCAAGGAGGTTCTACATCTACATCTACATCTACATCTACATCTACATCTACTCTGAAAATCACATTTAAGAGCCTGGTAGAGGTTTCATCGAACTACCTTCACAATCCTCTATTTTTCCAATCTCATACAGGGCGCGGAAAGAATGAAACCTATATTTTTCCGTACGAGCTCTGATTTCCCTTATTTTATCGTGGTGATCATTCCTCCCTACATAGGTCGGTGTCAACCAAATATTTTCGCATGCAAAGGAGAAAGTTGGTGATTAGAATTTCGTGAGAAGATTCCGTCGCAACGGAAAACGCCTTTCTTTTAATGATGTCCAGCCCAAATCCTATATCATTTCTGTGACACTCTCTTCCGTGTTTCGCGATAATACAAAACGTGCTGCCTTTCTTTGAACTTTTTCGATGTACTCCGTCAGTCCTATCTGGTAAGGATCCCACATCGCGCGCACTATTCTAAAAGAGGACGGAGAAGCGTAGTGTACGTAGTCTCCTTAGTAGGTCTGTTACATTTTCTAAGTACTGCCAACAAAACGCTGTCTTTGGTTAGCCTTCCCCACAACATTTTCTATGTGTTCAAATGGTTCAAATGGCTCTGAGCACTATGGCACTCAACATCTTAGGTCATAAGTCCCCTAGAACTTAGAACTACTTAAACCTAACTAACCTAAGGACATCACACACACCCATACCCGAGGCAGGATTCGAACCTGCGACCGTAGCAGTCCCGCGGTTCCGGACTGCAGCGCCAGAACCGCTAGACCACCGCGGCCGGCTTCTATGTGTTCCTTCCAATTTATCCGCCCGGAGTGGCCGAGCGGTTCTAGGTGCTACAGTCTGGAACCGCGCGATCGCAACGGTCGCAGGTTCGAATCATGCCTCGGGAATTGTTGTGTGTGATGTCCTTAGGTTAGTTAGGTTTAAGTAGTTGTAAGCTCTAGTGGACTTAGGACCTTAGAAGTTAAGTCCCACAGTGCTCAGAGCCATTTGAACGAATTTTCCTTCCAGTTTAAGTTGTTCCTAATTGTAATACCTAGGTATTTAGTCGAATTTACGGCTTTTAGATTAGACTGATGTATCGTGTAACCGAAGTTTAACGAGTTCGTTTTAGCACTCATGTGGATAACCTCACACTTTTCGTTATTTAAGGTCAACTGACACTTTTCGCACCATTAAGATATCTTTTCTAAATCGTTTTGCAGTTTGTTTTGATCTTCTGATGACTTCATTAGTCAATAAACGACAGCGTCATCTGCCAACAGCCGAAGACGGCTGCTCAGATTGTCACCCAAATCGTTTATATAGATAAGGAACAACAAAGGCCTGTAACACTACCTTGGGGAACGCCAGAAATCATTTCTGTTTTAATTTATTTATTCACAATATCCTCCATTACAATATTTGTAGTACTGGATGTATGTATTATGTGATTTGTGTGGAATTCAGTGTAATATTTGTGTTGTATGATGATGATGATGATGATGATATTGAGGGAAGGGAGAGGCTGAATCCCTGCGTCGTCACATAGCCTACTCGTCGCGAACAACACCAAGGGAGCCACCAGGCTTAACGTCCCCATCCGACGGACGGGTCAACCCCAACAGTGTCTCATGCCCTCAGTTCAAGAGACACTGAGGAGAGGCTTTGTATTTAAACCAGGACTCGGGCGCAAAGTCTGGTTGTCAGGAACTTCACACCATCACCTCTCGACACTTTGCCGTCTAAATACTGGCAGTGAAAATATTTTTCCACCACAAGGATTCTAACCGGCTTACTCCAGGTCGAACGCTACCGCGCAAACGTTCGTTAGCGACCCCTGCCACAGAGACCGGTAAGATGTAAGATGAGTTAGTTGCCAAAATAGCCAATATATTTTGATTAACCTGCATGCATAAAATAAATAATAATTAAAAATAGTTTTGTACGAAATTATTTCACCCCTTGCTCTGTCTGCTTATGGTCGCATAACATTTGAAATAGGTATAAAATATTTATGGTAGTTTTTACAAAAATCTGCATTACGACATGTTTGTGGTCGGCGGTCCCTACACAGTTTAAGAACAGCCACTTTATTCGAAAGACGATGCTAAGAATTCAGTTCAATTAACAGACATCTAATGTAGCACTGCAGTGTCAAACATCTTACGCTATGTATTGTTCAGATATGAGGACTCTTTCATCTGTGACGATTTTTTCAAGTCCCCCATAATCCGGTCATGAGTGATGAAAATTCATTCGTCATGGTCATATCAAATCACCAGCAACGATTCTCTATTAAACTTGGGATAGAATTGACTGGTGTCAATTACTCCATTGCCAACACCTTATATACCGTTCGAAATATTACAGCATGGATACATGCATTTGTTTCGAGTGGGCTTGTAATTAGAGGTTCTGAATAGCTTGGACAGACATTCGAAGACAAACAAATGGTCACTGGGGAACTCGTAAATGTGGGTTTTCAGTGGGCTATAGAATTTCGGGGTGGAATGGTGAACAGAAAGCATTTAAGGGTAAGCGTGTTGAGCCACCAACTCGCGGGCTGGCTTAGAAAAAATTTGGGCAGGCCTTTAGAGATATTTTCAGGACAGGACGTCTCTGTGTAAATGAGACGAAGCATTTGCACTCGGAAAGCTGAAACGGGTGCTATTGTTTGTACGCTCTCTGGCAAGTCATTGTGAATAGCCGAGATTCTGCTTAACAGATGGAGTGGGTAGGACGGCGTGCTAATTCGGCCAGGTCCCACGAGGCCTGGAAAGCAAGCACAGGAGGGAGTGCACATGAAATTCGCGCCGAAAGCGACGGAGCTGGAATTTCCACTGGTTCACATTTACGAGCATTTGATGCGCATGCAAAACTAAATACATTATTTTCTAAGCTTCACTGACTGTTATTAACATTAAAATGTGCACAATATTTGAGTCACGTTAGAGTAATATTTTATGAGACGGCATTCGTTTGTAATAATATTATTTGGCGCCTTATTATTTTATTCATGGCTGTAATTCTCAGCAACTGTAGTATTTTTCAAAATAAAATATAGTCGTTAGTTGCAAATATATTTGCAACTGACGACTGAATTTTACACTGAAACATGTTTGATGCCCCTTTGAGCAGCATATAAGCCTTTTTTTAGATAAGTTCTTTAATTAATGTTGATCACCTGGTTAAAAATTGTGAAATATTCTAGGTTAGCTACATGCCCCACAGATCATCTGAACGATTTTTCTGTTGAAATTATGTGAAACGAGCTAGTTTACAGGATATGTATATGTGATTCGTATCAACGTTTCTAAAAAATTATTTTTTTAGTCCTACTCACGCAACTACAACTAAAGAAAAGATTTTTTTTCAGACCACAGGTTTTTAAACAGCAATTCGTCCGTGGAATTGTAGTTGTCTAGCATTAATTATTTTAGGTTAGATTTAGAACCTGTTCTGCTACCTGTCAGACATTCTATGTTATTGAGCAAATTGCCAGAACTTTTTGTTGCTGTATATTGAACTCCTTTCTGAGCCACTGACAGTTTTAATAATGAGTTAAAAAGATCTTTATTTGTTGTAGTATTGTTGGTGTGGTCATCACTATTCCTCTCAAATTGTGATGGAGTATTTCTGACGAATTTCATTGGCGAATTATGTATTGTGATGGCGCAGTTAAAATGGCTAATTCCATGAAGAGGAATCTAAATGAAGACAACAGTTGAACTGTTTGCTTTTGTGCAGCCAATACTTCCTTTCTAAGTGGTAAGTTAACCCAGAAAATTATTCTATTACACATTATTGAGTGGAAATGCGCTAAATGTGTCAGGTGGTTGATTGTTTCCAAGACTAGCAAATATACGAAGAGCAAGCCAGCTAAACTTAATTATTTGAGAAGATCTGTAATGTGCTTCTTCTAGTTCAAGTTTTCATCAGTATGTCCACCCGTAAATTTGGAGCATTCTGCAGTATTTGCTGACTCCTATTCACATGCTATATCCATTGTTGATATGACTTTGTTTGTTATACGGAACTAAATATAGCGTGTTTTCTTATAATTTAGGGAGCATCTTTTTTTCAGAGAACCGCCAAAAATTCTTTTGAAAATCTCATTCACACTCTCTTCTCTTGCTTTCTCTCTAATGGAATTTATTACGACACATGCACTGCTTGCTTGCTGGACGTTAAATGGGAGGTAATTGACACATATAAGGTTCAGGAGTCGACCAGGAATTGAACCTTGTGGGATTCCCTTTGTTATCTTTCCACAGTCACAAAACTTTTCTACCCTTGCAACGTTGCTTAAATTACTGAGTGCAGCATTTTTCATTCTCATTGTTAAGTATGATTAGTCGTGTATAAAGCCATCGATCCTGTTAAACTTGAGTTTTCCCAGGAGTGTAACACGATCTGCACGGTCAAGATCACAAAAATTCCAACTAACGATAATTGAATGTGTAATTAGCATTCTCAATCGTGAAAACTTTCTGGAACCTTAACTTTAGTTTCTAATTAAATGTGATATTACTCTTGAGTACATTTCTTTCTCGAATATTTTGGAACAGACATCAGTAAGGAAATTGGACGATATTTATTTGAGTGTTCCCTGTCACATTTGTTATGAAGAGTTTTAGGTCTTGCATATTTTAACATGTCTGGAAGAGTTCCTTGTGCCAGTGATGCATTAAATACATCAGTCATTACAGTATTGCTTATTAATTTAGAACAACTTTTCGGAATTATCCACATGACTAGGGCGTGGCGTGATGAGGGAGAGACGACAGCGGCAGCCAATAAGAAACAAACTGAAAGAAATAATGGGGGCAGTAGAAAATAAGCTAGTTTTTTGGTGGAAAGGGAAAGGGGAACTTCGTGTTTAACGTCGAAAGGGTGAGTAGTTATGTCTCCAGGACGCAGGCGTTGATTTTAGGTGGCAAGTGATCGTTAGTGCAATGCTGGAACATTAAATAGTTGGTGAGTCCAGCGCGTCTTGTGGACTTGTGGTTTAGACTGAAGACAGTGAGTATCTTTGAATATAGAATCTAACTGGAGAGGAGGAGTGTCCACAGCTCGAGTGTTTGCAAGTTTTTATCTTCAGTTTCTGGGTGGCAAGTGGCCACATAATGGAAGTTTTGGGACTTCGATTATTTCGCTAGCCCATCGCGGCTTCGAGTGTGATCGTAAAAGAACTGTGGAGGTTAGCAAGGCTTCATGTTAATATAGCTTTACATTTTACAGAATTAAACATTCATGGGCAATACAGGCTGTTTTGTGAATTTATGTGCCTGCTATCGTTTACTGAAATACGAGCAGTTGCCAAAAATATGGAAAAACCAAAAACACAATACAATGCAATGGCTAATGCGGTGTAGGAAAACCTGTGGCATTCAAAATAACTTCCAGTCGTTTCAGAACAGATAACTGAAGCTCCTTTACAGTTTTTAAGGGAATCTCGTACCATTCTTCAAAACATGGTTCAAATGGCTCTGAACACTATGGGACTTAACATCTGTGGTCATCAGTCCCCGAGAACCTAGAACTACTTAAACCTAACTAACCTAAGGACATCACACACATCCATGTTCGAGACAGGATTCGAACCTGCGAAGCGCCTAGAACCGCACGGCCACACCGGCCAGCTACCATTCTTCCTACAAAATAGTTGCAAGTTCACATAACGATGATTGAAGTTAATGTAAACCATACAGGCTCAATTACATTGAGATCTGTTGACAGTGCTGGACGATGTGGGCTGTGTGCCCTTTCATCTTGGAACACAGCATCACCATTGACGAAGAAATATTGTACAATGGGATGGACCTGATCAGCCAAAATGATCACAGAATCCTTGGCAGTAATGACAACTAGCAGAGTCAGTACGGGGCCCATATAATACCACGATATGGCTGTCCAAATAATGACGGTACCCGCGCCATGTTTCACTCTTAGGAGGTAAACTCGGCCAGAATTAGGAAACAGTGTGAAACAAGATTCATCAGACCAAATGACTCTCTTCCGTTGCTCCATAGCCCATGTTTTATGGCTTTAGCACGACGTTTTCCTGTTGCGGGCATTTGCATTACTGATGAATGGTTTTAAAATCCGAGCTCGCCCTGCAATTTCCTGCTTCTGCAACTCCCATCGTGTCATTTTTGTCCTGACAGGGTTCTCGAGTGCGACATTCAGTTCTGAAACGCCTTTTACAGCAGTCGCCCTCTTATTTTTCGTCACAACCCTCTTCGGTGACCTCTGCCCACATTGTGACTTAGCAGATGAAGTTTTTCCTCTTTCTCTCTATGCGATATAAATCCACCATGCGGCCTTTCTGACACCGAATAATTCGCCTACTGTGTTTACGGAAGAACGACCATACGGGCACCAACAATTTGTCCACGGTCGAATTCACTTCCCTCCGACATAATGCACTCATAATGACACAGAAACCTTTTCTGACCACGACTGACACTTGCAAAGCTTTGAGGGCGTTGCACAGGTGTAATCTTGGTCAAATAACAACAGTGCTATCTCCATGCTTGGCTAGCGTCTGCATTTATATTCAAGCTTGTATTTCTCGCGACGTTCCCATACTTTCGTTCAGTCACTGTACCAACTCTATGTATAATAACGACTAACAGATGCCAGGTGGCAGCACAAACAATGGAGGGTATCTAAACCGTGTTGCGGGGACGCGCAAAGTAATCCAGTCGTTGTCGTAATGTGGATACGTTCAAAATAGCATGATTAAAGCTCTCAGGCTAAGGATGGAAGAATTTCTGAAATGGTGAAGTTTTTAAACTGTTTGCCTGCCATATCGTGCATGGCAAAATGGGTCTTTCCAAAACCGGAGCAGAAGCAACTGTGGTGCACTATGAGCCATAGATGACAGAGATTAACGACGACAAAGGAAATGAGTACGCGCGAAAACATAACTGTTGAGCAGCTGACCACCAAGATGAACCAATGGGCTACCTACCATATCTTCTCAACAACTATTCAGCGAACGTTGCTGCATATGGTCCTCCGCAGTAGGCGCCTTGTTCATGCACCCATCCTGACCGCTGTTCATCGGCGGCCAGTAACGCAGTTGGAGGTCCACTGAATCTCGACAGGTATCTTTTTCAGATGAATCGTCTTTTATGCTCCAGCAACCGCGAGCGTCTGAGAGAAAACACTCTGCAACAATCGTCGGAAAGATCCTAGGGGGAGGAGGCGGCATTATGGTCTGGGGAATATATCGGTGGCATTCCCTGGGGGATCTCGTCATTTTGGAGGGGACAGTGGATCAATTCAAGTATACATATTGTAACATTACGAGTCAAGATAGCTGTAACGGAAATTGAATAGCGTAAAGTTATCATTAAAAATGCACGCCACGCGATTTAATTGAATAGCGTAAAGTTATCATTAAAAACGCACGCCGCGCGATTTGTGACGATTTGGTTGGTCATAATACTGTAGTAGTAACATGCTTTTGAATACAATTAAAATACAACGGCGATACCTGTTTAATGTTATTGGAAATAATATGTAGTAAATTAATGAGTAAGGTAGCCGATCCTATAAGAAGAGGTGAAATTGGGCATATTAAGGTGTTTTGCTTTACGTCGACTAAGCCGATGATACGGCGTCTTTTTTTCCGTTTACTCTTAAAAAACAAAAAATAAGTAATGAAGTGCTAATTGTGCGTTGTGAAAAATATAGGGGCGAATTTTAAATAGCTACAGTGTATAATCAGACTAACAAATGGACATTCAGTTACGAGAAATAGCGGACAGCGAAGTGTGGTCATTAAATTGAGTACACCTACAGGGCGGTCAATTCCGGGATAAGTCTATTCGCATCTCACGAGGGACGCGGTATTGAGACCGGTTTTTTTCTTATTATATCGCGGAGAGCGGGCTTCAATTTATAAAAAGGAGAAAAGCTGTATCATTATCATTGACTGTTGGTGTTAAGCAACGAAAACTGTTCATCAAAGGGTTTCGGTGAATGAGTGGTGAATGCGAAATGAAACTGTGAACGAAGTTATATTAAATAAAGCAGAAGAGACAAGACAGTTTGGTCGTATCTGTTTTTATTCCATCAACCGTAACATTTCTTCTCGTTGTACGAAGCCTTTATAGACGATCGTTATGACAATTTGCTTTGAAGGGATCTCGTTACGAGTTAAGTTTTGGGGACCTGGTCAACAAGGGATCGTTCGTAGATCTTAACTACTGCAGCTATTCTGGAATCAAGTGCTACCGTGACCGTTTTGTGTTGTCAATGGCTTAAGGTCATCATATCTCATGCTCTAAGATCGACGCGCCTTTCCTCTTGGTATAACGGTGTCTCACGGTAACAACGACAACGCCGACGAAGAATGAAGATACGGTAGAATATATCTTTGAAGAACATGTCCGCCCCTACATGCAGTTTGATTTTCCTCGACACAAAGGCATCTACCAGTAGGGCAAAACATCGTGTTCCACAGCTCGCAGAGTACGTGCATGGTCTGAAGAGCACCAGGATGAGTTTACCATACTCCCCTCGCCACAGAAATCCCCGTTTTAAACACAAACGAGAGGCTATGGGACCATCTCGATCTGTCCGCGTCATGGGTGCTCAACCGAGAAATCTGGCGCAATTGGCCACGGCAGTGGAGTCGACAGGGCTCCGTATCAATATCGATACCTTCCAGAACCGCAGTGACTCTTTCCCTGTACGTCTCTCAGCGGTCTAGGTCGCAATAACTGGTTATTCAGGCGTTTGACAGGTGGGTCCCATTATTGTGACTGGACAATGTATAAACTTGTACCAGCAATCTTTTTAAACAGGAACGGATCTGCAGCGGTGTGCAAACGTTCCCTAGACTACATCTGGTGCGCTAAAATCAGGTAAATCCTATCGTACATATTTGTTGCCTCCCCGAGATACTCTCATCAAAACAGAGTTGTAACTAACATGTCCCGTTCCAACTGCCATATTTATTGGAGACTACAGCTCTTCATGTCATAAAGAGGATGCGATTTTAACGCGACAGTGAACCATTCAGCTTGAGCATAAACGTCCGTGAGCACCTGAGCGACGTATGCCAGGATACTTGGGGCGGAAGCAGAAGGCCTGTCCAGTGGCCAGCGCGATCGGCGAAATTCTCGGTTCAACAAGTTTTTCGTGTTGCATTACGTGAAACTGCTGGTGTATGTCACCCCAGCATCAACTGAGGAGAAAATGCTTGAGAGAGTTGTAGCTGCCAGCCTCCATACAACATACAACACTTGCATTTGAAAGAGTGGAGAATTATTTTAAGCGCCGCTGTATGTATTGTATTTGTTGAGACTGGTTGTCATCACTTTGAAATGTTAATACAAGCTTAGTTTCTTGTTGTTGTTTATGTCAACAGGATACCAGATATTCATTTTCGAGCATAATTTCTTAAATTTCACAGTATTCAGCTGAAGATTTTCTGCCGTTTGCTGATTTAAACGCTAAAGATTTGGTGGCACCATGTGTACAGTGTCAGACCACCTTTCGACAATAAATTTATTTTATAAGGAAATTAGGAAAATGTCGATGAACTTGTCTGCATGTACGTTTGCCAAATGTCAGTCAACTACTCCTTTCTATCCACTTCGTCTTCACACAGAGTGAATGTAGGTTACCTGTAGAACTTACTTATTCCAATACACATTTAGTCAGAACGCCTTATTCCCTATGTTCTCTTTGTTGCAACCAGTGGTATGTAGACTAGTAAACCCTAGGAAGTAATAAAAGAATTTAACCGCCATGGAAGTAGGATCTACGTAGGTACATCATCAATGATATGGGCAATAGTACGCAGTACAAAAGATTGTAACAGTTTATTTACATTTAGTAAGATTTGCTTGTATACAGTATGATGAAGCAGGTCATTACTAGTCCCACACTACCCACCTGCCTTACTGGGCAACCCATAAAGCAGGGCCTAGCCCTTTACCACATCACTGCACGATGGGGATAGTGAGTTAGGGAAGAGCAGTTGGGGGGGGGGGGGGCAAGAGGAAGTTTCGTTTGAAGATGTGTTTGACACATACATTACACACATCTCTTCCTCCTCCCTCTCTCTCTCTCTGTCCATCTCTTTCTGCCCACACACTCAGTGTACACACCAGTTCCCCCCCTCTCTCTAACTTCTCAGACCCTCTCTCTATGACCATGACCTGTTCCGCCCATCACTGTACATCCCCTTCTCCCTCTTCTCCATCTCCTCCTCCCGCTCTCTCAGTTCCTTCCCCTCTCTCTGTTGGGCCTATATGGAAGGAGCCCAGAAACTATTGCATGCTCCTCACATATAGGCTGTACTATAAAACAGGTTGGTAAGGCAGGCTGATACTGTTCACACACAGTCCACCTGCCATACAGTGTAGTCTAATGCCAGAGGCTGGACAAAACAATATTTCCGTATCTCTGCTCCTACAGGAGATAGGAGGTTATAGATCCTGCAGTGCTGATACTTGTGAGGCCTGTTGTCTCTGTACCAGATTTACTTGAAATCGATCTAGGGATTTGGAAGGAGATCCTAGACATACACACATACAGTCTTTTATAATGTAAAAGAATAACAGATGAATTAATATAAAATAGTCTATGCTCACAATTCTCATTGTGTTCCCAAGACAACACTGAGATGAAAATTACACATCAATATTCGCTCCGTACAGGAGTAATTTTGTGCCAGGATAATTTTATTACAACGTGTTTAAAATGTAAGCATTTGTGGCTCATTTGGTTGTGCAGGTTGCGTACATCAGGGGAAGGTATGCACTCAAGGGCAAACCTATTGTTCTCCTTTAATTGACAGGTCATTAACCTATTGTTCTCCTTTGACTGACAGGTCCTTAACCTATTGTTCTGCTAAAAGTATTCTTCCTTTTGATTGACATGTACTTAACCTATTGTTACACAAACTTGTCCCACTCCCCTCCCCCCTCAGGAAACCACCAACACACCCCCTCTCCCTCACTGCTACAAGTACACCTTCTGGTCTGGGTTATTGGAATAGCCCCCATCACTATTATCAATGTGATTGACTACATAATTAAATTGATCAGTTAATTAAACTCTCCCCCTACCCTCCACCACACAATGGCAGGAAGTTCAAATTCCATCCGGAGAATGCAACAAACCACAGCTAACTCCACTAACCTAAGAAAATGGCTGGAAAATAGGTCACTTGGGCCACCTCCACCAAACTAAGTCGTCCAACCGCCACCTCTTCCTAGGAATAGGAGGGAAAGAGACTCAGCCTGTGATAGATAGTGTGGACATAAGTCTTTATTTTGCATGCAGTGTTTATTTAAATAATTTGAGGCAATAGCTCCATACAGTGTGTTTACCGTGAGGTCTGGAGTCCAACTGACCTGGTACACTGTACTGCCACCAGAGGGCGCCGTCATCCATCCCATGATGTAATCCAAGATTCTGGTCTGGGGCGAGGAATGGCGAGAAGAGGACTCAGCCTGTGCTGGGCTGCTAGAGAGAGGAAGGAGTGTACTTTATTTATTTTTGGAGAAATTTACTTAGCGCCAGATTCCAAGTAGTTTATCTATTATACTGATACAAAGCACTTGCCTGATGTGCGTGGGGTCACGCTACATTACAGACACACAAAAAACTTATAAATAGCCGAAATAATGCAGTGCACTGATGTGCAGACACACAAACAACTCGTAAATTACCGAAATAATGCAGTACATAGCATTTTTTTTTTTTTTTTTTCATCAGTCTGCTGACTGGTTTGATGCGGCCCGCCACAAATTCCTTTCCTGTGCTAACCTCTTCATCTCAGAGTAGCACTTGCAACCAACTTCCTCAATTATTTGCTTGCCGTATTCCAATCTCTGTCTTTCTCTACAGTTTTTGCCCTCTACAGCTCCCTCTAGTACCATGGAAGTCATTCCCTCATGTCTTAGCAGATGTCCTATCATCCTGTCCCTTCTCCTTATGAGTGTTTTCCACTTATTCCTTTCCTCTACGATTCTGCGTAGAACCTCCTCATTCCTTACCTTATCAGTCCACCTAATTTTCAACATTCGTCTATAGCACCACATCTCAAGTGCTTCGATTCTCTTCTGTTCCGGTTTTCCCACAGTCCATGTTTCACTACCATACAATGCTGTACTCCAGACGTACATCCTCAGAAATTTCTTTCTCAAATTAAGGCCGGTATTTGATATTAGTAGACTTCTCTGGGCCAGAAATGCCTTTTTTGCCATAGCGAGTCTGCCTTTGATGTCCTCCTTGCTCCATCCGCCATTGGTTATTTTACTGCCTAGGTAGCAGAATTCCTTAACTTCATTGACTTCGTGACCACCAATCCTGATGTTAAGTTTCTCGCTGTTCTCATTTGTACTACTTCTCATTACCTTCGTCTTTCTCCGATTTACTCTCAAACCATACTGTGTACTCATTAGACTGTTCATTCCGTTCAGCAGATCATTTAATTCTTCTTCACTTTCACTCAGGATAGCAATGTCGTATCATTGATATCCTTTCACCTTGTATTTTAATTCCACTCCTGAACCTTTCTTTTATTTCCATCATTGCTTCCTCGATGTACAGATTGAAGAGTAGGGGCGAAAGGCTACAGCCTTGTCTTACACCCTTCTTAATACGAGCACTTCGTTCTTGATCGTCCACTCTTATTATTCCCTCTTGGTTGTTGTACATATTGTATATGACCCGTCTCTCCCTATAGCTTACCCCTACTTTTTTCAAGATCTCTAACAGCTTGCGCCATTTTTTATTGTCGAAAGCTTTTTTCAGGTCGACAAATCCTATGAAAGTGTCTTGATTTTTCTTTAGCCTTGCTTCCAATATTAGCCGTAACGTCAAAATGGCCTCTCTCGTCCCTTTACTTTTCCTAAAGCCAAAATGATCGTCACCTAGAGCATTCTCAATTTTCTTTTCCATTCTTCTGTATATTATTCTTTTAAGCAGCTTCGATGCATGAGCTGTTAAGCTGATTGTGCGATAATTCTCGCACTTGTCAGCTCTTGCCGTCTTCGGAGTTGTGTGGATGATGCTTTTCCGAAAGTCAGATGGTATATCGCCAGACTCATATATTCTACACACCAAAGTGAATAGTCGTTTTGTTGCCACTTCCCCCAATGATTTTAGGGTATATCGCCAGACTCATATATTCTACACACCAAAGTGAATAGTCGTTTTGTTGCCACTTCCCCCAATGATTTTAGGAATTCTGAAGGAATGTTATCTATCCCTTCTGCCTTATTTGACCGTAAGTCCTCCAAAGCTCTTTTAAATTCCGATTCTAATACTGGATCCCCTATCTCTTCTAAATCGACTCCTGTTTCTTCTTCTATCACATCAGACAAACCTTCACCCTCATAGAGGCTTTCAATGTATTCTTTCCACCTATCTGCTCTCTCCTCTGCAATTAACAGTGGAATTCCCGTTGCACTCTTAATGTTACCACCGTTGCTTTTAATGTCACCAAAGGTTGTTTTCACTTTCCTGTATGCTGAGTCTGTCGTTCCGACAATCGTATCTTTTTCGATGTCTTCACATTTTTCCTGCAGCCATTTCGTCTTAGCTTCCCTGCACTTCCTGTTTATTTCATTCCTCAGCGACTTGTATTTCTGTATTCCTGATTTTGCCGGAACACGTTTGTACTTCCTCCCTTCATCAATCAACTGAAGTATTTCTTCTGTTACCCATGGTTTCTTCGCAGCTACCTTCTTTGTACCTATGTTTTCCTTCCCAACTTCTGTGATGGCCCTTTTTAGAGATGTCCATTCCTCTTCAACTGCCTACTGCGCTATTCCTTATTGCTGTATCTATAGCGTTAGAGAACTTCAAACGTATCTCGTCATTCCTTAGTACTTCCGTATCCCACTTCTTTGCATATTGATTCTTCCTGGCTAATGTCTTGAACTTCAGCCTACTCTTCATCACTACTATAATGTGATCTGAGTCTATATCTTCTCCTGGGTACGCCTTACAATCCAGTATCTGATTTCGGAATCTCTGTCTGACCATGATGTAATCTAATTGAAATCTTTCCGTATCTCCCGGCCTTTTCCAAATATACCTCCTCCTCTTGTGATTCTTGAACAGGGTATTCGCTATTACTAGCTGAAACTTGTTACAGAACTCAATTAGTCTTTCTCCTCTTTCATTCCTTGTCCCAAGCCCATATTCTCCTGTAACCTTTTCTTCTACTCCTTCCCCTACAACTGCATTCCAGTCGCCCATGACTATTAGATTTTCGTCCCCCTTTACGTACTGCATTACCCTTTCAATATCCTCATACACTTTCTCTATCTGTTCATCTTCAGCTTGCGACGTTGGCATGTATACCTGAACTATCGTTGTCAGTGTTGGTCTGCTGTCGATTCTGATTAGAACAACCCAGTCACTGAACCGTTCACAGTAACACACCCTTTGCCCTACCTTCCTATTCATAACGAATCCTACACCTGTTATACCATTTTCTGCTGCTGTTGATATTACCCGATACTCATCTGACCAGAAATCCTTGTCTTCCTTCCACTTCAGTTCACTGACCCCTACTATATCTAGATTGAGCCTTTGCATTTCCCTTTTCAGATTTTCTAGTTTCCCTACCACGTTAAAGCTTCTGACATTCCATGCCCCGACTCGTAGAACGTTATCCTTTCGTTGATTATTCAATCTTTTTCTCATGGTAACCTCCCCTTTGGCAGTTCCCTCCCGGAGATCCGAATGGGGGACTATTCCAGAATCTTTTGCCAATGGAGAGATCATGATGACACTTCTTCAATTACAGGTCACATGTCCTGTGGATACACGTTACGTGTCTTTAATGCAGTGGTTTCCATTGCCTTCTGCATCCTCATATCGTTGATCATTGCTGATTCTTTCGCCTTTAGGGGCAATTTCCCACCCCTAGGACAAGAGAGTGCCCTGAACCTCTATCCGCTCCTCCGCCCTCTTCGAAAAGGCCATTGGCAGAATGAGGCTGACTTCTTATGGCGGAAGTCTTCCGCCGCGAATGCTGATTATTTATCAAAATTTAGGCAGTGGCGAGGATAGAACCCGGGACCGAAGGCGTTTTGATTATGAATTAAAGACGCTACCCCCCCTTTTTTTTGTGCATTTTGTTCGTTGTTGATCGTTGTGTTTGGTCGTTGCGGACGTCACATGACATCCGTTAAAGTTCGTTTGTTGATCTTTCGACTCAGTTTTTTTATTACAGAGGCCAACCAGCTCTCTGACCGAACACGCTGAGCTACCGTGCCGGCACCCCTAGACCACGGGGTCTAGCATACAGACCTGCAAACGACTCGGAAATCACCGAAATAATGCAGTACACGGAAGTGCACACATGAACTCGCAAATTGTCAAAAAATAATGCATATATATATATATATATATATATATATATATATATATATATATATATATATATATATATATATATATATATATATATAATGCACTGCCAACATGCTTAAGCAGCAGAAAATAATGAAGTGCAAAACAGTCAGTGCAAATAAAAAATGCTTTTGAACTATCGTCAACCGCGATGTATCAGCCAACTGTTCCAACACATGCGCACGCCAACACCATGATCCACAGCCGGACAGACGTATACAGGGGCTGCCGACGGCAGCCAGCAGGTGAATGTCACGTCTATTTTTGGGTATACAGTTAGAGCTCTTCGAGTGTTATACTGACATCACATGTCTATGTAAATAAGAGCCTAGTCACCCTCTGGGCCACACGCACATGTTTACCATTGCTGGTGCAAATCCCTCTACCTGTGACCTCTACGCTACAGATCGTGCTACAGATATCTTTTCCAATGCTTCTCAGAATAACTCAGGATGCATTGTTTCTGGCGATCGTAGTGGGTCATGCGAGCTGCGTCTAGTACTGAATGTGTGCTTACCTGCCCATCATAGCTGATGCATTGCCATGAAATGTTTGGGTAGCTATTCACCATCTAAAAGGTTCTCAATGTTACGTGGACATTACATGGATACCTAAATAAGAGCGAACTCGACCTTCTGGGAATTGTAAAGTGCTACAGAAATAGTTAATGGTCGCTTTTGTAAGAGCCTTCGTGGTGTCTCAGCTTGTCTGCATGGAAATCCTTATCCTAACAGGTCCTGTTAACGAAAATAGCCCAGAATAACGCAGAATTCGTTCTTCCTGATGATCCACATGGGACAGCCGTCTCTTACTGAATTTACCCATTAAACTGCTGCTGCTGCTCAAAATGGTTCAAATGGCTCTGAGCACTATGGGACTTAACTTCTGAGGTCATCAGTCCCCTAGAACGTAGAACTACTTATACCTAACTAACCTAAGAACATCACACACATCCATGCCTCAGGCAGGATTCGAACCTGAGACCGTAACGGTCGCGCGGTTCCAGACTGTAGCGCCTAGAACCGCTCGGCCACTCTGGCTGGCGCTGCTGCTGCCAGTGTGGGAGCACTGTCCGTCTTTTTTTTCTGCAGATGCGGTTTTTAGTGGCAAAAAACTATTTTGTACAGATCGCCATATCGCACTGACAATTAAACCACGCAAATAGTGGTTTACAGATCGTCAAATACATCATACGTACTAACCATGCGACAATGCAGCGCCGATGGGGGAAACTGCCACCATGAACACAGCACATGACCGCAGCCCCAGAAGAGTGTGTCAGCCAGAGAGGCGCCAGCCGACTGCGGATTAGCACCCACCCCAGGAGGACCTAAGTTTTAAGAGTTTGAACTCCACCAATATTCTTAGAGCTAACACTCGTCATATTGAATCTTCTCAAATTTCTGCAGAGCATACACTCAACACACACGGTCCCAAAGGCAATTCAGTGCAAACTACTAGTTCACCATTCACCCGCCCAGGGGGAGCAGTGAGCCAAATCAGCATAAGCCAGAAGCTTTCTTGGACTCTCTGAACTGGCGTACAAAGCATAGGTAAGCCCCAGCTTGGAACGAAGGCGTTACTGTTTCCGGCCCCAACCTGCCTGCTAGCTGCTACGCTTTCTATGACCATCTCCAGACTCACAAGAATAGTGGGAACCAGACACATATTTATCAGTGTAACTACAATTAATTTTCGAACATATACATCATCCAAGTATACCATATTTATAGCACCTCGAGCATAGTGCACAATTTACGATCTATCTCTATGCGGATGGGTGTCACAGAGCATTCTCGCAGTCTTAGGATAAAATTAGAGACTGAAAGACCCCCTCGCACTGTCTTTGACCAACCCACTCGGCAGCACCGTTACCAATTTAATCTGTAGCTTACCAGAGGAAGACCGCTACATTCTGTGACTCGTGAATAAATGGCACTTGAAGAGTCCTCGCCCTTCCAAGTGCACAAGATTTCTTGAGATGCACCCATGTCGAGGAGGTTAGCACCCCTTATCGGTGTATAGTAGTAGATTTCAAAGTGCTGTGATGCAACAGAAGACAGTTAAGAAGAGCAAGAAACGTGTGGTTTTTATGCATGGTGGAGCTCGAGATGGATGGACTTCGAAGCATTTTACATAAATCAACTACGCTATAAATTTCAAAGTATTGTTCTAGTGTCTGGGGTCAGTACCAGGTAAGAGGTACGAGGGAACATAAACACACGCAACCCAAAGACTACATGGTTCTGCACTTAAAACAGGTTATAACGTTAGATTGCTTCAGCTTCCAAACAATCAGTCATGTGGAATGCAGCGCTGTTAACATTCCAATGTACGAAATATATTTCCAGCGCATGAAATACATACTTCCTGCAGGTTTGTCTACGATAAACTATGGTAACAAACTGCAAAATGAAAAAACTACTTCCTTAAAATATCGATTCTGTGTGATATATGCACAATGTAGCTTTCCAGAGATGTATAGGTCCACTGTTCGCATCCGATCCCGGTTCAGAAATTATACTACGCTTGCTTCAGTCCTATATAAAATGATCTTTAGTAATGGAGAATACCTCTTATGAGGAAACAGATGAATGCATAGCAGCAGTGTCTGGCATGTGAAATTACACGTGATGCCGCCACTAACTCTGTAAACAGGACATTTGTCAAGCAGATGTAAATATGGGCATTGCAGTGTATCACAAACACCTATAGCTATCTCAGAGTTATCTTAGTTATGAAACTGAAGTCTCGATTTTATACCCAAGATGTGACAAGGAAATGGAGTACATTGCATTAATCTTCGTTCTTTTAGAGGAATGTGTCGAAACAGGATGGTCACGTTTCATCACACATGAGATGGACGTCCTCTGATGTTGGCGATGTATGCTGCTAAAGATCGCAAGAAGACAGTGCTCTAAGTCAAATACAGAACATGTTGTTGTATACGAGTCAAACACAGGCTATGTCATGCAACTGATGCATCCTGACAGAACAGCAGAAGAAATGGTCAAATGATCAGCGCCAACGTCTCCCTCCCTCTCTAGGATGCATCATCAGTCTGCCATTAAATCGTACCTTGTTACAGCTCCATCTCAATCTATCACCCCATACACTCTCTGTTATCCTTTAACACAGATGCATGTAAGTTGCAAATGGTCCTCTGTTTTCATTAAAAGCGTCAAATACAGTAGTCAACTCACGTGTATCACTGTTACCTCAATTGACATACAGTAGAATGCTGCCTCTACAGAAAAAAAGGTAAGTGTTTCCCTGGTTCCCTTCGCTTCCATGTCGACCTTTCCTTGGATTTCTCTTTCTGTCGCATACTTGTTCCCATGTACAAGAATTGTTCTGCGCCATTATTTTCCATCATTTTTCGCAATTCTGTCGATTTTTTATGTCACTTCTACCCTTGCAATCATGAGATAACCTCTCGTTCCGTATTCTAAAACTGCTTGTAAATGTAGTACAGCTGCCAACACCTAGCGCAAACTCTCTTTTTTCCTGATCAGGGGGCTTAGTATAGGACTGTACTCGATTGCATCCAGTCGCCTCCACCCACATATTCCACATCTGCAGTGCATTTGCTCTATTTTCTGTACATATGAGTATGTGTATGTGTTGCAGACGGCCCCCAGGATCCAGTCCTCCCACGTGTGGACCCAACTCTGAATAAAGAACATGCCTTCGGATGTAACGTGTGGTTGTTCCACCTGCGAGTCCTGTCCCAGATGTGGTGTGTGTTGGATCCACCTCCAAAAATTGGTCTGGACAAACAGTGCATGGCAGATCCACACTCGAACGCTAACTTGGATGTGGTATATTGTGGATTTGCATCCCAATATCGCTCTGTACATTGTGTGTGGCAGCTCCACCTTCAAAGCCCATGCCGGAAGTGGCATATTGTGGATCCGCATCCCAACATCTCTCTGGATATAATGTGAGGCGGATCCACACTCGAATGCTAACTCGGGTCTACTGCTTGTGCTGGGAGCCATCTGTGACACACACAAATACACAGACAGAGAGAAAACAGAGCAAGCGCACTGCAAATGTGGATATGTGGGTGAAGGCGACTGGATGCAATCGAGTACAGTGCTATACTATGCCTCCCGATCAGAAAAACAGTGAATTTGCGCTAGGTGTTGGCAGCTGTACTACATTTACAAGCAGTTTTAGAACACAGAACGAGAGGTTATCTCATGATTGCAAGGGTATTAGTTCCGATGAAATTGCGAAAAAGATGGAAAATGCGTATAAATTGAGGGAAAATACCCTGAAATGCAGGGAAATTGAGGGAGTAATTGCGTGTCTTCTGGTTAGCGCAGAACATGAGAACCAGTATGCGACAGCAAGATTAATCCGAGAAACTGTCGACATGGAAGCGTCTTATCCATCAAGGCAGCATTCTACTGTATGTTAATTGAGGTAACAGTGGTACATGCGATTTGACTACTGTATTTGACGCTTTTAATGAAAACAGAGGACCACCTACCTCTAACCTTAAAGGATAACAGAGAGTAGATGGAGTGATCGATTGAGGTGGAGCTGTAACGAGGTACGATTTAATGGAAAACTGATGACGCATTCTAGAGAGAGATGAAGATGTTGGCGCAGGTCATTTGACCATTTATTCTGCTCTTCTGTCAGGATGCATCAGTTGTGTGACATAGCCTGCATTCGACTCGTATACAACCTCCAGTAGACATTTCTATTGTAAAGCGTAACACTAGAGATCTGGTAAGCTAGTGTACATTTCTTATGACCTGAATCAGCAAACCATCTACTGATTGTGATACTTCTCAATCAACCATCGCCTATAATCCAGTCGATGTATCACCGAACCTCTGTCATGGCATCGAGAGAGAATACTGGAGAAATATCTAGCGGTGGCGTGAGGGAGTTGCAAATACCGGTTTCATTCCACGATCCTTAGCCGCATCACTTTCTAAATTCAGTAATTTTATTACGAGGTTGCATCGTCGGTGACGTATAACTGCACTGTTCGTCTGACAATATGCACTCTGGTGATCACCATCTATATTCAGTGTCACGGCATTTGTCCAGAAAAACCACTTGATTTGGAAGTAACGCCATACCTCGATTTATAAAGCCATTATAGCTTTTAACATGGATACTTGTATGCACCTGTAGAACCAAGACCGTTTGTGATAATACAGTAGTTGTTGTGATCGTGATTTTTAACATCTGGCGGTTTGTAAGATGATTACTCCTCTCTTTCTAAGACACAGTGGTACCACTCGCAAGAAAAAGTTATGAGACATGTCCAACCATAGCAGATTTCCTGTCAGTATTATTTTGTATCGCTAGCAATCAGTTATTGGCAAAGTATTGTACTTCGTAGTAGGGGATGCGTGATAGGTTCGCCATTAACATCAGGCTTATAAGGTATGAGTTTGTGTTCCAACATGGGCAAAGGAAATGACTACGTCCAGTAGTAAGGAAGGTATAGATTCGACGTGGAACACTGTGGTAGCAAAGGGAAGAGAGTGTCAAGTCATAATAATGTACAGACATTTCTATTTCCAGAGCCACAGCCATAAGCAAGGTGTATTTCCGACATTTCGCTCATTGTTGAATGTCGTCCAATTGAGACTGAAATCGTAGCATTTAATTGTAAGTATAGGGATCAAATATGTTTGTGACAGGTTTCCTGGGATAATTCTGTCTAGGGGTGTGTGGCGCGCCTGCGGTGGCCTGTGGCATGAATGATTGACGTTTTCGGCTAACTGTAGGAGCTGTCTGAATATAGATGCTTGTTGGGATGCAGGAATGTAGCTGACTTAACCGTGTCGTCCTCTAGACGGCCGAATAGCGGACTGACACTTATGTGTTGAATAGCTTTCGTGAACGCTTGGAAATGTGAAATGATTCAATAAGGAAAATACATGTGTTCTTATGCTCCCCGAGTCTGGAGATGTGTGCAGAAAGCAAGCGAGCAAGCAAGCAAATAGGTCGGGGCCAGAAACAGTGATGCCTTTGTGCCGAGATGGGGCTTGCCCATCCTTTGTACACCAGTTCATATAGGTATGAAAAAGGGGTTGCTATACTTTCGACTACCTAGTTTCAACTACTTTTCCAGGTCATCCACCTACATATTTCTGGCTCATTCCACTATAACTATGCAAAACATATGAATGAATTATCGTAAATAGGAGACTGTTTATCGATTTTTGGTAGGATAAGGTGTTCTTGCAAAGCAGTGGGTACTTGGGTGACCAGGAAAAGTAGGTGAAACTACATAGTCGAAAGTATAGCAACTCCCTTTTCGTACCTATATGAGTACCTACGCCAGCCAGGGTGGCCGAGCGTTTCTAGCCACTACAGTCTGGAACCGCACGACCGCTACGGTGGCAGGTTCGAATTCTGCCTCGGGCATGGGTATGTGTGATGTCCTTAGGTTAGTTAGGTTTAAGTAGTTCTAAGTTCTAAGGGACTGATGACGGCAGAAGTTAACTCCCATAGTGCTCGGAGCCATTTTTTGAATACATACATGGTATGTTTCAGATGACTTTTGTGTGGTTTAACTGTCAGTGCAATATCGCAATCTGTAAAAAATAGTTTGGCCGGTGAAAGCCTCATTTGCAGAAAACAACGGTGGACGGTAATCCCACGCCGGCAGAAGTAGGAATTTGACAAGTAAATTCAGTGACGGATGGGCTGTCGTGTTAGGATCGCGAGGAACAATGCAATCGGCGTTATTCTGGGCTATTTTCGTGAACAGGTCCTGTTAGGAATAGAATTTCCATGCAGACAAACTGAGACATCACGAAAGGTACTTCAAAAGCGACCGTTAACTATTTCTGGGACACTTTACAATTTCCGAGATGTCGACTTGGCTCTTATTTACTGTACATAGCCATGTGACGTCAGTACAACATTGTTAACCTTTTAGATGGTCAATCACTATGCTAACATTATGCTGCAACGCATCACCTCACATGTCCCGTTAGGATCGCTAGGAACAATGCAACCTGTGCTGTTCTAGGAAGCATTGGAACAGATTTCTATAGCGCTGGACCCATAGCTCTACATCATCACGCCAGCAACAGTGCCTAGGTGAACACGCATTTCGACAGGTATTTCTCAGATGTCATGTATCAAATGGGTGCCGCCACCTTGCGGGACCTGAACTGACCCCACCACTTGGTTTGGCACCTGAGGCCACGTTGTCGTTTCGCCGGTGCCACGGGTGCATTCTGTCTCCTGGGAGCACGTGTGGTAGCGTCCTGTGTGGTCCAGTGGACAGAGTGCGGTGGGCACTCCGTGTTTCATAATCGAAAGATTTTTAACTCTGTGGAATTACGTGTGATGTGTGTTTCATAATGGTATTCCCTGCGCAATCGGAATAAAAAAGAAATGCGATCGATGTAATTTATTCTCACAAGACCTGCATCTTTCCAAACAGTAGGGAATGATGATCAAGTGAAATTCAAGCCCCGCAAACTGATTTTTGTTATATATAAAAACAATATACCTTTGAATTTCCCTTTGTGAGATCCTTCCTCTCCACTGCAGAGCTGCCACTTTCCAGGTAGAAGAGGGGCACTGGGGAGGGGGGAGGGGGCAGGGATGGTGTGGTGGGGTTAGTGATCGATTTCCGGAAAAATTGTTTAAATAAATAAATGAATAAGCTATATTCTATACACTGCCTTGTATCCCCTAAATTGTTTAAATAAACGATATTTCACACATTGTCTAGATTACTTAAACAATATTCCATACACAGCAATCGATTTCCAGACAAATTCTTTAATTAAATTAATAAACTGTAATCCGTACACTGCCATAAATAACTAAACAATATGCCACCCTTTGTCTAAATTGTTTAAACAATATTCCATACACTACAATCGAATTCCCTCCAAATGACCGATCAACTGAGTCTTTTTCCTACCCATTTCCAGGGAGGGAGGGTGGGAGGGGATCGGGTTTACGAGAGGGGGAAATTTGTTGATCAATTTAATTAAGTAGTCAATCAAACTGATAAGAGTGAGAGGGGCTATTGCAATAACTCAGACCTAAAAGTGTACCTGTAGCAGTGAGGGGGGGAGGTTTCCTGAGGGGCGGGGGAGTGGGGGCGAGGGCAAACAATAGGTCAGTCAAAGGAGAACAACAGGGTAAGTACCTGTCAATCAAAGGAGAACATTAGGTTTATCCCTGAGTTCATACCTGCCCCTGATGTAGACAACCTGCACTAACAAAATGCGCCACAAAGGGCTTTGGTTTACTACTGTAATTAGTGGCCACCAAGATGGCGGTAACTTCTTTGTATGCAGAAGGGCGCCAGGAGTGCAGGGATACATACTTGGAATATAGTTTGCAGTTAGGACTAGTCAGGTAATAGTAACCTAACAGATATGAGGAATTCTCTGAGAATACGTCTGTAAGTTGGACATAGCTTTCTGTAGGGCAGGCCGTTCAGAGTAGCTATATAAAACAATGTTTACCCTGGCAATCTGCTGTTTTGTCGCAGGAACTGAGATTTTAAATACGACCCAGCAGGGTAACACATCTTCAATTTTTGTCTTTCTGCTCTTGGAGCAGCCAACAAGTAGCGTCCACCTATTCAGCGTCTATCACAGAGGACCTCGTAGCAGGCGCCATCTTGATGAAAGTCGCTGTAAGGCCTCAGGCACTTGCTGCAGTAGTGAGAGCTCCTAAAAAATGAGTTTGACATTTACAATCAGTGAGACGTAAATAATGTACGTGATTTATGCGATCAGAGGACAAGCACCAGCCATTATCTGCATAACACATGGAGACTGAAGAGCACCAGCATAATGAATGCTTAATGAATGGAGATGCTGTGGTCTACAAGATAGGTAGTGCGCCTTCATGCTCCACTGTTGCTCGTCATTGCTGTGTTTCTATCTCGCTCGCTCGTCTCAACCTTACAGTGGTTTTCTTGACATATTTTTATAATTTTTATTTTATGTGATGTTTGATTACATGTGAATAACAGTGTTGTCTTTCCTCTTGATTTCAGTGCTTAATATTCGTTTATCGGTATGTTTAAAAAGCTTTAATGCAGAATACATTTCAGTTAACGAATTAAATTTGGCCTCGACCCATTATTGTGACTGTGGTGCAGCCCTTCCTGTTTACCTAAATCCTCACGATAATCTTTGATTAATCGACATTCAATCTGACTGCACGATTCATGTCTGTAAGATGGACTGAATCAATGCATCCACGACCACAAGACCTGAAATTTTCTTTGGGCTTCATTTGTTACAGGAAATGAGGGCAGGTGAGGTGTACAAATATAATTCTTAGCAGGATTTTGATACTGTGGGAAACACACAGATGTTTGAACACGGTACCCTAGCCTACTCGCTCATAGCGCAGGTTAGAACGTTATGGTCGGAAGGCGTCCTGAGATCTGGATGGATAAATCCGATGAAGTCGTTCGATGCATGGGAGGTACAACATTGGCGGCGGCCTTCGTGGCCCTTTCCTAGATACCCCTGTAATATTCATCTTCATATTCATCGCCGTATACCCATATAATTAAATGGCTCTGAGCACCATGTGACTTAACTTCTGAGGTCATCAGACCCCTAGAACTTAGAACTGCTTAAACCTAACTAACGTAAGGACATCACACACATCCATGCGCGAGGCAGGATTCGAACCTGCGATCGTAGCAGTCGCGTGGTTCTGGACTGAAGCGCCTAGAACCGCTCGGCCATCGCGGCCGGTGGAGCTTTAGAAATGGATAACTTGAGCGGAACACGTAGACTTTTCCGACTTGACTAAGAAGTGAGGAGATAAGAGAAACGACGTAGACCTATTACGGAGAGAGTAGGAGAAAGACAGCGAAGATGGTGAGTGCATGTCTAACGAATGAAAGAAAACTGATGACCGAGTAGAGCACTTTCTTGGCAACCTCCTAGAAGAAAAAGACGAGGAAGAGCCCAAAGAGTGGCTAAGGGGCATCAGCGATGGAGAGAAAAATAATAGAAGAGGAAGAGTAAGAAAGGCGAGACGAAGGCGCTTGGCGACAGAGATGCAGCTGTAGGATCCTAGCGACAAGAAGAAGAAACACTTGTCTATTACGGCAGCACACCAGCCCTTAGAGAAAAGACAAAAAAATCGCCCACCACTGCAGCCTTCCAGTAATTCCAGGCCAGCGACCTGGCCGGACGTGGAGAGCGTCGAATTCCCGTCGGTGAATTACGGCGCCGTCGACTGGGGGACAGTGGCGGCCGGAAATTCATCAGCGGCAGCACAAAAGCAGGCTCGTCACGGTCAGGGGGCACACACTGGACGCTAGGGGCGGAGGCGGCGGCGACGGGGGTGGCGGGGGTGGCGCTGCCCTTCCGGACCGCACGGCGACCTTAATAAGCCGTGCGCTGAGGCGGCGGAGGCGTAGGCGGTTAGCGGGCGCTCCGGAGGCTGCAAGTGGGGCGTGGGAGGATGTGCCAACCCGGCGGCTCTGCATGCTCGGTCGTGGTAATGATACGTCACTGTAAACAGCAGCAGGCCCAGAATTAAGCAGAGAACAAATATATGAGGTAATTCCTGTCAGGAGAGAGAATAAAAAATTCATATCAGCTTTCAAGGGAAAACAGAAAGGTGGAAGGAGTATATAGAGGCTCTATACAATGGCGATGTACCTGAGGACAACATCATGGAAGTGGAAGAGGATGTAGATGGAGACGAAATGGGAGATACGATACTGTGTGAAGAGTTTGACAGAGCACTGAAAGACCTGAGTCGAAACAAGGCCCTCGGAGTAGACAACATTAGAGCTACTGACGGCCTTGGAAGAGCCAGTCCTAACAAAACTCTACCATCTGGTGAGCAAGATGTATGAGACAGGCGAATACCCTCAGACTTCAAAAAGAATACAACAATTCCAATCACAAAGAAAGCAGGTGCTGGCAGATGTGAAAATTACTGAACAATCAGTATAATAAGCCACGGCTGCAAAATACTAACGCGAATTCTTTACAGACGAATGGAAAAACTGGTAGATGCCGACCTCGGGGAAGATCAGTTTGGATTCCATAGAAATATTGGAACACGCGAGGCAATACTGACACTACGACTTATCTTAGAAGCTAGATTAAGGAAAGGCAAACCTACGTTTCTAGCATTTGTAGACTTAGAGAAAGCTTTTGACAATGTTGACTGGAATACTCTCTTTCAAATTCTGAAGGTGGCAGGGGTAAAATACAGGGAGCGAAAGACTATTTACAATTTGTACAGAAACCAGATGGCAGTTATAAGAGTCGAGGGGCATGAAAGTGAAGCAGTGGTTTGGAAGGGAGTGAGACAGGATTGTAGCCTACCCCCGATGTTATTCAATCTGTATATTGAGCAAGCAGTGAAGGAAACAAAAGAAAAAATCGGGGTAGGTATTAATATCCATGGAGAAGAAATAAAAACTTTGAGGTTCGCCGATGACATTGTAATTCTGTCAGAGACAGCAAAGGACTTGGAAGAGCAGTTGAACGGAATGGACAGTATCTTGAAGGAGGATATAAGATGAACATCAACAAAAGCAAAACGAGGATAATGGAATGTAGTCGAATTAAGTCTGGTGATGCTGAGGGAATTAGATTAGCAAATGAGACACTTAAAGTAGTAAAGGAGTTTTGCTATTTGGGGAACAAAATAACTGATGATGGTCGAAGTAGAGAGGATATAAAATGTAGACTGGCAATGGCAAGGAAAGCGTTTCTGAAGAAGAGAAATTTGTTAACATCGAGTATAGATTTAAGCGTCAGGAAGTCGTTTCTGAAAGTATTTGTATGGAGCGTAGCCATGTATGGAAGTGAAACATGGACGATAACTAGTTTGGACAAGATGAGAATAGAAGCTTTCGAAATGTGGTGCTACAGAAGAATGCTGAAGATTAGACGGGAAGGTCATGTAACTAATGAGGAGATATTGAATAAGATTGGGGAGAAGAGAAGTTTGTGGCACAACTTGACTAGAAGATGGGATCGGTTCGTAGGACATGTTCTGAGGCATCAAGGGATCATCAATTTAGTACTGGAGGGCAGCTTGGAGGGTAAAAATCGTAGAGGGAGACCAAGAGATGAATACACTAAACAGATTCAGAAGGATGTAGGCTGCAGTAGGTATTGGGTGATGAAGAAGCTTGCACAGGATAGAGTAGCATGGAGAGCTGCATCAAACCAGTCTCTGGACTGAAGACCACCACCACCACAATAACAACAACAACAACAACAACAACAACAACAGATTATGAAGACCTCTCTCAAAGAAGATTGTATATCACCATTTCATAATTTTTCAGAAAGTGAAAGTAATTGTTACGCTTTGGTACTATTCATTTATACATTTCAGTATGATGAAATGCCACGTGGGATAGCCGTGCGGTCAGGGGAGCCTTGTCACGGTTTGGGCGGCTCCCCCCGTCGGAGTTTCGAGTCCTCCCTCGGGCATGTGTGTGTGTGTGTGTGTGTGTGTGTGTGTGTGTGTGTGTGTGTGTGTGTGTTGTCCTTAGCGTAAGTTAAAGTTATATTAAGCAGTTGCGTAAGCCTAGGCACCGACGACCTCAGCAGTTTGGTCCAACAGTCCTTACCACAAATTTAAATTTATGATCAAGTGACACAATACGTACTACAAAAGTAATTACAAAACAGTCTATATCGCATTCACATTTATTAAAATGTGACCGTTTTTGATTACCATATGATCATCTTCATATCTTAAACCATATTGATGGGTAGTGGCTGTACATGGAGCAGCGGCCGCTGAATGACGTTAGTTAAGAGCAGATGACTGTCGTGATCGAGCAGCTCCTGCCCCATGTCCAGCCACTACCCATCATAATGGTTGAAGGTCTCAAGATGATCCTGTGATGATCGAAACGGGTCACCTTTTAATAAAAGTGCCTTGTGCTATAAACTGTTTAGTATTTATTTTCTATTATCATGTTGTGATTGCTGATTTTCTCCATCTGCAGCTACAAAAACTATTTAGAAAAATAATTTAAGTTTTATGCAGGTTTCCTTCTAAGAACGTTGCATATCCTGTAAAACAATTTATGTGTTTGATTAATCTCCAAACTAAAAAAAATATGTTCTATACAGGCCAAGAAACAATCTCAACGAAAGTATTAAACACCGAAGAAAAAAGCTAAACTGTTCACTCAGAAGTTACGTTCATGTAAAATTCCCTGCATTGTTCATTACAGTATTTACATATATCCAACAAGTCCCTCATTTTCTCTCCCGTTAGGAGAAGAAACTCTTTATACAGCTATGAAATTCAGGATTGACGGAGGACACCGAAAAAGTTCAAAGAAGGGTAGTTCGTTTTGTATGACCACGAAATAGGGCAGGCAGTGCCACGGTTATCATATGTGAAATTTCGTGAAAATATTCCGCCTCAATTAAAAACGCTTTTGTTTTAATGATTGCTACCCCAATTCAATCTTCAACTTTGGCAGAGGTGGACAGTAGCAACATCCGAGATACGATTAGGACTTTTACCCTTACAGTAAGGATCCCAGTCATATGGCTTCTTCACTCTGTCGGCAGCAGACTGAAGCGGGCAAACCACGTAGAATATTTGATATCCTAAGGTTGGTAGGTCGCTCTATATCCTACAAATCCTACAAGCGGTGTCTCGCTTATGGTGAGACGAGAGAGGGGGGGGGGGGGGGGGGGAGCTGATGTTACAGTCCTACCCACTTTTTACCGTGACATTACGCAGTCTGTATTGGGTTATGGTTGCGTCTACTGCAGTACCGCACCTGTCTTGGGGCAATGAATTCTACACCTGTGAGTGCGCTTTTTGTGGAGGCAAGGGAGATGCCCCTTCAATTCCGGAGAACTTTGTTGGTTCATAAATTCATTCTGAGTAGAGCAATGCAAACTGTTCATCCTGTTCTTCAAAATCTTAACTACTTCATCGAGGACATTTGGTACGTCGATAGGATTTGAAGAAAGAGAGCACGTGTACTACTCCACAGCTTCAGGCACCAAATATATGCGATACCACTCGTCCTAAAAGACTCTCTCTTCTGCATTTAGCTTGGAATACGAAACACTGACCAACCGACCCACAATCTTCTAACAACCCAGAGGGTCATATCGAACTTTCACTACCTCTACTTGCGTTTCCTATCTGACTGCATCAGCTTGGCCCTCATCTATCAGAATATTCACTGATGTCTCCAAAACAAGAGAGGGCACCGGCTTTGCTTACTTCTGGGGGATCCACCACCCTGGGCTGCTTTTAAGCTTCCGACAGAAGCCAGCATCTTCCATGAAGGAAGCCCTTCGATAAACGGTTAATCAGTTCGACGAATTCGTTAGTGTCACGGATGCGAGGAGTGCACTGGAAAACGTGGAAAGCAGCAGTAGGGCTCCTACACTAACCGCCATGTGCTCGATGTAATTAAGTTAATGTATCAGAGTGAAAGTCAATATAAACGTGTCCAGTTATTATGGATGAAGGGATATTCTGATATTTCATTTAACGAGATGGCGGAGCTCCTGGCGAACCGAAGTGTGATTGATGGCCAGTCTTACTACACCTGCCTTCAGCACAAAGAGTTCATTATTGGGGTAAAGATAAAAGTCCATCAAGAATGGTCAAAGAAGTGGGAGATCTCGCAACAGTTCAGAGGAAGACATTGTGCAACAACACTGCCGAGTATTCCGCAAGAAACCAGATTCTCTCAAATCAAGCTATCTAAATGAAATGAGCGTTTGGCGTCATTGGCCGGGAGGCCCCTTACGGGGCAGGTCCGGCCACCTTGGTGCAGGTCAAGTTACATTCGACGTCACATTGAGTGACTTGCGCGCCGGATGATGAAGACAGCACAACACCCATTCCCTGAGCGGAGAAAATCCCCCGACCTAGCCGGGAATCGAACCTGAGCCCCGTAGGACGGCAGTCCGTCACACTGACCATTCAGCTATCGGGGCGGACATCAAACTATCTAGAGGTCGTACAACTACTATAAAGGACATTCGACTGGTTCACGGGCTTTACAGGATGGAAATTCAGACATCTGCATACTGCGAAGTCCACCCAATTGTGAATGCAGACCTCAAATATGTGATACTAGGGCGTTCACGCTTGGCAGACAACGCAACGAGTTTCTTAAGGCCTTGGTCAGAGCGGGAGGTCCCCAACATACATCGTGGCGGACTCGTTTCGGCACCTATCCACAGCGAATTATAACAGTACTTCCGGTTTTCTGCAAGTAGCAGATATTCATTTTAAGTCAGACGCAAAGGATCCAGTGCGAAGATGTGATTCACAGACTGTGTTGAGTATGTGAATATACAAAGTATACCATGAAGTTTACCTGAAGTTAATGAATTTTCTAAAGTCTATGCTGTGTATATGATATTGTACACCAAATCTGTAGTTACTCACTACTCTGGCTAAATGGTTAAAGCCAAAGGCCCATAAATTAAAAAAGAAAAAAAGAAAAGTTCAGCGTTCTCCTTCGAGTGTGAACATATTTCGTTGACAACCATCTCCAAAGGGAGAAATGATCACCGCAATAAAATAAGAGGAATCAGAGCCTGTACGGAAATATTTGTATTCGTTTTTCCTGAGCGCTATTAGAGAGTGGAACTATAGAGAAACAGTGTCAAGGTGCATTGATGTACCCTCTGCCAGACTGTTACATGTGAACTGCAGAGTAGTCATGTAGATGCAGATGTAGATGTAGATGCAGATGTAGGTAATCTCGTACCAGATGTAGGGTTATTAACCTGAGGTTTTTTGACAGCAATGACTCACGATAGGGTGAATGACATCATGACTAAGACGCACATGCACGGAATTTAGGAAATTTGATTTGATTTTCAACCACGTAACTAGTAATTTTCAAATATTGGTCACACTTCCTAATTCCTTCAAGAACATTCAGAGCAACAAAGTCATTCTGGCTCATTTTCTTTATAGTACAAGATGTCTTCCCCGATAGCTGCATGGTCAGCGTGACGGACTGCCGTCCTAAGGGGCCCGGGTTAGATTCCTGGCTGGGGCGGGGATTTTCTCCGCTCAGGGACTGGGTGTTGTGTTGTGTTGTGTTGTCTTCATCAACATTTCATCCACATCCGGAGCTCAGGTCTCCAAATGTGGCGTCGAATGTAATAAGACCCGCACCAAGGCCGCCGGACATGCCCAAAAATGGGCCTTCCTGCCAATGACGCCAAAAATCTCGTTTCAATTTCATAGTAAAAGATGTGTTGAAACAGGCTTAATATATTACATCATCCATTCAGGTAATCATGACACCCATTACTCTTCTTTCTTTCGATTAAGGTAAATCTATGTGCAGAAACAACAAATTTTTGTTCTGCTGTTGTAAAATATCCTGTCATTGGCCCCTTGTTGTTTTGCTCTAACCGATGGCCAGACAAGACAAATTATTCAAGTGTACAATTTTTACGTTATAACAATATACAACATTATTGCACGTACTGCACTAGATGCAGTTTCTTTTTTTTTTCCAGGTACGTCTCTATCAGCTGTAGATGTACAAGATTTTCCGCTGTTAGCTTATATTTCTTGACATTCTGCTTCCAGTTTCGTGAGCTAGGTTCCTTTCCATGCTTTTATTTAACAATGTAATATCCTATGGACTGAAACTTACATCCTCCGTTTTCACTGATGTGCAACATTCTTCCAGGTCAGTCAACTTTACAAGTACAAATAGCTCAACTTGTAAGCAGAAGAAAGACAGTCGTTGCTATGGTAATAATCTCTTGTTATCTACCACTTTATTCCAGTGAAAACTCAATACTGCCAGAAGTTTGATACTCAACTTGCATTAGGGAGGTCTTCTTAAGTCGGGAAACGGACGGTGAGTTAGCAGCAAAGAAAATGGTTCTGTACATTTGAAACGCCCTCCTAAACCCGCAGGACAGGACAGGTAGCTAGAATTGCGGAAAGGAGCCAAAATGAGCAGCTGTCAGCTGCACTCAAACACATAAGTTTATTTATTTGACCAAACATTACAGTACAAATTTTTGAACTTAGTTATCGGCTGAATACGCCACACTATCTTATGCCGTAAGGGCACAACCACTTTAATTAAAAAAAAACTGCTAAAACCATTAACTCAAAAATTCAGACGCCAAAAGGAATATTTAGAAGGCAGAAGGCCTCACGTTAAGTAAGTTCTATAATTTGGCTGAAGGTCCAAAAATCTAACACTTGAAAAGCAGTAACCTTAATTTAAAGACGGCCGAAGGCTGATGATTTAAGACACAAGGTCGATTTGTTTGTGCTCTCTGTAGATTAGTTCAGACGTTCTTTGCACAACAGTTTTTAGCATGGATAGGTACTGCAACTGCTGTGTTCGGATGCAGGCTGAGATGGCATCCCTTTGCTCCCAGCTTCAGGCAGTGTTGGCTTCGGTCACACAGCTTGAGGCTGTTGCCAATGGGCATCACTGTGGGGGTCCGGATGGGGGTTCGTCGGGGACGGCCAGCTCGTCCCACGCATCCCCCAATCGGACTCGATTGTGGCTGCCCGGGATACTGCCCACATTGAGGCTGATCCCTCACCTGTGGAAGAGTGGGAGGTCGTCTCGAGGTGTGGCAAGCGTCGAAAGACATTCTGGAGGGCTGAACGGAAGGCCTCTCCAGTTTGTCTGACGAACCGGTTTCAGGCTCTGTCTCAGGCTGATACTGATCTTTGGCCGGACATGGCTGCTTGTTCCAGAGGTTGCCCCTAAGTCTGCAAGATACGGGCGGTCGCAGAGGGTGGGCTTACTGGTAGTTGGGAGCTCCAACGTCAGGCGCGTAATGGTGCCCCTTAGGGATATTGCAGCAAGAGAGGGGAAGAAAACCAATGTGCACTCCGTGTGCATACCGGGGGGAGTCATTCCAGATGTGGAAAGGGTCCTTCCGAATGCCATGAAGGGTACAGAGTGCACCCATCTGCAGGTGGTCGCTTATGTCGGCGTCAATGATGTGTGCCGCTATAGATCGGAGGAAATCTTCTCTGGCTTCCGGCGGCTATCTGATTTGGTGAAGGCTGCCAGTCTCGCTAGCGGGATGAAAGCAGAGCTCACCATCTGCATCATCGTCGACAGGACTGACTGCGGACCTTTGGTACAGAGCTGAGTGGAGGGTCTGAATCAGAGGCTGAGACGGTTCTGCGACCTTGTGGGCTGCAGATTCCTCGACTTGCGCCATAGGATGGTGGGGTTTCGGGTTCCGCTGGATAGGTCAGGAGTCCACTACACGCAGCAAGCGGCTACACGGGTAGCAGGGGTCGTGTGGCGTGGACTGGGCGGTTTTTTAAGGTTAGATGGCCTCAGGCAAGTACAGAAAGGGCAACAGCCTCAAAGGGTGCGGGGCAAAGTCAGGACATGCGGGGAACAAGCAGCAATCGGTATTGTAATTGTAAACTGTCGAAGCTGCATTGGTAAAGTAATGGAACTTCAAGCGCTGATAGAAAGCACCGAAGCTAAAATCGTTATAGGTACAGAAAGCTGGCTGAAGCCAGAGATAAATTCTGCCGAAATTTTTACAAAGGCACAGACGGTGTTTAGAAAGGATAGATTGCATGCGACCGGTGGTGGCGTGTTTGTCGCTGTTAGTAGTAGTTTATCGTGTAGTGAAGTAGAAGTGAATTATTATGGGTGGAGGTTACACTCAACAACCGAGCTTGGTTAATAAATGGCTCCTTTTACCGACCTCCCGACTCAGCAGAATTAGTGGCAGAACAACTGAGAGAAAATTTGGAATACATTTCACATAAATTTTCTCAGCATGGTGGAGATTTCAATTTACCAGATATAGACTGGGACACTCAGATGTTTAGAACAGGTGGTAGGGACAGAGCATCGAGTGACATTATACTGAGTGCACTATCCGAAAATTACCTCGAGCAATTAAACAGAGAACCGACTCGTGGAGATAACATCTTGGACCTACTGATAACAAACAGACCCGAACTTTTCGACTCTGTAAGTGCAGAACAGGGAATCAGTGATCATAAGGCCGTTGCAGCATCCCTGAATATGAAAGTTAATAGGATTATAAAAAAAGGGGAGGAAGGTTTATCTGTTTAGCAAGAGTAACAGAAGGCAGATTTCAGACTACCTAACAGATCAAAACGAAAATTTCTGTTCCGACACTGACAATGATGAGTGTTTATGGAAAAAGTTCAAGGCAATCGTAAAATGCGTTTTAGACAGGTACGTGCCGAGTAAAACTGTGAGGGACGGGAAAAACCCACCGTGGTTCAACAACAAAGTCAGGGAACTACTGCGAAAGCAAAGAGAGCTTCACTCCAAGTTTAAACGCAGCCAAAACCTCTCAGACAAACAGAAGCTAAACGATGTCAAAGTTAGCGTAAGGAGGGCTATGCGTGAAGCGTTCAGTGAATTCTAAAGTAAAATTCTATGTACCGACTTGACAGAAAATCCTAGGAAGTTCTGTTCTTACGTTAAATCAGTAAGTGGCTCGAAACAGCATACCCAGACACTCCGGGATGATGATGGCATTGAAACAGAGGATGACATGCGTAAAGCTGTTTCACAGAGGAAGACCGTACTGCAGTTCCTTCTCTAAATCCTCGCACAAACGAAAAAATGGCTGACATCGAAATAAGTGTCCAAGGAATGGAAAGGCAACTGGAAGCACTCAACAGACGAAAGTCCACTGGACCTGACGGGATACCAATTCGATTCTACAGATTACGCGAAAGAACTTGCCCCCCTTCTAACAGCCGTGTACCGCATGTCTCTAGAGGAACGGAAGGTTCCAAATAATTGGAAAAAGAGCACAGGTAGTCCCAGTCTTCAAGAAGGGTCGTCGAGTAGATGCGCAAAACTATAGACGTATATCTCTGACGTCGATCTGTTGTAGAATTTTAGAACATGTTTTTTGCTCGAGTATCATGTCGGTTTTGGAAACCCACAATCTACTCTGTAGGAATCAACATGGATTCCGGAAACAGCGATCGTGTGAGACCCAACTCGTTTTATTTGTTCATGAGACCCAGAAAATATTAGATACAGGCTCCCAGTAGATGCTATTTTCCTTGACATCCGGAAGGCGTTCGTTACAGTTCCGCACTATCGTCTGATAAACAATGTAAGAGCCTACGGAATATCAGACCAGCTGTGTGGCTGGATTGAAGAGTTTTTAGCAAACAGAACACAGCATATTGTTATCAATGGGGAGACGTCTACAGACGTTAAAGTAACCTCTGGCGTGCCACAGGGGAGTGTTATGGGACCATTGCTTTTCACAATATATATAAATGACCTAGTAGATAGTGTCGGCTTTTCGCGGATGATGCTGTAATATACAGAGATGTTGCAGCATTAGAAAATTGTAGCGAAATGCAGGAAGATCTGCAGCGGATAGGCACTTGGTGCAGGGAGTGGCAACTGACCCTTAACATAGACAAATGTAATGTATTGCGAATACATAGAAAGAAGGATCCTTTATTGTATGATTATATGATAGCGGAACAAACACTGGTAGCAGTTACTTCTGTAAAATATCTGTGATTATGGGTGCAGAACGATTTGAAGTAGAATGATCATATAAAATTAACTGTTGGTAAGGCGGGTACCAGGTTGAGATTCACTGGGAGAGTCCTTAGAAAATGTAGTCCATCAACAAAGGAGGTGGCTTACAAAACACTCGTTCGACCTATACTTGAGTATGGTTCATCAGTGTGGGATCCTTACCAGATCGGGTTGACGGAGGAGATAGAGAAGATCCAAAGAAGAGCGGCGCGTTTCGTCACAGGGTTATTTGGTAACCGTGGTAGCGTTACGGAGATGTTTAGGAAACTCAAGTGGCAGACTCTGCAAGATAGACGCTCTGCATCGCGGTGTAGCTTGCTCGCCAGGTTTCGAGAGGGTGCGTTTCTGGATGAGGTATCGAATATATTGCTTCCCCCTACTTATACCTCCCGAGGAGATCACGAATGTAAAATTAGAGAGATTCGAGCGCGCACGGAGGCTTTCAGACAGTCGTTTTTCCCGCGAACCATACGCGACTGGAACAGAAATGGGAGGTAATGACAGTGGCACGTAAATTGCCCTCCGCCACACACCGTTGGGTGGCTTGCGGAGTATAAATGTAGATGTAGATGTAGATGTAAGGTAAAATTAAATAAAAAACACAAGGGAGAAGGCATTATCTTCAATTAGGCCGAAGGCCCCAAACAGTGTGATGCTCGAAAGACAAAGATCCGTAATTTAAAAACGGCTGGAGGCCCCATGACTTAAAACTCAAGGTGAAATAAATTTAAACAACAAAGCCTTATCTTAAATTAGGCTGAAGGCCTCAAACAATGTAACACTTGACAAGCAAGGAATCTTAATTTTAAAACGGCTGAAGGCCCATGACTTAAAACAGAACTAAAATAATTTTTAGTAGGCATAAGGCCCAAGGCTTTATCTTTAAACAATATATTAATCAGGCTGAAGGCCCAAACAATATAACACTTGAAAAGCAAGAAACTTTAATGTTAAAGCAGCTTAAGGCCCATGACTTAAAATACCGGTAAAAACAATTCAACTTCGATTCAAAAACATCGGGTATGAGCCATACAAATACACACAATACAAATACACACAACAGAAAATAAGAAAATGTAGTGCAGGTAACGGGGCTCAGAAGTTTGGGGGTTCGGCCAGCACTTGAAATACCAACGATCACTTAGGTGAGACAGGCAGTCGGCCCAACCATTCTCGATCTGGCGACAACCCAACCAACAGACAGTCAACAGACCCACCAAGAAGGTAACTTGCACTCCACTCGACCAGCACACAACTGGGAGTTCAATGCAAAACGTAAAAGGCATGGATGCCCACAACCAAGAGTATATTAAGCTGTCAAGCTACACACCATGCTGGACAGCGACAAAACGGCGAGGAAAGGACACTGCACGAATTTACGTCAACGGCCAGGGCAGGTAACCGGAACGTTAACGACCACAAGGCAGAAAATTCCGCTGGTGCACTTGAATTGCAAATACCCAAATACAGTTAGACTCCACCGGACGGTGGCTAAACCTTCGCCAACTCGGACACACTTTGTTGCTCACGGGAATTTCCGAACAGCCAACAATGGAAAGCAAACGGAATCAGTCTTGACTTGCTGGTGAATTAAATCCAAACTCAACTTTTGTGTCCAGGGTCGGTGAGCCACGGACCTCGTAGCAATGGGAACAGCCCCACACAGTCTGACCACGCGTAGAGACCGCCAGGGGGCCCGGCCAAACTACGCCCTGTGGAGATTTCCTCGCTGCTCCACACCAACCGACCGACTGCCACACATCAGCATAGAGACAGCACTAAAATAACTGAGCAGTCGACATCACAAGCTACACACAATTACACGAACACTTGCATGAAGGACTAGACATTACTAACGGCAGCGACTGTGCAATAGCAAGGACGAATCACGAGTCGCCCGCATCTCGTGGTCGTGCGGTAGCGTTCTCGCTTCCCACGCCCGGGTTCCCGGGTTCGATTCCCGGGGGGGTCAGGGATTTTCTCTGCCTCGTGATGGCTAGGTGTTGTGTGCTGTCCTTAGGTTAGTTAGGTTTAAGTAGTTCTAAGTTCTAGGGGACTGATGACCATAGATGCTAAGTCCCATAGTGCTCAGAGCCATTTGATTTGAATCACGAGTCGGCACACGCATGCAACCCATAAGCGATCGCCGGCAACATACACGTCCTCTGACAAGACGACCGACCTACGACCAACCAAAGTGGTCCGCACTCAAGTGATATGTATTAGCAACCGTCGTGCGAGTCATGGCTGTCCGGACCTCACTGCAGCCGCGCCCGACTGAACTTCTGCCGCATCCTAAGTCAAACACTGCCAGGTCCGAACTGCAGTGCTAGCGCCTCCCAACTCACTGGCAGATCCGAACTACACTCCTGGAAATTGAAATAAGAACACCGTGAATTCATTGTCCCAGGAAGGGGAAACTTTATTGACACATTCCTGGGGTCAGATACATCACATGATCACACTGACAGAACCACAGGCACAAAGACACAGGCAACAGAGCATGCACAATGTCGGCACTAGTACAGTGTATATCCACCTTTCGCAGCAATGCAGGCTGCTATTCTCCCATGGAGACGATCGTAGAGATGCTGGATGTAGTCCTGCGGAACGGCTTGCCATGCCATTTCCACCTGGCGCCTCAGTTGGACCAGCGTTCGTGCTGGACGTGCAGACCGCGTGAGACGACGCTTCATCCAGTCCCAAACATGCTCAATGGGGGACAGATCCGGAGATCTTGCTGGCCAGGGTAGTTGACTTACACCTTCTAGAGCACGTTGGGTGGCACGGGATACATGCGGACGTGCATTGTCCTGTTGGAACAGCAAGTTCCCTTGCCGGTCTAGGAATGGTAGAACGATGGGTTCGATGACGGTTTGGATGTACCGTGCACTATTCAGTGTCCCCTCGACGATCACCAGTGGTGTACGGCCAGTGTAGGAGATCGCTCCCCACACCATGATGCCGGGTGTTGGCCCTGTGTGCCTCGGTCGTATGCAGTCCTGATTGTGGCGCTCACCTGCACGGCGCCAAACACGCATATGACCATCATGGGCACCAAGGCAGAAGCGACTCTCATCGCTGAAGACGACACGTCTCCATTCGTCCCTCCATTCACGCCTGTCGCGACACCACTGGAGGCGGGCTGCACGATGTTGGGGCGTGAGCGGAAGACGGCCTAACGGTGTGCGGGACCGTAGCCCAGCTTCATGGAGACGCTTGCGAATGGTCCTCGCCGATACCCCAGGAGCAACAGTGTCCCTAATTTGCTGGGAAGTGGCTGTGCGGTCCCCTACGGCACTGCGTAGGATCCTACGGTTTTGGCGTGCATCCGTGCGTCGCTGCGTTCCGGTCCCAGGTCGACGGGCACGTGCACCTTCCGCCGACCACTGGAGACAACATCGATGTACTGTGGAGACCTCACGCCCCACGTGTTGAGCAATTCGGCGGTACGTCCACCCGGCCTCCCGCATGCCCACTATACGCCCTCGCTCAAAGTCCGTCAACTGCACATACGGTTCACGTCCACGCTGTCGCGGCATGCTACCAGTGTTAAAGACTGCGATGGAGCTCCGTATGCCACGGCAAACTGGCTGACACTGACGGCGGCGGTGCACAAATGCTGCGCAGCTAGCGCCATTCGACGGCCAACACCGCGGTTCCTGGTGTGTCCGCTGTGCCGTGCGTGTGATCATTGCTTGTACAGCCCTCTCGCAGTGTCCGGAGCAAGTATGGTGGGTCTGACACACCGGTGTCAATGTGTTCTTTTTTCCATTTCCAGGAGTGTAATTCCAAACACACGACAACAGGGAAGTACTAGCAGACAGCGAAGATAATACGCGAGAGCTTATATCGGCCGGCCGGAGTGGCCGAGCGGTTAAAGGCGCTACAGTCTGGAACCGCACGACCGCTACGGTCGCAGGTTAGAATCCTGCCTCGGGCATGGATGTGTGTGATGTCCTTAGGTTAGTTAGGTTTAAGTAGTTTTAAGTTCTAGGGGACTAATGACCACGTAAGTTGAGTCCCATAGTTCTCAGAGCCATTTGAACCATTTTTGCTTATATCGATAAGCGCCTTTGCTGCCGCTCACGGGCAGGCAAGGTGGCAACTCAGTGACACCAGTAATGGAAACAATTATAACGAGATGGTAGTACAGTCAAAACAGGATGTCAAATGAGATATGGCACGAACACGAGCCTCGCACTGCTCAACATTATACCAAGCATTACAAAGTAATAATTTCTTCTAGGTTGTAAATGATGAAAGGCGGATGAAAGTGGCCGCCATGGGAAGCAATGCAAGCGTTAACACGTATCGTCACGGATTGCCTGACTCTTTCGAATTTTATAGGATTTAGCTAGAGGAGGCGGCGGGCTTTAAGAACAGGATGTTGATGGGCCAGTACGTCAGCAACTGCTTCAGCAGTTGACGTCCCGCTCGCGTCCGTCGGCCGTCGTAATTTAATATATTATTATTGTTGTTATTATTTTTTGATTGTAGCCGACTTCCGTGGTGGGCCTTAATAAAAATGATATTTCATTTAATTTTGATTTACGATTAAATGCTTTCCTGAAGTTCTCCTTTTTAACAATATTAATCTCAAATTATTTGCTACGTTAATGAATGTTAGACTCGCTGAATCTTAAAACATGAGCATATAATTTGAACAATGTAATAAACTTTTTATATTAATTTCCTCGGCTAGTCAGTTCACTTTAAAGCAAGAAATCTTTAGTTATGAATTACAATTGCGGCCCACACACGCGCGAGAGTATTTTTCTTACCTCCGTTAACCATTGTATTGTAGTTGGAGTCCTGGCTCTTGCTCTCGGCTATGGTACTGAAAATAAGAATCTTAAAGCTACGTATTTCTGCAACTTCGTGCGGCTGTGGAGAAAAATTAATATTATATTAATAGCGGGCGAGTTTTCCGGTCCCGCTAATTTTTCATAATGGCGTCGTTAGCTGCATCGGCCGCTGCGATTGTTGAACTGTTAATTACTTGAATGCAGGTTAATTCAAGGAAGGCGGACATGAAATCGGGATCACCTCTTACAAATTAAAAGTGCAGAATAATGTTAAATGAATATATTATATGCTTAACTCATACAAATATGCTTACATTGGCCAGCACTCGCAAGATGTCCGTCTATACACAATCAAGACAAGAGAAGAAGTGAAGACGACTAAAAAATTAACAAAAGAGCGTATCTTGTCACCTCTTTAGATCATTTTGTCATAAATTATTTCTTTGCAATCGAAACTTACATAGAGCAATTATTATGTTACGGCTACATGGTAAAAATATATTATTCAATTTTTAAATATCTCTTCTTTATAAATACTGTTTTTTAAGTCTTTTCGTAATATAGCACTGGGGATGGTATAGCCAGGACATCAGAAACTGCTTCAGCAGTTGACTTCCCGCCGGTAAAACTCGTAGAGTTTTACGTCTGGTCAAGGGTCTTCTCGTTGTATCCACCTCCTGCGGACGTAGTTAAGATATTGACCAAAATTGATATGGAAGTGATCTTGTGTTCTATCACCCACGAGCAAAATTATCCGTGGAGTTGTTAAAAGCACTTTTTTTTTTTGTTTTTTAGAAAAAGAGGCACAGTGTGCTGCAGTAATTTCATTAATGTGGTCCAGGAAGACGTTGTGGCACAAGGTTCACTCACATAGGTATCGCCAATAATCTCTACCAAAACACTGATGTTAAACCGTTGTTGATGCGACGATTCAACCATTCCCCAAGGATTACTTGTAGCCCACTGAGGACAATAGTGTTGGTTTATGATGCCATCTCTACCAAATATCGCTTCGTCGGTGAAGAGCACAAACGACAGATTACTCCGTCCGATAATGACGGTAATACGTCGCAACAACCAGAGAAAAATGCTTTCTCGCGTAGGAAAATCCGCTGTCATTGTTCCTTATAGGGACAGTATCGCCCTTCGTGTGGGACACACGACACTCACCTGTGGCTTGATCCACGTTGGTCGACCATTTGTTTTAGTCACTATAATACACGATCTGTTACTCTGAAGCTGCTGTACGAAATTGCTGTGGTTGGCCAGGTTCTCCATCTTTCTGAAAGGATCTATGTTCACACAAACGCCGAAAAGTAAAGGCGAATATTTGGTGAATTGTTTAGTGCTGTCTAGGAGGGTAAGTGATTTAGCATATCTTGACCATTGCGATGTCGTTGGCCATAGTCGAAATAGAACTCGGTTTTCTCTTCTAATGAATAATGAATGAGTGTGCTTCGACTTAGCGGAAATCACGCAACATGTAACAAAGAGTTTACTGTTGTACATCAGCGCCATCTACGATGGTAAATATACATTAATTAAACAATAAATTCATATCCTGTACTGTGAAATGTGATGTACCAACACAGCTCTCTTTATTGTTGACACATCGTCCATTTCTGGACAGCCGTTGACACAAGCTCTTTTTTTTTTTGTCCTATTAGGAATTACTCCTAAAGTTTTCCTCTTACTTAATACTAATATATCTAATGATGATAATAAGAATCATAATAATAATAAAATGACATGAATACACTACACTCTGAATCTCAGAATAATTATCTCTTTTAAGAACATGATCCTGCCGCTGATCATAAAGTGAACTGTCGTTTTCGACCGCAAAATATCTGGAAGCCCACGACGCCAGGGAATGCGGTGGATTCATTGATGCCCATTATGCCACCCCCTGAAACCTTTTAATGTTGATTCTGAGTGGCAGTAAGTCTAAAATTTTTTCCTTGGTCATTCAAATGGAAACCACTTGAGTTTAACAACGGGCGTCGCGGTCCTGACCCCCATCATAGAGACGTCAAAAGAAGTGGTGAATGGGTAAGAGAGGTTTGATGGCCAATCCATCATGTGACACATCCACTATGGCGTTGGGCAGCATTATGTGAAATTTGGTGCCACTGTGACCATTAACCCACTTTACACAGCAAATGAGCTTCTGATCTCTGTCCAGGACATTTTCGCATGTGCTTTTTGAAGCACTTTTGAGCCTAAGGATGATGTCACAGAACATCACGTGTTTGCACCATTACAGAGGAAAGATGGATACACCCTTCAGCCAAGTTTCAATCTTATGCACGGGAGTGGGAGCTAATTATCGGATTTCGAAAAAGTGTTGTGCACAAGTGTGTGTGTGTGTGTGTGTATTTGTGTGTGTGTGTGTGTGTGTGTGTGTGTGTGTGCGCACGCGCTCGTGTGTTCAGCAGTCTCCTCCTAAGTCACTGGATTAATTTCATCTAAGTTTGACTCTGTGGAGCTTAGAGCTTCTACTCCCATAGCAGCAGAGAAGGGTTTCCAATCACAGATATGTAGGCCACCCTGCATGACAGGAATGTTGTGCTACCAGTATTGGCATGCCTTGCAGGGGATCCACGTATGGATGGGCACAGCTGAGTAAAGAGAGCAGGGGCAGGAGATGGACAGCGAGCAAGGGGGAGGAGTTGTGCAGTCAGATATCAGGGAGGATGCGACAGAAAGAGAGAGGGATGAGGAAGGCATCTAGAGAGGAGGAGAATTAGAAGGAGATAGTGGGGAGGATTGGATGGACAAAGAGAGAGGTCGGAGGAAATGATCAGAGTGGAAAGAGAAGTTGGACAGAGACAGGGGAAAGAGAATATGGACAGAGGGAGGACGAGGAAGATATGGCCGGAGTGGAGGAGTGGAGGAAATGGACAAGGAGGAGGAGGGAGATGGAAAGACAGAGTGAGGAGGAAGAGATGGGCAGATTGAGGTGTGAGGACGAGTTGGACAGACAGACTGGGATTGGGGAGGGGGGGGGGGAAGGATAAGGAAGAGGTGAACTGAGAGAGCGGCGAGGAAGAGTTGTGTTGCAATATACATGTTGAACACACACGTGAATAACCTTCAGCGAAGAGACTAGTGTTTCATATAATTATTGATCAAATTTAAAAATTTAAAATGCAGTTATAATCTACTCATCAAGATGTGTAATGTCACGTTAGATGCTTAACACAGTAAGACAAGTATTATAGCGCACAACTTACCCAGAGTACATTCATCTATTATTTGAGAATGAGAACACTTAGTGACTTCCAACAAACTTCACATGTCATTTCAAACCCTTTCGAAACTTTTTGTCTGTGTCAACCAACCCATAAAATGATCGCCTACTTTGTTTTCGCTTTTCATGCAATAAAAATTTTGTATCAGACATTAAGCTTTAATTAATTGCTTATTTACTACTAACTCTGATCACAACAAACTTGGGAGATAGTGTCGACATGTAACTCTGAATTCACCACCACAATTATATCATTGTACGACACACAATCCAGGAGATATGTCGTCAAAAACACTGGGTAACAAAGTAGCTTTCGCTTAGAACGGTGAGTAAATTTTCCAGACTCTACTCACCTACTGTTTGATGATGAGAACACTTAGTGTCTTCAAACAAACTTAAAACTTAATTTCATACCTTTTCTAAACTTTCCTCGCTTACATGCTTAACGTCAAACACAGGGTGTCCATAATTAAAATTCAGTTTCTAAAAGCCGTAGAAGAAGTACCACTGCCCAAGAGGACTTCAATTTTGAGCAACATATTATTGATGCAGGGCAAATTGTCAGAAATTTGTCTGATAGATAGCGCTGTAAGCGTCAGAATATGTACACCAACAGATGTGTGGCACACGGCTGTTTCTCGGTTTGCGTCTGAGACAGTCAACGTAACTGTCTTCATGAAGGATCGCGCGCTGCTGGTGAATCTCTTTTACAAGATCAATGACTATGCACCAGTAGCCCTACAGAAGTTCAAAACACTCAAGGGCATGGAAAAATCTGATGTCTGCTAAGGGTCTGGAGAAAATCATTACAAAATTCGATGTCTGATGTCTGCTAAGGGACTGGAGAAAATGATTACAAAATTCGAAAAGACAGGTTCTTTTGAGGTACAATGTGGCAGAGGTAGGAAAACTGTTGATCCGACCACAGAAGTCACATAGGTGAAGGTAAGGTGATCTGGACGGCCAGGCTATAGGGAAATGACGGCTGATAATTCTAGCATTTCCCCTTCTCTAGTTGGGCAAAGTGCGGTCATCAACTTTAGTGCGCAAAAGACTCTCACGGCGTTTACCAGTAACGGTGCTGGCAACCGCAGGACTGATATGATCGGAAAAAATGTGGCTCAACGATAAACGTTGCAGTCAACCCGCACCACACGGTCACCATTGCAGAATGAGGTGATGCCGGTTCATGTGCGTATGGATTACCCGTTCCGCGTACTGACATGTCCTTTTAGATCAGCGGTTCCCAACCTTTCCTAGACCATTACCACCGAGTGCAATCAGAAATTACCGGATACCCCCTCCCCCCTGCCATCTGTTTCCCGCCCCCACCTCCTCGAAATTATCACCAACTTCAGTACCTTACAGATTTGTAGAATGAAAGATTCTTCTTGGAACACTTTTATTTTTAGATTGATGAAAGATATATGATATTTAGTTTTGTGTGTGAAAATGTGTGTGTGTGTTTGTGTGTGTGTGTGTGTGTGTGTGTGTGTGTGTGTGTGTTAGAATGAATGACGAAGACAATCGTTGTGCATGGCAAGTGCAACCCGCAACTCCTTCCCAGATAACGCCAACTATCCACAGTGACGGTAGACACTTGTTACAAAACATACTTCCTCTGCATTACTCCTCTCCATTGCAACACTTCCTTGACCTGCATACTGCAACCACATTTAAAATCAACCAAGCTAAAATGTGTGCAGTATACATTCATAAATCACTTGATTGCTGCACTCCTTACTCCTGAACTGGAAGAATTTTAAAGACTTCACCCTGTTATTGCTTTGTGGTTGATCACAGCCACTAATTGTAATAATAATAATAACAATAATAATAATGATGATAATAATACTATGTAGAGCACTATAGCAGCCCTTGTGTAGATACTACTGTGTCACGCTGTCAATTAATTCATTTATCTGTTTCGAAGCTAGTAATGAAGCATTTTAGGACTACTGCGGATATAGTCTACAACCTGGAGAAGACTTTTTCTTGAGATATTTAGCATTTGTTACGTATATATCTTACTTTCCTCATCAGTGACATAGGGGACAAAGCACATCGTATGTGTGTAGTGGGTGGACTATGTAGGGAACCTGTTACCTACACTACATTAATGCTGCTAATTGGGAAAAAGTAACTATTGGTAACTTATATAATAAGTACTGCAGTCTCAGAAAAATGTGACAACAGTAATGATCGCATGAAAATAATATAGTTTCCTGACTGAAGCTGAGTCGAATCGCTTGGTTTTTACCCCTCAGAAGATATTATTTTACCCCTCAAGTAGTAATTACCCCCAGATTGGGAACCAATGTTGTAGATGGAAATGGAATTCATCTACAGAACGTTCCAAGGTTTTTCATTGCCCAATTCCGTACGGATAAGAAATTCCAGAGCGGATATTTGTCTTGCTGGCAGGTCGGCAGGAAATTGCTCCTAAACATGGATGATTTTTATGAATAGCAGTGCAGGATGCTTCGCATGATTTTAGGCCTATGCATCATGCTCGCAGGCATACCCAACTTTCAGGAAATTCCCCGTGCGCTGCTTGTTTTCACATCACAGCTCGACCTCCCCTGCAATTCTGTGGTCACATATTCCCCGCTCTGCCACGCTACACTTTAAAGCCTATAATAATTTTCTTCCGCCACTTAGTAGACATCGTAACAATAAGTTTTTTCATACCCTTGAGAATGCGGAACTCCTGCAGGGCTGCTGCCGCACAGTCACTGTTCTTGTGGAAGAGCTTTACCAGCAGCGAGCGATCGTTCATGGAAACAATTATTTTGAGCGTCTCGGACGCAAACTGAGGAACAGCCGTGTGCCGAGAGTCTGTTCAGAGCTATCTTCTTCTTCTTCTTTGCCGTTTCCCCTTGCGTCAGTAATATTCTATTCAAAGTTGACGTCATTCTGAGCAGTGGTCCCCTTTCTAAAGCGTTTTGGAACTGAAACTTTTATTGTGGGTACCCTGTATATAACACATTAAGTGAATTGTGAAGAAATCAGACGTTTGATGTTGTTTTACTGATGGGAGTACTATTCTTTAAAGAAACGGTGATGGCAGGTTTATCAGTTGGATATAATCAAGAAAGTGCTGTGTCAAACGGGGAAGAACTGTGGGCAATGACAAAGAAAAATGAATGAAAAGTTCAACACAATGGAAATAGTGTATTGGGAAAGATTCTGCAAATCCAAAATATTAACTGGGTAAATAGCGAAGACATCAATCAGACGGTGGAAATGTGTAAACTACTGATACGCTGAATGGAAAGGAATCAGCTAGAATTGTATTCCGACGTGAGGTAGAACCAGAAAGGAATGGAAATCAGGAATTGCAGAGCTCATGCAGGGCAGACAGTTGACAGGTGGTACGTATATACACTCCCGGAAATGGAAAAAAGAACACATTGACACCGGTGTGTCAGACCCACCATACTTGCTCCGGACACTGCGAGAGGGCTGTACAAGCAATGATCACACGCACGGCACAGCGGACACACCAGGAACCGCGGTGTTGGCCGTCGAATGGCGCTAGCTGCGCAGCATTTGTGCACCACCGCCGTCAGTGTCAGCCAGATTGCCGTGGCATACGGAGCTCCATCGCAGTCTTTAACACTGGTAGCATGCCGCGACAGCGTGGACGTGAACCGTATGTGCAGTTGACGGACTTTGAGCGAGGGCGTATAGTGGGCATGCGGGAGGCCGGGTGGACGTACCGCCGAATTGCTCAACACGTGGGGCGTGAGGTCTCCACAGTACATCGATGTTGTCTCCAGTGGTCGGCGGAAGGTGCACGTGCCCGTCGACCTGGGACCGGACCGCAGCGACGCACGGATGCACGCCAAGACCGTAGGATCCTACGCAGTGCCGTAGGGGACCGCACCGCCACTTCCCAGCAAATTAGGGACACTGTTGCTCCTGGGGTATCGGCGAGGACCATTCGCAACCGTCTCCATGAAGCTGGGCTACGGTCCCGCACACCCTTAGGCCGTCTTCCGCTCACGCCCCAACATCGTGCAGCCCGCCTCCAGTGGTGTCGCGACAGGCGTGAATGGAGGGACGAATGGAGACGTGTCGTCTTCAGCGATGAGAGTCGCTTCTGCCTTGGTGCCAATGATGGTCGTATGCGTGTTTGGCGCCGTGCAGGTGAGCGCCACAATCAGGACTGCATACGACCGAGGTACACAGGGCCAACACCCGGCATCATGGTGTGGGGAGCGATCTCCTACACTGGCCATACACCACTGGTGATCGTCGAGGGGACACTGAATAGTGCACGGTACATCCAAACGGTCATCGAACCCATCGTTCTACCATTCCTAGACCGGCAAGGGAACTTGCTGTTCCAACAGGACAATGCACGTCCGCATGTATCCCGTGCCACCCAACGTGCTCTAGAAGGTGTAAGTCAACTACCCTGGCCAGCAAGATCTCCGGATCTGTCCCCCATTGAGCATGTTTGGGACTGGATGAAGCGTCGTCTCACGCGGTCTGCACGTCCAGCACGAACGCTGGTCCAAGTCCAACTGAGGCGCCAGGTGGAAATGGCATGGCAAGCCGTTCCACAAGACTACATCCAGCATCTCTACGATCGTCTCCATGGGAGAATAGCAGCCTGCATTGCTGCGAAAGGTGGATATACACTGTACTAGTGCCGACATTGTGCATGCTCTGTTGCCTGTGTCTATGTGCCTGTGGTTCTGTCAGTGTGATCATGTGATGTATCTGACCCCAGGAATGTGTCAATAAAGTTTCCCCTTCCTGGGACAATGAATTCACGGTGTTCTTGTTTCAATTTCCAGGAGTGTAGGTAAAGAGGAATGTCACTGGGCTGCGATAGACAGCAAATGGTGCTGTAATACCACTACTGCAATGTACAGGTTGCAACAAAACAATATAGCCAAATTTTGAGGGGTCATGGGCAACAAATTGAGGATGGAAACCCATGTCTGGAGCAGTGTTAGCATGTTATTACAGATCGTGGAAGTTATAGGGATTAACTCCAGCCACTGACCTACGCCTTCAGTAGCAAAAGTAACCTAAGCTGTATCGACATTATTGAGAAAAGCTTGTAAGCGCTCGACGCCTTCTAATGTGCTGAATTCTGTCATTACAGAAGTCCCACTTCCTAAGGAATGGCGTAGTAGCAGATGTTAATGCCTAAAACTTTTGACACTCTGTAATATCGCTGGATGACGTCTCCGGATATAGATTCCAACTCCGAATTTGTTCCATAAGACAGTCACTACAACCCATCGAAATTTGTAACTGATGTTTTGTTATATACTGTACACAGTAGATATACAGTGTCTGTTTACGACATATCACAGTAGTATGTGGAAAATCGAGGTGAACAATTTGACATACGACGTTTGTAGTCTGTAAAGCTGGGAAACAGTATCAAATTGGCTTACGAAAGCCACCTAAGCCACAGCGCATGCGCCCTGCGCGAGATTTCGATTATCCTCTTGCGCTCTTATGCCACCATATTTCGCTAAAGGGTAGTAACTTAACCTTCTGAGTATACTGAAAGAAAAAAGACTTTACACAAAAACTAATTACGTTTTCAGTTAGATCCAAATTTAACCCTTACAAGCGCAGTAGTCTCGTAGTAAGAAGGCTAGAGAACAAAACGACTTAAATGTTAATTTTACGCTGTTAAAATTCACAAAATTGTGAGGTAAAATTATTCAAGCGTCAGTTTTGCAATCTGTAAGTGCAGGACTAAGCATTTGGTGTAAGAGGGAGAGAGAATATTCCAAAATCTCGAGGGGCGTGCATTCGTTATGACTTAGGTGGCCTTTGTAAGTCAGTTTGAGGTTGTCATCCGACTTGATAAACAAGAAGTGATTGATATCACATTGTTTGTTTCGATTATCTTACGCCAGTGCGGTATGTTGCAAAAAATTATTGTTCAGTCAAGAACCTTCAGTCAAGAACTGTTCAGATCAATTAATTATTTTTTAATAATTACTTTTCGCGAGATGTTTCGGTTTCTGCATCATCACATCGAAACTTACACAGTGGTGTTGAATTTCCTTTCAGAAGTTCTAAGTTTCGATGCGATGGTAGAAGCAGCAGAAACATGTCATGAAGTAACGTAATTAATCTAGACAGTATTATTTTCAAAAGTTTGTAATCGTTCCAAACTCAGTGCAGGAATTTAGTTCTTCTTTTATTATCTAGTGAAGAATTTAGGGCAATTATCCAGAAGTGGATAGAGTTACAGAAAAAGTGCTGACTACGCAAGCAAAATTAGGAACTTAATGTATCAGTTCAACATCCGACAGGGCATTGCTGCTAATGCCACCCTTACTATTGTTATTGTTATTATTATTATTATTATTATTACTATGTTTGTATGTTGTTATCTCTACGGCTTACGACCTCACAGAATTTTGTTTTTAGCTGGTATATAACTTACATAGAAAAATAAAGCTTAGTCTCACCTTAGCTGTACAGTAGATCTTCATTGACTGCCAACTAGTATGCAAGATATGAAATTGAGTATGTTTTGCAAGTGGTCTTGCATATCGTACAGCAAGTACTCGAGCGAAGTTCTCTTCCTATTTCACATGCAGTCAACAGTAACAGAGCAGCAATGATTGACCTACCTACAGATTGTGTCTTAAAAATCGATAACTACAATTTAAGCCAGACACAATGCAGTGGCACAGATAAGTAACTGATTTCGATAAAATATCAGGATACACTCTCCTCTATGGACAAATCAGTACAGATCTTGGCAACGAATATTCCAACAACAAAGCTCAGGATTCCACTTGATGGTAACAATCTTCGATGTTGACATAAAGAAATCATTTGCACACCCTTTCGTATCTGCAGACTCGCATCTCCACATTCATGCAACAAATGAAATAATATAATGTGTAATCTGTTATAGATATAAAACAAAGTGTATATGTGTATTTCTGGGATCTCCTTTGAAATCCCTGGATCGATTTCAGCCAAATTTGGCACTGAAACAGCAGAGCTGACAATGTCAGAAATGTGGGCTTTATAATGTGCTAGCTCCAGTACGACCAGAAATAAGGTAAAAACGTGTTTCTTTCCAGCTCTTTCATATAGGCTGCCATGTGTGACAGATATGTTGTGTGGGAACAATATCAGCCTGCCAGATCAACCCAGTTTGCAGGGAGGCCTACATGTCAGGGATAAGAAATGGTTTTATCGTTCCAACATGTAAGCCACTGTGCATGACAAGTGTGCTACGCAGGAGTAATATAGGTCTGCTTTATCGACGTGCTTACGTGGCAGCCTGTAGTTAGGGGCAAATAAATGATTTTCGGGCCCTTAACATGTAGCCCTTCCTGCTTGATTGGCGTGTTGTGGGAGTGATTTTGGCCTGTATTATTGGACTAAATTGCAGGGACCACACTTACTGATGAACATGGCTGCAGACAGGTTTATGTGAATAGAAAAGTCGATGGACACAGTGAAGTGAGAAGGAAGTGGATAGAGGGAGGGGAGGGATAGGGAGAGATGGAGAGGTAGAGAGACTGGGGAGGTGGAGATAAATAGAGGTGGAAGAATGAGGTGGACAGATAGAAGGAGGAAGTGGTGGACACAGAGAGGGAAAGGAGAAGGTGTATTCAATATATGCGTCAAGCGCGTATGTTGGCGAAGACATGGGGAAGAGGATAGTAACTAATAAAATCTATCTCAATAATAGATATAAGTTTTATTGGAAGACGCTATGTCGTTCATTAAATTAGTTTATAATGAGTGCAAAAGGTACATGTCTCGCAAGCTGCAAATTAAATGAGATATATTGAATACCATATATAATTTATAAACCAAAAGAATTTCTGATAGCTTAAAGCACGATATTGCTGGAATCTACAAACAAAAGTGTGATTAGGTCACAGAAACAACATTGTAACTACTACTTTTACCTGATGAATTAAGCGTTGTTCACTACTGATTTAGCCTTACTTGACCGTCCTCAGCACAAAAGTTGAAATTCATACGAGTATTTGGGTGTCAGTAGTACATTATTGCCAGAAGCTGGTTGCAATCCATTTGTAATTTTTAATGTATCATCACCATCATCATCTTCACTTTCAGGGATTAGGCGTGCTCCCTCTTCCTGCTTTGTTGGTCAATACTATTCTCACCGTGTCTTTTTGCGCCTCGAAAGACTTTTTTTCGAGGTGGTAGTTATTTCGTAATTTGTAATGGTTTTAATGGCCACGCTGATATTCTTTCCAAATGGTTCTTCAGTTTAACTGCACGCCGTTCAGGGTGTATGGTATTGTATGTGACCTGTCTAGCAGCAGAGAATATTAAAGTTCCACTCCAAATTACCGTGATTAAAGATTCCCTTTACTCAAAGTCACTAACTTCTAGAGGAAATATTATTAAACTATCTGGAATGATTCGCCACAGAAGTAATGCAACAGAAATTCTTTCGGCATCTGAAATGATCTACTATTGATTGTGACCTAGTAATGCAACGTTCTCACGGAAAATGAGACGAGACGACGAAACAACTGCTGCCCAGAAACTCTAGAGGCAAACTGACCCACCATAACCTGAAAATAATTTTCTAATGCTATGAATGGCTTATTTATGAATATTTGTGCCGAGCAAAAATGATGCTGAGCGAAACATTAATTGAATTAGCCACAAAAATATTTAGCTTATTTGCTTTGGAATAGGCGTAAGTAAAAAGTCTTAATGCTGCTGACATCTGTTATCTCACGGAATTCCACTTCATTTAACTGAATATATTAATCACATGGGTTTTAAATAAAGGTATAAGATTAGGGATAACTTTGGACTATCATTGTGCTTCAAGACTTGCGGAGACCACAACCATTAAAGACACACAGTTCATCAATGCACATTTGAAAATGATATAAGACACCCAACCTATTCGGGTTATGAAGCTTGCCGAACCTGGTCACGAATCAGAAATAATACCCCACACTTACTGCAACTGTATGTGCCACTCTGCTACTCATCCGATAACTTTCCAAAGTAATCACACTGCTCCAATATAGCTCGCCAAGTCGTAAAATAAAGAAACATTCCGGATTCGGCGTGTACAAAATATTATATTCAATTCTCATTGCATGAGTACGAACTATAAGCTGCTTTTAGTTATCGCTCTCCATCCCTCTCAGTGTAATGTAATGCACTCTCAATCGAAAGTACACCATTACATACATGAGCAAAACACAGCTTCACTCCAGAGCAATCCAAACGGAATATTCTGAAGCAGGTCAGCTTGTTTTCCTTCTAAACAAGCAAGCCATATGAGGCGACCAGGCAGTTACTATACATTGGCCGAAGCCACTCTCGCCTCAAAGACATGAAACAGGTATACCCGAGCAGCCAAATCAGTCCTGAAAGAAAATCAGTCGTGGATAGGCGAAGTTGATAAATATGCCATAGATATAATGTGTAATATATTGCGTTCAGGTGAATGAGTGTACAAGTAAATGGCTGAACTTTAATCCTCCGAAAGCTTATTGTTCGGAAGTGGGACCACAGTTGGAATACATTAAACAGTAGAATTTCAATATTAACTTGTATTAAAACTGCTTATTGGACGAAGACGACGCTTTTAACCGCTATTTTTGGATGTACGTTACAGTTAGGTGCAAAGTTGGCCAGTGGGGAGCAGAAAAGCTTGGTAACGGTGGAAAGTGATAATATGTGTACAGAAACAGTAATCGGACTTGGCAGTCAGTACTTTAGATTAAAAGGTCTGACTTGTAAAAAAGCAAATGTGTGTATGATCGTCGTCTAATTGAGCGCAATAGACGCGTCACCAAGTCAGTCGCTCTCCAACTTAATTAAATAGCTGGTACATAAAATAACTCTGTATAAACATTACTAAAGGATATTAATCATTTCTGCGATAGGGAAAGTATGTTTGACTAAAATAATCTTATTATTATACCAAACTATATAGAGCAACGAAGACTGCTTCCTTACATGAAGACAATCGCAAAACAAAATGTAATTACAGGGAGACTATCCATGCGTCAGTTATTTAAAAAATGTTAAACGAAATCAAAGAATCTTTGCTAATCATCTGGAACAATACATATCTGCTTTACATAACGATATGGCCTCTGACAAAGCGATTTATATTAATTGAGTATAATGCCCCTTTTTGTGGCTGACAAGCTAACATTCCCATGTCTTAATAAACTTCCTTGATAAAACTTGGCGGGTGTGTAGAGGCGGCAAAATAATGCAATACTTATTGTTAATGCAATACTTATTATTTTGTTTGTGCCCAATTTCAATTTCAAGAGGCAATACACACCCAAAATGTAATTTGGCATATTAGGTTTGAAGGGAATATCTTGGAAGCGATGATATATAAAAAAAATTTCTCATGTAATAGTTCATGAAAACTGTATAATCGCATTTTGTAACTATCTAAAATTTCGCAAAACACCCCACCACAATTAATTTTGGAAAATGAAAACGTTTATTACAACATAAAAAGAACCTTTCATGCTATATACATCCATGTGTAATTAAGTGGTTTCTGAAATACTGTTATTGGAAAATACGCTGTACGCCCTGTAATGTCAGAGTATTTTCAACACACTTAATTGAAATATCAAAACATTGATTGTTAGTCAAATCATTTATTTTAATTATATTTGTTTTATTTTTAGACTGTTATTTTACGTTTTACATTGTTTTTGCTTTATTTTTTAGTGTATTGTATCACATACATGTTTTGTTTTCCCTGAAAGGAATAAGTAGCTTATTATTATGATACGAAATCATTGCAGTAATGATAATTTATAAATAAATACCTCAAACACAACCTTTTACTACACCATGCACAAAAAATGAACGAAATTTCCTCACATAATATACACTACAGACAAGACAAAGTAAAACAAAATTCAGAAGGATTTCAAAATTGTCCTCTAAATATCCCGATTTGTATCAGGAAAGAACTGATTATCTACTAGTGACTGCAGCTTAATTATACTGTTTCTCGAGTGGAGATTAATGTCCAGATCTTTCAACAGAACTAGATCTGACAATATTCTCACAAATTTTTTCCAACATCAAAAGCCGTAAAGTGGGAAATCCGGATTCGAGTCCCGGTGAGACACTAATTTTGATTATCGTCATTCCGTAATGCAGCTGATAGTTGTTCGTATTCGCATCTGCGGATACGTTTCATCTGAGTTAATGTATGTGATTAGGAAGCACATAACTCATGGATGTACAGTGGAAAAATTTGCTACCAAAAGATGTATTTCACAGAAAATACTGAAATATAATCACGAGAAAATGGCCTAGAGACGTCTACGTAACTTAGTGTTGCACCTCATCTCGCCTTACTGACGGCGGCGAAGCATCGTTGGGTGAACTCCACGAGAAACCGACAACCTAGGCGACCCCTGTGACACGATGTCAACCGGGAGAACGTACAAGTGTCCCACCGAAAGGAGCAGCTCTTGCGGCCAATGATCAAACAATAAGAGGGTCATTCAGATACGCACTGCATTTTATCAACGATATTCTGATAATAACAGATCCACAGATCGTCCTCGAAAAACAAAAGCATGCGTTCTGTAGCTTCAAAACGAACTATTGTCTCCCTCGTCCACAGGAACTAGTTCATTATACCGAAGAACACAAAAATGCCATTTTCTGAAAAAAAAAAAAACGTTCTGGAGTGATAGAAAACGAAATAGTCGACCAATTAGAACAAGCAGTATAGCGGATATTCCTCTTTATGTATCTACTGTACACAGAAATTGTGGCAATTGTAACTAAAGTGCACCCTATTCAATAGCTAGAGTTACATTTTTCACAACGTGATACAAAATCGACAGTAAGAATGCGAAATAGATGAGGGTGTTACTCTCACAGAAACGAAGTTTTCACCTTTCCATTTTGCGAAGATCGTCCTTCAGAACTGGCAAATTTAATTCGTCAGTTGTTTGGCTCTTCCTGTTACATCGGTGAGTGACAGTCTTCAAACAGGGGATTCCTCTGCCTGCAAGTCTTACGAACCTTGCTCAACAGGCAAAATCTAAGCCCCCATCGCGCGATATGTTCAAGTGATGGATAATTATCTCTAAATTCAGACATGCGAAAACCTCGAGTCGCAGCAACCACATTGACTGATTCACTCCGCAGATGCACATTAGTTGACTGATGCCAGAAGAAGAAACCGTCTGTTATAATTTTCGAAACTGGTTATTTGTTCACAGTGTTAATCTCCATCCCTATTACTTATTTATCTGTAATGATGAACCCCGTAATACTACGAGTGAAAAATCATTGTGAATTATTTACGTCCTCAGCACAAGAGATTGGCTGCAGTTGTTGTAAACTTCATTTGTTACGATAACATATAAACTGTTTACAAGGAAGCGTGCTTCATAGGCTTCTTTCGTGGCTGTAAGGTTAAACTATAAGTATCAGGAGCGGACAAACCAAAATCGGACACAGTGGGACCATGAACTGGTTCCATTCAAAAGTAATCACCAAATGCATTAAGACATTTATCCCACTAGGAAATGAAACTATCAATTCCTGTTCCGTACAACACGGTCGACCGCGACGGATCCACAACCGCAGCCACCCTTGCACTTCCTCGTTCGACCCGAAACCAACGTCCACGAATATCGTTCTTCAGGTCGCCAATGATGTGAAAATCACGCCTTGAGGGATCGTGACCATACAGGGGGTGTTGCAGTGTTTCCCAACTACCAGATGTACCGGTATGAAATGAGCGTTAAGATACAAATGTGGCGATAGGGAACATTTGTTGTGAACGAGCCTTAATTTCTTTTGTTTGGTTGGTATGACATCTGTCAAAGATATTTAGTATATATCAAGTCATGGAACAAACATCATATGTTTTCATCGTGTTAATAATGTCGAATTTTGTACCATAAAGATATGATTTGCGGAAAGCATTAATTTTTTATTTTCATTTGAAAAAAAGTGCTGCAGAGTCGCATCGAATGCTTGTCGAGGCATATGGTGATCATGCTCTTTTAGAATCAACATGAAAAAGATGGTTCCAACGGTTCAGAAATAATGATTTTGATGTAAGAAATGACGAATGGGGAAGATCACCAAAAAAGTTCGAAGACGCCGAATTACAAGCAATATTGGATGAAGATGATACTTTGAATCAAAAGGAAATGCCAGGAATGCTAAATGTTGCACAACAAACAATTTCTGACCGTTTGAAAGCTATGGGAAAGATCCAAAAGTGTGGAAAATGGGTGTCACATGAATTGAATGAAAGACAGATGGAAAACCGAAAAACCATTTGCAAATTTTGCTTCAAATACATGAAAGAAAATCAATTTTGCATTGAATTGTTACTGGCGATAAAAAATGGATTTATTTTAAGAATCCTAAACGGGAAAAATCATGGGTTAATCCGGGACAACCATCAACATCGACTGCAAAACCAGATCGATTCGGCAAGAAGACAATGCTCTGTGTTTGGTGGGATCAGAAAGGTGTGGTGTATCATGAGCTTCTAAAACCCAGTGTAACTGTGAATACTAATCGCTACAGACAACAAATGATCAATTTGAACTATGCATTGATCGAAAAGAGACCAGAATGGGCCAGGAGACATGGCAAAGTAATTTTTTTACACGACAATGCGCCTGCACACAAAGCAAAACTGGTTCAGGATACAATCAAAACACTTGGCTGCGAGCTGCTACCCCACCCACTGTATTCACCAGACTTGGCCCCTTCCGAGTACCATTTGTTTTCATCAATGGGACACGCATTGGCTGAGGAACACTTCGATTCATATAAAGAAGTCGAAAATTGATTGGTTTGCTTCAAAAGACGAACATTTCTATCGGCGTGGTGTCCACAAATTGCCAGAAAGGTGGTCAAAATGTATAGAAACCAATGGTCAGTGCTTTGAATAAAAAGGTTTTACTTTTCAATTCAAAATTAGTGTTTCATTTTCACAAAAAAAACGCTCATTTCATACCGGTACACCTGGTAAATCGTTCGAGGGTAGCCTTCGTCCGATTGGCAGTGTGGGGCAGGCGTTATCGTGCAAAAAGGCTGATTCCTGGCTATTTTGACTTAGTGGCGCGTGGCAGTTTCTGGGAAGTGTCTTCACTGCGCATTGACTGTGGTTCCACGTTCGAGGACCTCGGCGAGCAGAAAGCCCTTGCAGTCGAAGAAGAAGGTCATCATGATCTAACTGGAGCCTGTGGGAACGGCTCTGGATTTCTTTGGCGAGGGAGATGTGAGGTGTTCCCACTGGTGGCTTTGCTGTTTGCTCTCTGGCTGTCGGAATGCTGTGGGGCGGAATCATCCTGCTGCACGATAACGCCCGCTCCCACACTACGTACTGGACAAAGGCTACGCTTCAGCAGTTTGACTGGGAAACACTGCAACATCCTTCGTACGGCTCGGATCTTCCACCGTGTGATTTTCACATCTTTGGCGACCTGTATGAAGACATATGTAGACTTAGGTTGTTGTCGGATCAGGAAGAGGAGAAGTGGGTGAGGTTGTTTATCCGTCGGCGGCCGACCGCGTTCTTCGGAACAGGGATTGATCGTCTCGTCTACCACTGGGATAAATGCCTTAACGCTCGTAGTGATCACTTTTGAATGGATCCATTCAAAGGTCCAGTTGTGGCGGGTGTTCGCTTTTCATTTGACTACCCCTTACACACACAAAGTAACCGGTTAGTAAACTTTAGTTTGTTAATTGCGACGCTTCTCACATTCTATGCTTTATCATCAGGTGAGAGTTTTGGTGTTTAAATTATCAGTTTGATTGTATGTGCTTTTGATATTTTCTTTACTGATCCGATAAAAGCAGTTGCAGCCAGCGCGATCACTTTACAGCATTCTATGTATTTCGACACGCAGTGTAACGTTGTTTATACGGCCTAAGTTGGACAGTAGGTGATGCAGATAACAGAAAATTCAAATAATGCGAAAAACCTGAAAAATACAATATGGATCAAATAATTTTCACGTAAAGACATAAATTATGCATTTCCTCCCACAGGTATTGACCAAATACTGAAAGAAACAGCGAGGTTTTTCACACTAAGCCATATTCTTACGTCGTTTATATGCATTACGACCAAGTAGGTATTTCAGCAGCAGTAGTTCGGCCGAAGTTGCTTGCACCTGACCTTACAAATAAACCGTTATTTTGTTCAGCTGCGTTGTTGGCTCTGTGTGTGTCTTTATGTCACCACCATGAATGTCAATTTCGTCAGCTAGTCCGCCATGTTGCTACTTCCGTGAGACGAACAAATGGTTATAATTTCATCAACAGAAATCATACCATCATAGTCTTTTCGCTGTCAGTTGTTTAGATCTTTGACACCCTCAGTGTGTATGAGCATCCTGAAATCCGTATAATTGGTTCAACACCAAATTAAGCAACCATGTTTCTTAATAGTTCTCCTTTATCCACCCCATATTATCCACCCTATACAGTGCGTTTAACTTTTCGCCTATGGATACTGCCACTATCTTTCTTTTTAATGTGACTTTTACAATCGGAGGAGAATCGATGAGAATCCATTACTACACAGCTCATTGTCAACTTGTTAACTGTCACCCTTACCATAACCAGTGTACGGCGACTAGCTGAATACAGCTTTAATGATTCTCGTTTTAGAATGCCGCTATTATGTCCATAGTATCAAGTACTGTACAGTTACAGCACAAAAAATAGACAATATAAAATGAAAATAAAAAAAGGTGTGTATGAACTAGAGATTTGGTTTAATTAGGGACATATAAACTAGGTCCAATGGTACTTGATATGTCGTGAGATATGATGATGGACTATAGCTCAAACCGTCGCCTGATGTTAAAACAAAGCCTTTGAAACGTGTCGTAACTAAAAATTTAAATTTTAGTGGCTGGATACCTTGCCTTTATTTATTTACAGCATAATTTTTATCTCAATAGAAAATAAAATATTGAATTTCTCCATTAGTTTTCCATCTGAAAATACTCAGGTTTAGACTACCTTCTGTATGATTTTGATCCAAGAGGTTTGGGATTACGTGTAATGTCCAAACAGAAGCACTGTTTCTTCACGACATAACCAGCCAACACATATTTGTTGGTTGTTGGTTGTTGGTGAGCTACAGCTTATCTCCTAATCACAACATATCTTCCGTCACATAGTAACGCAACATGGAACATATAAGGATAGGAAGGGGTTATTCATCGACTGATGAACATGTTGATATCCCGACTGTAAACATTGTCTCATATATGGGGCAATGGTGCCGGTACACCACATCTTTATTAAGCCTTCCTAGTGCAACGTTCCATGATGTGACCCCTACATATAACAGCAGCAAAGATAGTTCGTAGATGGCGTGATGTCAAGGTCCAGTTTTCCAGTTTTTCGAGTGTAAAAAAAGGCAAAAAACTTAACATGTGACCCTCATGGATGTTGAATTTAAGGCTAGAAATTGTTGCCACACTTTGTGAATAACTGAAGCACGAACGTTTGACCACATGGTTTGCTGTGTCTTCTACCTGCCTGCAGTTAGCTAACGACATGTGTTGTTTTTTCAGTAGCAATTAAAAGCGCACACACGCACCAACACACACACACACACACACACACACACACACACACACACTTTAACATTCGGCTTCCTTGCACATCTACGCTTTACTTCCCCCTCTACAACCACAACACCCAGAGAAGTTGTTCTTGCGAGCTTTCGATTCTCTGGTGGTGGAAAGTAAGTACACCGTACCTCTACCAGTCAGTGATGTTTTGTTGGCGTTATACTAAATTTTATTGTTTCGTACCAGCTGCAGAACAGGCCGCTTACATACCAGGGCTGTGTGTAGAACTGCTGTAGCAGTAAGATATTTTACACTAAAGTTAATTGTGTTTTCTTGGGCCGTTACTGCTTTCTGGTTTGTTTGACAGTTCATTGAAACATCTGTATCGAAGCATAGGCTTAAAATATTCGAGAATAGTATGGATGATAAAGCAATAATCTGATCGCACCTGCGGTCGGGCTACAAAAAATATGTTAACGTCTTGCACTTCTTAATCACAAACGAGTGCTAGCTAATTTATTTCTAATAGCACCCATGTCGCCTGGACAGGATGTGACATTAAAAGAAGGAAAATATCTGTTTTTACTAGGCCATTTATGTAGTAAAACATGCGAACTGAAAGAAATCGTTGTTTGCGAACCGACTGATTCATGGGACAAGGTACTATACGACATGTCCACCATCATTCATACGTGTACAGTTCAGTTTAATCCGCAGTCTGAGCAATAGCTCTGATTGCTGTTATTTCGATGCCTTTTCTGCGATTAATCCCACTTTAATCACCTTCCGGCAAAGCTTTGTGGCCAATAACGGCTTCTAATACTGCAAGTCGTTAAGGGAAAACAAGCGTAGCAATTTATTGCTCGTGTTAGATTCCCTTTGACGATGTGCCACCAATATCCTACCACATTAAACTGCAAGACGTTTCTGCAGAATACCGTTGAATGCTCACCGAATTTCATGTTGTTTTTACGTCTCATACGACGGAATGGAATGTCTTTACTTAACAGCTTACACAAAAGCCAACATCAGCATGCTGATGTAACTATTCGTTTCGCAGCTCTGCTTTGTAACGTTCTCTGTCTCTCAGTGGAATTGTTGCAAGCTGTGAGATATTACATCCTCTAACTCCGACTCAGTAATTTAACATCCTGCTGTAACCGATGATACCTGCCCATAAATCCTACAAAAACGCTGGGAACAGGCTCTACTAACGGCATACTACGCCTTCCACGTCGCTGGCACCGGGTTCTACACAACGCCGGCGACTACTTTGAAGGACAGTAACAGGTGCAAACATGTAACTCTTTTGTATCGGTTGTGAATAAATAGTTGCCACTATTTTTAAGTTCCAACACTATATAAGCATATCACTGTATTTTTATAATTCTTAAATATTTTTTCAACGTTTTATGAACTGCAACATGGTCGCTGCCAGCCCTTCCACTCTCCCGCGAGAGGATGTTTGTAAGAGATAAAAATGGATAAAAAAATCTCGTTAATCGCGACTAGGACTCGCGCACAGATATATGTGTACAAACTTAATTGTTTATGTAGGTAGTTCATCCACCCCGGGGTTCGAGAATTTCGACAATCTTTATTTGTTATCGATATTGATACGAGCACTATACCTAAATATGCAACGTAAATGTCCACGTATTTTGATTGCATTAACTTAGAAGTAAAGGAAACGTTGCTCTTAGTACATGACGTATATTTCACCTTCATATGTATACGTGTTCCTGACGGACAGACAAACACAAGGATAAAAAAATAACAAAGAAATATTTTTTCGTGTGATATAATTACAAATTAACAATTTAAGGTTTTTTTTCTTTACTCGCACTGTGAAATCTTGCTTCTTGCCAAATTTCTTGGTTCTAGGTCAACGGGAAGTGCCCTGTCGGTTTTGGTAGGTCACTTTGCGAGTATCAAAATATGTGACATAAATGGCCGTATCTTTTGATTACCTTGTGTTAGAAGCTTCAGTTTTCTACATCGGCAAGGGACTGTAGGTCTTATAATGTGACATACATGTCAACTAGGTACGTCTAATTCTTCCTGAGACAAAAGGTTTCTAACAGTCGTAGAGAGACTACTTCAAAGAGTATACTATACATGTCGTTGCACTTCAAACCGCTTGCGCAACAGTAGCGACTCATTCTCAGAAGACAGTACCTCATCCGAGTCCCTGAAAAGTTTTGCTGCGGTACGCATAACAGACGCAACACGGTATGGGAGTGACAAGTCGTGGCAACTGGAAACGTATTCTGAAACACAAGTACGCTGGACAGTACGATTCTTGTGGGCAAAACGTCTAAATTAAGCACAGATTCATCCTGAAACTCCGGCGGTATGTGGACCACATGCAATGTCACGTTCAGCCGTAGAGAAATTGTGTCAATGTAAGACAGATATTCCATCGCTTGTTTAACTAAAACATATTATCTGCTGCAATCTTTTAAGAACTATAATATAGAGTCCTCTTTTTGCAGTTAAGTTCCATTTTTAACTTTAAGTAGTCATTATCATCATCTTTCTTTCAAGTATTAGGTCTCTTGGCAGCTACAATCTTGTCTAGAAATTCTCCTGGCATCTTTTCATTGGTCAGCCTAGCGATCTTACAGCGTAGGGGCAGTAGTTTAGCACACATTTTGGGACTCTTTTTATATCATTCACCGTAGACAGTTCCCCAGCTAGTTTGGTAGTTCTGAATATAGTGTTTGAAGCGTTCCATTTTAATTTCCTTCAACAAATCTTCATTCATTTTGTGATCCCATTTGGAGTAACCAGTTGTTCGTTTCAACAATTTCATTTCACAGGCTGTTAGTCTGCTTCTTTTGCTTTAATGTTCAGGTTTCACTGCCATAGGACAGGAAAAGTCTTGATAAGATCTTGTAGAAGTGTATTCTGGTGTGTTTATGGACTAGGGTACGTTTCTTCACATTATAAATGGATCCCATTGTGTTTGTTCAGCTTCACATGTTTTTTCAAGAATGGATAGTTTATCGTGTTAATACGTGAATGTGTTCAGCCTTTCTAGAATTTTATGTTTGAGGCAGTTCTTATTTGGTACTGAATATTTTCAGCAGATAAGCGTAGGTTTTGTCTTGTCAGTTTTCTGATATAATCAGTAATTTGCGCACAGGTCGCTGCAGGCCATCCTATGAAGAGTTAAAACATCTGCAAAAAGCCGGTCTCTGTGGCCGAGCGGTTCTAGGCGCTTCAGCCCGGAACCGCGCTGCTGCTATGGTCGCGGGTTCGAATCCTACCTCTGGCATGGATGTGTGTGATGTCCTTAGGTAAGTTAGGTTTAAGTAGTTCTAAGTATAGGGGACTGATGACTTTAGATGTTAAGTCCCATAGTGCTTAGAGCCATATGAACCATCTGCAAAAAGTAAATTATCTAGCTTTGTGTTTCTGTTCGTCTGAATGAAGCCGTGTGCCATTTGCCTCCAGTCTTGGATGATTTTATTCATATTGTAGTGGCATAGAACTTTAGCATCATGGAATGCATCCCAGAACCACAACAAGGCCGTTGCCACAGCCTACCGATAAAACAATGCCGCTGCCATTACAACTATTCAGCAGACGCCACCACTTCCATACCGCTGCGTCCGCGTGCAACAACCTGGGAGTGTGATAGCCTTCAGGAAGCTTCTGCAGTTTGTTCGAGTACTGTGTGACACCTGGCGGCCACCGAACAACGGCTTCTGTTCCAGAGGTTTCCAAGCGTCACAGAAACACGTCTTTTCCACGAACTCAGTCGTGGGCGGCAGTATTTAAACCCCCGAGGTCCAGTCCTTCATGATCGGCACAGCTGGGCCCAACTATGATGTACAGCCCGTGCCAGTCGTCGCCTTGCTTATGATGAATGCTAGAGCCTGGGCCGCCATCAGCCGCCGTCTCCATGGTCAGAGCCGCACACTAGGGTTCCAGTCAACTCCTCGCCGGCCACCATCCGCTGCTGCTCCCTACCCACAATTCCGTGTTCATCACCCGGGTAGTCCTGCTGGGCCTCTCTGCCTGGCCCCGGCTACCACCTAACTCGACAGTGCCCACCACCTACTGCCTGTCTGCTGCAGATACACTATTCCACGCTCTTACATAACTGATATTAAAGAGTTTTGGTGACAGATTGGCTGCCTACGTTGTTTGCAATTCCACCTACCTGCAGCACACAACTGCTCATCTACAACCTCGTGGAAGCAGCGGCTTGTTACACTTATTTCACAACAGCTGTTGGAGGCTGTGATGGTGGGCAACAAAAGGCAGAAATGAAGAGGATGCATCAGCAGTGGCAGTCAGCGCAGTTCTCAAGAACCTCCCGACTCTAAGTTGTTTTTGGATCTGTCAGTTTCGTGTTTTTAATTTCCTTTCTGTTCTGTTTGTGTTTGTTGTACGCATGTGGCGGCATTAGTAAGAAAAAATGTCAGTCGGTGAGAAAGTGACAGCTCAAGAGACGACTCAGCATTTGCTGGATAGAGTTTGAGCTAATAATGAGGCTTTGCATAAAGAAATAGATCTTTTGAGAGGCGAGGAAAAGAAAGGTCGACTTCTAGCGTCTATGCATCCATTCTTGACGCTAGTATTGCTTCGTTGGTGCCCCGTTTTTTGCGTACGTCTGGGGGAAGAGGATAACTCGCGTACAGCCGAGAAGTTAGTGAACTTCGTTTCAAACTAGAGCGATTGTAAAGTGCAGTGAAAAATTACGGGATCCTCACTACTTCACAGACTTTCAGCAAGGATTAGTAGATCCTTGCACAAGAAAAAATACGTGTAGCTGTTATGGAAAACAGTTTAATAGTACAGTGTAAAAACAAGGGGAATCAGTAAAAAGCCGCGCGGGCTTAGCCGAGCGGTCTAAGGCGATGCAGTCATGGACTGTACGGCTGGTTCCGGTGGAGGTTCGAGTCCTCCCTCGGGCATGGGTGTGTGTGTTTGTCCTTAGGATAATTTAGGTTCAGTAGTGTGTAAGCTTAGGGACTGATGACCTTAGCAGTTAAGTCCCATTAGATTTCATACACATTTGAACATTTGAATCAGTAGAAAGTTCTGTAGAACGAATAAGATAAATGAATATTAATACTTAAACTGATGGATGATGATCTTGTGGCTGTATCCTGTTGTATTGTTTTGTGGTACCTTGCTGGTCGAGGAGAGGGTGGTACGACAGGTGGATGGCCGGTTTCCTCTCACTACAAAGCAAAATGCACACGGTCCTAAAATACACTTTATTACAGGAACCAACTGAGTTCTTAATTTCAATGATGCCCAGTCTGAAATTCTGTGGTTAACAGCAGTCCAATAACATGTACTAAATCTTCAATCTTGTCCGTGTCCATATCACAACTATATACGAGGTGCATTCAAGTTCTAAGGCCTCCGATTTTTTTTCTCCGGACTGGAAAGAGGTAGAAACATGCGCATTGTTTTAAAATGAGGCCGCGTTCATTGTCAATACGTCCCAGGGATGGTAGCGCCGTACGGCAGATGGAATTTTACCGCCAGCGGCGAGAATGAGAACTGTTTTAAATACTTAAAATGGCGCCGTTTTCCTTACTTGAACAGCATGCAATCATTCGTTTTCTGAATTAGCGTGGTGTGAAACCAACTGAAATTCATCGACAGTTGAAGGAGACATGTGGTGATGGAGTTATGGATGTGTCGAAAGTGCGTTCGTGGGTGTGACAGTTTAATGAAGGCAGAACATCGTGTGACAACAAACCGAAACAACCTCGGGCTCGCACAAGCCGGTCTGACGACATGATCGAGAAAGTGGAGAGAATTGTTTTGGGGGATCGCCGAATGACTGTTGAACAGATCGCCTCCAGAGTTGGCATTTCTGTGGGTTCTGTGCACACTATCCTGCATGACGACCTGAAAATGCGAAAAGTGTCATCCAGGTGGGTGCCACGAATGCTGACGGACGACCACATGGCTGCCCGTGTGGCATGTTGCCAAGCAATGTTGACGCGCAACGACAGCATGAATGGGACTTTCCTTTCGTCGGTTGTGACAATGGATGAGACGTGGATGCCATTTTTCAATCCAGAAACAAAGCGTCAGTCAGCTCAATGGAAGCACACAGATTCACCGCCACCAAAAAAATTTCGGGTAACCGCCAGTGCTGAAAAAATGATGGTGTTCCTGTTCTGGGACAGCGAGGGCGTAATCCTTCCCCTTGCGTTCCAAAGGGCACTACGGTAACAGGTGCATCCTACGAAAATGTTTTGAAGAACAAATTCCTTCCTGCACTGCAACAAAAACGTCCGGGAAGGGCTGCGCGTGTGCTGTTTCACCAAGACAACGCACCCGCACATCGAGCTAACGTTACGCAACAGTTTCTTCGTGATAACAACTTTGAAGTGATTCCTCATGCTCCCTACTCACCTGACCTGGCTCCTAGTGACTTTTGGCTTTTTGCAACAATGAAAGACACTCTCCGTGGCCGCAGATTCACCAGCCGTGCTGCTATTGCCTCAGCGATTTTCCAGTGGTCAAAACAGACTCCTAAAGAAGCCTTCGCCGCTGCCATGGAATCATGGCGTCAGCGTTGTGAAAAACGTATATTTCTGCAGGGCGATTACGTCGAGAAGTAACGCCAGTTTCATCGATTTCGGGTGAGTAGTTAATTAGAAAAAAAAATCGGAGGCTTCAGAACTTGAATGCACTTCGTACAATAACCAACGTTCCCTCACAGATAGATAAGGTGCGAGGCGACGACTATCACTGTGCAGGACCAGAGCACAGTGGACGTGTTGAGGTACAATGCGGACTGAGTCCTGTTGCGACGTGCTGAGGTACTGAGAGAGAGACTGAGACAGCTCGGTCGGCGGCGGCGGCCTATATGCAGGATACCCAGGGGGCGTTATGGGCGTGTAGCCTGGGGGCGTGTCTTGGTCTTCTCTTGTCATAAGCGTCCCTTACTCAACGCCAGCTATACAATCTTTCCTAGTGCCGACCTTGTGCTGGCGAAGGCGTACTTCAGCACACTTACCAATAAGGTAATTCTATAGGGAGCAGAACAACGGGAACCTGATGCATTTGGAAGGAGTCTACCAGCTGAGATGTTGTGAGAAGTACACGTAGTGTTCCCGGAAATATTAGACAAAGCAGTAACAACTGGAACAGCTTTGTCCGACATTGGCTCAGTAACAAGACTGAGGGAGATGTGAGCACTTTTTAATACAGAGGCCATATGTTGAAAATGTAGCTCTCCAGGTCACATTCAACGGTTTCGCAGGAAGCCATTGTGTCAAAAGTGAAAACAGTTGACACATTTCGTTCAAAAATGTCAGCAGGCGCTTTGAAAGTGGAATCAAGGTAATACACGCACTCCTACGTTAAGTGGGGCATGTGACGACTGCACCCAGTAAGTTTCAGCGCAGGACACCCCTATGGGAAATGAGTGGCAGACATTTCTCTATCTGGGTATGTAAAGGGAAGACTGTTTAAGTTTTTGTCGGTCACAGGATCTCAGGTACCCACAGCTAGCCAGAGTGTCTTTGGTACTGTGAATTTGAACCCACCACATTGTAGACTAAGTGGCGTTGGCAGTAAAAGTGTTCACTGGCTCAGTTCGGATTTGTTGTTCTCTCTAGCATAGACATAAGCTACGATGCCATTCTTGGGCAAGACACCACGCCAAACTTGATTTACAGTAGCACATAATGGAGTTGAATGGGACATCATTCTGTCTGTTTAACTGATGAAAAAACCGAAATGCGGCAAGGAACTTCCAAGACATAGAGTAGGCCAATAAACAGCACTCATGGTTTCGTAGACGTGATTCATAGGATTCAATTCAGTAAAGATTCTGACGGCTGCTTTGTATGAGCATGTGAGGTGATCTGCCAGGTAATGTTTTGAGTGTAGTAGAACCCTTCCCAGAGAACAAGGAATTCTATCCGACACAATGTCTCATAGGACGCAAATTATCTTTTGTACAGGACACTGACAGGAGCTAAGTAGTGCCTGTCAGTGTAGGCAGTTTTGTTTCAAAGATTTGAGGCTATCAAAAGCTGCACTCATACTGAACTCAAAAATAATGGAGGAAGATGAGTTGAACAGGAATTTCAGTGTAGAATACTCCTAGCCTGTAAGAGACTGTTAATTTAATTGTAGTGAGGGGAAAGGTGCCGCATCTGCAAGGATGTGATAAAACGGACGTGGAGAGACTACTGGACAAATATGTGGAATCCTTTAACCTGCCTGGATCATTGCCAGCTACACCATTTACCACAGTAGAGAATTTCTATCAGAAACGAGCTGCCTGTATACAAAGAGCCGAGTCGGGCCCCATACTATTTACAACCAGTGATGGAGGAGTTTATTGAGCAACAGCTCCAGGATGGTATTATAGAATAAAGTGCCCATCCTTGGTCAGCACTTTTGATCATTGTTCCAAAGAAGTATGGAGATGGTAAGAAGGCTTATAGATTCTGCACTGAGTGTAGATATTTAAACCAATGGACAACAATTGCTGCATATCCCATGCAGAACATTACAGAGACCTTAGTCTGGGGCATTAATGTTATTTTACCATCATGGATTTGTGAAGTGTATACCACCATTTAGGAGTAGCACTGGAGGATCCTCCTAAACCAGTGTTTGGGTTCTGTCTGGCCGTTATCAGTAAGCTGGATGCTATTTGGTTTGAAAAATACAGTGGAGGCTTTCCAACACTTGTTAGACAGAGCACTACTGGTTCTGAAACAGAAACAATCCATGGTCTACTTAGAAGATATCACCGTTTTCTCCAAGGACATCCAGGAGCAATCTGTGCACCTGCAAGAATTATGTGAATGGTCGTGCAGCACGACAGCCCTTTATTAGAAAAGTGTCGGTTTGAATCACAGGAGGTCCGATATTTAGGCCATATTATCAGCCAGGACGGTGTACGAACTGAACCATAACCAGTGCAAGCCATAACGGATTTACCAACCTCTTGCACAATAAATAAATTACAGTCGTATCTGAAGATCAAAAATTTTTATAGGAGACACATCCCCAAATTGGAGGAGTCAGCAAGTCCATTTAACATTTATTAAAGACGGAAGCAAATATTCACTGCACTCCAGGTCGCAAAGCAGCATTTGAGCAACTGAAAGAATTATTGCTCCCTGGCACTGTCCTTACGTTTCCTATCAAAAACAAATTATGTTGTTGTGCAAGTCGAGCAGCCATGCTATAGGCTATGTTTTAAGTCGAGGGGTAGAAAAGAAAGAACGCCCAATAGCTTACGCTTCTGGACAGCTCAGTAAGTTGGAGAAGAACTATTCAAATACTGAAAAGAAATGCTCGCAAAAATATTTGACAGCACCTATGTTCCATTTTTATATACAGGGTGTCCCAGTTACCTTGTCCACCCAAAATATCTCTGGAACAATAACAGCTATTGGAAAACGACTTTCACCGGTATCAATGTAGGGCTGGGGCCCACGAATTTACATATTTGGAAACATTCTAAAACGAAAGCATATGCGTTTTTTAACACAAACTTATGTTTTTTTAAATGGACCTTCTATATTTTTTCTTCAGCAATCCATAGCATGACGGGCAGCATGGGGTTCACGCCTGAGCCTCAGGACGTGCGCTAGCAGCGCATGTCAGGTGTTTCAAGCGTCAACTTCGCGTCTCAATATCTCGGGATGTAATGGGAATATTGCGATACAATCAACGCCATTGTGTATGTGCTTTGTCATGCTATGGATTGCTGAAGAAAAAATATAGGAGGTCAATTTAAAAAAAACATAAGTTTTTGTTAAAAAACACATATGCTTTCGTTTTAGAATGTTTCTAAATATGTACATTCATGGGCCCCAGCCCTACATTGATACCGGTGAAAGTCGTTTTCCAATAGCTGTTATTGTTCCAGAGATATTTTGGGTGGACTAGATATCTGGGACACCCTGTATATGGGTAATGCTTGAAGGTCATAACAGACCACAGAACGCTAAAATGATTTTGGTGATTAAAAGATCCAACTAGTTATTTGAGTTGCTGGGCTTTATGGCTAAGCGGATGTGATTTTGAGATTGTACATTATCCAAGAAAACCTCACGGTAACACAGATAGGGCGAGGCGCAAAGTATACACCATGGAAAGTATTGGAGTAAGCGTGGAAAAATGAGGAAAAATAATGCAGAGCCACCAATATGGTCTGTCAGCAGCTCACGAGAGAAGCACAATTCAGCTTTGATGACAGAGTGCTTTTTAAGCAGAGATGATGATGCTGCTGCGTATATGAGCCTGCAAATTTATGAAACAAAGTGTTGTGGCAGTCTCAAGATTCCACTGTAGCACGACATTGTGGACGTCACGCCATAGAGTACTGCATTGGGAAAAATTATTAGTGACCAACTAGGAAACGAGATGTAAAGTGTTACGTAAGAAACTGCATTCCTTGTTCTGAAAGAGCCAGGATGAGTCATCAGTGAACCCCATTAAAAACGTTGCCAGAGGCAGACAGACAATTCCAAATGTTTGGAATGGACATTCTCTGCTCCCTTGCATCAACGCGAGTAGGGAACCGATATGTATTATCTATAACTGATCATTTATCACATTTCTTGGTCAAGATCATATACCAATTCAAGAGGGAAAAACGTTGGCACAGGATATGGTTAACCAATGTTTATTGACATTTGGAACACCAGAGACCATAATAAATGAACCGATCACTAACTTAATGTCTCAATTGTTGATGGAATAACGGCAACTATTACGCACAAAGAAGTTACAAACTACTGCACCACAAGCGAATACCAGATGCTTGATGACTCAGTATCTTGAAGTCAGATGGCGGTAGATACTTCATGGCCCAGAGATGGCAAACACATTTGCGTCATGAATATGGTGACGACTACCATAGGCCGTACGTCATAGTAGGGCCCAGCTGTGCTGATAATGACGGGCTGGACCTTGGAGTTTAAATACTGCTGCCCACGCCTAACTTTGCAGAAGAGCCATATTTCTGTGTCAGTTGGAAGCCTCTGGAACAGAGGCTGATGTCCGGGATTCAGTAGTTGTAGTGTGGCTGCCAGTCACGACGCAGAAGCTTCCTGAAGGCTGTTCCACTTCCAGATCGTTGTCCTGAGGGCACAGCAATACGGGAATGGCGATGTCAGCTGAATTGCTGTATCATCAGGGAGTTGTCCTGCGAGCTGACCGTACCTGAAGCCTCGTCACGTTTGTAGGCTGCTTTTCATGTCCCTAATGTTCTGTGCCGCTACATTACAAATAACAAACAAGAATTGTTAAGGTCCACATTCTTGTTGTACTTGTACATGCGTTCTACATGGTTCAAATGGCTCTGAGCACTATGCGACTTAACTTCTGAGGTCATCAGTCGCCTAGAACTTAGTACTAATTAAACCTAACTAACCTAAGGACATCACACATATCCATGCCCCAGGCAGGATTCGAACCTGCGACCGTAGCAGTCGCTCGGTTCCAGACTGTAGCGCCTACAACTACGAGGTGCATTCAAGTTCTAAGGCCTCCGATTTTTTTTCTCCGGACTGGAAAGAGACAGAAACATGCGCATTATTTTAAAATGAGGCCGCGTTCATTGTCAATACGTTCCAGAGATGGCAGCACCGTATGGCAGATTGGATTTTACTGCCAGTGGCGAGAATGAGAACTGTTTAAATACTTAAAATGGTGACGTTTTCCTTACTTGAACAGCATGCAATCATTCGTTTTCTGAATTTGCGTGGTGTGAAACCAATTGAAATTCATCGACAGTTGAAGGAGACATGTGGTAATGGAGTTATGGATGTGTCGAAAGTGCGTTCATGGGTGCGACAGTATAATGAAGGCAGAACATCGTGTGACAGCAAACCGAAACAACCTCGGGCTCGCACAAACCGGTCTGACGACATGATCGAGAAAGTGGAGAGAATTGTTTTGGGGGATCGCCGCATGACTGTTGAACAGATCGCCTCCAGAGTTGGCATTTCTGTGGGTTCTGTGCACACGATCGTGCATGACGACCTGAAAACGCGAAAAGTGTCATCCAGGTGGGTGCCACGAATGCTGAATGGCTGCCCGTGTGGCATGTTGCCAAGCAATGTTGACGCTCAACGTCAGCATGAATGGCACTTTCTTTTCGTCGGTTGTGACAATGGATGAGACGTGGATGCCATGTTTCAGTCCAGAAACAAAGCAGCTGTCAGCTCAATGGAAGCACACAGATTCACCGCGACCAAAAAAATTTCGGGTAACCGCCAGTGCTGAAAAAATGACGGTGTCCCTGTTCTGGGACAGCGAGGACGTAATCCTTACCCCATTGCGTTCCAAAGGGCACTACGGTAACAGGTGCATCCTACGAAAATGTTTTGAAGAACAAATTCCTTCCTGCACTGCAACAAAAACGTCCGGGAAGGGCTGCGCGTGTGCTGTTTCACCAAGACAACGCACCCGCACATCGAGCTAACGTTATGCAACAGTTTCTTCGTGATAACAACTTAGAAGTGATTCCTCATGCTCCCTACTCACCTGACCTGGCTCCTAGTGACTTTTGGCTTTTTCCAACAATGAAAGACACTCTCCGTGGCCGCACATTCACCAGCCGTGCTACTATTGCCTCAGCGATTTTCCAGTGGTCAAAACAGACTCCTAAAGAAGCCTTCGCCGCTGTCATGGAATCATGGCGTCAGCGTTGTGAAAAATGTGTACGTCTGTAGGGCGATTACGTCGAGAAGTAACGCCAGTTTCATCGATGTCGGGTGAGTAGTTAGTTAGAAAAAAAAATCGGAGGCCTTAGAACTTGAATGCACCTCGTACACGGCCAAACCGGCCGGCCATGCTTTCTACCCCACTCTGATAGTTTCTCCACTTTAATGACACAGATTAAACGTGTTCTCTAAGTTTTTTATATGCTACGGGTAAGTTTCTGAGAAATATGATCATCTGCCAGAATCTGTAATAATTTCTCTGTGTTGGTTTAATCAAAAGTTTTTCTGAAGTCAACAAAGGCAGTATTTTGTATCCCGCCTGGATAATCGGTCCGTGGGTCTACTCCTGTGAACTGCTTCTGCAATATAGGCCGAGAGTGAAGGAAGCGAGTAGGAGCAGGAGAGGTGAAGCACGTCGGTACTGCAGGTAACTGTAACACTTTTAATAGAGTCAAAAACACATGTAAATATCAAATGCATACATAACTTTGGCTAGGATTAACACGTAGCTGTGAAGCCGTAGTCCATGTCTATTCCTGTAAAGCTAGGATGACTGTTCTGTATAATCTCAAAACTAAAAAATACTCGTTGCTGTCCAAAACTTAACTGAACGCAACTTATAGAAAGTCGCAATAGCAATCTAGCCCTCTCGGTAGTAGAAGCGATATTTCCAGGCCGTCTGCTCTTGGTGGGATGGCGCCGAAATCCAGGCGGCACTCCCTGAGCTCGTGGTTACTCTTCTCTCGTAGTGCCAACTTACGAGAGCGTGCACGCACGTTCTGGCGTCGTAACTATCGACGGCCCACAATGTTTCTAGATTGAACTCTATGGTATTCTGTTAGCAATTTCAATGAACAATAGCCTTCACATCACGATCCTTATTTTCGAGAGCTATTGTGCTGCTCACTCATGACGGGTCTGTACAATCTATTTTTCATGATGTTGGCAAAAATTTTATATGGAGATTTCAGTAATATTTTTCCTCAGTAGTTAACACAATTCATCAGGTCTCTTTTTTTTAAGACAAGAAAGACAACAAATTAAGTCCAGCTCGCAAGTATATCTCCTCCTGACCAGATGAAATTTAAAAACATTAGCAGTCTGTCAGTAATTGACTTTCTTCCGTATTTAAACAGCTCTAAATTGTTGGAACCTTCTCCTAGGACGTTGTCATTTTTTATTTTGTTTGATTCTTCTTTAAATTCACCCTTAGAGATGGTTTCTCTTGACTGATTCCCTGCGAGTTGCAGTGTAAGGGGTTGTGTTGACTTTGGAATAATTACAAATATTAAGTTTAAGGGTTTTTTTATTGATTAGACTTAATATGTGCAACAACTTTTGCGCTTTAGTGTTTTTCGACAAATGTAGTAAGTTAGCCAGTAATGGGGAACTAATCAGTGATAGTCTCCATGAAGAGCTCATACATTCGCCTGAATTCATTTCTGAAAAAAAAGAAAAAAAAGGAAGAAAGAAAGAAAAGAAACCATCATAAGAAACAAGCTGAGAAGCTCAGATGGGTATTTGAATGCTGAACTCCTCTTGAATACGATTCCTTTGACAACAAGTCTGTTCCCTTACTCCGAAATTAGAGTTACACATAATCTACAACTTTCTTAAAAAAGAAATAAGTAACAGTAAGAAGTTTGTAACTACCTTTAACGTTTACACCACAGATGGTGCAGCAACAACACAACTTCGACCTGTATGTTGCGTTAGACTGCAATATACATACTACGGGCAAGTGAGTGGACATCAGAAAAAGTACAATTGTTGTTTATTCGTAACTCTAAAAGAAGGAAAAATTTGAAATTTTTTGCACTCAAAACATTTATCAAGTTTATAATAATGCTGATTTCTCCGTTGAGGCGACGAGAGCATCTCTCCACACTTGATTTCAACGTGAAGACAATACAAAACCAAATTAAACCTTAGCGATAGGCATAACGGCAGATGCCTCAGTCAAAGCAATATACGCATTTTTGCCGAATAGTGAACTTTTACACAAATGCCAAGTTTCATATAATCTGTTTTTTTACTAATGACGATTATTTAAATGCGCGAAATTATTTAAATGTGCCTGTGACATTTGTTGTCTCCCAGACCACAAAATGGTCCATTTGCGTAAATCCGACTTTGATCAACGAACTGCCTACATCGTATTACAAACACTGTGACAAAATGCGGGAGCGCCAGTAGGGGAGGAGGGGTGGCAACTAGACCCAAGCTGGCCAGTGGAAATCGTTTGGGATTAATTGATTCCATTAACAATAAATCTTGTGGCTGCATTGGCGCATTGTCGGCTGTAAATCCCTCGCAAAAGTAATTAACTCGTTACACGACGAGTAAAGCCGTGAGTTTTAAAATGTATATACCGACACATAAAAATGTCGCTTTTACTCTGTAATATTTGCGATGTACTGGGTCCCCTGTGGACCTCGCATGACAGAAATCCTAATGGTAACTTCTGAAATAAATTTTGTAGAAATCGGAGTTCGTGTAAAAACGCATAAAACGCCATTTGGCTTTCTGGTTGTTAACAGAACTTAGTAGCAGACAGTTTACTGTAACTATGTTGTTGCATGGTGCACAACTGATGACTTTAAAGGCTGATGTTCTCTTTCTTTTCTTAAAAAGAAGAAAAAAGTAAGAAACGACGACAGCTACGCTCGTTTGACGAAGGAAGTTCTAGCTGCAGAAGTTTGACTCATATGCACAGACTTAATAACGACGGATACCATTACTAACTGAGCAAAAAATAATCAACATGATCTGATATGGCGGAAACCGAAGAGGCATTACCATTATTACAAATCGAAGACATGTGCACGAATTCATAAATGTACTGCTATTGCATTTAATTTCAGGGATACATGACTTTTTAGACGACAGGTTGTTTAGACGTACATCGAACTTCTCAGATTATGTCAAGAACGGAGAGCATAAATTATTCCATTGTTATCTTCAGCCTGCGGACCAATTTTGTGCTTTTCGTTCTTGACATTATCCGAGAAGTTCCATGTACGTCCCAACAATCCACGGTCTAGAAAAATCCTGCGTTCTAGAAAATAAATGCAATCGGCTGTATGCATATGCATTCCTGCACATGTCGTCGATTTCCAAGAACACTAACACCTTCTCGGTAGTCGCCATATCAGTTCACGTTCAGCCAGAGGACTATTTGATGCCGCTCTCTACGACACTTAAAAAGTTCGTGTGAGGAGAAAGCCACCTACTATACATAGCGTAGGACCATTTGATATATCAGTTTGACTTTTGTTACATAAGAACCTTACAGAAACACAATGTATGCCACTTACATTATGAAGAAATTTTATTTATAAAACTAACTTGTCATCTGTATTTGCCGGCCGGGCTGGCCGTGCGGTTCTAGGCGCTACAGTCAGGAACCGCGTGACAGCTATGGTAGCAGGTTCGAATCCTGCCTCGGGCATGGATGTGTGTGATGTCCTTAGGTTAGTTGGTTTTAAGTAGCTCTAATTTCTAGGGGACTGATGACCTCAGACACCACACACATCCATGTCCGAGGCAGGATTCGAACCTGCGACCGTAGCGGTCGTGCGGTTCCAGACTGCAGCGCCTTTAACAGCTCGGCCACTCCGTCCGGCATATTTTTTTCATCTTTATTTGTAATGTATCAATTTAATGAGACATAATTTTCCATAGAAGGAATTTATTAGTCATTTGTGTAAGAAGTCGATTGCAAAAACTTAAACTTCGACAGAAACATTCGTAAAGCAAGGAAACATGAAGGCATTGTCTTTGAGTGTTAAGAAAAGCGTTGTTGAGTAATTAATTTTCATTGTTCAGTGATTTCGAGTGTTAGGCAAAGGAGTCTGTTTCTCAGTCATATCCAAGTTGTTAGCAAGTTCCATCCACGTCAGTTGGTTATAAGGCGATTTTGATTTAATAACTTAAAAGTAAAACTGATAGCAATTTTATACTTCAGTAATACCTGGTGTCGGTGATACAGTTAAAAAGAATTAATAATTTTATTAAAAGGAGTTTAAATGTTAGATTTTCAACAAGTGGTAAATTATAGCAGCTACTGCAGCACTTTTCCAGTTCATCGTGTCACAACAGCATTCTCACTTGTAGCTAGACAAATACAGAACAGAACTGAGCATCCGTTGCAGGTAAGACATTATCATGGCTAATTACATTACTCATGTGGAAGGAGATTTGCTTGTTGCTTTCAGTGAAATAAATTGGATACAGACACATTCTAAAACATAATAAGAAGTCACTGTTAGTGAGCTTTTCCGCCAAAGGTTAATATGTCAATGTTCGAAATTCCTTTCATTAGACATTTCCAAATTAAATAATTTCATTTTATTAGATAAATTCCGTAACTTCTCATCATTAAATATTTTTCGTTAGATACTTCCGTAGTCTATCATGTGCGAGCCTCTTCAGATAATTTACTGCAACTCTTGTTTATTGAAGCCTCCATATTTTAGTCATGCCTTGATCTCCCTCTTTAATTTTTACCCCTCCTCCCTACACTTCTCGTTACTACCAAGTTAAGTATTCCACGGTGCCTCAGCATGTATTACATCAACTATCCATTCTTTTAGTCAAGTTGTGTCGTAAATCTCTTTTCTGTCCAATACGATGCAGTATCTGTTCATTAGTTTCTCAATGGTACTATTGTTCTTTAACATCACATTTAAGAAACTTCTGTTCTTTTTCTGTACTGTTAACCTTCATCTAAGGCTACACTCAACACTTACATTTGTATTAAATATTAACTTTGTAAGGGTACTATTTATCGCTTTTTCAGTTTTGACCACTTTGGGTGGATTTGTATGTCTCGATTAGTACCTATAATTTCCATGATTCTCGGGACAGTAGTATCAGTGATCTACGGAGAAAGCGTATACAAACTAAGATTCTTTTTTTAACAATGCATATCCCTTACTAAACATCAAGTGTCCTCATAGCTGTCTGATTTATTTTGGTTCCTCTTTGTTCTGGTGTTTAGCTTGGGTTTTGTGTGACATGGTAAGCGTCGTCTGCTGAGATGTAAGTGTGCGCTTTCAAAGATGGTGCTTGGATACACCCAGGTCTTGTTATCTTATAGTTTCTTAATTGGTAAGCAAAGTAGGCATGTGGAGCAAGGAAGAGTAGTGATCTGCAGGTGTGAAAGCTATGGTGGGTCACTGTAGGAAGTCCATTCTCCCCGCCACTAACAAGAAGGTTTAACGGTCTTTTGTGCCGCCACGTTAGGCATACGGACGTGACCGCTGGAGCTGAAAGGTCGGACTCTGATTGTGCTACGTTTACGTGAGATATTTAGGAGAAATAATGCAGCACCACGTTATTTTTCAGGAAATATGTGTTGGAAAACAAGCGTGAGTTTTTATTATTTCTCATATGATGAAAAAACTGGATGGGAAGGACTGGATCTGTTAAACCATTTGCGTGAACAACAGGCAAGCTTTATAGGTATGTTTTGACGTAACTTATGTGTGTGCAGAGATATATGTTTGAAATGTAATTCCATTTGCTAGTTCTGGTTGAGATATTTCTTGCGTCTCAAATTCTTTTGGCGTGCAAGCACAATTGTGTGATTAGTAAATTGGATTACCATTGTCTCCTGTGGTCCTCATGGTAGCTGACTACATGGATTATGTGGAGAGCACGTGCGTGTTCCGATTTCAGTTGAGCTCTACGAGTGTAGAATCAAGTTGAAATACACAGCGTGTGGCTTTATGAATTCTCCAAGAACATTAAAATCGGTTAGCATTTGTACGTCCACTATCTCTTCGCCCGACCCATCCCTAATGACCTCGGTGTTGAGGGGACGTTAAACCGTAATGTTCCCTCCTTCTTCCTCGCCCCATGTGGCAGGATCGCACAGATGATGGGCCATGTTCTTCGATGTGCTCAGTCCATCTGGCCGCTGTGGTCGAGCGGTTCTAGGCGTTTCAGTCTGGATCCACGCGGCTGCTACGGTCGCAGGTTCGAATCCTGTCTCGGGCATGGATGTGTGTGATGTCCTTAGGTTAATGAGGTTTACGTAGTTCTAAGTCCAGACTGAGTACCTGCGATTTTAAGTCCAATAGTGCTTAGAGCTATTTGAACCATTTTTTGTTCAGTCCAGGTAAATGCGTGTGTAGAATTTAAAAAAAATATAGGAATGATCGTGTGCGTGGTTTTGAATCCAGGATCGGTTTGGAGTGAGTACTTTTGCACACGACAGTGAGCTGCACTGTTCCTGATGAATAAATAAGGTTACGCTATTGTAGTGCCTGTGTTGTTACGAATTAAGATGCAATGTTCCTTCGGACATAAATACGATATTGCAGTGCCTGTGTTATTGATGCACTGTTCCTGTCCGAAGGAACATTGCATTGTAATTCGGAAATAATACACGTATTGCAATATCGTATTTATTCGCTGACACTGGGCAAGCGACTTTGAAGCAAAATTTCTCACCTGTACGGGCATAGATGTAATGGATGTACGAGCAGAGAGGTTGTAGACGCATGGTTGACGACATATGGGATTTTGGTTCTGGTCGTGAGTCCTTGGTGGATACCAAGTGATAAGGCGACCGCTCGTGATAAGCGGGAAATCCGGATTTGAGTCCCGGTCCTTCACATTACATTATCCTTATTCCACAGATCATGAAAACGAAATTTCATAATGTGGGGGAACGTATCAGTTGAACATAAGTTTTCTTTACACGATATAATATTTTGCACTTACTACTTCGTATACAAAAATTTTTATTGTCGTCATTCCATTATACAGACGATGGTTGTGCACGTTCGCAATTGCGAATACATTCCAAATAATAAGGTCAGGCAGCGTGCGAGTGTGAAATATCTAAGAAAGAACGAGTGATATATAACTGGGCAATGAGGTGAGTGAATAAAAGCCGGTCACGTCTGTTAGTTACCGCACAAAGGGTGACGGTGCAGACGCTCGTAACTTGCCGTCCTAGACTGTACTTGTACTAGGAAAATTCATATGGGCGGGATCATTGAAGTGGGCACAGCGTCAGAATAACGAAATATTCGCTCTTTGACCGAGCGAGGTGGCGCAATGGTTAGACACTGGACTCGCATTCGGGAGGACGACGGTTAAATCCCAAGTCCGGCCATCCTGATTTAGGTTTTCCGTGATTTCCCTAAATCACTCCAGGCCAATGCCGGGATGGTTCCTCTGAAAGGGCACGGCCGACTTCCTTCCCCATCCTTCCCTAATCCGATGAGACCGATGACCGCGCTGTCTGGTCTCCTTCCCCAAACCAACCAACCTACTCGCTCTTTGTTCAACAGTTGTCTGGCTGGTGCAGCACGTATGGTGTCAGCGTGTTTGCATCACCTGCATGTAGCCATGTACTGCCTTCCCATTTTTGATTTGCTCTTAGGGAGGGCAGAGCAAGCGTCAGGGTTAGCACAGTTCCATTAGTGTGAGTGTGAAATGAAGATGCATCGCAGCCACTATCCTTGTACAGAAATGGAGGACGTAGAGGACCATGTAGTGTGTTGAAGAGAGTAGAAAAGTCAATATCCATAATAGAAGGCCGGGATCGTAGGCACTTTATGGCTTTACTCACGATCAATGAAATCGTATTTTGCTTTTAAAGGTGCTTCCCGCCGTGAGTGATAAATTAATGTAAATAAACGTTCACTGCGGTCAAATAATGTCAAATGGTCATCCATATTGTTAGCCATGCAGTGCCATGGAGAAAGACGCATTGAATGACCGCTGTGCCTTATTGACACAGAATATCATTCAATAGGTATGTTATCCGTTGTAGAGTATAATAATTGACCACCAAAAGAAAGTGGAATTGTCATATGTTTTGGGACCAGTACATAAAAGAATATTTATCAGAGCCCGTGAATGGTACGCAACGTGAGTGGACCTCAGTATAAAGTACGATGGGCATTTTGATGTTACGTCAAAGCACACGATACTTGACGTCGTTCCCTGTCTAAGGAGTCGGCCTTGAGCTACACAAAGAGTAGGGTGGTAGATGTACACACAGGGAAAGAAAATGCACGCCATTGATACACAAAAGAAAGCAACCCTCCACTCAACGTATCTCCCACTTTCAGGTGCGTTTTTGTTGCTACTGCCTTGACTGCAAACCTTTACTTTTACTGCCCTTAAATACCAAAACCAATCTATTGCTTTGAGTGGCTCATTGCCCGATCTAGTTCCCTCAGCGTTACCTAATTTGTTTGGACCACATCCTATTACCTTAGTGTTGCAATACACTTCCCCGTTTTGCCACCGGATGATATTGCGCATATCCCACTTTTCATCGATACAACTGCTCGATATCTTCAGGTTTTGTAGTTTCTGGTGTCACTGCTGAAATATACGACTTATGATAATCGAAATTTATCTGACGGGGAGCAGACAATATGCATGCGCTGCGTCGTGTCATGAATCGGATGCTCTTGTTTTTCTCGTTTTGGTTTAATGACAGACAGTGTTGGATTTCAGGCGGCGCTTAATTAAAACATGCATCGCTCTTGATAAGATTATCCCGCGGACGTGTATATATAGCCATCTTACAAACACAGCCCCAGAATGATGATGCTGAGGATAAAACTTCAGTCTTCTCGTAAAACTTGCGATTCCCTGCATTCAGGCGATGATCTGGTACTGCTAATTTATCGGGTTGGCCCAGGTGTATGTGACGTTGTTGTTCAACACAACATTGCTGCACGGCGCGACGTGTCCGCTCAGTAAAAGATTCCCCACTTTGGCATGGGATCTTACACAAGTCACGTTCCCTAGGGCAAACATCGTCTTTGGCCTAACACAACAAATTAATTAATTTTGCTGATGGACGAAAAACACACCTGATATGGTGTCTCTTGAGGATTATTTCTATTCTTAAGCCGCCAAAATACGGCAAGGACACAGTCGCAATGGGTGCCTCCTTATCTTCACTTCGATCCCTGCACTGAACGTGTCCAGAAAGGAATTTACTGCGTATCCGTCTTTCAGAATAGAGTATTTTGAACGAGTGGACAATGTCGCCATGGGATGTCCTTTGCCTCTCACGGTCTCCAACTATTCTATCATAGACTTTGAGGAAAAAACACTGCACTCGGTTAGTCTCCAAACTTCTTGCACCTGGCGGTACGTAGACGATACATTTGTGGCTTGGCCCCTTGAAATAGAGACATTACTTATATTTCTCTAGTATCTAGACTCGCGCTATCTGAATATTTAATTCACCATGGAAGAGGAAAAAATGGCATCTTACCATTTCTGAATGTCATGGTTAGAAGAAAAGTTGATGATACACAGCTGTGACACAGCATCTACCGCAAACCAACGCATACGGAGTTATATTTTCAGGCCACGAGCTGTCGTCATCCTGCACAACTCTGCCGTCTCTTACGCCCTCCGATACGTCGGGAGGACGACGGTTCAATCCCGCGTCCGGCCATCCTGATTTAGGTTTTCCGTGATTTCCCTAAATCACTCCAGGCCAATGCCGGGATGGTTCCTCTGAAAGGGCACGGCCAACTTCCTTCCCCATCCTTCCCTAATCCGATGAGACCGATGACCTCGCTGTCTGGTCTCCTTCCCCAAACCAACCAACCAACCAACCAACCTCCGATACGTAGGGCACAAGTGGACTCAGATACCGAGAGCTTGCCTGGTGAGCTACAACACCTAAGATTGGTGTTCCAAGAGAATGGCTATTGTGAACGACAGATACGCAGTGCATTCCGTTCCAAGAAAATTAAATGCAGGGCTGTATATGAAGATGCGGAGGCACACATTACAAGAACGTTATTGCCATATTTTGGTGGGTTGTCTTCAAGAATAGAAAGGGACCCTCAAGACAAACATGAAGTGTGTTTTTCGTCCACCAGAAAAATTGAGGAATCTGTTGCATTCGCTCAAAGACGATATTGGCCTTAGAAAACGTGGCGTACGTTGAGATACCATGCCAGTGTGGGAAATCTTATATTGGACAGACATGTCTCACCGCGCAAGAACGTTGTATTGACCACCATCCTCAACCTGGGCTAACCTGATAAACCAGCGGTACCAGAACATTGTCTGAACACGGGACATCGCACGTTTGACGAGAAGACTGAATTGTTATCCTCAGCGTCACCATTCTAGAGCTTGTTTGCGAGGAGGCCATGCGTGTCCGAACCACCAAAAATCTTATCAACAGTGATGCAGATTTTCAATTAAGCGCCCTTGAAGTCCAGCACTGGTTGTCATTACATTAAGACGGGAGAAACAAGGACTTGTGATTCACGACCCGACGCAGTGCATTGCAAAGGTGTAACTCAGCTTCTGAATAGGGGAGCGTCCGGAAGGGCAGTCGTAGCCTACAGCGCAAGCGTGGAACGCTATTCTGCGACTCCCGGCAGGGTGCACTGATCGCTGCTGTCATCCAACTGTGAGCGCCTTCCCGTATATGCATATTTCCTGCTCCTTGCCTGGTAAATTTCGACGCTGCCGCTCGATTATCATCAGTTGAGGCTTGGGGCAGTTACAACACCAACTACAGGGTGTTTCAAAAATGACCGGTATATTTGAAACGGCAATAAAAACTAAACGAGCGGCGATAGAAATACACCGTTTGTTGCAATATGCTTGGGACAACAGTTCATTTTCAGGCACACAAACTTTCGAAATTACAGTAGTTACAATTTTCAACAACAGATGGCGCTGCGGTCTGGGAAACTCTATAGTACCATATTTTCCACATATCCACCATGCGTAGCAATAATATGGCGTAGTCTCTGAATGAAATTACCCGAAACCTTTGACAACGTGTCTGGCGGAATGGCTTCACATGCAGATGAGATGTACTGCTTCAGCTGTTCAATTGTTTCTGGATTCTGGCGGTACACCTGGTCTTTCAAGTGTCCCCACAGAAAGAAGCCACAGGGGTTCCTGTCTGGCGAATAGGGAGGCCAATCCACGCCGCCTCCTGTATGTTTCGGATAGCCCAAAGCAATCACACGATCATCGAAATATTCATTCAGGAAATTAAAGACGTCGGCCTTGCGATGTGGCCGGGCACCATCTTGCATAAACCACGAGGTGTTCGCAGTGTCGTCTAAGGCAGTTTGTACCACCACAAATTCACGAAGAATGTCCAGATAGCGTGATGCAGTAATCGTTTCGGATCTGAAAAGTGGGCCAATGGTTCCTGTGGAAGAAATGGCGTCCCAGACCAGTACTTTTTGAGGATGCAGGGACGATGGGACTGCAACATGGGGCTTTTCGGTTCCCCATATGAGCCAGTTATGTTTATTGACGAAGTCATCCAGGTAAAAATAAGCTTCGTCAGTAAACCAAATGCTGCCCACATGCATATCGCCGTCATCAATCCTGTGAACTATATCGTTAGCGAATGTCTCTCGTGCAGCAATGGTAGCGGCGCTGAGGGGTTGCCGCGTTTGAATTTTGTATGGATAGAGGTGTAAACTCTGGCGCATGAGACGATACGTGGACGTTGGCGTCATTTGGACCGCAGCTGCAACACGGCGAACGGAAACCCGAGTCCACTGTTGGATCACCTGCTGCACTAGCTGCGCATTGCCCTCTGTGGTTGCCGTACACGGTCACCCTACCTTTCCAGCACGTTCATCCGTCACGTTCCCAGTCCGTTGAAATTTTTCAAACAGATCCTTTATTGTATCGCTTTTCGGTCCTTTGGTTACATTAAACCTCCGTTGAAAACTTCGTCTTGTTGCAACAACACTGTGTTCTAGGCGGTGGAATTCCAACACCAGAAAAATCCTCTGTTCTAAGGAATAAACCACGTTGTCTACAGCACACTTGCACGTTGTGAACAGCACACGCTTACAGCAGAAAGACGACGTACAGAATGGCGCACCCACAGACTGCGTTGTCTTCTATATCGATCACATCACTTGCAGCGCCATGTGTTGTTAAAAATTGTAACTACTGTAATTTCGAAAGTTTGTCCGCCTGAAAATGTACTGTTGTCCCAAGCATATTGCAACAAACGGTGTATTTCTATCGCTGCTCGTTTAGTTTTTATTGCCGTTTCAAATATACCGGTCATTTTTGAAACACCCTGTACCAACACAGTACAGTTATTTCGATGCAGCATTGTGGGATTTTCATAATATTATCCAGCGGCAAATCCGAGAAGTGTGTTTGCAACAGGTCTGTCGGGAAAGCTAAAAAAGTCATACTTTTACTGTTATTCATTTTATAACCTGTTTTCGAGACACCGTACTATCCATTCACGGTCTGTGACGGAATTACAGTGTCTGACAAAAAAGGAAACCACCCAGAAGGGGAGGACGTAGCTAAATGAATCTTTACTGGTTGAGATGGTATGTGATCTTATTCGAGACGTTACAAAATCGAGTCAAATTTACAAAGAACGCGGCACTGCGAGCCTGCTTATCAGCATGACATTACACCCTCTCTAGCGTGGATGCATGCATTGCGAAGGGTGTCATAATGGTGTTGTGCACTCTCTTTAGACAAGCTGGCCCACAAATGCTGTAACTTGTTCTTGACATCCTCAATACTACGAGTACAACCGGGTTGAGGTCCGAGGTGGTCCCACACATATTTTGTCAAGGACAAATTTGGAGATCTCGCTTTCAGGAATGCATCTCAACACCCCTCAGACAGCAGTTGAGACTGATACCATGTGTGAACGACGATTGATTGTCTTGTTGAAAAATGGCACCAGGATACTATCGCATGCGAGGTAACACAAGAGAACGCAAATCGCCGTAACTTACCGTTGTGGGGTCAGAGTTCCCTCAGTTACACTATGTGATCAAAAGTACCCGGACATCTGGCCGTAAATGACTTACAAGTTTGTGGCGCCTTCCATCAGTAATGCTAGAATTTAATTTGGTGTGGGTCCACCCTTAGCCGTGATGACAGCTTCCACTCTCGCACGCATACATACGTTCAACCAGGCGCTGTGAGGTTTCTTGGGGAATGACAGCCCATTCTTCACGGAATGCTGCACTGAGGAGCGGTATCAATGTCCGTCGGTGAGACCTGACACTAAGTCGGCCTTCCAAAACACCCCAAAGGTGTTCTATAGGACTCAGTTCAGGACTCTGTGCAGGCCAGTCCATTGATGATGATCATGATTATTATGATGATGATGATGCTGTCACATACTCAGAGGAACGTAGGGGACGATGTAGGGCATCCGCACCGCTGACTAGGCATTGTCCTAGAGGAGTTGGTTTGCCATTGTCTTCTTCCGACCGTAGTGGGGATTAATGATGAAGACGACACAACGACACCCAATCATCTCTAGGCAGAGAAAATCCCTGACCTCGCCGGGAATCGAACCCGGGACCCCGTGCGCGGGAAGCGAGGACGCTACCGCAAGACCCCATTACAGGGAAGTTATTGTCGTGTAACCACCCCGCCACGGGCCGTTCGTTATGAGCAGGTGCTCGATCGTGTTGAAACATGCGATCGCCATACCCGAACTGATCTTCAACAGTGGGAAGCAAGAAGGTGCTCAAAACATCAGTGTAGGCCTGTGCTGTGATAGTGCCACGCAAAACAACAAGGGGTGTAAGTCCCTTCCATGAAAAACACGATTACACCATAAAGCCACCAACTCGGAATTTGGCACTAGTCACGCTGGCAGATGATGTTCACCGGGCATTCGCCGCAGCCACACTGCCATCGGATCGTCACACTGTGTACCGTGATTCATCACTCCACACAACGTTTTTCCGCTATTCAATCGTCCAATGTTTACGCCCCTTACACCAAGCGAGGCGTCTTTTGGCATTTACAGCCGTGATGTGCGCCGTATCAGCAGCCGCTCGACGATGAAATCGAAGTTTCATCACCTCCCTCTTAACTGTCTTAGTACTTGCAATGGATGCTGATGCAGTTTGGAATTCCTGTGTGATGGTCTGGATAGATGCCTACCTATTACACATTACGTCCCTCTTCAACTGTCGGCCGTCTCTGTCAGTCAACAGACGAGGTCGGCCTGTACGCTTTTGTTCTGTACGTGCCCCTTCACGTTTCCACTTCACTATCACGTCGGAAACAGGTGACCTAGGGATGTTTAGGAGTGTGGAACTCTCGTTTGCAGATGTATGACACAAGTGACACCCAATCACCTGACCACGTTCGAAGTCCGTGCGTTCCGCAGAGAGCCCCATTCTGCTTTCTCACGATGGCTAATGACTGCTGACGTCGCTGATATGAAGTACCTGGCAGTTGGTGGCAGCTCAATGCACCTAATATCAAAAACGTCCGGTTTTGGTGGTATCCGGATACTTTTGATCAGATAGTGTTCTACCAGAGGTGACGGCAAATTGTACTCAATAGCTCCCCACACCATGACTCCAGGAGCAACCCTAGGTCACTACCACACCCGCCAATGATGGTTAGCTGCGGCAGTGCAGAACCAGAATTCATCGCGGAGCACAGTGTGACGCTATTCATCACTAGTTCATGCTTCTCGTTCACGTCACCACTTTAAACGTAGTCGTTAGTGTTGCGTGGTTTTGTTTTGGTTGTCCTTTGTTTAGACGACAATTTCTTTTTCGGTTTTCTATTGAGAAACAATTGACTTTGAATGTCTGCATTTGTCAAATTATTCGTCATACTGTGTTGTTAATATGATCGTTTGATGATTTGCTAGCTATAGCTTACAAGCTATGCGAGGTATGCTTTTGTGCTCCTATCGAACAGCACCCCCCTCCCCCCATCCCCTCCTCCTCTAACGCACCGTCTATGCAGATTTGCGCCAAATTGCTTTACGGGCACTGCACGTGAAACACACCGTTCCTGATTCTGAAATATCGGGTGTTTCAGATGTAAGTACAGAATTTTTGTCGGATGATAGACAGTATACAGACAATCATCTTAAATATACAAGCATGGGGCCTCTGACTCCACTACCTAACTCAAAATCGCATTAGCTTTGCCTAGAGGATTTGTAATTACTGTATATACCCAAAGTGTGCGCTATTGAGTTGATGGCATAACTCAAGCCGTTGAACCACAGAAGGGTGGTCGTTCAGTAACGTTTCATTGGCTTGACCTCGGACATCTCCTGCAAGAAAGCAATTCGGGCTACGAGTTCTTCCACAGTGTTTACAAGAGTTTGATAAATAAGAAGCTTCACGTGGGCCCACAAAAAAAAACTCAAGTGGTATGAGAGCTGGGTATCTCGCAGATCAGTGAACAGGTCAATTACGTCCAATTCAGAGTCCAGGGGATTGCCTGTAAAAGAATCTTCTCACACAGTTGTGAAATTGGGAGTGTCCCATCACGCTGGAAGAACATTCGTCTTCGATGAGACGGGGAAATACGTGTTCGAAAAACACGCAGTAAACAGGGCCAGTTAGACGGTTTGAAAGAATGTAGGACCCTACACCTCGGTTGCGAATAATTCTAGCCCAAACACAAACTGAAAATTGTTCCTGAAAATTGTGGACAGTCGTAACTCGAGCATTTTCACAGAACCATACATGGGAATTGCAACTGTTGAACATTCCTTTGTTGGTGGAAGTCGATTCATAAGCCCACAGAACCATGTTTCCGAGGTCGGGAGTTAGCATCCTTTGCCGTAAAAACCACACTGCACAGTCATCCCGTTTTGGAAAATCAGTGGGTAGAAGGTTCCGCCACTTACACACCTTGTAGGGACGATAATGACCATCACGTACAGTTCTCCAAACACTGCTAAAACTAGAGTGCATGAGCAACGGAGCGTACTTTATCTGAAGAATAATTGTCGAGCATTTGTAGTACCCGTTTCTCGAAACCAGGATTGCGTACGCTCTGTGGTCGACGTAGAGCATGGAACTCTTCCTCTACTGTGACCCTTTCACGGAGACGACGACCGAGTGAGGTGGCGCAGTGGTTAGACACTGGACTCGCATTCGGGAGGACGACGGTTCAATCCCGCGTCCGGCCATCCTGATTTAGGTTTTCCGTGATTTCCCTAAATCGCTTCAGGCAAATGCCGGGATGGTTCCTTTCAAAGGGCACGGCCGAATTCCTTCCCCGTCCTTCCCTAACCCGATAAGACTGATGACCTCGCTGTCTGGTCTCCTTCCCCAAAACCAACCAACCAACGGAGACGACGATCCACAGAAGTAACTGTTCTCTGATTTGGTATTCGTCTATTTGGATAATGTTCTGCGTACATACGCCGCGCTCCTTCTATATTTCCTGCAGCACCAAAGGCCAAGTTCACATCTGCAAATTCATTCCATTGTTAACGTCCTATGTCCTACGAATGATAACACAGACTAAACAATCTTTTTATATTTCCGTTGTTCGATAACACTCTACCTTACCTTTGTTACAACACCCGATTACAAATTCCGTTGGAGTGGAAGCGAAGTGCACGAATGACAGATCACTTCGCGTACATAGCACCGAATGAGGACAAAGGGAACTAGTGTAGAGTTTCTGCTTAGGGCGCGGGTACCAATGAAAACAAATGACACTAGACATCCAAACTTACGGATACGTACCGCTGGTTATCTCACTATCAGGCGTACCGATGACATAGTGAGGTCGCCCAAAGTCGTAAATATGCGTCAGCGACCCTATGTTCGTATACTTAAAATGACTGCCTATATCCAACCTATCATCCTACAAAAATCTTGTACTTATTTCTGAAACTCCCATAATTACTGTTGCCTCCCCCACACTCACCCGAAATACCCCGTACAGGCAAGGTGGTTTATGGCTTAAATGGCTCTAAGCCAGAGACATGCTTAATGCTAGCAGTGATTTGGTTCATAGTTTGCTAGAATGACTGCAGATCTATTGCCTTCCTAGACTTACTCGCGTTGCCTACGCTTCATGCCCCTACAGTTGCCACTGTTTCTGCTTCAGAGTCACTTAAGAAAAAAATGGTTAAAATGGCTCTGAGTACTATGGGACTTAAATTATGAGGTCATCAGTCCCCTAGAACTTAGAACTACTTAAACCTAACTAACCTGAGGACCTCACAGAAATCCATGCCCAAGGTAGGATTCAAACCAGTGACCGCAGCAGCAGCTCGGCTCCGGACTGAAGCGCCTAGAACCGCTCGGCCACAGCGGCCGGCGGTGGCTTATGACCAGACCTCTTAGAAACTGCACTGCAGGTGTTTATTGAATAAGGCTTTGCAAACGTTTAGGCAAATGGAATGGATTAAAAGGTATTATGGGTAGAAGTAGGGCAGAGCTTACAAATGGTAACGTAGATCCGTACACATCTAGAAAAGACCAGTACTTTCTCTACGGCAGAATCGTAGACAGCGTCTTCAGTGCCACACCGTTTCTTTGTCCCACTGTTCCAGAGTGTTTTATGACTAAAGGAGGGTGCAGAGTAAATCGTGATCATCCAGGGCAAATCCCTTGCTGTACTCGAGGTATACGACGACAAAGGCTCGCTGCAGAAACTCGTGGGAAAGAATTCTTGCGCTGAAAACGATGTCTGAAAACTCTGCCTCGCCAGGCGGCCACCTGCTGCGAGGAATTTCGCAGGAAATGGACGGGCCGCGGAAGCCGTATTTGTGGGGCTCTTCATCGGGCGCAAAGTAGGTTAGCACGGGCGGCGCCGGTGTGGACGGGCCTCGCGCAGAATTTACGCTCTCGCTCTGAGGTGGAAGGATCTGGCCGACGGTGGCGCCGTACCCCGCAGTGGCCAACTTCGTTATTTTGTCGACAGTGTCAATCACGGCAGGCTTTAGCACGCTAACGAAATGTGAACACGTAGCGGATCCAAGAGAAAGTGGTTGTGTGACAGGGCTCAAGCTTGCCCCCAGATCCCCAGAAACAATTGACACATAACGTTAATTTGAAATAATAGTCAGCCATAATAGCAAATTTTTTATTAACAATTAAAAATCACAGGTCAATGGTAATGGGTTTCGGTCGTATCTAGATCATCATCAGACAATGTCCCATTAGGATGGTGAGCAGAGACAATGGTCGGAGCATTGACAAGTGTCGGAAGAGACAATTGCAGTTTCCAGAGGTGTCTTCCGACACTTGTCAATGCTCCGTTCGTCGACTTTGCTCACCACTTAGTGAGACATTATCTGATGAAGATCTAGATATGACCTACACTCGTTATCATTGAAATGTAAGTTTTTATTTTTAATAAAATAATTGAGATCAAAGCTGATTACTATTTCAAATTGACTAAACAGATCGCTGTTTGTACCAATAATGTTTTAAAAAAGCGGTAATATTTTTACAAAAAAACATTTATTTCCAATTTTTCAACAAATTTTCCTTAAATAAAGGAATATGAAAGTATAGGCGTGAAAATGATGAGGGATTTCAGAAAATGACAAGTTATGCCGATCGGCCGAAACTTCAAGAGCACCTCCTGCTCCTGGGCAGCGTGGGTGATGATGATGATGTTTGGTTTGTGGGGCGCTCAACTGCGTGGTCATCAGCGCCCGTACAATTTCCCAACCTTTGCTCAGTCCAATTTCGCCACTTTCCTGGATGATGATGAAATGATGAGGACAACACAAACACCCAGTCATCTCGAGGCAGGTGAAAATCCTTGACCCCGCCGGGAATCGAACCCGGGACCCCGTGCTCGGGAAGCGAGAACGCTACCGCGAGACCACGAGCGGCGGACTCCTGGGCAGCGTGTTGGTGGACTTTTAGAATGAAATTTAGCTGTGCTTCGGCGTGGCATGGATTTGGTAAGCCCTTCATTAATTTCCGGAGGTATGTGACACCATTTGCCTACACACAGGTCACACAATAAACAACAGGCCAGCGGTTTGTGAACGCGGGACTCATACCCAACAGTGTCCCAGATGTGGTCTGTGGGGTTCAGATCAGGCCAATTTAGCGGAAAAGACATAGCGTGAACTCACTGTTACGTTCTTCAAACCACTGTAGTACGTTTGCCGCCTTGTGGCACGGAGAGTTATCCTGGTATAATATGTTATCGCCGTTGGGGAGAGATCAAGCATGAGGGAATGCAGGTGGTGCACAATAATGTTCAAGCAGTCCACATTTGTCCTAGTTGTTTCGATTACTTCGAATGGAAACTGAGACGCCCACTAAACCCACTGGGCAGAACAAGTAATAGGGTTGTGGAAAGGGCCAAGGTTCGAAGTCAGCTTCTGATTCTAATTGTCATTTAATGTAATTTAGCAACTCTTTCACGGCTGAAGGCCTCCAACAAGAAATCTTAACAAGATAAAAATCCAATTAACATAGCAATAAAATAATTTAAGAAACAACATACGCAAAGAACAATACCAATGGCTGAGGGCCACAATCAATCTTCAAAGTTTCAAAATATATTACCATAATGTTTAAAGGCAGAAGGCTACAGTGTTTAAGCTTGAAAGATAAATTTAGAAATTTATTTGCAAAATTTTAAGAAACAAACAATAGCCACAATCCTAAAATTTAAAATAGCTGACAACAGATAATTAAACACCGGTGGCACTCAGAAGGCTCCAGGGGGGTCGGTCTGCCTTCGTTCACTCAGGTGAGACAGGTGGTGAGCCCAACTATACTTGATCCGTCGGAACCCAACCAGGGGGCAGCCATGGACCGACCGATACAACAACTAGCTTCCCGTCAATCAGTACATGAGAACCCCAAACTGCAATGTAACAATCGTGATAATTCTCCATGCAGTATGTATCAGCTGTCAAAATTACACACCATGTTGGACAGGTGAGGAAAGGACGCTGCCTGAAATTACGTTAGTGGCAAGGGCAGGTTAACGGAACACTAACGGCCAGTAGGCAGATAATTCCGCTGGTACACTTGAATTTGAAACACGGTAATAGTTAACTCGCTCAAAAGAGCACTTCCTGAATGTACGCCAGTGCCCAGGGCATGTAACCAGAACACTAACGACCACAAGATAGAAAATTCCACCGGTGCACTCAAATCGTAGTCGACCAAAATAGTTACTTGCACCGCATGGCGGCCAAATCTCAGCAGTAGAACCACTCGGTGCTCCTCACCAGAAAACCTCCCCAACAGAAAACCACCGAAGCGAACCACAACAACATGAATAGACGTGGCTTGGGTGGTTGAAACCACTACTCAAATTTGACGTTCTGAGTCGGCGAACCACGAAGCTCGTAGCGACCGGACAGCTCCAAACACGTTCCGACATTGCGCAGAGGTGCAAGCGGCCCCAGCCGACTGCACCGCGCGGAGATAAGTTCCCTCGTCTGCAAAAACCAACCGACTCTCTCCAGAATGCCGACAACATCTAAAATAGTCGGCAGTAGAAATAACACGAACTACACACACAACCTGACAAACACTTGCGCGAAGACCCTAACGATACCCAACGGTAACTAAGCACACACCAAGACAAATCGGGAGTCGATGTACGCGCACACACACACACACACACACACACACACACACACACACACACACACACACACGACTCAGGCACGATCGGCGAGCCAAAACGCGTCGTCCGGTAGGACGACCGACCGACGATCCACGAAGACCGTGGCCCAGTTCAAGTGATGCGTGGCGGCAATGGTCGGGTGAGCCATGTCGACGCAGACCTCACTGCTGCTCCACCCCGACAGCACTAGTGCCGCATTACAACTTCCTGACTTGCAGGTCCGGACTGCGCTCCGGACACGTTCCAACTGACTGGCAGATCCGAACTCGCGACCCCAACCGAACTGCCTTACGACAGACAACGACCAGGAAGTAACAGCAGTCGAGCAAAGATACTACGAGAGGGAATGTATCGATATGCGCTGCTAACGCCGCTCACGGTCAAGCAAAGCAGCAACTCAGTGACAGTAGTAAATTAAATTAACGTAGTTAGGTGGGAATACGTTAAAAACAGGGTGTAAAGTAGATGATGGCAGGTACACGAGCCACGCACGGTTCATAAACCAGAGTGAATTTACCCATAGCATTATATTGCCCCTAGATTCTGCGTCCTTGGCTCAGTATGATGGCGTATCAGGACACAACCATCGACCTGGTGTAACAGGAAACGGGATTCATGCGACAATGCAACAAATTACAATGTTGATGATCCCTTCCCTCCACTTCAGTCGTAATGACAATATCAGTAGATCGACATGGGAGGACGTATGAGTCGTCTGTTGCGGTGCCTCATGTTCAGCAATGTGCGCTGGGCTGCGTGATCCGAAAATCTCATGCCGGCAGCAGCATACCCCCCTGTTGCCAGTTTATCCACGGATCACTGCCATTCCTGGATTATGTAGCGGTCACCTACTCGTGGTTTCGTCGTACCCCAGCAGCTTTGCATAGGAGGTCACTAGAGTAGCGCACGAAAGCAAATCAGCTTCGCCGTTTCCGGTATGCTCGTTCCCAGGCGCTGGCTGTAAAAACTGTCTAAACTGTTTCTATCACTAGATTTCCCCATTTGTGGCCCCTAGAGTCGCTAGAACGTTCCCGCATTCGTTTCCCTTCAGCTTACACATTTTCTTTACACGCCATGAGCTGCCTTCCAGTGGGCGTTGGTCATAAAGCTTCGGCTCAGCAACGTATGTTTAACAAGGCATACTGATTGGGTACTCTTCTGAAAGCAAGCCTACATGAAAGCTTTAGCAGCCTGACCGGAGAATGGTAGAGGACTTTACAAAAAGGAAAAAGGCACTCAACATTTACAGACTTTCCGTAACTGCTAAGAAAACTAAACTCCTCCCGAACAGGCCATGAAGGCCCAACGGTACTGACAGGCCGCCGTGTCATCCTCAGCTCATGGGTGTCACCAGATGTGGCTATGGAGGGGCATGTGGTCAGCACACCGCTCTCCCGGCCGGATGTCACTTTTCGAGTCCGGAGCCGCTACTTCTCAATCAAGGAACTCCTCAGTTTGCCTCACAATGGCTGATTGAACTCCGCTCACCAACAGCGCTCGGCAGACCGGGTGGTCATCCATCCAAGTGCTAGCCCAGCCAGACAGCGCTTAACTTTGGTAATTTGACGGGAACCGGTGTTACCACTGCGGCAAGGCCATTGGCTTCCATAACTGCTGTCACAAAAACAAATTCGACGGGTTAGTAATTCCACAGGTATAACCGGTAAGCGACAGCAAGTTATGGAAGATGTTAAGGGAAAGACCCTCCATAAAGAAAGAGAGATACAGTAGAATGAAGCGGAAACGATTGAAAGAGCAGGACCACATAACCACAGTCTACTGAATCTATCTGGTAAGTGAAATGTGGATAATGAGATGTACACACTTCCACATTTTCTTCTTTTTGAGTTATCAGTCTTCTGACTGGTTTCATGCGGTTTGCCACAAATTCCTCTCCTACAGGAACCTCTTCATCTTCGATCGCGTAAATTATAAGGTTGTCAAAACTGTGCAATTTTTTTCTATTGCACTGTGGCCAAGCGGTTCTAGACGCTTCAGTCCGGAACCGCGCTGCTGCTACGTTCGCAGGTTCGAATCCTGCCTCTGGCATGGATGTGTGTGATGTCCTTAGGTTGGTTACATTTAAGCAGTTCTAAGTCTAGGCGACTGATGACCTCAGGTGTTAAGTCCTATAGTGCTTAGAGCCATTTCAAACATTTTTTTCTATTGTAGTTCTTAAATAAATTAATTGACAAGTTCAAATGGTTCAAATGGCACTGAGCACTATGGGACTCAACATCTCAGGTCATAAGTCCCCTAGAACTTAGAACTACTTAAACCTAACTAACCTAAGGACAGCACACACACCCATGCCCGAGGCAGGATTCGAACCTGCGACCGTAGCAGTCCCGCGGTTCCGGACTGCAGCGCCAGAACCGCTAGACCACCGCGGCCGGCAATTGACAAGTGCACTTTTTAAATTTTCTTAGCGATGCACTTGAAAAAACTTTAATTTTGGTATTTTTTGCTATAATAAAACACCGAAATAAACGTTGACGCAAAAAATATTTTTATTACTGCTATATAATAAATAAATGCTTATTATTATATTGAACCATTTTCTGCATTTCCTCGTTATTTGGGGGATGCGGGAGAGGCTGGTGGAGAACATAAGATCGCTCCAGAATTCAGCTCTGGATCAGTGCCTCAATGTTACCTCCTACTGACGTCTTAGAAACATTCTTTTATCTGGCACTTAACTGGACCGTTTAATGTATAAACCGTTGCTGAGAAGCTCTCTTACAACCTAAGCTATTGCATAAATAACAGTACAATGAAATTAAATGACAGAACAATTGACTATGAATTACCTGTTTATCTAACATTCATGGATTATGAGAAAGCTTTTGACTCGGTTTCAACAAAATCTGTACCGACAGCATTTGCGAAATCAGGCGTGTGATATGCGAGAGACGTCCAATAAGTAATGAAACACATTTTTTCCCGGTTAATTTAGATTGGTGGGGGCGCAATACATAGCCTTCAGAAGGACGTCTCTAACGAAAATGGGCTCTAAGCAGAGAGCTGTCATTTCCATTTGGCGGAAAACCAGAGCAACGCAGGTATTCGTAGGAGCTTGCAGAATGTCTATGGAGACCTGGCAGCGAAAAAAAGGATGATGAGTGGTTGGGCGAGGCATCTGTTATCATCACAATCATGTTGCACAAACCTGGTCGATCCCTCACATGCCAGACGACCTCCTGGAATGCATTCCGATGCTACCTGCACAATATACTGGTCCTCCAGAGCACCCTACATGTCAGGCATTATCAAGAATTTTAGCCTCCAACCCTCCCCCTCCACTTCCGCCGAACAGACCGACAAGAAAGCTAGTTAATATTGCATTGTTGTTCGTTTCTGAGCTTTGTTCAAAATTTAAAGTCTCGATCTCACCATGAAGTTAGCTTGAAGCCAATTGCAAAATTCTAGCCAAATGAATAGACAGGGAATCAACTTAATAAAACCACGTTAAAACTAGTTATAATAAGACTATAGTACTGCATAGCCTACACATTAAAAAAATGATTCAAATGGCTCTTAAGCACTATGGGACTTAACATCTGAGGTCATCAGTCCCCTAGAACTTAGAACTACTTAAACCTAACTAACCTAAGGACATCACACACATCCATGCCCGAGGCAGGATTCGAACCTGCGACCGTAGCAGCCGCGCGGTTCCGGACTGAAGCGCCCAGAGCCGCTCGGCCATCGCGGCTGGCACACATTTAAAAGAAAATTGTACTAATTAGCAAAGTGACTCATAGAATGATTGAGCAAGTTCTTACAGTTTGCTAAGTGGAGGAGAATGGTCTGATAGGCAGTAAAAGAAATAAACGGAGTGAATGACCAGGATGGCTTCTGGGAAATTAAATAAGTTTCTCACTTGACTCAAAAGGAAAGTCCACAATCATAGTTGATTGCCATTTCTGACTACTGGCAGTGAGGCACGCACATTGAATAAGAAAACCACCAACAGTAGAAGATCGTTCAGCGAGCTGTGGAGGGATAAGCGTTGAAAATTTTAGAAGGGGCTGAAAAAAAAATGCCTAAGACAACTAGCCGAAATAGTCGTTGCTGTTGTCTTCAGTCAGAAGACTGATTTAGTACAGCCCACCGTGCTAGTCTATCTTGTGCAAATCTTTTTATCTCTGCTTACCCTCTGCAATCTATATCCATCTTACCGCAGTGAAACCATGACGCCTCATTCACAATTAGTAATCCACAAGCACGCACTGGTGCAGGTGACACAATTACGACCGTAATACAAACGGGATGGAGGTGAGTGGGGGATGTAACGAGGGATATGGATGATAAATGGACGAAGGAAATTCTTTGCTGGATTCCATGTGATAAAAAAAAGAGCAAGGGGACTTTTTTACTCAGTGGGAAGTTATATAGATGGCATTAGAAAACCAGGGTATATATGAAGACGTTAATACTTGGAAAAGTTTTGTGTAGGCCCTTGAACTCAAGGAAGCTGGCAACATCGTGGCGTTGCACAGCTTCCTGCAGTGTACACATGGTTGTTTTTCTTTGGCTTCGTTAACAATGGAACAGGAATATACTGTAGTCTGCATTTGGTAAATTTTAGTAATTTTATTCAAATCAGATCCCTGATGTAGCCGTTAAATTTTACTCCTTGTGAGGTAACATCCATGAAGACAAAAATAATTTTTACGTCCATGTTAACATCTGTGAATTTTTTGTAGGCCTATATGATGGACTCAATGACAGTAACAGTGAGAAGCTCGTTTTTGTTCTTGTAACTGTATATTATTATCGCTTGAAGCAAGTAATCTGAAATTCATTTTTTGATGACTATATCTGAACGGAGTGCTTATTATAAAGAAGTGAGAAAATACAATTTATGTTACTCTGATTTTTCTTACATTTAACTGTGAATGACCAGGGATCAAAAATCGTTGTTGGTAAAGTACAATCACATATATTATCGATAAGAATGCAATATGACCTTTGTACTACTAACCGATAGCAAGTGTTGAAAATGGTGCTGATCATTTGTTACATCGTTGTTTTTTTTTTACATTCGCATTGCAATAACGGATATTTGCACAAACATTTTCGAGACTTAAGCCTCATTGTCGCAATTCTCATGCACACAGCCTGCGCAGCTTAGTAATACAGACTTTTGTTCGAGTGAAACTTATGAGTAGTGGAATATATTTACAAACACGTTGTTAATTTGCTTGAATATCAGATTTTTAAGAGGACTGTAGCGTCATTTTCGAGAATAGTAGCTACGGAACTGAAGTAAAGTGCTGTGGCTGGAGTATAGTAGGTCATTTATAATCCGACACACTTAGGAATTAGCAAATTCCGGTTGTCGGATTCTCAAGGTCATTTTAAAGCAAAGCCTTTAGACTGAACAAACAGAAACAAGAATCCTATTTATTACACTCAACAGGAGAGATTACATTACACAAAAATTAAAAGTATGTGTTACTTTGCCATAAAAACAAAATTGAATTAAAAGTGGGAAACCATACTGTTGTATTAAATCAATGTATGGCCCAAAGTTTTAAAAAAGATCAGTATAAATAAATAATTTTTCGTATGTCAGTCACGAAAAAAATTACCTCAGCTGATTTGAAAATATGAAGAATACTCTTATTAATAAAAATTATTATCAAGAATTTGGTGCAGTCTAATTGGAATTACTGTCTTCAGGAATAGTTCAGATATCTGATGTTGGAATATATCTGACTGGTATTTATCACGGGTCGTTTAGTGGTAATTTTCTTTTGAGATTTCTGGCACATTGCAGAGATGCAGACTGCTTTTCACTTGCACTGAGTTCCCTTTTGACAAAAGTTGTTTTGTATGATGTGCAGATATATGACTTCAGAAGTGTTGTATTGTTCTCTACACTCAGCGAATTTCACATGTGTAAGGCTTCTGAAGCCTCATCGCAAGAGATGTGCGTTGTAGCCATTCCTTCTTCGTCACTTTTGGTGCCTCCTGTTGGTTGGAAACACTTCATAATATATCATCTTCAGTCAGATATTCTTCGATAGCTAAATTCTGTCAATTCAGTCCACTAAATTACAGGCCAATGCCATTAACGTCGATATGCAGCAGGATTTTGGAACATATATTGTGTTCGAACATTATGAATTACCTCGAAGGAAAGAATCTATTGACATATAGTCAGCCGGCCTATGTGGCCGAGCGGTTCTAGGCGCTTCAGTCAGGAACCGCGAGACCGCTCCGGTCGCAGGTTCGACTCCTGCCTCGGGCATGGATGTGTGTGATGTCCTTAGGTTGGTTAGGTTTAAGTAGTTCTAAGTTCTAGGGGACTGATGTTAAGTCCCATAGTGCTCAGAACCATTTGAACACACAGTCAACATGGATTTAGAAAACATGGTTCTTGTAAAACACAACTACCGCTTTATACACAGGAAGCATTGAGTGCTATTGACAAGGGATTTCAGATCGATTCCGTATATCTAGATTTCCGGAAGGCTTTTGACACTGTACCACACAAGCAGCTTGTAGTGAAATTGCATGCTTATGGAATATCGTCTCAGTTATGTGACTGGATTTGTGATTTTCCTGTCAGAGAGGTCGCAGTTCGTAGTAACTGATGGAAAGTCATCGAGTAAAACAAAAGTGATTTCTTGCGTTCCGCAAGGTTGTGTTATAGGTCCTTTGCTGTTCCTTATCTATATAAACGATTTGGGAGACAATCTGAGCAACCGTCTTAGGTTGTTTGCAGATGATGTTGTCGTTTATCGACTAATAAAGTCATCATAGATCAAAACAAATTGCAAAACGATTTAGAAAAGGTATCTGAATGGTGCGAAAATTGGCAGTTGACCCTAAATAACGAAAAGTGTGAGGTAATCCACATGAGTGCTGAAAGGAATTCGTTAAACTTCGGTTGCACGATAATCAGTCAGATCTAAAGTCCGTAAATTCAACTAAATATCCGGGAATTACAATTATGAACAATTTAAATTGGAAGGAACGCATAGAAGATGTTGTGGGGAAGGCTAACCAATGACTGCGTTTTATTGGCAGGACACTCAGAAAATGTAACAGATCTACTAAGGAGACTGCCTATACTACGCTTGTCCGTCCTCTTTTAGAATACTGCTACGCGGTATGGGATCCTTATCAGATAGGATTGACGGAGAACATCGAAAAAGTTCAAAGAAGGGCCCCATGTTTTGCATTATCGCGAAATATGGGAGAGAGTGTCACTGAAATGATACACGATTTGGGCTGGATATCATTAAAACAAAGGCGTTTTCGTTGCGACAGAATCTTTTCACGAAATCCCAATCACTAAATTTCTCCTCCGAATGCGACAATATTTTGTTGCCACCGACCTACATAGGGAGAAACGATCACCACGAGAAAATAAGGGAAATCCGAGCTCGTACGAAAGATATAAGTGTTCGTTCTTTCCGCCGGTATACGAGATTGAAGTAATAGAAAATTGTGAGTGTGGTTCGATGAATCCTCTGCCAGGCACTTAAAAGTGATTTGTAGAGTATCCATGTAGATGTAGATGCAGAATGTCGAGCTATTCGTCAAATTCTACTGTTGAAAATGCGTTCGGTTGACTAGCGAATATAGCAGTCCGACTGTATTGCCAACCACGCCGAGCTAAAATAACGGAAAAATGTCTGTTGGGTCTGCCGCATTATCGAGTGCCTCATTATCGTGGTCTTACATATAGTATCGTAGTAAGGCTGGCCGAGCGGTTCTAGGCGCTGCAGTCTGGAACCGCGCGACCGCTACGGTCGCAGGTTCGAATCCCGCCTCGGGCATGGATGTGCGTGGTGTCCTTAGGTTAGTTAGGTTTAAGTAGTTCTAAGTTCAAGGGGACTGATGACCTCAGAAGTTAAGTCCCAATGTGCTCAGAGTCATTTGAACCATTTTTTTCTTAAGTAAGTGACTCTGAAGCAGAAACAGTGGCAACTGTAGGGGCACGAAGGGTAGGCAACGCGAGTAAGTCCAGCAAGGAAATAGTATTGCAGTCATTCTAGCAAGCTATGAACCAAATCACTGCTAGCATTAAGCATGTGTCTGGTCAGAAGTCTTCAAGTGTGAACCAGTTGTGTGCTAGCATTAAGTAAGTCTGAGATCAAAAAGTTTCGACTATAAATGAAATGTTTGTTAGCCTGAAGCAAAACGGAAATGAAAAGTTTTCTACCCCATATCTATTAATTTCCAGAATTCTGGAAGGCACGACGTCAGCATCTGTATGGTTTACTAAATTATGCAATAAAATACAGAGTAACGTTGAAGTTGCAATACTAATATTCTTTATTAATTGACGAATAGTCTCTAGCCTAAACTCGTTACCAAATCTTCCAATACGCTATGCAATAACAGTCATTACGACAGCCATATGATTATTCATTCCAGTATCTGATTTCGGAATCTCTGTCTGACCGTGATGTAATCTAACTGAAATCTCCCCGTATCACCTGGCCTTTTCAAGCATACCTCCTTCTTTTGTGATTCTTGAACAGAGTACTCGTTGTTAATAACTGAAATTTATTACAGGACTCAATTTGTCTTTCTCCTCTCTCATTCCTTGTCCAAGCTCATATTTTCCCATAACCTTTTCTTCTACTCGTTCCCCTACAACTGCATTCCATCCCCCATCACTATTAGATATTCACCTCCCTTTATATACTGCATAACCCTTCCAATATCCTCATACACTTTCTCTTTCTCTTCATCTTAAGCTTGCAACGTTGTCATGTATACCTGAACTACGGCTGTCAGTGTTGGTTTGCTATCGATTCAGGCGAGAACAACGCTGTCATTCAACTGTTCACAGTAATACAGTCTCCAACCTAACTTCCTATGGTCACCAGATATACTGTTTACACCAAGGGATTTATAGTTCCTCACATGTTGCATTGCCTTCTCTGTTTCACGGCGTAAGATTGCAGGCTCCGATGTAAGTTGCAACAGGTTGACTTTCCGTACAGTTGTTAATTCTAGAATACAACTTTTCGCAGCACAGTATGTACCTTGCAACAGCATCGTCCTTGTCTCTGACAGGGTTCCATTCTTATCATCTACCACCCACCTAAGAGGAATAAATTCACCGGTGCTGCTGCTGAGTTCCTTGAAGAGACGACATACTTGATTGTAATTGTGACGTTGTTCTATCTCGTCACTTATACAGTTAACGAAGAGTAATCCGTCCTTTGCCGGCAGGAGTGGTGTCCTTAGGTTAGTTAGGTTTAAGTAGTTCTAAGTTCTAGGGGACTGATGACCTCAGAAGTTAAGTCCCATAGTGCTCAGAGCCATTTGAACCATTTTTTTTAATCCGTCCTTTCGGCATTTCCGCTGCATTTCTTTGCGCAGGTTCTTATTTGTCTTGAGCCTCGGTGGAGTTTACTTAAAGTTTTTTTAATACTTTTTCTCTCTTCATTTAGGTGTGGTGTGGACAGTGATATCCAAGAGTGTTTAGCATGTTGTGATCATTCTGATATCGGAAGTGACGAGAAAATGACCTTCTTCATTTGGTCCCATGTTTGTGATGCTGGTGCATCCTTGTCAAGTGAAGTTTTGGTCTTACAAGCTCATCAAATTCACGAACTGCATCTGGTTCGTTAGTTGTCTTTCACATCTCTTCTTGGCAGACTTAATGATAATCCACATTTTCGTGGACAACAGGCTGTGATCTTTTCACATTCAACTCCAGGGAAGGTCTTTAGCCCAAGACCGAAGTTTTCCAACGTTCAGAGTTTAGGATGAAGTCAGTCTGGTTTCTAAATCCATCCAAGTGTACAGTTGTTTCGGGTCATGTTGCAACATAGTGTTGCAGACAATCAAATCTTTAGTCACACAGAAATTCAGTAAGTACCTGCCTCGGTCATTTCTCTCAGCTAGACCATAAGTTCCAAACACAGATTATAGGTACTTGTTTTGCTTAGTATCTTCAATTTCGCCACTGAAGTTTCCTTGTATTACTGTCTGTTCTTTGTTAGGGGTCTAATTAGAATCTAAGGTCCGACAAGTACTCACGTAAGAGGCATGCGACAATCTTACAGATATATTGGCGGGTCGAAAGAGTTCGGCTGTACCTTGTGCTACTATTCACTCCACCTGGGGGCCGTAGTTCTTACCTTGTAGAACGTCATATTTTCTCACCTATACCCATTGTTACTTGTACGTGACGCCATAATGTGTGTGTGTGAAGCTCCCTCTTTCCTTCGGTATACACTCATTCACTCAGTCCGCTGCCATCTCTGGGATGTGACGATCACTCGCCTTCTCACTATATCCATCCAGTTCTTCAGTCTTGTGCCGCTTCCTCGCATTCGGTGATACCCAGCACTCTACATTCTGCGGTTACCTCTTCTTGACCTCTGCTCTTGGTCTTCCAAGGGATCTGGAGCCTTCCATCGTCTCACTTTGGTGATGTTTACTACCGAAGATTGGTTCAAATGGTTCAAATGGCTCTGAGCACTAAGGGACTTAACTTCTGAGGTCATCAGTCCCCTAGAACTTAAACCTACTTAAACCTAACTAACCTAAGGACATCACACACATCCATACCAGAGGCAGGATTCGAACCTGCGACCGTAGCAGTCCCGCGGTTCCAGTCTGTAGCGCCTAGAACCGCTCAGCCACTCCGGCCGGACCAAAGGTTGGTCTTCCAGCTTAAATAGTTCCAGCTTAAATAGTTCTCCAAACCCATCTCTGTGTAGCTTGATCAAATTTTGGACCGAAAGTTTTTGTGTAAACCGTGTTTTGTAAGACAGATTTGGTACTCCTCGTTTTTTGGTCATGCTCCATGCCTCGGCTCCGTATTGCTGTACTGACCTGATGACTGCGTTCTAGAATTTCATCTTGTCTTCCCTGGACAGGAGTTTGGAAGATAGACATTTTTTGGAGGAAAAAGTACACTTTGTTTGCGTCCCGTAGTCTAGTTTGGTATTCGACTTGTTTTCTGCTGCAAACATCTATTTTACACAAAGGCATTTGAAGTTGGGAGTGTTTTTGAAATTGTAGTTTTATTTATGAAGCTTTTTATGTTGCCCTGAAGTCATGTTTCCCCTGTGTGCGATCTTGTAATCTGTGTTTTCTTCATTAATTTTTAAATTTATTTTCATGACACTTTCATTAAGCTTCTTGAACAGCGTTTCAATTTTTCCACTATTATTTCCTACTAAAACTATGCCATCTTCACAGGCCAATATAGTTGGTTATTTATTTGTGCTGTCTCCATTTGTTGATCGTTTGGTTTCTCTTACGAATTTTTCCATGACAAGGTTAAAGGTAATTTGGGATTGCTCATCACCTTGTTTCAGTACGATTTTGTTCTCAAATAGTACGATACCGAGCACAGTATGTCTCTTCGCTTACTGCCTTCTCCATACATATTTTGACCAAGCTGATGAGTTTGTTGGGGATTCCATATTTTGCCGTAATTTCCCATGCCGTTTCTCTGTGCACCGAAACGTAGGCCTTTTGGAAGTCTATGAAAAGTTACTGGACGCACTTCTTGTATTCCCACATTTTTTCATTGATGGTCTTACACAGAATATGCTGTCTGTTGCTGATAAATTTTTTCGAAAACCATTCTGGTAGTCCCCTATTACATCCTCAGTATAGGGTGTGAGTCTCTGGAATATTATGTGTGACAGTACTACGTATGCTGTGACTAGCAGGGATATTCCTCTGTAATTCTTGCACTTTCTTTGGTATGTTCACGTAAATTTATGTTCTTTTAAACTTTTGACAATTTTGTTATCTGGTAATTACCTCAAAAAACGCTGAGTTCCTCAAGACTTTTGTAACCTTTCTGCAGATAGTCCGAAGATGTGTTTACACGAAACGCACCAGTAAAGTTGAGCTGCTGGACATCAAAAGACTATATTTTTCTTCAGGGACCATTACAGCAGTGTAAAAGAAAGCTCAGGACCTTACTAAGGATTTGTTTTATTTTTTCGTAAAATTCCTCTGTCTCCTCATCCTATGCTGCAGCTGTAGGGGCATAGATCTGAACGACGTTGAGTTAACACGAAGAAGCATTCAATTTTATGGAGATGATGTGATCATAACTGAAAACAGTTTTTCAAGTTTATAGGGATGACTATTGCAACACCATTTATGCTTTGGTTACAACTCCCTTAAAAGAGCACAGTGTTCCTTCAGGCTACAAACACCGTTTGGTCGTAGTACACATTGCTGAACAGGCTGAGCAGATATTACTGATAATGAAGGCATGTTCCCTCAAAATGCTTGAAATTAGTGATATTACACAGTTTCTGGCTAAGCCTACATTTTAGTTTGGAATGTCAACTGGTAGCCAGCTTGTAGAATAAGTCACTAACGCATATTAGTGCAATGCTCGGCTCAAACGTAGTCAGTATGAAACTAGGTGGATGTGACACCATGGCTATGTTGTCACAACCATCTAGTTTCGTACAGGCTGTGTATGAACCGAGCATTGCACTTACATGCGTTAGTGAGCTTGTGATGAAATAATTAATCTCTCTTCATTCTTATTACTTGTCTACGACGTTGCGTAATACCTGCTGCAGGGCTTCTGTTGTACTGTCCAAGTGAGCGCACTGACGTCTGTAGATCACATCTTCTAGGAACAATATGAACGTGCTGCTTTTCTCAACGACCGTAAAATACTACTGCAGGCATTTTACAGTAATGGCCGCTGAAATATAATACTCGGACGATTTCAATTTCGAAGGAGAAACGGCTAATGGGTACGTGAAGAACACTGCTAAACGTGGTTCATCAAAGCGCATAATACCTGACAAAACGAATCATTTATGCAGCCCACATAGTTTTGTTGAGACTTTAAGCAACGTCTTCGCTCCTTCCTAAACCAGGACACTGAAGCTCTTAGCGTGTTTAATAGGCGTAATTCATGTACCTTACACGTAGTGAACCAGTGACGAGAATGTAGCGTTTTGTTTGTGGTATCTGTTGAGAGGCCAGCAAACGTATGGTTTATGAAGAGGGGCAACAGACTTATCAGTAGTTGGAGGGGCAAGAGTCTGGATGATTGACTGATCTGGCATTGCAACAGTAACCAAAACGGACTTGCTGTGGTGGTACTGCGAACGGCTGAAAGCAAGGGGAGACTAGAGCTGTAGTTTTTCCCGAGAACGTGAGGCTTTAGTGTGTAGTAAAATGTTGACGGCGTCCTCTTGGGTAAAATATTCCGGAGGTAAAATGGTTCCCCCATTCGAATCTTCGGGCGGGAAGTACTCAGGAGGATGGCGTCATCAGGAGAAACAAAACTGGCATTCTACGGATCGGAGCGTGGAACGTTAGATCTGTTAATCTGGCAGGTGTGTTAGAAAATTGAAAAATGGAAATGGATAAGTTGCAGTTTGATGTAGTGGGAATTAGTGAATTTTGGTGATAGGAGGAACAGGACTTTTGGTCAAGTGAATACAGGGTTATAAGTATAAAGTCAAATAGGGTAGTGTAGAAGTGGGTTTAATAATGAATAAGAAAACAGGAATGCAGGTAAGCTGCTATTAACAGGCATTGTCGTAGTCTAGATAGACACGAAATCTACGCGTACGACAGTAGTACAACTTTACATGCCTATAAGCTCCACAAATGATGAAGAAATTGAAGAAGAGTGTGCTGAGATAAAAGAAATTATTCATATAATTAAGGGAGACGAAAATTTAAAAGTCAAGGGGGACTGGAACTCGATAGTAGGAAAAGGAAGAGAAGGAATAGTAGTTGTTGAATATGGACTGGGGAAGATATGGAAGAGGAAGCCACCTGGTAGATTTTTTCACAGAGCATAATTTAATCATCGCTAACATTGGTTTAAGTATCCTAAAAGAAGTTTGTATATGTGGAAGAGAGCTCGAGGCAGCGGAAGGTTTCAGATTGATTGTATAATTGTTAGAGATTCGGGAACCAAATTTTAAATTGTAAGATATTCCCAGTGGCAGATGTGGACTCTGACCACAATTTATTGATTGTGAACTGTAGTTTACTACTTACTTACTTCTTGGCGCTACAGCCCTTGTTAGATCTTCGCCTCCACCCTTGATCATGTCTGCTGAAATGTTGTACTTACCTGAACGGTTATTATTCCTTAGGCTTTTAATTGCCTTCCTCTATTGTTGGTATAGGTCCAGGTCTTTCATCCTGACTTACATTCTGCCACGGTTGGTCACTTTCTGTTTCATTTTCTTCCAGAACTTCTCTTTATTAAAACTAAGAAATTGGATAAAAGGTAGGAAATTAAGGATATGGAACCCAGATAAGTTGAAACAACCACAGCATGTTAAGAGTTTAATAGGGAGCATCTGGCAATGGTTGACTAGATCCGGGGAAAGGAATACAGTAGAAGACGAATGGATAGAAGAGATGAATTAGTGACGGCAGCTGAGGATGAAACAGGTGAAAAGACAAGGCCTGTAGCAATCCTTGGATGACACAAGAGATATTAAATTTGACTGATGAAATGAGAAAACTTAAAAATGCAGCAAATGAAACTGGCGAAAGGGAATACAAGCGCCTAAAAATGAGATTGACAGGAATGGCAAAATTGCTAAGCAGGAATGGATAGAGGACAAATGTAAGGATTTAGAAGCATATTTCACTAGGGGAAAGACAGATACTGCCTAAAGGAAAATTAAAGAGGCCTTTGGGGAACAAAGAAGCAGCTGTATGAAAATCAAGAGCTCATATGGTAAACCAGTCCTCAGCAAAGAAGGGACTGCTGATAGGTAGTAGGTATGTATAGCAGGTCTATACAAGGGAGACGAAAGCAATATTATCGAAAGGGAGGTGGACGTAGATGAACGCGAGATGGGAGATACGATACTGCGAGAAGAATTTGACAAAGCCCTGAAGGACCAAGTAGAAACAAGGCCCCTGGAGTAGAAATTCCGTTAGAAATACCTATAGCCTTGGAAGAGCCAACCACAACAAAACTCTTCCATCTGATGCGCAAGATGTTTGAGACAGGCGAAATATCCTCAGACCTCAAGAAGAGTGTGGTGATCCAAATTCTAAAGATGGCAGTTGCTGAAAGTTGTAAGAATTAGTCAACTATCACTTTAAAAAGTCATAGTTGCAAGGTACTAACACGAAGTATTTACAGAAGAATGGAAAAACTGCTAGAAGCAAACATCGGGGAAAATCAGTTTGGTTTCCGGAAAAAAGTAGGAATTTGCAAGGCAATACTGACCCTATGACTTATCTTAGAAGGTAGGTTAATGCGAGGCAAACCAACATTTATAGACTTTGTAGATTTAGAGGAAGCTTTGGACATTGTTGACTGGAATACTCTCTTTGACATTCTGAAGGTAGCAGGGGTAAAACACAGGGCGCGAAAGGCTATTTACAGTTTATACAGAAACCGGACGGCAGTAATAAGCGTCGAGGGGCAAAAAGGGAAGCAATGGCTGAGAAGGGAGTGAGAGAGGGTTGTAGCCTATTCTTGATGTTACTCAGTCTGTACTTTGAACAAACAGCGAAGGAAACTAAAGAAACGTTTGGAGTTGGAATTAAAGCTCAGGGAGAAGAAATAAAAACTTTGAGGTTTTGCCGATGACATTTTAAGTGTGTCAGAGGAAGCAAAAGACTTGGAAGAGCAGTTGAAAAGAATGACCAGTGTTTTGAAAAGAAGATATAAGGTGAACATCAACAGAAGCAAAACACTGCTTAAAGTAGTAGATGAGGTTTGCTACTTGGGCAGCAAAATAACTGAAGTTGGCAGAAATAGAGAGGATATAAAAATGTACAATGCCAATGCAAGAAAAGCATTGCTCAAGTAGAGAAATCCGTTAACATCGAATATAGATTTAAGTGTTAGAAAGTCTTTCCTGAAGATATTTGTCTGGAGTGTAGCCATATACGGAAGTGAAACATAGGAGATAAACAGTTTAGATAAAAACAGAATAGAAGCTTTCGATATGTGGTGCTACCGAATAATGCTGAAGATTACATAACTAATGAGGAAGTACTAAATAGAACTGTGGATACAACTTGATCAATAAAAGAAATCGGTTGATAGGCCACATTCTGAGACATCAAAGGATCACCAGTTTAGCATATGAGGTAAGTGTGGGGGCTAAAATTTGTAGAGAAAGACCAAGAGATGAATGCAGCAAGCAGATCCAGAAAAATATAGGTTGAAATAGTTACTCGGATATGAAGAGGCTCGCACAGGATAGAGCGGCATCGAGAGCTACATCAAACCATTCTTCGGACTGAAGACCACAACAACAACACAATTTGTTTGTTTAGCCGAAAAGCTTCCTTATGAACAATAGCTTTCAGAATGTTTGATGTAGTTCTTGTTTTTTACACGTTAGTGTCAGCTGTGTCAAATTACTGACATATTGGTGATAATGGCTTTGAGACAGTGTCCTAAGACAGTAAACTTAAAGCAATAACCGCACGTGATTGGGTCACAATTCTGTTAGCTTAGCATAAACCACAGGTGATGGAGTCGTAACAGCCTCGACGACGATGTTGGTTAGTATACACAATTACCGTGACTGTAGAGCCAACCAAGGGATATACTGAACCATCTACAGTATGGAGCTACTGCGGTGCTCGTGTCTGCCTACATTCTGAGAAACGATAAAATTTCCACTGCGTTTGCCACTAAGTGGAAATATAAACAGTATACACAATAACGTGACGTGCGTTCATATCTGACTGCTCATCAGACATTAAAAGCAGGACAACAAATTTTCTCCAGATTACTGTAATGTTTGTGCTTTTGGTATTAAATGCCGTAACGTCTTATCGATAATTTTTTGAACGTTTTCTTTGTATTGCTGCCTACATCCGACTATTGAGTACTGAAGGATAACCATAAATACATATTCCTCGAAAGGAAATAATAAGTTTGGACGGGCTGCAGATTCAAATATATTTGCGTTTCCCACCTTCCGTGATGTAAACGGCGAGCAACTGCCAGTACTTGTGGAATAACACTTCACTCTACACTTTCTGACAAAAAAGTGAAGCACACAGAAACTGGGGAGGAAACGAAACAAAACTTCACGGACTGATTAAATATATGATTTCATTTCAGTGATTACAAAACTTTGTCATATTTACGAAGGACTTGGAAGTAGAAGCCCCCTCTCCCCCTGTTCCGCTTTCGTATGAATCAGCTGCACAAAGATTGGAATTCACGATATCCCGTTTCATGGCGCTATACGATAAGTTAGTTGATTTGAAAAAGGCTTATGTGGCCTGAAAATGGCAAAATGAATTGCTGAAACTGGCTGCTTTCAGAATACAATATCTTAAAGTATACAACTGCTGGTAAAGTTCATTGATTTGAAAATGAAGTTGCAGAGTCTGGCCTGGATTAATGTAATTATTCGATTAGGAAGGGTGCAATAAAACCGTTGTTTCCTATCCTGAGGGAATCTGGTCCACAACTGCAGTAACTGGTCGTTTATATCCTAGATACTGGAATGGAAATGAAGTCCCATGCTTCTTGACAGAGTGTAGGGGAACGATGCGGGAGACCCACACCCCCGTACTAGGCAAGTATTTAATGAAGGTGGTTTGCCGTTGCCTTCCTCCGACCGAAAGGGGATGAAAGATGATGCTGAAGACGACACAACAACACCCAGTCACGTGAAAATCCCTGACCCTGCCGGGAAAGGAACCCAGGACTCCGTGCTCGGGAAGTGAGAACGCTACCGCGAGACCACGAGCGGCGGACCAGGAATACTGGCACCGGGACGATTTTACGTGTTCCGTCAGGGACTGATCAGGGGAACTTGCTGGCCACCAGACTACTTCAACATCATCCTGACAGTTCATACGGAGAAGTAACATACGTGGACGGTCATATCGTCTTGAAAAGTGACACCAAGATTCTGTCGCATGAGGGGTAACACAGAGGGACGCAGGATGTCCGTGAGGTACCGTTGCGCCATCAGTGTTCCCCTAACTAGCACCATCCCTGACTTGAAGTCAGGTCCGATGGCTCCCCACAGCATGACGTGAGCAGTAAAACGATGTGACTCTCCTAGATACTGGAGTAATGGGGCCTCTCCCGGCGTCGTCACCATACTCTCCGACGATCGTCTTGCAGGGAAGTACAGAAAAGTAATTCGTCACTGAACACTGACGCCATTATTCAGCTGTCCACGCCTCCCGGTCACAGCGTCACCCTAAACACAACTATTTATGTTGGACGTTAATATGTTAGTCCGACCGCTGGCAGTTTCTGACTGATGGTGCATGATGTCCTAGAATGTTCCAGGGAGTTGATTACGTGTTCTCGGATGGCAGGCGCAGATGTGAAGGTATTACAATGTGCTTGTACGCAATATGGCGATCCTCCTATTAGGTCGTCGACTGGAACCTTGAAGACCGTTATTCTTGCCCTCACTTCCCATGCAGTCCAGCATCGGGCCACTGTCACATCCGAATATCCCACAAGTCTGGGAATTGCACGATTCGGCCAGTTGGCCAAATGGGGACCCACAGTGAGACCTCTTTCAAACTCTGTCATGTGCTGATAATGCTACCTCACACTAACACCTTGTATTTCCATGAATTTCACAGTGATCACGCAACATCTAACATTGTTCACGTCCCAAACACTCCCTATCAGGTGTGGTAACAACGCTAAACAAGGAACAAAATCATCGCACTCTGCCGGCGGTTCTGCCTGTTGCTGAGGATGGTAACTATGATCATTTACACATATTATGATGGTGAGTATGTGCACGAAGTTTCATTGAGATACGACTCTGTCATATCTTCTGCTTAACTTATGTGCGTATTTCAGCCAGAGTGATGTGATTGCATTTTTAGTGCATTGATACCTTAATATGGACACTATACAACGTATTCTAAAATTCTTACGACTTACTACTAGAATGCGTAGACCGTGCTAAATCAAGGTGGTACCTGTAGGAATACTGACAAATATAATTTCCATCTTACAAGTAGAATAATTTATAGCTTTGTCTCGCACCAGCTGGAGAAAGAGGAATACCGATTTCACTAGCCACACATGGCGACAGTATGTACAGGAAATTTCATACCCTGCAGATCAATGAGTAGCACGAATGATGCTACAACAAATTAAGCTTACAAGTAAGATAATATCGAAAACTTCATAATGATATTCCACCATTGTCTTTTGAGCAGTTAATTTTTTCACCGATGTGTTTTTAAGAACAGCTGTCTCTGCGGGCTACATTAGCTGCTGAAGGACCTTCTGTTGTGAATTGGCAGGAGCCAATTCACGGAGTTTGGAGGAAGCCGAAATGCACGCTATAAGCTCACGCAGGAGGGCGTGAGGTCTGGAACAGTTAAAGGAGTTGAGTCTAGTAAATAAAGTACATAGTTTCTTGAATACCTAACTTTTAATCTATAATTGTAGAACATCGCTCTTGATGATACATAATTTGAATCTCAATATAAACGGGTAATGGCGCCTTGCTAGATCGTAGCAAATGACGTAGCTGAAGGCTATGCTAACTATCGACGCAGCAAATGAGAGCGTAGTTGTCAGTGATCCATCTCTGGCTAAGTCGGCTGTACAACTGGGGCGAGTGCTAGTACTTCTCACTAGACCTGCCGTTTGGCGGCGCTCGGTCTGCCATCAATGACAGTGGCGACACGCGGGTCCGTCGTATACTAGCGGACCGCGGCTGATTTAAAAGCTACCACCTAGCAAGTGTGGTGCCTGGCGGTGACACCACACCTTCAATGTAATGTAAGTGCACAGAAATGTGTACAAGTGAATTTTGTTGATTTCCATAGCATATGGCTTTGCAACGATACATTTTCATATTTCGCAATGAAGTATCTTCCACTTGTGGTTTGCATCGTGTAAGTACACCTCCATCGTTGTATTTCAGGTGACAAACAGTGCTAGAATCCACTAGTTAGAAGTCTCTAACTCATTTACTCATGAGTGTACTTGTACTGGAATGAATGCAAGCAAATGAAAAGGTTGTGACTGGTTTGATAATATCGTGTGGGGGGCTGTACACCATACAGACCGACAACCCTTCTCACAGCAGTGGTGTACCAGTGGCCTAACGCCAAAGGGGTTATATCAGAAGATGACACAGCTGGGCCAAGTGATCACAAGTCAACTGGCGGAAAAAAATGGCAGCACCAAAAAATAATTAATGCAGAGTAATGAAATTTTGGGAATAAATTTATCTAGGTAACATATTTAAGTGATTAACATTGCAAGATCACAGGATAATGCAAGTGCAAGATAAACCATTGCAAATGTGAAAATCTGGTACATTAATAAAAGGTGTAACTACCAGGATGTTGGATGCAAGCACGCATTGCCGTAAAGTCGCTGGTTGTCAGTTTGTGGGATGGAGTCAATACAGGGACGATTAATGCTGTTTTTGAGTGACGATGTAGTAGGCTTCCGATGACGTCCCATATGTGCTCGACAGGAGATCTGGTGGTCGAGCAGACAAAGGCAAAATGTTGACGCTCTGTAGAATATGATCTCATACCCTTCCCCCACCTCCTCCCTTTCCTTGAAAGGATACGGATCTTGTACACCTCCCGTAAACTTGATCCTCCTCACCCGCTTGTGTCCCCGATCCTCTCCCACCCCCGCCCGCTGCCGCGCCTGTATTCCCACATCCCACCTGGTCTCCATCTCTCCACCCTCCTTACCCTCTCCCAAGGTGGCTTCCGCCAGCTCCCCCTCCCTGATGATGTCCTCCTCCCCTGCATCTACCCCTCCTATCAACTTTGATCCTCCCCCCACCTCCTGTGTCCTTTCCTTTAGGCACCCTCCCTCCCCCCCTTTCCCTTCCCTTCTCTTTCCTTTCCCCCCTCCCTCCTACCCTCTCCTCCGGGCTTCCCCTCCCCCTTCCTCCCTCCCCCTCTCTCCTTTGCCCATGGCATCTCTGCTCTCCCCTCTCCCATCTCCCCTTCCTCCTCCTCCACCTCCACTCTTGGCAGGTCCCCGGACTCGTACACGCTGAGTGAACATTCGCGCGCCGGAGGTCGTCGCCATCAGTGTATCGTGTGTGCCGTCGTGTTTAGTGTTCAGTTTCGTCGTCACACTCCATTGTTCACCAGTGATATTGTCTTCTTCAGTGTTTGTGCGTCGTGTCAACAGTTTGTAATGTGGATTGTCATCGAGTGTGAACGGCTTCTTGTGTTTTTATGTTCATGAGTCTACTGTTTTTTCCCGCCGTTTTTTTAAGTGATGTCTCTTCTCTGTTTATTTCCTTGTACTCTCTTCGGCTGAAGAGCAGCGTATTGTGCTGCTGCCAGCCTACCTGCTTGCTCAGGTGTCAAAATAACAATAAAGTAAAAAAAAAAAAAGCTCTGTAGAAGAAGTTAGGTTTCAACAACAGTCTTCGGGCGAGCGTTATCTTGATGGAAAATATCCCCTGGAATGCTGTTAAACAGTGGCAACAGAACAGGTCGAATCACCCGACTGACGCACAAGTTTGCAGTCAGGGTGGGTGGGATAACCACGAGAGTGTTCATGGTGTCGCACCACAGGCCATAACTCTAGATGTAAGTCCAATGTGTCCAGACGCAGACAGGTTGATTGCAGGCCGGCAACTGGTCTCCTTCTAGCACCGGGCGAGAACCAGCTTTCAACAGAAAACACAACAGACCTTCACCCTGCCCTCCAGTGAACTCCCGTTTGACACTACTGAAATCGCAGATGGGGATTAGGGGTCAGTGGAGTGCATGCTGCAGGGCGTCTGGCTGGAAGCTGCCCTTAAAGTAACTGATTTGTCACTGTGGTGCCAACTGCTCCTCAGATTAGTGTTGCAGATGCAGTACAGTCGCACCAGAGCCATAACACAGAACACGATGGTTTTTACCTCTCGGTAGTGCCACGTGACCGTCCAGAGAGCGGTCCTCTTGTGACGTTTCATTCTTGTGACAACCGCTGCTACCAGTCACGTACAGTGGCTACATTCCTGCCAAATATTTCTGCAGCATCTAGCTTTTCGTAGCCCTATTACACGACCTCGTACAATCTCAATGAGGTATTGATTAGAACAGACACCATCTTTAAGATGTAGAAAGATGCCTGCCAACTTTCGTTCATGGCACAAAACTCCTTCTTGGTGCTGCGATTTCTTTCCATCAGTGTAGTTCCTCTAGTATCTCTACGCCCTGGGTATTTAGGACCGCCAAGGCCGCTCTGAGGCATATTATTACGGGCTCTGGGCCAGGCGCTGACTGCACCCACAGTTCTCCAATCAGATTCTCATTCGGAACCTTTGCTATGTATAACACCGTGTCGCAACAGCCACCGCCGATCTGGGAAACGGCCAGTGTCTGCCTTCCCAATCATCGAGACTTGGCCTCTGTATTGGAGACGACTAGGAACTTGGCATCAACCTTCGAGCTTCACTATATTATCTTTTTCTACTTACGAGTGTATATTAAATTTTGATTATTTCATCATTACAGCCTTCTGTTTGCACTTGTGTAAATTCTGTACCAATCATGAACTTTTACAAACTATTGCAGTAACTAACATTTTTTTAAAGGAGGAGTATTAGGTTTATTTACTTTTTTAAAAAACTGTTCTACCTTGTCTTTGGGCTTTGTTCTAACTGTGCCTCAACCGGCGCAAGACTTAGCCGATGCGCATTGTTAACAACGAAATGTTTAGAATATTATATGGACAAAGTAACATACATTTGGCGTGGTAGCGTGTCTGTATTGGAAAGTAATAAAGTCGTAACAACCCTCTTTGTTACATAGTAAGCCGGATCAGTAGAGCTGAGGAAAAAAAGCTAATAGAACTTGGCAATACACGTCGCCAGACGAGTATAGTCACTACCAGTGCGTGTGGCGTGTGTATGTACAGCTGCAGTAGTGATCAAGATGAAAAGGAAGTTCTCTTTAAATGACTGTTGGCTGTGACTCCACATTCTCAGTACTGTAATCGTATGTAAGGTGAAAATGGTAGGTCAGTAGCTTGGCATCATAACTCCATCACTACAAACCTGTAAATAAATAAAGTCTCAATATTACTACAATTGATCGTCGCAATAACTTCATTACAGCAACGTAATCGAACCAGTGAAATATTCGTTACAGCCTAACCTGTACTGCATCAAAGTGACCTGCAAACGAATATCTCAAATTCTTTTGCTCTGTTCATAATTAATAATTATGATAATTTATCAATCATCATCTTTTCCGATTGAAGACACATCAGTGTTTTCAAAAAAAAAAAAAAAAAAATGGTTCAAATGGCTCTGAGCACTATGGGACTTAACATGTGAGGTCATCAGTCCCCAACTAACCTAAGGATATCACACACATCCATGCCCGAGGCAGGATTCGAACCTGCGACCGTACCAGTTGCGCGGTTCCGGACTGAAGCGCCTAGAACCGCTCGGCCACCACGGCCGGCTCAGTGTTTTCAAATTAAAAAAAAATCTGTTTGAAGCTTTACTGTATTAAAACCAAGATGAACGTACAATTACATATCCATTGCTATGTAGAGAAATGAAGCACTACATTACTGTAATTTGGAAAAATACCTAATAAATAAAAAGGTTTTGTTTCAGGACACGTGTCGGTCAGATTGACACACAGAATTAGTTAATATTTTAAAATTACCGATTTTCTTTTCTGTCGACATGTTATATCAGTCCACCAGAGAACGCTAACAAAGCAAGAGCAAAGGTACAAAGTTAGTTTATTCACCCACTACAGTCAAATCATATCAGTAGAAGGTTGTTCTGCGAAGAGTTTTAAATTACAATCTTCTGCTCTCTATAGGCACTAACTGCTATGTTATACATATGCGTTGCGCCTGTTCTTTCGTACATGTTCGAAAGAACAGACATCACATTTACAGCCAGCCGGGGTGGCCGAGCGGTTCTAGGCGCTGCAGTCTGGAACCGCGCGACCGATACGGTCGCAGGTTCGAATCCTGCCTCGGGCATGGATGTGTGTGTTGTCCTTAGGTTGGTTAGGTTTAAGTAGTTCTAAGTTCTAGGGGACTCATGACCTCAGAAGTTAAGTCCCATAGTTCTCAGAGCCATTTGAACCATCACATTTACATCGATGGACAATTTACAACATTCACTCCATATCCACATTTACATCAAACTTCCTGCAGAAATCTAAAAATTAGCGAGCGTGGAGGACTGTGGACAGATTACGCTGGGTGGGAATGGGAGTCGCCGGGGAACGTACCAAGACAGTCCGCGCATTTGCGTGTACGGATGGCGCAGCGCTCCACGGGCGTGTTGTTGTTTACACGTTAGCATGCAGTGCTACATCGCTATGTTGATTCACATTGTGACTTACAATGGGAGCATCTTACCGCAGTGTGACTATAAAGATCATCTTTCAAGCCGAAGATCCATGACCTCGAGCACACGAAGTGAAACAGTTCATTCGTGACGAACTTCATCTCGTACCTCAAGATTTGTACGAACTCAAACTGCGTACCGAAGAAATTTACGCTGAAGTTGTGTGAAGATACATCCTCATGGCCACCTCAGACCTGTTTCGGTTGATCACGCAGGGTTCGGCCTCCGCAAACTACGTATTTATGAACTTCCTCTTGAGATACAGCAAGAAGCAGTGGTACGAGGTGCATTCAAGTTCTAAGGCCACCGATTTTTTTTCTCCGGACTGGAAAGAGATAGAAACATGCGCATTATTTTAAAATGAGGCCGCGTTCATTGTCAATACTTCCCAGAGATGGCAGCACCGTACAGCAGATGGAATTTTTCCGCCAGTGCGAGAATGAGAACTGTTTTAAATACTTAAAATGACGACGTTTTCCTTACTTGAACAGCGTGCAATCATTCGTTTTCTGAATTTGCGTGGTGTGAAACCAATTGAAATTCATCGACAGTTGAAGGAGACATGTGGTGATGAAATTATGAATATGTCGAATGTGCGTTCGTGGGGGCAACAGTTTAATGAAGGCAGAACATCGTGTGACAACAAACCGAAACAACCTCGGGCTCGCACAAGCCGGTCTGACGACATGATCGAGAAAGTGGAGAGAATTGTTTTGGGGGATCGCCGAATGACTGTTGAACAGATCGCCTCCAGAGTTGGCAATTCTGTGGGTTCTGTGCACACAATCCTGCATGACGACCTGAAAATGCGAAAAGTGTCATCCAGGTGGATGCCACGAATGCTGTCGGACGACATGTTGCCAAGCAATGTTGACGCTCAACGTCAGCATGAATGGCACTTTCTTTTCGTCGGTTGTGGCAATGGATGAGACGTGGATGCCGTTTTTCAATCCAGAAACAAAGCGCCAGTCAGCTCAATGGAAGCACACAGATTCACTGCCACCAAAAGAATTTCGGGTAACCGCCAGTGCTGAAAAACTGATGGTGTCCATGTCCTGGGACAGCGAGGGCGTAATCCTTACCCATTGCGTTCCAAAGGGCAATACGGTAACAGGTTCATCCTACGAAAATGTTTTGAAGAACAATTTCCTTCCTGCACTGCAACAAAAACGTCCGGGAAGGGCTGCGCGTGTGCTATTTCACCAATGCAACGCACCCGCACATCGAGCTAACGTTACGCAACAGTTTCTTCGTGATAACAACTTATAAGTGATTCCTCATGCTCCCTACTCACCTGACCTGGCTCCTAGTGACTTTTCGCTTTTTCCAACAATGACAGACACCCTCCGTGGCCGCACATCCACCAGCCGTGCTGCTATTGCCTCAGCGATTTTCCAATGGTCAAAACAGACTCCTAAGGAAGCCTTCGCCGCTGCCATGGAATCATGGCGTCAGCGTTGTGAAAAATGTGTACGTCTGCAGGGCGATTATGCCGAGAAGCAACGCCAGTTTCATCGGTTTCGGGTGAGTAGTTAATTAGAAAAAAAATCGGAGGCCTTAGAACTTGAGTGCACCTCGTATCTGTCCGCCGCGGTCTAACGTGCTGCTTCCCGAGCGGGAAAGCGACACGAATCCGCAGGGCGGATTAGTATTGAGGCTGAGTGTTCCGGCCACCTGTGGATGGCTTTTAATGCGGTTTTCCATCTACGTCAGCGAAAGCGAGCTAATTCCCTTTATTCCGCCTCAGTTACACTGTGTCGGCGATTGCTGCGCAAACACCATTTCCACATACGCATACACCATAAATATTCTACCATGCAAATATTTGGGGTTACCCTCGTCTGGTATGAGTAGTTTCCGGGGGGGGGGGTTGTTCCACGGGGGGCTGAGCCGCACAATAAACCTGGGTTCGGTATGGGGCAGCGGAGGTGTGGGTGGCCTACTGTGGGGTTGTGAACCACTGAGGGCTACGGCGGGACGAATTCTCCTCGTCGTTTCTAGGTCCCCGGTTTAGTGCATACATACACACACATATTTCAAATAACTTCCGGGAATTCAGCCAGGTAACACCAGCGACTGCCGATATTTCGGCGGGAGAACACCCCGCCATTTCAAGGCAAACCGCAACGGACAGGCGACGTACATGCAAATTTAAAACCTCGGTTCTCGTTCTGAAGCAGGAAAGATAACACACACACTGAACACTAGTGCCACCAAAGATGACCAAAGTCAGAGCTGTCGATAGTGAGACTACGAATTCGCAGCTGAGGTAGCATTGACTCTGTCCCTCTGTGTTTTAACAAGGGAGAGAGCCGGATTCCAAACAGAGTTTAAACAAAAACCTTCATCCCTGTTAACGAGGTTGCTCGCTAATTTAATCTCAACTGCCTCCTTAATAACACTGTCCCAATAGCTGGACTTGCATGCCAATATCTCGGTGTTATTATATAACATGGGGTGACCAGTATCCAAGCAATGTTCGGCAATAGCAGATCTACTTTGCTGCTGTAATCGTGTGTGCTGTTTGGGCTCAAAACATCGGTCCTCCACGGTTCTGATAGTTTGACCAATATTTGCCATGTCGCAGCTACAAGGAATACGATATACACCCGTTTTACGCAGAGCAAGAACATCCTTAACAGAACCCAAAAGCGCTCTAATTTTAGGTGGAGGTCGGAAAACACATTTCACATCGCATTTCCGTAAAATACGACCGATCTTGTTGGAAGTGTTTCCTACGGAAGGCAAAAAGGTTTCAACTCAGAATTATCATCAATCACCCGATGTACAGTTGGTCGATAGCGCAACGCACATTCAGTCTGTCTATCACTATAACCATTTTGACGAAATGTAACTTCAAGGTGGACAGCTCAGCTGGCAATGTCTCTGCCTCAGAAACGACATGTGCCCTGTGTTCCAATGTACGAAGTACCCCTTCACGCTGAGCCGGATGGTGACAACTATCAGCCTGTAAGTACAAGTCGATGTGAATACGTTTCCTGTAGACTGCATGTACCAATGATCCATCATCCATCCTCCTAACCAACACGTCAAGAAAGGGAAGGCAACCATCCTCTTCCACATCCATCGTAAAACCAATGTTCGCGTGAATCGAGTTCAGGTGTTCTAGAAAGGCATTCACATTCTCCCAAACATGAGGCCAAACAACAAAGGTATCGTCAACATATCTAAAGAATCAGGCTGGTTTCAAACGCGCCGACTCCAATGCACGTTCCTCGAAGTCTTCCATTAACAAATTTGCAATCACAAGAGACAACGGACTACCCATCTGTCTGCTCGTAATACTGGTCATTGAATAAAAAGTAAGAAGATGTCAACACTTGCCGAAAGAGATTAGTTAATTCAGCACCAAACCTAGCCTCAATTAACCGCAACGAATCAGACAGAGGAACACGAGTGAAGAGAGAGACCACATCGAAACTCACTAAAATATCAGAGTCATTCAACCGCAGTCCCTCCGAACGACGTAGAAAATCAGCTGAGTTCACACCGGCCTACTTGTGGACTCAACAGAGAAGCAAGATGCTTGGCTACACGATATGTCGGAGCGCCGATGGTACTCACTATATGGCGGAACCCCTTTCTTGTGAACCTTCTGAAGGCCATATAACCCAGGGAGCACAGCACTATAGGTGTTAAGACTCTTGATAGTGTCCTGCGACAAACCACTTTTCTTCAGGAGGCTGTTGGTCCTGACATCGGCCAAAGCATCGATCTCGGTAGGCCTACTGTTGCGTGCGTCTCCTTCCACAAATACTTAAGCGGTTTGTCCTTCGAAGCCGGTGATACCTCACCCCCCCCCCCCGCCCCCCCTCTTGCCGGCGTCCCGATGATTCTACCGCTGGATAACGGTTGGTTGGGTTCAAAGGGTGAGGGGGGGGGAGGGAAGGTACCAAACTGCTTGGTCATCTGTCCCGCTGGACAACGCACTGGTGCTGCTTCTGTGTACTGGGTGGACGACGTGGAGGAGATAACGAAACGGACTGTGAATACCTTGGGTGGGCGATTTCCATCGGTTGGGCCGCCCGCTACCCCATCACAGTGAAAGCTGCAGCATCGACAGTCTTGTGCATTCTGTCCCGGTCGGATGCCACTGGTGAATGTCACGTCTCGACAGCAGAAGTGCCGGAACAGACGTATCGCCTAGCTATGATCAACGTTAACGCTGTACAAGTCCCATATAATCTAGTGATGATCCACGATATACCTCATGTGGCGGACATAGACGTGGCTCTTGTACAAGAAGTGCATGTTGGTGGTTGTCTTAACTCATTTATTTGTATCTCTTTTGTCTCTCCTTCCTTGACGAATCAAATCATAGAAGTTGGAGTTCCTCCGTTTTGTAGCGGGACATTCATAGTTGGAACATAAAAAAATAGCAATATCAGCAAGAACTAAATATTGAACCTATTACAGACATCACTGAAAAATACCAACTGAACTTGAAAGACCGTGTGCAACGTACTAGCCTAATGATAGGGTAACTAAAGTGGCAATGCAATATAACCCAACCGGTAACCCAACCGGCAAGAGAAATGCCGGACTCCCTTAACGAGATGGCGTGAACAATTCCGAGGCGCAACAGGTCAAAAGGCCTAATCCCTGAAGATGATGACGAAATCCCGTTGTTATATAATAACACGAATGCCAAACAGTTACTGGAAGCAGCTGGAGATGTTGTTGTGCCTGCTAATTGAACTTGACGATAGGACTGATGAATTAAAGATCTGTCTGCCCCCTGACACGCAATTACGATCGGCGTTCAGTACGTAATGCAACACTTAGTTTTGGAAGCAGGTTGGATTTATTTAGGATTTCATTTGTATTATTCCCCTCTCTCTTAGCAACGGAACTCTGTTTCTTTTACATTCAATGTGACAGCCTTACGCCACCTTACTGGGAGGATCTGTATGCCCGCATGGTACCACTCCACTGGTCGACGTCAGAGCCAAGGTCTTGCTGCATCAGTAACCTCCCCATCATCCACGTACAGCCTTCTGGGGAGAGAATCCGTCACTGCGCCATGCGGAAGGAACTCGGAACGTACGAGATCCTGGCTGTAGGGTGGATCAGGAAAAACCATCCAATGATGGTTCGTGAGCTCCTCTCGGGTGAAAAGAGTTATATGAGTTCTTGTGCTGTTATGGAGAACGAAAAGTTCGTTTGCATTTTTGTGGCGACAAACACGTTGACGTCATTTCTTCACTTTCCTGACGGTAGCACAATACATTCCAGAGTGAATCGTAGTGTCATGATGAAGACACAAAACATAATTACCACTTTAGAATACCAGAAGGCCGTCACCGTGAATTTACCAGCAGAAGCTTTGAACTTTTTCTTTGGAGGACTGGTGGTATGGTGCCACTCCATGGATTACCGTTTTGTTACCGGTTCGATCACCTCGAATGAGAGTGTCCGCACGTTCCAACACTCAAGTAGTCACAGCTTTGTGCGGCCTAGTGGCACACAAGGGGTTGCATAACGTTTCTGTGACATCGCTGTGATGATGACAGACGCCTCGCCCAACGGCTCAACGTACTTTTGTCCACTGCCAGCTCTCTGTAGATTTCTACAATCACCTCCGAATATTGGCGAAGCTCTGGTTTTCCATTAAAAGAAATTAAATGACAGCTCTGCTTGGAACGCACCTCTGTTACAGACACCATTTTGAAGGCTACGCATAGTGCCGCAACCTACCCGAACGTCATAAAACTATAGCTGCTGAAACAGGAATACTCCAAGATATCCCACCAGAAATTCCGCATTTCTTCAAGCGAAAGTGGCCGAGAAAAAATTTGTAGCGTTAGTTACTTAATACCCCTCGGTAGCTGGAATACTTGGTTTCACCTGCTAATCTGCTGCTGTCTTGATTGAGGCTGGCGGACTCCACAATGTCTAGCAGCAGTTTCTGAATGCCAAAAGAAACATTTATAGGAGGAAACTGGGGGACTATACAGACTATAAAACAGACACAAGTAGTAAAAACTTAATTATATTGCCCCAAAAACAGACTGAAATGCTAGGCAATCTGTTACAATATAAAAAGGATTGCTCTATCTATAATTAAATCAAACCTGGCTTGTAAATATGTTGCTATAGGTCAAGACAAATAAAACATAAAAGAGCATCTAAATAACTCTTCCAGCCCCAGTAAAGAGAATACACTGAGAGTTACAAGCGCAAATTACCCATAGCGAAGCATGTGTAGCTTTATCACGCCTACTAGTCCGATGCTAACTTTTCAGATATCAGAACCGTTTTCACACTACTGTTGTACTGAGCAAAGCTCCACTAACACGGGCTGCACGTTCCTTGGCTGCTACCAAATACAGCGATCGGTGACACGGGGATGAAAAGGGCGGCAATACCCATGCTAGTGAGGGTAACGACGTGTTCCAACCCAGAGCTGCGACCGAGTGAGCTGACGAGCATCGCTCTCTACGCTGCACCTTAGTATGCGTCTGCCCTAACAAGGGTGGCAGTTAAGATGTTCGGGTTGTAAGTAGGCTGTTTAGGTTTTTATATTGGTAACGCCACGTAGCGCTCTGTATGAAAATCACTGGCTGTGCTGTGTGCAGTCTGTGGCTGGATTGCATTGTTGTTGGCCATTGTAGTGTTGGGCAGTTGGCTGTTAACAGCGCGTAGTGTTGCACAGTTGGAGGTTAGCCGCCAGCAGTGGTGGATGTTGGGAGAGAAATGACGGAGTTTTGAAATTTGTAAGACTGTATGTCATGAACTGCTATATATATTATGACTTTTGAACACTATTAAGGTAAATACATTGTTTGTTCTCTATCAAAATCTTTCACTTGCTAACTATGCCTATCAGTAGTTAGTGCCTTCAGTAGTTTGAATCTTTTATTTAGCTGGCAGTAGTGGCGCTCGCTGTATTGCAGTAATTCGAGTAACGAAGATTTTTGTGAGGTAAGTGATTGTGAATGGTGTAGCTTAATGTTAGTCAGGGCCATTCTTTTGTAGGGATTATTGAAAGTCAGATTGCGTTGCGCTAAAAATATTGTGTGTCAGTTTAGCGTGATCAGAATAAGTAAAGAGAGTAAAGTCTGGGAACATTCAGTTTTGCTCAGCTGTTTGAAAAGCAGATAACGTAAGAGGTTTATCAGCATAGTAATTTAATTAATTTTTCTAAGGGGACATTTCATATGGCAACCCTGCCAGGATACCTCACTGGAATCTTTTGATTTTTGTTGTAGTTTGTGCAATTAGAGCAGGATTTGTTTATTGCTAGCGTCTAATTGTAGAGAGAGTTTCCTTTGTAGTTGTAGTTTTTCATTCTTGTACAGTAAAACAGTTGTGGCGTACATGTATATTTGCACCAAGTATTTCGCAACTGCGCTTGCAATTAACGAGATATTATTTTCAATGCTATGTTAATGTGTTTTCTTATTTTGCTCTTCAAATTGTGCTTTTCTGTGTTGTCGTGTGAAATATTGTGACAATAATAGTGTGTAAAAAGCGTAATACTAGACTCCAAAGTAAACTGAGAAATGACAGTGGAGACGAAAGCAGTGTGTTAGCGCCACTGTGTAAAGAATTAACTAATGTTCAAAGTAGTAATTTGGTAATTGTGCATAGGGAAATGGAGCGGGCTGCAAATAATGGTGTAGGCAGTGAAACAATTAGTGAACAGGGAAGCATTATCGATCGATCGGTCGGCAACAGCTTGCATCAGGAATCCGAAATGACAGGACACAATCTCGCAAATACTGTAGATTCAGGTTTTGGGTGCTCACCGTTTTCTCAAATAAGTCAAGACACATTTTCTGCTTGTCAAAATGTGAATGTTGCCGGTGCAAATTCGCTGCCGAAAAGCACTGAGGAACATGTTTCAGACATCAGTGCATTGTTATTACAATTAATGTAACAAATGGGACAAAAGTTTCAAAAGTTAGACACAATTGAACAAAATCTTCGAACGTTAGACACAATGGAACAACACCAGAGACAAACACAGCAACAGTTAGAGACAATGGAACAATATCATAGACAAACACAGCAAAAGCTTCAAAAGTTAGACACAATGGCACAAAATCAGAGACAAACACAGCAAAAGCTTCAAAAGTTAGACACCACACTTGAACAAATATGTGAAGATTTAACTACTGAGTTACATAGCATTGCAGCGAAATGTCAAAAAGTCTGTAATGACGTGAAAACACAAATTTGTGAGCATTTTCAACCTATTTTTTCGCGGCATGAAAATGCATTACAGAATCACGAAGCAGCCATACGAGAACTGCAAATCATTGTTCATGAAAATCATGAGACCTTGCAAGCTAAAATTGACTCAGTTGCATCTACCGATTCGGTTACGCTACTTGCAAAAACTCAGGAAAACTTAAAGGACACAGTAGATACGATTTCCACACAAATGGACACTCTGAAACTTGGTTCAGAAAAACACACTGAGGAAATAAGTACACTATCGGAGAAAGTAGCCGAACTTTCGGATCAGTTCACTAACTTATCTGCAAAGGTAGATGATGATCTGAATGAAACAAGACCTGTAGCCATCACTGACACAGAAGAGTATGAACAAATTAAGAAATTCAAACAAAATCAGAATCAAATTAATACGCAACAAAAAAGAGAAATCCGGGAAGTACAAGATCAGTTGGCACAAGTAATACAAAAATTACATATTTCAGAGGACACTCGCGCTCCAACATGGGAAGAGGGACCTACAAATACGGAAAAGCCACAAAATAATAACACAGGGCATTTCGGAAATTATGAAAGAAATTGGCAAGTGCACCGAATTTTGAGATGGAACCGCCGACACAACGTAACAATGACCAATATGCTACTCGCCGACACGATGATTTTGACTATAAGCTGTTCATTACTACTCGTAAATTCAAAACATTTAAGAATTCTGGCAACAACATTCATCCACAAGTGTGGCTCCATCAATTCTCTCATTGTTTTCCTCCCAACTGGTCATTAGAGCACAGATTAGAATTTATGTGTGGCTACTTAGAGAATGAACTAGCTGAAAGAATGTGATCGGCCATTCACGATTGTCACAGTGAAGGAGAATTTTATCATGCCTTCCTCTCAGCATATTGGTCTCAAGCTACAAAAGACCGAGTAAAATATAGCATCATAATGATGAAACATTTCGAACAATCTGAATTTTCCAGTCTTGTGAAATATTTTGAAGACATGTTGCACAAGAATCAGTAACTGTCAAACCCATAGAGCCCCTCAGAACTCATCCGCATTTGCTTAATCAAACTACCTGAACATTTACGACATATTATTTTGGCAGGACGTTGCAAAGATGACATTGAAGCTTTTCAGGGACTGTTACAAGAATTAGAAATTGACACTGACAATCGCGGAACGCGAAAACAGGAACACAATATTTACAGGTCACATCCCATCACAATTCCGCGATGAAAGAAATAATAACTGGACACGACAAGGCTATTCTCACAACACAAATCGTGACGAAAACAGACACCACCCGTATGACAACCGTTGGCAGAGTAGTAATAATTACAGGGAAAGATCACCCCTCCATGGTAGTGACTATCACAGAGACAATCAGAGAAACAGACAATATGGGAACCAAAATAATTATTGTCATGGGAGACAGAATTACTTTAGACGCAACAGTCCAGCGTGCAGTTACGATTCAGGGTGAAATTCTCCACCTTGTGACCGACAAGAAAGAAACTATGGAATCTACCGACATGACGACAGACGATATGATCGTAACGACAGACCTGAATTGCATCAGAACTGGCGGGATTCAAACAGGGTGGGGCCCTCTCGACAAGGTGAATTTGTAGAAGTTAGGTCTCCAAATCCCAATAACGACTCGCGCCAACAAAGAGACAATAGGCAAAGACTCATACCGCTGGCAGCCACAAAACTTACTTCTGAAACTGACGACGCAGCTGCCGTAGCTAGTAATTACGTAAAAATGGAAGACATTAGGGACATCTTACTCCAGGAACACGACATAAAACATAACAACATTGCATATCCTATGATTCACATTACAGTAAATGACGTAAAATTTACGGCAGTACTAGACTCTGGCAGTCCCATTTCAGTAATTAGTGAAACAGCCTTTAGCAAATGCAACAAATCGAACGATTGCCCCACACTTCCGTTACGTAAGATTAAATTACAAGGTCCAATCGTTGGAAAAAGTGTAGATGTATGCCAACAAACCAACTTAGAATTCTTTTGTGAAAGCCACAGCTTCTCTATGAACTTTCTTATTGTTCCATTATTGTCGACGGAAATTATATTGGGAGTAGACTTACTGAATGAATACAAAGCAATCTTAAACTTTCACGATGCTGAAATAAGTTTAGAGAAAGAAGGTAAGTCAATTGCTTTGAAATTTGAAGATTGGCTCTCAAACCATGACGAAGAAATTAATCGGCTTTACCTCCTGTTAGACAACAGTTCGGAATTTTCGACGGAACTTGACACTAACAATCACTCTGCAAGTAGTGACAGGGATGATATCGACGGCGCATTTGATACTAATGAGTTAATCCAGAATAAAATTCAAACAATTGAGAATTGTAATGACACTGATAGGCAAGACCTTTTTGAGATTTTACAAGCACATTCCACAGTTTTTACTCACAAAACAGGAACAATCAAGGGATTTCAATACCAATTTCGTGTTCGTGAGCATACCAAATTTTGTGTTAGACTTTACGTAATTCCGGCGCATTATAGGGACCTTGTTAGAACAGAAATACAATCTATGCTTGACGAGGGCATTATTGAACCTACAGTAAGCTCATACAACAATCCATTACATGTTGTTGAGAAGAAAAATGGATCGATCAGGCTTGTCTTAGATTCGAGACAAATCAATATTATCATCATTCCTGAAACAGACAGGCCGCAAACGATGGAAGAACTTCTTCAAAATTTTAATGGTGTAAAAGTGTTGTCTTCTATTGAACTCAGATCCAGCTTTTATCAGATCGAACTTCATCCAGAATGTAGAAAATACACAGGTTTCCTTTGTTTTGGCGTTTGTTATCAGTTTCGGAAACTTCCTTTTGGTTTGAACATTTCTTCGGCAACATTCATTCACGGACTGAATTCCATATTACCTGAGCTCTTAAAACGTCACATCACCTTGTATGTGGACGATATTCTGATAGCAGAAGCCTAATGGGAACAACACAATCGCATCCTCAACAGCGTGTTACATATTTTTGCAGAATCGGGAAAAGTCTGAATTCGGTAGGACAAAGGTGAAGTTTTTGGGACATATTATTTCTTCTGAAGGCATTCAGCCGGATCCTGAAAAGTTAGAAGCAATCAGAGCGATTCCAGTTCCATCCACAAAAAAACAAGTCTGCAGTTTTCTAGGTCTCGAAAATTTTTACCGTCGTTTTCTGAATATGCAAATTCTAGTTACACCAAAACTTTGTTCTCTCACTGGAAAAAATACTATTTGGAACTGGGACGAACAAGCACATTTGGAATTCAATTCTTTGAAAGAATCGCTACCTAACGCACCAATACTAGCTCATCCAGATCTGTCACAAGATTTCTGCCTTAGCACGGATTCTTCTAAAGTCGGTCTTGGTGCCCATTTATTTCAAGAAGCCACAGAAAATGACACTACTGTTCAGAAAACCATTGCTTTTGCTAGCCGAGTGCTAACAAAACCTGAAAAAAAAATATTCCATTACTGAATTAGAAGCTTTAGCTATCGTTTGGGCATTTAACAAATTCCGTTCCTTTCTTTCTGGTAAGCACGTAAAAGTATACAATGATCATCGTGCATTACAATTTCTTATGTCCTCAAAATTAAATCATGACAGGTTAAAACGTTGGGCATTGTTTCTGCAAGAATTCCACTTCACAATAGTCTACAATCCCGGCAAGGAGAATATTGTTGCGGACGCACTGTCACGCGCACCGGCTGGGCTTGAGAAAAGTAACACAGAAGGCAACCTGGAGAAAAATTTCAGTATTCTTTACATTAAGGAAGTCGCCTTTGAAAACTTCATCTCCACATCTTTAAAGGACATTGCTCATGAACAAGATAAAGATCCGATTTGGAAAGACATCAAAAGCAAATGGCATGAAAAGACACACACACAGATTTGGCATTATTATCTGGTTAGAAACAACATACTGTTCAAGCGCTGTACTGTTGATGACAAGCAATGGGTACTTTCAATTCCTGACGATTTTGTTAATAAGCTCATTTGGTACATTCATTTCAGCTATGCACATTTTGGCCCACGAAAATGTTATCATATTCTTCGGACGACTTGTTATTTTAACAAAATGGAAAAGAGAATTCTAAGAGTCTTGTCTATTTGTAAACTTTGTCAAAAGGCGAAACCATCTACTATCTTACATCGTGCTCCGTTGTTTCCTATCATTCCTTCTAAATTAAAAGAATTTGCTGCTGTTGATCTCTTGGGATCCCTTGTCAGAACATCGATTGGATTTTCGTACGTTCTAGTCGCTTTGAACTTACTTCAAAATTTGTTTCTTTCACGCCGTTACGTAAAGTCACTGGACGGTCTGTATCCAACGCCTTTGTTAAAAATTTCTTATGTGAAGTTGGCCACGTTGCTAAAGTCATTTCAGATAACGGACCGCAATTCAGATCTGTTGTTTGGTCACGCATGCTTCGGAATCATAAAATCGAACCTGTTTTTATTTCATTGGACTCACCACATTGTAACCCCTCCGAACGGATTATGAAAGTAATCAATAAGCTTTGCAGACTTTATTGTCACAGAAAGCATCAGCATTGAGACAGATATTTACGCTTATTTCAAAACGTGCTGAATGAAATGCCTCATGACTCCACTGCTTTAGCACCTATTCTTGTACTGAAGAATGAAGAATCTCCGAACAGAATGAGAGAGCTTGTACCTTTCCCGAATACACGTAAACTTCGACACAAAGACATAATTGATTTGGCTATTAAAAATATAAAATCCGCAGCAGACAAAAGGAGAAAACTACACGGTAAGGCAAATGCAAAGAAATTATGTATTGGTCAGAAAGCTCTCATTAAAGCTCATTCATTGTCACATAAGAAGAAACACTTGGGTCACAAATTCTTTATAGTTTACAATGGACCTTACAGAATCCGACGTGTACCACATGATAATTGCGTTGAAGTTGAAACTCTGCGTACTAGGAAGAGTAAACGTTTACACCACATTTCACATGTAAAACCGTTTATTGAAAGATAATCTGCCTTTTTACTTTGTCTTTGCCATATAACTTTTCACTTTACATTACTAGTATGCTTTGACAGGCTTAGAATCTGTTAACATGCAACAATGTTTGAAGTTAAATATCCAGTCAAGAACCAAGAGAACTTATTTAAAAAGAAATTACGAATGCATTGTTATTGTGAACAGACGACACAGTGTTATTATGTGTGTACATTCTTGCTTGTTAGTTGCACGATTACGTAACGACTATAAGGATCACATACTTAGAACATTTACTAGTACTGCTAATGAGATTTTAATGCAACATTTTGGTTTACTTGAAAATACATTCTGGATTTAAAGTACTTTTTGTTAGATACCAGATGACACAGTGGTTAGTTTATGTGACAGCTACACGATTTTATCACGACGCTACTAATGAGTGACAATTTACAACGTTGCTTTTGCGGTGTTTCTGTTTTATATCTGCACTGTTTTTCTGAATTATTCTGGAAAGTAAAACATGTTTTAGTAGTATATTTTGTGGCATAGCTACAATGAGACAGCCTTTTCCGTAGCACAACAATATGTTACAGCACAGTACTTTCTTCATCACAGCAATAAGCGTAGTAACTAAGATATCTATACGCAAAGCATTTCAGTTTTGTTTATCATGAGGTAAGTATATCGACTTCTGCAGAACTTAGCTTTCAGAGGACGATAACTACAACACTTCCACAGAGATTATCTTACAACAAGACGCACAGTTTAGCGATACAGTACACGTATTTGAGTGATTAATTTGGTACTTGAAAAATTTATTTTTACAGATATTTGAAGTACAATGATACAAAGGTTTTCCGTGATACATTTCATTCCATTGCTGTAATCTGTAACACCTGAGGGTATAATTACATTAATCCTCAGGGGGGCACACGCTTACTTTGTGTGCCATGTGTTTGGCAAGCACAAGGAGCCCTAGCTAATATGGTATTTGCTTATACAACTTTACACATCGGTACCATATTTCTCTAACACATAAATTACACAGCTATCTGATCATTTAACTGAGAGATAAACATTTTTTTTTACTACATGAGTGACACATGTTTACGCTAATACACATTTGGATAACTTCACACTTATGAAACTGTATTTTGTCTGTACTGTGTGAACTGTTCATATTTTTTCGGAACCATTGTGATACTATGAGAGCTTTGAATGATGTATTTGGTATGGGATCATGATTTTTAAAGTACGTTTGAGGTAGATGACACTATTGAAATGAGCAGAGAATTTTTTTTTTTTAGATTTTGAAATTATTGCAAAAAGCTACGACGGTTTTTGAGATTTGACTGAGGTGTTGTTATTATTATGACGACGATGTGTATTATGCTGGTGACGAATGTCTGTTATGATATGTGTTTACTATGAAGAAATACTGAAGAAGTGTCGATGAATATGTATATGTGTAATAAGGTAAGGAATAATGAGTAGTGGTTAGCGACTCTGGTTTTTGAAAAAGGATGTTGGAAACAAAGAATCGTACTTTAAGAGTTATGAAATGTATGTAAATGTGTGAATGTATTACTATGCCAACGAAAACTTTTTGGACGCTGTTATATATGAGATTTTGTTTCTACTCACATCTAAAGTAAATTTCTAACCTTTGAATTTTTTATCTTTTATGAGACTGTCAGTGTAGTGGAAACTTGCCGTAAATATTTCTGTAAAGCAGGTAGATGACATTGACGTAATGTGCTGTGGAGAACCAGCTGAGTGACAGTCATCTGGAAAAAAGCCATTAGTGTGTGCCTTTCAGAGGCACAGTTGGAGAAAAAAGGAGGCCATTGTCCTCACTATTAACATTTCTTTGTAGAAAGCATCGCAAATACTACACGCTCAAACTTGAAAATGTATGATTACACTGTGGAGCTCGTAATTTATGCTATTTACTAAAATGCCTAATGAAATGATGGGAAACATTTTACATCTATTGTTTTTGTAGTTGAGAGATTGCTCATTTTGTTTAATATCTAGTATTATCTCCACTGCAGCACTCGTTAAAATAAAATTTTATAGATGCACTAATATAAATACTTTATGCCTACAGATCCAGTAAATAATAACTTTATGATCTACTTCAAAAAAACGAAGGAGCACAAAAAGACATTTCCCTTCACAGGAATTGCAGAAATAATTTTCTTTTCAAGTACTTGGTAATTTCTTTTGTAGAATAAGTTGTGGTGCACCACTTTAATTACATAGACATTAAGATGTGAATATCCATTTCCCTTATCTGCATTGTTGTCTTTAGTGTACTATTTTTCTGCTTGAGCTTTGTCATATTTAGATATAAGTTATTGCATTTGCTGCTGCTGATTGCCATGCATAGTGCTACTGAATTTCACTTTGTATTACTCTGTTAAGCCGGTTTTACTAGTGATTTATTTTTCTTGTTGCTGCATATTGGCTCATATTAGTTGTAATGTTGCATTTGCTCTGCTAATTTATACAGGGCTATTAGAAATGATTGAAGCGATTTCGTAAATTCACTGTAGCTCCATTCATTGACATATGGTCACAACACACTACAGATACGTAGAAAAACTCATAAAGTTTTGTTTGGCTGAAGCCGCACTTCAGGTTTCTGCCGCCAGAGCACTCGAGAGCGCAGTGAGGCAAAATGGCGACAGGAGCCGAGAAAGCGTATGTCGTGCTTGAAATTCACTCACATCAGTCAGTCATAACAGTGCAACGACACTTCAGGACGAAGTTCAACAAAGATCCACCAACTGCTAACTCCATTCGGCGATGGTATGCGCAGTTCAAAGCTTCTGGATGCCTCTGTAAGGGGAAATCAACGGGTCAGCCTGCAGTGAGCGAAGAAACGATTGAACACATGCGGACAAGTTTGACGCGTAGCCTGCGGAAGTCGACGAATAAATTGGCTCATGCCACAACTGGAGACCGACAGCGCCGACTTCATCTTTCAACAAGATGGTGCTCCACCGCACTTCCATCATGATGTTCGGCATTTCTTAAACAGGAGATTGGAAAACCGATGGATCGGTCGTGGGGGAGATCGTGATCAGCAATTCATGTCATGGTCTCCACGCTCTCCCGACTTAACCCCATGCGATTTCTTTCTGTGGGGTTATGTGAAAGATTCAGTGTTTGAACCTCCTCTACCAAGAAACGTGCCAGAACTGCGAGCTCGCATCAACGATGCTTTCAACTCATTGATGGGGACATGCTGCGCCGAGTGTGGGAGGAACTTGATTATCGGCTTGATGTCTGCCAAATCACTAAAGGGGCACATATCGAACATTTGTGAATGCCTAAAAAAACTTTTTGAGTTTTTGTATGTGTGTGCAAAGCATTGTGAAAATATCTCAAATAATAAAGTTATTGTAGAGCTGTGAAATCACTTCAATCATTTTTAATAACCCTGTATATACTGCTGGTAGCTTTGCCAATTTCCTTTTTTTTGTAATTGCTGCTTGTGTTAATTTTTTATGTGCTGCTGCATTGCCTCATCCCTTAGTTTATGCATCTGAGCCCAGTAGATTTAAGTTAGCTTAAGATGGGATAGGCTATATAAGAGAACGAGTTGTGATGAATTGGAAGAAATGCATTGAGAAGCTATAAGAAAATGGTTTGGCCAAAAAAAGGATTTTGAAAGAGGATGGATAAAATACAGAAAGCAGGCTTAGATAGGACTTTTTGGGAATAATGATGAACGAAAGGAGATCTCATTTCAAAATACTGCAGTAAAACAAACCCTGTCCTTTCCTTTTGTGTTATCCCTCTATGTGTTTGTGTACCCTTGTGTATTTGTGTTCTTCATGTCTTTATGTATTTAGTTAGTAAGATTTATGTTGTAGAATTTTTCTAGTACTAAGCTACATTCACTATGATGAGGAATACTGTTATCCTCAAATATAATTTGCATTTATAATATGTCATTTTCTTTGTAAAGGTGTTTACACATTATTAATTCGGTTCTGTATCAATTATCATGCGTGAAATTAATGTTTCGAAAACTATTCTCATTATTTTATTTATTTACTTATGTCATAATTCCTGTAACATTGATGTAGATGTCTATTTCCATTCTTTTGTATAGCCTGTATTACTACAAATGTTATCTATATTATTATGTTTTTAATGATGTATTTTATACCTTTGTTATTGTATTCTTATGTTATAAAATTGTAATTGACACCAGTTCATCAAATTAAGTAACTTGTAAGTTACATTTCACTGGTCATAGTATATGGACAATATGTGAGAAGTAGGGACTGTTAGTGTTTGCACGTGTGTTAATAATTCAGCAAGGGACTGGATAACAGCATTGCTGGTTCTAAGGACAATTAAAAATAAAGCTTTGTGAGTGCACAAGTGGTGGTTTATGGACTTGCTATATAGTACAAGGCTCTTCGATGGTGATTGTGCACCTACACAGTCGCAACAGATGGCTGCTGGCCATCTCTACAAGGACTACAGTGGGTCTACACCTTTTATGACTCACCAATACCATTATTTCTGCAAGGACTGCAGTGGGTCTGCACCTCTGGTGGCCCACCAATACCGTAATCTCTAACAAGACTACAGTGGTCTGCTCTGTGATGACCTACCTACCAATATTCTTCAACTTCGACTGACTCTGCTGTGGGTTTGCTCTGGTGTGGCCTATTACCTGTCTGCATGTCAAGAGTCAGCACTGTCTTTCCGTTGGAAAGACAACACTACTTCTTCAAGACTGCATGGAAATCCACTACTTCCGTGTGCATTGTCTTTTACTGCTCAGACTTAGAAAAAAAAAAACCACTGAAATTTTACTGTGATGAACAAACTGGACTGTCTTTATGGACTGTGAGAAAATTTTAGCTTTTGACCAACATTGTATCAATAAGTGTGTGCATTTGATTTCTTTGTTATTGTTATTATGAAAAATTTTTTCAAATCTGTATTGGCCACTGCACAAAACAATTTGTAAAATTTTTTGTGGGGCGCATGGGGGCTATATAAGTAGGCTGTTTAGGTTTTTATATTGGTAACGCCACATAGCGCTCTGTATGAAAATCACTGGCTGTGTTGTGTGCACTCTGTGGCTGGTTTGCATTGTTGTTGGCCATTGTAGTGTTGGGCAGCTGGATGTGAACAGCGCATAGCGTTGCGCAGTTGGAGGTGAGCCGCCAGCAGTGGTGGATGTGGGGAAGTGAGATGGCGGATTTTTGAGAGCGGATGATCTGGACGTGTGTCCATCAGAAACAGTACATTTGTAACAATGGATGTCATGAACTGCTATATATATATATTATGACTTTTGAACACTATTAAGGTAAACACATTGTTTGTTCTCTATCAAAATCTTTAATTTGCTAACTATGCCTATCAGTAGTTAGTGCCTTCAGCAGTTTGAATCTTCTATTTAGCTGGCGGTAGTGGCGCTCGCTGTATTGCAGTAGTTCGAGTAACAAAGATTTTTGTGAGGTAAGTGATTTGTGAACGGTATAGTTTAATGTTAGTCAGGGCCATTCTTTCGTAGGGATTATTGAAAGTCAGATTGCGTTGCGCTAAAAATATTGTGTGTCATTTTAGTGTTGGTCAGAATAAGTAAAGAGAGTAATGTCTGGGAACGTTCAGTTTTGCTCAGCTGTTTGAAAAGCAAATAACGTAAGAGGTTTATCAGCACAGTAATTAATTAATTTTTCTAAGGGAACGTTTCAGGGTGATTCGTAGCGTCTAAGATTGCTGGAGTAACGGCAATCCTGAGAAGGGCGGGGCTGTCTAGTGTCCCTCCACCGCGAAGTAGCCTTGGCATGGATTTCACAGTGACGATTGGGCCAGCCTTTGTAGATTTTCGTCATCTTGCAAAATATAAGACATAATCAGTCTGAGGTTCGAAAAACTACTTTGCTCTCAGGTGGTGACAGTCCTCTGATTAGGCAAGCTTATGGTAGTCTTTAACTGCCGGGGAAAATTGTCTGACACCATTTATTTAAAAACTAGCTTTCTTCCCGCGGCTTTGCACATCTCCTCCTCCCCACTCATCATGTCCACCCCTTCCTCTCCCGTCTCTCTGTTTACGTTATCCTCCCACATTTAGCTGCCCAGTGTCTCCCTCCCCCCCCCCCCCGTCCACTTTCTGTGTCTCTCTGTCTTTTCCTCACACTTCCTCTGCACTTTCTCTCTGAACATGTATTCATACCCCTGCCTCTGTCTGTATCCTCCTTCCCTTCTCTCTTCCTGTCTTCTTCTTCTCACACCCACAATAAGTCTGTCTAAGTGTGCAACCCACCCGTTTCTCCGTTCCTTAATAGTGCTACACAATGATCGTTTCTGTCCTATACTGTTTAAGACTTCTTCGTTCGTCGTTCTCTTTATCTTCAGGGCGCTTCTCTAACACCACGCCTCAAAACCCATAGTCTTTTCCGTTCTGACTTCCTTATTGTCCTTTTCTTCGAGCCACATGAGGCAGAACTCCAAACAAGAGTTGTTACATACTGTTTTCCGCTGTTTAAACTTAGATTTTTCGATGTTATCAACTATTTCTAGTCAAATACTGTTTTACCTAGTTTTCTACATTTAATCTCCTTGTACGATCTACCATCCTGTATCATTCTACCTCCCTGGTACTTAAAATTGGTGACTTTCTCCAGCTCCACATCATCCAGACGTTGATTTTCTGCTGTTGAAACGTTCTACTTACAGGGATTTGGCTTTTCTGCTTACTTATTTTCCTGTTCCGTCTTTCTGAAAGTACCATGCGTATGCCTTCTATGCCGTTCTGGAATCTGTTTTCAGATTCTGCTAAAAATGCTGCATCACTTTAAGTTCTAAACACTTTTATGATTTCTTCATTCACAGTTGTCCACCTCCGTAGGTGAGTGGTCAGCGCGGCTAACTGCTATGAAGAAGAGCCGGTTTCTACTCCCGGTACTGCCAGCAAGTTTTCCGTGAGCCAACTGAGGAGTTACTTGACCGTTTACTAGCGGTTCCAAGGTCAAGAAACCGAACAACCACAAGGAAAGAGGTGTTATGACCTACGTCGCATCCAGTGACGCCATTGGCAGAGGTTGACATGGCGGTCGATTGGCCAGGATTGGATAGTCTAGGGCCAGAAATCGGAACTTGAAACGAACTTTATACGAAACAACACTGCCTGTGTTCTTAAGAAGTACGGTGCATTGTTTCTTCGGTCATGCATGCATGTTTGAAGGAATAGGCACTGCTGTGACTGCAGTCTAGTAATACAGGAAACGTATCTGCAGATGCGAATATAAAACGCAGCCGACTGTGTATTGGAATGATGACAATGGAAATCGGTGCCGGAACAGGAATCTAACGCGGATTTACCACTTCACGCGAGCGATCGCTTCAACTGCTTCGGTCATCCGAGCACCAATCACAGACTGACACATACTTTCATATGTCATCGTCCATTTGTGACAATGCGCACTCGTAAGTAACATACAGTACTGTCCAGGGAGGACATATTTAATGAGCGTCAGCAGCTTGGTATGGCGAACAAATGCGAAATTGCAATGCCTGTGTTACTAAGAAGTATGATGCGTTGTTCTTCGGGCATGAATGCATCGTACTTAATAACAGAGACACTACTATTTCGTATTCGTCTTCTCTGAGTGATTTTTTTTGTCAAATTCATCCTGTAAACATCTTTTGCCTTTTACTTTAATCCATCCTTCATCCCGGGTTTGTCATATAAGTTCTCTATGTATTACATCCAGTGTCCTGCAGAATCGTTATTGTCAGTGATACATATTCCATCTTTGTTCTTGATTGCGATTCCTTGTGCCTTACGCTCTCAAATTGTGCCTGGTTGGTAGGCCTTTTCTACATTTCCTCTCTTCATAACTTCTTCAATATTAAAACATCGTTCCTCAATCCAACCTTGTTTAGCTCTCTTTTCTCCTTAACTAAATTTTTGAGTTTGTTGTAACCTGCTTTGCCTTCTTCACTCCTATAATTTTTTAATTTCATTCTTTCCTTAGTTAGCTTCATTATGGAATTAGCTATGGAATTAGTTGTTCCTTTACAGTGTTTATAATGAGGTTTACTAAGTTGTTTCACTCCTCATTTGTTGTGCTCGCTGTTTCTTGGTTCAAAATTTATTGTGCAGACTTTTGAAATACTGTCCTAGAACTCGCGTTCTTTAGTTTTGTCACATCGTAACCTCTTATGGACTTGATTTTCTTTACTTTCTGTAGCTGCGGGTTAGCTTTCACGCAGTCAGGCTTATCGTCACTGCACACATCAGCACCAGTATGTATTTCACTCAGTTTGGTTTGGTTGAGGTATCCCTGGTTTACAACAAACTAACTAGTTTGTTACATGCCTGTATCTCCTGGTGCCATCCATGTGTTTTCCCCTCCTCTTCTCCTGTTGGAACAGTAGGTTTATCTATTTTCACCCGCCCCAAATTTCCAACAATATTTTCGTCTGTGCTCTCTCCAACTACTGCATTCCAGTCACCATTAATTACAACACTATAATTTTCATTGACTTCTTTGAATTGTTCATCTACGTATTTCCTCGACTTCGTCATCTAAGTATTACGTAATTAGCACCTTAATCTAAATAATATTTAATTTCACTAATACCCACTACAACAATTTTAAATCACTTCATTTCCATTTTAACGTTTTCAAGTTTTCCATCTTAGCCAAATGACCTCTTAACTCAATTTACCAATTGTCTACCTCATTAGTATCCTCCTTGGGACAATCCCGATGCGAAAATTTGACTGAAGAACTATTTTGCTTCCGGATTTTTTTTCCAGGGAAGGTGCTCATCTTTATTACTTTTCATTACTGGAGAATCGTATGAGGTGTTCCCGTTGCCTTCCTCGTCGCATTAATGTGGCTAGTACAGTCATCATTTGAAAGCTGCTCGTTTCTGTTACCGGTATAAGTCATCATTTTATCATCGTCACCGTCTTCATCCCATACTGAAGTAATTGCCCACCCTAGTCAAGGGAAAGTCTTCTACAGATGCGGATGTGGTGCAGTGGTTAGCACACTGGACTCGCATTCGGGGGAACGACGGTTCAAACCAGCGTCTGGCCATCCTGATTTAGGTTCCCCATTACTTCCCGAAATCGCCTCAGGTACGTGCCCGGATGGTTCCTGTGAAAGGGAACGGCCGACTTCCTTCCCACTCCCTCCCTAATCCGATGGCTCCGATGACCTGTCTGATTGGTCCCCTCCCCCGAATCAACCAACCAATCAACAGAAGCGCATCAATCGCTTCGTTGGAGCTGCGTCATCGAGCATTGTGATTTTTCTTGAGGATTACCCTTCATACCCTGTCGCTGCTGCCGTTGAATCGTCCACGACCGTTTATTCGTCGAAATTCTCCGCTTATTTCGCAACTAATCGTTTCATCTTGTTGCCATTTCACTATCTGCAACACTTGGACGCTGCTGATATTTTGCAGCTCAACCCAAAAAATAAATTTCATTTGCCGTCAATTGCTATTACACAGGGTGTTTCAGAAGTGATAGTCAAAAATTCACGCAGGGAAAATACAGATCAGAAGTAGATAAAAAGCTCCAATAAACAAGGGTCCACAATTTGAAACTGTGTGCCCGACCGAGACTCGAACTCGGGACCTTTGCCTTTCGCGGGCAAGTGCTCTACCAACTGAGCTACCGAAGCACGGCTCACACCGGTCCTCACAGCTTTACTTCTGCCAGTATCTCGTCTCCTACCTTCCAAACTTTACAGAAGCTCTCCTGCAGGAAGGTAGGAGACGAGATACTGGCAGAAGTAAAGCTGTGAGTACCGGACGTGAGTCGTGCTTCGGTAGCTCAGTTGGTAGAGCACTTGCCCGCGAAAGGCAAAGGTCCCGAGTTCGAGTCTCGGTCGGGCACACAGTTTTAATCTGCCAGGAAGTTTCATATCAGCGCACACTCCGCTGCAGAGTGAAAATTTCATTCTGGAAAGGGTCCAAAAATCACCATTGTCGAAATGTAACACATTTTCTGTTGCGGTTCATCAGTGTCTAGGAACACACGGCATCTCTCAATGTTAACGTAGGTGTTCGAAATGCATCTGAATGGAGCACTGAATTCGTCACTGAAATGAGTTGCGAATCCATTCAGTCTTGGGGAATACTGTAAATGCTGGGAGGCTGCTTCAACCCGCAAGCGTAATTCGTCAAGAGTTGACCTCGGTACCGTAGACCAGGCTGTTGACATGATCCCATCACACACAGAAATCCACAGGATTTAAATCCGGAGACGTTGGGCATCATGGCACAGGCCCTCCTCTACCTATCCAATGTTGGCCATACGTCCGAGTTAGAAGCCGGCGCACTCGCCAATGAAAAGGTGCTGGAGCACCGTCATGTATTAATCACATGTTAAGGCGTCGGTTCAGAGGGACATAATCATGTACATTGGGAACTACAGTTCGCAGAAACCGCATGTGCTGCTGTCCGGTTACTCTCTGTGGAAGGAAGTGTGATCCAATTATGCGGTCTCCCGCAGAATGGCCGCGCGGTTTGAGGCGTCCTGTCACGGACCGCGCGGCCCCTCCCGCCAGGGTTTCGAGTCCTCCCTCGGGCATGGGTGTGTGTGTTGTTCTTAGCATAAGTTAGTTTAAGTAGTGTGTAAGTCTAGGGACCGATGACCTAAGCAGTTTGGTCCCTTAGGAATTCAGGCACATACGCGGACTCCGAGCAGTCCTGCCGAGACGTTCAACGAATAACGTTGCTGATGACGTGATACATGTGTTGCTTTAGGACTGACATTGTCCTAAACGTGACAGTTATGGTAGTTAAAAATACCGTCGTGGGTAAATCTAGCCTCATCCGTGAACAGAATACGGCTTACAAACAGGGGATTCAGGATACTCTGTTGTTGCACCCAATGACAGAAATTCTCTCTAGGAGAGAAATCTGCATTGTTGAGGGCTTTCACTCGCTGTAGATCATATGAATAGAGTACTTGCCGCTTTTGACAATGTTGACTGGAATACTCTCTTTCAAATTCTGAAGGTGGCAGGGGTAAAATACAGGGAGCGAAAGGCTATTTACAATTTGTACAGAAACCAGATGGCAGTTATAAGAGTCGAGGGACATGAAAGGGAAGCAGTGGTTGGGGAGGGAGTAAGACAGGGTTGTAGCCTCTCCCCGATGTTATTCAATCTGTATATTGAGCAAGCAGTAAAGGAAACAAAAGAAAAATTCGGAGTAGGTATTAAAATCCATGGAGAAGAAATAAAAACTTTGAGGTTCGCTGATGACATTGTAATTCTGTCAGAGACAGCAAAGGACTTGGAAGAGCAGTTGAACCGAATGGATGGTGTCTTGAAGGGAGGATATAAGGTGAACATCAACAAAAGCAAAACGAGGATATCGAAATGTAGTCGAATTAAGTCGGGTGATGTTGAGGGTATTAGATTAGGAAATGAGACACTTAAAGTAGTAAATGAGTTTTGCTATTTGGGGAGCAAAATAACTGATGATGGTCGAAGTAGAGAGGATATAAAATGTAAACTGGCAATGGCAAGGAAAGCGTTTCTGAAGAAGAGAAATTTGTTAACATCGAGTATAGATTTAAGTGTCAGGAAGTCATTTCTGAAAGTATTTGTATGGAGTGTAGCCATGTATGGAAGTGAAACATGGACGGTAAATAGTTTGGACAAGAAGAGAATAGAAATGGCTTCAAATGGCTCTGAGCACTATGGGACTCAACTGCTGTGGTCATCAGTCCCCTAGAACTTAGAACTACTTAAACCTAACTAACCTAAGGACATCACACACACCCATGCCCGAGGCAGGATTCGAACCTGCGACCGTAGCAGCAGCGCGGCTCTGGACTGGAGCGCCTAGGACCGCACGGCCACGAAGAGAATAGAAGCTTTCGAAATGTGGTGCTACAGAAGAATGCTGAAGATTAGATGGGTAGATTACATAAGTAATGAGGAGGTATTGAATAGGATTGGGGAGAAGAGAAGTTTGTGGCATAACTTGACCAGAAGAAGGGATCGGTTGGTAGGACATGTTCTGAGGCATCAAGGGATCACCAATTTAGTATTGGAGGGCAGCGTGGAGGGTAAAAATCGTAGGGGGAGACCAAGAGATGAATACACTAAGCAGATTCAGAAGGATGTAGGTTGCAGTAGGTACTGGGAGATGAAGTAGCTTGCACAGGATAGAGTAGCATGGAGAGCTGCATCAAACCAGTCTCAGGACTGAAGACCACAACAACAACAACTTGCCGGTATAAAATCCTCTACACTCCAAAAAATGGCTCTGAGCACTATGGGACTCAACTGCTGTGGTCATAAGTCCCCTAGAACTTAGAACTACAAAACCTAACTAACCTAAGGACATCACACACATCCATGCCCGAGGCAGGATTCGAACCTGCGACCGTAGCGGTCGTGCGGTTCCAGACTGTAGCGCCTTTAACCGCTCGGCCACTCCGGCCGGCTGTCCGCTACACTCCGCTATGACTCAAGATACGCTCTTGATAGCAGTCCTCCTTGTTGAAGTACGTGGACGTTCTTGTACAATGCGAAACATCCTTTCCTAAACATCGAATGTTATGGACTGTCTCGTAAATGGTGTGCGAAACCCCTGGTTTCTCTAAGGCGCTGATGTAACCGGATATACGAACGCCTGTCGGGCTGCCTGTGGAGAGGCAAAGCTTCCTTATATAATCGTGCAGCCTCAAGGGCACTGCTATTCGCTTTTCCATACTTTAAGTGCATGACAGCGTACTCTTCAATGAAGTAACCTCTGTTAATTGTGCCATCCCGTTCATAACGGGTTGTGAGGTCGGTACGGCACAATGCGCGAAGGCGCAAGGAAAGTAACTGCGCATGGGTAAACAAACAGGTAGTCGATACCAAAATTTGAGATACCAACGTAAATACTGCGGTATTCAGGGGTGTTTACAGTTGATTCCCAATTAGAATTAATTCGATACCTCAGCAGTGGTTGAATTGTGGATCCATGTTTATTGGAGCTTTTTATCTACTTTTGGCCTGTATTTTCCACGTGTGAATTATTGACAATCACTTCTGAAACACCCTGCATTTAGTAACGTTAAAGAAGTATTCGTATCAGCGTTACGATAAATTGAAAGAAAGGCGCTTTAGAGAGAGAGAAAATTTTTGTTAAGGAACACATGTCCGGAGGTACACTATGCGATCAAAAGTATACGGACACCTCGCTGAAAGTGACTTATAAGTTCGTGGCGCCCTTCATCGGTAAAGCTGGAATTAAATATGGTGTTGGCCCACAATTAGCCTTGATGACAAGTACCACTCCTGCATGTAGTAAGTTCAATTAGGTGCTGGAAGGTTTTTTGGGGAATGGCAGCCCGTTCTTCACGGAGTGCTCCACTGAGGAGAGGCATCGAGTCGGTCGGTGAGGCCTGGCAGAAAGTCGGCGGTCCAAAACATCCCAAAGGTGTTCTGTAGGATTCAGGACTCTGTGCAGGCCAGTCCATTACAGGGATGTTAACGTCGTGCAACCACTCCACCACAGGCCGTGTATTATGAACAGGTGCTCTATCGTGTTGTAAGATTCAATCGCCATCCCCGAATTCCTGTTCAGCAGTGGGAAGGAGGAAGGTGATTGAAACATCAATGTAGGTCTGTGCTGTGATAGTGCCACGCAAAACAACAAGGGGTGCAAGCCTCCTCTACGAAAAACACGACCACACCATAACACCACCGACTCCGAATTTTACTGTTGGCACTTCACACTCTGGCAGATGACGTTCATCGGGGATTCGCCATACCCACACCCTGCTTTCAGATCGCCGCACTGTGTACCGTGATTCGTCACTCCACATAACGTTTTTCCACTGTTCAATCATCCGATGTTTATGCTCCTTACACCAAGCATTGTGTCCTTTCCATTTACGGGCGTGGTGTATGGCTTATGAGCAGCCGCTCGACCATGAAATCCAAGTTTTCTCACTTTCCGCCTTCTTGTCATAGTACTCGCAGTGGATCCTGATGCAGTTTGGAGATCCTGTGTGATGGTCTCGATAGATGTCTGACTATTACGCATTACGACCCTCTTCAACTGTCGGCGGTCTCTGTCAAGTCAGCAGACGAGGTTGGCCTGAACGCTTTTGTGCTGTACGTGTACCTTCACGTTTCCACTTTTCCATCACAGTGGACCTAGGGATGTTTAGGAGTGTGGAAACCTCGCGTACAGACGTATGGCAGAAGTGACACCCAATCGCCTGACCACGTTCGAAGTCCATGAGTTCTGCGGAGATCCCCGTTCTGCTTTCTCACGGTATCTAATGACTACTGAGGCCGCTGATGTAGAATACCTGGCAGTAGGTGGCATCACAATGCACCTAATAGGAATCACGTATGTTTTTGGTGGTGTCCGGAGACTTTTGATAGTGTAAACGGTTTCGATACAAAATATTTGACGGTCGGATCGCTTTCAAATATCGTGCTTGACTGTATGCATACAAATTGAGGAACGGGCACCGTCGTCAGTACCTGTTGTAATTATCACGTAATTTTCACATCACGAACTATTTTTGTCCGACTACAATAAAAGTTGCGAAGAAATGCTATCTTTGCATCTAGGAGGGTTGACTGAGACGCAAAAAAGACACGCCGCACGCTGTACTTAGAAGAGGACATCCTTCGTTACGTAGAAGGGAACCTGACGACGCCTACTCGAAGCATTGCCATGATACGGTTCCTATAGAGCAACAGGTAAGAGAGCGTTGTCTCCGCTGTATGGGCACCGTGAAGTGGGAGATTTGAATGTAATCCGGTCTTACCACTTATTTATCACTCAAACGGTACATTTCCAGACAAGGGTTCCTTATCGGATGTTTATCCAGTAAGTCCCCTCTACAACATCTAGATGCTCGCAATAGAAATTGTGAAACATCCTGTATAACGGACCCAAAAGTATTTCATCCTGTTTTTGGCTGGAACATTCTTTGTATTCAGAAGAAGTATATTTACTGAAAGTTCTAACTCTAGAGCATGCAGAAAATAGTGCAAAGAGAATAACAGTTGCACAAATATTATGCTTTTAGCGGTGTACATTGCACACTACAAAGGAAGAATATATATATGTGGTGTGGGTTCCTGTTGTCATGTCCTAGTTCATGAACCATGGGCAACGTTGAGTGGCCAAGTAAGTGGTCCTGACAGTCGGGATACCAGTTACTTTTGAATAAGGCTAGGCATCTCGGACATATTCTGAGTTGTGGTCACCTTTGCGCTCAGACGGCAAAGACTACCAAATCCACCGGATAGTCCCTCAACCGTTAGGGGTAAAACTCAATGGGACTCGGGGCGCCGGCCGGAGTGGCCGAACGGTTCTAGGCGCTTCAGTCTGGAATCGCGCGACTGCTCCGGTCGCAGGTTCGAATCCTGCCTCGGGCATGGATGTGTGTGGTGTCCTTAGGTTAGTTAGGTTTAAGTAGTTCTAAGTTCTAGGGGACTGATGACCTCAGAAGTTAAGTCCCATAGTGCTCAGAGCCATTTGAACCATTTTTTGGACCCGGGGCAAGTAAGGCTAGCAACCTGCTTCCCTGGTACTTAAAATATGATGCTGGCAACAATCAGAGCAAAATGCCTCGGACCTTTGGAGGTGACGGAGTCCCACCTCTAATTGACAAACCGGGGATTCCTAAGATACGACTCGGAAACGAATGGTAACGAGATGGGGAGCTATTAATATCAATGGGGGCTACTCTGAGAAGAAAGCAGAACTAGCAGAGACTGTAAGTAAGATGGGGTTGGACGTTTTAGCTGTTAGTGACATTCGGGTAAGGGGTGAGAAAGAAGAGGAAGTGGGAGAATACAAGGTCTACCTGTCAGGAGTCAAAGCAGGAATAGTACATTGGGGTGTAGGGCTTTACATCAGGAAAGAAATGGAACCCAGCGTAGTTGCAATAAGGTATGTAAACGAACGACTGATGTGGATAGATTTGACAGTGTCTAGCAAGAAAATTTGGATTGTGTCAGTACATTCGCATTGTGAAGGGACAGTTCAAGATAAGATGGATAGTTTTGATGACGCACTCAGTGATGTAGTTGTTAGGATAAAGGACAAGGACAGTGTTCTGCTCATGGGTGATTTTATCACTATTTAATCTGCAGTGAAATTGGTATTGTGAGGCCGAAAGTGCAGGAGGTCAGGTCAATATGTAGGAGGATACGAGTGGGGAAACTTCAGGATAAGGAAATCAGGCACAAGTATATAACAGTGATCTCAGAAAGGTACCAGTTAGTTGAATGTAGTCAGTTGCAGTCATTGGAAAAGGAATGGACAAGGTACGGGGACAAAGTACCGGAAGTGGCTAAAGAATGTCTTGGAACAGTAGTGTGTAAAGGTAGGATGAAGCAAACAGCTTGGTGGAATGACACAGTCAAGGCAGCCTATAAAAGGAAAAAGAAGGCGTATCAAAAATGGCTACATACTAGAACTCAGGTAGACAGAGAAAGTTATGTTGAAAAAAGAAACAAAGTCAAACAGACAACTGCAGCATCCAAGAAAAAATCTTGGGAAGACTTTGGAAACGGGTTGGAGACTTTAGGTCAAGCTGCTGGAAAACCATTCTGGAGTGTAATAAGCAGTCTTCGAAAGGGAGGTAAGAAGGAAATGACAAGGATTTTGGACAGGTGAGGAAAACTGCTGGTGAATCCCGTTGATGCCTTGGGCAGATGGAGGGCATATTTTGAAGAGTTGCTCAATGTAGGTGAAAATACTATCAGTAATGTTTCAGATTTCGATGTACAATGGGATAGGAATGATGATGGAAATACGATCACATTTGAGGAACTGGAGAAAATGGTCAATAGATTGCAGTGCAATAAAGCGGTTGGGGTGGATGAAACTAAGTCGGAACTCATCAAATACAGTAGAATGTCAGGTCTTAAATGGCTGCATAGGATAATTGAAATGGCGTGGGAGTCGGGACAGGTTCCATCAGACTGAACGAAAGCAATAATCACACCAATCTTTAAACATGGAAACAACTACAGAGGTATCTCTTTAATCAGCGTAGTGGGTAAAATCTTCTCAGGTATTGTTGAAAGGAAAGTGCGAGTATTAGTTGAGGACAAATTGGATGAAAATCAGTGTGCGTTTAGACCTCTTAGAGGTTGTCAGGACCAGATCTTTAGCTTACAGCAAATAATGGAGAAGTGTTACGAGTGGAACAGGGAATTGTATCTATGCTTTATAGATCTAGAAAAGACATATGACTGGGTTCCTAGGAGGAAGTTATTGTCTGTTCTACGAGATTATGGAGTAGGAGGCAAAGTTTTGCGAGCAATTAAAGGTCTTTACATATATAGTCAGGCAGCAGTTAGAGTTGACGGTAAATTGAGTTCATGGTTCAGAGTAGTTTCAGGGTAAGACAAGGCTGCAGGCTGTCTCCACTGTTGTTCATATTATTTATGGATCATATGTTGAAAACAATAGACTGGTTGGGTGAGATTAAGATACGTGAACACAAAATAAGCAGTCTCGCATATGCAGATGACTTAGTTGTGATGACAGATTCGATTAAAAGTTTGCAAAGTAATATTTCAAAGCTAGATCAGAAATGTAATGTCAGTGGGAAAGAGATGTAAACGGATTGAGTGCCAAATAGGAGGAACAAAGTAAGAACAGGTGGACAGTTTCAAATACTTAGGATGCATATTCTCACAGGGTGGCAACATAGTGAAAGAACTGGAAGCGAGGTGTAGCAAAGCTAATGAAGTGAGAGCTCAGCTACGATCTACTCTCTTCTGCAAGAAGGAAGTCAGTACCAAGACTAAGTTATCTGTGCACCGTTCAATCTTTCGACCTACTTTGCTGTATGGGAGCGAAAGCTGGGTGGATTCAGGTTACCTTATCAACAAGGTTGAGGTTATGGATATGAAAGTAGCTAGGATGATTGCAGGTACTAGTAGATGGGAACAATGGTCGAAGGGTGTCCACAAGGAGGAAATCAAAGAAAAACTGGGTATGAACTTTATAGATGTAGCAGTCAGGGCGAACAGGCTTAGATGGTGGGGTCATGTTACACGCTTGGGAGAAACAAGGCTACCCAAGAGACTCATGGGTTCAGCAGTAGAGGGTAGGAGGAGTCGGGGCAGACCAAGGAGAAGGTACCTGGAGTCGGTTAAGAATGATTTTGAGGTAATAGGCTTAACATCAGAAGAGGTCCCAATGTTAGCACTGAATAGGGGATCATGGAGGAATTTTATAAGGGGGACTATGCTCTACACTGAACGCTAAAACGCATAATCAGTCTTAAATGATGATTATATATATATATATATATATATATATATATATATATATATATATATATATATATACAATGGGGACTTGGGTAACGAGAGGCAGAGTACTATGGAATACTGTTTGAAAGAGTAAAATATTTTAATAAATGGAAGCCATAATCATTCAGAGGATTCTAACGTAGAAGAAGTACGATTCAAGTCAGAAGATTTCTGAGTCACAAGGATGCACATCGTTGTTACTAAAATTACTCTAAATGCAAATAATCAACATTCAACATCACAGCTTACAATGTAGTTGGAGGGAGGTCCATCTTAGCACGACTGAAGCAGGGTAGAGCACGAATATTGTTGTCACAATTCATGGGAAGCAACATTAAAGGGAGAATGGAGAGACTCGAACTTAGATACCAACACATCCACGAGCCCAGCGACATTTACTTAACAAATGGGAACGCAAGAACGGATGATGCCTGTGCTAACCTAACCCACATCGACACAGAAGATTTTCTACTAATGCGTCACCGAACGCGTTCTCCACATCTCTTACTCATTGAAACGTCTGGCTATGGCTTACCGAGAAACTGGCATGATAAGGATCACCAGCTCTATGACTTGTGAAATAAGGTTTAAATGGTTCAAATGGCTCTGAGCACTATGGGACTTAACTTCTGAGGTCATCACTCCCCTAGAACCTAGAACTACTTAAACCTAACTAACCTAAGGACATCACACACATCCACGCCCGAGGCAGGATTCGAACCTGCGACCGCAGCGGTCACGTGGTTCCAGACTGAAGTGCCTAAAACCGCTCTGCCACACCGGCCGGCAGTGAAATCAGGCATAGGGCTGAAGCACCTCCTGTCTTCATCGAAAGTTCCGTTCTGTGTGCATTAGATTCTTTGGTGCTGGCAGAAGTGACAGCAGCTCTGTGCACTAAATTTCCCACTCAGTATAACCAAAAAATTAAATCCTGGCTCGTTTGTGTTGTACGGTATAACACACAATAAGTAAAATTACGTCATTTCCGAGCCTTTCTTTTGTTGCAATTTCAACGAGCAGAAGTGTTCCTTTTCTGCTTGTCTATCAACGTATTTTGATGAGACCTGAAATTTGACTGTGTATGCGTCCTGTACTGCTCAAAGAGTTTTCAGTTAAACGTTCGTAATTATTTAAGGAAGCAGGATACATTGAAGAACACAACGGAAGTAAATTGGAGCTATACCAACGAGAAAGTCAACGTAAGTCCTCGTAAGTTTGAGTAAATAGGTGCAGTAAATTAATTCTTATGGTGTTAAACACTTTGCAACGAACCATGCATGACTTGTGAATTAAAGTGTTTCGTAAACGGGAAAGGCCGGCCACTATGGCCGAGCGGTTCTAGGCACTTCAATCTGCAAGCGCGCGACCGCTACGGTCGCAGGTTCGAATCCTGCCTCGGGCATGGATGTGTATGATGTACTTAGATTAGTTAGGTTTAAGTAGTTTTAAGTTCTAGGAGACTGATGACATCCGATGTTAAGTCCCATAGTGCTCAGAGCCATTTGATCCATTTTTGAACCAAACGGGAAAGTGAATTTTGTATGAATAAAGTGATCTGTGCCACTGTAGAGGTTACTGGACGTATTGGAGTTGTTGGAAGTTTCAAATTATACACTGTGTCAGAAATTTGGCATTTAAGCAAACGAATTAAATGTGAAACTTCCTGGAAAAATAAAACTTTAAGTCAGACAAGGAATCGAATACAAAACCATGTAGGGAAAGTTACAGGCTAGAGTTCTGGTCCGTCACATATTTTTGATCTGTAACGTGAACTAAAATAAACGAACAGACATAAACACTGTTACTGTGCGGTTTAGTAACAGTTTACAAAGGCGAATTGTTAATAATGCAACCCAAGAAATACTGCAGAGTGGCAAAAACTGCCAACTGGAAATGTGAATCGAAGTCTTTCGACGTCAATCGCTGCTACCAAGGGGGGAAGAAGCAGAATATGTAAAGAAACACCGTACGTAACATGCACATCGACTTCATAAACAAAACGATGTTTTTAACCGAAAGCCGGCGGCAGTGGCCGAGCGCTTCTAGATGCTTCGGTCTGGAGCCTCGCTGCTGCGACGGTCGCAGGTTCTAATCCTGCCTCGGGCATGGCTGTGTGTGATGTCCTTAGGTTAGTTAGGTTTAAGTAGTTCTGAGTCTAGGGGACGGATGACGTCGTTGCCCGTAGTGCTTAGAGCCATTTGATTTTTTCACCGAAAAAGAGCCAAAAATGTACAAACGTATGTATCCAGTTTGCAGAATAACCACGGAAGATGCTTTATAAATAAAAGCGAAACGCTCCTGGTGTAATTCGTATTATTTAAAGTGCAGTCAGCTCATGACGGATAACCAATAGTAACAGATTTTAACAGCTGATGCGAAAGATGGCCACGCAATCAAATGTAAAATATATTTACAACTTGCTTCTCTTCCAGTGTGAAATTTTATTTTATTGAGCAAATGATCAAAAGTCTTTCTTGCTGCGTATTGAGCTCCTTTCTGTGACACAGGTGGCTTTAACATTGGTTAATAAATGTCACTTTTCCCTCTAGTTCTCAAATTATGATGGATTATTTATGACGAATTTCCTAAGTGAATATATGTTACGCAACGACGCATTTAAAATGCCAAGCTCCTTGAAGAGGTACCTGCATGACGTTCATGGGTGAACATCACATATTACTTTTACTACTCGCTTTTATGCACAAAGGACTCTCCGCCTAGGTGACGAGTTACATTAGAATATTATTCCGCAAAACATTATTGAGTGTAAATATGCAAAATATGTCAGGAGGTTGATAGGTTTGTTTCAAAGATTAGCAATTAAACGAAGAGGAATAGTAGCTGAACCTAACTGTGAGAAGCTCAGTAACATGCTTCTTCCAGTTGAAGTTTTCATCAGTACTTACACTAGAAATTTGGAGAATTCTACCATATTTATGGTCTCCTGCTCATCTGCTTCATCAATTGTTGGTACGACTCTACTTGTTGTACAGAACTGAATGTAGTGATGTTTGTTCGAAGTTTAGTGAGTCTCCATTTTCACAGAACCACTTAATTACTTTGGAAAATGTCACTTATCAGCTCTTATAATGCTTTCTGTCTATTGAGAATTTGTCGTGCACCCTTGACCATAGGTCCTTAGTAACAAAGTACTCACACCGATGTCTGCTTTCATCACGAATGTACATGGAACTGTTTTTCACTGGTAAAACTTCCATTGAAAAGTTTTGAAGAGATTATATGAATGCACTGTGCCTCCTTCGGACATGTCCGAAAGAACGGACACCACACATTCACATAACTGATTCATTTCGATGGGCAATGTATCGACAACATTCAGTGCGGATGCTGTTTACATCCGATGCCCAGCGGGAATGTAAACCTCATGGACCTCATGGACGGGGATCGTGGACAGGTGGCGCTAGAAGGGAGAGTGGGTCGGCCGGGGAGCGTGCCGAGGTAGTCCGCGGATTAGCGATAAACACTGTGTCCGGGTGGTCAACGCAAGTACCTAGTTAACAGGAGGTCCTGGTTTCGAGTCCCGGTCTGGCACACATTCGAATCGTAACCACTGATTCTGTATGAAGTGCCGATGCAGCTCATGTCATTAGTTTCTTTGCTTTCCTTCCCCCCCCCCCCCCCCTCCACCATCAGTTTACATAACATATTAGAAGAGAGGTAGTGATCAAATCGAAGGCTGCGTTTGAAACGCTGCCTGGATAAACTTCATGAGCCCTAGAAAAGATAAATAATCAGCTCCTTGATTATGAAATCTTTACGTATTCTTTTCTGCGTTTTTATTCTTCCCGTGTCCTAAATTCAGCAAGGTGCCTCTTGCTCTTCCCCACTCCACTTTTTTTTTAATTTTTTTTTTTTTAAAGCACGGAATGGAGCAGAAGGGCAGAAGGGGTCACGGAAGCGAAGTCCCTGCAGAAAGTCGCCAAGTGAATTACGGATGTAGACGTACTCTGTTCCAAAGACTAGGCAAACAAGAGTTCGTTTTTCTGCGCGGCTGACTGAATTCGAATAGCGCTGGTTAAGTTCCTCCGCCTCCCCCGACGACGGGCCAATTGCCTCTGGAGGCGTCGCTCGCCCGTCAAATCCGCCGGCGGCGCTATCGCGCTGCACAACGAGCGCCAAATCTAATCAGCGTGGGGAACAATTGGCATGCAGATGCGGCTGATTGTGGAGGCACCGCGGGCGGCCGTCAGCGGCCCTTCGGCCCTTCCCCCTCACAAACATCGACCGCTTAGGGCGCGCGTGCATTACACGCTCTGCAGGCGTTATGCAGCAGCGGCGCCCGCGTGCCTCCCGGAGAGTTTGATCGTACCTTGATAGCCTTCTGTAGGCACAGGTAAAGAAGTAAGAACACTGGCGTACTGCTCAGAAAAACCAGACATCAAAATTTTCAGCTGGTACGAAGCTGTAGTCACAGGTAAAGAAGTAAGAACACTGATGTACTGCTCAGAAAAATCAGACGTTAAGATTTTCAGCTAGTACGAAGCTGTAGCCACAGGTAAAGAAGTAAGAACACTGTGAAACGTCCCCTTTCAACAATTATACAAGACTATGCTTAAACTGACACGCAATATTTTTAGCGCAACGCAATCTGACTTTCAATAATCCCTACAAAACAATGGCCCTGACTAACTTTAACCTATACCTTTCACAAATCTCTTACCTCACAAAAATCTTCATTACTCGAACTACTGCAATACAGCGAGCGCCACTACTGCCAGCTAAATAAAAGATTCAATCTACGGAAGGCACTAACTACTGATAGGGATAGTTAGCAAATGAAAGATATTAATAGAGAACAATCAATGCATTTACCTTAATATTCATAATATATATAGCAATTCATGACAAATTACAAAACTCCTCCATCTCTCTCCCCACATCCACCACTGCTGGCGGCTCACCTCCAACTGCGCAACGCTATGCACTGTTCACATCCAGCTGCCGCTGCCCAACATTACAATGGCAGACAACAATGCAAACTAGCCACAGACTGCACACAGCACAGCCAGTGATTTTCATATAGAGCGCTACGTAACGTTGCCAATAAGAAAACATAAACAGCCTACTTACATAAAGAAAACATAAACAGCCTACTAACATAGCCCCCATGCTCCCCACAAAAAATTTTACAAATTTTTTTGGGCAGTGGCCAATACAGATTTGAAAATTTTTTTCATAATTACAGTAAGAAAGATATCAAATGCACACACTTATTAATACAATGTTGGTCAAAAGCTAAAATTTTCTCACAGTCCATAAAGACAGTCCTGATCATTCATCATAATAGTAATTACAGTTTTTTTTCACAAAGTCTCATTAGTAAAAAAAAAATTACACACGGAAGTAGTGGATTTCCATGCTGTCTTGAAGAAGTAGTGGTGTCCTTCCAACGGAAAGACAGTGCTGACTCTTGACATGCTGACAGGTAATGGGCCACAATGGAGCAAACCCACAGACATTAAAAATTTTCAGTTGGTACGAAGCTGTTTGAAAGCTACTTGAAAAGCAATCAGCAAATTGTTGTCTGTACCAATGACAAGTACGTTCTCTCAGGAGCGCCACAAGGATTAGTCCAGGACCCACTATTTTTCTTATTGTATGTCAATGATTTCTCGTCGATTCTTTCCTCATGTAAACATCACTTCCATGCCGAGGGCCTCCAGCTTTGCCGAAGTGCCAGACCTCAAGATATCAACACTGCTATCATCCAGGTGAATGACTAACCATCCTCAGTTTTCAGATTTTATTTATGTATTTACACGTCAAGTTCCGTAGGACCAAATCGAGGAGCAAATCTCCAAGGTCATGGAACGTGTCAGTACATGAACTTACAACATAAAAGTAATAACAGATAAAAATAAATGTTCATGAACCTGAAAAAAAGGTCAGTCCATAAGGTTAAGTAAACGCTACCAGCAATACAATAAGAATCAGCTTAATTTTGCAAGGAACTCCTCGACAGAATGGAAGGAGTGACCCATGAGGAAACTCTTCAGTTTCGATTTGAAAGCTCGTGGATTACTGCTAAGAGTTTTGAATTCGAGTGGCAGCTTATTGGAAATGGATGCAGCAGTATACTGCACACATTTTTGCACAAGAATTAAGGAAGTCCGATCGAAATGGAGGTTTGATTTCTGCAGAGTATTAACCGAATGAAAGCTGCTTGTTCTTGGAAATAAACTAATATTGGTAACAAGAAACGACAATAAGGAATATACATATTGAGAGGCCAATGTCAAAATACCCAGAGTCGTGAACAGAGGTCGACAAGAGGTTCGTGAACTCACACCACTTATTGCCCGAACCGCCCGTTTCTGAGCCAAAAATATCCTTCTAGAATGGGAAGAGCTGCCCAAAAACCTAATACCATACGACATAAGTGAATGAAAATAAGCAAAGTAGATTAATTTACGTGTCGAAGTATCACTCACTTTTGATACCGTTCGCATAGTGAAAATGGCAGTATTAAGTCTTTGAACAAGATACTGAACGTGGGGTTTCCACGACAGCTTACTATCTATCTGAACACCTAGAAATTTGAACTGTTCAGTTTCACTAATCATATGCCCTTTCTGCGAGATTAAAACGTCAGGTTTTGTTGAATTGTGTGTTAGAAACTGTAAAAGTGCAATCTTACTGTGATTTAACGTTAGTTTATTTTCTACAAGCCGTGAACTGAGGTCATGTACTGCACTACTTGAAACCGAGTCAATGTTGCACTCAAAATCCTTTACTACCAAGTTAGTGTCATCAGCAAACAGAAATATTTTAGAGTTACCCATAATACTAGAGGACATATCATTTATATAAATAAGGAACAGGAGCAGCCCCAACACTGATCCCTGGGGCACCCCCCACTTGACAGTACCCCACTCAGATCCCACATCACAGCTGTTATCAACATTGAGAATAGTGATTTTTGGTGCCTTTTGCTAAAGTAAGAGGTGAACCAATTGTGAGCTACTCCCATTATTCCGTAATGGTCCAGCTTCTGGAGCATTATTGTGAGATCAACACAGTGAAATGCCTTTGTTAAATAAAAACTTTTTGTTTAGCCCATCCAGTACGTCACAGAGAAAAGAGAATATAGCATTTTCAGTTGTCAGATGGGAGCAAAATCTGGGAAGTACACTAAAAACGAAGAAGTCCCTAGCAATTTTAGTATCACATCAGAAATTAAGCAGCTGACATTTCAGGAACATTACCAGTGGGTGCTGTGTCACAACCCCCCCCCCCCCTGAAATCTTCCAGTAACGTTAAACAGACCCAAAAACTATTGTGAGCTCACCTCATTTTTTATCTGTAGGAATGACTTTTCTTGTGTATTGAAAGAACTGAAAATAAACACGCATAAGGATGAAATTTTAATCAACATATTCTAGGCGCATGGAATTGTTAGTTCGATAGCTTCAGATCAAGTTTCAATTTCCCTCGGTCTACTATGACGATGACTATACTACTGGAAAATGGGCAGAAAACCATGTAGCAAGGTGGTCATATGAGGATATTATTTCCGCTGGGTCTGATCCTTCTGGAGCAGCAAAGCTATCGAACGTATTTATAACAGATGGTTGCAATCAGAAGTTCCTTTGCTCTAAGAGCTCCAAATATATTCAGATTACGAGAGTTGATTTCCCATTGAGTCGTACATGATGAATACCAAATAGCAGAACACAGAGTAGGGAACTCCAGGCTCCACATACTTAAAGCGAACGAAATAATCCTTTCTGTGAATGTTATATAGTAACAAGAGGAAATATAATTGATGCATCTTTTCCTATCATTTAAGGTGTATGCAAATCAAACATGCCGAATTATTACATCAGTTGACCACATGTAGCCACATCTCACTAACATGTCAGTCCTCCTCCATGAAAATGATTTGTTAAGTTTATAAACTTTAACAAAGTTTGTAAATAAATGTAATCTTGTCTGTAAAACCTTAAAAATTTTCAAAAGAAATAAGATAAAACTATAGCCATATACAACAGAAATACAAATGGCACAAATGTGATACTCGTAAATACAGCAGATGTGGGAAACTTGACAGTACAAATTATGCAGTGTTCTTAATTGTCATATGGTGCTTTCGTTCATGTGAAGCATTACTACTTGGAAAACTTTGAATTGGAAAAAGAAGGAAAGAAAGTATTAATGAAGGCAAGCAGCTAACTTCTGCTCTTCAGCAAATCTGCTCTAACCATAATCACTTTTGGAAACAAACAGATCACAATCGTTACGTATTTCGCAAATGTATGGGACCGATGGAAAAGCAGTTGACATAAAGGGTCTTCAGTGCACGAAAGTGAACAATATGTGGTAGTCAAGCACACACATCTTGTACGCGAGTTTTCGGGAAATATTCACTATTGAAATAAGTCATTAATACCCTATCACAAAACGAAAATATAACAGCGTCCATAACACGAGAAGAAAAAATATCTTCAATTCTTAGATACACATTTTAACAAATTACAGGTAACATGTGTAGTATAGAAACCAAGATACTTACCATTGTTACTATTAAAGTATGTCCAAACTATGCCTCTTTTTTTCGAGCGTGAGCACAGATGTATGGAAACGAAAACGCACGCCCAAACGTTAGCGGGCAGAACGTATTGTAAGCATGGAAGCTACCATGGCCTCAGGTTCCCTTACTGGTTATGAAGGCTGGTGTATATTCTTTTATCGCGCTGCAATCTGTAATGTGCTCATTGCGATGGAAGGCAACAGAAAAAGAAAACACGAAGACGACTGTGGATAATACTACATTTAAACTACAGAGGAAAGTGCCATACGCGAGAAAGACAAAGTGGAGGGGACGCTGGGTTTGCAAACGGCAGGTCATTGCAAAATTTGACTGAGAAATAGTATCTCTATTCGTAGGCGAGATAATGATGTGCATAATTCAATTTTTGCAGCCATGAGGTTGGCAATCAGTTAACATTTCGTTAAGTGGCAACCGGCATGTCTTATGAGTCAGAGATTTATTTCGTATTTTCACACAAAGCGTGTCAGTGATTAGTTCTGAAACTGAGACTTACTTAAGGAAGGTTTTTAGTAGTTACGTCATAGTTAGTGGGCTTTCATTTTGTTATTTGTATTTTATTTTATGAAAACATTGTTTACATATCTACAAAAAAGTGGTTCAAATGGCTCTGAGCACTATGGGACTTGACATCTGAGGTCATCAGTTCCCTAGAACTTAAAACTACTTAAACCTAACTAAACTAAGGACATCACACACATCCATGCCCGACGCAGGATTCGAACCTGCGGCCGTAGCGTACATATCTTCACTCAAAAATGTTATAAATTAACGATCTCAGATATGACATATTCGGCATTGTCATGCTTTCCAGGATTCACTTCAACAGAGGTCATGTGTTCCAAATTTGTAGTTTTTGCGTCACCATGCACTCCATTTCAGTTTCCAATACTTAGCTGAGTCGCTTCTTTTGCTCTGCCTTTTTCTTTTGCTGAGATGACATGCTCCTTAGTTGTTATATTACACTACTGGCCATTAAAAATGGTACACCAAAAAGAAATGCAGATGATAAACGGATATTCATTGAACAGATAAATTGTACTAGAACTGACATGTGATTACATTTTCACGCAATTTGGGTGCATAGATCCTGAGAAATCAGTACCCAGAGCAACCACCTCTGGCCGTAATAACGGCCTTGATACACCTGGGCATTGAGTCAAACAGAGCTTGAATGGCGTGTACACGTACAGGTGCCTATGCAGCTTCAACACGATACCATTGTTCATCAAGAGTAGTGATTGGCGTATTGTGACGAGCCAGTTGCTCGGCCACCATTGACCACACGTTTTCAATTGGTGAGAGATCTGGAGAATGTGTTGGCCAGGGAAGCAGTCGAACATTTTTTGTATCCAGAAAGGCCCGTACAGGAACTGCAACATGAAGTCGTGCATTATCCTGCTGAAATGTAGGGTTTCGCAGGGATCGAATTAAGAGTAGAGCGACGGGTCGTAACACTTCTGAAATGTAACGTCCACTATTCAAAGTGCCATCAATGCGAACAAGAGGTGACCGAGACGTGTAACCCATCACGCCGGGTGATACGCCAGTATGGCGATGGCGAATACACGCTTTCAATGTGTGTTCACCACGATGTCGCCAAACATGGATGCGATCATCATGATGCTGCAAACAGAGCCTGGATACACTCGAAAAAATGACATTTTGCCATTCGTGCACCCAGGTTCGTCGTTGAGTACACCACCGCAGGCGTTCTTGTCTGTGATGCAGCGTGAAGGGTAACCGCAGCCATGGTCTCCGAGCTGATAGTCCATGCTGCTGCAAATGTCGTCGAACTGTTCGTGCAGATGATTGTTGTCCTGCAAACGTCCCCATCTGTTGACTCAGGGATCGAGACTTGGCTGCACTATCCGTTACAGCCATGTGGATAAGATACCTGTCATCTCGACTGCTAGTGATACGAGGCCGTTTGGATCCAGCACGGCGTACCGTATTACCCTCCTGAACCCACCGATTCCATATTCTTCTAACAGTCATTGGATATCGACCAACGCGAGCAGCAATGTCGCGATACGAAAACCGGAATCGCGGTAGGCTACAATCCGATCTGCATTTCTCTTCCTTACACGAGGCATCACAACAACGTTTCACCAGGCAACGCCGGTCAACTGCTGTTTGTGTATGAAAAATCGTTTGGAAACTTTCCTCATGTCAGCACGTTGTAGGTGTCGCCTCCGGTGTCAACCTTGTGTAAATGCTCTGAAATGCTAATCATTTGCATATCACAGCATCTTCTTCCCTTCGGTTAAATTTCGCGTCTGTAGCACGTCATCTTCGTGATGTAGCAGTTTCAATGGCCAGTAGTATATTAATTCGTCAAAACTTCAACATTAGTCCATAGTTTTCATATGAATTTTTCGTGAAGTCGACGGCTGCTTTTTCTCTGTTTTCCTACTTCGACACCTATCTCATTCTTTACGGTCATCTTGTCATAGTGCATCAGTTCGCAGCGTTTTCCATAAGTTTAGTAAACGCGAAAGATAAATATAACTGAAATTTTTTGTCAGTAACGTGTTATTCTTCACTATTTACAACAGTCCGCCAACGTTGGAATAATGTTTCAATTCTCCCAACGCTGGGGTAACTTTTAGATTCCGCCACTGAAGAAAAAGCGTGGTTTTGAGGCGAAAAATTCGTCGAGCTATGTTCTGAGCGCATTTTCATCCGGAAAGGAAGTTCCTTGAATGTTGTTCGATAGAGGACGGAAGAGGTGAACGATCGCGACAGATAAGATGAATAAGATGGTTACGGAATGACTTCCGTAGCCAACTGTTGGAGAGTGTTTTTTGTTAGACTAGCTCAATGCGGGCGGGCGCTGTCGAGGAATACCAACACTTCACGCAGTCTTCTTGGTTATTAGTCTTGGATTGCGTCTACAAGACTTCTCAGTTGTTGGCAGTAAATGTCAACAGTGATGTTTACACATCCGAGAAGCAATTTATAGTACACCACACTGTCTCTGTTCCACTAGATGCATAACATTGTCTTTTGTGGATGCGCGCAGGTCTTTTTACGTCTACATCTACACCTATATCCATACTCCGCAAGCCACCTGACGGTGTGTGGCGAAGGGTACCTTGAGTACCTCTATCGTTTCTCCATTTTATTCCAGTTTCGTATTGTTCGTGTAAAGAAAGATTGTCGGTTTGCCTCTGTGTGGGCTCTAATCTCTCTGATTTTATCCACGTGGTCTCTTCGCGAGATATACATAGGAGGGAGCAATATACTGCTTGACTCCTAGGTGAAGGTATGTTCTCGAAACTTCAACAAATGCCCGTACCGAGCTACTGAGCGTCTCTCTTGCAGAGTCTTCCACTGAAGTTTATCTATCATCGACGTAACGCTTTCGCGATTACTAAATGATCCTGTAACGAAGCGCGCTGGACTCAGTTGGATCTTCACTATTTCTCCTATCAACCCTATCTCGTACGGATCCCACACCGGTGAGCAGTATTCAAGCAGTGGGCCATCAAGTGTACTGTAATCTTCTTCCTTTGTTTTCGGACTGCATATCCTTGGGATTTTTCCAATGAATCTCAGTCTGACATCTGCTTTACTGACGGCGGAGGATCGAGTCCTCCCTCGGGCATGGGTGTGTGTGTTTGTCCTTAGGATAATTTAGGTTAAGTAGTGTGTAAGCTTAGGGACTGAAGACCTTAGCAGTTAAGTCCCATAAGATTTCACACAAACATGAACATTTTTGAACGTTGTTACAACCTCTCGATATATTACAGGATCATACGCAGAAAGCCTCAGTGAACTTCCGATGTTATCCACAAGGTCATTTGAATATATATTGTGAATAGCAACGGTCCTACGACACTCCTCTGCGGCACACCTGAAATCACTCTTACTTCGGAAGACTTCTCACCATTGAGAATGACATGCTGCGTGCTATTATCTAGGAACTCTTCAATCCAGTCACTCAATTTGTCTGATAGTCCATATGCTCTTACTTTGTTCATTAAACGATTGTGGGGAACTGTATCAAACGCCTTGCGGAAGTCAAGAAACACGGCATCTACCTGGGAACCCGTGACTATGGCCCTCTGAGTCTAATGGACGAATAGCGCGAACTGGGTTTCACACGATCGTCTTTTTCTAAACCCATGTTGTTTCCTACAGAGTCGATTTCTAGTCTCCAGAAAAGTCATTATACTCAAACATAATACGTGTTCCAAAATTATACAACTGATCTACGTTAGAGATATAGGTCTTAGTTCAGCACATCTGTTCGACGTCTCTTCTTGAAATCTGGGATGACCTGTGCCCTTTTAAAATCTTTTGGAAAGCTGCGCTCTTCTAGAGACCTACGGTACACCGCCGCAAGAAGGGGGGCAAGTTCCTTCGCGTACTCTGTGTAAAATCGAACTGGTATTCCATCATTTCCAGCGGCCTTTCCTCTTTTGAGCGATTTTAACTGCTTTTCTATCCCTCTGTCATTTATTTTGGTATTTATTATTTTGTCATCTGTGCGACAATCTAGAGAAGGAACTACAATGCAGTCTCCCTCTGTGAAACAGCTTTGGAAAAAGACATTTATTATTTCGGCCTTTAGTCTGTCATCCTCTGTTTCAGTACCATTTTGGTCACAGAGTGTCTGGACATTTTGTTTTGACCCACCTACCGCTTTGACATGAGACCAAAATTTCTTAGGATTTTCTGCCAAGTCAGTACACAGAACCTTACTTTCGAATTCGTTGAACGCTTCTCGCATAGCCCTCCTCATACAACATTTCGCTTCGTGTAATTTTGTTTGTCTGCAAGGCTTTGGCTATGTTTATGTTTGCTGTGAAGTTCCCTTTGCTTCCGTAGCAGTTTTCTAACTCGGTTGTTGTACCACGGTTGCTGTTTTCCATCTCTTACGATCTTCCTTGGCACATACTCATCTAATGCATATTGTAGGATGGTTTTGAACTTTGTCCACTGATCCTCAACACTATCTGTACTTGAGATAAAACTTTTGTGTTGAGCCGTCAAGTTCTCTGAAATCTGCTTTTTATGAATTTTGCTAAACAGAAAAATCTTCCTATCTTTTTTAATATTTCTATTTACGGCTGAAATCAGCGATGCTGTAACCGCTTTATGATCGCTAATTCCCTGTTCTTAGTTAACTGTTTCGAATAGTTCGGGTCTGTTTGTCACCAGAATGTCTAATATGTTATCGCCACGAGTCGGTTCTTTGTTTAACTACTCAAGGTAGTTTTCAGATAATGCACTTACAAAAATTTCACTGGACTATTTGTCCCTGCCACTCGTTATAAACATTTGAGTCGCCCAGTCTATATCTGGTAAATTAAAATCTCCACCCAAAACTATAACATGGTCGGGAAATCTACTCGAAATATTTTCCAAATTTTCCTTCAGGTGTTCTGCCACAACAGCTGCTGAGCCAGGGGGCCTATAGAGACATCCAGTTACCATGTTTGAGCCTGCTTTAACCGTGACCTTCACCCAAATTATTTCACATTTCGGATCTCCGTCAATTTACTTTGATACTATTGCACTTTTTATCGCTATAACCACGCCTCCCCCTTCACTGTCCAGCCTGTCTCTGCGGTATACATTCCAATCTGAGTTTAGAATTTCATTACTGTTTACACCTGGTTTCAGCCAACTTTCCGTCCCTAGTACTATGTGGGCATTGTGACCGTTTATTAATGGGAGCAATTCTGGGACCTTTCTATTGACGCTCCCGCAGTTTACTATTACCACATTAATACTGTTATTCCCTGTTGCGTTTTGCCTACTACTACCTTGTCGCGTCTCAGGAGGCGTCTTGTCGGGCCTAGGAAGGGAATTCTCTAACCTAAAAAACCCACAGGTGCACTCCACACGTACTCCGCTACCCTTGTAGCCGCTTCCTGCGTGTAGTCCACGCCTGATCTATTCAGGGGACCCTACACTTCTCCACCCGATAGCGGAGGTCGAGAAATTTGCACCCCAGATGTCCGCAGAATCGTCTGAGCCTCTGGTTTAAGCCTTCCAATCGGCTCCAAACCAGAGGATCGCGATCGGTTCCGGGAACGTTGTTGCTGTTTTGTTTGCGCTCAACCACTCTGTTTCTTCCTTATATTAGCATAAAGATACCATTTGTCGTCACCAGTAACGATGCAGGGTAGGAATGGTCGGTGTTGTTCACAAACTAATTAATGACGAGCATGCAGAGAGCACGTATGGCCACACGCTGATTTTTGTGATTTTGGTTTAGAGCATGCGGTACATGCACACCCGATTTTTGCATGAAAATGTCACACGATGGTGGAATAATCACAGTTCATCAAATTAGCCAGTTCTCGAGTACAATGACGCGGATCATTGCGGATTATTGCGCTTAAGCGATCTTTATCAAACTCCGAAGATCTTTCTGAAAGTGGATGTGAAAACGATTTTCCTCGAAACGAGAAAATCATTTTCTTGGCGTGCTCTGTCCGATGTCGTTGTCCCCACATACGGCAAAAATGTTTCTGGCTGCCCCCGCTGCTGTCATGCCTCCACTAAACTCAAAAGCAGAATACGTCGGAGGTGTTCCGATTTCTCCACTTGGCACTGCATTTTCTAGCGTCCACAGCTCCACTCACTATCTCCAAATGACAAAATATCAATATGTAAACTGAAACATCAACAGTGAAACACAGATAAAAAAATGACAATCGATAAAGAAACCCACAGAAAACGGGAATACCAACATGCAAAACAAAAACGCCACGAACTCATGTAGTAACGTAATACAGGGTTATTACAAATAATTGAAGCGATTTCACAGCTCTACAATAACTTTATTGTTTGAGATATTTTCACAATGCTTTGCACACACATAAAAAAACTCAAAAAGTTTTTTTAGGCATTCACAAATGTTCGATATGTGCCCCTTTAGTGATTCGGCAGACATCAAGCCGATAATCAAGTTCCTCCCACACTCAGCGCAGCATGTCCCCATCAATGAGTTCGAAAGCATCGTTGATGCGAGCTCGCAGTTCTGGCACGTTTCTTGGTAGAGGAGGTTTAAACACTGAATCTTTCACATAACCCCACAGAAAGAAATCGCATGGGGTTAAGTCGGGAGAGCGTGGAGGCCATGACATGAATTGCTGATCATGATCTCCAGTACGACACATCCATCGGTTTTCCAATCTCGTGTTTAAGACATGCCGAACATCATGATGGAAGTGCGGTGGAGCACCATCCTGTTGAAAGATGAAGTCGGCGCTGTCGGTCTCCAGTTGTGGCATGAGCCAATTTTCCAGCATCTCCAGATACGCGTGTCCTGTAACGTTTTGTTCGCAGAAGAAAAAGGGGCCGTAAACTTTAAACCGTGAGATTGCACAAAACACGTTAACTTTTGGTGAATTGCGAATTTGCTGCACGAATGCGTGAGGATTCTCTACCGTCCAGATTCGCACATTGTGTCTGTTCACTTCACCATTAAGAAAAAATGTTGCTTCATCACTGAAAACAAGTTTCGCACTGAACGCATCCTCTTCCATGAGCTGTTGCAACCGCGCCGAAAATTCAAAGCGTTTGACTTTGTCATCGGGTGTCAGGGCTTGTAGCAATTGTAAACGGTAAGGCTTCTGCTTTAGCCTTTTCCGTAAGATTTTCCAAACCGTCGGCTGTGGTACGTTTAGCTCCCTGCTTGCTTTATTCGTCGACTTCCGCGGGCTACGCGTGAAACTTGCCCGCACGCGTTCAACCGTTTCTTCGCTCACTGCAGGCCGACCCGTTGATTTCCCCTTACAGAGGCATCCAGAAGCTTTGAACTGCGCATACCATCGCCGAATGGAGTTAGCAGTTGGTGGATCTTTGTTGAACTTCGTCCTGAAGTGTCGTTGCACTGTTATGACTGACTGATGTGAGTGCATTTCAAGCACGACATACGCTTTCTCGGCTCCTGTCACCATTTTGTCTCACTGCGCTCTCGAGCGCTCTGGCGGCAGAAACCTGAAGTGCGGCTTCAGCCGAACAAAACTTTATGAGTTTTTCTACGTATCTGTAGTGTGTCGTGACCATATGTCAATGAATGGAGGTACAGTGAATTTATGAAATCGCTTCAATCATTTGTAATAGCCCTGTACTATCCGCCAAGTAAAGCTAATACTTAGCTTAGGGCATTACATCTCAGATTTTCATTCAAATACTCTTTACAAGTGGCGTTCCATACGATTTTTTGTTTGTTTGTAATGCTGATATAAATTGAAGTCCCACACTGCGTTTTTCTATCTGTGAGTGAAGCCTAATTTCAGCACCTAATGTAGGCATTTTGATACGATTTCCATTAGAAAACAGACTGATTCACGAGAAAGGTTTGTGTATATCAGTACGTGACATAAAAAAGTCGTCCGGTCGGAGATACTAAGTTGTACCCGTTTGAGGCCGGGCTAGGTCGCGTGATACACAAATTGCAGTGTCCTTTTTTTTCGTGTCTACAGAACGGCAGTGTCCGTTTTTTGGTGTCTACAGACATCATTTCACAAAAAATGAGCTTAGAACATTGCCTCAGCATAGTACACAAACTTGCCTCAGCAAAGTACACAAATAGCGCAAGAGATCTCCACCAAACATAGCAAGCAATGCTTCATGACACACGCCCACCACATAAAACAAATTGCACAAGCTCAAATGCGCACGCATGCTTGCGCTGTTGGGAGCGTCGAGCGAATGTGTAAGGTCGAAGAGAGAAAAGGCATCGTGTGAACGCAGCTTTAATGTACGTTTTGTCTGAAGTTCATGTGGCAAGAAACCCCTGGCAGTTATTGTGGGCTTGGCACGGCTGTTGAATTGCCTCCAAGACTTCTCACTTAACGCGATTTTGGTTCAAATGGTTCAAATGGCTCTGAGCACTATGGGACTTAACATCTGAGGTCATCAGTCCCCTAGAACTTAGAACGACTTAAACCTAACTAACCTAAGGACATCACACACAGCCATGCCCGAGGCAGAATTCGAACCTGCGACCGCAGCAGCCGCGCGGTTCCGGACTAAAGTGCCTTGAACCGCTTGGCCACTGTGGCCGGGTAATGCGATTTTGTTCACGTTCCTTTGGTAACGTTGTTGTAATTTCATGCACCTATGGCCTTCAAACACTTTTGCAGTAGGCGTTTTTACTTCACGTTTTAAAGATGATAAAAGTATTGTTATCTATCAGTGACTTCCTCTTTGTTCGCTGTACAGTAACATGAATAAAGTGAAACACTGATACTCATTCCTAACAAATTTAAGACAGTATGTTATTTAGTAATCTGTAAGTGGTCAGCTTGTAGTCACTGCGAAGAATGAATGTCCACATTACATCACTAACCCGTCATTATTGTCGCGTTCGTATGAAGTACCGATGTCTACTATTGTGCAGGGAGTATATATAGCTCATCCGACGAAGTTATTCCAGTGGCCGTAACAGGGGAGTACCATTGTTAATAATGAAATGGATTTGTATTTAGAAGGAAATCCTGACTTAATCTGGTAGGCACAACAGGGGAAGTGCCGTACTCAATAAGGTACTAGATTCATATCTAGAAAAAAACCTCTGACTTATTCCAGTGGTCAGAACAGCGGATGAGCCGCAGTTAATAAGACACTGGTTTCGTATTTGGAAGGAACCCTTGATTTATTACGGTGGTCACAACAGGAGAAGTGCCATAGTTCATAAGTCTGGGGATTCATAGTTGGAAGGAACCCTTGACTTATTAACGTGGCCGCAACAGGAGAAGTACCGTAGTTAATAAGGCACTGGGTTCGTATTCGAAAGGAATTCCTGACTTATTCCGGCGGCCGCAACCAGTGAATTAATAAGGCACTGGATCAGAATTCTGAAGGAGACCGTGTCGTATGTCTCCTCACTTTCGTTCTTCTATCTAGGCACAGGAATTTTTGGAGGACCACATTTAGTAATTATTTCTTCCCAGTATGTGAGTTGGCTCACTCAAATGTTTCAAATAAAACCTTAATACAATGAGCTTGCAAGGCTTCCAGACTGATTTGGGAACTATGCGGACCGATGGTATTTTAGAAAATGTAAACTGCGTTCTAAAAAAGGCTCTATGCCGTAGGACGGATTAAAGAAAAAACCTCGGGCTTGTTTTCAGAATGACTGAAGGCTCCGGTTTTACGATAAGTGAAAATTTTAATATTGTAAATTAGTAATAAAATCATGCTATTGGTGGATCGGTGCCACATCTTCGCCGCGAAGAAAAGCTGAAAAGTACAACTTGTAACACAATAAATATTTGCAGCCTAGTGGAGAAATAAGGCACAACACGTTATTACGTCAAAATCAGTTATTTGCTTGCGAAATCATCTATAGCTGCAGCCCACGATGCTTACATTCTGACAGATGGAACAAGAGAAGACAAATGCGAAAGGCCAGGTTTCTTCTAGCTGCTCTCTAAAAATTTTGAAGTCTGCGCCTTCTTTTATTACACAAGTATTTATACACAAAGTCTCTGACATGTGAATTGATACATGAAGCCTTTAACGCATAAAAAAGTAAGTTTTTGGAAAGGGGTATTACACCTATCGACACATATCACTAGAGCATATGTGTGCTATGTATCTTTTTTCCATGTAACAACTATTATTTGTTATCCCTTTAACAGTGGCTATTATCTGTTATGCTTTTGACATTGATAGTGACAGAGTTTAAACACCTACTGCGTATGTGTTTTAATCTGTGGAAACAGATACTTTTGGGCAAGGCTGTTCGATTTTCTCTATCTCTCTATGAATAGGGCTGACTGTTGCAAGAGAATGATGAGAAATAATCAAGAATCGCTCTTACGAGTGTTTTTATGGCATTTATTTCGTGGTTTGAATTGCATTTCCTTTAGGTCCTTCCAATGAATCACGCTGACACATGATTTCCTTACAGTTAGGTACCTTTTTGTGGTTATACCTCTTTATGTTGGTCTGGACGGATCCTCTACGTATTTTACAGTTGACAGTTTCTCCACTGATTTATCGTCAATAACGTAATCGAACAGTAATGATTCAAATGGTTCTAAGCACTATGGGACTTAACATCTGCGGTCATCAATCCCCTAGACTTAGAAATACTTAAACCTAACTAACCTAAGGACACCACATACATCCACGCCCGAGGCAGGATTCCAACCTGCGACCGTAGCAGCTGCGTGGTTCTAGACTGAAGCGCCTAGAACAGTAATGGATCTCTTCGCCTATTTATGGGCAATTTCTTTACGTTTGGAGTTCCTGGGGCCAAAAACCGATTCTCTGCAGCTCTTTCTGCATTTTGCTACAGACTTCTGGCGCTACTGCCTTTGTGAAGACAACTGCAGCGGCTAAGAACAGCCCCATGGCCCATCCACTAGACTGTTTACATGTGTTGTAAGCAATAATGGTCCTCTAACATTTCCTTGCGGAACTCCCGAAATTACCGTTAGGTTTGTTAATTTCACATCTTTAAGATTGACTTATTGAGTTTGATCTGCATGGAAGGCCTACCTCCAGTCACAAAACTGGTTCGGTATCCGCTAAGATCGTATTTTGTGCAACAGACGACAATGTGGAACCGCAACGAAGGCGTTCCGGTAGTCAAGGAAGACTAGTTCTGTGAGCGCCTATGCCTGTGGCCCTCTGAAGTCCATGCATGAAAAAGGCGACTTGAGTTTCGTAGTGTAAGACAAAAAGCCAGTCGAAGTACCCAGTGACTCAACGATAATGCAAATAGATTCGAACATCTTGTTCAAAAAAGTTACATTTGTTCGAAAAAGTTACGGAAAAAGTTACGTTTTTCCACTTTTTATGGTGTCTTCTGTATTATGACTACGGCTGAATACGTCGAGACCCTTCTAAAGACATGTAGTTACCGTTTGATTATGAGCAGTGGTCAAATATGTGGACGACATTGTGATTACGTCCAACAGCTTGCAGTGCACTGTCGCACCATTCAAGACGGATTGCGAGCTGTGGTGTCACCGCCAGACACCACACTTGCTAGGTGGTAGCTTTTAAATCGGCCGCGGTCCGCTAGTATACGACGGACCCGCGGGTCGCCACTGTCAGTAATTGCCGACCGAGCGCCGCCACACGGCAGGTCTAGCGAGACGTACTAGCACTCGCCCCAGTTGTACAGCCGACTTAGCCAGAGATGGATCACTGACAACTACGCTCTCATTTGCCGACACGATAGTTAGCATAGCTACGACCTAGCAAGGCGCCTTAGCATTTGATATTGTGATTATAACATGTACCGTCAAGAGCGATGTACACCAATTGTGGATTAAAGTTAAGTATTATATCAACTACGTACTTTATTTGCTACTATTAATTCCCTTAACTGTTCCAGACCTCACGCCAGTCAGCGTGTAATTAAACGCGTGCATTTCGGCCTCCTCTGGCAGCACGGTGTTGGCTCTTCTGCCAACACTTCACAAGCAACATCTATTTCCAGTATGACTGTAAAACTGGGAAACTGCTAATGTCCCCCCCCCTCCCCGCTGTCCCCGTACAATCGTGCTTAGACCAGGAGAAGCCGGGCGCTGTGGCCGAGCGGTTCAAGGCGCTTCAGTCTGGTACCACGTGACCGCTACGGTTGCAGGTTCGAATCCTGCCTCGGGCATGGATTTGTGTGATGTCCTTAGAATAGTTATATTTAAGTAATTCTAAGTTCTAGGGAACTGATGACATCAGATGTTAAGTCCTATAGTGCCATTTGAAGCGTTTTGAACCAGAAGAAAATCGGTGAGAAAAACGTCAAGGCAGCTTTAATAGGTCTAATCCACTTTTTTTGGAGGTATGTCTGTATAGTTACGCCAAGCCAATCATTTGCTACTCATCTAACCAAACTACTGAGGTTTAACAAAAGTATTGTCTTTGAGACAACTGTGAACTCTGCAATATAAATTTCGCCAGTCATGTGATGCATTGTCCTCTAAATCATTGGGTCTCTCTCGACTCAGCGCCCACTAGCTAGCCTACCACTGTGACCAGCCATCCCCCATCCCACCCCCGCTCCCTCCCACCATCTTCATAAGAAATCTTCCAAGTTCAAAGTCAAAGTTTACGTTGTGTGCGAACTCTCCTGTGTACAGAATACTGCCATAACCACAGCTGAAAAATGAAAAATTCTTTGTACATGATAACTATATAGCGTGTCCCGTTTGTCTTGATCACCTCAAATAACGTTTTGTCCAGAAGCAAAATAAGAAAGAATCTACGAGGCAAACATTAATCATTGACGAGTAAAAATGAATTCGTCTGCCACGACGACGACTTATTGAGTTCTGATACTGTCGTAAATTGTGTGGTGAATCTTAAGTCTTTACCGTTGATTTTATCAGATGTGTCAGTAGCTCAGTTGCCATAATTGTAGATTTTCCTTCTGATCAATTGCGGTTTCAGATTTTGGGCGTTCGTATACGTTTTCTGGCTGCCTTCAATAGTTAAATTTTGTAAATAGCTTATTTTCAGTCCTTAAAGATTTTCTACTTATACAGTGTGTCCCAGAAATGTTGAAACAAACTTCGGGGGGCTGTAGAGGCTGTCTTGAGGAACAAATCGAGGATAGGAATCAGTGTCAGAAAACGTCAGAAAACGGAAAGGAATCAATGTCAGGAAACGTCATAAAATGACGCTACAGAGCGTCGAAGTTACACTCACCTGTGCCTGCCACTAGACTGGCACTTCGGCAGCAAACGTGACTTTTTACGCTACCGACCCGTAGGCGGAATGTCTCGAAATGTTTGTTTGTTATCAAGTGATAGCGACTGATTACCACAATCGCCAGTGCAGGAGACTTAGCTGCTGAGTAGCCAGGCCTTATCTCCTATGAATGCGATGCTCTGTTGCCTTAGGGGATGACGGTTTCGGACACGAATTGTCAGTTGCAGTTTACTTTTCTCCTACTTTAGAGAGTTCCAGTAGAAAAATACATTGTGAATGGAAACCCGCATCCGAAAGCGTCATCCACTCAGGCAACAGAGCATCACATTTAGAGGAGACAAGGCCTTTCTTCGCAGCAGCTAGCTTCATCTTTTTCCACTGGTGATCGTGGCAATCAGTCGTGATCACTGAATAACGAACAACATCGCGAGGCCTTCGGTCTACGGTCCGTCAGCGCACAAAGTCACGTTTGGTGCCGTAGGGGTAGCCTAGTGGCAGGCGCCGGCGCGTGTAACTTTGACACTCTGTAGCGTCCTTGGATGACGCTTCTGGACACGGGTTCCTATCCTCTATTTGTTCCTCAATACGTGCCCTAGGGCCCCTTTAAGTTTTCGCTAAATTTTTGGGACACGCTATATATATTTTATTTACTGATGCTATAAGTCAATTCGATCGGATTTTGGTTTTCCGCCCCGAGAGCTGAATGGTCAGCATGACGGATTGCCATCCTACAGGCCTGGGTTCGATTTCAGGCTGGGTCGGTGATTTTCTCCGCTCAGGGACTGGGTGTTGTCTTCATGACATTTCATCCCCATGTGCAAGTCACCCAATGTGTCGTCGAATGTAATAAGACCTGCACCAAGGCAGCTGGACTCGCCCCAAAAGTGGCCCCCAGCCAATGACTCCAAACGCTCATTTCCATTTCCATCGGATTTTGGTTGAAAAAATAGAGACGGATTTAAGTTGAAAAGAAACAGACATTTCTTTTAAAACTGCATCCCTGAATTATACAAACTTTAATTTACTTGCATTAACAGTTTAGTTCTTACCATGTCTGCTACAACTGATCTCTGATTTTTCTCAACCATGACAACGTATTTTCTTGGTGTGAAGTAAGGCAGGGAGACATATGTTTCGGAAATGTGAGATATGTGAAGCACAGCTGTGAAAATATTGGGTTGATTTTGGGTGTAGTTTCATACAAATACAGTATGTAACTTCATTTGTGTTGGATACTTTACAAGCTTACTGAAATGAAATATTGAAACATTTTATTTCTATCCTATACAACACATAACAGTGAATACGAGAGTTCTGAATGAAAATCACATCACTGACGTTAATTTCTTTGGAGGTATACTCATTCTCCCTATGTAATGAAAAAAATGAATAGACTTTCTGTAATATCCGAGAACAAAAGTAGCGCTATCAAAGTCTCTAGTTATTCCTCTCAAGAGAGTACTGTCCTCCACTTCCTGTCCTTGAAAATTCTCGCGATTTATTTAATAATTTGACGTCGGTAAAGATATTTCAGATGGACAATATGCACGTTGCGTAGTGACTATGGAAGGAAAACATACAATATGAGGATGTTCTTTGAGCTGCTATTACACAGGCTGCTCTTCAAGGTTTTTCATCTGAATCAGAGTCCGCTAGATCGTAACATGGCACTTCATTATACGACATCCCCAGAGGTTAGGTCAGCGCCGGCCGAGCGGTTCTAGGCACTTCAGTCCGGAACCATACGACTGCTACGGTCGCAGGTTCGAATCCTGCCTCGGGCATGGATGTGTGTGATATCCTTAAGTTAGTTAGATTTAAGTAGTTCTAAGTTCTGAAGGACTGATGATCTCAGATGTTAAGTCCCATAGTGCTCAGAGCCATTTGAACCATTTGAATTTGGTTAAGTCAACACAACAGTGAAATGAGAACCCTGTTCTACGACACAAAATGTACAAGCGCATCTTTCAAGGTCTAAGGCAGGAGAAAGTATCTTACCACTACGACAGATTTCCGTTTCCGTCACAAATAGCATACATTGCACCTCCTCTATCACTTTCAAAAGTTGTAAATAAACTTAATTTAAAATCTGTGGAAATACGTATTGCTCTCAGGAAACTGAGCATGTAACATTCAGGGTGTAACAAAAATGTTTGGCTGACTTTTCAGAAAGTATTTCTCACAGCTAGAGGAAGAAAGTATGTTATTATGGAAATGGGTCTGGAAACGCTTCATTTTGATGTTGAAACTCAGTTTCTATAACTATCCTACACATTAATCATCTGAAACATATGGGAAATGAACGTATCAGCACAATGTGAACACTTCCCTTTCATTAATGAAGTGTTTAAAACGCCCTTTGTTAGCAAGGATACATATGTCAACCCGCCGTCGGGTTGAGTCCTTGACGCGCTGATGTAGCCCTGGAGAATTGGGTATTGTTTCAGAGTCTTCCAGGATAAAGGCACTGAGACTCTTTAATCAAGAGCTTTCAAATGCCCTCACAAATAAAAGTTTGGCGGGTTTACGTCTGGAGAGCGTGGAGGCCAAGGAACTGGTTCACCTCTACCTCTCCATCTGTCCCGGAATCTGTTGTTTAGAAGCCTTCGAACACGAACGCTAAAATGAGGAGGAGCTCCATCGTGCATGTTTTGTCGCACTCGTGAGGTAATCTCGAAGGAACAATGATAAGATTCTCCGTTGAGCCTGGCTGGAAGAACAGGACGCCCTAACAGACAGTAACGAACACTGCCGACCCAAAAGTTGACACAAAATCTTTAGTGCTGATATGACTGTTCGATTTCGTGAGGATCCTCGACAGCCCATAACTACTGATTGTGAAAATTTACCAGTCTGATCACACTGAAACGAAGGCTCATCCGTGAACAGCACGTTTGCACTAAAGTGAGGGTTAACGCATTGTTGAAAGAACCATTCCTAGAAGCGTATCCGTGCAGGAAAATCAGCTGATGACAGTAGCTGCCCACGCTGTACATGGTACGGATAAAGCAGATACTCATTTAGAGCTCTCCAGCCAGTCATGTGCTCAACATTACTTGTTGCACTATTTGTCTAATGCTCAGACTATGGCTGTCGTCAACTGCATGGAGAAATTGCTCTAGCCGAGGTGTCTTCGTCCTTCTAGGGGCTTCCCCAGTGAAGAGTAGTAGGCTTTAACGTCCTATGCTCCCTAAGACGACAATCGATTGACTCAAGCTTCCAGCACTGTTATTGGAATCTCTTCCAATACAAACGTTGAAAGCCACCGCCATTACCATCTGGTTATCGGCACAGGAAATGGGCGTCTGCCAACTCCCCATTCGAGTACACCTCCATAGTACTGCACCGGGAACCAAGACCGTGATGAACAATAAACAGTTAAAGTTAGTCGCATGCCAGCAGAAGTAATGAAGCTACTAGAATGTCACCACAAGGAATGAAGTTAGTCACATGTGAACGCCGAAAATGAAGTCAAAAGTCAAATATCAATATTACCTTCGTTCAATTGGACCAACAAGCACTGCTGGTGAACTTAAGGATTAGACTTTGCTATACATTCTAACCAAACGTAAAGAAGAGGGTTCAAAAAAATGGATCTGAGCACTATGGGAATTAACTTCTGAGGTCATCAGTCCCCTAGAACTTAGAACTACTTAAACCTAACTAACCTAAGGACATCGCACACATCCATGCCCGAGGCAGGATTCGGACCTGCGACCGTAGCGGACGCGCGGTTCCAGACTGTAGCGCCTAGAACGGCTCGGCCACTCTGGCCGGCAAACAAGAGGGTATTTTGAACATTTTATATAAGAAAACCTTTCATGTTGGTATGGTACCTTCTGTTTCCATGTGTTTCCCGTGAGTAATTGATTGTGAAGAACCGTAGAAAATGAGCTCTAACATGTAAATAAGGAGTTTCTGGACCCAAGTCCTAATAACATATTTGATTCCTCTATGTGTGATTAGTGTGACCTGAAAATTAAACCGTACGTTCTGTTACAGACTGCATATGGCAAAATGATGAAATCAAGTAGAGAAAGATAGTTAATTTTTTTAGCTTTTTCGACAAGTAGTTGGAAAAATTTATTGGTAATAGGAATTCGACTTTAATGCAACTACAGTAACAATTATAGTATGGATTTACAATGGACTTAATGACTCTGCTTGCTGTAGAAGCTACCACAGAATACAGATAAGAGTGAACTGTAGTTCAATATATTCGACGGAACTCACTAAAATGCAGACTCTACAGCTAACAGAAATCGTTATTTCTGTCTCTAATCTCTCTTTCACAATTCATGTTTCCTTCTCCCTAAAACCCTGTTCGTGTGTGTGCTTTTTTCCGTAAAATGATCTAGAAATATGATGGAAGATAGAAAGAAAGTCGCAGAATAAGACACCAAGAATGGACGAGATTTTAATCTCACAGTTAGTGAGTACAGCTTGCACACTTTCGGAGTTTTGCCATCTACGAGAGAAACAGGCGTAGCATTCGTGTTTATCTTCCACTCCAGAGTCGCTCAGAGTCCATGTTTGGGTTGCGCCGAGCGCGATTGCTGTGTGTGAGAGAAACGCGCGCAAAAACAGGCAGAACACTTGCAAAAACAAGCAACGCGTATTTGATTAACCTCACAACTACAGAGATGGGATAGCCATTTTACGTGGCCCGAACAGCATGCACCGTGGTTGTCACTAAATTTCTTCCCCCTCTACCACGGAAGAGAAACGTGTCCTCCGAAATACAATTTCTTATACGGCAGCAGTTGCGTCGAGTGTGCTTTAGTGCCAATTATGAAAGTAAGCATCCGCAAGCCTTTCGCTGGCATTAATGAAATTTCTGGCGCAGAGGAGGGTTGCGTTGCGCGCCGGGCCTGTCGCAGGTCGTTTGCTTCTGTCTCCGCGAACTCTAGGACTTTGATCGCCGGAAGCAATTAAGTGAAGTCAGGCTGCGTCAACGTTGACGTTTTGCTAAACTTGTCTCCGCATAAGCGGTTACGGCAAAGAGAGCAAAACGTGTTGCCTCGTCAACTGCTAGATGCTTCGGCGGTAGAGCTACTTGCGAGCATTTGAGGTTGCAGACGACCGCTTGCCTGGGACCTGTGTAGTTGTATATAATTCTTGCATGTTAAGTAACCAACAGAAATTGGTCTTGAATAAATCATACAATATGCAAGTTCAGTCTAAATATACAATTAAATATAACAGAAAAATAAGAAAAGAACTGTAACTTTCGCTGTGACATTACCGTAAAAGTGCACGACTGATTCCAACACTGCGACTGTAGGACTTTAAGGAATTTATGATTTTTGATTACCAGTCTGGAACCACCAAGTTTTTTCTCCGTAGATTGTTGTGGAACTAGGCATTGAGCCATTTTATTTAGATGTAAAAAGTGTAGTTTATGGGAAATAACATATATTTTATAAAATTCATTCATTATTTTGCACTGAAGTCGTACACCTGCAATGTTTGAGTTCTCATTCACTTGACTCTCATTTGTTTGGAAAGAGGTTACTCACATAGTACGAATATCGTACCAATAAAACATTTCACTTTATGTATTACAATAATAATGCTGTTGTTGTGGTCTTCAGTCCAGAGACTGCTACTCTATCCTGTGCAAGCTTCTTCATCTCCCAGTACCTACTGCAACCTACATCCATCTGAATCTGGTTAGTGTATTCACTCTTGATCTCCCTCTACGATTTTTACCCTCCACGCTGCCCTCCAATGCTAAATTTGTGATCCCTTTATGCCTCACAACATGTCCTACCAACTGGTCCCTTCTTCTTGTCAAGTTATGCCACAAACTCCTCTTCTCCCCAATTCTATTCATTATCTCCTCATTAGTTATGTGATCTAAATATTTAATCTTCAGCATTCTTCTCTAGCACCACATTTCGAAAGCTTCTATTCTCTTCTTGTCGAAACTATGTATCGTCCACGTCTCACTTCCATATATGGCTACACTCCATACAAATACTTTCAGAAACGATTTCCTGACACTTAAATCTATACTCGATGTTAACAAATTTCTCTTCTTGAGAACCGCTTTCCTTGCCATTGCCAGTCTACATATTATATCCTGTCTACTTCGACCATCATCAGTTATTTTGCAACCCAAATAGCAAAACTCCTTTACTACTTTAAGTGTCTCATTTGCTAATCTAAGTCCCTCAGCATCACCCGACTTAATTCGACTACATTCCACTATCCTCGTTTTGCTTTTTCGGTTATCGTTCCACCGGTATTGGCGTACTGCGCACAGAAATATTGAACAGTACAAATTAAGCAAGATAGTTTCATGATTTCAAGTCCACAGGGATAACAGAAGATACAATGGAAAAATATAGAGGAACGGAGAGACAAAAGTATATCCTTAATCTATATATTCCACCTCTGATTGAAATAAAAAGCCAACGTATTTAAAAGTACTGCTATGGAACGCTGTGTACCTACACTGAATCACTTAAAATTTAATATTTATGATCTTCAAATAATTTTTTATCACTTCCGTTGTAACTGTAAATTTGTGTTCTGCCTTACGGCAGGTCTTGTCATGGGGAAAGCTTCATCAGAGAGGTCCAGCACATGAGCGTCTAGGGAAGGGATTCCAGTGGTGGTTTCCCGTTGCCTTCTACTGATGAGGATGAAATGATAATGAGGACAACACAACACCCAGTTCCTCAGCGGAGAAAATCCCCAACCCAGCCGGGAATCGAACCAGGGCCCCTTGGCGTGACAGACCGCTGCGCTGACTACTCATCTATCGGGGCGGACATTTCCGTTGTAGGCCACTGAAAAAATCAAACGAAATATGTTTCGTTACGAAACAAAATGAAAGTCTGTTGAATCAGAAGAGTGATTGTTATACAGGGTGGTCCATTGATCGTGACCAGGCCAAATATCTCACGAAATAGGCGTCAAACGAAAAAACTACAAAGAACTAAACTTGTCTAGCTTGAAGAAACGAAACATCAGTCTCCCTTTTAAAAGAGCAACGCTGATTGGGGGAATATTTCTGAAGCAAAGAACCAGAGGAGTGAGGGAAGACAGAGAATGATATACCTTTCCAACTTTTCCAGAAAAAGGGGCCCGTTCCGTGGTCGCTCTTGGAGCGGCAACACGTAACAGGGAAACCAGGTACGCTATGGTTGGCCCGCTAGATGGCACTGCCATAGGTCAAACGGATACCAACTGCGTTTTTTTTAAAATAGGAATCCCCATTTTTATTACATATTCGTGTAGTGCGTAAAGAAATATGAATGTTTTAGTTGGACCACTTGTTTCGCTTTGTGATAGATGGCGCTGTAATAGTCACAAACATATGGCTCACAATTTTAGACGAACAGTTGGTAACAGGTAGGTTTTTAAATTAAAATACAGAACGTAGGTACGTTTGAATATTCTATTTCGGTTGTTGCAATGTGATACATGTACCTTTGTGAACTTATCATTTCTGAGAACACATGCTGTTACAGCGTCATTACTTGTAAATACCACATTAATGCAATAATAAATGCTCAAAATGATGTCCGTCAACCTCAATGCATTTGGCAATACGTGTAAAGACATTCCTCTCAACAGCGAGTAGTTAGCCTTCTGTAATGTTCGCACATGCATTGACAATGCGCTGACGCATGTTGTCAGGCGTTGTCGGTGGATCACCATAGCAAATATCCTTCAACTTTCTCCACAGAAAGAAATCTGGGGACGTCAGATTCGGTGAACGTGCGGGCTTCGATGACCAATCCACCTGTCATGAAATATGCTATTCAATATCGTTTCAACCGCACGCGAGCTATGCGCCGGACATCCATCATGTTAGAAGTACATCGTCATTCTGTCATGCAGTGAAACATCTTGTAGTAACATCGGTAGAACATTACGTAGGAAATCAGCATACATTGCACCATTTAGATTGCCATCGATAAAATGGGGGCCAATTATCCTTCCTCCCATTATGCCGCACCATACATTAACCGGCCAAGGTCGCTGATGTTCCACTTGTCGCAGCCATCGTGGATTTTCCGTTGCCCAATAGTGCATATTATGCCGGTTTACATTACCGCTGTTGGTGAATGACTCTTCGTCGCTAAATAGAACGCGTGCAAAAAATCTGTCATCGTCCCGTAATTTCTCTTGCGCTCAGTGGCGGAACTGTACACGACGTTTAAAGTCGTCGCCATGCAATTCCTTGTGCATAGAAATATGGTACGGGTGCAATCGATGTTGATGCAGCATTCTCAACACCGACGTTTTTGAGATTCCCGATTCTCGCGTAATTTGTCTGCTACTGATGTGCGGATTAGACGCGACAGCAGCTAAAACACCTACTTGGGCATCATCATTTGTTGCAAGTCGTGGTTGATGTTTCGCATGTGTCTGAACACTTCCTGTTTCTTTATATAACGTAACTATCCGGCGAACGGTCCGGACACTTGGATGATGCCGTCCAGGATACCGAGCAGCATACATAGTACACGCCCGTTGGGCATTTTGATCACAACAGACGTACATCAGCACGATATCGACCTTTTCCGCAATTGGTAAACGGTCCATTTTAAGATGGGTAATGTATCACGAAGCAAATACCGTCCGCACTGGCGGAATGTTACGTGATACCACGTACCCTCCGCCACACACCGTCAGGTGGCTTGCGGATTATGGATGTAGATGTAGTTACGTATACGTTTGTGACTATTACAGTGCCATCTATCACAACCCGAAACAAGTTGGTCCAACTAAAACGTTCATGTTTCTTTACGTACTACACGAATATGTAATAAAAAAAATGGGGGTTCCTATTAAAAAAAAAACGCAGTTGATATCCGTTTGACCCATGGCAGCGCCATCTAGCGGGCCAACCATAGCGCAATCTGGTTTCCCCCTTCAAGCAATACGAGTTTCGTTGTTTGTAGTTTTTTCGTTTGATGCTTATTTCGTGAGATATTTGGCCCGGTCACTATCAATGGACCACCCTGTATACCGACATATAGGAATGAAGTGACGGAAGTCAGCGTCAGTCCAGCAGAAAGAAGAGAACTAATCATTAGATAACTTAATTAATATAAAAACTCAGGAGGGGACAAAAATATTGCACTAGAACGTGTAGATAATGTACATATAATATGAAAGTCAGTAAAATGTAACACGGATATTTAACAGTTTTTAGTGTCTTGAGGTGATTTAAAACCATTGTTGTAAGTAATTAGAAGTCGTTTTTCCTGGAGTTGCTGTTGCTTGAAAGAACTTCCGGCTGTGAAATGGCGCATCGGCTTCGTATCGGTGATCTTAACCGGGATCAGAATGAGAAAGGCAAGTGAGTTTCAGCTTACGTCTCGGCAGCGCCGCGAGAGAACCGCACGCTGGGGCAACCTGTGAAAGAGCGAAGGAAGGTTTGACAAAGCACTCGACAGCTCATGTGCCGCCATAGTGGCGTCTTTGTCTGTTTGCGGAAGACTTGTGTGGCCGCGGCGCGGTTTAAAATGAACGCCGCGGCTTCAGCCCCTGCGCGCTGAACGTGTTGTGGCGCGCTCCTCGGGACAAATATTGACTTTGCGAAGCGTCGAGCGCCGCCTTCCAAGCAGAAGACCCCACATGGGAAGACTGCCGCGTACACAGACAATACGCCACCTACTGGCGCTGCCGCGACTCGTCGGAACGACGGATATTCAGTTAAAAGAAAATTGCCCGATCCGGATGTAAATGTCAATCTCTTGTGCTATACCCGTGCTGTAATTAATTTTCTGTTCAATGTTATTTTACTTTCTTTACTGGAAATATTTTCTCCAGTCATTTAATAGCTTCACATTCAGTTCATCAAAATTACACCAAAATCCTTGGCGTAACATTAATAAGGAGTACAGTGATGAAACTTCTCCATTCTACATAGGTGATGACTTTAAATTTTTCCTAATTTTTAAATTCTGACTTTCGGCTAGGATGTCTTACAGCGAATCAAATAACAGTGTTACTACAGAGAAAACACGTTTCCAGTGTTCTGAAGATGTTATGTGTAACATCACGAAAGTGTTCTTAGCTTGTTATGCTTGGGTGACAGCTGAATGTTTGCTTCACAGTTATTACTCATAAATGTACAGGGTGTCTGTCACTTAAGTTCCAGTTTGAAATCACTGTAGAGAGAGAACCACAGTTCGGAATAACATCAAATTTAAACAACAAATTACTGAGGCACGGAGACACGCCGTGGAAAAAATGTAACGAAAATTTTACCAATAAATGGCGCTCTAAGCGTCTTAACATCAGTTGTGTCGGCTGCAAATGACAGATGAATCTCTCTACTACGGCCATGCCGTTGCAGCCGAGCGGTTCCAGGCGCTTCAGTCTGGAACCGCGCGACCGCTACAGTTGCAGGTTCGCATCCTGCCTCGGGCATGGATGTCTGTGATGTCTTTAGGTTAGTTAGGTTTAAGTAATTCTATGTTCTAGGGGACTGATGACCTCAGATGTTAAGTTCCATAGCGCTCAGAGCCATTTGAACCATTTTTTAACTACGGTTATAGTTTGAGCTGCACATAACACCATCTGTACTGCTCAATGTGCATGACAGCACAAGTTCGGCAGACAAGTTATTGGACTGTTATTTAGGTAAGCCCAACCACCACGGCAAGGTAGTACCACCTTTGATGGGAAAAATCGGTTTTTAACTATCCTGAGGCCAAAAATCGCACAAGAAGCAAAATGACATCGGTTTCTACTTCTAGTGACACTGGAGCAAGACATGTTCGTATGCTGTCCACCGTTTCCTGCCACAAGTTGAACTCGAGAAACTGCACGTTCCACAACACATCAGAGTGCCTCGGGTTGCGGCAGTTCAGCTACGTTCATAATTGGAGCACTGAACACAGCATCATTCAGATGACTCTACAGCCCCTCCCGCCGGAGTTTCAAGTCCTCCCTCAGGCATGGGTGTGTGTGTTGTTCTTAGCATAAGTTAGTTTGAGTAGTGTGTAAGTCTAGGGACCGAGGACCTCAGCAGTTTAGTTCCTTAGGAATTCACACACATCTGAACATCATCTGATTCTACAGCCAATGGATTAAGATCAGGTGATCTAGATGACTAGGCTGTAGGGAAATGACGGCTAATAATTCCAACATCTCCGAAGTACATGTTCAGCAGCCGCTTCACCGACTGCGCAATGTGTGGAGTAGTGCCAATCTTGCATAAAAATGATTCTACCCACACATCCACAGTGTTGAAGTGTTGGAATGACGGCTGAGCGGTTCTAGGCGCTTCAGTCTGGAACTGCGCGACCGCTACGGTCGCAGGTTCGAATCCTGCCTCGGGCATGGATGTGTGTGATGTCCTTAGGTTAGTTAGGTTTAAGTAGTTCTAAGTTCTAGGGGACTGATGACCTCAGTCCCATACTGCTGAGAGCCAATTTTTTTGTTGGAATGACGTTGGAGAGCAAAGGACTCTCATATCGTTTACCTCTCATACTGTAAGAGGTATGTGCTGCCTGCGATATGTAAGCAATAAGAGAATCTGAGACCAAAGAGCAGTGTTGACTGCAGTACGAACTGTCTAGCAGTAGCAGTAAGTTGTTGCTAGCGAGCAGTCGCCTGTCTGCGCTTGTCAGTCCTGTGTGGTGTATCATGTTGGCTGGGCCGGTCGCGGTGCAGCGATGCCGGAGCCTGAGTATTATTGTATAAGGTAAAAAAAGCAGCCTCGCGCATATCTAGTAATATTACGTAAACTCACATGTGAATCTTTTAAAAATGTCCTAATAATAAGCTTTGTCTAATTTCTAACAAGCATTCATTTCAGTTTAAAGAATTTAATTTTTTTAATGCATGATCATTCCGATTGTTGCAAAAGAAAAACCATTTGCTTCCTTTCATAAATGACAAATGTATAGGCCAGCATTGCACAGAGCTGTGCCGGAAAAGAGCTATTGTAAGAGCAGATAGTGGCCGACTTTATCTAGGTGAGAAATTTTGCTTTTTATTCAGAATGATCTTACAGGACCATGACGCAGCACTGCTGTCGTCCAAATTTTACCAGGTTACTGAATTTATTTTTTATTACGAGGTTCAGTAATTTTTCTGTTTCGAGCTTATATTAAATGAGAAAAGAATTTTGTGGGTACATTAAATGGGAACCAATTTTGTTCAGAGGTTACACAAAAAATAGAATCATATTATTATTATCATTTATTAAGTTTTTTGTGAGGTTACACAAAAAGTAGAATCATTAACAAAAAATAATATTCAAAAATATTTCGTGTGGGGAGGTTACACTTGGCGACAACCGGCCAGGATCGGATTTCCTTTGTGAATTTCTGAGATATAGTCATATATCTGCTCTTATTTACTTAAATGTAGTTTGCATCTGGCGCAACGCATTTACTAATTTGTCACTCTTTCTTTCACTGATCATCGGCAATTTATTGCTCTTTGTTGTAATTGTTTGTTTCATTTCGCTTTGTCTTTGTTTCATTTGTGCTTAATTTTGATTTGTGAAAAAATGCCGCGAAAAACTGTTAACAGTACATCGCGATGTGCAATGAGTGAAACAGCCGACTCTAATAATTTGACCGAAAATACTTGCGACACTCAGTGTCTTAATGATAGTCCTCCATATAGAGACAATCAGTGCGTGCCGATCACTCGTAATGACTTTAATGCTAATGATGAGCAAACAAATTCAATTGTGTCCTCTGTTGATTTAACGACAATTGATGACGCGGCACGTTCCGATACAATGAACGCTGCTCAGTTTGACACACCCGGTTTGCAAAATTTGCACAGTGAACAGATAAATTTTTCTCACGAAGATGAACAATGTAGACAAAATACGTCAGATTTATTTGATTCCGGTGTAGTGACCAACAGTGCACATCCGATGGGCAAACCTTTTCAAGAATTACAGAATGACCAAATGGTTACAGAAAACGTGACAAATGCAGATACACCAACACACAGCATAGAAAATAGAGTTGGTAATTTTGGCTGGGATCAAGTTATGGCAATATTGCTACAACTTAATGAAAAAATAGACAACAACTCCAAACAGTCGAATGAAAAACAAGACAACAATTACAAACAACTTAATGAAAAAGTAGACAACAATTCCAAACAGTCGAATGAAAAACAAGACAGGTCGATCGAACAAATTAATAAGAACTTTAAACAGATTAATGAACAGATTGCAGCCGTTGCCTTGCAATGCCATGATACTAAAGAACAATTACGAGAGGAGATTAAGACTTGTGCTAGGAATAGTAGTGAAGAAATTAGATCCGTGGCTCAAGAATTAAATAATACGCAAGCAGCTACAACGAAATTACTTAAAGACGAAATTAGTGCAGTCGCTAAACAATGTTCTGAGAACGCAACACATTTACGCGATGAGTTTAAATTAATGTCAGCAGAACTTTCACGCACACTGGATGCGAAAGTAGACGCGAAGTTTGACCAACAGAACAGCCAAATCGACGAACGTTTTAATCACCACCTACAAAACCGTGAAACGCGTTACCGTAAATTTATACAGGAACAGAATAAAGTAAAGCGACAAGTCATGGAAACAATTATTGCACAGAGACAGGAAGATAAGCGTAAATTGTTTACGAAAGCAAAAACATACGTAGACAACAATATTGCTACAATATCAGACGAAATTAATACTATCAAACAGTTGAACACCGAATTGCATGATGAAATCTCCGATCTTAAAACAAAAACAGACACACACAAAGTAGACTTTCAGACAGTGACCGACAGACTTGAACAATTAGAACTAATGCAGGATCCCGATGCCATCAAAGCAGACGTTATGAAATGAAACGAAACCACACGTAAAATACAAAAACAAATTAATGCTTGTGATAATAAAAACGATGATCAGGTAAAAGCACTGACTGAAAAATATGATGAATTGGCCAGTCGTGTTGACGTTATCGAAAGTAATAATGACACCAAATCAGACGATACGTCATCTGTTTCGTTTAATCAAACACCCGAATTCCAAAATTTACAGCAGACGATCAGTGATATAGGTTCGTCTAATAATACATTACGTAGAAAATTGTCATCTTTACAGCAAGAGGTAACAGAGATGAAAAATGTTTCAGCCTTTAACACATCACAGCTTACGCCACTTTGCGAACATTTGTCAGACTCACACAGCCAGTACAATTTAAAAATTTACAGAGAGTACGTGAGTGAGATTCCGAACAGTCACAGACAAGTAGATTCTCATACAATTCTGAACCTGTTCAGACATACAGAGACGATAATTTTTATTACAAACACTTTCTATCTGTTAGGAAATTTAAAGTGCTTAATAATGACAGAAGACAGATTCACGGTTTGGACTGGATACGACAATTTGCTTTTGTGTTTTTATCAGCTTGGGCTGTAATGCAGAAACTAGAATTGGACTGGATACGATAATTTGTTTTTGAATTTTCACCGGCATTGCCTGTAACGCAGAAACTAAAATTTATTTGCTGCGTGTAATTGACCTCAGGGGATTCATTACACTTCGGTGAATATGTACCGTAGCATGCACAGGGCCCCGAGCCGTAGTAGTGCTATTTCATCTTTAGTTTTCTGCTCTGCTACCTTCTCTTCTACTATCCTTTATATCTGTCAAAACAGCTCTTCAACTATCGACCTATCTAGGATTAGAAATGAGTAAAGAAAACCTGATATGACAAGTTTTCCCGAAAGTGACAATTTTCATTAGACACTCCAGAACTACCAGCGTAATTTTAATGAAAGACAGAAGTGTAATCATCAGTATGTACAAAATTTTCAGCTATCGCAGATGCATTTTGGCAACAATAGAGGTTTTTCCCCACAACAGCATCAAAACCAGCCGGTTAACATACCTAACCAACAATGTAATGTGCAAGGTCAACCAAGCTTTAATGTTTGGCCGCCTACACGTATAGCGTCGGCCACACCAAATAGCAACGTACAGCAGTAAGGAAATCACTACGTACAGAAGACACATCATTTCAACTCACATCGCAATGCGCCATATAGCAATGACTATCATGACAGACGTAAAAGTAATGAGCACAATTTTCAGCGTACGTTTAATAACAGTCGGTCTTACCAGCAGCAGAATCATCCGCAACAACGAATTATCATGAATGAACCAGACAGTCGATATCATCCCGAACCTAATACGTCAGGAAGAAATAACAGAACAGTGCAAGAAGTTGAAATGCCACAGCATCCTTCCGGAAATAATAGCACGTCAGATAGAATTTGACTACATACAGTACAGGTTGCATCTTCGGCAATGTAAGCCATACTTTTGACACACAGAATCTTGTTCACGAAAATTTTATTAGTTTTGATGACATCCGATACACACTTTTGCATGAAAGACAGAATCACAACGTATGTAGACGACATTCTTATCGCAGAAGCTAACTGGTCTGAACACAATCTGATTCTTGAACAACTGTTACGAACTTTACGTGCACAAGGACTCACAGTTAATCTTAGCAAATCGCACTTTGGCAAAACTTCTATAAAATTTCTTGGACATGTAATTTCAGCAGAAGGCATTGCGCCTGACCCGGAAAAACTTCAAGCTTTACGTGGCATTACTGTTCTTACGACGAAGAAACAATTACGCAGCTTTTTGGGTTCAATTAACTTTTTTCGTAAATTTATTCATTACTCTGCTTTAGACACCCCTAGATTATGTCAATTGACAGGTAAAAACACTATTTGGTCCTGGGATAGCCAAGCACATTCTGAATTTGTGAATCTGAAAGAAGCTTTGTTGAATGCACCACTTTTATCACATCCAGATCTTACTAGAAATTTTTCCATTGCTACCGACAGTTCTAACATCGCTTTAGACGTACACATTTTTCAGGAAATTGAAGAAGATGGTACTACAGTAATTAAAAACATCGCCTTTGCGAGTCGCATTCTGTCACCTGCTGAACGCAATTAATCTGTTACAGAACTTGAAACATTATGTGTTGTATGGGCATTTACGAGATTTAGGCATTTTCTTTATGGAAGACACACTACCGTTTACACAGATCATACAGCTATACAGTTTTTACTTTCCGCTAAATTTACACACGACAGATGAAGCAGATGGAAACTTTATTTACAAGAATTTAATTTTACAATTGTTCACATTCCCGGTACACAAAATATTGTAGCAGACGCACTATCCCGTTCTCTCAGCAACAATCAGCAAGACATCGCAACCAACTTCTGCAAAGCAAATTTCAGCGTCATGTAAAATGGTTCAAATGGCTCTGAGCACTATGGGACTCAACATCTTAGGTCATAAGTCCCCTAGAACTTAGAACTACTTAAACCTAACTAACCTAAGGACATCACACACACCCATGCCCGAGGCAGGATTCGAACCTGCGACCGTAGCAGTCCCGCGGTTCCGGACTGCAGCGCCAGAACCGCTAGACCACCGCGGCCGGCAGCGTCATGTATATTCAACAAGTTGCATTTGAAAATTTCATTTCGTCGTCATTACGAGACATAGCACAAGAGCAGAGTATAGACAACGTATGGAAAGAAATAAAACACCTTTGCCAAGATAGGAATAATGTTACCATTAGAAACCATTACACTGTACGCAATAATATTCTGTTTCGCCGCTCTCACCCTGACAGCAACAACTGGTTACTATGCATTCCTGACGAGCTTGTTAACAAATTAATTTGGTATACTCATTGAAGTTACGCACACTATGGAACCAGAAAATGTTTTCTTATACTGAGACAGAACTGTTACTTTGCCAACATGGAGAAACGTATTCGACGAGTTTTAGCGTCATGTAAAATCTGCCAGAAAGCTAAGTCAAACACGACTTCACATATTCCTCCGTTACATCCCAATATACCTGTTAAACTGAGACACATGGCCGCTGTAGACATTTTTGGTCCGATTTCCAGAACTAATAGAGGTTTTTGCTACATCTTTGTCGCTGTTGAACTCACTTCAAAATTTGTTACCTTCACTCCGTTACGCAAAGCTACTGCTAAATCTGTTTCGAAAGCATTTGTAAAACATTTTTTATTTCATGTAGGGCATGTGTTGAAAGTAATTTCCGACAATGGACCACAATTTCGATCTGCTATATGGACACGTATGTTACGAACAAGAAACATTTCTCCGATCTATATATCCAAGTATCATGCTTCTTCGAACCCTTGTGAACGATTAATGAGAGAAATTGGTAAACTGTGTAGAATATACTGCCATAAAAGACATATTGATAGGGACACACAAATACTTTCATTCCAGGATGTAATTAATTCCATACCAAATGAATCTACTATGCTATCTCCGACTGTTATACTGAAAAATGTTGAACCACCTAACAAAATCAAAGAATTAGTATCCTTTCCTACATCTCGTCGACTACGACACCATGAAATAATTGACATTGCGCTGAACAACATCAAACGTGCCGCAGAGCGCCGGAGAAGACAGCAAAAACAGGTTTGTACACGCCGTGACTTTGACATTGGACAGAAGATATTAGTGCGTACACACTATTTACCTAACAGAGGAAAGAGTAGATGTAGTAAATTTGAGCTTCTATACGCAGGTCCATATAGAATTCGCAGCATTCCTCACCCCAATGTAGTACACGTCGAAACACTGAGAACCGGAAAAAGTAAAGGCAATCACCATGTCTCCAATATTAAACCCTTTATTAAATGAACATACTTTATGATTTATCACACTGTAATGCCATTTCCTGATTTTTATATGACCACTTATACAATTATATTTATATGAACACTTACTGATGATTATTATATTTTTTCTTGGCCAGTGCCCGGCAAGGTAAGGTTAGCAGGTCGCTTTTCTTGTCGCTACACATAAGACTGTGCACATTTTTCCAGATAAACTTACATATTTTATGAACAATTATGCAATTCTATCTAGTGACATATTAATTTTATCAAATTCTCTCTCCATTAAAGTCTTCAACTCTCGCCTCTATGAACTACACAACATACAAGCTGAACACAAAGAAAGTCATTTCTTGTCGTTATATATCAGACCGTGCACATTTTCCATTTTTTATGTATGTATGATTGTTTTCCTGTTTCTTTGTATGCACTATGAAATCTTTAAGATATAACAAACACCAGCTGACTTTGACATTTTTGCCTTATGATATCTCAACATCGTGACTATTTTACATTTTTTTGCTACTACATTATGATACTATGTGTACATTTTTGCACCTGCACACTGTCTGTGTTTTTGACATATTACGTTTTCCGTCATGCTATGCTGTATGCTTAATTATATCACTAGAAACCAGTTTTTATTTAATGGGTATATGATTTAAATGCAAGACATTAATCATTGTTCAATATTTTCAGAAAGCAATAACGTGTAAAAGAAATAAATGAAACAAACCACAGTGGATTACTATGAAATGGGAATTTCACCTTCGCAATGAACGAAAGAAGATGCAATACCTTGTCACGAAGAGTAAATGGATCAGAATTAACAAACATTAACATGAATATGCTATACACATCGTATGATAGCAGTCTTAACTAATTTTTTCTTTCAGAATACGAGGCGATTGATGCAGGCTGTCAGACAGAACTACACATCTTAGTTTTAGTGATAAAATATGCTAGAAATAAGAAACTCTATACTATGAATAGTTGTATTAAGTAAATGGTAATATGAATAATGAATAATAAAGTGTCCTTTTGCGGATAATAATGAATGATGATGAATAGTGATGAAGAATATGGTAATATGAATAATGAAGTTTTTCTTTGCAGGTGATGATAATAATGAAGTTATGGTGATATGAATAATGAAGTTTTTGTTTACAGGTGATGATAGTGATAAATTTTATATGGCCACTAAACGCACCACTTTTAAGTTTTTCTTTGCAGATGAGAATAATGATGAAGTTAGTTAGTTAAGAAATGCTATGTTGTTATTTAAGTATTTGTTGCAGTTCGTTTTGACAGTATGTTTATGTCACATGGTATAATGACAGAAGGTTTTGGAAAGGGCAGCTAGAGTACATATATTGAGTACACATTTCATTACCTGTTAATTCGAAGTTCACTACTTTTCAGCATAATATGCGTTTCTTCTTTCAGCTTAATAACCCATTTTGTATTTTTTCTAGAAGAAGCTATTCACGAAATTAATATGCTATAAGCAGTTAATCATTAAACCTGTTCTAGTACTTGCATTTTATACCCATTTGTGTGTGTCATTCATGAATGTGATCACATATACTCTACTTGTTTCATAACCTTGCTACAGCTGACTCATGATGAATGACGTTACCTATCCTCATTTGCAGCAACAAGTCAAAAGCAAATATTTTCATGCCCCAGCAATCAATTATCGATCCCAACGCAATGAATTGCTAACAAAAAAAAAAAAAGTATTACCAGTCCCAAATAATGCTACTAGTTTAAGAGAGTTCTGAGTAATACTGAATTATGTTTTCTAATCACAGACCTTGAGTAATAGTTACAGTGTGTTACATTTTCAGTATGTCCTATGTCACTTGAATGATGAGTTCTAAGTAATACTGAATGATGCTTTGTAACAATACATTAATACTATGCCAATAATTTCTGTAAATAATATTTTTGTTATACTCTATAAATGCTATGCCAATAATTAACTCTCATTTTGAATGATAACTTCTGAATAATACTGAATAATGTTTTATAAAAATATAAGAATAATTTGTAACTGGCCAATGAGTGCCAATAATTATTTTAAATATGTCGTATGTCACTTGAATGATGAAAAATGTTTTGTACTATTCAATACTTGCTATATGTTTAGTAACTGGCCAATGAATGCCCTGTTTCTTATTTTAATTTTGTATTATGTCACCTACATGCTATTATATATGAATACCAGTAGCTTAATGCTACACTCATTAGCTCCTGTTTTGAATGATGACTTCTGATTGTTTGTAACTGGCCAATGAGTGCCAATGATTACTATAACTAGGTGAATTATGTTAATACTATGCAATTAATTACCTCCTGTTTTGAATGATGACTTCTGATGGTTTGTAACTGGCCAGTGAGTGCCAATGATTACTATAACTAGATGAATTATGTAAATGCTATGCCATTAATTAACTCTTGCTTTGAATGATCACTTTTAAATAATGTATAAAAATGGTTTGTAACTGGCCAACGAGTGCCAATGTTCACTGTAATCAGATGATTTATGAACATTATTCTGTAATACTTCATACATAGTACAGAAGTGTTCAGTAACTAGGCGATGAGTGCCAACAATTAGTCAAATCGGTTGATAGACTAGTGTAATTCTCAATGATGACTAGCATGAGACTTAATGTCCTTCACCTTCCGACATAATTGCCAGAAATTACTGCAATATACGTTTGTCCTGTCTATTTTTATGATCATGGAGCACTATATTTGGTTTCTGCACTAATTCTACATTGGTGAATGAGTGTGGTGTTGACACATCATGGCGTCCACCACCTTGAACAATGGAGATGTTACTATGGTTCCACTGTTTGGTGTACCTAATGTACTACCAAAATGATAACATGGAATATTAATACGACATTTCAGTGTCTTGGCTACACTGATTAATACTTCAGGGAGGAGAACATCAGATTGTCTCACTTGGTGTTGTGCTTCTGTAGAAAGATATGGACTTTCAGTGCAGCTACGTGCAACCTAATGTGCTACAACCATGATGCAATCCTTCCCTTTCCTATCCTAGGTCTAGTAAAATGGTAACAAAAAAATACTACAGTGCGTATGCCCTTTATGTTATTTGTTAATATGATTTGTACTAATTGCGAATATATTTTGTCATTGCTTGATATGTTCTGTTCTCAGTGCATGTGCACTATATTTCATTTCATGTTATGCACTTATATATATGTATATACTCTGTGACTGTAAACTTAGTTAATTAAGAAAGAATTGCGTATATATTTTGTGATTTCTTGATATATTCTGTACTCAGTGTATGTGCACTCTATTTCATTTTATATTCTGTACTTATATATATGTATATACTCTGTGACTGTCAACTTAGTTAATTAAGTAGATTTTAGAAAAATTTGTTGCTCATGGCAAGTCCAATTGACTCACCATCGCTGCTAAATTTTTGCCCCCCAGTGGAGGGTTATGTAAGAGGTATGTGCTGCCTGCGATATGTAAGCTATAAGAGAATCTGAGACCAAAGAGCAGTGTTGACTGTAGTACGAACTGTCTAGCAGTAGCAGTAAGTTGTTGCTAGCGAGCAGTCGCCTGTCTGCGCTTGTCAGTCCTGTGTGGTGTATCATGTTGGCTGGGCCGGTCGCGGTGCAGCGATGCCGGAGCCTAAGTATTATTGTATAAGGTAAAAAAAGCAGCCTCGCGCATATTTAGTAATATTATGTAAACTCACATGTGAATCTTTTAGAAATGTCCTAATAATAAGCTTTGTCTAATTTCTAACAAGCATTCATTTCAATTTAAAGAATTTAATTTATTTTTTAATGCATGATCATTCCGATTGTTGCAAAAGAAAAATCATTTGCTTCCTTTCAAAAATGACAAATGTATAGGCCAGCATTGCACAGAGCTGTGCCGGAAAAGAGCTATTGTAAGAGCAGATAGTTGCCGACTTTATCTAGGTGAGAAATTTTGCTTTTTATTCAGAATGATCTTACAGGGCCATGACACAGCACTGCTGTCGTCCAAATTTTACCAGGTTACTGAATTTATTTTTTATTACGAGGTTTAGGAATTTTTCTGTTTCGAGCTTATATTAAATGAGAAAAGAATTTTGTGGGTACATTAAATGGGAACCAATTTTGTTCAGAGGTTACACAAAAAATAGGATCATATTATTATTAATTAAGTTTTTTTGTGAGGTTACACAAAAAGTAGAATCATTAACCAACAAATAATATTCAAAAATATTTCGTGTGGGGAGGTTACAATATCGCTTATCAGTGACGAATCGGATGACACAACCCGCACGATTCATCTCCTCGAAAACATATGGCCCTAGGATAAACGATGCCGACGACCCGCATTACACACTCACCTTTGCATGGTGAAGTGGTACAGGTTGTTGTGCGTTGGTTTCCGTTGGCCATAATCTGCAGTTCTGCGTACAGACATGCACTTGTAAATGGAAATAAACTTGCCCTGTCCATGGAATGTTCTATAGCCTTTCACTTTACGTTTTCTCTGGAGCAAGAAATTTCAGAGCGAACGTTTGTCTTATTGGCAGATCAGCAGGGAGCAATTCCTGAACGTGGATGATTTTGTATGGACAGCAATGCAGGATGTTTCCTAGGATTTTGTGCACCGTGTTCGCAGGCATTTGCAACGCTCGGGAAATGCCCTGTGCATAGTACGTTTGCACATCACCGCTCGACCCCTTCCGCAGTGCTACGGCCATATCTCCGACTGGTCTTGGATCAACTGCCTTCTTCCTATCGCCACACTGTGCTTCAAAAGAACCTGTATTTTCGAATTTTGTGATCAGTTTCTCCATATCCTTAGCAGAAATCGGACCAGTGCCTTTTTTCATGCACTTGAGTCTCTGGAACTTCTGCAGGGCTAGTGGTGCATAGTCACCGCTCCTGTAACAGAGCTTCACTAGCAGCGCGCGAACATTTGTGAAAACAGCCATGTTGGAAAAGCCGGACGCAAACTGACGATCTGTCCCGTGCAGCGCGTTTGTTGGGCTGCATATTAAGGTATGTACATTGTCTAGTCTTCTAATTTTTATTAATTTTTTTCTCCCATTACGTTTCCACCTGCGTCAACAATACGCTGTTGATTAGGTCGCCGTTGACCGACAGTAAAGTTGAATATGCTGTACAAATTTGACTTCATTCTGAGCAGTGCTTCTCTTTCTACAGTGTTTCGAAAGTGGAACTTTAGTTATGGACACACTGTACTGAATTTATTTCCTGTTGTTGCTGTTGAATCATAGAGCAGAAATAAAGAACTTCCATCTGGTTCTGTTGACAGTCAAACATTTCACTTCACTCCATGTTTTCCCAGTTTTCAGAGCTTCTTCTTCCACCGTTCTTTTCCAGGTCGTTTTAGGCGACCACGTCTACAAGTTCCTTGTAGATACCAATCCAGTGCTGTCGCTTCAACAGCTTCATGTTCTTTGCTCCATGTTCTTTCATTTCCTGTCTTTGCTCACAGACTGGTCGCTGGTTTGTTACCTCTGACATTTCATAATACTTGTAAGTTGGCGAAAACCCCTGCTAATGAAGACCTGCAGCTGCTGTAAAGTCGTCTTTGTTCCCTTCCATGTTTCGCAAACTACAACTTGCGTTGCTATCAAGCAATAGCAGCTTGGGGCGTCTTGAGATGTTCTTATTAAACAAGCCAAAAAAAAATCATTAGATGAACATCCGCTACCGAGAAACTTATTTACAGAATAGGAACACTGGCAACTGAAGCGGACACCAGATAGGGCTCCATTTGGATTCCGTATCCGACTCTTTACATCCTCCTCTGCCCCACCATTTTTTACGGACAGTACTTTCTAGAGGAGTCTTCTTATTACATTTCCACTCCATAGCTTTTTCATGTTTTCCAATTCTCATGTCCTTGCTCTTACGACCATTTCCTTTTAATCCCGCAATTTCTGCTTCCTCTTGCATTCTCTCCAGCTTCTCTTACATGTCACGATATATTGCGAGAGCAAACATGTACATACCCAAAATCAAGGTATTTAAGCTTGTCTTGCATTCCCCATTGATTACTTCTGTCTCTTCCAATAACCAACTCTCTTCCTTACAAGACTCAATGAAATTAAATATGGTTAGCTGTCAGTAGCATTGATTTAAATCAACGCGGAAAATTTGTGCCAGGCAGAGTTCGAGCCCACATCTCCTGCTTACTAGCAGTATACGCTGACTGCTACGCCATCTAGCCACAATGGTCACTGCAACTGCATAGACTAGGACGTGTCTCTTCAGAACCAAATTCTCAACTTACCCACAAACTAATAATGTAGTGCTCCGAGCCCAGTATCCTCATTACTCGCGCCATTTTGACTACTCCCGTGAGAGTTAGAGTGTGGTGTGCATTTCCACTGAAGTGATCAATTAGTAATCCTCACCGTAATTATACATGTGACGTCTTTTCTTTTGGACGTTGTGAATCAATAAAGAAACAACAGAAATAAATGACATTAGCTGCCAGTGACGTTGATTTAAATCATTTGGGAAGGCGGATGCTGATGAACACTACGCTCGAACTCTTGCGGAAATCGGGGAAATGTCACGAGTAATGAAGATGAAGGCTAGGTGCACTACCCAGGTGCACTACACTAGTATTGTGTGGACAAGTTGAGGATTTAGATGTGACGGGAGACGTTCTGAGATGGCCCGTGCAGTTTCAATGACCACTGTGTCCAGATGGAGCAGTGGTCAGCGTATATTCCTAGTAAGCAGGGGATGTGGGTTCGAATCCTGGTCTGGCACGAATTTTCTCCATTGACTGAAATAAATGCCCACTGGCAGTTAATGTTCTCGTGTCTTGAGTGATGCCTAATGGCTGTGGGATCAAAATTGTGCCTGTTCTTTCGGACATGTCCGAAAGAACAGACACCGCATATATCTTTTCATTACGTTGTTCAGCGCCATAAAAAACGAGGTAGGTGTCAGAATACATCCGTGTCTCAACCCAGCATTAGTTTGGATAGGTTCAGTAAGTTTCCCATTGTGCACCAGCCTACATTCACATCGCCGGCCGTGGTGGCCGTGCGGTTCTAGGCGCTTCAGTCCGGAACCGCAAGACTGCTACGGTCGCAGGTTCGAATCCTGCCTCGGGCATGGATGTGTGTGCTGTCCTTAGGTTAGTTAGGTTTAAGTAGTTCTAAGTTCTAGGGGACTGATGACCTCGGATGTTAAGTCCCATAGTGCTCAGAGCCATTTGAACCTACATTCATATCAATCATACATCGATTTAATAATACTGAAGATTTTTCATCGTATTTCATGTCATTTCATGGTATGCCATATGCCAAAAGCTTTCTCGAAGTCAGTAAACGTAAGGTAAGAGTGTGTTCTGCCGTTCTTCACTCTGATCAAGTGCTATATGTAGAGTCTTATGAGACGGACATTTCGGTGTTCTGAGTCCAGCTTGCTCTTTTCTCAGCTGTGCCTCCTCAGAATTCTTTATAAGATTTAGCACAACAGGATGCTTTACTTCGCACAGATAGGACGGTATTATTGCAACTGGTTAGTATTCCCTTTCTATGGCAACTTAATAATCAGCTCCTCTTTCATTCCTTTGTTACTTTCTCTTCTTTCCATATCTTCTTAGCAATGTATGCAGTAGATTTACCCCGGTATCAATATCTTATTTAAGCACTTCAGGTGTAATGCCGTACATCTCTTGAACCTGTCTGTTCTTCACCTGTTGGAGGGCTATTTTGATTTCAGGCTTAGTTGGGATGTTTGTGTTGATTCTCGCATTGCCATTTGCCACGTTTCATATCTCATGCTGTCTTTCAATTGCTCTTTCTTCAGGATTTCGGAAAAATGTTCCCTCCCTTTTCTAAGTGGCCTTTTTCTATCTTCAACAATCGTCCGTCCTTACTTCCATATGTCTGTTACTGTTCAAATCTTTTTGTCAACATTATAGTGCTGCAATGTAGTTCTTTAACACAACCCTAGTTGATAAATAGAAAAAATTATGAGGTATAGAATGTTTACAATGCAAAGTATTATATTTTAACAATGGACAGAATGTGTTACATTTGTAATAAGTTGGGGCTTTACATCTGTCAAATAATAGTGAAACATCATTGTAGATGAACGTCAGCAATGAACATAAAAGTAAGGAGCTGATGGTCATCTAAAATGAAATTTAAAAGGTTTATAAGCCTATCTAGAAATTATTATATTTAACGAAAGCAGAAGAAATTGGATTTGCTAGAGTAGTGGAAGATTTGCATAACTGAAACTGAATTATCACATGCGACTAAAGGAAACCGTTATTGGTCGTTCAAAACTAAATGTGTTCTGCTCCGTAAGTAGCAAGTGTATCGCGACTTAGGATAAAATTTGACTTTAGACCTTTGGGTTGTCTGGATGAAGGTAAAGGAGAAACGAATGCTTTCATATTCTATTCTAAGCTTCATGCCCACTCTAACACCTCCCCCCCCCTCATTCCTCTCTAAGCGAATCTCCTTCCCCTCACGCTGCTCGATTTTAATTTCTAGGTTGAAGGAAAGTGAAATGGACAGTCAGAGAGCTACCTGCAACGCTGTAGAAGGGACTTGGAGAGGAACGTAACCAATCGAATTCAAGTGAACACATATTTAGATCTTCCAATCACAGCTCAGCATTTACTAAGATAGAAATAAAAAGGAGAGCTTAATATAACAAAGTGGGTGGAGCATGACATCACTCTAGTCCAGTAGTGGTGGTTCCTACTTGGCAATTGCTTTATGTCTGCATGTGATTGAATATTCCTGCAAAAACTGTGTGCTATGTAGGTTGTAACAGGCACATACTTCTCTTGGCTCTGAGCACTATGCGACTTAACTTCTGAGGTCATCAGTCGCCTAGAACTTAGAACTAATTAAACCTAACTAACCTAAGGACATCACACACATCCATGCCCGAGGCAGGATTCGAACCTGCGACCGTAACGGTCGCTCGGTTCCAGACTGTAGCGTCTAGAACCGCTCGGGCACTCCGGCCGGCATATTTCTCTTGTTTGCACACATCTAAGTCATTACACAGTGTGGAATGCAGTCTCTTATAAATTAAGCTTTTTCGTGGGAGCTATCACGTGATCTAGTCGAGGAAACTGTGCATATGCATGAAGGAGATGGAATGCTTTTTCTGCCCCATGGAGGTTCAAATATCCGTGTTCATTCTCATGACAAGTATAGATCACAACAAAACACTAATACGTGCTCATAACATTGCTCAATACACATGTGGTGTGATCAAAATTTCCATTCGAAGGCCGTACAGTCCGGTATCGGTATGACAATCGCCTAAAATTTCTGTGAGCATCGAGGCTATCGTCCCATCGACGGACAAGGTTGCAGGTACGCGTTTTGTAAACCATCGTCTCCTGCTGCACGGAGTAGTTCGTAACTGCCTGCTGCACATCCTCGATCTGACAGGAGTCGTAGACCATTCAAGGCCTTCTTTAAGCGACCAGAGGCGTCATGATCATATGGGGTCCGATGAGGACGGTGGGATGTGTGCTCTACTATCTCCCACTTGAATTGGCGTCACTTCTGCGTTACATCTGCGATAAGGGGACGTGAGTTACCAAGAAGCAGCGACATCCCTAGTCGAAGTTTTCCCGGACGTTTCGCCTTAACTGCAAGCCGTAATTTCTCCGGTGTTGCGCATTACCGTTCGCTTGTGATGAAGAAACCAGGTTACTTGAGGTTCCTTAAGGCTGGCCTGCCAGATCGACCGAGTCTTGCGTCGAATCATGACCAGCACGGAACTTGGTGCACCAAAGGGGTTTTTTAGCAAGAATGCTAGCTAATACAAATTCCTCATTCCCCAATGGAACTCTTTCGGCGTTTGTCCTTCGGCATCCAAGAAAAGAATAACAGCATCCTAGTCCTGTCAGGGCGCGTTTGGTAATAAAGTCGCGATAGTTCACGCACCTGAATTTTCCGCACGCACTTCGGAAGGACAACAATGCCAAACTAATCCCTCTCCTACATGTCGGTGCTTACATAATCGCATCGCAGTCATACTATGTTGCATATACGCTTCAGCAACGCCCTCAAACAAAACTTCTTAATCGCGTCTTATTTTAAGGGAGTTTTTCGTTTCCTGTCATAATATATGAATTGCATCTCTACTACGTATATATGCAACCCTTATCTACCTTTTCAGTTACTATGAAACAAGATGTTTGCTAAAGATAAAAAATGAGTAATAGAATAACAATTTCCTATGCCATCTGCAAGCACTGGGTTACAATTCCAGTATGTTACATTATCATAATATGTCTACAATACGTAGTTTACAATCCCCGTTATTAATGTCTTTACACATATCCTACACCTCCGAGACGTAGACTACAGTTTCAGTCTTCATACCAAACTGACGCCGTGGACAGAGAGCGCTTTCATTTCAGGTAAGGATCTTTCAAATCTAGTGCGCCTGCTGGTAGTATGTTTGGTCAAAGATAATGTTATTGTACGAATGTACCTGTGGCATATCTAAACAAGAAACTGTCGACTTGGTATGCTTTTTGACCAAGAATAGCTGACACAGAGGGTAGCCTGGTACTACGCGGTGCTGTTATGTGCCTCACCTACCTCAATAATGACTGTGTTGCCGGGTGCTGTCTCGCAATAGCAACTACGTCACGGGCAGCGACAGCTATCAACAAGCAGAAGATTACTAGTGGCTGCGGCCACGTCATTTGCCGAAGAATGAAAGATCCCCATGCAGATACGGCGTGCCACTATCACACGTATGGTTACGTATGATAAGTAGAACTACGTCAACAGTTGACATTGTAAAGCTGATTTCTGTCCCTCTCAGTGAAATAAACTGCATCTTGCTAGATACATCATAGCCAACATGCACTATGTGATGAAAAGTATCCGGACTCCCCCAAAAACGTACGCATTTCATATTAGGTGCATTGTACTGGCACCTACTTCCAGGTACTCCATATCAGCGACCTCAGTAGTCATTAGACATCGTGAGAGAGCAGAATGGGGTGCTCCGCGGAACTCACGGACTTCGAACGTGGTCACGTGATTGGGTGTCACTTTTGTCATACGTCTGTACGCGAGATTTCCACACTACTAAACATTTCTAGGTCCACTGTTTCCCATGTGATAGTGAAGTGGAAACATGAAGGGACACGTACAGCACAAAAGCGTACAGGTCGACTTCGTCTGTTGACTGACAGAAACCGCCGACAGTTGAAGAGGGACGTGATGTGTAAATGGCAGACATCCATCCAGACCATCATACAGGGATTCCAAACTGCATCAGGATCCACTGCAAGTATTATGACAAGTAGGTGGGAGGTGAGAAAACTCGATTTCATGGTCGAGCGGCTGCTAGAAAGCCACACATCACGCCGGTAAATGCCAAAGGACGCCTCGCTTGGTGTAAGTAGCGTAAACACGGACGATTGAACAGTGGAAAAACGTTGTGTGAAGTGACGAATCACGGTACACAATGTGGCGATTCGATGGCATGGTGCGGGTATGGTGAATGCCCGGTGAACGTCATCTGCCAGCGTGTGTAATGCCAACAGTAAAATTTGGAGGCGGTTTTGTTATGGTGTGATCGTGTTTTTGTTGTTTTGTATGGCACGATCACAGCACAGGCCTACATTGATCTTTGAAGCACCTTCTTACTACCCACCATTAAAGATCAATTCGGGGATGGCGATTTCATCTTTCAACAGGATCGAGACCCTGTCCATAATGCACGGCCTATGGCGGACAGGTTACACGACAATAACATCCCTGTAATGGATTAGCCAGGACAGAGTCCTGACCTGAATGCTATACAACACCTTTGGGATGTTTTGGAACGCCAACTTCGTGCCAGGCCTCACCGATCGACAGCGATGCCTCTTCTCAGTGCAGCATTCCATAAAGAATGGGCTGCCATTCCCCAAAAAGCCTTCCAGCACCTGATTGAACGTACGCCTGAGAGAGTGGAAGCTGTCATATCGAATTCCAGCATTACCGATGCAGGGCGCCACGAACTTTTAAGTCATTTTCAGCCGGGTGTCCGGATACTTTTGATCACATAGTGTACTCCCAACTATTTAACTAAAACTGAATCTCTACCAAAAAGCTTAACATTGCATTGTTATTATTGAACATAACACTTTCTAGAATTGATATCTTGTAAGGTTCATTGAATATCAACTCGCTCCTGTCAAGATGAGCAAGGCAGAAACATTTAACGTTAGTCCCCCATCAAAACTAATCGTTGTGTTCTCCACGTTTACTATACGGATTCTTGTGTATATTTTACACACAGATGCGTATCAAAATTTTTCTTGCGTATTAGTATGAATAACAAGCATGCCCATGCAACATGCCTCCCTACACTGTAGCACCTGGATCACCAAAACGATCATGTTAGATAGTGCTCCTGTGTTCACTGCGAATCCTTATATGGCGCGAGGTGGGAACACGTAACGCATCCAAGAACATTATTGAATATGATCGGTTTGGTGGTCCAGATGCTATGGTGTGAGGAGGCATAAAATCGTATAGGTTTACTGATCTCCAAGTCTTTCAACATGCCGCCCCTATTGGCAACCTTGTTCTGAAGCTAGACTCCTGCACCACGTGCATCTTTTTAGAGGTACGTTCGGTCCTCACTTCATTTTTATGGCTGACACTGCATGACAGCATCGAACAGCGCAGGTGGAAGAGTTTTTAGAAAGAGAGGATAGTCAGCGAATGGACTGGCTGGCCCGTTGCTCCGACTTAAATACCATGAAGTACGAAGGTGAGGCAAATGAAAACCTTAAATATTTTTTTAAATATTATTTATTGTGCAGAAATGGTACAAAGCTATATCACTTTTCAACATAATCTCCCCCACGCTCAATGAAAGTCCTCCAGCACTTACAAAATGCATAAATTGTTTCAGAAAAAAATTCTTTTGGTAGTCCGTGCAATCACTCATGCACGTCGTGGCGTACCTCTTCATCAGAACGGAACTTCTTTCCTCCAATTGCGTCTTTAAGTGGTCAAAACATATGGAAACGACTTGGGGCAAGGTCTGGTGAGTGTGGGGATGAGGGAGACACTCAAAATGCGGGTCTGCAACTGTTGTTTGGGCAGTGTGGGGCCTTGCATTGTCATGTTGCAAAAGGACACCTGCTGACAGCAATCTACGTCGCTCTGATTTGATTGCAGGCCGCAGATGATATTTTAGGAGATCTGTGTATGATGCACTGGTGGCAGTGGTCCCTCTAGGCATGTAATGCTCCAAAATGACGCCTTTTTCATCCCAAAAGAGAGTTAGCATAACCTTCCCTGCTGAAGGTTCTGTTCGAAACTTCTTTGGTTTTGGTGATGAGGAATGGCGCCATTCCTTGCTCGCTCTCTTCGTTTCCGGTTGGTGGAGGTGAACCCAGGTTTCGTGCCCAGTAACGATTCTTGCAAGGAAGCCATCACCTTCTCCTTCAAAGCGTCGAAGTAGTTCTTCACAAGCATCAACACGTCGTTCTCCCATTTCAGGAGTCAGCTGCCGTGGCACCCATCTTGCAGACACTTTGTGAAACTGGAGCACATCTTTCAAAGTGTAGTGTGCTGACCCATGACTAATCTGTAAACGTGCTGCGATGTCATTGAGTGTCACTCGGCGGTTTTCCTTCACTATGGCTTCAACTGCTGCAATGTTCTGTGGAGTCACAACTTGTTGTACCTGACCTGGACGAGGAGCATCTTCCACTGAAGTCACACCATTTGCTAACTTCCTACTCCAATCGTAGACTTGCTGTTGTGACAACCGTGCATCACCGTACCGAACCTTCATTTTTCGATGAATTTCAATAGGTTTCTCACTTTCACTACGCAAAAACCTAATAACAAAACGCACGCTATTAACTAACAGGATAATGGCTCTAAATTTCGATTTGTTATTACAAATTTAAGGTTTTCATTTGACCCACCCTCGTACGTATGTGAGGCCTTGGAGAGACATACTGTAGCATATGCACATGCACCAACGACCAACCAGCAGCTGTCAACCGCACTGGAGGGCGAATGGAATTGCCTACCATAAGATCGCCTTACGATCCGTGTTGGCAGCATGAGAGCACGTTGCTGAGCATGCATTTCTGTCCTTGGTGATCACACACCCTATCAAGAACCACATTTCGCGTTTTGTAATTTCCTGGGGGTCACCGTGAATCGTGGTGACGTCAGGGTAATTATTATCATCCTATAAAAGTGTCATTTACGTTTGTCTGATTGCATGTATCTTTCCGTCATCTTCTGTGCTATACTGCAGCAGTCCGTGTGTCAGTGAGCTATGTTTCTCAGCCGTGACACAGCATGCGAAACTTACTTTCAGGTTACTTTTAGCTACGCACCAGTCCGTTATTGCACGTATCATGTGCTACTCAAAATCGACTTTCGAATCATTTCTGCCTGAACTTTATTCATGTCAGTTAATAGAGTAAGCCATCTACGTTTATACTAATTCCTTCTTTTTCCCTCGTGCCAGTTTTACATCTAATCTTCTTCGTCGTTCAGTCAGATTCGTGTTGCTCCACGACGGACACAGTGGGCAAGCCAGTGACTAAACGTTTCGATCGGCATCTTTGTGGATTGTGACTCATCTTTTCAAGTGAAAGGGCAAAGAGAGGTGACCACTATGAACAGGTACTGGACAGGTCGCTGCTGTGCTTGCATCTGCAAGTTGCCATCCTGCAGCTTTCACATAACGCAGTTTGTGCGATGTGGGTGCCGGGGCTGCAGTCACAAGAACAGTTAGCGTAGCGTGATGAAGACCTGCACTCACAGAGAGTTTTATAAACAGAGCCATCTGCCCAATAAAGACCTCAAAAGAACTTAGTTTTGCCCCCAAACGCCTCCCGCGAACGCTGTGCGAGGGGCAGTCAATAATACGAGGGTTGTCCAGAAAGTAAGTTCCGATCGGTCGCGAAATGGGAACCACTGGGAAAATCAGGTAAAGCTTTGCACAGGTGTGTTGGTCAGTGTCTCTAGTATTCCTGTGGATCGTGTCGCGTCGCTCGTTTCAGTTTTGAGTGAACAGTGAGCACGTAAAGATGTGTAGGGAGTAGCGTCTCCCGCCAAGTATGAGGGCCTGGTTAGAGATTTCGCCTGTGTCATGCAGCCCACGCAACACAACTGTCGAGCAGTTCCTTGTTCATGCCAATCCTCGGCGGCACGCTGCAGGGGCAATGAAAACGCTCTTGCAGCGTTTCCGATGAGAAGTGTTTGATCACCCACAATAAACTCCGTAATTGGCTCCCCCTGACTCTCATCTCTACTCACAAGAACCGCTGGCAATGAAGACAAAAATTTTCCACAGACAACGAGCTGCAGACCAGTGCAGATAACTGGCCGAATCCACAGGCGGCTGCTTTCTATGACGAGGACATTGGAAAGTGGATACAACACTACGATAACACTCTAAGTTGGCGACTACGTAGAGAATTAGCTGGATGGTGTACCTAACTGTTGGAAATAAAACGTTTCTGGTTTTTACTGTGGTTTCCATTTCGCGACCAATCGCAACTTACTTTCTGGACAACCCTCGTAGACGAAGATTTTGGCAGTCACTGAAAAGCACCTGGACTGCTTTGTGGGTTAGAATTCTTTTCTCTGTGTAAAGCACTGCGCCAATCTTCTGTCGCCACTTTATGCAAGATGAAACAACCTCTGACCTAAATGGTTTTAAGGGGGCTCCGCATTAGCTAATGCAAAGCAACAGCGGAGGAGGAGAAGTCTAGGCGCCAATTTCCAAGAAGTGCGGACATGCGGACGATCGCATTGACTAAAACTTGAAACTTGGCTGAGGCGTGCGAGAGTAATTCGAAAACGTTTAGGCACTACATGCCTGGGAGTATAACAACTGGTTCGTGTTACAAAGCTTTTGCAATGAGGGGATATTGTTGTGTTGCTAACAAAAATATTATTAGCCACTACTTTGCAGAGTATTTTTCATTGGTGCACGAAATTTGGGCGAAATTACACAGTGAAGAAGGGAACCTGCGTCGGTAGAGACGCACTTCGGAAGATAGAAGAGAACATTTAATCTGGGGGCTGCGTAGAGAACTCCTGACGTAAAGACTCCGTCTGGATATCTGATGAACAGCTGGTATGCCGCTGTCTGTGGCAGATCGTGACAGTCGCTATGATCCACGCATCTGACTGCTAAATATGGTGAGAAACCGCAGCTTGAGCAAGTAGGGTACGAGAGTTAACGTGCGTTTGGAGATTTATTGTTAGTATTAGCCATATTTTTGAATGCCACCTTTCCGTGAGTGATTAAAGGCTCATTACTACTCAGTAGTAAATGTTAGCTGCATGTGTAGTTTTTCAGCATTCTGGCGGATTCAGGTAATCACTGTGCGACCACAGAAGGTTTTATCTTTCCATAATTAATGTGTAGATTACGTTCTTGTGCCATTCCATTGTCCAGTCTTCTCCGAGATTTTTACGTCTTAGATTAGTACTGATCCATGCTACCAATTTATGATTTTGTTGTTCTCTGCATTTTTTTTTAACGAACGCTTACGTTTGCAGATAATTTTGTAATAAATGTGGATTAATATGGACCATAGTCTTGTTTCGTAGTTAGATGAACACTTCGTTATATTCTGGGAGATACAGCTCTTTCTTGTCTCATGTTTTCTAGGGCCGAATTTCCATTACTAATTATCTGTCGCACGACACCTCTTTCATTAAATGCGTATGTGTCTATGGGGAGTGACCTGATTATCAGCCAGTGGGGATCATAGTGACAACCACATGGGTTTGTCGAAGGCTCAGCTGCACCCTCACATTTTGAACACTGGTGTGGATAACTTATCAGCACCTCGCAAGGATGATAATGAAAAAAAACTACTAGAATTCCACTGTTAAGCGTCATGTAAATTTCTTTTATTGCGTAAAAAAATCATCCTCGGTGAGTATTCGTCATGACACATCTAGCAGAGTGCTTTTAATGATAAGAAATATATTATTGGTACCGTACTTATTGCCACATCACCGTATTCACTTTGGTGTAATTAGATTTAAGATTTTTATAGTTTCGTTGTTGTGAAAGAAATTTCTTGCAAGTATAGTAAGAGGGTACAGAGCACAGCTATAATAGAGGGGGTAGCACCTATCAAAGAGTTGAAACACTACCGCTTGGTTCGTATAACGTTGGGACTCTGTTCAACAAAAAGAATCCGCCCCAGAGATTGCTTTGAAATTTTTGGTGTTACTGACCATAAAATGTCTCCCTACTGTGGTCGATACAACAGTTTAAAGCTTTTCGGACGAAAGTTCGTAAGGGAATGGAATTAGTGACATTAGCCATGGCGTTGTGGGATATTTCAGTACGAAGTTGTTTATAATTTAGAATTTATCACAGAGCATTGAAGTGTAATGATGAACCATCGGCACAAAACTAGTAGCAGATTACTCGGACAGTTTTTAAAACGTCCTCTGTGTAATAAACGGCAGCCACCTAAATCTCCGAGAATAGTACCTGTTTAATTATTGTAGCTGCAAGTTTAACAAGATGGAATAAGTTTTTGCTGGAGCTTCGGAGACAGCCGGCCGAGTGATTTATTGCCTGTGACCTTCCTCTCAGCTGTCGCGGTGGTCGTGGGAAGGGGAAGGGGGAAGGGGAAGGGGAAGGGGAAGGGAAGGAGGCAGCGTCCTCCTTTCTGCTCCATATCGTCGTGTTGTGTTCCAGCCGGTATGGTCCCATTCTGCCGTCTCACAAAGACGTATTCGGCAGCGTTTGTTTGACGTTTCTATCTCCCACCGACAAACATTTTGAATGGTGGCTCTTCATACAGCTCTTTTCCTCTTTTTAAATAATCCTTTGCTTGGTTATTATGGCTACAAAATTTTAGTACATTACAGCATTAATAAAATAAATCATTACATAGTCTTTTCTACCAACACTGTAAGAATTTAATACACTACTGGCCATTAAAATTGCTATACCAAGAAGAAAAGCAGATGATAAACGGGTATTCATTGGACAAATGTATTATACTAGAACTGACATTTGATTAAATTTTCACGCAATTTGGGTGCATAGATCCTGAGAAATCAGTACCCAGAACAACCACATCTCGCCGTAACGACAGCCTTGATACGCCTGGGCATTGAGTCAAACAGAGCTTGGATGGTGTGTACAGGTACAGCTGCCCATGCAACTACAACACGATACCACAGTTCATTGAGAGTAGTGACTGGCGTATTGTGACGAGCCAGTTGCTCGGCCAAAACTGACCAGACGTTTTCAATTGGTGAGAGATCTGGAGAATGTGCTGGATAGGGCAGCAGTTGAACATTTTCTGTATCCAGAGAGGCCCGTACAGGACCTGCAACATACGGTCGTGCATTATTCTGCTGAAATGTAGGGTTTCGCAGGGATCGAATGAAGGGTAGAGCCTCGGGTCGTAACACATCTGAAATGTAACGTCCACTGTTCAAAGTGCCGTCAATGCGAACAAGAGTTGACCGAGACGTGTAACCCCATACCATCACGCCGGGTGATACGTCAGTATGGCGATGACGAATACACGCTTTCAATGTGCGTTCACCGCGATGTACCCAAACACGGATGCGACCATCACGATGCTGTAAACAGAACCTGGATTCATCCGAAAAAATGACGTTTTGCCATTCGTGCATCCAGGTTCGTCGTTAAGTACACCATCGCAGGCGCTCTTGTCTGTGAAGCAGCGTCAAGGGTAACCGCAGCCATGGTCTCCGAGCTGATAGTCCATGATGCTGCAAACGTCGTCGAACTGTTCGTGCAGATGGTTGTCGTCTTGCAAACGTCCCCATCTGCTGACTCAGGGATCGAGTCGTAGCTGCACGATCCGTTAGAGCCATACGAATAAGATGCCTGTCATCTCGACTGCTAGTGATACGAGGGCGTTGGGATCCAGCACGGCGTTCCGTATTACCCTCCTGAACCCACCGATTCCATATTCTGCTAACAGTCATTGGATCTCGACCAACGCGAGCAGCAATGTCACGACACGATAAACCGCAATCGTGATAGGCTACAATCCGACCTTTATCAAAGTCGGAAACGTGATGGTACGCATTTCTCCTCCTTACGCGAGGCATCACAACAACGTTTCACCAGGCAACGCCACTCAACTGCTGTTTGTGTATGAGAAATCGGTTGGAAACTTTCCTCGTGTCAGCACGTTGTAGGTGACGCCACCGGCGCCAACCTTGTGTGAAAGCTCTGAAAAGCTAATCATTTGCATATTACAGTATCTTCTTCCTGTCGGTTAAATTTCGCGTCTGTAGCACGTCATCTTCGTGGTGTAGCAATTTTAATGGCCAGTAGTGTACCAAAAGTTTTGCAGTTCAAAACTGCTTCCCCGAGTTTCCGCCAACGACAGGGTTTTTGTGGGTTTAGCGAAGCTCACCTCACTATTTCTACACATTTGGTAACGTGTTTGTCTTGCAATCTAGTAGTGATGTTGCACAATAGTATATAAGCAAGATGGTTAAAATGTTAATATCAAATCTTAGCGGAGATGCTACATGGTACATGGAGGCAGACAATGGAGATCCTCTACTAGACTGTTTCTAGGAGGAACCTGTGTGAGTTTGGGCGACAGTAAAACCCCTCGCGTTAGCTGCGCTTATTGAGAATCCTGGAGGTGCAATCCGGGGACTCACATGTTCGTGTGTCGTGCCTTCCGTGTTACGAAAATTTTCTGTATGAAAGTAACGAAATTGATAGAATTTGACTTGATTAGCTGTTTGCGGGCTTAATTTTGCAGCAATGTAGGTTATAAAGTATAGGCTTTGACGGTTTTTGTATGCTCCGCCTCGGACGTAAAATTTTTTAGTTGTCTTGTAGACTTGGATCGTAACAAATACTTCACAGTTTTTCAGTGAATAATTTGTGGGTGTACCAACTCTCAACTTAGTTCAGTACTTCATCGGGCTGAACGTTAACTTGGAACTTGTAAGCTACTAAGTTCGGGAACATAACCGATGCACTTTGAAGCAATCAATTTTTATGAGCGTCCTCTTTGCAATTTTAAAAATATTGATGTTTTTGCGTAATATGTTCTCTAGCATGTTTGCTTTCTTGTAGTGTTCACCGCATTTTCGCCAGAAACTCCATTATCGAGTTACAAGGCGAATTCTGAAAAAGGTCTCCGAAAAATATTCATAGACAGATAAAAATAGTCGACATATCGGCCAATATGGTGGCATGTAATTTTAACGATGGCCTAACATTACAACTTCTACACAAAAGCTGACGAAAAATGTATCGCGCGGGCAGGATGACGAAAACCGCCAAACAAAGCCCGCATGACCACTATAACCACGGAGAAGATGGAAGGGAACCTCCTTTTGTATGTTGAAGGATTGCTGTATAGTGGAGGGATCGCTGACTACGGGTATATGGACTTAACTACAAAATACATAATCCAGAACATTAAACGAATTTTTCTCGGAACTGTTTCTTCAGATCCACGGTAAGCATAATTTGAGAATGGTATATACCATTTTGTTCGAAGTTTGACTCTGGAATAGTAAACTGAGTTCTCTTTTAGCTTTCGTAGCCGTTTTACGATAGCTTCAAAAGTCTATTTTCGCTGCGCACTTTTATCTCGATATTCTGAACGAAGAAAATGACATTTGTCGCAGCACCTCACTATTTTGTTAGAACTTAATATTTTTCAATTTACCAATGTGTGCTGGTAGAAAAATATGTCGAAAATGAGTTGTATAAAGCCAAAGTTTCAGGGCACAAAAAATGGTTCAAATGGCTCTGAGCACTATGGGACTCAACATCTTAGGTCATAAGTCCCCTAGAACTTAGAACTACTTAAACCTAACTAACCTAAGGACATCACACACACCCATGCCCGAGGCAGGATTCGAACCTGCGACCGTAGCAGCCTCGTGGTTCCGGACTGCAGCACCAGAACCGCACGGCTTCAGGGCACATTCCCCACAATGAGACGAAGAAAATACAGTAACGAACCACGAAAATATTGCGGCCACCAGATTAATAGTGCACTGGTCATTCTTTGCAAAGCAATACAAATCTGAAAAATAATAAAACAGCGATTCTCGCATGAACTACGAGTGGCATTGTAATGATTATAAGTGGCATTATAACAATAACAATCCGCTTTATGAACGTAACAACTGGCCTTACAGAATTAACAACTGGCATAGCAGCAATACCAACCGACTTTGTGGTTGGTTGGTTGGTTGATTTGGTGGAAGAGACCAAACAGCGAGGTCATCGGTCTCAACGGACTAGGGATGAAGTCGGCGTGCCCTTTCAAAGGAACCATCCCGGCATTTGCCTGAACCGATTTAGGGAAATCACGGTAAACCTAAATCAGGAAGCCCGGACGCGGAATTGAATCGTCGTCCTCCAGAATGCGTGACTTTGTGGAAATAACAATTTGCTAAGAGCTGTAACAAGTGGGTTTATAAAAACTTCACCGAGTTTTGTACCAACAATCTCCACTGGCATCTTAAAAATATCAGTGGGAGTTGTTGTTGTTGTTGTGGTCTTCAGTCCAGAGACCGGTTTGATGCAGCTCTCCATGCTACTCCATTCCGAGCAAGCATCTTCATCTCCCAGTACCTACTGCAACTTGCATCATTCTGAATCTGTTTAGTGTATTCATCTCTTCGTCTCCCTCTGCGGCTTTTACCCTCCACGCTGCCCTCCAATACTAAACTGGTGATCCCTTGATGCCTCAGAATATGTCCTACCTACCGATCACTTCTTCTAGTTAAGTTGTGCCACAAATTTCTCTTCTTCCCAATTCTATTCAATACTTCCTCATTAGTTATGTCATCTACCCATCTAATCTTCAGCATCCTTTTGTAGCACCACATATCGGAAGTTACTATTCTCTTTTTGTCTAAACTATTTATTGTCCATGTTTCACTTCCATGCATGGCTACACTCCATACAAATACCTTCCTGACGCTTAAAACTATACTCGATGTTAACAAATTTACCTTTTTCAGAAACGCCTTCCTTGCCATTGCCAGTCTACAATTTATATCCTCTCTACTTCGACCATCATCAGTTATTTTGCTCCCCTAATAGCAAAACTCCTTTACTACTTTAAGTGTCTCATTTCCTAATCTAATTCCCTCAGAGTCACCCGATTTAATTAGACTATGTTCCATTATCCTCGTTTTGCTTTCGTTGATGATCATCTTATATCCTCCTTTCAAGACACTGCCCAGTTCGTTCAGCTGCTCCTCCAAGTCCTTTGCTGTCTATGACAGAATTACAATTCTTCTCCATGGATTTTAATAGCTACTCCAAATTTTTCTTTTGTTTCCTTTACTGTTTGCTCAATATACAGATTGAATAACATTGGGGAAAGGCCACAAATCAGTCTCACTCCCTTCCCAACCACTGCTTCCCTTTCATGCCCCTCCACTCTTGTAAGTTCCATCTGATTTCTGTACAAATTGTAAATAGCCTTTCGCTCCCTGTATTTTACCCCTGCCACCTTCAGAGTTTGAAAGAGAGTATTCCAGGGAGCTATATCTCACAAATTGCATGTTGTGTGGAAGATTTTTTTCGTATAATCAGTTTTCGCACATTTTGTGGCTGAATACAGGTACTTGAGAAACTTGTGCCGTAAAACTGACAACTGCGCCCTTCTGCTAAGGCTAGATGACAGAACGCAATATAACGCTCTCAAGGAGACATTCTCAAGCTGACCGTGGGCAATATTTACCACTGAGCATCAGCGATTTTTTTCTTATATTATTCCCGATACTCAGATTTTAAGTAGTTAGGAATATGTTATATCAAATTTTATTGGTATCTAAATTACATATGTACTTTACCTTTTTGTACGTTGTGTGTGTTCTACTGCGGCCAACAAGAATCAGCCACTAGTCTATATTAATACGTCATGTCATCTGCAGCACAGGGATGTTAAGGCAGCGTCTGCACTGAATTTTTGTATTTAAACTGTATATTCCGGTAGAAGTGTGGCATAAGCTCTCTTTTTCACGCTTTCAATTGCTTCATTTTACTTTTTATCAGCTGTACTTGGTTTTTATTCCCTATTAAATGTGTTTTTGCTATTGTATTAATATTTAAATGATACATTAATTTAGACTTGTGCCTGATGTGTATTGGCTGCCACACAGTACACATGATGTAAGAAAATATGAAGTGCATATGTAATTTAAACAACAACACAATCTAATGCAACGTATTCCTAAACTAATTAACGCCTGAATGTATATTTCAGGAAAAAAGAAACCTCTGAGGATGCTACAACTGTGGTGAAGCATGTTTGGGTATTAAAGAAAACAGAAACTGCGTTCTTGCAAAGAGACAGACCCTATTTAATTCATTATTGTTTTTCCCAAACCACAGGAACAGAAAAAAATCCATCGTGATAATAAAAATACGAGGGGCGTTCAGCAAGTAATGCAACACATTTTTTTTCTGTAAGCATGTTGGTTTTATTCACGATTCCAATACAACATATTATTCCCCACACTTTTGGCTGCAAAATTCTATTTCTCAGCTTAATCTCCGTTCAATGCAACGGCTTTACGCAATCTTATTGAGAGGGCTTGTACACTCCTGGAAATGGAAAAAAGAACACATTGACACCGGTGTGTCAGACCCACCATACTTGCTCCGGACACTGCGAGATGGCTGTACAAGCAATGATCACGCGCACGGCACAGCGGACACACCAGGAACCGCGGTGTTGGGCGTCGAATGGCGCTAGCTGCGCAGCATTTGTGCACCGCCGCCGTCAGTGTCAGCCAGTTTGCCGTGGCATACGGAGCTCCATCGCAGTCTTTAACACTGGTAGCATGCCGCGACAGCGTGGACGTGAACCGTATGTGCAGTTGACGGACTTTGAGCGAGGGTGTATAGTGGGCATGCGGGAGGCCGGGCGGACGTACCGTCGAATTGCTCAACACGTGGGGCGTGAGGTCTCCACAGTACATCGATGTTGTCGCCAGTGGTCGGCGGAAGGTGCACGTGCCCGTCGACCTGGGACCGGACCGCAGCGACGCACGGATGCACGCCAAGACCGTAGGATCCTACGCAGTGCCGTAGGGGACCGCACCGCCACATCCCAGCAAATTATGGACACTGTTGCTCCTGGGGTATCGGCGAGGACCATTCGCAACCGTCTCCATGAAGCTGGGCTACGGTCCCGCACACCGTTAGGCCGTCTTCCGCTCACGCCCCAACATTGTGCAGCCCGCCTCCAGTGGTGTCGCGGCAGGCGTGAATGGAGGGACGAATGGAGACGTGTCGTCTTCAGCGATGAGAGTCGCTTCTGCCTTGGTGCCAATGATGGTCGTATGCGTGTTTGGCGCCGTGCAGGTGAGCGCCACAATCAGGACTGCATACGACCGAGGCACACAGGGCCAACACCCGGCATCATGGTGTGGGGAGCGATCTCCTACACTGGCCGTACACCACTGGTGATCGTCGAGGGGATACTGAATAGTGCACGGTACATCCAAACCGTCATCGAACCCATCGTTCTACCATTCCTAGACCGGCAAGGGAACTTGCTGTTCCAACAGGACAATGCACGTCCGCATGTATCCCGTGCCACCCAACGTGCTCTAGAAGGTGTAAGTCAACTACCCTGGCCAGCAAGATCTCCGGATCTGTCCCCCATTGAGCATGTTTGGGACTGGATGAAGCGTCGTCTCACGCGGTCTGCACGTACAGCACGAACGCTGGTCCAACTGAGGCGCCAGGTGGAAATGGCATGGCAAGCCGTTCCACAGGACTACATCCAGCATCTCTACGATCGTCTCCATGGGAGAATAGCAGCCTGCATTGCTGCGAAAGGTGGATATACACTGTACTAGTGCCGACATTGTGCATGCTCTGTTGCCTGTGTCTATGTGCCTGTGGTTCTGTCAGTGTGATCATGTGATGTATCTGACCCCAGGAATGTGTCAATAAAGTTTCCCCTTCCTGGGACAATGAATTCATGGTGTCCTTATTTCAATTTCCAGGAGTGTATATACCTGCATGGTCTCACTCTACTGGTAGACGTCGGAGCCAAGGTCTTGCTGTTTCAATAACCTCCTAGTCATCATCTACGTAATATTCGCGGAAACAAAGTTGGCACTCAACGCGGTGGCTGACGGGAGCGACTACAAATGGGAAATGCCTTTACTGTCGTTCCCATCAGCCACCGCGCCGAGTGTCAACTCTGTTTGCACGTGTAGTACTGCTTCCCGCGGAGTGCATCCATCATCGGGCCAAACAGATGTAAGTCGGTAGGTGCGAGATCCGGGCTGTAGGGTGGACGAGGAAGAACAACACAAAGAAGTTTTGTGAGCTCCTCTCGGATGCACAGAGTTGTGTAAGGCCTTTCGTTGTCAGGGAGAAGAAGAAGTTCGTTCGCATTTTTGTGGCGATGGGTGGCAGCCGGCACGCAGGATATCGGACAGGATTGCGCGACCTCGTTTCGATGATGACAGACCCCTCGCCCAACGACTCACCGTGATTTTGTTCGCTGCCAGGTCTCCGTGGACATTCTGCAAGGGCCTATGAATATCTGCGATGCTCTGACTTTGCGCCAAAGGAAACTCAGTGACAGCTCTCTGCTTGGAATGCACATGAGCTACGGACACCATTTTGAAGGCTACATCTAGCGTCGCCACTTACCGGAATTTCATGAAACTATAAAGGATGAAGCGCGAATATTCCGTAATGTCCACAACAAATTCCACATTTTTTCAACCGATACTGGCAGATCGAAAAAGTGTTGCATTACTTATTGAACGCCCCTCGTAAGACTTTTATACTACAGTTTAGGCCTTCTCTCACTGCAAATACCTTTCAGAGGTAGAAAAGTAGATCGACATTACGTATGACTGTGTTTTGATCACTGAATGAAAGTACTGAAATGTCAAAAAAGTCTCCGAAAAGTCAAGAAAGATGATATCAGTTAGGACGGTGCTTTCTACTGCATTTTCGATTTTTTGGACGAACAGAGAAAGTTCAGTTTCAGAAGATACGTGTTCGCGAAAAGCATATCGATTGCAAAACGGACATAAAATGCGAACATAAAACGTGATCCACAATTGTACTTTAGTGCTAATTACTCAAACAGTGTATTCAAGTACCCCCTCCCCTCTCCACCCCCGCGGGGCAGTACAGAAGTTGATTCTAGTGGGCATTGTTTAAGTACTCCGAGAAGGCGTATCCGGGTCCCCGCTGTGGAGAGTTGGAACCGGACAGCGTTTCGAGTGGTGGTCATGAATAAGTTTGTTTACTGGCGAAATAAAACACTGTCACACAGGTTTCCTTTCGTATTTTAATATTATTACTATCTTCACTACTGTTGGACTATATGAGTCTACTAATTTATATAAAAAATTTAAAAAATATTTTACTGTCGCAAGAAAAAAAATTACTCTGACATTTTTCTTGTTCTGATTGTACAGTACATTTTGCATCTCGCCACTTTTGCAGAATTTTAGTATTTTTGATATTTGTGAGAAATAATAAACTAATAAAAAGACGGTCAAGGCCACCTTTCGAAAAAATGTCTTCAAGGCGACTGCTCGCGATAGGCGGGAGATCGGTGTTCAAGTCTGGGTGTGGCACAAATTTTCATATGTCGTCGAGAGGTGACGTCAATCCAGATTCCCAAAACGTGAATGCATTTCGTATTACCTAAATATCTGCCACGTGGGCGTTCACATGACGATTGGTAGGCGAATACGTAGTTCGATTTTTGCCAGTGAAATAATTTCGGAAGACGGAATCAATGTGACGAAATTGTTTGCGTGATCCTTCTTTTCATTATAAGTACGATCACTGGCAACTGAATATGAGTTTGACCTCTTCACTGAGTTTGTCTAAGACCAAAATTTATAAGAATATTTCCTCTGATCTGTTAGTCAAATTTTACTTTGGAATTCATTGAACGCTTCTTGTTTATTGTGGTTTTTTGTCGATAAAACAACTATGTTATTAAGTTCTCATTGTTTTCCTAACAAAACTGCATGAACGTCGTGTATCAGATGTGAGTCATGCAATGATCTTGAATTTTAACCGTTGGCCCTCTACGATTTCTTCTCTTGCGACGCGCTTTTCATTGGAGAACTCAAGAAGACATTCGGTAGGAGTGCTTTCAGGACGTGGCGATGATTGGAAGAGGTTGTGTAGTTGCATTTGGGTGTTTCATTTAAGCTCAAATGGCGATGGCACGATCTCCGAGGAAGAATGGCTTCACTGAAGAACTGAAGAACCAGTTCTTGTAGCTTGCCCACCATTGAAACCAAGACTGTAAGAATTCTCCTCCCAATACTCCAGAAGACAATTTTGTCGGGAGCTGCCAAGTACCCAGATTTGCAGTTAAGTGAATCTAAAATCGTCTGGCACAGATCATGTTGTCTGGCTCAATCTACGCAAATTTTTGCGGTAGGAATTAATGGACACTGATGTACCCCACACCCAGCGCCACAGCGAAAGAATTTATTGCTGTTTCTGGTGTTTGCAGGGCTGTTAATGCGCTGTTGAGGGTTTCAAAATTATGGGTTTTCCTTATTGTTATTTCAGCCCACTCGCTCCTCGTTGACAGGAGATGGGCTGTCAGCGGTACAATATTCTCTTCAGCCAAGAGCAAATGTAACAAACATGAGAAAAAGAACATGAGGACTGAGTTACTATTTTAAATTTAAAAAATCAAAGACATACATCGAAAAAACGAAAATATCTACTCTGAAAAGCATCGCAGAATTCTAGAATCAAGCACTGAAGCACTTCACTTTCACTTAATATCTGATGGACCTTCACTGGAAGAAAAGTGTTTCGGGAGGAGAGGATATGTGCCACAGTATGTGAGGAGTAGAAAATTCTATCGAGACGAAGATAGGTTTTGGGGTGGATAGTGGGAAGCAGAAACTCGGAAAGATCGAAGATGGAGAGGAGTTTGATGTGTGGGTGTATTAGTGGTAACAAGAGAGATCGCAGGGCTGTTGATCAGAGGAGAGACAATGGGGTTATTGAAATCTAGTTTGTGGGTAATATAGGAGATGTGGACGTGTTCGGGAGGAGAGGGGTGGGAATTTGATGAGGTAGTAGAGGATCCATATGGGGGAAGGTAAACAGATGCGGAAAGCGAAACGGAGTGTGTCAAGCTTATTCTTTCCTTATTTTTATTTCATCTCCTTCGCCCCATATCGGCGGAATGTGGACTGTCAGCAACAAAATTCTCTGCTCTCCGGCCGGTAAAATTATAAAAAAATTACAAGAAATACAATCAAAATTTGGGGTGCTTTCTGTTTTAAATTAAAAGTGGACAGTTATAAGCAACGAGATACGTACAATTTAAAAATTTTAAAAGTGAAATTCTTCATATAAATACGCTGAAGCATTGCACTTTCACACAAAATCCGAAGGACCCGCACTAGGGGGTGAGAGGTATTGCTGGAAGAAAGAATATGTTCCGTAGGCTGACGGGTATGGATAAGAAGATAGGCGTATATTAGATAGGAAAACTATAGAGATGACAGGTAGGAGATGAGGTGGATGCTGGGAAATACTGTCAGTGAGAAAGACAAGGGGGTGAGGAGTAGTGCGTCGTTTGGGTATGGCAGTGGTTGCAAGATGAAACGGGTGGGGATGAATGGAGAGGGAAAGGAGAGGGGGGGCCCTGACGTGGGGAAGAGTTAAAGTTGGTAGGATGGATAAATATCGGGATGGATCTCACTGACTGGACGACGGAGTTGGTTGAAGTTGCGCTGGGATAGAATACGGAGTGTGTGCAGTTGTAGGGATGCAGGGATGTTTTTGTGAAGGCTCGGCAACATACCACTGTTGGTGATCAGGTGGTCAGAGAGGAGACAATTGGTTTATTGGAAACTAGGAACTATACGAGATGCGTAGGTGTCTGATGTGGATGAAGAGGGCTGGAAATTTGATGAGACGGTAGAGGATCTAGGTGGGGAGGGGGGAACGTAAACGGATGTGAAAGGGGCGACAGTGTGCATGGTATTAGAGAATTTGGAGGGACTTATAGAATTTTGGTGGAGTAGAGACGCACACAACATTTGCATAGCAGAGAAGGGGCCAGATCAGGGTTTTGCAGAAGTGGAAAATAGTGGAGGGGTGTAATTCCCAAGTTTGGCGTATTAGTAGTTGTAGTCTATTGTAGGCGTTCTGTTGGTTGGTTAGTAGGTGAGGTTTTCACGTTAATTGTCAGTCGACTGTTAGTCCAAGATATTTTAATGAGTTAGTTAGCTGGATAGGACGGTTGAAAACGGTAAGGAAGAAGTAATGAAGGCGGAGGGTGAGGGCGGTTCGTCCTGTAATTTTTGCCTGGTTTTGGAAGGGGTTGACCTTGAGGTGCCATTGGTTACATCAGGAGGTAAACATTGAGGTGAATCTCAAGGGTTGGTTGGAATTTCTAGAGTGTAAGGTCGAAGGCTAGGAAAGTGCTGTCATCAGCTTGGGGATATCAACGGTGCAAAGGAGATAAAGGAGAGGGGACAGAGCCTTGGGGCACGGAACCGCGTTTCTGCTACGGTTGCAGGTTCGAATCCTGCCTCGGGCATGGATATGTGTGCTGTCCTTATCTCAGTTAGGTTTAAGTAGTTCTAAGTCTAGGGGACTGATTACTTCAGATGTTAAGTCCCATAGTGCTTGGAGCCATGTGAACCATTTTGATTAGATAGGAAGGATACAACTCAGCGGACATAGTTAATTGGAAGTGCTGATGTCTGGAATTTGAAAAGGAGACCGGAATACCACTTTGTGAAGCTTATATTTCGATGATATTACGTGCACCTCCTGACGTTGAATGCAGACATCCAATGCAAATTTCAAAACTTTCATGTTGACTCTACTATCTATAGGAACAGTTAGCGCAGCACACCGAAAAATAAAAAGATTGCACTTGTTTCAAAATGAACAAGCCTGCGTATTACTTTTGCTTGACGACAGGAAGCAACACAGAATCCGACAGCTGACAGTAAATTGTTCTGCGGCTCACAAGATGACGTTGGTGGTGAGTACACTTTGATGTGTAATAGGCTACAGGAAACGACCCACCGTCATCCCCCGGCGTCATCGGTAGAAAACCATTTCAATAACTCGTGAGAAAAGATTTTTAGAATAATTTTTCCAGCGGTCGGGTTTTCGCTTCTGTCCTCCTCATAGAGCGATGTCCTTTGTGGTGAATGAAAAATTACGGTCCCACTGCAAAGCGGATATGAAAAATGGAATTGCGCAGCGGAGCGGAAAACACCACGTCGGCTCTGGTGTTCGGTGATACGTACCGCGCCCGCTGCAGAATATTCTGTCCAACTAGGCGTGCACCGGCGGAGCGCGGCTCGGCCGCTGCGTCCGGGACAGCAATTCCAGTTCCGTGTACAGCTTTCATGAAACGCGCTACATTAATTGAACAGTTAACATGAGAGCTGAAGACGTTTATTGAAGATGAAAGAGATTTATTTCATTCCACAGCTGCGGGCACTGTGCCAGTTTAGAGGCACCCACACACTGTATCGACTGTCTTCTTTTCCGTGTTTTCTTATTTTTATAAAACAAAAGTACAATCGCATGGTAAAGTTATCAATACCCAATGTAATACTCAGTCTTTATCACTTTCATGTTCTACAAACGAACGCTATGGCATTTCTCTAACTTCAAATGGTAGTGTTTGGCCACTGTACACAACAAAAACACAGTCATTAAATTATTCAACAGGTTATATTCCTTATTTGTGGGTCATCTAACCATGGAAAAGCTGTAGTATAATTAAAGGATCTTGAAAAATCTGTCGAATCTTAAATAAAAGATTTTTAATTTTCTTTTTACGGTACACATAATTTATATAAAATTGACAGAGAGGAAAGTTCTCCAAATCGCAATAGAAATTACAGAAAATAACGCCGGCCGGTGTGGCCGCGCGGTTAAAGGCGCTTCAGTCTGGAACCGCGTGACCGCTACGGTCGCAGGTTCTAATCCTGCCTCGGGCATGGATGTGTGTGATGTCCTTAGGTTAGTTAGGTTTAATTAGTTCTAAGTTCTAGGCGACTGATGACCTCAGAAGTTAAGTCGCATAGTGCTCAGAGCCATTTGAACCATTTGAACCACAGAAAATAACGCTAACGCTGTTCAAAAGTTCAAATGGCTCTGAGCACTATGGGACTTAACTTCTGAGGTCATGAGTCCCCTAGAACTTAGAACTACTTAAACCTAACTAACCTAAGGACAACACACACATCCATGCCCGAGGCATGATTTGAACCTGCGACCATAGCAGTCGCGCGGTTCCAGACTGTAGCGCCTAGAACCGCACGGCCACCCCGGCCGTCCGCTTACGCTGTGGAGGGTACCAAATTATTTGGAAGCCTATGTAGGAAAAGCCAGAAGGACTTGCTCACCTGGACTGCTCGTGAATTCACAGCTAAGGAAACAAAACCGACAAAAAATTATAGTCAAATACTCAACACAACGTAAGAGGCAGAAGAAGTAAGTTGCCAGCTACACATAAATAGGTGTCACTACCACAACTGCGACACTCACATTTCTCTAAAAATCGGCTTGAGTTCTAAAACTAGCACTAGGTGGTGGACAGGAGACGAATAGTCCAGAAACTTCCTTCTGCGCCCTCGACTCCCAAATTAATAAAAAAAAATCTCATATGGAGTGGACGGCTCAATTATGTTGCCGTGTGACGAACCAGAACATCCTTGATGTCCTGAAAAAATAGAGGACTTCAGCAGAAACTATCGACTCCTTGAGTACATAACGTGTATCAACAAACACGTGGTTGGTAGTGGCATGGAGCAGTGTCCCAAAGAATGGTCAACCTCTTCGCATCAAGCACGGTGGTACTGCCGACTCATTCTACTGTGTACACCAAAAATCTGGATCGAAAACAAAGCGACTTTCCTCCGTTCCCGGCCATCTCATGCTCTGATGCCTGTACAGAAAATGTACAAATGTCATGGTCAGTTATTATCTGGAGACGGCAGAGGCGGCATCGCGGTCTCTACCCTCAGTGAGGACAGGCGCTAGCTCCAGAAAAACAAAGGCGTGAGGCAAGCCCAGTAACTCTTCCGCGAAACCTTGCCAACTACCTGGAAAATTGGCTGGTCCCTCCTAATAAGGCTCGCTGACCGCCTTCCGCCAACTAACAAGAACTAGAGACCCCACCGGGAGCGCACTTTCCCAGTGATAAAAACGCAAATCCTTCTTCCCAAGCAAACATGCCCCCTACTCTCAAAAAAATAAGCACGAAAGAGTGGACCACAAATGAAACAATGTGCCATAGTGACATGTGACATATCACAAAACTCCACAATGTTTCACGTTTCAGCTATAAACCGTTTCCAGAAACATATCAAAAAGACATCAATACATAGTACCTCATCAAAATACCAGTGTACAAGGCTACAGAAAATGTGAGTTAATAGCTGAATTGAGTAAAATTTTAAAGTTTGAACAATAATAAAGCCATGTGTTGTTGTTGTTGTGATCTTCAGTCCTGAGACTGATTTGATGCAGCTCTCCATGCTGCTCTATCCTGTGCAAGCTTCTTCATCTCCCAGTAAAAAGCAATAAAGACAATTGTCTAATACAGTTATCACCATGGAGTCTTTTAATGATTTTATGTCTTTCTTTGACAAGTTTAGCAATTATTTATGACGTTTGTTATCATCAACATATTCTATTTGCATGTAACCCCTTGAAGAAGGGCTCTTCCACACCTCTTCGCGTTTTGAGATTTTCCGCTCTTCCAACATCTTCTACACTACTTACATTACGACATAATCCCAGTCATTTATTTACCTCTGAGAAGCCAGTAACGAACTTCCTTAGACTGTTAACCATTAATTCTTCTGGTTATATTTTCTGCCCTCCTCCAGTCTGTTTTCAATACTGTGATAACTTTGTTTTACGCTTGTCGCTTCCCTGATCCGTGTATAATACATGCATGACTGCAGAACAGTACTGTAGCTAGAGGAGGCTACAGGAAATATTGAGACTATGGTCTGAGACTCGTTTTTAATGTCTATTTGTAGCAAGAACTTTATGGCCTGCTGTCTATATGCTACGACGGAAGGTACATTCCACTGATGACTCAAGTAACAGTCATAGTTACTATAATAAAATGTAATGTAATTATGCATTCAATAATGATCCATATTTACAATGTAGTTAAAATACAATAATAACAATTCGACGGAAGATAATCTCTTTATTATTTAACCTAAAAGATGAAATAAATATAAGAAATAGATAGTAACAAAAAACAAAGTCCCTGTCAGTGCAGACCTGAGTCTGAAGATCAAGAGTGATTTTGCGTGAAAGGTATCAAAGACTGCCCACATGTGTCTGTACCTTGATTGCAATCGTGTATACGGTATAATATGTGAAAACGATTCTGTGTTATGAGAAATGGTTGTTTTCTGTGAAATATTTGCCGTTATGAACGTCTTTAAATATCTGAACACATGAATAATATGTTACTCTTTGGCTCTCAGAGGTTGCGTCAGGAGAGTCACTACCATTCTGCTGCGGGAGTCTGTGTCGCGTGGTCGGTGCGTGAGGTGGTCTGATAGTGGACGCGACGAATATAGGATGATATTTCTTTGATATGGTCCCTGCAGGATAGAGGATGGTTCCTAAGATGCTTTCACAGAGCGACTGTACATTTGGAAAGAGGTGGTACAGACCGAATTCTTATTTGGTTCAAAAATGGTTCAAATGGCTCTGAGCACTATGGGACTTAACATCGGAGGTCATCATTCCCCTAGAACTTAGAACTATTTAAATCTAACTAACCTAAGGACATCACACACATCCATGACCGAGGCAGGATTCGAACCTGCGACCGTAGCAGTCGCGCGGTTCCGGACTGAAGCGCCCAGAACCGCTCGGCCACCACGGTCGGCTCTTATATGGTGCGAGCACGTATTTCACAGTTAACTGCTGCGTGGTGTTGTGATGTAAAATTATGATTCTCGTCTACAACAGCTGTACTTTGGGATTCATTGTAAAATTATCGGTCACGTGTTCACAGTTTTGATAATTGTTATTCACCCTCCTCCTTTTCAGTTAAAAGTACACTACTGGCCATTAAAATTGCTACACCAAGAAGAAATGCAGATGATAAACGGGTATTCATTGTACAAATATATTATACTAAAACTGACATGTGATTACATTTTCACGCAATTTGGGTGAGAAATCAGGACCCAGAACAACCACTTCTGGCCGTAATAACAGCCTTGATACGCCTGGGCATTGAGTCAAACAGAGCTTGGATGGCGAGTACAGGTACAGCTGCCCATGCAGCTTCAACACGATACCACGGTTCATCAAGAGTAGTTACTGGTGTATTGTGACGAGTCAGTCGCTCGGCCACCATCGACTAAACGTTTTCAAATGGTGAGAGATCTGGAGAATGTGCTGGTCAGAGCAGCAGTCGAACATTTTCTGTATCCGGAAAGGCCCGTACAGGACCTGCAACATGCGGTCGTTCATTCTCCTGCTGAAATGTAGGGTTTCGCAGGGATAAAATGAAGGATAGAGCCACGAGTCGTAACAAATCTGAAATGTAACGTCCACTGTTCAAAGTGCCGTCAATGCGAACAAGAGGTGACCGAGATGTGTAACGAAAGGCACCCCATACCATCACGCCACGTGATACGCCAGTATGGAGATGACGAATACATGCTTCCAATGTGCGTTCACCACGATATCGCCAAACACGGATGCGACCATCATGATGCTGTAAACAGAACCTGGATTCATCCGAAAAAATGACGTTTTGTCATTCGTGCACCCAGGTTCGTCGTTGAGTACACCATCGCAGGCGCTCCTGTCTGTGATACAGCGTCAAGGGTAACAGCAGCTATGGTCTCCGAGCTGATAGTTCATGCTGCTGCAAACGTCGTTTAATTGTTCGTGCAGATGGTTGTTGTCTTGCAAACGTCCCCATCTGTTGACTCAGGGATTGAGACGTGGCTGCACGATCCGTTACAGCCATGCGGATAAGATGCCCGTCATGTCGACTGCTAGTGATACGAGGCCGTTGGGATCCAGCACGGCGTTCGGTATTACCCTCCTGTACCCACCGATTTCATATTCTGCTAACAGACATTGGATCTCGACCAACGCGAGCACCATTGTCGCGATACGATAAACCGCAATCGCAATAGGCTACAATCCGACCTCTATCAAAGTCGGAAACGTGATGGTACACATTTCTCCAACTTACACGAGGCATCACAACAACATTTCACCAGGCAACGACGGTCAACTGCTGTTTGTGTATGAGAAATCGGTTGGAAACTTTCCTCGTGTCAGCACGTTGTAGGTGTCGCCACCGACACCAACCTTGTGTGAATGAAAAGCTAAACATTTGCATATCACAGCATCTTCTTCCTGTCGTTAAATTTCGCGTCTGTAGCACGTCATCTTCTTGGTGTAGCAGTTTTGATGGCCAGTAATGTATTTCATAAGAAAAGCAAAGACTAAATTTAGGAATTTAAGTGTTTGTCTGAATCAATTTTACTTGTTTCTGACAAAGCCGAATGAAGAGCACTGTGGTCAAGGATATACTTCCTCACATTCATTAACGATTTTCCACCTTTAATAGACCACTGCTTAAGGATGGAATTGAGCACAGAAAGGTAGAAGAAACCTGATGGTTGAGGAGTGAGAAACATTTCTGCTTAAGACTGGAAGTACTCCGCTATGCCCGACATGAACTACAAGAAAATTATTCGTCATTTTCTATTATTTTGCACCTTCGCTTTTGCTCTCTATCTGCGCTGTTTCCCTACGGGTGATTGGCAGCGGAACTATCTTCAGCCTGCCTAGTTTACACGCTACTCCCAATGGAGTAAAGAAGGAATTCGAAAATATTTTGTTGACACCGACCTACATGGGGAGGAACGATCACCACGATAAAATAAGGGAAATCAGAGCTCGTACGGAAAGATATAGGAGTTCATTCTTTCCGCGCGCTATACGAGATTGGAATAATAGAGAATTGTGAAGGTGGTTCGATGAACCCTCTGCCAGGCACTTAAATACGATTTGCAGAGTATCCATGTAGACGCAGATGTAGATGTAGATGATGCATGTGTTAATTTGGCACTCCTGTGATTGCGACAGAAGGGGGGCGCAGAACTGTATGATTGTGAGTCTACTTACATTTATAGTTCGGAGGGTACAAAAATATAGCCCGCAATGAAATCAGCAATGAGTATGACACATTGTCGTATCATTGTCGAGTCGAGAATATGTCCAAATTCCATTGTGTTGGGACAAATCCGGCCAACCTTTATTTAAATGCCGTTCGACTATAGAAAAGTATAGTAAAGAAACAAATTGCCGACATTTGAATCTATTTTATTTTTGTAGTTACGAAGTAAAGCTGTGTGGTATTTTGACCCCCTTTGAATAGTACACATTGAGTTTAAATTTGTAATGCCTAATGGGTGATCTTCAAAATCGGTCTTTTCTGGCAGTGGATTGGGGAAGACACCAATTATGCAACTGAAAGCCGAGTAACTTTTGCCAAGCATGTCAAAAACAAATAAGTAAAAAAATGTTATTTTTCTAATTCATTTTATCTGTCAGTCTTCTTGCTAGTCATCTTTCTTTGGATTTTCAAATTGAAATTTAAAATTGGTTTACTAACATGCATATGTGATTCAGCTGACATACGTGATTCAGTTGACATTTGACATGATCAGGTTCTTATGTTTTAGTTACTACCATCTGTAACATCAGCATCAACCTCTATACGACTACTCTGCAATTCACAATTAAGTCCCAGGCAGAGGATTCATCGAACCATCTTCATGCTATTTCTCTGCCGTTCCACTTATCACACAAACTCGTCGTACCAGTTGTCGAATAAGCCTTGCTAGTTGTGCAATTTAGCTGGATCACCAAATGAAAGTGCTATAGTAGGACTTTCCTTAAAGTGAGTAGCCAGAGGATTCTCTCTTAAGTTCAAAATTTGAAGTTCACCAATCTTTAATTATGTCTTCAAGATCTTACTGGTGATGACAAGGTATCTTACAATCTCTAACAATCGTTACACACAGCTAGTTACTACGTACATACGCGGAGCATAATAGTTCTTATTTCGCCAAACAGTAAAAGAGCACAAAACACAGATGAGGGAACAGAAGTTAATTCACTCACAATTAAGTAGCAAAGTCACAGAACTGTTGTTAGTCACAAATATTGTTCAAACGACCCAACATTTCTTTTAACTATCTATTATCATAAAACAAGTTCTCTCAGCACAGTCTACACAAACGGAGATGCAACTCTAAAGGTTACCGAGGCTGGGCTAAGGGGCACACTAGCTATCAGCTGATAACTACGAGCTAACTGAACACAATGAAAATGGCGCAGGCTTGGGCCTTATAAGGACTTGCGCCAGGTCATTACTGAACTTCGTTAATTTATAGTAGTGTACAAATTTACTCAGTGAGAAAGTTATTTTTTATCGACTGTTGATTTTGTCATTATATTTTGTTTGTATATTATTTACCATGAACAGTATCTATTGGGGTACACAGTACTAATTTGTGCCTAAGAAATGGTAATCATGGGTTTATGATCACTGTATCCATGTTGTATGGTAAAATGTAGCTATGGAAAATTTAGTAATTTATGTTTAATTTAGTTATTTTTAATAAGGACCCTTGCTCTTCAATATAGGTGTCAATGGATTCAGAAGAATGACGGATCAAAAGTGTATCAACAGATCCCACAAACTTACAGTAATTTGGCTGTAACTGGTACCGAAAATTTGTACCAAGTGAAACCTTAAATGAATAATATTTTCAAAATAATTAAGTTAGGGTTAATGTAAGTACTTTACTTAAAAGAGGAAAAACAACACTTTAATTTTGAAGTAGTCTTTCCTCCTGAATTTTCCTATTAGCTCATAAGATTCTCCTAATTGAGAGAGGTAAGGAATTTTGTAGTTGCAATAACATTTGATTGCCATTATTTCTGATAAAGAACTAATTATCTTATTGCAGTCAGGACAACAAACTGAACAATCTTAATAATGAAGTTCTGTTGGAAGTGGAATTTGTTTCTATAATTATGATAATTTACATAACATTTGCTTAAATTAGGAACTTTAACATCGGAATGTTGAAAAGAAAATTCGCGAAAATTTAATATACAAAACATTACGGCATGCAAAGTGTGGTGTCACCGCCAGACACCACACTTGCTAGGTGGTAGCCTTTAAATCAGCCGCGGTCCGTTAGTACACGTCGGACCCGCGTGTCGCAACTGTCAGTGATGGCAGACCGAGCGCCGCCACACGGCAGGTCTAGAGACAGATCCTAGCACTCGTCCCAATTGTACAGACGACGTTGCTAGCGATGCTACCCTGACAAATACGCTCTCATTTGCCGAGACGATAGTTAGCATAGCCTTCAGCTACGTCAATTGCTACGACCTAGCAAGGCGCCAGTATCATTTAATATTTATCTATGGATGCCTGTACCGTCAGACCGATGTTCTCCAATTGTGGATTAAAGTTAAGTATTCCAAGAGCTTCGTACTTTATTTATTAGACTCAACTCCTTTAACTGTTCCAGACCTCACGCCAGCCTGCGTGAGCTTAAACGCGTGCATTTCGGCTTCCTCCAAACCCCGTGAATTGGCTCCTGCCAATTCACTACACAAAGTACGATGGTTGGATTCATCCAGCTCTGTCAAACTCTCTTGAAACACTTAAATCTTTCCGTGCGGGCTCTGATTCCTTCCATTTTATTACGATGATCATAACTCCCTATTTACTGTAGGTGGGCGTTAACAAAATATTTTCGCATTCAGAGGAGAAAGTTAATGATTTAAATTATATGAGAAGATCTTGCCACCCGCATTCGCATGTCATACCGTATCCGTGGCACTCTGTCCCCTATTTGAGGGTAACACAAAACGAGCTGCTATTATTTGAACTTTTTCGATGTCCTCCGTCAGTCGCGAGTTTCACAAAGTGCAGCAGTACGCCAGATGAGGGCGGGTAATCAGTCTCTTTAGAAGACCTGTTGCATTTTCTAAGTGTTCTGCCAATAAATCACAGTCTGTGGTTCGCTTTTCCCACAGTATTATCGATGTGATCGTTGGAATTTAAGCTATTCGTAACTGTAAGCTCTAAGTATTTAATTAAACTCGCAGTCGTTAAATTTGTGTGATTCATCGTGTGAGCAAAATTTATCGGATTCCTTTCAGCACCCATGTAGATTACTTCACAGTTCTCATTATTTAGATTCAACTACCACTTTTCGCACCATACTAAT